>NC_090451.1:290050916-291300916 GCF_031143425.1 Pleurodeles waltl
TGAAGGATGCATTGGTATATGGAAATATGCATCCTTTAGATCCAGTGTTGTCATGTAGTCTTGTTGTTTGAGCAGTGGGATTACTTCTTGTAATGTAACCATGTGAAAGTGGTCTGATTTGATGTATGTATTTAATATTCTGAGATCTAGTATAGGTCTTAGACTTTTGTCTTTTTTGGGTATCAGAAAGTACAGTGAGTAAACTCCTGTGTTTAGTTCTTGTTTTGGTACTAATTCTATTGCCTCTTTTTGGAGCAATGCTTGAACTTCTAATCCTAGAAGATTTATATGTTGTTTTGACATACTGTGTGTTTTCGGTGGGACTGTTGGAGGGAATTCGAGAAATTCTATGCAATAACCATGCTGGATAATTGCTAGTACCCAAGTATCTGTTGTTATCTCCTCCCAATGTTTGTAAAATTGGCTTAGTCTTCCCCCCACAGGTGTTATGTGATGGGGATGTGTGACTTGTAAGTCACTGCTTATTTTGAGGACTTTTGGGGCTTTGGAATTTTCCTCTATTTTTTTTTAATTGTCCCCCTCTATATTGCCCCCGAAAACTTCCCCGCTGATATTGGCTTTGGTAAGTGGGCCTGGTTTGTGATGTTGTGGTTTCTGTAGGTTGTCCTCGAAACCCTCCCCTAAAAGGTGTTTTGCGAAATGTGCCTCTGCTCTGCGGGCAGTAGAGTGCGCCCATGGCTTTTGCTGTATCAGTGTCTTTCTTGAGTTTATCAATAGCAGTGTCGACTTCCGGCCCAAACAACTGCTGTTCATTAAATGGCATATTTAGCACGGCTTGTTGAATTTCCGGCTTGAACCCTGACGTGCGCAGCCATGCGTGCCTTCTTATTGTTATTGCAGTATTTACTGTCCTTGCAGCCGTATCTGCTGCATCAATTGAAGACCGTATCTGATTATTAGAGATACTTTGTCCTTCTTCCACCACTTGTTGTGCTCTTTTTAGGAACTCCTTGGGTAAGTGTTCTATCAAATGTTGCATCTCATCCCAGTGAGCTCTATCATATCTTGCCAAAAGTGCTTGTGAATTGGCAATGCACCATTGGTTTGCTGCTTGTGCTGCAACCCTTTTGCCCCCAGCATCAAATTTGCAACTCGCTTTGTCTGGAGGTGGTGCGTCCCCGAGGTATGAGAGTTTGCTCTCTTACGAGCTGCCCCGACAACTACGGAGTCTGGTGTTAACTGCGTTGTAATATAAACTGGATCTGTTGGCGGTGGCTTGTACTTTTTCTCCACCCTTGGAGTTATGGCTCGGCCTTTAACAGGATCCTGAAAGATTTGTTTTGAATGTTTTAGCATTCCTGGGAGCATAGGTAGTCTTTGGTATTGGCTATGAGTGGAGGATAGCGTGTTAAACAAAAAGTCATCCTCAATTGGTTCGGAATGCAAGGTGACGTTATGGAAAGCAGCTGCCCTTGCGATCACCTGTGTGTAAGATGTACTGTCCTCAGGTGGGGACGCCCTGGCAGGGTACGAGTCTGGGCTGTTGTCCGATACTGGAGCATCGTAAAGGTCCCATGCATCGGGATCATCTTGACTCATGGTAGTATGAGTCGGGGAGTGCATCAGTGGAGGAGTTGCTACTGGTGATGTGTGCACTGATGGTGGTGGAGACGGTGGTGGAGTTGTTTTCCTTGCCACCTTTGACTGTGGTTCCTTGTCCTTTTCTTGAAAGGCAAGTTTTCTTTTTATTTTAATTGGGGGAAGAGTGGTTATCTTCCCTGTGTCTTGTTGAATGTGGAGCCTCCTTTGAGTATAGTCTGGCTCTACTGCTTGTAGTTCCTCTCCGAATCTATGTTTTTGCATTTGGGAGGACAATCCTTGTTCCTCTGTATAGGAACCTGTTTTCGGCTCCGAGGCTGGATGTTTCGGAACCGAAACTTTTTCGGACGTCTTTTTAGGCTCCGAAGAAACCTTTGTAATTTTCGGCGTGGTGGTGTTTCGGTGCCGAATTTGTTCGGTGCCGCTGTCACGGTGCCGAAATTTATCTGAGCCGATGTCTCGGGTCCGAGATTGCTGTGTGGCGGTATCTCGACCGGAGTTGGATGACTTCGACACCAGCGTGCCCTTTTTCGGTGCCTTGGATCAGTCACCTATTTTTTGGGTTAAGCCATGGCCTGTTGGCGGTGGCGTCCCCTGGGCTTTTGTTGATTTCTCGTGAGTCTTATGTTTCGACGTCTTACTCACGGTTTTCGGCATTTCTTTGGCCTCGAGCTCTTCCGAGTCCGACTCTTGGATAGAGAAAGCTTCCTCTTCCTCCTCGAAACGCTCTTGTCCTGTCGGCGTCGATGCCATCTGCAGTCTTCTGGCTCTTCGGTCTCTTAACGTCTTTCTGGACCGAAACGCTCGACAGGCCTCACAAGTATCTTCCTTGTGCTCTGGGGACAAGCACAAGTTACAGACCAAATGCTGATCCGTATACGGATACTTATTATGGCATTTTGGACAGAAGCGGAATGGGGTCCGTTCCATCAGCCTTGAAGTCACACGTGGCCGGGCCGACCAGGCCCCGACGGGGGATCGAAAAAAAAAACAAAGGGCCACCGGAGCTCTTCAAAATTCGGTGTCGATCTGTTGTAACTAACCCGATACCGAACGCAAACAATACCGACGTTTTTTCCGAGATTCTAACTAACTTTCCGAACCGAAACACGGAGGGAAAAGGAACACGTCCGAACCCGATGGCGGAAAAAAACCAATCTAAGATGGAGTCGACACCCATGCGCAATGGAGTCGAAATGGGAGGAGTCCCTCGGTCTCGTGACTCGAAAAGACTTCTTCGAAGAAAAACAACTTGTAACACTCCAAGCCCAACACCAGATGGCGGGATGTGCACAGCATGTGTATCTGCAGCTACACATGCCATCGAACATATATATATATATATATATATATATATATGTATATATATATATTCTTTCAATCTTAGAATGCTGCATTATTTCAGCAAAAAAGGAGGTTGGGAACTCTGGATAGTTCCCAAGTTTACATGGAGAGGAGCCCTTTCATCTGGAGGACACAACAACACCAGACCCTCAGGAGCTTCTCATCGCAAATAGCTTTTGCTCTAGCAGTTTTTTTAAGCATAGTAAAAGATTAGCACATCTTTAGGCCATGGAAGATATTTTATGTGTGAGGTTATCCGGTGTTCCAGTTGCACATAATTTTACTAGATTGCTTCTAACTGTAGAAATAGGTTTAACAGGGCACCCATTGTTCAGATCCTAAGGTGTTAAGGGAAATGTGTTCTTTGCAAGCAAAGTTAATTTGCCAAAGGAAAATTTTGCCACGCTAATGCACATTTTCTATTTACCCATTTCTAATATAAAGGTCAGGAAAATATAGTGATGTGACTATCTAATTCATAGGTAGTAAAAGGGGACCAACAGACAATATCAGGTCAACCAATAACTGCTACCGTTCAACCTATGTAAGCAGATTTTTCAAACAGATATAATAATTAGTAAATAAAAAACATTACACCTACCCAGCTAACATGGCTAGGACAGAATATATATACTGTGGAGGCAAATTATTGAATCTTTAGTCCTAAGGCATGAACAATAATTTCTAAAATCTGCTTACAAACATAACTATTTTGAATTATTATTTTTAAATCATTATTTTGCTTTTGGAATCAACTAGATAATACCCAATATTCACTGAAATAGAGTTCAGTTAATGTAATTTACACTACCTTGCCAGCTGTTCACAGAAAAGATCAGGCAACATTTGCATGTTAGAGATGGTAGTGGATGTAGCTTACCTTAAACGCCAATTGAATTGTATCTTCTGTGTTGGCAGGATTACAAAGGATATTCAAGCCTATCACATATTCTCTAAAATCGATGGAGCCATCTCCATTCTGCAGGAAAGAATTGATTTTTCCACAGCTTAAAATATTGAAAATGAATTAGACCGGAACACATATGATTAGCATACTATGAAAGATAATTGGTAAATGGACTTTATACTTCTGTAAAAAACACATTCTAGCTTTTAATACAAAAAAAGTTGAAGAGATAAATGAAATGTTTAATCACACTTAATTTCATTTATATCACTGAAAGGCAATGATATGAACAACTGTAGCTCACTTATACATAACAAAAACTAAAAAGAATTCCCAATGCACTATCCATACTTAATCCAAAAATAACACAAAACATCACTTAGGTAATATGTACATATGTCGGAGTGAGCTCAACCAGTGAAACTAAATAACTTTGAACAAGGCTAAATAATATTGTCAAGCATTACAGTTACAAATGGTTTTGTCTTCTATAGAGCCCATTAGCACCAGGAGCAAAACGGTCAGATAAATCAGAATGCTCCCCCTTCTGTGCTATAGCTACTGTTACAGGTTTGCAAGGGGATCATATTGTGGCTCTCAACATCCCCTCGCTGCACTTGAGCCCAGTCCTGATGGGCTCCGGCTAAGGTCCTCAACAGCGGCTTTCCTCACGGGGAAGCAGAGCCTGAAAGCTACTTCCATCTCTCTTCAGGTAAAGTCACGGAAAACGAAGACCCTCACACTTTCTTGCTAAAGGATGCGGACTACACCCGTTTTCTTGAATAGCCCAATCAACCAACGAAGTATTGAAAAGTAAACATTCCCCACAATTTATGTGGTTGATTAGGTGTGCTTGCAGGAAGACAAAAAGTGGAGCCAGTATCAGGGAAGGAAGAGTAGCTTTTCTTTCTATAGCAGCACTTGAACAAATAAAAATTTTTGATTCACACTGTTCATGTCCTGGGGAAGAGTTACTGCCTACAGGTGCTGGAAATACACCACTAGAACATTGACAAGTTGAGAGTTCCAATTAAGACAAATTTGAACAAATTGTCAATAATGACTGGTATAAACCTACTCCAACTTTTCAATATTTGTCTTTCTGTTTCTCCACGTTTATCGATGAAAATTCTACCCTAAGTGAGTGGAATGGTCTAATAGTCACTGCAGCCAGGCAGATTACCAGTAGCCGAATGTTCAACCGAATGACATTTGTTCTCGACTACAATCAAACGATTAACACTTTAATTTCACACTATCTTCAAAACTCCTGAATAATGTACAAGACAATAAAGAACAAGTTACTGATGAAAAATATTCCAGTTCACTGAAAGTCGAGGTGGGAGGGTTGGTGAGGAATCTGCGGTTGGATACAGTATCCCCCAAAAAGATTATTAACAAAGGTAAGTAACTTCTGACTGATACGTCTAACCACAGAGTCCTCACCCTGCAAATAGATACCATATACGTGCCTGCAAGATGGAGGGTCTGTGAATTGGCTCAAATCAAAAGTCCTGCAGGACCAGAAGGGCAAAATGCCAATCTAGACAGACTTGACTATCCAGGCAGTTGTGCTTTGTGGACATGTGGACCATTTTTCATCCCTTTCAGGGGGCTTCTTTTTCCCCTGTGCGCAGCAGACTTATGTAGGTAACAATCCTTTAGGAGATGGTCCATTTCAGCACTGCCTTGCACTTCTTTAACTGGGAATACCCTTCAAAGAGGGTCCCCAAAACGAACTTATCCTGAAAGAAGGTGGTATAAGGTGGATTGATAGAAAGAGCCTGAAGCTCGTTCATGTCTTGCGAATGTTAAGGCAATAAGAAAGACTGTCTTCAAGGACAAAAGTCTCAAGGGACAACTGTGCAACGGCTCTAAAGAGGCGCACATCAAGAAGGTGAAGACTAAGTTAAAGTCCTACTGAGGCATTACAAAGGGTTTTGCTGGCAACAAATATTGCAAACCTTTCAAAACCCTTATTGCAACGGGTGATTTGATTAAGGTTAGTCCGGAAATCTCATGAAAGCTGAAAGTGCTGATAAATATCTTAACTGTACACAAAATAAATCTTTGAAGAGCTAGGATCAGAACACACAATAAAACTTCAGACAATATTGCCTGTATGTGGGTCAATTTGTCGGGCGCCGCATCAATCCACAAATTTACCTCAATGACTGCAGTACACTGATTTTATGGAGGGGCACATTACCACCAAGAGACATCAATGACCATAGGGTGCTGGAAGTCAACTTTTGCTGCTGAATTTCTAAGCATGGGAATCCAAATTGTGCAAAGTCCTGCCCTGCTGCTGCAATAGAAGATGTTTCTGTAGCGTCAGCTTGATCACAGGACAGATGTTTTGCCCATGAGTTCTAGGTACCACACCCTCCTGGCCCAAACTGGTGCCACTATTAAGACTTCAGCTAGTCATACTTGATCTTCTTCAGCAATCTGGCAGGAGAGACAGTAGCTTGAAGGCATACAGGAGCCCTGAGCTCCACTCTAGACTGAAGGCATCTCTGAAAAAGAGATGCTTTGGAAACTCCGGCATATAGAAGTGCTGACATTAAGCATTCTTAGTGATGGTGAAAAGATCAAGCCATGGTTCTCTCCACTGCTGGGAGATGGTTTGTGCCACCGCCAGGTGCAACTGCCACTCATGATCCACTAGGCATTGGAGTTCATCCATCTAGGTGTTTAGAGATTACGTCAGGTAGTGCACCACCAGGAAAATACACTGGTGTTCCAGCCATTTCCAGAGACGTAGTGCCTCCTGACACAAGGACCAAGACCCCACCCTGTCTGGTTTGTTGCAGTGCCACATGGTTGTGGTGCTGTACATTAACACCTTCACTAGCCTCCCTTTGATGGATGGTAGGAAGGCCTTGATGCCAAGAGAATGACCCACAGATTCGGAAGGTTGATGTGGTCCCAGAACTCTGACAGAGACCAGATGCCTTTGATCTTTACGTCTCCCAAGTGGCAACCCTAACCCAAAAGTGAAGAGTAAGTCACCACAGTTATTTCAGGAAGTGGTAGGCAGCGAGGTCTTCTGCTGAACCAATTGTGGCCCAACAAACATAAGTGCAGGTCTCCACTGCTAGAGGTTCCAAAGCCAAGAGGACATGGAGAAAGCACCTCTGGAAGGCACCAGGGCCAACCCAGAAGGAATCAAACAGGAATCCTACGCATGATACCTCCACTGTGGCTGAATCATATGGGATGTAGACCTTAAGTATAAAGTCCTCACTCAGACTCATGTCGGAAATTACTCAAGAGAGGTATTGGCACTCCACACAATAAAATGCTTTCTCAGCATCAAGTGATAGCGCCAGAAACCACCAGTGATTCAAGGGTACATTAGGGGATCACCCTACCCAGGGGCATCACCAGGATTTTAGTCATTATCTTTAATTCTAGAGTGACTAAAGAGATTGTGCATTAGCTAGTTCCCAGGGATCTATTCTCAGCTGTCTCCTGGAAAGGCCAGTTCAATAATGTCTTTTCCTACTTAAAAACTCCCTCAGAAACAAATTCTCCCCCAGAGACTTACATGTTGGGAGTGCAAATATGGCCTCAGCCACTCCTTCCTCCGTGAAGTCCCCCTATAGTTATCACATTTAGGACAGGTAGGCATAGGGGCTTCAACAGGCCTTCAATCTGTGTAGGAGTGGCTCTTAATTCTGTGATGTACATGGTAATGTTGTAGACAGGGAAACTATTGACAATGTCTTTGGGGATGCACTAACAGGTGTCCCACTGCATTGCAGATCGTATGTATGGTTTGGGATTTCCACTGTCACAACTGGGCATCCAAAACCTTCCCAGTTTTTCCTCATGATCATATTGATGCCATTGGATCTTGACCAGTGCCTTCTCCGCTGCAATAGAGAAGAATAAATTCAGTTGATGTTAAGCTATTCCTAGCAGTTTCCCTAAGGTTGGTGTAGGGGTCGTTTTCTATCTTGCCATAAAAGTATAGACTTCCAATTTCAAGGCATGGAGATCTACCTGAGCCCTATGCTTCACTAGAGCGGAATCCTGCTGCATTCTCATTTTTAAAATCTCCTTAGCTGTGGCCCAGAGGACCCCACGGAAGCTACTGAATCCCCGAACAATATGACCAGGTATGATTGTGGAGCTGCCCTTCTCTCTCCAGTAGCCTGAAGCAAAATGTTTCATTTGTATTGTGGGAGGAGGTAATAATCATAGGTCAGAAAGAAATCCCTGTCAGATAGAGGAAGTAGTCACCAGACATCCATCAATGCATTGTCATCTAAAATGTCCCAGGGTAGAGCCCTGTCATTTTGGTGGTAAGATTCCAAGCACCAGTACTATCTAGCACCAATTATGCACTAGGTTCCTATCACCCCCAACAGGACAAGTGTTTTCTCGAATGATGACAGTAACCAAGAATGCTTGGGGGAGGAAGCAGGTTTTGTCAGTAGTGGAGGCCTATATGGATCCAATAACAATAATGCAAATGCCCATCAGCCCTCCTCTTCCACTCCAGTTTTAAAACCCTTGCACAGTAGCCTCTTCCATAGGAGTATGGTTGCTCCACATTTTTTCAAACAATTTCTCTGGGTTGAAGCCACTCCTGTAATATTTACTAACATAATTCCTCAGGACCGAATACCTCAGTTCCAGGGGTGTAAACGTAATGCTAACAATGACCATGCCACCCATTACTGTTTAAGCTTTTGTGATTCTGCAGGAGACAAATCAGTCTCCTGCTAACAGGAATATATCTGCATAGATGGTGTAAGACTTTCTTTCACTTAATCAAGTGGGCTAAGTTACTGACATTCATAGAACCTATTGCCAGTGGCTTAGACATCGCAGGGTGTGGCTCAAAGAATGTCAGCGCCTATGTAGATGTGGAAGGTGTCTGAATTGAATGCTGACTCAGAGGGGAGTTGGTACTGTGCACTGACAAGGCACTGTAGCAGTGAGGAAGTACTCATATGCTTTCAGTCCAAAGCTGGGATCTCTGCCAAGCTGCACTATAACATCCACCCCCTCAACTCTTGCGCCAATGAAAAATATGTGAAAAAGTGTGTTGTGGAATAGAGTGCACAAGAGCCAATTTAAACTGGGTCTTAGTGTGCCAGGTCTGACCCAGCACACACCTCTGATAATGTGAAAGGTTTTGTTGAGTTAAATGTGGGGCCACTCTCTCGGTCCCTCCACTCAGTCCCTGAGTATCAGGGGTAGGGGATGGGGGAAACTGGTGGTGGCCAGTCCGAGTATGCGTAATGAATGCAGATATGAACCATCAGTCACACTGGTGGGGCTTCAGCAATGTATAGGTCTATCCCAGAAAAGGACACAGAGCAACATTGAAGAGAATTAGAACAACTGAAAACACGTAATAAATGTCACACCAAATAAAGGATTTATTCACTATTCTACGTTCTCTCCATTCTCCTGGGGCTGCTGCTTCAATAGAGATCTCTACTTCTCTGTTCTTATGCAGGACTTGATGCAGGGCAGCTCAATTTCATTTCCCCTTCAGGGCTCCACCAATCCTCTGGTGCCAGGCCATGTACTTGGAAGGCTAGTAGAGAAGAAGTGAGTCCTCGAGGCAAGCTGGTGCCACTGCACCGTGGGAGGCAGTATCTATCCGGTGGTCATCCAGTTCGATGTATTGCGGTTACGAAAACTCCTTCAACTAGCCATCTAGAGCAGGAGTCTCCAACGTTTTCTGTAGTGAAAGCTACCTATGTCCACCAAAAATGTTCCCAAGCTTCTAATGTTATTAGTGGTGTAATAGAGACCATATCAAACAAGATTACATTGGTGGCGACGTCATTCAGGACTATCAGCGGAGATCACCTCAATGATGACTCAGGCAGGGTTAACAGCAGTACTGTAAAAAAGGTTTTATTAATCTGTCATGCCTGTTTGTGTAATACTTGGCATCAATGCAATAAGTCTCCCCAACGGAGCATGACTTACCACACAAATATTAGCTTTAAATGTAACATGACACGTAGATTTGTAAAGCACAAATGCATGTTGAAGGGTATATTGGCACTAAAATAACAAAGGTTTAGCCTTACCCAACTCAATGGTTTGAATGTTTGTATTGGAAATTCAACTGAAAATGTCACTGAAATTCAACCATTTTCTCCTAAGCTTAGTTTATGAGAAAATAAAACACATTTTCACCTTGAATACACGCTGGTATATATTTATTATTTTAACTAAGCAAAAGTTCTAATTTACTAATCTGGGTTTCATACTGGGGAGCTACTTAAAGGTAGCTGGAGAGCTACCAGTAGGTCACGAGCTACTTGTTGGAGAAGCCTGATCTAAAGTGACCAACATCTGAACTGGCTTTAGATTTGCACTCCACTCTTCTGTCAACCACTAGTGGTCGCTGAATAATCTGCAGGAAAAGGCACTCAGCACCAATCAATGATGAGGGGTTTGGCTGCTCTATTAGCAGCTAAAAGGGTGGCAATAGTGTTTAATGGCACAATTCACAAGTTATAATTCGGTGTAGAGTGCTGGAACCTCGGAAAGAGTGAACCAGGAGGGTGCTAGTAAGTTCCAAGGGTTCCACTAATTGCAAACAAAGACGTTCCAGCAGCATATTAGTCAAATAGGCCATCATATCAGACTCTTCAACTCCCTCTGGGACGTCATAAATCTGGAAATTGTCAGTCTTTGCCCTGTCCTCCAAATCTGTCACTTTCCAGCTAAGGAATTCAATGTCAAGCCCCCAGTCTGGTGTGAGTTCATATTGAAATTCCACTGTGTCTAGGCAGTGATTCACTTTAACTTGCTATGTATGAATGAAAGCCATTTCCTGCCAAAATGATTTTACTTCTGTTGCAAGCTCTGTCATGTTTGTATCTGTGGTAGTGAATGTGGTCCTTGCAGCTGAGAATTGTTGAGGAGCCTCTCCATGTTCCTATCTGAGGGAGTCAAGCAGTGTGCTTTGAGACCTGTTGTGAACGGCTCACCACCTCTGAGAACTGAAGCTGCAGGCTGGTTGTTTACAGGACAACATACAGGGCTGAAGGGATCTGTTTAATGTGGTAGACTGTTCCAGCATGCGGCAAGTCCTCTTCGTAGCCAAAATGTGTGAGTAAATCCCAGGGTCCGTTAGACAGGTACAGCCTGCAGATAGGAGCCGGGAAATCTTTGAGGGGCAGAACTGAAATTTGTCTAGGGCTCAATGGGGGAAGTAGTCTCAACAGTGGGACGCGAAGAAAGATAGCAAAGGAGATAGCCAAGAGTACTACATGCTCATCCACCACTAAAGTCGATCTCCCCAATTCCAGTGGAGCCGCACAATAGTCCTCCAGCGAAGACCCAGGCCCCAATCAAATCTACTAATGCCAAATATATTGTTCTGGGCACATATCTTCATGCAGTCCCTGGACATCCCACTCGGTTCTTATGGGAGGCTCTGATTTCTGTGCCAGGATCACTAATCTAGGGGTCAATCCAGGTCTAGTGCGGTCTCAGTTGGTGGCTAATTGAATTAGGTGCCAGGGTTGTCAGCTGACGCCGCCTAGGTGATGGATGTGTCTGCTGACCCTGATCCAGCAAGGTAGCGCAGAAGCAGTGGTGCCATCTCAAAAGTGTGGTTAGGCGTCCATCTCAGCCTGATTCATAGGGGCTGCCGAATAAATGGCCTGAGCTGGCTTCTAGGGAATCAGCCTCCAAAGTATGCTAATGGGGACTGGCAGCCCAGACGCAGTCAATTTTTGGTTGGAGCCGGGCTCGATACCATGGTGGGGTTGTTACAACCCACCACTCGGATGACATATGACACACGGGGCTCCAAAGGTGGGTGGGTGAGGGAGCATGGCTGGCACTGCTACAGAGCTAAATCAGGGAGCAGCCATCTTGGACATCTCTGACCTCTGCCCACTTTTATGGTCCATTCTATTGTTCTGTGTTTAGTGGTTGTAGTGCCCTGAGAATTTTGTGAGCTTGATTTTGCGGATGGCAAAATTACAATCCACTCTGCCCTATTAATCACATTCTTGGTGATACCGCGCATGGCCATCGAATCCTTTGTTAGATTTTTTTCCCCGCAGGCAGGTGAGAGAGAGTATAGGAGAAGTATAGAGAAAGAGATGTCCATGCAAGAGTATTTACATGTGTACAAACATATACAATTATAAGGTAAATGAAATGGCCACAGGCATCCTGGGAGCTGGGAGAGCACATGTGAATGTACAGCACTATATGCCACAAACAGATGTCTACTGGGTAAGTACCATTTTTAGTTCGATGATATGTGTGGCTGTAAATACACATGCTCTGCATAGACTGTAAAGTAGTCCCTCCATTAAAGCGATGACTAGCCTGTGGGAGTTGAGGTTGTCTGGAAGCGTTCTTATGACAGCATGCCCTACAATGGCTTGCTGACCTGCTAGTACATCTATACAGTACTGCTTTGTGACAGTATGCCGTGTAGACCAAGTAACTGCTTTACAAATGTCAGCTAAAAGAATGTTTCCCAACAACGCCATAGTGGCACCTTTCTTCCTAGTGGAATGTGCTCTAGAAGTTAGTAGCAGCTGTCTTTTCACTTTAGCATAGCAAGTTTGCATGAACTTAACGATCCACCTAGCTATGACATTTTTTGAAATTGCATTACCCCTATGTGGTACTGAAAAGGCTACAAAAAGCTGTTTTGTTTTCCTAAATTCTTTAGTTCTATCAATGTAATACACAAGTGTAAAGTCTAAAGTGTGGAGTGCCCTTTTTGCCGCTGGTTCAGGCTGAGGGAAAAATAAAGTAATTCACAGATTTCATTGATGTGCAACAGAGAAACTACGTTTGGTGGGATCCTTGGGTTTGTACTGAGGTCTGCCTTGTCTTTGTGTATTTGAAAGAAAGGTTTGTCTAAAGTTAATGCTTAGAGATCACTTTTGCGTCTGAGTGATGTAATAGCAACTAGAAAAAGCCATTTTCCAAGAGAGGAATTGAATAGGACATGAATGAAGTGGCTCAAATGGTCTGCCCATGAACCTAGTGAGTACTATATTAAGATTCCAGGATTACACTGGGGCAGTCTAGGTGAAATTACACTTTTAAACCCTTCTATGAAGGCTTTGATAAGTGGGATTCTGAACAGGGAAGTATGTTGACTGTTTTGTATGTACGCAGCTATGGCTAAAAGATGTAATCGGATTGAAGTGTAAGCCAAGTTTGCTTTTTGCAAGTGAAGCAAATAGCAAACAATATCTTGGACAGATGCTTTAATGGGGTCAGTGTTTTTGGATTGGCAGTAAAAGACAAAGGGGGTTATTCCAACTTTGGAGGAAGTGGTAATCCGTCCCAAAAGTGACTGTAAAGTGACGGATATACCACCAGCCGTATTACGAGTCCATTATATCCTATGGAACTCGTAATACGGCTGGTGGTAAATCCGTCACATTTGGGACGGATTACCACCTCCTCCAAAGTTGGAATAACCCCTAAAATGTTTCCATTTTGTTGCGCAACATGCTCTGGTTGTTGACCTACGAGCTTCCATAAGATTCTCTAAACACTCAGAAGGTAACTGGAGATAACCAAACTCTAAGACTTCAGGAGCCATATCGCAAGGTTGAATGACTTGAGATCTGGGTTATGATTTGGCCTTGGTCAGGTGTGAGAAGGTCTGTCTGTTGGGAAGCTTCTCACGGGGAACCTGCGAGAGGTCCCAGAGTGTTGTGAACCATGGCTGACGTGCCCAAGTGGGAGCTACCAGGATCATGGTGGGAGATGTCTGTAAGTTTCTGAACCAGAAATGGAACGAGAGGGAGAGGTGGAAAGGCTTCAGCAAATACCCCTGCCTTTTTGAGCGCACTGAAATTTGTGTTTCACGATGTGTGGAGACTTCAAACAAGTTGTCATTTTTAACCAATTATCAATTCAAAAGCATCTACAATGCAAAATGAATAACTACACAATGCCCAAGGGACTTGATCCAAATTTAACATACCCTTCAATCAGGAAATGATTGAAAAGTGCTCAGGAAACCAAGCCAACGGCTGAGTGGCGCTCATTTTTTTCTTTACTTACATTTATTTCTTTACTTATTTTTGTAGTTTTATATAGTGCAAAATTGACCAGAAGATTATTGGAGTGCTTTAGTGAGAACCTATTACAGTAGACAAGGTCACATTTATATTTTTAGGGTGAGATTGAGTGTTTGCCCAGAATCACTGGATGAGCTGACACCCAGGGTTGGCTTCTTCGCAATGGCGGAGCATCACCCCCCTGGCGAAGCCAGGAGAGGAAAGATCAAATATTTCATTATCGTTTTACCTTTCATCTGCTGGCTCAGTCAGCAGTGTGTTCGGGGTGGGGCGGGGCTGGGCTGTGGGAGGTGTAAAGAGCAGAGAGAGCACTAAGGGGGTCATTCTGACTCCCGCCGGGCGCGGTCACCGCGCGCCCGGAAGGAGCCGCCAAAATACCGTACCGCGGTCGGAAGACCGCGGTGGGTATTTTGAGGTTTCCCCTGGGCTGGCGGGCGGCCTCCAAAAGGCCGCCCGCCAGCCCAGGGGAAACCGTCCTTCCCACGATGAAGCCGGCTCGTAATCGAGCCGGCGGAGTGGGAAGGTGCGACGGGTGCTGTTGCACCCGTCGCGTATTTCACTGTCTGCCAAGCAGACAGTGAAATACTCGTAGGGGCCCTCTTACGGGGGCCCCTGCAGTGCCCATGCCAGTGGCATGGGCACTGCAGGGGCCCTCAGGGGCCCCGCGACCCCCCCTACCGCCATCCGGTTCCCGGCGGGCGGACCGCCGGGAACTGGATGGCGGTAGGGGGGGGTCGGAATCCCCTCGGCGGCGCAGCTAGCTGCGCCGCCTTGGAGGATTCATACGGGCGGCGGCACACTGGCAGGAGACCGCCAGTGTTGCCGGTCTGACCGCGGCTTTACCACCGCGGTCAGAATGCCCTGCGGGGCACCGCCGGCCTGTCGGCGGTGCTCCCGCCGACCTAGACCGCCGGGGTCAGAATCACCCCCTAAGTGTGCATGTGTGTTTAGTTGGGCGTCTGGGGCCAGCCAAACACACATGTGCACTTAGGTTTCTCTAACCTGGCTGTATAGAGAGCCGGGCTGGAGAAACAGCACAGACGCCAGGCTTGTGTCTTAGCGGCACTCCGAGCCACTCCGACCAATCCTGACGCTGCTTACATGGTATGTTTAACATGTAAGCAGGGCCAGGATTGCTAGGGAGCCTGTGCTGGTGCCCCAGCAGAGGAGCAATGCGTCAGGAGGCAGCGGCGAGGAAAAATACACTTTTTTCCATCATTGTATTTTTTTTATTTTTTATTTGTCATCCCACCCACCCCTCCCTTTAAGATTTGGGGCAGCCGCTGCTGCTCCTGACACAAAGAACTGAACCTGGTTCCCAAGTCACAAAGTCAGCAGTGCTGCCCGTTGCACCTCTCTTGTGTGTTGTTAATATAAGTAAACAGGCTTTACTAAACCTAAACAATAAGGCATCTAAAAGACAGCCTAATGGATGTGCTACCAGGCCCAAGCAAAGGGGACAGAGTACCTTAAAATGCTGATTCACGTGAAGAATGGTAAGACGAACCATGAAGCGCTGATGTGTGCCGAAAAAGTAACAAATTATATTAAACATAAACTGGCACAAATGACATACTTCACACGATGAGCAGAAAGAACATCAATAATACTAAAAGGTTTGACTACATGAAGTTGGAGGACTGCTACAGGTCTCCTCATGCAGAGGGCCAGAATCAGAAACAGGTTAATTAAACTAGAAGTTGGGTTAGCCAAGACGGAAATGGTTATGAACCAGATAACGAGAGCCAACTAGGTTTACATACTGTATGGCTAAATCAGCGCTTCCAAAGTGCTTAAACTGAAAGTGTAATGGATGCAAGTACACCAAGCTATGTGTATCAAGTAAAACGTACGGTCAGTCCGTGATAAGTGATTAAGAGCAGTATAAAGTAAATATATGCACTTACAATGTAGATTTGCCACAGACGGGTTTCTTTTGCTAAACAATGTACACAAATAACAGACTTTGACAACTACAAAAAATAAGTTTTCTTCTTTGAACATGTGGAGATAATCACTGTCTCATTGTAACAATCCACAGATTGGAATTCATCTTTAATGATAATACTCATGGAAAATAAAAATCACTTTTTGGGTATCAGTTAAAATGTTCTAAGGAAAAAAACAATGCATTGTGTGTGCTGTGGTAGGAATGCTTAAATGAGTTTCCAAAGAATTGTTTTTTTTTCCATAGGAAAAAGGGTAATGTAGTTTAAGATTTAACACTTTACTCTTCGTAAACTTCCTCTGCGTCGTGCCAGCTTGCCATATTCATTTTGTCCGATTTCATCAACTATAACATTTAACACATTTATCAAAAATGCAGTTCGTTTTGGGTCTGACCTCACATCAAAAACAACTATCAGCAATAACATGGATTCTGTTTCAGTCAACAGATTAAACGTTTACCCTGTCAAAGAGTGCAAATAGCTCCCGGAGGATGTCAGAAATTGGCAGCTTCAAGTGCTTTGCAAACTCTTCTATTCCAATCCTGCCACCTTTAGAAGCATCAGCAATTTCAGAAAAGGCATCCAGTTGTTTTCTAACATTATCCCATTTCAGGCTGCAGTGTGGGAAACAAATGACATATTTTACACAAAGATCAATCCAAATGATCCAGCAGGAAAGCAAATCAATACAAAAAGCGATGACTTAGAAAGCCAACTTCACATGAGTTGTACTAAGCGAATGTATTTGTATTTTTTTTTTTTACCTTTACTATCTAAATCTCCTGTATGTGCTGCCATACAAGTAAGAATGGTGGAAGCAATGAGTTAATGAATGTACCGATTGCTGTTCTTATTTATGAGGGTGAACCACCCACCAGGGCACTCCCTTACCACCCCCCCCCCCGGCCCACCCCCCAAAGCAATTTCTAATCACTATAATTTTATTTTAACTCCACCTTCCCTCCAATTGACTGTACCCTGCAAGAACACATATTGAATACATTATGAGGCCAAAAACCCTGTCTCAATGACGTCACTCCCTTAGGGGAAGGTGAAGAGGTCTGGAGAAGAGAGACGCAGGCAGTGCTGTAATTAGGAAATATAGGCCTCTGTGTAATGGAGGTTATCAGAAATGAATGGAGGCTTTGACTTTTGTTCTTCGTTCTCGTTACAGCTCTTTTCTATGAGAACATCCTAAGAAAGCAGAAGGCACTGATTTAACATAGGAGGAGACAAGAATGTCATGGCACCAACACAAAATGCTTAATACTAAAACAAGACACTGGACCTAGAGCTGCTGAACGTTTTGCCGATCCCGTCTTTACAAACTAAAGCTTGTAATCTGTTACAGGTCGCCACCCTGCTGCCCGAGTGACCTTATTTTATTTACTGAAAGAGACTCATGAGCCTTAAATTAAAATGTTGCGATTTAATCAAACTGTATTCAAATGTATATATTTCCTCACATTGTATTTTCACCATTCCCTTCTCTGTCATGCCACTTTGTTAACTCCCTTTCCTCTACAGTTCTACGCCAGTTTAATACATAATGCAATCCATTGTAGGAATGGAAGCTGGAACCTGAAGGCGAAACCCTGAGCTGACAGAGGAAGCTTCGATTATCATGATTAGCACTAACCTTCTGTGGATAATAAGTCTGACTACATTTACGAGAGCAAAGTTCTTTTTGAACACAAAGTCAACGAATTGTTCACAATAATCCACTTATTAAGGGCAGTCAGAAAATGCTTTCTTCCCAAAAACCAAAACAATGTTCACAAAGAGCAAATAGTGGGTCTGAAAAGAGAATGCATCTTGAAGGTAGTCCTCTGTGTAACATACGTCCTTCATTTGATGAGGGAGGTCAACAGAATAGACAAGGTTTTGTTCTGGCTGAGATACAATTCAGAGTACATAGGGGAATACAAATTAACGGGAAGCAGGGAACACAATAGCATACAGGAGAATACAGTCTCCAATATGTGTATACTAGCGGCTCTCGTGTTCTTGTTCTTTGGGATTCAGAACTCTGCTGGTGCTGCTGCTGGTGCTAAAAGGCAAACATTTTTGCTGCTACTGCATGCCTTTGAAAGCCTACTTCTTGTTTCTTCTTGCTGACTGCCTGCAGTCAGGCTCACCTGCCCTTTTGCTCACCGCCGTAACACCTTCTTTGAGATGACCCAGGACCTTCAGCTTCCTGCCGGGCTTCATGATTTGTGAGTATGTGCACAATGGGGTTTAGTTTGCCTCTGAACATCTAGCAGCCTTCATAGAAGGTATGAGAACTTTACTGGTGTGTCATCTTCTGCACCTTCTGAGCCAAAATACAAGTGGCGTTACATCTGTAGACTACAGATATCTGCACAAATGTATGGTTGTGAATGCACTTGTTAACGTGGAAGACTTTACTTTCAAGCATAAGCTATAATTGCCCTTCCCTTCTGAAGAGGGGCTTGGACAATGGTGGAAAATATGGATTTCAGGCAGTTATGGCTTAGTACGTGCTTTTAATCTGTCTAAGATCATCTTTAGAAATGAAAGATCTTCAGGAATTTCTTTCTCTTCGATCATATGTGCTGCATGGGAATGACCATCATGCTGGGCCCCATAGCTCATTTACAAATAAGCAAAACCACACCTTAAGGTTTCAGAGTCTAAGAATGACATGTAGTGAAGTTTAAAACCAAACTTCTGTGGAGCGAGGCAATTTCGGACAGTCTATAACTTGTACCCTTCAGAATCATCTAATTAGTAAAAATCAGAATAAAGAAGGGAGAAGGAAATTGGACGGTGATCCCAAAAGAGAGGTTTCCATTCAAATGCCCAGCGAAATTTTGATCTACTAGCTACATTAAAAACTGCTTACTTAACTAAAAGGTAAGACACATCAGATGTGCATTTCTACAGACGGTGAAATGACGTTCAACTGCTTTGCAAAAAAAATTTAGGCATGCACCTTTCCAGCGAACGCAGTAACTCTGTAAAAGCTGAAACTGCCACTTTGAAACAAGGTGGGAGTCTTAAGGGAGACCCCAGTTTGCCACTCGGAGAGACAACATTAGAGCTGACTTTATATAGGTCAGCATTCTTAAATATTAGTAACAGGTTACCAAGGAGAACTACAAAATACTATTGAAACATGTTGGGCAAGTAACATTGGTCTAGATTTGTTCAGCTTTATAAAACATGGTGAGGTTGGGCTTCTCATCCAATTGATTTAGAGAAAATTAGATGCAAATACTGCACTCTACCAATCGCTATTATCAGACAGAGATCGGGTCACTGCTAAGATGGATGCCATTAAACTAGGTGAAAGAAGATATAAAATTTGCTGAAAAACTAGTCAGGTAGGCTCTGAATGCTGGGAGAGCCAATGCGGTATCTACTGTAATGTGTACAGGGGAGGAAGGTATGTGGACAATCAATGGGCAGTGCTTTGGTGAAATGAACCCAGCCCCTTACTGCCTCTTGTTATGATTTTCAACTCTCTTGGTTGATATAGATCAAGTGTGAATACGTCACGTGATAGGAACAACATAAACTAACCGACAGACCTGTTGACTAAGTCAAACTGTCCAAGCTGTGTAACCAGAAGATTAGCCATAGGGTAAAAGGCCCGAGTCTGTTCATTAAATAATTCTGCATTTTAGAAAGCATTCTATTACCAAAGGGTGTCCTCGCTATTGGTCAAGCCAAAACAAGCAGGCTGAGGTTTTTTTGGAAGTCTAACAAACTGGGATCAGAACAAGGGACAACTGGTTGATCAATCCACAGAATGGTCACCTTAAGCGAAAAGGCATGATCACTCCAGTGACCACTACAATATCAAAGAACTACCAAGGGTGCCTAAGAGGTAGAGTGTAACGCCTAAGGAAATATAAGGCCTGCATGTTTGTCCACAGTGAACAGCTTTATATAAAACAGAGACTTGAACATACGACTTTTTATCAACAAAAGCCAGTATAGCCCAGCAATATACATTATTATAATAAAGGATTGGTATGGAAGGCCTAAGAGCCAGTGGCAGGCTTATTATCAATAATCTGCAGACGGCTGATGAGATCTTTTGTATTCGCCTAAATAGATGACTATCACAATTTCGCCTGTAAGCGATGGCTGCTTGAATGACCGACCATCCATTTACCTTTGGCAAGTAGATAGGGCACAACTTTACTCAAGGTTTTGAGTAAGAGGAGGCATGCTGAGAATTCCTGGTATATTTGTTTATTTTAGGAGATAATTATGCTGCCTGAGAAGTGGGTTTATCAGCGTTATGATATCTGAGGGACACGTTATTACTGAGGTCTAAACCTGTATGCAGGATATAGCTGGAGACATAATTCTGTTGTATAGGACGGTCGAAACTATCATGTTTTGTGTTGCAGCAAAGACCACTCGGTTTCATGCTGTCTGAACCTGTAAAGGTTATTAAACCTGAGAAACAACACTGCTAACTTAAAAGCTGTCTACAAAAACTGGGCAACATAGCAAATAACTATGCTCTGTAAAGCGCACCATTGAAAGAGCTGCATAGACTGAAGTTAGCTCTGCTCATCAGGTCTAAATCTATGTGTTTTCCTGTCTGGTGAGATAGCTATGCTGTGGAAAGCCAAGTCCTCTATGTGAGGTTTAGCTATGATGTTTAAACTCAAAGTCTGGTCCGCTACATAGAAAAATCTGCTACAGCGGTCAGAGTCTGTAAGTTCTGTGTCTCCTGATGCAGGATATGCTAATGTTTCAACCTGTTGATTTTGTGTAGACTGAGAGACATATCTGATTTTGATGGCCAAACCTTCAAGATATGAGTCACTTAATAGATAGGTCTGCACTTGTTGTCAGGTATGGGGGGGTTAAGTGAGGATTGTGGCAGTAAGTCCAGGGTCACATACAATGGAAAGCAGATGGAGGATTTGGCCTTCAAGGTGAAGACTTGTTTGAAGTTCTTTATTCACACAACTCTGTTTAGCTGCTCGATGCTCACCTTTCTTAAGAATCTGTTTCAGCTTCATTCAACCAACACATGCTCCTCTGCACTGTCAAGGTCCCGATGCTGTCTCGCAGGGTTGTTAACAAGGACTGAGGCTTGTTGCATAAAAGCTACTTATTACATTCCCTGTTGTAATATATTTCTTTCTTCCTTGATACAAGCACTGCGTGGGCCCAGTTTCGCTTCAGAAGAAGAGTATCATGGAAGACCAGTTCCACCATCAAATCCTGGTCTCCTATGCCCTCTCCTCGGGTCAAAGAGATAGTAATATACCATCTTAATTACTCTTTTATGGCTATTATCATCATTAGTAATATAATATGTATTATTATTACTTTACGTTGTATTATTTTTGCTGTTCTTTGTTTTACAAATTCATTATTCTATGTTTTATGCACAATAGAACACGTGAGACGAAATGGTTCATTTGTATCCAACAATGAAGATATGACGTATAGTTGGCTATCAATGTTCCCAACAAGACACGTCAAAAATACCACAAAATCACCAAACAGAACACACAAGGCAGTTCTGCTCTTCTACCGAAAACAATTCAGATATGACACTTAGTTGGTACTTAATAAGTAGCTGAAAAGCATTTTGGAGTCAGAACTTTGCAATCTCTCCTTGGAGAGGGAGCAGAGGGGAGGCACATCCAGCTTGGATTTCCTGTGCTTACTCCAAAACTTGCCTTTCAACTTCATCTTGGACTTACTCGAGGACAGCTACATGGACTAGTACCTGGACTTTGAAAGGGAAAAGGTCTGACACCTGGAGTGTGACTGGCCTAGTTTCTAGAGGCCGCTGACTTAAGCATCATCTACCGCTCCGGACAGCATTTGGAAGCATCACGGATTGTTTGTTACATGCCTTCGAATCATGCTGGATACGAAGCACCAAAGGCAGAATTCATGTGTGTCCGTACAGACATCTGCTTCTGCAGGCTCAACATGGCTTACAACATCTTGTCTTCGAAGCAAGACATATTACCTAGCACCCTGTTAACATTTTGGAGGTTGGTAAAAAAAAGAGTGTCAAAAGTTAAGAAACGGAATTCAGGCTCTGCATGATAAGGCGTGGGATAACGGAAGTGACGTCAGTGCACAGGGGTGGCACCTATGTATATCTCTGTGCCATCATTTTCAGAGATGGGATGAGACTGCTGCCGATTTCAATGGCACCGCCTACCGACACACTGAATAATTCCTAAAAAGTTTCCAGACCTAGCCTGACACACCCAGGGAAATGTACAAAGTGAAGAATCTGCGGTTAGAAGTGTCCTTTAGAAACGGCAGTTTAATGCATATGAATTCTGGATCCCGGTTCAGAATCAAGACTAGAGGCATTTTATGGCAATTAAGTGCATTTGGCAAAGCACATAATCTGTCAGCATATGGGCATGCTTTACGTTTGCAAATACATTAGTTGTTTGGTTGCTGGGAGCTCCTGGGGGCAAACATCGTTGAACATGCAAAACCATGTACGCTTACTCATATATACACACATTCTTGTCAATTAGTATTTCATCCTCAAAACATGCTAATATAGTCCAGCAAGAGTGCATTTCTATAGCATAGATAGGAAAGGTTCAGCCCATATTTAACTGGTTTGTAGGAAAAGACGTTTCCTTAACGGAGAGAAAAAATAAAGTTTAAATATGCAAATGTACGTCAGTTTTGCAGTATTCAGCATTATCCATCTAATATACATTCCACATACGTAAATTTTACACAAGTTCTTGCTCCTAGACATCTGCCATTGGGTGGGGTTTCTATTACTATTCCTGTGATTTGTGACAAAGCACAAAAAAGTATGGAAAGTTAACTCTAAATATAAAATAGTTATTCGAGAGCAACTTTCTGACTTTCAAGACTGGCCCTTTGTGAATCGGGGCCCCGTTATTTACACATTTGTAATATACACGGATATCCAACACACAATAAAAAGCAAAATACAAATTAAATAGCAGAACCTATGATCTTACTTCAGTTTCTTGCTAATCTTGGTGAATTCCACTAAGCCAGCTTCCATAGGTAATGTCAGTTCTCCAGCTGAAATCATCAGTCTGCAATCTTCAAAAGTATGATCTGTAACAGGCACACCCAACGCTCTAAAAAAACATGAAAACATGAAAAATCTGATGACAACTTACAACTGTCATAGTAGTGAATTTCCTCCTTGCAGATAGGTACTTTCTTTCATATGAGCTCCCATTAAATATAAAGATACGCTGTACAGAATGCGTTCAAGCTTTTTTGCTTTCTATTAAACTTTCAACAGACTGCTATCGGTGAACTGACTGCAGGAAGAAATCATCCTATTATAGATCACTCTGCTTAAACACATTGTACCAGCCGATGGCAGTCAATCTTATGTGTTGTTCAGTAGGTGGATGTTAATCAATTGTTTTTTTACATAAGCTATGTTGAATCGTAATATGAACAAGCATTTGCAATGCAATAGGTCTCGCATGTGCTTGAGTTTGAGCTATTGGCGCTGTAAATTCATAAATGGAATTTTTGCCAAGTAAGTTGGTCAACCTTGTCATTGTAACTACTGCCACGGCGGTAAAATCATGGCTCCTGCTGGAATGGCACTGGCACAGCTGTAGTGGCAGATTATGGCACCCACATGGTTAAAACTGTAATAATGCACAATAACATACATACGTGTATGGCATACATTTTACTGTATAAAATCTTTCAGATTCAGTAGCAAAACCCACTCCTCCCGTGTATTAGAAGGTCGGTGAATAAAGAGGGGTTACACTCCAATGAGGAGAAAGGGAGAGCTCCCTGGGTTTTCCGTTCTGTCTCAACCCGGTATTCTTCTGACACAGTTAAAGTGGAAACATTTCAGAGCACTGCGGTGAGCACGTGTTGGAGGAATATTTTTTTATGTATTTATTTTATTGTTTATGTAGTTGGCCAGAATCCAATCAGCCATGGATGAGGCATTGTGGGAAAGTTAAGCTTTATAAAAGAGGAAAGTGGTAACCCAAGCAGCGGCCTTCACATGTCAATGAGGCCTGAAGGTGTGCCTGAGAGAATCAAAAATGCAGATCATGGTCTCCTCAAACCTCTCAATCGGTTATAGCATTGCCGATGGGCCCAGAAATTTGGGCTGCAGAAGTCGTGGAATTTGTAGGGGACCAACAGCAAGACCACAGGACACCTTAACCTTCTCAAAACTTCTTAAACAGAGAATAGAGAGACTGGGACAAGGGACAAGGGTCACTACGTGCCTCTTCTTGGATTCTGACTTACTTGAAGGTTCGGATCACAACGACCTGTTGCAGGACCAGCCCCGACAGCCAGAACGGGTCCATGTCCTTGATTTTGAGAATATGGGACCCTCAAGCTACTTCCATCAGAGCTCAGTGATACACAGCTTTGAACTCCTAGATCGCCTTCGGGTGCATCAACCAGGGCACACTCCTTGCAGGACTTGTTAAGCGGCCCAACCAACACCAGAGATATACTTTAGAGGTTCTGGCACAGACATGTGTTTGAAACAGCCCCAACAAGGCCCAGACCCTGTAATTATAGGAGGGGACATATCTCCTTGCACACTGGAAAGAAATGATTTGAGAAAAAGCTTGTCAAACAAGAATGAGAAAAAGTTAGGTGTTAGCTCCAGATCCCGTGCATATAAAGGTGCAGACCGAAAGGAATTAACGTCAGCACGCTTAGGCGGTGCTTACAGCAGCTCAAGTCGTCACTTCAGGAGTGGAGGGGAGTTGACACAGAGCTGCACGACACCACCTGCCACCACACAGGGGCTATGATGAAAAATCGTACGGATCAAATCTGGTGCCTGGAAATATTCTAAAGTTGCAGAATGTTGGGTTGTATCTGGAGTTAGAAGTGCAAGCATTAGGCTGGCATTATATCATATTAATTGCTTCACAAGCTAATGAGGGTATGACGTCATAGAAGGGTTGCACAGGCTGGTTGAAGCTGGGTCCTTGGGAGAATTAGAAGTAGAGATTTGGGATTTGGAACAACAAGGGAGACGTGAAACATATCAGGAACAGCTAGGAGAACCAACCTTATGAAATTCATCCCGCACAGTGGTTGTTCAAAACCCTACAAGGAACCATGGTCACAAAAATGCAGGTATTGTTTAAATGTCGTCCACAGTCTTTTCAGTTGAAGAATGATATGATGAATCCCTTCTATTCTTGACCTGCTTCCAGCTTAGGTGTTATACGATTTTACAGGTGTCGCAGTTATTAAGTGGTCCAGCTTCACACAATACCTTCAAATTCAGAGGTAAACTAAAGACACGTCTTCATTAAAAAAATAAAAAAATAAAAAATAAAAAATCACCACACACATTAAGTAACCTACTTCTCTAAGCCTCTATCAAGAGTATCTAACATATTAGGGTTTCGACTTTCTGTTGAATGCTCCACTGTATCCCAGCTGTGATCATGCTATAAAGTGTCCTACTTACATACCAAAAGAAAGTACGCCTTTTGATGATTCTATGATCTTACAAATTAAGAACTATCTAGCCCTCACCAAGCTGCACTTTATATTTGCCTATTTCCAAGTATAATTTCTGCATGCATTTGCCCCACCTAATTCTAAACGATTTTAGTGTTTCACTGTTACTCAATTCAAAAGATGCACAACGTACTTCATATTTTTCCCTATTTCATTGATCTAATACTTCGAATAAATATTGTGAAATAAGATAATTTTACAAGTTACATAATTACGCATTGTTAGCTTCCTTTAAAAACATGACTGAACGTGTACACGTACGTACTCTGCCATTTCAGAACGGACGTTGTTTGCAAAAAGATTAGCATCTTTTATCTCTTCACTGGTAGGAACGTGGACCGGCATGAACTGTGGTTAAAGTGAAAACAAGCCCACATCAGTACCGTAACTACACACAATTCAGAAAAAAATCTTAAATGTGAGCTGGCAATAACATTAGTTTTGGCTTACAAATGAAAGTGCCTATTCAATCACTGGTGAGTTTAAGTAATAATATTCACCGTACATGCACTTTGACTCTCATTCATGCAATCAGTATTCCACCCAGTGACTCTTTCTTGCATTAACCCACCTACACATATATCCGCAAGGAAATCCACTCAGAAATTCAACAATTATATGCAAGATAAATTGAAATAATTAAGGTCAGAAACTCAAAACATGCTCGCACTAAAACGTTATGATCAATAATTGATTCTGTTGGAAGTTACTTTAAGTTATTTAGAATTAAGGAGGAGGCCAGGAGAAGGTCCCCTTCGTGTCCATCTAATGAGAATACTGAACACATGCACTTGTAATGGACCTATACAAGTGGAATATATTATCTTTGACTTGTCATAACTCTAATGTAGGAGTATAAGCTTTCTCACAAGGCAATCATCATGCAGTCATAAAACTGTTAATACAAAACTACGGATGACAAAACTGCATGCAAACATTACTAAGAGATGTTAACAAAGAATATCTGTGGGAAAGTACCCTCTTTTTGACATGTTAGCCCCAATTTCTGCCTGAGGTCAGTGTGTTTTGGCTGTGTCACTGGGATTTTACTAGCTAGGACCCCAGTGCTTATGGTTTATGGCTTGCTTGTCAGTATGTTTCACTGTTTTTGAAAGTATGCTCGACTGTGTCACTAAAGTCCTGCTAACAAGAACATCGGTGCTTATGCTCTCTCTGTTTCAAAATTGATCACGACATACTGGTAACTCACTATTTCACTCCAAATTGGCATACGGGTCCCCCCTTATAAGTCCCTAGTATATGGTACCTAGGTACCCAGGGCACTGGGATTCCAGGGGATCCCTATGGGCTGCAGCATTACTTTTGCAACCCATAGGGAGCCCATGCAAAGGCTTCTGCAGGACTGCCATTGCAGCATGCGTGAAATGGTGCATGCACCCTTTCACAGCCATTTTCATTGCATCAGGTCACTTATAAGTCACCTATATGTGAGGCCTTCCAACCCTAAAGGCTGGGTGCAAAGTACCTGTGTGTGTGGGTACCCCTGCACTAGCAGAGGTGCCCCTACGTCATCCAGGACCATTTTCCCAGACTTGGTGAGCACGGGGACGCCATTTTACGTGTGCACTGGACATAGGTCAATACTTCTGTCCAGCTTCACAATGGTAACCCCGAATATGGCCATGTAAGGTGTCTAACAACTGGGAATTGTACCTCAATACTGATTCCAGTATTGGCTGCACAATCCCATGCACTATTGGGGCTCCACTGAGGTTTTCCAGGCATCCCCAGCTGCTGCCATCTCACACACAGGTTTCTGCCTTCCTGTTGCTTGGGCAGATCAAGCCCAGGAAGGCAGAACAAAGAATTTCCTTTGGGAGATGGGTGTTACACCCTCTCCCTTTGGAAATAGGTGTTACAGGCATGGAAGGGGTAGCCTCCCAGAGCATCTAGAAATGCTCTGAAGGGCACAGATGGTGCCCTCCTTGTATAATCCAGTCTGCACCAGTTCAGGGACCCCCAGTCCCTGCTCTGGCTCAAAACTGGACAAAGGAACTGGGAATGACCATTCCCCTGTCCATCACCACCCCAGGGGTGGTGCCCAGAGCTCCTTCAGAGTGTCCCTGGGTTTTACCATCTTGGATTCCAAGGTGGTGGGGCACTCTGGGATCATCTGAGTGGCCAGTGCCAGCAGGTGATGTCAGAGACCCCTCCTGATAGGGGCTTACCTGGTTAGGTCACCAATCCCCCTTTCAGGGCTATTTAGGGCCTCTCCTCTGGGTGTTTCTTCAGATTTGGATTGCAAGACTACAGCAGGACTCCTCTGCGTCCTTTACTTCATCTTCTACCGATGGAACCGAAGCTGAACCCTCCAGGAACTCTACAAAATGCAACAAAGAAGCAAAGACGACTTCTGCAGCATTGTATCTTCAGCTCCTGCCAGCAACTGCAACAGTTTCCAGGTTGTGCATCCTTCAAGGACTGCCTGTCTTCAGCCTGCACCAGAAGAACCGAAGGAGTCTCCCCTGGAGTGACAGGGTTACTTCCCTGCTTCAGCAGGCACCTCTCTGCAGCGACGTCCGGTGGCGTGGGTCCCCTCTCCAGACGAAGAGCATGGATCCAGCAACACAGGTGGTGGACTAAAGTGACCCGACATTCCCAAGGTCCAGCTGTCCCACTCTGGTGGAGGTAAGAGCTTGCCTCCCCAAGCAACACAGTACCACCGTGCACCGCATGATTGCAGTTGCCAAGGCTCTGTGTGACCTTCCACAAAGTTCTTCGTGCACATCACAGCTTAAATCCCCAGCATTCCATCCTATGATGCACAGCTTCCTGAGTGGTTCTCCAGTGGCGTGGGATCCCTTTGTGTCATGCTGCGCTGGCCTCCATTTGTACCTTCTTTGTCCCTGTGCTGTGGGACTCCTGTGCGCGCTGCCCGGTCTTCTGAGGGCTCCTGAGTTGCGGAGAGCCCCCTATGTCTCGCCCTCCTGGGTAGAGGCAAGCAGGTCTCTCCTGGTCCCAGGCAGCTCCATATTCTGCCAACTTCGAGTTTTGCGTGTGCCAAGGCTTGTTGGCGGAATCCAGCGACGCAAACCAGACTACAATCATTCATCCGGCGCGGGACATCTTCTGCACCAACCAGGAATCCGCATTTGGCTTCTTCACTCTGTCGCCGGTGCGTTCCACAAGAAAGTGTACTCTATACCTAGAGCTATACAAAAGTATACCTAGTCTTTTCACTTGCTTTCTAAAAGACTAAAAGTTAGGTAAAGTAGGTCTTTCTCCTCCCTTTCCCCTTACTCTAACTTTCTACACTATGTCTTCCTCTGAGGCCACCCCTGGAGTCATGGGAACTCCCTATGAGAACCTGACTTTCAAAGTCTTAAGGGGGCTTTGCTCAGAGAGAAGCCTAGAGGTAGGGGGGAACGCTAGCAAGAATTTCCATTTATGCCTCCTTCTCCAGGATGACCAGGAGCAGTCTGGTAACCAGGAGGAGGAAAGGGGGGGGGGGGGGGGGGGGGAGGATTCTAACCCTTTAGAATCAGGGGGCCCTCCCCTGAGGATTCAGGGGAGGGTCCTTCACAAATCTTCCCCCTGGCAAACCATCAAGTGTACCGGTCAGTTGGAGGGGTTCACACACAGGTAGAGCTCCCTTCACACCTAGAGGTCAGGTCACTAGGGTTACCAAAGCTATGGAAAGATCTACCTCTGCACATTCCCATGTCACGTCAGTCTCTGAGGGGTCCCACGCATCCAATTCAGGGGATGACTCCCTAGACAGGGAACTGAGAAAGCTGAGATTGGAGGAGGCTAGACTGAGACTGCAACAGCAACAGTTGGCCCTAGATAGGGAAGCCTTAGCTGTGGGAAGGGAAAGGCAGGGGATGGGGTTAGTTCCCCATGGTGGCAGCAGAAACAGCAGTTTCAGGAGTTATGGTCTTTGATTCCAGGAGCTTGCACACAATTGTTCCCTCTTACAAGCAGAGGGATGATATCTACACGTGGTTTGCTGCATTTAAGAGGACTTGTAAAGTACATAGGGTACATCGGATGTAGTGGGCTGCTATTCTATGGTTGTCCTTTTCTGGCAAGGGGAGAGATAGACTTCTCACTTTCGGGGAGGAATACTCATGTGTTTAAGACAGCACTCTTGGATGGATTTGGCTTAACCACTGAACAATACAGAATTGCCTTCAGAGAAACCAGACAAAAGTCTTCACAAGATTGGACAGACTTTGTGGACTGTTCAGTGAAGGCTTTAGAAGGTTTGTTACATGGCAGCAAAGTGTCCGACTATGAGGGTCTATAAATTCTAATTTTGAGAGAGCATATTCTTAACAATTGTATGTCTGACGTGTTGCACCAGTACTTGGTAGACTCAGATCTGACTTCTCCCCCAAAATTGGGAAAGAAGGCAGACAAATGGGTCAGAACAAGGGTGAACAGAAAAGCTCATACAGGGGTGACAAGCACAAGAAGATGGATGGTAAGTCACATGATAAGGGTGGGGACAAAGATAAAAAGTCAGAGTCTTCATCAGGCCCACAAAAATCTTCTGGGGGTGGGTACAAATCCTCTTCAAACCAACAGAAAAAGCCTTGGTGTTACCTGTGTAAAAACAAAGTTCATTAGACAAGTGACCCCACTTGTCCCAAGAGGAACACCAAACCTCTCACCAGCACAACCTCCACTGCTTCCACAAGTGCCCCTAGTAATAGAAGTGGTGGTGGGAAATACATTACAAATAACCAGTCGAAGGTGTAGCTGGGCTCACTTTGGGTAATGTAGTGAGGGTTGGTTTAGTTAGGGAAACCACTGAGGTTGTTTTAGTCTCAGATGGTGGCGCTGACTTTGCACCTTTGCTGCTTGTCCCCTTAACATGGATAAGTACAAGCAACAACCCCTAATAAATGATGTTCAGGTTCAGGCCTACAGGGACACAGGTGCCAGTGTCACTATGGTGATGGAAAAATTGGTAGCCCCTGAGCTACACATACGTGGTCATCAGCACCAAGTGACTGACACCCATAATAACACTGTTAGCCACCCCATGGCTGTTGTGAATCTCAACTGGGGGGTTTACTGGTCCCAAGTAAGTTGTGGTATCCTCTGACCTACCTGTAGAATGTCTACTGGGCAATGATTTGGAAACTTCAGCTTGGGTGGAAGTGGAACTGGAGGCTCATGCAGCCATGCTGGGCATTCCAGGGCACATATTTGCTCTTACCAGGACTCAGGCCAAGAAGTAAAGAGGACAGGGAAACTTGGATCCTGGAACAATGGACCAAGTGCTTCCAAAAACTAGGGGTAGAAAGGGCAAACGCTTGGCACTATCCCTCCCTCTCCTGAAGATTCCCTTTTGATGAGGAGGAGTCTAATCCATGTGCAGAACCTACACCAGAGGAGCTCCAGACTGACACAGCTGAGCTTTTGGGTGCAGGGGGGCCTGCCAGGGAGGAATGGAGTGTGGCACAGCAGACCTGTCCCACATTAGAGGGTTTGAGACAGAAAGCTGTCAAACAAGAAGCAGGGGGTGACAGTGACTCTCACAGGGTTTACCGGGAGAACAATCTCCTTTATACAGAAGCAAGGGACTCAAAACCTGGTGCTACCAGGATACTGGTTAGTCCCTTGCAATATAGGGAATTCTTCCTAACACTGGTGCAGGATAGTCCCTTTGCTGGACATTTGGGGCAAAGCAAGACTTGGAACAGACTGGTCCCTCACTTTCACTGGTCTCATATGTCAGAGGACACAAAAGAGTTTTGTTGCTCTTGTGTCACATGCCAAGCCAGTGGCAAGACTGGTGGCACTCCAAAGCCCCCCTTGATCCCACTACTTGTGGTTGGAGTGCCATTTGAGAGGGTTGGGGTTGACATAGCTGGCCCCCTTGAGCCTCCTACTGCTTCTGGCAACAGATTCATCTTAGTGACACACAATGGACCAGCCACCAAAACTAGAGATGACTGCTAGACAAGCGGTCATCTCTGTAAACTGAAAGGAACCGCTGTCACTGCAGATGTTTTTGTACAAGAAGTTTGGTGGGTGACTGCTTTTGGTTTTGACTGCAGGTCTTCAAGACAAACTCCCAAAGAAATATTTTGTTTCTGAAAAACAAATACCCCCTACATCATGGGAATTTTCTCCCATGGTGTGGGGGGGGGGGGGCGAGGACACTTATTTTGGTTACTCACAGTCATGTTTTTCCTAGGTGTGACAGACAGGAAAAAAATACATTAAACCATTCATCTTACATAGAGCAGGAAGTGTAATCTCATTTCTTTGACAAGCCCTAAACCGTTGGGCCGTCGGAGGAAGATTTACATCAAGACCCAATGAAGGCCCTGGCAACTAAACACTTATGGTCAGGGCCACTGGAATTATGTGATTGTGCAACAATTTTGCATAATTATAGATTTGCTGTATTTGAGAGTTAATCCATTATATGACACAAGTTTTAACAAAAACAATTCTTTATAGCTCAAACGGTTCAAAAGTTACACATTGCTGTGCAGTGGCAGCCCTGGACTGGTCACCTTTCTAATGCTTTTATATTTGGGTATTAAACTGTTACTGATAAGGAGCAACCACTGCCTATACAGTGATACCAAGTTTAACAAGCATTTGCTCGACTTAGAGCTATTAGCGTTGTAGAGTCTTAACCGGACTTTTATTGCCACATAAATTGAAAATGAAAAGTAATACAGTTTTACATAAGCAAGCTGATTTAAAGCGCCACGAACATGAAGGAATACACAAAAGGAAACAGAAGTTTGCTCGCAGTCCAACGTATCGACAAATGTGCAATTATCCATATAACAGGGTCTCCTGCCACATACTTCCAGTGGCCCTGTTTACGGTCCACCCGGTCTAAAAGTGGCAGGTGGATCAGGGTACTCTGTCTCCTCTGCAACAGAGTACCCTGCCCACCAAACTCTAAATCAGGCTCTAAGCATGAAAAGTAAGATATGAAAAAGTAGCACTAGGAATTAAGAAAAGTAGCTTGATTTCAGAATTTTGGAGCGTAATCTCCAAGTACTACAAAAGGGAAGTAATCAGGGAAAATGAATGTGTTCACCTTTTCTCACACTCTTTAGGATATAGCTGTATTGTCACAGGACAAAATCATAAAATAATACTTTATCCAAATGTTTAAAGAAAAAAAAAAAAGAATCATCAAGTTCTCACCTCAATTTCAACATTTGTGTAAAGCTGGCATAGGGTCATCGCCAAAGACTGTTTACTAAGAACAACAAAGACTTATGTTAATGAAAGAAGTCCAGTTATGGGCAACATAATTTGATAATATCTCGGGCACTGAATACATTGAGAAAAGGAGGCCTATGGTTAGTGATGACACTGTGACAAACTCAACCTGAGCTATTGACAATAGCGTCTGAAGGTTTAAGGCCTCTGTATTTGCAGTTTTGACTGATGCACCTTTCACCACATCCCCAGAAATGTTGATCCTAAGGTGTTTTACCTATAAAAGCCACGGACAATACAGTTAACACATTAGGAGGCCACAATTAATTATTAGATGTATGAAAGCGTTTACATTTGACCTTAGATTCTCTTACATGATGTCACTTTGCTAACCCAACAAAGGAGGCACATTTTTGCAGATAATATTTCCAACTTAATTACTTGGCTCCCTTTTCAGAATTAGCAGTCGTTTGTCAAAAACCAATTGTCAGCAATACAATAAATTCAGAGAACTTTGAGTCAGCTTTGGGTCAGCCCCTTGGTAATAAGCGTATTTGTTTTCTCCATCTCAGTCCCCTGATGCAATGGTTTTCTTCATTATTCTTGTGTTTGCCCTGCTTATGGGCCATTTGCCGTTTTACCATCATTTTGGCTGGATGTATCCTTCCACTTCTGACACATTGAAATTAACTTTTCATATTACTTTTAGGATACATGGTAGTAGATGGGTTAAGCTCCCCCTTCACCTCTCCTTTTGGATGTTGCTTTCCCATCTCTCCCTGCTTCACTTTTTTTTAAATTTATTTTTCTTAACAGTGCTCTTGCACTGGCCTGACGGCTGCACACTGCTAAAAGGACGTTCACTTTCCTGCTCATCCATTGCTCCTCTGTCCCTTCAGGGTTTTAGGGCCTGGAAACTGTACTGTGTTATCAGGCTACTCCCGGCTTTTTGTTGCGTGACATCCCACACAAATGATATATTTTTTAACTTACTGTTCTAAAATGACTATCTCGTGGAACAACACATTCAATTAAAAAATGAAGTCCCAAATAGCTGCAGATTTGTCAATATCCACGCATACACATACACATGAACTCCAGCCTGTGTTTGTTCTCAGAAATAGACAGCCATTTTGGAATGGCATTTATCAGAAATGAAAAGCAAAATGTTGTAAAATGGTCATCCCTGCATGTGATTGCTAGCTTATGCATCATTGGTCATCTTGGAATTGTATTATTTAAAAAAAAAAAAAAATTCAAGATACAAATAAACCATTGCACAGCCAATAGATCTATACGCTCTCCCAATCCTAGTTTAACGATGCTACTTGAGAAAAAAAAAAATCGGGAGTTCTTTGAAATGGTATCAGATTTACATATGTATTTTTGTAACTGTTGGGAGTCCCATAGTGCTAACCTAGCAAGGACCAAAGTGCTGTACATATTATAGGGGAGGGGCCAATTTACTATACTTTACAATGCGAATCAAGGATTTGTTACAACTGTACTCTTATTTTTTGGTGCATCAGCATATCCTATGGAGTCATGTCCGCAAGCGGTGTACTTCATGTACCTCCAACTGGTGAAATGTTACACTCACAAAGTAGCCACCTAGTTAATAATTAGACAATCATTTCGGTACAGCACTGTAAACGTTTCAAAGAAGTAAAGCTGGTTGACTCGAGACCTATGTTTATTTCAATAACGATCACTTGAAAGACAAAAAATGACTGGTGGATATAATTTAACAGCTGTTAACGAAGATAAATAACATAACTACGGCAAAAATTGACTACTCACACACACTGCTGACAATTTACTATAATAGTATTCACTAAATAAACTTTCACAAAACGTAGGTTTGTATAAGACAATATATTTTTAACACAGTTCACTGGGTAACTTACAGTGTATACCCCTGCCACGTCCACGTAACTGTATCCTAAAGGAAAGTTAACGTTTAAAAATTAAAAAGTAAGGACTTTAAAAAAAAAAAATACTGAGTCACTTACATTACTCATAATTTCACTCTGAAAATGAGTAAAGATTTGTAGGCTTCCCCAAATTGTGACTTGCAAAAAGATGATATTTACCTATATATTTTAAGAATGTTTTATGCATAGTGGCATGAAGAATAAGTAAACGTTCCTGGTAAGTTCTTCTTTCTACTAAACTCCATGTACTTCAAATGATCCCTGCAAAGAAGGACCCACAGCATACATCGCAGAACTAAACTAGATTCCAAAAACAAACATGTTCTGTGCCAGGGAATACACTGTTCTCACATGCCAAAGTCTCTTGTCTGACTTACTTTCATTGCAAGTGACCTTTTTATATAGATTTTACAGGCATGCACCATGTAGAGCAAGTGACAGGAGGTGCGTAGGAAGAAAGGTGTGCTACTGTCACTATGGAAAGAAAAGGGTTACTTACCTATAACCATAGTTCACCCGTTGTTGGCATGTTCACTGATATGAAATTGCAAGGATCTACAGTAATCTCAATTGGACTGTAAATGTACTTAGAGACAATTCAGGATTATAAACTGTGAGGGAAAACTCACGATTAACTCCCCATACACATTACACATGGAAGAACCTGTTGTAATCTGCATAGGGAAAAGGGCCTGAAGTGAGGGTAAAACATGTGCGACTATACACACAATTTCCCTTGGTTATTTCCCACTTCAGAGTAATGAGTAACTAATCTTTCACCACATAATTACCAGGCCACATGGTACTGGTAACTGCAGGTGAAGGATTACCAACTCAGTGTTCAAGACTATAGGCCTGACTTAGTTCTTGGCAGTGTTACCACCAAGTCAACAGTGTTCCACTTGCCATATATAAATCTATTATGGCTGAGCCCAAGGCAGCCACGACTGAGTGCTCTTCCTAGCCGTCAGACTGATGGGTTCCTTCTGACCCTATTTAGATGTTAAAGTCCTACAGGCGGTGTATTGCTGATGGATGGAGGCCATCGCTGGACTATATAGACATTGGACAATGGCGCTGGAATAGAGGTAAGTCACACACACACACACACACACACACACACACTTAGCCATATGTGTTCTCCTGCACTACACAGCACACTACATGCACACTAATATCCATGGTCTGTCCAACACAAAGATGCCAGAAACAGATATTGCCATACATCCATGACACAATACACACACTGTTGACACTGTATCCACACATGACCCCAGCCAAATGGAAGAAAAAAGGGTCTCTGTACCAATTTGGCAGTAGTTTTGTAAAGTAGTAGACCTGTGTCATGCCTGTAGCGTTGGTTTACTTGCCATTTCAGTTAAGACACACAGGATTGTCTGTTGATGCATATTTCCTCTTCAGTTGGTTTGTCTAAATAAATAGCTCAGTGAAAGAAATGGTGTAAAGGCCTCGGTTGCTAGATTTAAGCCATGACAGTTCTACAACCAATGCTTCAGCTGCTTGTTTATCCAGTGTTTGTAACACCTTACACCCAAATACCAACTTACTTACCTTTGCTAATATTCGGACCACTACTCTAACTGTAGATGCCAACCTTTGAATATTTCCTAGGTGCCAGACTGGATCCAGGGATCTTTCGTAGCAGTGCTCCTGTATGCCATGAGGTGTCACCATGTAGTTCCGCATTCATTCCATACCATACCAGAAGTGAAGGAGCAGGGCTGCATGTAAGCACTTTCCCTGCTAGCTGATGTAATTTTCCTGCCTTTTCCTTTCCCTCAGACGCAGAGCATGAACAGTTGTTGGTTACAGTGTGTGGACCTTTTTAGATTCTAAAAAGAGGCCATTTGACAAAACAGGTATGTGGGAGCACAGTGCGACGTCTGCATTTGGATAGAGCATCCAACCAGAAAGATTTACAGAAGGTAATTAAGTTATTCTGATGGATCATGGACACTGCTAAATGCAGGTCCATCACCTTAGAATAGACTCCAAAAGCAGTACCAGCCCAAGCTGAAGTGTGTGGAATGAGCTCAGACCAAAACATCTTGCAGAACCAAGGGGGTGAGGTGTCCTTCCCTCTGGACCATGCTGACAAGGCACTAGTGCATCAAGAACATATGTACTGACGCCCAAGTGGCAGCCTGATCACCCACTCCATCCTTCTCATCCTTCTTGGTACAATCTACGTGGACTCTTAAAGCACTTCTGGGGAACACCAATTGAATCACAACTGCCGATTTGAACTAGGATGGTTTGTTCAGCAAATGTAGTAAGTCAGAAAGGACTTTAAAATAACCTTTAACAGTGCCCTCTCCAAGGTTTTGCTGGGTTAATGGCAATACAAATAAAAGGACATCTAACAGTTTAACCTATAAGGTGTCAATATTCTGGGCACTCCACAGTGTCATAAATTTGTCCCAGCACCCAGCATAAATGAATTTTGTTGAGGAGCACCTAGCAGTGAGGAAGACATCAACAACATTAATCAGTAAACTGAATGCAGTCAATTGCTGCCGCACCACCTCCATGCATGAAGGTGTAAGCTGCGTTGATTTTGGTGATAGGCCATGCACTGCTGCTGAGTTAGGAGGTCCTCTTGAAGTGGCAGCCTGATCAGAGGATAGAAGCTCATGCTCAGGAGTTCAGGGTACCACATTCCCCTTACCCAATAATGGGCCAATAGGATGACTTGGGCCTGGTAATTCATGTCCTTTTTCAGAACAAGAGAGGAAGTGGCAGAAAGGCATAAACAAATTTCTTGTTCCGTTACAGCCAAAACGTTACTCCTAGAGAGTGGTCTTGCAGAAACGTCAATGCACAAAATTGCTGACATTACACGTTTGACGCAGATAAAAAGAAATCTTGCCAGGGATCCCCCCCCCCCATCAGTAGAAAACAACCTGCTTGGGATGTGCCACTCGTGTGCCACCATACGACACATCCGGTCATTTCTTCTGGATTGTCGTGTAGGCATTCAGGGACACCACCAGGTGGCTGGAGCCCAGAAGAATGTCCAGGATTCTCCAGCCACCTCCAGAGGCACATAGCTTCCTGGTACAGGTCCAAGAACATCACTCTGCCCAGACTGTTACAGTACTGCATGAATGTCATAGGCAACAGTGATGACATGTTATTGGTAAAAATGTAAACAAGGCATATTTTCCTAATATCCTAGTATGTTTCCTACTGTGGAAATGTTTTCTTAATATAGAAGGCTTATATTCTGGTGATGGCTGTATGGCAGCATCCTTGACAAAGCCAGTAAGCCTGATTTTATTAAGGTACATTTGATGCTTCTCTAGGCACGTACAGGGTATAGGAATTTTAAGGGTTATGACCTGCTGCTGTGCAAACTGTTAAAGCTGCCTCCAGAAAGGATAATCTGATCTGCATTTAGGTGGGTTTCTGTGCCACTTCATTTATGTGCATTCTGTGAAGTTTGCATTTAGAGGGCAGCTCCACTGGTATTTAAATTTGCCATCTTGTACATATTTGTAATTGTGTATGCAGTAATTTAGTTTTGGTAGTATTAAAGATTTTTTCCTTTTCACAAGAAAACAAAACTCTTACTGGACATTGAGTTTTGTTTTAAGCACTGTTTGTTGCATTGCAGAGTTCTCAGTCTCTTGTTCCCAGATCTGCCCATGAGCCTTTGACTGCTCTGCCTTGCTACCCTGGGAGTCAAGTTCTAGAAAGGGTATCTGGTTCCCAGTTTGAGAGTCTACAGTACAAAGGTCCGAGGACACCAGAAATTAAAGACCATGGTTTTTAGAACTGAAGCCCAATAACGTTTGACTGCCTTGGACCATCTGATCCTGATTTCTCACAATATGCTAGAAGTATTATATTAGGGCCTCTGTTTAGCCATAGATGATGCATAAATCCTGAAATAATGTGCCTATAACAATCTGTTTGACTTTGAACTTTGGTCCTTTAACTTTTTCTGTATTTGAAGTGCACTGCTAACTTTGCCATGAAAAAGCCTAACTGCTTAATGAGAGGCAATATTTCATTTATTGATCTGCTACGCAAAAGCAACATATTTTAGCTGTCAGTAAAGAGGGGCTTCAGGGTGAGAAAGTGTCAAAGATGGACTCTTGCTCTAGGCAAGACTGCTGGTTTAAGGATGACAGCATTTTTGTTTGTAGGCGACTAGGCCAGTGCTACAGCAAGTCGCAACTGTCATCCAACCCTCCTGGCGCATAAGCAGTACAAACCCAAATAGTAAAAGGTGATTGTGACAACCTTTACGCATGGACTCAAGAGTGCGACATCTCAGGGTAGTCGTGGTTAAACGGAGATTACCCTTTTCTCACTTGAGCAACAAGTCTCAGGCACACAGAGGCAACGAAGGAGATGCAGTAACATTTTCAATAGGTTTTATTAACAAGACTACAATCTACTGTAAAATGCATGGGCTGCAATGATTAGGCTAACGAGCAATGCAAGAAACAGAAATGTGAAAAAAGGAGTCATGAAAATAAAGGCACCCACCATCTTGCAATAAGATGAGATGTGAATAGGCCCTAGTACCCTAGCATGATGAAGTTAATCTCTAACCTAAAGAGAGCTAGGTGTGTTAAACTTAATCTGCCAGTACAATGTCCATGAGAAGAGCCCCCCAACCCTCGCTACTTTGGAAAGAGGTCTCTATATCAGACTCCATGGGGACACAAAGGCTTGATCTGCGTCAAGGCAACGTGTAGCATAGATAGCGTTTATGCCATCTGGTAGGAATCCCTCTGATAATCTTGCCTGTGTGAAATGTATTTATACAGATCTTGTAGGACCCCTGATGCAGGTATGTTTCCAAACAATAGACAAGAAGGCATGCTTGGGGCGACAATTATATAAACAATTCCCCGAAAAGGTACATTATGTTACTGTCACATGAAAGTGGGAAAGTACATGATGTGAATACCTACGTATATCACTTATCTTTGACTCTGATAGTGACACCTTTACAGAGTAGCACTGATAATGTAAAATGAAATCATCTTCCTAACTATAAACATAGCAGCCATCTTGGAAGAAATAATTAAATAAATGTGCTAAAATAGAGCAGGCTAAGAGGGTTAAAAGTCACTAGGTGACAGGGGCACAGGCCTGTAAGCCAGAAGGCTAAGCTATCTCCTGGTTCCCAATAAAACCAAATAGGATCCACTACAAAAGGATCTCTTTAGATCTGAACCACGCCCAGGGGATTCAGAAACACAGACAGAGTTGAAAAACATCACCAGGAGATAGGCCTGAGAGTACAGAGGTCTGTTACTGACAAGTTGTTAAACTTTTTTTCACACTTGCCTTAGATGGACTTTAATTCCTATGACTGACTGCAGGCAAGTGCTGCCTTGATGGACTTAAATCTTGGACTTACTTAAGTATCCTTTGTTCTTTGTGACACTGACACATATGATTTAATTGATTTTTAAGAGTCATTCAATAACGTACCTGAGGGAGACAGATAGTAACGTGCTATGACTCACTGTCACTCAAAGTGGAACCTGGTCTGTCTTTACTGAGGAAACAACTATGGGAGCTGAAGGATACAACCAGGCAGTTCACTACTATTTGAAGACAGATGAACAAAAGCACAATAAAATCTGCTATTAACAAATATGAATACATCCTATATGGTGTTCTATGAATTGACAAAACATTTGTGCATGGAAATTCAATGCCTACCAGTTTATTTGGATATTTAATCAGAATTGGCTGCACTGGAACACCTGGGACGAAAGCACCTGCAACAAAATATTACAGTCATTACAACATGTTAAACTACCATACACTTTCATGTATTTAAGAAAAAAATATTGAGAAATATAAATTGTACAGCTCCCAGTAATGACTCCTTAATGCTGCAGAAAACAGTGAACAGAAGTAGGTTGATATAAAACTCTGTTATCAACCAATACTATAAGATCAGGGAGCATCCTCTTTACTTTTAATCATTAGTGCAGGTGTAAAGATGTTGAAGTGAACTTAGGTAATCAAAGACGTTTAACTGAATGCATCTCATGAGGCATATATACAAAAGGAGAAGACTGCTTTTACAAATGCAGATGCAGCCGCCGTCTCTAGCAGCTCAGATATCAGTAGTCAAATTCTGGTGAAATGTGCTTCCTGGCATTACATTTTTTTTTTTTTTTTAAACACAGTTTACAGTCGTTAGTAGGAAAAGAAACCGAAGCAATGCAGGCACGTTTGGCGTGAGTTGGTGAAAGAAGACTGACTTTCACATTCTGGAATATTTCAGGCCTTGCTTCAGAAAGGATCATAAAACACATTTATGTGGGAATTTGTTTGAGACGAAAACCAGACAGAATATAAGTAAGCCTTGCTTTGTGCAACAGCTCAACCTGACTGATTGTGGCTTTTCGGATGAAGTCCTTCCCCTCCCCCCTCAGAGCCTTGAGACCCTCACGGGTGAGTAGCTGATCTTTACAAATATTGATTGATTGACTGTAAAAAAACATTCTGTTCAACTCCTGTCTGATGTACCTGTAGAGAAGTGGGAACTGTTGACCTACTCATTCCAGTTCTAGTTCTCTCTGACCAAGGAGGGGTGTTCCACAAAACACCCAGAGGACTACTGCATAAGCAGAGCTTATATCTACCTGCATAATAGCCAGTTTCCCAGCGGTAAGGGGCGATCACCCGGAGTCTCATCTGAATGAAGAACAGTCTCCCTGTCCTAAACACCTACAGTAACCAATCCGAGGAAAGAGGGAAAGAGTGAGACAACCTTGCATAAGCTTCTGACTGCCAGTATGGACTAGAGCAGTTACCCCAAAGCAGTGGGGACAGTCCAACAGAAACTTCCAAAAGGAAGACTGATGCTCCTGCCTTGGGTCTGTTAACAGAGTTGAAAATGAGGATCTGCAGCACTGATAAAGTGCCCAAGAGGATACTTCAACAAAACCAACCTGTGTGCCTGAATGGACTCTTGCCATTGCAGCACATCCCACTTGTCCATGTGAACAAGCATCCTGCTCCACTGAAAAACTGACTGTTGCCAAGCTTGTGGCACTTGCTCAAATCAACCTGAGCAGACTATGCTGCTGTAATTAAACCTGCTGCCTCAAGGCAGCTGCCCATTGTGTGCCTGCATGACTGCGGTTGCCTGAGCCATAGGCAGGGAGCGCACCTGATTACAATTTGTAGCCAAAGACGAACTGTGAAGAACCTAGAAGTGGTCCAATAGTTGCAAACACGACCCAAGACCAAAAGCAGACTGCAACACCACCTCACCCCCAGGGAGGTCTGCCTAGTTGGGCTCACCAACCAGTCCAACTGGAGGAGGAATCTATCCAGACACACAGGTCTCAACCTGTAGCTCATTCACCCTGTGCTCGGGGCTGGGCTGGCAATCGGAAGACAGTCATGTTACTGTTACTGACTGCGACCACTTCTGGACTCCATCACGTGGCCAAGCATCTGCTTGCAGGCTCACAGCAGAGGGCCCGCGCTCCTGCAAACAAAGCGTCTTCCTGCACAGATAGGAGGACACAGACTAAAGTACAAAAAAGCTTTGCTGAGGTCTAACCTAGACTTGCCTTGGTTAAGAGGCTTAAGACAGACACTGAGTACACAACATGGCAGTGGGGGGAGGCGAAAGGAAGCATTGCACCTGCGTTTGAGACTCACCCCAAAGTTACTTTAACCCTGGAAGAGAGTCAGAACGGTACAAGGAGAACAAGGGAATATCCTCAACTGTATCACAGTATCTCTGCACCAGAGACTAGACCATATGTACAAACACATTTTCCCATAGACACAAAATGGGTAAAACCCTTTGCTACATCTGGTCCTAGATAACTGAATCTTGTAGTGTTTAGTATAATGTTTTAAAACATATTAAATACTTCCCCATTCTGAAGAGAAGCACTAGGCTAGTCAATCAAGTTATTACAATGTAGGCTGTTTGAGTGCTGAGTTTGTTGTACCTCCAAACTAAACTCCTTGAGAAGCCTGTGACTCCTCACTACCACTAAGAGTCAAGTGCTGAAGGAGTTTACTTGGCCCAGTTTGCAGAGCCATAGTATGGCAGACCTTGGGACATGAGGAGCAAACAACCCTAGCCCCCACAACTGAGGCCCACTAGTCCCTGCTTGAGTAGTGGCCCCTAAAGAACGGAGTCTGACAACTGTCAGCAAGCAGTGTGGCATCTTACAATGGAAAGTTCCAACTTGCATCAAAGTAGCAAGTTCACTTTTTATGCTTTAAAGCATACAAAACAAAATGTTAGATACAAGGTTAGTGGGAGATAACCTTGACAATCTGTGCTTGGACAGAGACTGGAGGGCTTCCAGAAGCAAGGAAAACAAGTGGTTTTAGACACCAGTTAGACCAAATGGATTTTTTAAGTTTCCCTTATTACTGGTCAGGCAAAGTGATGTTGACTCTCCCCAAACTACTGTTAGGTTTCAAGGGCTTTGCACTACAACATAGTGCTGTGTTACTGGCAAATAAAAAAAAGTTTTGGGGGGCGTGGCTTCAGGCATCAAGATGGCGGTCGCACTCTGAGAGTGCTCTGGACCCCTCCGTCATCCGCCTGAGAAAGCTGCCATCCCCGGCTCTGCTCCTTCATTCCTAAGTGCCCTTGTGAATACCCTGTCTGATGGTGCCCCCGATGAGTTGTAGATCGCCGCGCTGAGCTGTTCACGCACCTCCTAAAGATTGAGCAGACTTGTGGCTAATATGGCGGTCGAGGCCGGGACCACCCGGCGTGTCCCGTGCCGTGGTGCGGGCTCCTGGGCTGAGTGCACGGGCAGATGGGAGCACTGAGGAGGCCTGCCGGAGCTGTCGTCACAGCTGGGTGGGGGCCCCCACATTGATTTGACGCAGCGGAGAAAGAGGCGGCCAACTGCTGGATTCCTGCCGGCCGGGTCCTGCCCCTGGATATTCCTGGACCGGCCGCAGCCGAGTCCCGGATGAGAATAGATGGCGGCCCCCCTTGTACGGGTCACGGCGCCCAAGACCCGAGAAGGAGGTGAGGAGGGGGGTCGGGCCCCGCCCAGGCTTGATTTGTGCTGCGACGATCCAGCCTGACAGACGGGCGCGGAGAGGCCACGAGAAGACGGCCGAGGGGACAACTCGGAAACATCGCTGGGCTGCGGAGCGCCGGAGGTCCCTCCCCTGCCATCGAGCGGTGCTGAGGGGCAGACTTTTAGGGGGCTGGGCTGGGACCTCGGCCCAAAAGTGAGGATACGACTTGCCTTTGGGGTCGGGCGAGCTTGGGAACGGCGGCCCCCTGCAGGGTAGAAGGAGGAGAGAAATAAGTCGGCCTGCCCGCCACAGAGCTAAGCAACGACCGCTTAAACTGATCTGCACTGGCGCAGCCCTTGGGGGTTGGGCCGGGCCCCTCAGGCACCACAAGACCAGGACTGGTGGGCCACAGAGGACCCCGGGGTCCCCCCCTGCAGTCGCCGAGTGACAGGATTGTTTTGGCTCGACGGCATAAGGAAGAGAGACGACTCGCCGGACCCCCTCCTCTTGACTAAGTGAGTGGTCACGTCCCCTGGGGCTGAAGAGAGCACTGATGCTCCAGAGTGCTGTGGATGAGGGGTGGTGACGGAACAGCTGCCTGTGTTTGGATATTGCGAGTGGCGGCAGGTGAGCAGGCCCTACCCCCGGGGACCCTATCGAACGAGCAAACATTTGGCCGCAGATTTTGCCTGTGGGGGGCGCCTGGCCGGACTGACCTGGAGGCCCTGCCACGGACTAAGTGGGGCTGACTCGGCTGCCCCCTGACCCTGTGGGACTGCCTGGGGCCTTGGCGTCTCGCCTGGAGGCACCGCCTTGTTGGATGGGGGCGGTCCCGATAGCTGTTGGCCCACCACACAACCTCATTGGCTGGCGACCTTGCCCCCGTGGTTGTCCGGTTGGCGCGGGGCTTCCCCCGAAGAGGTTCCCCGGGAGAACCAGTGAATGTTAAACGTTCACGGTGTAACCAGGACCTGGCTGCGCAAGTCGTGTGACACAGCAATTGCCCTGCTTGTCCCCCGGAGGAAACATGGGGAAGGACAGAGCGACCAGGCAGCTGTCGGCATCCCAACAGAAGATCAACCAATTTACCACACCATCAGCCTCTCGGAGCGACGGAGACGCACCATCCGGTGACCCCGCCCCAGACGGAGTAAACGCTTTTCTTCAGGCAATCCAAACATCGCAGTTAGCCATTGAAACTAAAATTGGGGAAGTGAGAGATGACATGGGCCTCATAAGACAGGATCTCAGAATTGCGGTGGGCCGAATCACCGAAGTGGAGGGCCGTGTCTCCCAGACTGAAGACGACCTGGCCGTCCTCAGGACCAAAGTAGTCCAACTGCAAACCCGAACCGGTGAATTACACCGTTGTGCCGAAGATGCTGAAAACCGCTCCAGGTGTAACAACTTGCGCTTCATTGGGTTTCCGGAAGGAGCAGAAGACAACAAAGCCCCCGAGTTCCTGGAGAGCTGGATCAGGTCCTGGATTCCGGAGCAAACTCTCTCACCCTGGTTTGCAATCGAACGGGCACATAGGGCCCTGGCCCCGCGGCCCCCTCCGGGTGGGCCTAAAAGACCTATGATTGCACGTTTTCTCAACTTTAGAGACCGGGACAATATCCTCAAAGAAGCCAGGTGTTCCACTGACCTTCACTGGGATAATCACAAAATCTTAATATTTCCTGACTACACCTGTGAGGTCCAATCTCGACGTCGGTCATATGAACAAGTTAAGCAAAAACTTAGGGCGATGCAACTATCATACATGCTCCTCTTTCCTGCATGCCTAAAAGTTATCATGGCCAGTAAAGCACACTTTTTTGAGTCGCCTGAGGAAGCATGGGACTGGCTTACAGAAGAAGGCATTGGGAGCTGCAGGGGCCCTCCTGGCCTGGCAGGGGGTCCCCCAGGAGCTGGTCTCGGTCCTCGATTGGACACACGAAGAGGTCAAAAGCGTACCAGGTCCCAGCGCGGGAGGCAGAGGAGCCCCAATAACCGACGGACGAAGACATTGAACCAAGAACCGGCTCCCAGGCGGGTGGAGACTACGGGGCTCCCCAGGAGCCTGTGCTCCGGCGCGGGAGTTGGATGGGGACCGCCTAAGCCAGTCCCCTACACTTAGCTAACAATGGGCTCACAAATTGGTCCGCGAGATGTTGGGAATGACTTGTGCCACCCGGCGCTGGCATGTGCAGACTGGAGCAAAGCCATACACACTACCTAACGTTGTGTTTATTGTTTATTACATAGGGCTCAACTTCAGTTAACTGATTGCATATATTCCGCCTGAATGGAGGGGTCCACCACTCCAATCCAGTGACAGTCCATCTGACTATGATACCTTGGTTGGGTAGTTGGGCGACAGATGCTTCCTGGGTAGAAGTATGGGGTGGGGGGTTTGGTGTTTGGGGGGTGTGAAGTTTTTATTAGGGTTTAGTAACGTTGTTTTAATAAGTTTCCTTTGTTGCATTTGTAACTTTCTTCCTTGCTTGGGACGGTTGCTCCTGGGCCCCCGGGCGGGGTCCCGATTTTTCAATGCACTAACACAATGCACGCATGGCCCTCACTGACGCAGGTTCTTTCATGGAATGTAAACGGCCTTTTGAACAAAATTAAGAGGTCCGCAGTGTTCAGCACCCTTCGCAGATACGCTCCCTCAATGGTCTTGCTACAGGAGACCCACCTGCTTTGCACCAAATGTCCCATGCTGGCGCAAGGGGGATATGACAAGGTCTACCATTCGGGATTCTCAAGGGGCTCTAGAGGGGTGGCTATTCTACTCCACCACTCGCTACCTATGGTGGTTACTGCCACGCGTTCCAACCCAGAGGGTAGATTCGTGGTGGTGACCAGATTACTCCACGGGTTGCCGTTTAATCTTGTGTATGCCTATGCCCCCCAGCCGGGTTCGACATTTTCTTACTTACACTCCGCCAAGTATTGGCGGTCCTCCCCCAGGGACCTACGCTAATAGGTGGTGACTTTAACTCCATCCTGGACCCCAGATTGGATGTCTCCGGGAATATATCCGCCAGTCGGTCTGGATGGGCGTCGAGCTTGAATGGTTGGGCAAAGGGCCTTGGTCTGTGCGAGGTGTGGAGGACCTGGCATCCCAGGACACGACAATATACACACACTTCAGCTGCCCACCAATCGCAGGCTAGAATTGATCTCTTGTTTATGCCTGCACTGGATATTTCTAATGTCACCGGAGCAGAGATACTACCCTGCGGGGTCTCAGACCACTTGCCGTTGCGGATCCAGCTGGGGTCGTTGACCCGACCCAGCATCTGTTGTGGTGCCTAAACGCATGGCACCTACAGGAGGGCAAGTATACTCTCGAGATCAGAGACCATCTCACCCAATATTTTGAACAGAACCTAGGGTCAGTCCGATCTCCGGGCACGGTCTGGGCTGCATGTAAAGCTACCCTTAGGGGATATGCCAAACATCTTGTTCGCATCTGGGAACGTGCTCGCGACTCACGGGTGGCGGAGCTAGAGGCCAAGGCGTTACGCCTTGAGCGACAGGACATGGTCGCCACATCAGCTTCCATTCTGAGGCAGCTTACCATGGTCAGAGAGGAGATTAGGCAGTTGGTGCTGGAATCCGCGAAACACGCTTGGAGAGCATCAGCAGCCCGAGTGTATGGCTGGGAGACAAGAACAGAAAACTCCTACACTGGCTGGCCACACGACCACTAGCTGACAGGGTTATTTCCGAGATCACAGATGAGTCGGGAACACTTGCTAGGATGCCCAGTGATATTGCACAGAGCTTTGCCTCTTACTACACAGTTATATGCGGAGCGTCCCAGGCCTCTGGCTGAAAGGGAGTCTCCTCTCTTGGATGACATTGTCCTTCCCGAGATCTCGGAGGCGACCAGGGAGAGCCTGGATGGGGCCATAACCCTCACAGTGGCAATATCCAGCTGGTCATCGGGCAAGACGCCCGGCCCGGATGGCTTCCTGGCGGAGCTCTATAGCAGATGTGGTGATATCCTGAGCCCCCACCTGCTTAATATGTACGACGAGGCCGAGAAGAAAGGTTGTTTTCCTTCTGGGATTGATCAAGCCACAATTGTGGTGATCCCCAATACCCAACCCCTGTCGCGCAACTGTTCAGCGTACAGAACCATTTCTCTCCTGAACACTGAAATGAAGGTGCTGTCAACTGTACTTGCCCCTCACTGAAACACCCAGACCAATGTGGATTTATGCCCTCACGCAGCACCAGACACTGCATTATACGGCTACACGTTGCCCTGGCACACCGCGGGGCCCTGACCTGGTCTCCTTTGGCTCTTCTCTTGCTTGACTTCGAGAAAGCCTTTGACACCGTGGACTGGTTCTACTTGGAGCATGTCCTGCTAAGCAACGAAGTGGTCTCTGAACCATTCCCCATCTGTTTTGTCTCTCGTCAGGGATGCCCGCTGTCCCTGTTGCTTTTCACACTCGCGATAGAACCTTTGGCGAGACTGTTGAAGGAGGATTCCCTGATGTGGGGCTGGTCATGGCCTGCGGGCCCAAAAGATCGGGTGGCACTATATGCAGATGACATCCTTATTTACCTCTCTAACCCAGCCACAAGCAGCCCACGAGTCCTACAAATCCTAGACCTCTTCTCGCAGACCTCCGGCCTGACCCTGAATCCGAGCAAATCTCTGCTGGTCCACCTGCACCCCTCCAGAGATTGCGTTGATTGGCAACAAAACATCCAGATCCGACATAACAGCTTTAAATACCTAGGTGTGCACATAGCCTTGCTACCTGAATTAGCATGGGAACTAAATGTTACTCCACTTGCTAGGAAAATCAAAGACAACCTCCAGCGATGGCGGAGCCTGCCCCTCAATCTGCTTGGTAGAATAGCACTTTACAAAATGAGGATACTCCCCAGGTTCCTATACCTACTACAGAACTTCCCACACCCAGTTCCCCGGAAGTGGTTCAGGGAAATGGAGACGGTGGCGCGCCAGTTTTTATGGCACAGCTCACGGCCCTTAGCACACTTACAAGGCCTTTGCCGACCTATGATTCCAAAAGCAGGATTTGCACCGTGGGTGTAACAAGGATGTCATTGGCTCTAATAAAAACATGCAAAAGTGACATATTGTCCATAAGTTGGGTATTAAAAAACTATCACAGTACAGGTGTAGTGGGCCCCCTCAGACTGCTAGACACCTGTGCAGCATCACCTGCTGCACCACAGCTACAACCTCCGCATCTGCTCACTGATGCTCCCAGGGCATTCTCAGTATTTTAAGGAAAACTTAGGCTGTGGGGATAATTTGAGCCCAATCAAAACATACAAAAGATGGAATGCTTGCAATTATTCTAGCCACTGGCAATCGCTTAGGGTAGCATTCCAACCTATTTTTCTTTTGTTTACCATACCGTCTCTATTTGGACCCAGACATACACAAATCAGTATTGCTCATGCTCCAACAGGTACAGTTCAGCCCGAACTGTCAAGCCAGATCCTCCCTGAACCGGAACCCAGTACCTGTTTCACCCTAATTGGGGCTCGTGAGTCAGGTGTAGCTTGGTTCCGATAGCGCTGTGAGCTCAGGATCCACGTTGGAGAATACCCTTGCCACTTAGGAATTTACAAACACACAAAAGGTGATGAGAGGAATGCTTTCAATAAGTCTAACCATTGGCAATCACTCAGGGTTGCATTCCAACCCATCCTTCTTTTGCCCAACAAGCCACCTCAGTTTGGACCCATCCATACGCAAATCAGTTTGGATCCAGCTCTAACAGGAACAGTTCATTCAGAACTGCCAGGCAAAGTCCTCTCTGAATAGGAACTTGCCTGGCAGTTCGGGCTGGACTATTCCCACCTACAGTGGCATCATGGCAAAAACATTTGGGACTAGAATGCAGCCTGAGCAACTGCAAGTAGCTGAGATTAATTCAAGTATTCCATCCACCATCTTCTTGCTCTATTTCTCTATTTGGGAACCTGGAGCCAGCCACTCACTGAAACAGTTCCTTGTGAGGTGATTTCACCACAGAGATCATTCCACTATAACACCATTTCAACTATTACTTGGAATCTGGGCTGGTTAAGGCTCACCACGTCTCTGTGGAGCTTCACTGTGATGTTCTGTAATAGAATTTGTATAGTGCTTATTGTTCTTGACAAGGTGTCACCAGGACAAAAACATACAGCCCTATGTATAAACGTCTTTATAGCACTACATATTCAACTTGGTGTAGTAACTAGAATGCTTCATCCACAGACGTGGTGTATTGTTCTTCACTATCAGATGGTAGATTTATAGGAACTTCTCTCTGATAATTGTTAACCATGAATTTCATCAACTAAAAATCCCACAACTTTGACTGTGGATAAGAGTAGGATGTCCGAAAACAAGTTCATGCATTTTCTTAGTGACCACAAATGAATGAAGAAGGACCTGGGGTGCTGATTACCCAGAGATCTGATGGCAGAACTAATAATCTTTGACTTCCAGAAATGTATAAGAAAAACAAATTGAAATCTTTGCCCTGTAAGGTAACCTGAAGGCCCGTAAAGAGAAAAGGCAAAGTAAAGATGTCATTCCAGAAAATGTGAGCACTGGGCAAAAAAACAGATCCTTCTAGAAGAGAGAAAGGACTAGAGATATGGAAATTTATACATGGGAGGGTGGTTACCAGATTAAAAGGAGGTCAATCGAATCTCTGTTAAAGACAAACCTTGGATTCGCATAAAGTATCCAATTTCCTCCTCCACAGTGATGAATAGCTGAACAATTTAGATGAATAGGCACAAGGGCATACAGTACTTGCATGTTGTTCTGGTTTGCAATGGAATTCTAGGTGGACAATGCCATTTGAGGACAAATTCCAATCTGGTACCTATTTTGTCGCACAACACCTATGACACAACTAACCTGTATTATGGAAATCTCACCTTGTTTGAATGTTATGAGACAGGAGCGGTTTGTACAGGTGCCTTCTGGAAACATAAATATCTAGGACAAAAAATACATAGTAAGAATTCCAATCCAAACTGGAACACACTAAAATGACCCCATACAGAACCCAATTTAAATTAATGAAAGCAGGATGTAATAGATGATTAGATTAAGAATTACAGTGTTTGTTTACTTTTCTGAAGCAACATACTTGAACTCATTTTACATAAGCAGCAAGCAAGGAGGAGAAAGGAAAATCAATGTCAGCCTATGGCAATTCTGGTAAAGGTCAGTATCAATGCAGTGCAAGAGATTTAGAATTCACACAACATTGATCTTATCATCCTCCATCTCTCTGTGCATCCTCTATATCTACTCCCCATCGTTAAACCACCAACTCTCTTTGCTTCATTCATCATTCCTCCAAACCCTAATTGTTTACTTCAAGTAACTCCCACAGAGGCTACAACTATTAAGTGCAAATTTGAAAACTGCCTGTTGAAGACAGACAGGAATACGTTTAACTGATGTCCTACACTTAAAGAAACGTACATATTTGTTACCATTGCGATTAAACTTTTTTTTCACTGGATGTCTAACATAACTGGCTCACAGTTCATCAACATACATAAATTATTTACCTGAGGCTTAGGCGCTGTAGAAGTATTTTTAATACCAACCAAATAATGTATTTCATGTCATTTAAATTTAAGTTAAACTGGCTAGGGCTTAACCAACTTGCATTTGACATCATTTCACATTTGCAGAAAGAAAGTGCACTTTATTTAGAGCAAATGAGCATTGTACATTTGTTTTTCTGTGTGGTTTTCCATATTACAAAAACAGCAAAATAGAGGCCTTGTTCATGGTATTGATTACTCTATTAATAAATTGCAGTAATGTCTGTTCCTCTGAGGAAGCCATGCGTAGGATGTTACTGCCTTTGCAACACCGAAGGCACTTTGTTTTAGTTCTTTCCAAGCTCCATTCACTAGCTGAATCGTCTAATTGTATTTCTGTATTATGTGATTGTTAATTCATCTCCTTTATTTCCTTATTAATATATGCAGCAGAGGAGGTGTTTACTAGCTGTATTTTATTTGATATATCTTGTGTATTGGAAAAGTGATTGGTTTATGTAAATGTAACTTTGTTAATTTAGCCCTTTTATGTCATGTCAGACCATACTAACTGTGTGGCTTCCTTTCCCTAAACCTACACAAGATTATATTTTTGGGAGATGATCAGACTTTTCTTGCTCTCTTAACGGTGCACACTCTGTGCCAGTGTGTCTGTTGGTCCTGTTGCTGAACTATACTTTACTTCTGGCTGCTATTTTCTTGAAGTGTTGACCTTTCGTTAATTCTCTTGCATTATTTGATTTTGATTTACTATGACTGCTGGTTCCACATGATTTAACTAACACATTTTTGTTTTCTGTATGTAACCGTGTGGGGGTGGATGAATCACTCTAGACCTCGTTAAAGTCTTGGAACAAGGAATTTTATTGATATTGGATGTGGTATGAATCAGGTGAGTATACTTCAGTCTTTGGTTACTGGATTTAGGGTGGTGGGATGTTCTTGAGGTTTGGTCTTCACTCTTCTCTTTCTGTCTCCCTTGTTCACAGGTCGTCCCCTGGGAAGCGCATGTGGAGAGAAGAGAATAATAGCAGTAAGTGAACGTGATACTTGTATCTATTTTGTTTCCTTATGCTTTCTTTGTTGTCCCGGTCTCACTGTTCTTGTCAAGGTTACATTTCTCAAACTGGTTCAGGTTAGTATGTGCTTTCTTCCATCTGTTTCTTAGTGGTCTAACTCCTGTCCTTTCTGTCTTCTTATTTTCTTTCAGCGCTCAACCGTTCCTGTGCGCGGGTCTTGGCTGGTCTATTTGTGGTGACAGTGCTCTATGGTGCCCGGTGGTAAGTATTTTATCTCTCCCTGTTGGTTCTCTCCCTCGCCTTTGTCCGTTTCTCTTTTCCACCCCCCCTCCCCCCAGTGCTCATGTTTTGTGTTTCCCGGTGTTGTCCTTCCCCCTCCCTTCTCTCCGTGTTACCTTTTTTTCCTCCCCCCCCCTTTCTCTCACTCCTCTCTTTCTCACTCACTCGTTCAGGGACGTGGTACCACGCACCTGAATGGCCACGCTTCTCCTGAAGCGTGGCGGGATGCTGCACTTCGTCCTCCCGGTCGCCTGGAACAGGGTCTTCCGCCTTCTCCTCCGGTACTCGGACGGTACCGCTGTCTCCAGATCTCGAGTGGGCTCCGCTCCTCGTCTTCCTCATTCGTCTCTCTCTCGCTGGGTTTCTCCTCCTCCGATGGCTGGTTCACGGCTGTATTTTTGCCTCCCGCTTTCTCCTCCAAACCTCTGAACGCCGTAAGTGCTGGCAGCGGCACTTTTGACCTCCCGGCATCCTGCCACTGCTGGTCTTCCCACCAATCACGGGCAGAGAGACCAGGAAGACTCGGAGTAACAGGGGCAGCATCAGCACAAGTGTGAGCCATGTGCGGGCGAACTGGTTCCAGCCCGTCACATACACTCCCCCTAGAGAGCGGCCTGTCGAGACGCTCCAAGACCGGATAACGGGAAAGAAAATCCACGGTCACCATATGTTTACCCAGAAAATGCTGGATCCGAAAGGAGAAAGGCTGCAAGGAAAGGAACCAGCGGAGAACACGGGAATTAGTGTCCTTATGATGGGCGAGCCAGGTAAGAGGAGTGTGATCAGTAATCAGGGTAAAGGTCCTGCCGGACAGGTAATATCTGAGAGATTCAATCGCCCATTTAATATCCAAACACTCCTTCTCTATAGCTGGATAATGGAATTCCCGCGGTAGAAGTTTCCTGCTGATGTATAATACTGGGTGGAGGGAATCATCATCCTGCGGTTGGGATAACACAGCCCCAAGACCCACGTTGGAGGCATCGGTTAGCAATACAAAGGGTTTACCAAAATCAGGACAACATAGCACCGGTTCAGATGTGAGAGCGGTTTTTAACTTATCAAAGCTACGTAATGCAGTCACAGAGGGGGGGCACAAGGGTGTTGGGATAGGTGTTTTTTGGCATATTAGTAAGAGGTTCCGCAACTGTGGAGAAATGGGGAATAAAGCGCCGATAATAGCTGATCAATCCCAGGAAAGCCGTAATGTCTTTTTTTCTCTTGGGGAAATTCATTTTAGAGATGGCTTCTACTTTTTCTACTTGGGGGCTAATCCGACCGCTCTCCACAATATAGCCCAGATATTTGATACTGGTCTGTCCAAGTCTACATTTTTCAGGATTGGCAGTTAACTGGGCCTTTCGTAGAGCTTGTAATATGGTATCTAGGTGTGTCATGTGCTCCTCCCAGGTCTTGGTATAGATGACAATGTCATCGAGATAGGCAGCAGCATATTGCTTAAAAGGTCGTAGGATTTCGTCCATGAGCCTTTGGAAGGTGGTGGGGGCCCCGTGAAGCCCAAAAGGGAGGACAGTAAAGTAATATAATCCCGAAGGGGTGGCAAATGCTGTTTTTTCTTTGTCTTCCCTTCTTAGGGGTATTTGCCAATAACCCTCCGTGAGATCTAGGGCGGATAAGTACTTGGCTTGGCCTAATCTCTCAATAAACTCGTCGATTCTAGGCATGGGATAGGCATCAAAATAGGTTACGTTGTTGAAACCCCTATAGTCTACACAAAACCGAGTACTGCCATCTGGCTTGGGTACCAACACGACTGGCGAGCACCAAGGGCTGGTTGAAGGCTCTATGATGCTAGCTGCCAACATGACTTGGACTTCTTCAATAATCTTTTGTTTTGCTTCTGGGATGCGGTATGGCCGCTGTCGTGAGACAGTATTTGTTTTCAAGCGAATGGGATGTTGGACTAGGGTGGTTCTACCCGGATATTTAGAGAAGACATCTTGATTGTGATGCACTAGGCGGATTAGTTGGTTGTGATACAACCTAGTAAGATCGGGATTGATCCATGGTTGTACCTGGTTGGACAGGTCATGGGGAGGTAACCTGGGATACGGGATGTCGTCAATGACATCGGAGTTGATAAAGTGAACAGAATAGTCTCCTGTGGGTTCTAGACGTTTTTTAAGAAGATTGATTTGATATATCTGCTCCCTACCACTTCCTTGGGGAATGGCCAGCTTATAGGTGGTGGGGTTGATCTGTGCTATCACTTCAAATGGTCCCTGCCATTTGGCCAATAACTTATTTTCAGTGCTAGGGAGTAAGACTAGAGCTCTGTCTCCTACTGTTAGGGTGCAAACTGCACTTCGGGAATCATATATTTGCTTCTGCTTATTCTGTGCTTCCTGTAGGGCAGTATGGGCTTATTCCCAGACTATATGAAGATTCTCTCTTAAATCTCTGGTATAGGTTAAGAGGTCTTTTACTTCCTCTTCTGTGTCCTCCCACTGTTCGGCTAACATATCTAACAGTGTGCGTGGTTGTCGACCAAACAACATCTCAAAAGGGCTATGGCCTAAGGATGCTTGTACGTGGGTACGGATAGCATATAAAACCAATGGTATTTTTTTTCCCCAATCCTTACCAGCCTCAGATTTACTCTTTCTTATTAAGGATTTAATGGTTTCGTTGTATCTTTCTACCAGCCCATCTGTTTGCGGATGATATACTGAGGTACGAATTTGTTTCACCCATAGCAATCGACATACTTCAGCCATTAACCTAGACATAAAAGGAGTCCCTTGGTCAGTCAATATCTCTTTCGGGAAACCCACCCTGGAAAAGAACTCTATCATTGCCTGGGAAATAGCTTTAGTGTGTATACTGGGAAGGGGAATGGCCTCGGGATATCGGGTGGCATAGTCCACCAAGACTAACACATATTGTCTACCCCGAGTGGAAGGGGTGAGGGGACCGATAAGGTCCATTCCAACCCGGGTAAATGGAATATCGATAATTGGAAGAGGTTGAAGGGGAACGGGTTTTTGTGGAGAGGGGTTGTACAACTGGCATTTGGGACACTCGGAACAATGCTTGCGTATTTCGCCTATACCCCTGGCCAATAAAATCGTCTAAGGACCGCTTCCTCAGTTTTCTCCCTTCCCAAGTGCCCTTCCCCCTTATCCCCATGTGCTAATTGTAACACTTGTTGGCGTGACTTTTAGGCACTACTAATTGTAGATCATTTCCTCTTGTGGGTGTGGGATTTCTGTATAATAGTTTATTACGAATCAGGAATCTGGGACCTACCCCTTGTGCTGCCCAGTACTAGGCCTGCTGCTATGCGTGTTTTAAGGTAGGGTCCTCATTCTGATTCTGCCGGAAATCCCCGGTGATTGTGCAAACCTTCCCAATACCAATAGGACGGTCTTGGGATGGGCAGTTCTGTATATAGGAACGTCGTTGCTCTCTTTTTTGTCTCCTGCTGAGGGTAATTCGTACCTGTTTGGGTTCCTCTGTAATCATTCCACTAGGTGCTTCCGTCCACCAATCCATCAAAAGGTGCTTTTGTTCGTCTTTCTCTAATAAAGAGGGAAAATCCTCGTAATCTGTCCGAGGATTATGTCCTCAGCGAGGGTGGAGAGCACCCCTACCCAGAGGTTCTCGTTTCGTTCTCTCCATTTCAACCTTATAGTAGCAATGGGATAATACCGTTGATCACCATGTACACAGGTGATGAGGACCTGGGTTTCTGTATCTTCCTGCCCTGGCAATACTAAATCTCCCCTGATCACGCTCTGGCTACATCCAGAATCGATTAGAGCCATTCTTTCCACTTCATTGACAATGATAGGGAGGGTATATTTAGGTTTCTCCCCTCCAGTCCAGAACACTCTTCCCTTGGTCAGGCCTATCTCCATGGCTCCTCTGCGTCTTTTTTTATGTGGGCAATATCGGGTAATATGGCCCCACTCTGAACAGTTGTAGCACTGGGGACCAGGGCCTGCGTATCCAGAGGGACCCGGGCCCACTGGTTGTGATCGGTCAGTTCCGGGATTTACTACCGGCCGAGGCAGATGTATTCTAGGTATGGCCGGTCTGACCGGATGTGGAGGAGCCCGACTAACGGTAGCCCGGAGGTCCGAGCCTCTATGATAAGCACAGGCAAGATCTACGGCCGTCTCATTCGTGAGTCCAGGATGTTGTCGTACCCAGTTCCGGGTGGTAGGTTGTAAAGCATCTAAGTACTGTTCTCAGACTATGATGTCAAACATGTCTTCTCTTGTTTTCTCCGTGGGATGTAACCACCTCCCAGCTGCATGTTGGACTCTATAATATAAGGTACGGGGGTTCTCCTGATGCTGCCATTTCATTTGTCTAAACCTGGTGCGATAACTTTCACTATCCAAACCTACTCTTTCTAAAATGTTTTTCTTAAGGTCCTTGTATGGAAGGTTACCACTCGGATTAATAGCTTGGTATGCTGTTTGTAACTGTCCGGTGAGTAGGGGGGCGATGTACTGACCCCATTTGTCCTCCGGCCAATTAGCAGTACTGGCCACTCTTTCAAAGTTTGTGAAGAAAGAGTCTGGGTCTTCCTGCTCTTGATAACGTTGCAACACACTACTTGGTACCGTGGGGTGTACTTTTGTATGGGCGATGGTATCGGTAAGCTTACCCAGTGCTGCCTCATGTACCAGTTGGTTATTGTCCATAATCGTTGCCTGGCTCTTGAGTGCTGTTTGCAACGCCTCTCGTTCCTCTTTGGCTTCTTTCATTTGTTGTTCCCATATCAACTGAAGATGCAGTTGCCCTTCTGCCAACCGGGCGATTACATCTGCCATTGTTGCCTTTTCTTCCATGGTGGCGGTTTCTCCACAAATCCCACTTCTGACACCACTTGTAACCGTGTGGGGGTGGATGAATCACTCCAGACCACGTTAAAGTCTTGGAACAAGGAATTTTATTGATGATATTGGATGTGGTATGAATCAGGTGAGTATACTTCAGTCTTTGGTTACTGGATTTAGGGTGGTGGGATGTTCTTTAGGTTTGGTCTTCACTATTCTCTTTCTGTCTCCCTTGTTCACAGATCGTCCCCCGGGAAGCGCATGTGGAGAGAAGAGAATAATAGCAGTATGTGAACGTGATACTTGTATCTATTTTGTTTCCTTATGCTTTCTTTGTTGTCCCTGTCTCACTGTTCTTGTCAAGGTTACATTTCTCAAACTGGTTCAGGTTAGTATGTGCTTTCTTCCATCTGTTTCTTAGTGGTCTAACTCCTGTCCTTTCTGTCTTCTTATTTTCTTTCAGCGCTCAAACGTTCCTGATCGCGGGTCTTGGCTGGTCTATTTGTGGTGAAAGTGCTCTTCGGTGCCCGGTGGTAAGTATTTTATCTCTCCCTGTTGGTTCTCTCCCTCGCCTTTGTCCGTTTCTCTTTTCTACCATCCCCTCCCCCGAGTGCTCGTGTTTTGTGTTTCCCGGTGTTGTCCTTCCCCCTCCCTTCTCTCCGTGTTACCATTTTTTCCTCCCCCCCCTTCTCTCACTCCGCTCTTTTCCTCTCTTTCTCACTCACTCGTTCAGGGACGTGGTCCCACGCATCTGAATGGCCACGCTTCTCCTGAAGCGTGGCGGGATGCTGCACTTCGCCCTCCCGGTCACCTGGAACAGGGTCTTCCGTCACTCGTCTTCCGCCTTCTCCTCCGGTATTCGGACGGTACCGCTGTCTCCAGATCTCGGGTGGGCTCCGCTCCTCGTCTTCCTCGTTCGTCTCTCTCTCGCTGGGTTTCTCCTCCTCCGATGGCTGGTTCACGGCTGTATTTTTGCCTCCCGCTTTCTCCTCCAAACCTCTGAACGCCGTAAGTGCTGGCAGCGGCACTTTTGACCTTCCAGCGTCCTGCCACTGCTGGTCTTCCCACCAATCACGGGCAGAGAGACCAGGAAGTCTCGGAGTAACAGGGGCAGCATCAGCACAAGTGTGAGCCATGTGCGGGTGAACTGGTTCCAGCCCGTCACACTGTAATTATCCTAATTTTAAATAAACCCCTATGGTTTTGACTTGAATTCTTGCCTTGCACAGGTTTCACTTTTTGGTATGGGGCTTAATCTTATGAAGGAAAAAAAACGACAATATACCTCAACCCTCTTAATTGTTTTACTTAGTATGTAATCAACATTTTAACACATTATCGAAACAAAATTAAAAAATATATATTTTTTCACGTTTTAGGTATGTTTCCACTCTTTAAACCTACTTGTAATGCTATCTAGATTTGTAAAGGAACCAGCCAAAAAGATCTTAGCAATCACTGCGTTTGTCCAATCTAGAATAAGCCAAGGAGTTACCAGACTATGTCATGGGTATCTCCGACTATCAGTGTGATAATAAAAAGTACCTTTGTGGTGATTCTCCTATGTATACAGCCTCATTGTAAGCATTTAATGCTTCTTCAACCAGAAAAAGTGAGGACCTCTGCTAAGCAAAAAGGGGAATGAGGACAAGGGGAATAATACACTAAACAGAACAAACAAAAACTTAATACACAGACCTGTTTCTTATACACATTAATTTTGTTTGTTTCACACAGTTACTCCTTTCAAGATAGAAAATCCCGAAATCATTAACTCTTAAAATAAAGTTCTGAAACATCTCCCCTACATCAAAACCCCCTCCCTCACATGCCCACGCTACATACACTAAAGACAATGACGTCATAGTCCACTCATTAATCTCAATCTTTCATACCTCATTCATACCTCAAGTGTTCAATCTCTATTTAACTAAAACCAATAAGGACAACTAAAATGTAGGAGCTGAATCAATCACCCCTGCTAATATATAGACAGTAATATTTCCTAAATACATCACTTGTAGTGTCAAAGCACAATTTCAATATAATAATTTGACCCCTTTTCAACATGGATAACTTCACTAAATCTCCAGGGTTAGGCCTGGATTTTGACATTTTCTACCTAGAAAAGAGTAACTCTGTAAAAGTGGCTGGCATTTATCACACATGAAAATGTTTTGACTTGTGGGGTTGGATTTTATCTGTTGTGCTAAACATCATATCATTTACCAGGCCACTAGTAAGGAGGACCCAAGACAATCTTTAAAAACTGTTGGGTCAGTGCACAGATCTCAGGGTAGACATCAGTGCTGCGAATGCTTGTTGACAATGGCAAATCCAAAGAAATATTGATGCTCTTTCTTGATCAGAGAATACAATTTAGCTTTCTCAATATCTACAGATGTTATTCATCTCCTTATCTGAATCGCTCACAATGTCAGAGATTGATATTCTATGTGCAAACAATCTACCAGGAGGAACTGAATCAAGTCAAAAAGCTGCAAAACTGCCATGGCATCCTTGGTCTTTTTGTGAACTATGACCTACCAAAAGTATGCCTCCTGTGTTGATTTATCCACTTGCATAGCTAGATTGCTACTTGCAGAGATTTCTTAATTTCTACCAGAGGCTCTGCAGGTGGCCTTTAAAATCTTGGAGGTTATGCAGTAGAAAGTGAAGGATCATTCAGGCCATACCCTTCCTTGATAAGTCTGGAGTACCCACTGATCCTGAGCGACAGACATCCACCAAAAGAAAAAAACAATGTTGCGTTTCCGCATGCTTTAGGATCTCTCATGAAGCCTCTTGCACCCTCTCTGCCATTGCTCAAAAGGCAATAAAAGATTGTGCAGTGACAATATTTTCTCATTTATCCAATACCAAAATGTCACTGGTTGACAGTAAAATAATGGATGATCATGGCCAACTCTCCTGAATGCCATAGCACAGTGATTGTCTTTCTTATAAGTAACACTTTAAATGCAATAATGACATTTATTTAAAACAAAAGGATTGTTGTACATATGAGACACACAAGGAGAAATAAGCACCCACACTGATATACTATTGCTCCCTTAAAGTAGTCTAAGCTAAATCACTAACTTTGTATATTTAGTGATATGCAAATATTTGTATATCACTAAATATACAAATAACTAAACAATCCCACTTTATGAGACAAAGGTTTTGTTCAATGAACAATATTTAAAAAAAAGTAAACCACTTTTGTTACTGACCGCAGTTACGTCTGAAAAAACAAGTTACTAACCTTTCGTATCGCGTCATCTGGCATAGACTCTATCTAGCCACAAATTGCTTACTTAAGAATATTCCCTGGCGGAGCCCAGAGATTTTGTGAGAAACCATCTTGTTTGCTGGTCGGTGACGATGTTCAGCTTCGCGTGGTGTTTTTGGCATTGTTCGGCTCTGCATGGTGTTGATGGCATTATTTGCACAGGAAGTGACGCGTGCAGTGCCTATAGAGGGCTGACCTAAGTTCTTGACTATTTTTCTGCACCAGAAACACAGAGCCAACTGCGATAGAGTGACTGGTGTGCCCAGGGGCATAGCTTGCTCAGTAACACTGTGGGGGTGTGAGCTTCAGATTTTCCAACTGTCACATGGACATTTAATGTTAAAATATATTATACAATAAGGGGGCTCTTGAGAGGGGGGTTAAGGGGCGGTGGAAAGGGACAGAAATGTGGAGTGCCAGGGGTACTGAGTATGAGACACAATATTTTGTCAAATAACCAACATTTGTGAAGAATTTCAAAACAGAGAGAAGAACGGTGTGTCTTCATTTTTATCTGTGTATATGCAAAACTCCCCGGTGAAATCCGACACACACCTCACCATACCCAACTGGACGCATTTGTACCCAAGTACTTATCAGAATATAAATTTTTAGGAGGCTGTAAAACCCCAAATACCCCCTGAAGCTATGCCCCTAGGTGTGCCAAAAGTCTAGTAGGTACATCTTGAAGGTAAGTAACTTGTTCATGTGAGACTTCTAGCTGCAGAAACCTTACATTAGAATAGGTACCAAAGCAATATCATTCCCTGGTGGGGGGTCTGCAAATTTGTTTCACACTAAGAAGTCTTGGAGGAGTGAATGGGCAGAGTGCACATCTTGCTGGACCTGACTGTAAGGCAGAAGTGTTTGGCAAACGTGTGCAACGATGCCCACTTAGCTGAATGACATATGTAAAAGACTAGGACTCCTCTAGACAATGTAGTGGATGTAGTTGTAAATCTGGTAGAGTGAGAACTTGAGCCCTCAGGAAGCGGTTTGTGTAGCAATGCAGAGGATGATCCATCTAGAGACGTTTATGTTTTGAATTGCCCTTCCTTCCTTTGCCCCTGTAAATCCAACAAAAAGTTGATCGGCCACCTGGAAATCCTTGGTACGATCAACATAGAACTAAAACGCTCTTTTTGGATCCAGGTGGTGGAATCCCTTCTCTTCTTTTGACGGATGAGGAGGAGGGTAAAAAGATAGGCAGGGTGATGTTTGCCAGACTTAAAAAGGTGTGCCCACTTTCAGCAGAAAGGATGCTTAAGTTCTCTGAACCAGTTTGTCTGGGAAAAAGGGAGTAGGCGGGTGTAAGGAAATTGCTTGTAACTTGCTGACCCTCCTGGCAGATCAACACAAGAAAGACAGTTTTGGGATTCAAGAGCTGTAGAGGGCAACTATGAATCAGCTCAAAAAGGAACACATAAGGAAAGTAAGAACTAAATTAAATTCCTATTGGGGCATGATGAAGGGTGTGAGACGAAACATATGCTGCAAACCTTTATGAGTCTAGTCAACAGGGAAGACTGATCAGGGACCACTGCAAAGCATGCATATGTCAATGGGCATGTTACCAGCAGGGTGCAGGAGGCGATGAGACCCAGCAGCCTCAGGGTCAGTCTCACCGAAATCCACTATAGAGGCTGAAACAGAGTCATAGCTCAAATACCCCATAGTCACTGTTACAGAGGATAAGCCTGGGATTGCACAGTGTGCAGAACAGCGCCAATGATCTGAGAGGGAGTCAGGTCGGACTTTGGTACATTGATAGTGAATACAGGAGGTCTGCCATAGTCTGGAGGTAGGAGACAACTGCCTGGGGCGAACCCACCTTCAAAAGCCAATCGTCAAAGTAGGGTAAGACTGGAACCCTTGACCTCTACAGGTGCACTGCAACAACTGCCATCACCTTAGTGAACACTTCAAGGACACTCGTAAGGCCACAAGGGAGCAGAGCAAACTGATAATGCTCCTGGCCAACTGTGAACCACAGGTAGTGTTGGGGGCAGGCAGGACGGGAGTGTGGAAGTAGGCGTCCTGCAAGTCCAACGCTACCATCCAGTATACAGGTTCTAGGGCAGACATGGGCCAGGGTGCGCATCCTAAATTTTTCCTTCTTCAAAAAGTAGTTTGAGCAGATCTTGGATAAGACGGAGACCTCCAGCAGAAAGTAGTTGGAACAGCAACCCAACCTACTTCTGATCCTGGCACCCTCTCAATGGCTTCTTTGGCCGCAGGGGCCAGTACTTTCTGTTGCAAGAATGCAAGGTGGTCCTCTGTCAGCTGATCTGGGGACAGAGAAAGTGGCAGCAGGCTTTGTTAGAACAGGAGGTATCCATTTGTCTGATGTTATGTCCCTCCATTAGTGCAGATGTATTGGATATTGCTGCCAACTGGATGCCTATGAAAGTACTGAGCCTGATGATCATGGTAGCTATAAGAGACAGGACGTGGCTGATAGCCCATACCGTAGCCACAGAAGGGGCGTAAGGCGGAATGCAGCTATCAAGGAGCTATGCAGTGCCCCAACAACCTAACAGTGGCTCTACTATCCTTAATCCAAATCAGCCTTGTCTACGAAGAGCCAGGTTCCACTGAAGCACATGTCCATAAACAAGGCTTGAACATCCCCTGAAAAAAGCCAGTATTCCTCTACCAGGTGTGACATCTCAGTGCCCCCTAAGAACCAGTGGCTCTACCCAGTGAGTCAGACGCGAACCGCGTTGGCTTGTGAACTTTACTGCATCTCGCCCATCAGCAATGGTTTGGAAGACTGTGGTCTGAGCCTCATTCGGAACCATAGGCAGCACTTGAGCAACTGTATCCCACACAGTATGGGAATAACGGCCCAATAAGCACAAGGTGTTCACGAACCATAGTGCCAGACTGGCAGAAGAAAAATATTTTTCCGAAGGTATCCAGCGACTTGGATTCTCTATCCAGTAGTGTGGTAGGGAACGCGCAAGGATTAATAATGAAAGTCGAGGCCTGAACTACTAGGCTCTCATGGGTGGGGTGATGGGGAGGGAAGGCTGGGTCTCCAGGAGCAGGACATCAGTGAGGACTTTGTTGTTGAAGGCTAGTAAGGGTTCTGATGGGGATATCCTGGATGACGCACCTCTGTCAAAACACTGCTTTGATTTGAACCGTGGGCAGCTGTAGGCCCAGGACCTCAGCTGCCCTCTCGACCACCATTCAATAAAATGTCCTTCCTCAATTGCCATTGTGGGAGGCTAGGAGGCCAGTGTCTGGTGAGGTATCCCAAACACCGGATTCTGCCAGCTCCTCATATCAGTTTATCATCAGCCACAGACTCTGCTAGGGGTAAGAGTACGAATAGGGATCCTCAGATTCCCTCCATTTATGTTCCTCAGTGAGTCCTTCTGTGAAACAGGGCACAACGCTGTCCCGGCTCTGCATCTGAGCTGGCAATCATGATGGGTGCGCTGCTGATGATGGGTGTCGAAGCCAACCAGGAATGGCACCAAAGGCACAGTGCCCGGAGGTGGTCACGCGATTGTGGCCTGGGCCTATGTGGATGCATCAATGAATCTTAAGGGTTTTACTGGTGCGGAGGACGAGCCCGCTGGTAATGCTCCAGTCGAATACCCTTCTGAACTAGTGGGACCTGAAGGTGCTTGAGAGGGATTTGACCACCCACAAATGAGGCTTAGGGCTTCATAAAACTCTCAAAGCCGAGTCCGGGTTACTCCAGCTCTAGGAAATTCAGGAAAGCGTAGAGCAGACCAAGTTTCTGACGCCAGAAGCACAGGGATTATCTGCGAGCAAGATCAGGATTTGTGGCACTGTTCTCTCACTTTGCCAGAAGAATGGGAGCGATGCGGAGAAGTCAAATAATGCTTTGACTTCTTGGACTTTTTCTGGTAGGTCTTATCAGAAGTAATCCAAGGGTTAGAGGAGGACCAATGCGAGCAAATCTGGGAGAGGTCCAGAGACCACCCTTGCGAACGGGACCTAGAGCAGCACAGAGTCTTGTGATGAGCAGTCGAAAGCTTCATGGCCCACTCTCGGAAGGCCTTTGGGTTCATCATCATGCACTCTGCACAAGTATTGGAGTTGTGGTCCTTCTCAACGCACCACAAACAGATCAAGCGTGCATCTGTCATGACATCTGCTGATGACAGGCTCCACAAGGTTTCCGCCGAGTGTGTTTCTTCAGTGACATAGTCAAAAAGGTAGAAAAAGGCACATGAGATGTTGACAAAAAAGTTGAAGTCAGTTAAAAAAATTACTAAGGGGACCTCAAACGGATCCGCGTTGAAGGTGCAGAAAATAGAGAACTGAGGTCAGCATCCTGGTTGGTGCCTACATAGACACACCACACATCACTTCCAGCGTAGACAATGCAATTGATGCCATTTATCAGCATGCAAAGGGAATTGCTCGAAAAACTCCCTAATCCAGTCAGAAGCCTGGGAATTTTCTAAGGGAACGAACCTGCAGCAAGAAGTCTCTATCAAATATACGGTTATAAATAATGAATGCATACAACCATAATGCAGTTTATTTAAAAGATGTCCCTGTCTTTCAGTTGCTCATGGTATGGGTAATGTATCCGGTTGTGATGCAGTCTAACATACTTAGGGCCTGATTCTGACTATGGCGGACGGCGGAGGCCGTCCGCCATAGTCCCGCCGCCAAATGACCGCACCGCGGTCAAAAGACCGCGGCGGCCATTCACACATTTCCTCTGGGCCGGCGGGCGCTCTCCAAAAGAGCGCCCGCCGGCCCAGAGGAAATGCCCCTGCAACGAGGATGCCGGCTCAGAATTGAGCCGGCGTAGTTGCAGGGGTGCGACGGGTGCAGTTGCACCCGTCGCGTATTTCAGTGTCTGCAAAGCAGACACTGAAATACTATTTGGGGCCCTCTTACGGGGGCCCCTGCAGTGCCCATGCCATTGGCATGGGCACTGCAGGGGCCCCCAGGGGCCCCGCGGCACCCCCTACCGCCATCCTGTTCATGGCGGGTTTCCCGCCATGAACAGGATGGCGGTAGGGGGTGTCTGAATCCTCATGGCGGCGGAGCGCGGGATTCCCCCGAGCAGCGGAAAGTCGGCGGGAGACCGCTGACTTTCCGCTTCTGACCACGGCTGAACTGCCGCGGTCAGAATGCTCGTGGGAGCACCGCCAGCCTGTTGGCGGTGCTCCCGTGGTCGGTGGCCCTGGCGGCCACCGGCCGCCAGGGTCAGAATGACCCCCTTAATGTTGTGATGAGCATATGGAAATTCAAAACTCGAAAATGGGCTGGATAAGGGACTATATTGATATATCTGGAGGCTAGACCGATTAATTCTGACCAGCTCAAGCATGGCAGCACATGATTTTAGTGGGCGTGAATAGGAAGTTGATCACCAGTAGCAGCACACAAAAATGGTTATTAGTAGGAATGGGGATCTAACGAATCTACGAGGGGCCTGCGTCAAAGTTCCCACACTGTGACAAGATAGACGGACTGCTTAGGAATAGTAAGCCCCGAACAGGGACCGCACTTAATCAACATAACGAATATATATATACTGAACCTACACTACAGACACCAGCAGAGACCTGCATTAACTGAAGTAGCGTTAGTTAATTAAAAATAAACAGAAAAATGTAGCTGTAGGGAAGGAATGTATACGACGATGTTCACAGAAATATGTATGTACACATTTTTGAAGTGCTTTAGCATCAAACGAACTGGATTCAGCTTTGTCAAACGAAATGTAATGGAAAACAACAAAATATGATTAAGAAAATAAGAGGTTTCTGGTTCTCTCACCTGCGGCCACCTCCCTCCAGAGTTGGCACGTTTTTGTATTTCATTTACAGTATTCTTTCTGGAGTCTGAATCCTGCCGAGAAACCAGCACTGGCTGAACAGCCTGAAGTATTCCTTTGGGGGGGGGGGAAAGAAAAAAACGAAGGTAACTACATTTGGGTGTAGGATACCAATTAGTATTTTGATATCCATTTTCTCATCTGATTGCAATATTTACCAACAAATTTGCAGAACTATCATAACTCAGACCTGAAAAGAAAATTCGTCAGTAGTTGTGGCAAAAGACATCCTTGTCAAATTGCACCAAAATGTTCGAACATACACATAAATTAAAGTTGCAACCTGACTCGTATTTGACTGGTAATTGCCCACTGTGAGACGATGCTGGGAAGGAACACATACAGGCAACATCACTGCCGATGTTTCTGTAAAAGCCCCAGTGTGGTCAGAAAAGCCTGTGCTACTCCTCTCCTGCCAGCATGCAGACAGGGCAGTATGTAAACAAGAAAAAAAATGGACAAGGTAGGATACATGTTTCCAGTGACAAGGTCATAAAGCTGGTAGTTACTTGGCATTGTTTGTTTTGTTTTTCAGTCGCGCTCATGGCGCTTTCAAGTTTTATACTGCGGGACTGCCTGCTGTACAAAATTTGTTTTCCTTTCCAGCTTCTCATCCCGTCACCTTTTTTTCCCTGCCCCTTCTCCCCCACTACATGGCAAGCAAAGCTTAGTTATGAATTTACAACGCTAATAGCTCTGACTCGGGCAAACGCGAGACTCATTGCATTGCAAATGCTGTCATTGCTAAACTATGTTTTAAGGGATGTCTAAACCCTGCTATTATCTCAAACTTATTCTGACGATTGGGTCGGTTTTGCTGCCACTGCAAGTCAAGTGGGGAAGTCTTTTTTCTATTTTTAGCCATTTAGCAAAGGCCGATTCACGCACTATAATTTCTAAGGGGAAGCAAGACAGAAAATGTGGATGGTGCTCCTGGTCTGTGTAGCAGGCACGTCAGCAGTGATGTCTGTGCCCATCCACGTCCGCACACGACCACAGGCCACAAAGTCTGCTCCTTTCACAACAAACGTAGGTAACACAGACCAGCCATCTTTGGCTTTAATCGCCTCTTAAACCATGACGGTGGCTACATTTAAAAAAGAAGGGCTAATCCGCTATCAAAGTGGACAAGTAAGTAGTAACTTTGCATTCCAAAAAAAATACATCCCGTGCCTGAAGGAAATGCTTTGTAACGTATGATCAACAGTCTCTCATCAACATCTTATTAAAAACCTATGTCTTGATTACGATCGAGATATTATGTTCTGCTGAGACCGGACTCTCAGAATCCTATAACAAATAAATAATAGTTTTTGAATACTTACGACCTAACAGTGGGATAGATACGTTTTCAGACCTGGACACAGTTGAAGGCATTCCGGCTTCAATCCATGCTATTGCATCAAAGAAAGTTGAGTGAGGAGCTACAGCAAAAATCGGTGCTTCTTTTGCAGTTGCACGTCGACCTTTAACTTTAACATGAAACCCCATCACAAAGAAAAGGCATCGGCTCAAGGGACCAACTATACAGTCAATTATTTTCCTGAAATGTAAAAACAGGGACAAATAAGTAACTGAGCTACAATTTTACCTTTCAAAATGAGAATCACAGATCAGGTCCTTGTAAATTCACCGATTAATTGGAAAGGTAAGTTACTCTTGCATAAAAGCTATGTTAAGAAAATGTACAATGTTGTGCAGCCTCTGGATTAAGCATGCTTCTTGGCACTGAGCGTGGCTGTGGAATCTGACAGAAAGACACATGTTTAAATATGAGACAACTGCCAACGCCTATTCTGGGAAAAGCGCGAAATATGTTAAGAACAACTTTCAAAATCAACTTGCCTGTATTGTGCATTAACTCATTCGAACTATTCAATGAGTGGTGTTTATCGAGAACGTACTGTAGCCACTCAAATGATAGGTGTGAGGCATAAGTTTCTTTATAGCTATCAATGTCTTCAAAACACACCTATCCTGGGAAATTCCCAGTATCCATCTGTGGCATTCCAATCATAAGTGATGCGTTATAGGTCGCTGTATAACATGCCACGTATATTCCACATATCAGGCTAAGAATGACCGGTGCACGTTTTAAGTATTGGTTATTCACACAGCAACATTGTGTGTGATAGCATAGAAAGGTACAAGACCACACAATTATCCACGCAGAGGGTAAAGTTATCTGCTAGTAGGAGGTGGTTAGAGGTTACAATGAGGCTTCTGGATAACGCAGGCAGTTCTTCGAAGAAGGCCGTGGTCAGCACAACGCGGTAGCACTCGATGCTTTAGATACATTAAAAAAAAAACACCATTCACAAGTCCATTAAAGCAAGGTGGATCGCAAAAGATTGTCGCATTAAAAAGTGGGTCGTGGTTCTAAACTGTTTGGAAAACGCTGGGCTAGAGTATTTTTTTTAATTAGTCATGAGCTATACTCAGGCTGCACTGGAATAGATTATATGAGCACAGTTTTCTCAGACTGCTCCCAACTAATCCTATATTCGGAACTTGCAACTATCTTAAATCCCCACGTGGAGGATGCGTGAGGAGGCCCTACGAGAGGCTGTGCTTGCCACAACAATAAGGACTGCACTGACAGGGTACTTTGACACATTTCATCAACTGGGGATCGACCAGATGGCAGATAATAAATGGGGGGGATGAGGGTAGTGGTTAGGTGAGCTGCCATGGCAAAGGTAATGGAAGTGGGAGGCCAGCTTGGGGGGAGGGCGTAAGGGAGGAAGGAGGGAGAGGTAGGAGGGAGGGAGAAGGGGGAGTGTTGAAGGGAAAGAGGGAGGGAGTGGGGGAGTGTTGAAGGGAGAGAGAGAGGGAGGAAAAAAGGGAATGAGAAAGGGAAGGGGCGGGAGAAAGCGAAAGAGGGAGGGAGAAAGGTAAAAAGGGAAGAAGGGAAGGAAGGAGGGAGGGACATAGGGAAGAAGGGAGAAAGGAGGGTGGGAAGAAGGGAGAAAGGGAAGGAGGGAGGAAGGAAGAAGGGAGGGAGTAAGCAAAGAAGAGAAGGAGGGAGGAAGAGAAGGCGAGGGAGAAAGGAAAGAAGGGAAGGAGGGACAAAGGGGAGGAGGGAGAAAGGAAAGAAGGGATGGAGGGAGAAAGAAGGGAAGAAGGAAAAGGAGGAAGAAAGCAAAGAAGGGAAGGAGGGAGGGAGAAATGGAAGAACGGAAGTAGAGAGGGGGAGGATGATGAGGTTAAGGAGGAAGATGAGGAGGAGGAAGATGAGGAGGATGAAAAGCATGATGAGGGGGAGGAGGGGAAAAGGGGAAGGTGACGATGAGGAAGAGGGTGGGGAGGAAGGGGATAATGATGAGAGGAGGAGGAGGAGGAGGAGGAGGAAGATAAGGATGATTATGAGGAGGATGACTGAGGAGGAGGAGGATGATGAGGAAGAAAAGGATGATGAAGAGGAGTATGAAGAGGATGATTATGATGAGGATGAGGAGGAAGAGGATGAGGAGGAGGTTGAGTAGGATGAGGAGGCAGATGAGGAGGAGAATGACGAGGAGGAGAATGACAAGGAGTATGGGGATGATATAGGCCATAAAGGATACATTCTTAAAGGAAAAAGGGGATGAATGTTCTCCATATTTTCCCTCATTAAGGGATGCTGGTATCAGATGTTACATAGCTTCTCTTGATAACACAAGGCCCATTAGCTTTGTACATCTCCTTGAACATCCCCACACAGATTCGACACAGCCAGTGCCAGACATACTGCAGGAGCTCTGTTTGGCGCCAATGCAAGTCAAGGTACCGAAAAAGGTTTCTGGGTGAGAGAAAGTGAGCTGGGCAAAAGCGAGCTGGATAACATTTTGTCAAGAATAACTACACCTGAGATGGAAGTGGCCTGGTCACGGTTGCTCCTAAACGCCTTTCTTGGAATGGAAATGTCTTCTTCTCTCACCACATACTTAGAAAGCCTGATTTGAGTGTGGTGGGGTAAAGGGTAGGAATTTCTAAGGCTGTTCAGTGGCTCCATTCAAGACAGCCCTAACTTTGGTTAGTCAAAGCCACTGCATAATCTGGAGCTCTTAAGACCATATTGAGGAGAAAAGTGATACTATAAGCAGCAGAATGCAGGCACATTTTAAAGTCATATATTAAACATGAAGTTGCCACTTGACAGTTATAATTTGAGAATGTCTTGTAAACAGCTTTATCTGATCTCCCACCCCCCCCCCCCACCCCTAAGCGCTGTAGGCTTCATCTTCATGGAATACCAACAAGCAGAAATGTCATGGTCAAGTGGAAGATATTAAAGACACCTAATATCCCCTTTCTGACCTCACATCTAGCCATCACACTAACTCCAGTCTTTTAAAAAGAGAGCACAATGCCAAAGAACAGAGGGAGATAAAACACTGCTTTTCTGAAGAGAGATAACTGCTCAGCCTTCCAGAGAATAAAATGCACAGCACCTGAAACACTTGGGTCTTGAATAGAGGATATGACAAATACAGTGCGGAATGACATTGCCTGTATACACCTGTAAAGGCAAGTAGTATAGATATTACAGTAAAAGCTTATCACTCAGGCCAAAGGCTAAAGTATGAGGAAAAACATATGATAAAGCAGGCGTAAACACCGAACCCGTGTTATCATATACTTACATCTTTCAGCAAGATAAAAATGATTAACACTAAATGAGGACTAATCGCCACACACTATGACGGTTAAAAATTTGAATGAAGGCATCATCCATGGACTTAGAAGCTCTGCTTTGATGACCCTCAAAGCTTGCTTTGGGATGCCGGACTATGGTTCAGCCAAATTACTATTTTATGCAAAATGCAATGCAAAACAATAAAGATGTCAGAGTCTATTTTACCTACACATCATGTAACATCTGCAGTTGCAATGGTGTTTGCTGTTGCAAGCATGATGACTTATGGGAGTGTTCCACTTTTTTTTGGAATTTATCACCACAGCACTTTAGAGGGTTGTATTTGTCTGTATTATTTGTGGCTGCTTCATTTCTTGATCAGCAAACTATTGAACAGAATATAAAGGATGGTTTAAAACTGCACTTAGAAACAAGGCTAACAGACTTGCTCCATTACTTGTTTGACAACCGAGGGAGTAGCAGTGGGTAAATGTGTTTTGGAGGGAGGAGGAAGGGGGGAATATGGGGACTCAATGTTGTCAAGCTTTTCAGTGACAATGCAGTTCTGGGCGCATCTTATGTGTAAGGCTGTTAAACCTGTATCAGTTTTATGTTTTTCTTATTGTACAAGCAATAAAAAGAATTTAAAAAATACAAGACTAACAGTTCCAGTTCTGTTTTACCCCGATTAACTGCATACTCTGCTTGAGAGCCTCGGCATGCAAGACTAATTCAAGGAATTAATGTGCTTGTTACCACCATCTATTCCACCATTATTTTGCAATCTTGGGATGTTGTTATATCTCAGTATCACAAGTTATTACCTCTGGGTGCCTTTAGTACCTCAGGAAATGGAGTTAACTGAATACAGCAGTAAGTGTCCTTCCCTCTATGAGTCATTAGTCAGAGCAAGAAGGTACAAACATTACAAGCAAAACAGAGCAAACATGTTGCAACAGAAACCAATGCCTCCATGCAGAAAAAAAGGACTCAAATTAGAAGCAGTCATTAAGTAAAACAGTTCTGTATTAGCAACAGAATGTTACATGCAAAAATAGATGTTTACCTTCGCCATCGTACGATTGGCTGAGACTCATCGCAAACACAGCCACAAGAGGCAACAACAGCAAATGGCCATGTTAACAGCAAAACTACAGCAATGCATACGGCTCGTATTGGAAGCAGAATCGTACCAACAGCACACATCTGAAAAACGAGAGAAGCCAACAAGAATTCACATACAATAAAGAGTTTTAAAAAAACACTCTAGTGACTGCTGAATTATTGAGGACATTTTTGATAAAAATAACTTGCCAGTGGTAAAACATGCATTTGCAATGCAATGAGTTTCACGTGTGCTCGAGTTAGAGCTATTAGCATTGTAAATTCATAACTGGGCATTTCTTGTCACATTAATTGAAAATGAAAAGTAAAACAGTTGACAAAAGCAAGCTGATTCAAAGCGCCATGGCTGCCATGAGGGCAAAGGAGAGACACTAAAGGAAAAATAAGTTTGCTCAAAGTTAAAGATATCAGTAATTGTGCAATTATCCATATAACAGGTTTTGTGTCCAAGGCAGTAACAAAACCTCCAAAAGGAGGGACAAACGTAAAGCATTTACCAATGATAAAGGATTTTCAAAAGGCAAGCCCATGAACGAGTGATAGTGATGGGCGTGTGGTGGGTGTGGTTAAAGGCCCACAAGACTTACAACAGGTCAAAGCGCTTGCGTGCTCCACCTAAAGACGAGGGACACAGAATTGCAATTGCAACACTTGCAGCATAGGTAAAGCTAATCTAATGCACTATGGGTATCCAGTTTTAACTTTCTAGAATAATGCTCACTACCCTCCTAGTTACCTCTGCAAGAGAAGTCCACCAGCATCACTCTACCCTTTCTAGGCTCGAATGGCTTAATTATGCCATCTCCAGCCAGTTACCTAATGTATCTTTTGTAAAATCAAAGGATGTTTTAACAGCTTCTCAGAACTTAAGAGAAAAATAGCTGGACATACACTCAGAATTGGTGTTTGAAGAAACAAGACTTCCAATATATTTTAAAAGGTCAGATGATCAGAAATGACACAGCAAAAAGAAAATCAAATTCAAAGAGAAAATGCTGCACCAGAGAAGGTCACTTGAAAACGGAGAAGTATCAGAAGTGATCAGGACGAGCACTGAGACACTTGGGAGATATAGTGCATCAGCTTAAAGGGAGGAAAAGTGAAATCAAATTTAAAGTATTATACATCAGACACACTATTTATGCCTGGTTCCACCTACATTGATACACTTGGAGTTAACAATTTATAAAGGCCTACTCAATACTCTCAATACTTACTGTGCTTATATTCTCCAAGCAGAATTGTGCTGGCAACAACTTAAAAAGGAAAGAATCAGTTGTATGGCGCTCACTCCCCCCTTTCTTCAATTCGAAAAGAGGTTTGAAGACCTAATAAATGCAGCACATTATAAATACTCACAAATATAATTAAATATACAAAAATATAGAAATGTTCTGTCAAAAGAGAACTACACAACTGTGGATTAATTCTATAAGCCACCAACAGAAGAAGAACACTATTCAAGGAAATCAAGCACTTCATCAGCCTATTCCTCTCAACAGAAAAGCGCAATGCCAACAACCTCTTCTTCAGTGAAAAAGAACAAAAGATCTCACAGTACACTGACGACACCAAGCCTGCGCTAATTGTCACAACAAGCCCTTCCTGTAGAATCCCGCAATGGTCAGCGTTCACAGCCACATTTGTCCAAGATCTTGCTGATATACTCAACACCCTCAAAAACATCTCTTATGAACATGTCATGCCACTGCCTTAATCAAAGCTCTCTCTGGGGAGACTCTCTTGGCCCTACTTACCACTGTCAAAAATCCCCTCACTCAAGTCAACTCCCCAGAAGCACGCAAGACAAGCCAGATCCTTCTACTCCCAGGGGTGTGGTATTGCTATAACCCTTCTACTCCCAGGGGAGTGGAATTGCTATATCCCGATGCCCAGGACATACCGTTTGTGGTCAAGGACAAGAAGTTTTCAGGTTTATTTTGTCATTGGAACAAGTAGGCCCAACCCCCGTAGCACAAACCCTTTGGCTGCCAATTTACTTTATCACATTACAGAGCAGGGAAAGGAATTGTCTGTAGCTGAGGTAATATTTTAGTTTATATAATGCTGTTCGAACTTTTATTGATGGTTCATTAATACAAAGCTTTTATTATTAGGGTGAGCGTTCTAAAAAATATGTTGTAAGCTCGGACTGAACTACTGACAGTGGTCCAAGTAAAAAAAAAAACAATTAAAAAAATATGAGGCGACATATAATGCTTCCAGAATGCTCTCTGATTAAATGCAAATATTTCAAGAACCTGGAAAGCAAGATTAATGGTTTTTTGCTTTCAAAATAAAATGTTCACAGAAATGCAACTAGGAAAAAATATGTTTTGCTAAACTATAGTGAAATTTTAGGTACCATTTCTTTGAAGCATTTAGTAGAATGTCTTGATGCATACTAGTATTTCCAAATAATATTCATAATGGAATATGAGAGTAACTAGTTTCAACAAGATTATAGGAAACATTAATATATACAAGCACTGGTAAAGCCAATAGGTCTGAATTTGGTGGTCAGTCTTTCGGTTTTGCCCATGCATATCATTTTGACATGGCTTTTGTAAAAGTTTGTTGTCGTGAGGGCTCTTAGGCCCTCACAAATGTAACAAATACTAGCAAAAAGCAAAAATGCAAAATATATTTTTGATCCCAAAAAGCGATACATTGCCAGAGTAGTTTTTGCCACTGGACAAAAAAAAAAAAAAAAAAAAAAAACTTTGTGTTCCTATATGCTACTTGAGAAAGAGCAGCTTGGATCATTGTAATGTAACAAAAAGGTCTTGGTTAACGCCATACCTAATTAGGGGGCCGATACTTAAAGAAAGTCACAAAAGTGTACCCATGGTATGAGTGTTTGCATTATTGCAGATTTGTGTATTTCATGAATTCACAAGAATTTACAGAAGTAGATGAGGAAATCGTACTCCTAGAAAATCTTTAACTGTACTTTAGCACGAACAAATCTGCAGCTGATGATTTGCTCATGCGAAAATCAACTGAGAGCTTGCAAGTTCACCTTCCCTTTAATCACTTTTTCCCCAACCCTGGAAAAAGTTTTACTTCTGACCCTTGTCAGGAGTAAATTTCCAACCTTTATCAGTAGAGAAGAGCTGGGGAAAACACTTAAAACCTGAAGTTAGTAGGATTGCATTGACTCAAAAGGGCACTCCAGCCCCGGAACTACTTCTTACCATTACATCCGGCCAAATATGTAGATCTGTGGAAGGTGGCTAAATAAGAAAGCTGCTAGTATTCAAGCCCTACAAAAGTATTAGCCATGGCATAATCAGACAGGCTATTATCAGAACTCTGTGATTGCTGCCATCATTTGTTTCTGCACTTCAAGGCACTAAAGGGACAAGTAGATTTTTTTTTACAGGACAAGTAGATTCATGAAGCAACCTACCCCATGGACAAGTAAATATTTTATTAAATTCCACACCCCTGTACTCCTAAACAAACCTAGAATCCTATGACCTCACCAACTGCGGGCCCATCACTCGCCTACTATTCCTTGGTGTAAGAAAATGCATCTTTTTTGTATGGTCACCCCCAAGTAAGTTAGAAGGGTACACCAGGGCTTGCAGCACTGATTGTGCCACCCTGGAAGTCCCTCAAGTAAAACAAGTGCGCCACTGTAGATTGGTAGAGCACTGTGCACTGCTAGCTGGACTTTGCCACTGAAAACAATGGGAAAGCCACCACTTCCCTTGGACATGTGTGTAAGTCACCCCTCTGGCAGATCCAGCAAACGCTAAAGGGTTGGTGCAACATATGACACAGGCATGACTTGTACTTTACATGTCCTGACAGTAAAGCAGGCAACACAACTATTTTTACTGTGGAAAAGAAAGGCTTACTACCCCCCAATTGTCAAGTACAAGGTTAACTCCTCAGCTGTGTTACCTCCTGAATAATGCGACCAAAGTGGGCACTTCAATGTATCAAACAACGTGTTACAGCCTGACTTGTATCCCAACTCAAAATTAAAGTAACATGTTGCAGTGTGCAGTTTTAGTAAAGCTGCCACTTTGTTGCCTTTAAAACTCCTGTGCCTTCCCAGGCACACATCAAGCCTGTTCCACAAGACAGCTTTTGGCCCTCTTGCAGAGATGTGTCAATGACTCTCAGGAAGAAGAAAAACGAGGGATTGCAGAACAGGGAAATGTCACCTCCCTCCTGCAGGAAGCCACCTGGGAGTTGGCCCCACAAGGCGAGGCTTCAAAGGTGAAGCTGCCTTTGAAGGACAGATGTGTAACAGCAGGTAGAAAGCTGCCCTATTGTAGAGGTAGGCAGGTTGGCTTTGGAAGCGGAGAGGGGAAACCAGTTATAAAACAGGCTTCTCCAGGTGCATGTAGACCTGAGGTAGCCACACCCCTGGGGTGGGCTAGTGAGGGCTGAACAGAGAGAAAGGTCTTGTTCAACTTAAATATCACATCAGTGCTAACCATCTCCTCAACGACTGCCAGTCTGGCTAGAGATCACATTAAAGCACAGAGAACGCTGCCTTACACATCATACAAAGACCTTGTAAAATCCACTTGCCTACTCACTATGGTGAGTTAGATGTTATTAGGTCAAGTTATTTGTATGGCCTACTGGTCTGAGCTGGCAAACAACAAGTGTTCTATTCATTCAGAAAGTGAATGAGCAATAGAGATGCCTTTAAATGTTTTTTATCTTGCCACATTTGCTGTGCACTCAAAGACAGCGGTCAAATGTCTGCTTATAAATTGCTGATTATGTTAACCTGGAGAATGGCCTTTAGACAGCAAAGATAGAGGATTTTGGAAGGTGAACTGGGACAATCATGCTGGGGTACTGGGTGTGTGAAATCAAAGGCAGTAGGATGTCAGTATTTTTGTAACACACAGTATATAAATAACACAGTAAATTAACTGTACAAATATTTCAAAATATATTTTAGTGTTGGGAAAGCACTTCTTTTCTATTTCTGAAATGTTATGGAAATAAACATTTGAATAGGATAAAAAAAAATCAGAACACATTCCTTTGTGATGTAGTCATAATAAATAGTTGTTGAAATCCCATTTCCACACATTATTGTTTGCACGCTGTATAGTTCTCAAACACACAAAAGGTGATGGGATGATACTTATAAAAATTCTAACCACTAGCAGTCATTAGCGGTAGCAATCCATCTTTTTTTTGATCAAATTGCCATCTCAGTTTGGACTGAGGACATATGCAAAGCAGTCTTGACAAAGCTCCAATAGGAACAGTCCACCCCGAACTGCCAGGCACTCCCTTGAACTGGATCACAAACAACCCAAGACCAGTTTCTCCCCGACTGGGGCTCTTCAATCAGGTGTAGATTGGTTCTAGTTGCACAGTGAGCAAGCAACCCACGATTGTCAAGTTCAGCATCTCCACCCCGATGCAACGCATACGCACACACACACCAGACTAGAAAGCCTAAAGTGGAACAGCATCACGGATAAGAACTAGAACACTTCTCTCAACACCAACCAACATGAACAGAGCAACCACCTCCCTGAAGACATCAAGAATTTCAACAGTTGGATCACCTCCTGCACAGGCTCCCTCGCCACCTTCCAACACAGCAATACATCAAGATCTAGACCCCAGGCAAGTTGGTGCATGAGGGAACACAGACTGATGACACAGCACTGCAAACAACTGGAGCACAAATTTAGAATGAGCCAGGACAATTCAGACAGAGGCACAATTAAATATGCCCTGAGATGCTACAACCAAATGATCTGGATCACCACACGCACCACTCAGGCGGACCGCATCGATACCAGCACCAACAGAAGCAATGAAATCTTTGCCATCATGAAGGATTTCACAGCGCCAGTGGCTGCCTCCAACTTAATCACCCCCATGCAGGATCTCTGCAACATTCTTGCTCAATTCTTCAGGAACAAAAACACCACTATTTACAGCTACTTTAACCCGCAACAGGCCCGCACAGACCTCATGAAATGCCTCCTGATTTTATCCAAAGAACCACATGGCCTGCCATCACCCCGGAAGAAACTGCTACCCCCATGAAGTCCATCCACCCAGCGGCCACATTTGATCCATGCCCACACCTACTCCAGAGGACTGCAGTGCCATGCCACACCCATTCTGAATGCCTCCATCTCTTCTGCGATCTTTCGATGCTTGGAAACAAGCAATTGTCCTCCCACTGCTGAATAAACCCTCCGTGGACCCATCAAGGCTCATCAACTACAGATCAATGTCCCTGGCACTATCCCTCATCAAGGTCTTAGAGAAAATCATCAACTGATGCCTCAAATACCCCCAACCCCTCTGCACCACTCAGTCTGGCTTCAGAGCAAATCGTAGAATAGAAATTGCCCTCATTGCCACCACAGATGATAACCGCATGACTCTGACTCTGGATGGAGGAGACAAGGCAGCCCTGATCCTCCTAGACCTTTCCACAGTGTCTGGAAAGGTTTTCCACTCCATCTTCGCCCAACGCCTACACGACATCTGAATCCCAGGACATGCACCCAGATGGATCTGCTCCATCCTGACTGGAAGGACCCACTGAGTGAGCCTGTCATCTTACACCTCAAGCCCCCACGACCTCATCTGCGGAGCTCCTCAAGGATCTTCGCTAAGCCCAACTCTCCTTTCTGTTCACACATTTTATTCATTTTGTAAGAGTATGAAAACATAAACAATAGAGAAAAAGAACATTGTAACCGATTTGGCATCTCAGGATACAGCTGTTTACATATTACAGCAAAGACCAGTAGTGTCTTTGGGTGTGTATCGAGTCCAGCAGGTCATCTATATTGCAGCCATATGAACCCATATATAAATATTCCCCCCTTGAGGGGGCATTACTACATGGGCTGGTCACCATAATAACTTTTTTTCCACAGACCTCTTTCGACAGGCCCCAGATCTTTCAAACTTCCTTAGGCATCCTCATGATTGATACAGAGTTTCCTCCCCCTGCATTCACCAGTTCATATTCCATGCCGAATGGATCACCCCGGGTAGAGTCCCACTTCCCCACAGCCGCTATTAGGAATATAATGCATAACACAAGAATATACCTGGGTAATGTCTGCTCTCCCCACAATCCCAGGCATACCACCTGCACACTTAGATCAATTGTCAACTCTGTAGACCTTTCAAGATAACCGTGTACCTCTCCCTAGAAATATTGCAGCCTTGGACACTCCCATAACATAAGCATCAAGGCCCCTCTGATTACACCCATGCAAACATCTATCATTAGTGGCAGTGCCCATTCTGTTGAGCATGGTCATGTAGTAATACACAAGGTATAATATCTTAAGCCTGATGAGGCAGAAGCCTGCTTTGATTACTACCCTATCTCCCACCCTCTTCCCCCATTGAGTATTTAAACATGCTCAGAGCCTGTGTCATTAATAATACACAGATCTTGCTACTATCTGTTTTTTTACTTATTTTCTAAAGCGTGTAGGCAACTTCTAACTAATGCTGTGTATATTTGAGAGACTAAGGCCCTCATTCTGACTTTGGCGGGCGCCAAAATCAGGCCGCCGAAAGACCGCGGCGGCCATTCTGGCTTTCCCGCTGGGCGCCCGCCAAAGGAGCACCCGCCGGCCCAGCGGGAAAGGCCCTGCAACAATGAAGCCGGCTCCAAATGGAGCCGGCAGAGTTGCAGGGGTGTGACGGGTGCAGTTGCACCCGTCGCGATTTTCACTGTCTGCAATGCAGACAGTGAAAATCTTTATGGGGCCCTGTTAGGGGGCCCCTGCACTGCCCATGCCATTGGCATGGGCAGTGCAGTGCAGAGGCCCCATGACACCCGTTCCCGCCATCCTGTTCCTGGCGGTAAAAACCGCCAGAAACAGGGTGGCGGGAAGGGGGTCGGAATCTCCATGGCAGCGCTGCTTGCAGCGCCTCCATGGAGATTCAGCCCATGCAGGGGAAATCCGGCGGGAAACCGCCGGATTCCCTTTTCTGACTGCGGCTTTACCGCCACGGTCAGAATGGGCTGGGAAGCACCACCAGCCTGTTGGCGGTGCTTCCGTGGTCCCCGGCCCTGGCGGTCTTGGACCGCCAGGGTCGGAATGACCCCCTAAGTGCTTGTGGAGAGAGGCAGCAAGAAATCTATACTCCAAAGGGTAATCACTTTCCATATCTGTCGTATGTTATATTTAACCAGGGCATGTTGCCCTTGTAGGTATTTGAAGTGCTTAGAGTCATCAAGCCATAAGTACAAAGGCATTTTGCATTTCCTAACAGTGCGAATCTCAACTTCTGGCCATTAGGAAAAGCAAAATGCCATTTCGCTATGGACGAAAGGCATTTGCGGTGGTGCAAAATGTGATTACTAACTTCCAGAATTTGCATTTTAGAAATTACAAAATAGGAAATCGCAAATAGGGCTTTCCTAATTGTGATTTGCTAATCACATGTACAACAGATTTCCTAATTGAGACTAGTCACAAAATGGGCATTTAGGAAATGCAATTGCCATTGATTCAGATCAGAAGGTAACTAGGTGCAAGATATAGAAAGGCAACCAAAATGCATCAGGCTCTTTCACAATGGTGGCTCTGTACGTTCTGGCGAGAAGGATAAGGATTTTGGCTGGGAGAGAGAGAGAGAAGAAGTCGGAGACAGGAGAGGATTTTTAGGGTGAAGGTCACCCTGTTTGAACGGACTGTGGAGGAGATTCAGGAGAGGTACAGACTCAGTAGTCATGTAATTCTTCATTTCATTGTTGAGTTACAACCTCAGCTACAGGCCCCAAAACACAAAAGCAAAACAATCCCATCACATGTGCAGGTGTTGTGCTGCCTACACCTCTTAGCTTCTGGCAATTACCGGGGGTCGTAGCGGTGGCAGGGGAGTGTCACAGAGTGCCTTTGCCGGGTTCTTTTGCAGGTTTCTTGACATCATTGTGTGCAAACTGAACCAATACATATATATATTTCTCCAACACCCCTTATTATTGCAACAAACCAAATTGATGTTCTACAGGGTATCACAGTACCCCAATGTTATAGGCTGTGTTGACGGCACACATATTGCTATATGCAGCCCCCCTCAGGAAATTAATTCATTTACAGGAAAGGTTAACATTCGCTCAATGTTCAGGTAGTGTGTGATGCCTCCTGTATCATTACAGACCAGTGTGGTGATATTTCCAGACAGCACCAATGGCTCATTCATGTTCCTCCACAGTGAAATACGAAACAGACTCTCACAGAGTGAATTTGCGATGGTTTCCTATTAGATAAGAGGATTGCACATTCAATAAATGCAGTGTCCAGGATTGTGCGTGTGTAATGTCACCTAGTGGTTTCCTTTCTCATGCTCTTATGGGCGACAGTGCATATGCCTTGCATCCCTGGATACTTACACCATACCCGACTCCAAGGACAAGAAGTGAAAGGCAGTACAACAGGCATACAAGACATCCCGAAGTCTCGGTTTCGCTGCCTACACAAGATCAGTGGGGCACTACTCTATAGACCATAAACGTGCTGCAAGATAATTGTCACTTGTGAAATTCTGCACAATATTGCTTTGAAGATGGATCTGCACAACATCCCTATAGAGCCTGACTCTGATGATGACTTACCACCACCACTACAGGTGTAGCAGGAGGGTACACGTGCAGCAGAGGGCCACGCATAATGCACAGAGATCACCAACAACTCTTTCTGAGGTAAGAATAATTAAAATATCCAATACAAGACAGCACAACTGATGGGAATGCTTGGTGCATAACTGAGAGACCAACTTTTATTCAGACAGGTAGCAACAACATTGTTTCACTCAAGGAGCAACTGTATCCTTGTTTATACAACAGTGCAACAAAAATGTAACAAAGTTAGTAAGGCAAAACAAAACAAAAGTGTCTTATTTCTCTGAGTCTGCAGTGATTCACTTCTTTCAGCCTCTAGGGTTGATTGCCTTGTTGGCAGCATTAAGATGTGGGACTGCTGACATGTCAGTCCCAGAAGTGCGTCTGTCTGAATGCCTATAACTGCATACATCCTGAATGGATGTGACACTGAGGCTAGAACGCTCTCCCCTTTCATGTTGGGGCAGGAGGGTCAAGATACAGATGTTGTGGCTCTGATATTCTGAAGGGCTGTGGTCATCTGCACTAGCTCACACGCAACATTCCTGACTGCAGTGCCCCAAGTAAATCTGTATGTTCACAGTGCGCCTTGCTAGTGTGTTTGTGGCTACTGCAAAAATCGGTTGATGGACAGTGTGCATGTATCAAAACTTGCTAGGTGCCTCGTTCGCTGCGCACAGTTCTCCTTTTCCATTGCAGCTAATCTTTCCTGCCCTTTCTCCAACTGCTGCATCAACCGAGGTATCCAAGTAGATGCCTGTTTACAGTCCTTATTTGTTTTGGCCCAGGTGCTGCACAGAGATGATGAACAAGCCGCCAAACACAGGAGAACGGTCTGACATGTGGTCAGACACATTCATACTGTGGACTGTTGATTGCTGGCCTCTGTGCTATCTGTGTGTCCTGTCCACAGATGTTGTGGTGTCCTTGTTTTGCAATGATCCCTAGTCACTCTACACAAAGTTGGGCAGTGGTAATATGGTTGCTCTCCTGGCAGCTGGAATTGGGTAGATGGTGATGTGTCCTAAACCTCAACATGTGTCTGACACGACCTGGGTGTGATCTGTGAAAATGCATGCATATTATTAGTGTAAGTAAATGGTTTATATTTGTACACAATAATGTTTTAGTTGTGTTTCATGTGTTTGTGATATCTTTATGATGTACATATATGTTTGGTGCAGTCATCAGCACACGGTAGAGCAACCAACGTCTGTGTACTACAACTCCCATGAAGCATTGCAAGGGTAGAGCAAGCATTTCAATGGATTTATTAATGCTGCGATGTTTGATTTTTGGATTTGCTAACATTGTTATGTTAAGTAAGTAAAAGGAAGTTGACTTACCCCAGCTGTTTGTATATCCTTTCTCTAACTAAAAGATATCCTAATTGTGGGATCTTACCAATCAGTTAGTAGTGTTCTTTGCTAATAGGAGGACTAGGGCCCAGGTCCTCCGGTTTTAAGTTCCCACAGCCTAGACAAATCGGCATTCTATACAGGAAGTCAACCCTTTTTGAACCCCCGTTCTCTTTGGATGCAATACTTTCTTACCCCAGCTGTTGCCTGCAGAATTGAAGGAATCATTATCAGACACTCCCACCAGGGCCCCCTCAACTAGTGCCTTCATGGGAGTGAAGGGGCTGTGTGTTGCAGGTCCACCACCTATTCTACTACCCTCAGCCATTCAGCTGGCTATCTTCTCCTTCGCACGAGATCACAGGTCATACCATCCCTTGTGTATCTCTGGGATGGTTCTCTGGGTAGCACCTAGGAAGTTCTGCTTTTCCAGGAAGCTGGTCCAAATCTTTGTCTTTTGGCTCTCTGGTACTGCAAAGGAGGCCGTCCCAAAAAGTTGGTCCATATGGGAGACATATTCCTCAGTCAAGCTCTCCAGCTCTTTCTCAAGAGAATGTAAACCTTTCTCTTCCTGCACCCCCCCAATCCTTGCCCACATCTTCTTTTGACATGGTGTTATTCTGGAATTGACAAGATCACTGTAGGCATTAAGTCAGGAGCACTCCTCAATTCCAGCAGGTTCCTAGGCTTCTGGGTTGTGACCACACCCTGTATTTGTAAACGTCCATGTCTGACATCATCATTCTGCATCAAAAATGCAACTTTTCCTAATCTGCAATTTCATATTAGGAAATTGCAATTTTGTGAAATCCAAAATTGTTATTTCCCAATTGTGAACGTGAATCCATAGAAATCGCTATTAGGGGAATCGGTGGGTATGTGTATACCGTTCAGCGATTCCCAAATAGCATTTTCTATGGATTCGTAATTTGGAATTTGCACATCCGGAATTTTGTACATATGGTCCATTAAGCTTTAGAAGTTTCCTAAACAATAGCATGACCTGTGTCTCTCACTTTAGCTATGCCCAAAAAAAATCCCACTTCCAAAATCCTTCCAGCCTATTTAGGTCGGCAAAGTTGTCAGATTCCCACAGAGGTATGTCTAGGGTGACTTTCCATTTCCAGTCGAATGCACAAGTTGCATCCTTTTATACCTTAATTACTATTCCCGTGATGGTCCATCTCGTTCTTGTGTTGCCTCGGCTATATAGTGCTCCCCGACAGCACGGTAGTAACACTGCTCTCCTGTCTGCCATGAGGGAAGGGTCTTGTTGCATTGCAAATGCCCTATATTTAACCATCAGCACCTGAGCCGCCCAGTAATATAACTTGAGATCTGGAAGGGTGATGCCCCCATCGTATAGGCCATGTATTAAGGTTTACAATGCAATTCTAGTAGCCCCCCAATCCTCTAGCAGGGATCTAGTGATTGTGTTCACAGCTTTATCCGGGATCTCATAGGGCATGTTTTGTAGCATGTGGAGGAAGTTGGGAAAAAAAATAATTTTACAAAGTGATACCCTCTCCACCAGGGAGAGTGGGAGCTTTCTCCAGTGGGTTGCAACAGTTCTATATGGAGAGATAATTTAATCCAGGTTTTGGTGCATAAAGTCTTTGGGATCCGGGTTTATAAATGGTATTGAAACCCTAAAGTACACTACTGTAACAGACATTTCCAGTCCATCAGGGAGGTGGGGGGGGGGGATCATCATCCAGTGGGTGAATTTGCAAGCCTTGCAAATATATTCAGCATTTCTAATACCCTTGGGGTGGAGCACATTAGGTCAGCTAGATATAATAGGTTGTCAGCATAGAAGGAGATTGTGCCTTCCTGAGTCCGATCCTCTTCAACGCATACATGATCCCTCTGGCCAGTATCATCCACTCTTACATCAACATCCCCTCCTACACAGATGAAATGCAACTCACTCTCTGCCTCACAGACAAGATGCTCAATATCCAGATCAAGTTCAATGCATTTCTAACTGAAATTGCCCACAAAGAGAACACCAACTGCCTTAAGCTGAACACAGGTAAGACAGAAATTGTGATCCTTGGAAAGAGCATTTCACCATGGGAATTCACCTGGTGGCCAACAGAGCTAGGACCAACACCCATCCTCACCAAGTTCACCACAAACTACATGATTGTCATCAACAGCAAAAGTCAAAGCAGTCTCCACCTCATGTTTTCGTATGCTGAAGATGCGGAGGAAGATTTTTTAAATGGCTCCCAATCAGCTCCGGAAAAACAATCACACACATCCTTGTGACAAACAATCTGGACTACGGGAGCACCCTCCATGCCGGGATCAAAAGAAACTCACCAGAAGGCTGCAGACCATTCAGAACTTTGCAGCCAGAATCATCTCAACACAGGCCTCCAAAATTCTACTCGCCCACTAGCTATCATATTTTATCAGGTTGAGCTATTTTTAGGACCTACTGGACCCTTTGGAGAGTTGACAAAGACCAGGTGCCCTGTTGAGTGAGAAAGTGAAGGAAGCCTTTAAATCTTATTCTTGTCACATTCGCTTGTGTTCAGAGACAGAGGTCAAAAGTCAGTTTGTGTTACAATTAATTTTCCTTATGAATGCAGAGTCCCTGGATTTTGTCAGTTTTTTTCCCCAACACACATTTAAATAGCCGAATCAACATTTCCAAATATATTTCAGAAGTTGTGAAAGCCCATTGTTTGTACTTCTGTGTGATGAAAAAAATATTGTAATAGGATGAAAACAAATCAGAACACTTTACTTGGTGATGTGCAAACAATAAATGTTTTCTGAAACCCGATTTTCACAGATGTTAAAACATTATATAGTCTGATCAGTAAAGCTGGAAGTAAGTGGGAAGGTTTTTGTACATTTTGTGGAAATTATTTCTCTGTTAATGACAGTGTGCAACCACATCATGCTTTAGTAATGTATTTTTAAATATGAGTGTTTAAACATAAACCTAGAAACACTCCTGCCCTGGTAGCAATGCTATTAGTAAACTAAGAGACAAGTAATGGATCATGTCTCCTATATGTGGGCTAGATTCTGTTTATACATGGAGCAAACATTTAGTCAATATAATCAAATAAAGAAGTTTTTTTTGAAGAGCAGAAATGCTGAGCTCACATATTTGAAGGTACAGTCATATGACAGAATGAAGAAAAAGGTGACTAAAGTAAAATATTTGCCTAGGATCACACAATTAAAGGACCCCTTTACAGTCAAGTACTTTACAGTTATGGTCAAGAAGATTATTCAAGTTACTCGATCAGCGGGTCTAGTAACATTTCTATGATTTTTCGAGGCCTGCGACCTCTTATGCCGCACTCACAACACACCACACATGAAGGAGCTCCAATTGTTCCTCATACACAAACGTAAAGGAATCAAACTCCTCACCCACACTTTCAAGGCACTACATATACCAGCCCAGGATACCTCAACAATTTTGTCTGCTTTCACAAACCTTCCAGGCACCTCTGCTCATCTGAACTCCTATTTGCACACATTCCAAACATACAGAAAACCAGATCCGGCAGTCAAGCCTTCTCCCACATTGCTCCTGAAGCATTGAACGACCTGCCATTAAACTCAAGAGCCTCCTCTCATTTCTTGAATTCCACAAGAAGTTGAAAACCTGGCATCGGGTAGCCCAACTAAGCCCTAGATTTGGCTAGACTCACACCTACTCAGAGCCAGGATTTCCTTCTGGGTGACAGAGCGCTCTACAAATCCGTACAACATAACATCTCCATTTTCAATATCTAGCACTGGGAATAGATTCCCAAGATTTTGTCAAACAGGTACAAGATTATCAAATTTGAAGAATATAACATTTACCAGCTTTCATGAGGTAAAGTTTCAATTTTGTAAGAAATAGCAAGGCAAGGATTATGTATTTCTTTTATGGCTCAGCAGTCCAAAGGAAACATACCCACAACAACAACTCAATTGCCTCAAAACAACGGTCTCATGAACATCAACTTTGCTTTTATTGGAAAGTAAAATATATACCATAGTGTTGAATCCTCAAAGGTCATGAGTGGAAGTAAACCCTCTATCTCGTGCAGGGCGAGATAACCCGGGCCCCTGTACCCTTAACATAATTTACATTTTTCTTCACGAAAGCTAAGAAATTATATATTCAATGTCAGAACGGGAGGGTCAGATTATCCAGGCACCACTGCTTCTTTCTGCAATAGGGACTCCGCTTTCCCTGCTTCTGAAAAAGAAAGAGAAGCAAGTTTCTTCCTTTGAATCAGAGTTCCATAGAACTCTACCCAGAATCCTGTTGCCATCTGTAGGTCCCACACATCCCAAATGTGCCTCCATTTGTGCAAGAAGAGCTGTAACCTTCCTCATACTCTTGGTTGGGGAAAAAGGGAGACAGCCTTCTAATTGACAGGAAGCACTCAGTAATATTCAGGAAGATTCCAGGACCCAATGTGTTTATCGACTCAACCTTCTATTTCCTGCCCCAGTCTCCTGAAAGAAACATTCACATTCTAATTGACAGGAAACACTTAGTAGTCTCCAAGAAGGCTCCACATTAACACTTGTGGGATAAAAATGCTGCTTTCAAACTTAGTTTCCTGCTTGGCTTTCTTGGTCCGCTTAAAAAAAAGCTGGGTCTTTCATTAGCATTAGGGTTGCGTGCGCAAGCGCTCTAGCCTGCTGTAATCTATCTGTGGGCTTTTAACCACGCCCACTGCACACCCATCCATTTTGCTGGTTTGCGGGCTTCCCTTTTAAAAATCGCTTGATTTAATTTGCCTTTTCTGGTGTTTAACTCTCCTCGAGGGCACCGGCCAACTACTAAAAACATACGAGGCTCCATGTTTTCCGCATGGCTTCTGGCTTACTTTTTCTTTTTATTTCCTACGCACCGCAATCTCGCTGGGCAGTAGTCGAGTGCATTGCATGACACTGACCCTTTTACGTGGATAACTGCATAACTTCTGATACATTTGACTGCGAGCAAACTTCTCTTTCCTTTTGTGTGCTCCTTCACGCTCATGCACATGGCGTGTCGCTTTAAATCGGCTTGCTTATGTAAAACTATATTACTTTTAATTTTCAATTTATGTGGCAATAAAGGTCTGATTAGGACTTTACAACGCTAATAGCTCTAAGTCGAGCAAATTCGAGACCCTTTGCATTGCAAATGCTTGTTGGGTTGGGACCCTGCTACCTACGACAAGAATAACCTGAACATCTTTGCTTGGAAGCTGAAGGGCAGCAAACACTTGTGGAAGTCGGCCTCTTCAAGACAGCTTCAAATAATCGTGAACCCTGGAGCATGGTTGTTCAGCCGGTGCTTCTGTGACCCGTTTGCCTTGCCTATGTCCATTTTTTGCCATGTAACACTCCACCAATTGTGGCCCATTTTGTGGACCTCAGGTTAGTGCAGTAACAGGGTGCTTTCAGTTCTGCCATCCCCTTTTTCTTCAAGGACACTCTAGTTTTGAGTTTGAATAAGAAAGATTTTGCTAACAGAAATGGATTAGTTGTGAGAAGTAACACAATGTTAGGCACACATTAAAAATGTTGACTCATCTGAGCAGAGGCAAAAGGATGTGAATTCACAATTTAGTGCAGGGGTCACTATTCAAAGGCCCACCAGATGTACTCAAATGTTTTATAGTAATTCTTGTTTGGTATGTTTCATTAAAGACTTGCACCTGAGGCTGATTGTAAAGTATTCACATATGTTTTTCTGAAGTCACGTGTTATTGTTACAGAGTACCACATCTGACTGAAGAAGTGACTAATCCTAATTGGGCGAATGGACAAACAGCCAATTCTCCGGCAGCCTTTACTCCGTCAGGCCCTCAGACAAATTTGGTTATAGCAGTGACGAAATAGTCACAATCACCACTAAACCTATGGTCTGCCCACATTTAAATCAGGTTGCCAGATCACTGTGTTGCCGGTGAGAAAACACCATCACTACTGCGACTAATTTCCCTCTCCAACAACATTTAAATCGCCCCCCCTAAGTCATAAGATAAAAAAAAAAAAAAAAAAAAAAAAAACTTAATCCAGTACACCCGCAGGGTATCCGACATCTATTCCATGGAGGTCTGCCTGAAATCGCACCTGGGTGCTGGTCAATCACAAACTGCAATTTTTTAACGTTGCTTTACTTTTTCTACATGCATTTTGCATTACAACTTTCTCTGCTTTGTCTTACAAGAATTTGAGAATTTTGGTGTATTTTTGCACATTGATTTTCTCTCTATTTTTTCCTAAATTGCTTTTAGAAATTCATTGACTTTAAAATGTTTTGTATTGACTGACTTTAACATGCAGTCTTTGTTGGTTGCCAGTTATTTGTGCCACAGTTACCAATACCTATCAAGAGGCTGAGCAGTGATGTTCTAAGAACTGTGTTTTAGATTAACCAGATTGTGTTTATTAAGGTGGCAGGGTTTCCATCCTCTGAAATAAATAAACCAATATATGAAAAGCAGATTTCCTGAGTTTTAATTAGTCCCTTTTATCACTAACATTACAGACAGAATTGCCCTCCGTAATTTTGTATACTACTAATAAATGGAATTTGCCACCTCACTAGATTCAGTGTACTGGGGAGTGGTATTTAGTTTATTAGCTTTTCTACATTCCTCTTTTTTGCCACTCATAAATGACAAAATGTCCCCTGCTCTTCAAATGCATCTTGCGCAAGCATTTGTTAAATTTGCCACTTATTTGAGCAGACACCATGATGAACATGACAAGCACCTCATTTTGCAGCCCCTTAACAAAAACAGGTGTTTGTGACAAATACAGGAGGACTGTCTTCATTATCATCATCACTAGGTCACCTATGTGTGCAAGGAAATGGGAGACATGGTATTCATGGATCTGCGATTTCCACTCTATCCTGCAGATGTGCCTAGAACACTAGCAGAAAACTCTAGCCTTGGTAGCCCAGAGAATGTATTTCCTTGAGACACTATAAAATGGGTGCAGGAAAGGCCATTGACCCTGCAGTTTCTTAACAATTGGTGGTGTGTTCTGTAGGGACAATGCCCCCAGAATTCGAATGGTTTCTCCCTCTACAGGGAGTGCAGAATTATTAGGCAAATGAGTATTTTGACCACATCATCCTCTTTATGCATGTTGTCTTACTCCAAGCTGTATAGGCTCGAAAGTCTACTACCAATTAAGCATATTAGGTGATGTGCATCTCTGTAATGAGAAGGGGTGTGGTCTAATGACATCAACACCCTATATCAGGTGTGCATAATTATTAGGCAACTTCCTTTCCTTTGGCAAAATGGGTCAAAAGAAGGACTTGACAGGCTCAGAAAAGTAAAAAATAGTGAGATATCTTGCAGAGGGATGCAGCACTCTTAAAATTGCAAAGCTTCTGAAGCGTGATCATCGAACAATCAAGCGTTTCATTCAAAATAGTCAACAGGGTCGCAAGAAGCGTGTGGAAAAACCAAGGCGCAAAATAACTGCCCATGAACTGAGAAAAGTCAAGCGTGCAGCTGCCACAATGCCACTTGCCACCAGTTTGGCCATATTTCAGAGCTGCAACATCACTGGAGTGCCCAAAAGCACAAGGTGTGCAATACTCAGAGACATGGCCAAGGTAAGAAAGGCTGAAAGACGACCACCACTGAACAAGACACACAAGCTGAAACTTCAAGACTGGGCCAATAAATATCTCAAGACTGATTTTTCTAAGGTTTTATGGACTGATGAAATGAGAGTGAGTCTTGATGGGCCAGATGGATGGGCCCGTGGCTGGATTGGTAAAGGGCAGAGAGCTCCAGTCCGACTCAGACGCCAGCAAGGTGGAGGTGGAGTACTGGTTTGGGCTGGTATCATCAAAGATGAGCTTGTGGGGCCTTTTCGGGTTGAGGATGGAGTCAAGCTCAACTCCCAGTCCTACTGCCAGTTCCTGGAAGACACCTTCTTCAAGCAGTGGTACAGGAAGAAGTCTGCATCCTTCAAGAAAAACATGATTTTCATGCAGGACAATGCTCCATCACACGCGTCCAAGTACTCCACAGCGTGGCTGGCAAGAAAGGGTATAAAAGAAGGAAATCTAATGACATGGCCTCCTTGTTCACCTGATCTGAACCCCATTGAGAACCTGTGGTCCATCATCAAATGTGAGATTTACAAGGAGGGAAAACAGTACACCTCTCTGAACAGTGTCTGGGAGGCTGTGGTTGCTGCTGCACGCAATGTTGATGGTGAACAGATCAAAAAACTGACAGAATCCATGGATGGCAGGCTTTTGAGTGTCCTTGCAAAGAAAGGTGGCTATATTGGTCACTGATTTGTTTTTGTTTTGTTTTTGAATGTCAGAAATGTATATTTGTGAATGTTGAGATGTTATATTGGTTTCACTGGTAATAATAAATAATTGAAATGGGTATATATTTTTTTTTGTTAAGTTGCCTAATAATTATGCACAGTAATAGTCACCTGCACACACAGATATCCCCCTAACATAGCTAAAACTAAAAACAAACTAAAAACTACTTCCAAAAATATTCAGCTTTGATATTAATGAGTTTTTTGGGTTCATTGAGAACATGGTTGTTGTTCAATAATAAAATTAATCCTCAAAAATACAACTTGCCTAATAATTCTGCACTCCCTGTATGCTTGTTGTTAGGAAGGGCTTGACCTTCATTAGGCCTGCTTTGTGTGCAGCTTTGTCCCTCCTTAGTGGGGTCATGGGCTTCCTCTTCCTTTTTTTGGTGTGATGTCTGGTCACATACTTTGCTTGATGCTCCAAGCTGGGTAATGGAGGAGGCTGCATCTGCTCTTGGATGTTTGATTCATTTGCTGTTCCCTATTTGGTTGTTAACTTTAGGTCCTCTAGTATTTATTGTCTCACTTGTCTTGAATTCTGGGGGTCCTGAACTTGCCTAGCCGCATCTGCGCTCTGGTGAGTGTAGACGCACTTTGCTGCGCGGCATACATGTATTTAATCTTTTTGGCCGACCGCTTTCAGTGGCATACTGGGTCCTTGTTTTTGTGTGGGTGTGCTTCCCCTGGCACCTTTCTTACGTTTTTTTTTTTTTATCCTGACAATTCTGTTCCTTTGGGCTGGGTTTTCCCCTTCTATGTATGTATATTGGGGACCGTTGGCCTGGCTTTTGGCTTGCCCTTTGTTAACTTGCTTGGGATGATGTGCTCTTGTGCTCTGTTTTGAGTATGATGTAGTGCACGACTGGGGCCTTCCCCTGCGACTTCAAGTGTGCTTGGGCTTGTTTTGGGAGCCTCTCTCACCTATCACATCATGTTTAGATCTGGACCTTCTTCGTTGGTGTTCCTTTTTCTGCACCTTTTTTCGGTGGTGGAGTTTGGTGATATACTTTCCAGTGGGCTCTCCATTTAGCTTGAGCTGGGGGAAGTTTGGTTTGCTGGAAGGTCTTAGTACTGGAATATTAAGGACCTTTTTGCTGTTTCCCTGCACCGCTGTCTGTGCTTCTCCGATGGTGCTTTAGGCGTCTTTAGCTTTCTTGAGCATAAGTTGTGCCCTCTGCAATTTTGCCTTCCAGTGCTTGTTTGTTGGTCTTTGGCCCTGGAACTTTCTTGATCTTATTTCAGTTTTTAGTCTATCCTTGTTTGTGTCTGGACATTTCCTTTCCTGGTATGCTGTTTTGGAAGGCTAACAATGCTGGTCCTGTTTGCTTTGGTTTAACCTCATAACATATTGGCTGCGACTCGGAAGTGATGAGTAAATGTTTCAATTACGTACCAGTAGTCCCTTCATTCTGAGTCTACTTCCTTGTAGCCCTTAAAAAACGTAAATGCACTCTTCTTGGCTTGGAGCTCAGCTTGGTGAGTGGCTTTGGTAGTCAATTCAGGACGTTTCTGAGTAGAGGAGTTTCCTTTTAAGCACAGCTGGATGGTGAGAAGTGTGTTCTTTTAAGGAGGCAGCAGGGTGCAGTAACTCATGACATAAAAACCTGGATAAGGAAGTGGAATTTCAGTACGGAGATTACCACTAAGTAATCGGAGTGTACAAAAACCATTTTCAGTGGTCTCTTTTAGTATCAACAAAACCTTGGGCCTCTTTACGAGTGTGGCAGTCCAACGACTGCCACATTCACAGTGACAGACCGCCGCATTCCAGGTGGTCTGACAGCCACATTGCAACCCTGGCAGGCAGATCCACCAGGAGACTGCCAGGAACACTGTTCCTGGCAGGCTGACGGCAGTCTAAGTTGTACTCAGCCACAGTGCTAATCACAACTCAGCTTTCCGCCAGCCTTTCCATGGCGGAAAGCCAGTGCCAGGGCCACAGAAGGGCCCCTCCTCTCCCGATGTCACGGGCAGTGCAGGGGCCCTCCTGCTCAGCACCTTCAGATTGTGCACTGTCTGCTTTGTAAAGAGAGTGTATTCCAGTGGTGTTGGTGCTACAGTAAGGGAGCCGGGAACAACACGTAGCACAGTTCCCGCCACTCAGTCCGGCGTGAACGGCGTTATACAATGTTACCACCGGTCAGGCCGGTGGGACAATTGTAATTAGCTTTGGATGGGGTGGGGGGGGGCGGCACCACCCTGGCAGTGGCGTCCTCCCCGAGAGTTTAGTGGTCGGCTCGTCCTACCACCAAACTCTTTATGAAACCCACAGTAGCTAAGCAGACAGATCATCACTAACCAAATAGAAAAAAATTCAAGACCTCCATACCTGATTATTAAAAATGCCTAGTACAGCACAGCAAGAGTGTCAGAGTTTCCAAGAGTGTTAGGAGACCATAGAAATGTCAGATGAGAGCTATAAAAAGGTAGTATTGAAATGGTAAGGAAAGGTCACATTTGTCAAAGTTAAAATGCTACAATTACATCGAAAACTCAAGCACCAAAAATATAACGCTGGGTAAAATTTATAATGGCAAGCCAACAAATTGCCAGCTTCGACATCAAAGTAATGCATAAACAAGTAATCATGGCTTATTTTACCAATGATAGTAATGATTAGAACGGCTAAAATGTGAAGGATAGGTGCACAGTTTTGTGCTGCTCGGGCAGAAGTGGATCATTTCATCTCCTGATAGTTCAGACCATGTTGGTAAATTAGGAAGCCATAAGGTAACAGAAGTAGATGAAGTAAAAAAAGAACAGCCGACAAAGTAAATGTATTCTTTTTCATAAAACGATTTAAGTGCTCCCTTCGCAGTCTCGCATTTCCCCCTTGCAGGCCCGCCCATACAACACCCTATCTCCTTCTCTTACTCGTATTTTGTCGGTCCTTGTGAGCTTCAAATTGTGCTGGAATGGGTTTGGAATGGGCGGAGGGATGAACGATAACTGCCGAGGAAGTGACTGCAACGGAGGCCGCTGCTGAGGTTGGTGCTGCGCCATGATCCCCTTTACGTGTAGCGGCTCGAAGCGTCACGATGTTTGTATTTGGCGGTGTACGAATATGGCCAGAGTCCCCCAGACTTCAAATCCTGGCTTAGACACCTGCTGCTTTTTTTTTTATCCCACCCATAAAACGTCTCGCTCCTCCTCAAACATGGCGCATGGCCTGCAAAGGCCTGTATGTTGTTCAAAGGCCCACCCACAGCTCGGTAAGAACCACCCATTCTGTGCCTGAAATGAGCACAGAACCGCCCATAGTGTGTCTAGGCTGCTCACCGAAGCACCAGAAACCACCCACAAATCCACTTGGCCCGCCCATTCTCGAACCGAGTGCTGCAGTCTATATGTTGGCGTCGTGTTGCTGATTCGGTATCTAATCGCGTTTTAAATCTTGCAGTTGTGTGGTCAGAAGCTTCCCTTCCGTTTCCTCATTCCGTGCGTTTCAAGACCGCAAGCCTTCAAGCTTCTACTGTTTGCTTGTACGGCTTGGCCTAACTGGTTAATACTTTTTTCCCCTTTTTGGCATGCCTCGGCCCGTCCCTCTAATTACAAAATAGTTTTTAGGTGACGCTCGGCAAAAATCCGGCCTTCTAGGGAGTGGCAACAAATTTTATGTATGTTATGTTTTGTATTTTGCTAGCCTCTGACGAAAGGTGATTGAAAACCTTCGCAAATACGCACAGGCATACCCGACGGCGCGCCAGAGCTTTAAACTAATGTGTGAAAACATGCAGGAAATGTTTAACATTTTGGTACGAAAACGTATAGCCAATGGTGGAAAATAATATTTATTTTCAATAGTTTTCTGCAGTATTGGCTCGCTAGACGCATAATGTGACTGCACACTTTACATAATGCCAGGTAACCATTCACAGCTTACAAGGGAGTGACAGTTTACAAGTTTACACGCTTGAAAGTTTAACTTCTGTTAAGTGCATGAGGTGGAGGTGAGTATTGTACTTGTTTACGTCTGTGTCGTTATTAACCCAGGAGCCAAAAATTAATGAAATCCCATTTTGTGACAGGACCGGAAGCAGGTACTATGCTTGCTCAAAACACTTCATTAATTTTAGGTTCCTGTTGGAACGGAAAAGTTTCTCGCATGGTGAGGGACACGTACCCCTGCCCAGAGTGCATCAGCTGCACCAATGTCTGGATTCCTGGTGCTGATTTTTTTTGTCATGGGCATACAAAGATCATGTGTGTGCACCATGCATAGGCCTTCCACATGGATTGAGGTGGCTTGCTAGCCTCCCAGCTCGGAGAGGGGACATTACCCAGGGACATCCAAACCCACCTGCCCCTAGAGCACCAATACCTGCCTGCTTGCCAAGACCAGTGTGCCCAGTGAGGATAAGGAAGAGTGCTGGAGGGCATGAAGTTCAGTGGGGTATCCTGGCAAGGGATACATGTATTGAGGCGTGAGGAGATGGCTGCAGCACTGACCTGGTCTTTGTCCGTGTGCAAGTTCAAGTTGGCAACTCAATATGACAGAGAGGGTCGCAGTGAAGTTAGCCATGGTCAGCATCTCTGCTGTGCCAGTTGGTATGTAGCCTGTGTGCAAAGCAAACTTGAGGTTGGGCACTTGAGGGCACAGGTGTACACCCTTTTACCATGCAGGGGCCATTCCTGGCCCAAAGGCTGTATTTGTTTATGAAGTTGAGGCCTTATTAGAACACATTTCTGGAAACCTGGCCACTTGCTGGGTTGGAGGCCTGTTTTCTACTTCTGGTGGATCCCCTTCTTCACTACGACAACCCAATCAGCTTTGCCCACCACCAAATTCTTGCAAACCAGGCATCACTTACCACAAGTGGGTTACTCAAGACACTGCCATTGATCAGCAGAATCTTCACTGTCGGGCAGCTTCTCATACACATATGTAGTTCCAGGTCCCAGAGCACAACCTGCAAAGATGTGTTCCGGATACAGCATCTGCAGTAAGCCTAGTCTTGGTGTCAGGTCCCTATAATCTCTTAGTCAGTGTCACCAGTCGTCTTCCAATGAAGGAGGGACCACTGGGGACATGCCTATTACAACTGTTTGTTGATTAGGATAACATAGGATCGTGTACCAGTATGGTGCAAACTGTGATGTTCCATTAACAATTTATACATTCCCTAGCACCAGTAACCAGTTATATTTTAGAGCATTCCAGGTTTACAACGTGATCATACCTTAAGGCATCTGGAGGTTTGCAGAACTTAGACCAAATGTCCACCAGATTAATTCCACAACACTTGTTTGGGTGTATAGTTCATTTGAAGAGAAATATGTGAAACACTGTGCATGTATCCCTCAAGTTTGAAGATCTAAGCAAAAGCCTTAGCCGTCAATGTAACAGGGAATGCATGACACATAACTTATGGAAGAGCTCTCTTGGTTCAAAACTATTTGATTATAAAATCACTTATTATATTATTTGGTGTGTTTTCCATTTACTAGTATGCTTTCCAAGGAATATCATGCCAACACTCATTTGAACATACAGGGTTGTCTTCCTGGTGTTAACGCAAATGTCTTAGTTAGAAATTATCAATGTTTATATATTTTGAATAACAAAAAATGTAGAAAATGACTAATGTAGAAAAAAATGTGCACATTTGAATTTGTGACCTCAGAGAGTGGTCGCCAAGATTCACGAATTATGTTAAAAGATTGACTTGCATATGTGAAATAGTGAAAATGTATTAGAATAGCGAAGTAGTATGTCATATTGAGAGATATAACTTAAGTTTTGCATTATATTGTAGAGCTTAACTTAGCCAATTTGTGGCCTAGTTTAGCCAGGCCTCGGGCAGAAGCTGAATATTAAGTTCAATGACAAGATGCTGACAAATCAGACTAACTGTGAACTGCTCATTGTCTAATAAAATTTGCTTAGCAGAAACCTTTGCGTGAACCGACGGACAGGAGATGATGGAACTAGAATGTATCAACTATTGTGTAAAGCGCTGAGAGCGTACTTTCTCAGAACTCGAACAATAGAGACACTGACTGGAGAAGAAGATGCAACATTTTCGATACCTGACGAGCCGGATGTAGAGGACATCGCAAAGTGAACCAATCAACAATCTGAGAACTTTGTAATATTAGAATCCAGAGATTTGAATTGTAAAAACTATTGGTTAGAGTAAAATCATGTGATTAATTGACCAATTAGGAATTTGGGGATAGTCTGGGTGACTTTGATATAATGCATTAACAAAGGGGAAAAACTTCAGATGAGACGGATGGAGAGAGATGTCAAGGCAATTCTAGATTCTGTCATTGGGCTCATGCTCTTGAAAGCCTGATGTGATGCTGATCAATTAATGACCTGAGGACGAAGACTGACTTGTTGCTGATCCATACCGAGAATAGGTGGTTATGACAATGTGCCTGAATTAACGTTTGTGCCTTTCTTTCTAGATACCAACTGCGCTGGTAAATAAATAGTTTTCTCTTAGCTAAATGTTTTTCCAAATTCATGTTCTAAACTGTTTTCGCATGAAGTCCCACATGCTGATGCTAATCTGGGTTAGATGAGGTTCTTACCTTATGACACTGACAAACACAGAGACAAATGATTGACAAACTGATTTGCTGAACTCTGCTGCTTATGTTGACTTATTAATTCCTGATTGAATTATTGACTTATGCTACTGCTTTAGAATGTACTCTGATGCAAGTTTTGATCAGGCTATATTTTTGGCGCCTTCTAATGAATTAATATGGATTTGTTGACTCGAATAAAGTTTGAACTAAGTTTCATAAATTAGTATTGTAACTAATAGGGAATAAAACTACTAAAACGTATAGTGAGTTGTGGTTATTCATGACTGGAGGGTCATGGGTGTTATGTTTCTGATTCATTGTTGATGGTGACTAATGTTTATTGAATTGCTACTGCCATTAGCCTAGCTAGGATACTCCATGTGAATCAAAAGGTTCATCAACCTATACGCGTCCCCTTGTAAGTTTACTTACTAAGGACCAGGCGCGCTAGCACTGGCAATATGTCACCTGTTAAATTTGTTTCTAAACTCTGGGCCAGTCACAGCTGTAACTTAAACCTATGAGTAATTTACATTTTTTTAGATAGTTTACCACCTTTTCCCACAAAAGCCAAGGGTAAGTTGCTTCTAAAAAACAAAATTAGTAAATACAGCACCTCACATAACCAACCACTGGGGCTGGTTGAAAAATAAAAATGTTTATTTAACTCGGAAATTATCATTAAAATATTTTTCTTAAATATTAATGTAAATGAATGTTAGGTATGCATTTCCAATGTAGAGCAAACTATAAAGATGCTACACCACTATTAACTTCATTTTGAATTAAAATTGTAATAAATGGAAATAGATTAAATTAAGTTTTGGGGATTAAAAAATAATTTCCACCCAAAGAAAAAAATGTTCAACATGTAGTCATAATTATTACCATTATGCATTTACATTAATGTAGTTATATTTAATATAATATAAACTACTGGTACATTAATTTACACTTCATAGGGTAGGAATTAAAATATTTTATAAATAAATCTTAAAATATGTACTACCTGTGTGTGGGTTTCAGCCCTCACAAAAAGGAAGGGGGAGAGGAACGAGAGGAAGAGGGAGAGGAACAGACAGGCAAAAACGAGAAGTAAGAAAAGAAGAACAAAAGTCGATGGGAATGACAACGAGAGCCAAAAAGACAACATTATGAATGTAGTTAATTTATCCAAAAGGGTGTTAACTGTTATTGAACATAAACTCCTCTCTCGTGGCCTCTCCTTTTGCCCCTCTAGTAATTTTGATTACACGCAGACGAGAATAGATTTATTCAAATTTGTTAGAAAATTAAAATTGAAAAAATGGTTCAACAATTCAATTCGACCAAGTAAGCCTGAAAGTAGTTTCAAACCTAGTAATTTATGTATCAGTGATGTTGAAATTTTACATACTTTGGCTGAACTAGATGATGACACATCAGCACACCAAGATTCTTTGATCAATCTTGCTGTTTTGGGGATAGAGGTAGATAGATCATGCCCTGGGCCTTTCAAAGTTAAATCTAGATTTTTACCCACAATCCAGTGTGACTTAATAGAAGTATTTGAAAAGGATGTAATCAAACAATTGAGACAGTTGAAGGGAAAACAAGGTGAAAGTAGGAAGAACAACTTGAATATAGCAGAATTTCAAGCATTGCAGGAACTGAAAAAGGACAATGACATTGTTATTAGACAATCCGATAAAGGAGGCAATGTCGTTGTCATGGATAAGAGCTGGTACATCAAGGAAGGCTTAAGACAGTTGGGGGGTTCCAATTGTTATATGAGAGTAAATTATGAGTTGGTTAGACAATCTGACAACTCTTTCAGAGATAAATTACAGAATTGGAGAGAGCAAGGACTTTTGGAATGGGAGGAATATTGTTTTCTTATTTGTGAACATCCCAAAATTCCGGTCCTATATCTATTACCAAAATTGCATAAGGATAAGATCAATCCCCCTGGGAGACCGATTGTGTCTGCGTTAGGATCAATGCTTGAGAATACGTCTAAATATATTGATTTTTTCATTCGTATTTTTGTGGAGGGCTTACCCTCTTATATAAAAGACACAACCCATTTCCTTAACATCATAGATGGAATACATTGGGAACAAGATTTTTTATTAATGACATTAGATGTGGCCAGCCTGTATACATGCATTAAACATGATGTAGGCTTGGCCGCTACTAGACACCACATGAGGGCAAGACCAATTTCCTACTTGTTACACACTGAAATGATATTAGACATGATTGATTTCTGTTTAAAGAACAACTTCTTTCTATTCGATAACAATGTATACAGACAGCTACAAGGGACTGCGATGGGCACTTGCTTTGCCCCCAGCTACGCGAACTTGTTCATGGGCTGGTGAGAGGAGTAGATGTCCATCAGTTTACCTGAATTTGAGAAACATGACATTTTATGGTGTAGGTACATTGACAATGTATTTATCATTTGGAGAGGTGATATGATCTCAGCGAACGATTTCATATCTAAATTGAACATCAACAATTGTAATTTGACTTTCAGTGGAACAGTTAGCAACATTTGTATTGAGTTTTTAGATGTCATGATTACTGTTGAGGAAGAAAGACTCACCACAAAGTTATATAGGAAAAAAGCTGCAGGGAACAGTCTCCTCAGTGCACAGAGTGCACACCCAGACAGTCTTATACGGAGTATCCCTTATGGGGAATTGCTTCGTGCAAAACGTATATGCAACACTGCTTTAGATTTTGAACTTCAACAGAAGAACATGTGTCTAAGATTCAAAGAACGAGGGTACAGTGAACATTTGGTTACTCTAGCAATGGATAAAGTCAGCAAAATCACAAGAGAAAGTCTGCTCTTTGATACTGGTAACAGTAAAATTGTGGAGGAGGAAAGAACAAGATTCATTACTACTTTTTCCAAACAATCTAAGAGAGTTAGATCTATACTAAATAAGAGCTGGCACATTTTACACACAGACTCTATATTGTCTCAATATATACATGAGACGCCGCAGATTACCTTTAGAAAAAGTAAGTCCCTGCTAGACAATTTGAGTCATAACATGATTTCATCTAACATTCATGTTGACGACAACAAAAATACATGCTTTGTGTGTTGCTTGAATTGCAAAGCATGTAGTAAAAGTGAGAACTCTAATACCCTAAAAATAGGAGATAGAACTTTCAAGATTAGAGGACTTTTCAACTGTAACACTGACTATTGTGTCTATTGCTTAATTTGCCCTTGTGAGAAGTTGTATATTGGGAGTACAATTCATCGAGCAAAAAAGAGGCTTCTTGAGCATATGAGAGCCATTGGACACAACGATCATAAGTACCCGGTGGCAAGACATTTTCAGATCATGCATAACGGAGATATGAATAAATTGAAATTTTTAGTGATTGATCAGGTGAAAAAGGACCCACGTGGGGGGGATAGAGTTGTAAAACTTAGGATACTTGAGTCAAAATACATTATTGATTTCGAGACCCTTGCCCCACAAGGATTAAATCTAAGTGAAGAATTAGCGGTACATTTGAGAGGAAATGAAAATGAAAATTCATGTCCTAGTTTCTTGTGATACGACTCAAGATGTTTTAAGTAATAACTATTTATATTTTCACATTGCACTGTTGTGATGATCTGGGATGAGTGATTAATATGTATTTTAATAGGTATTTTGGTAATATGATTAGCACAGGTGTTTTTAGGAGTCGCCAACTCGTAGACTTAATTTATTTATTTATTCTTGGATTAATTTATATATTTAAATGTATAAATATATTTATTTACATAGTACTATATATTAATAGCTTGGATATTATATTAGCATTAACTGTTAAGCTGGAATGGCTTAATAATAGAAAAATGTATAAACAAGATGAGTAACAGTGAGTCATAGAGGTTGGTCTTTCTCTAAAAACTGGGATTGAGTGTATAGTACAATATAGGTGTAAAAATAACATACTGTGGGTATGAGCAAATGAATTGTGACTTTCTGATAAGACAGCAACTCTATAGGGGTGGAGTGTAAGAACAGGAGAAAGATTTAAAGATTGGAAGAAATCTACTATATATACAAATCAGTCATTAAAAGTTGATACAGTAGAGATGAGTAACTGAAATGAATAGAATTTATTATTTTAAGAAAAGTTGTATTACATACTCTGCTGTTTTTTTACTAATTTTCAGTACTTCAGCATGTGAATAGATATACTTCAAAATGGCTGCCACACTTTCCCCCTTTGAGAAACCTGTCTTCAGAATTAGTCCTTTTTCTATGTTCTTGGTAAATTTGTGGTTTATATGTCACTAGCATGAATTGGAATAGTATTGTGAGCAAGGCTACAGCCGAAACGCGTCAATAAATGTAATACTGCATGGCCTTGGTGTCCGGTTTCCTTTTCTGGATGGAGAAAATGTTTTGAGCAAGATTTTTGGGCTCCTGGAACCCGCACCGGACCGCTTATGAATCCGCCTCTGCATCTTGCCAGGATTGTGTTTGTTTGTTTAAAAAAAAAAAAAAAATATATATATATATATATATATATATATATATATATATATATATATATATATATATATATATATATATATATATATATATAAAACATTAATTTATATTTCTTTATAGTTTTACCTAGTTTGAATGATTTGAATTAATTTAACACTATTTCTGTTGGGATTTTGTGAATGTCAAAAAGTAGTAAACTTACTTAAAAGTGTAAATTACTCAAAGGTGTAAGTTACCTTTGTGAAACAGGCCCTCTAAGTCTAATTTCAAGAAATGAACAGTTGTGTTTGCTCTAGTATGAAATTTTAATATTTTGCTTTGTCAGTTGAGAGATACACCCAACACATAAATTGGAGATTGAGCCAAAGAAAGTTCTTATTCAAATCGACACATTCAGATTTTTGAGTCACAAGATTGAGTGACGACTCCTCTCGGTGATAGTGCGCATGGGCATCAAGTCTTTTGCTAGATTGTTTTCCTGCCGGGGGTGAGGTAAGGAGTATATATATATATATATATATATAGTATTTAAAAAAAGATGTCTGTGCAATGTATATACATATGTACAATATTTGTAGACAAATTTTGCTGCAGTTTCCCCAGGCTTCTGGGAGGAGGGAGGGTGCATGTGAATCTACAGCACTACATGCCACGATCAGATGTCTATTGGGTAAGTAACATTTTCCGTTCAATGGCATGTGTGGCTGTACATACACATGCTTTGCATAGACTGTAAAGCAGTCCCCTCCAAGTAAGCAGTGATTAGCCTGTAGGAGTTGGAGTAGCTTGAAAAAGTGTCCTGAGACCTGCCTGGCCAACATTTGCTTGGTGGCAAGATAAAATATCTACACAATAGTGTTTAGTAAATGTGTGTGGTGTAGACCAAGTAGCAGCCTTACAAATATCTGCTATTGGGATTTTTCCTAAAAAGGCCATGGAAGCACCTTTTTTTCCTGGTATTGTGTGCAATTGTAGGTAATTGTCTTTTAGCTTAGAGGTAACAAGTTTGAATACACTTGACTAGCCATCCAGCTATTCCATTTTGTGAAATTGGATTGCCTTTGTTAGGCTTTGCAAATGCTACAAAAAGCTGTTTAGATTTCCTACAGCTTTTAGTCCTCTCAGCGTTATACATAAGAACTCGTTTAACATCTACTGTGTGCAAAGCTCTTTCAGCGATTGAGTCTGGCTTTGGAAAAAAAGACAGGTAACTCAACTAATTGGTTAAAGTGAAAGGGTGAAACTACTTTTGGGAGAAATTTAGGGTTTGTCCTAAGGACTACTCTATCTATGTACTTGGAAAAAGGGTTCTTCTAAAGTGAAAGCTTTTAATTCACTTACACGTCGCAGAGAAGTAATAGCCACTAAAAAGGCAACTTTCCATGAAAGAAATTGTACAGAACAGAAATTCCTTGGTTCAAATGATGGACCCATCAGTCTAGTAAGGACAATATTAAGGTTCTGTATTGGAACTGGAGGAACCCAGGGAGGAATAACCCTTTTAAGTCCTACCATAAACGCTTTAATTACAGGAATTCTGAACAAAGAAATATGTTGTCTGTTTTGGATGTAAGCAGCTAAAGCTGCTAAATGAAGTCTAATAGATGAGTATGCTAAATTTGCCTTTTGTAAATGTATTAGATAACAAATAATGTATTGCAGTGGAATTGGATCAATATCTTTAGGTTGACATTAGCATACAAAACATTTCCATTTTGCAGCATAGCACTGTCTAGTTGTAGGCCTGCGTTCCTCTCTAAGAATGTCCATACATTAGACTTCAGGAGCCATATTGCAAGATTGAGTGTTTTGGGGTCTGGATATCTGATTTGACCTCCCCTTTAAGTCAGAAGGTCTGGTCTGTTGGGAAGTTTCTGGGTGGGAACCACCAACAGATCCAATAGTGTTGTGCACCAAGGTTGACGTGCCCATGTGGGGCTACAAGGAATATGGTGAGTGATGTCTGTCTGTTTGTGAACCAGAAATGGACTGAGTGGGGGAGGTGGAAAAGTGTAAGCAAATGTCCCTGACCAATTTCATCCATAGAGCCTTGCCCTGGGACTGAGGGTGAGGGTGTCTGGACACAAAGTTTTGGCATTTTGAATTTTCTGCAGTGGCGAAGAGATCTAGTTCTGGTGTTCCCCAGAGGTGAAAGTATTGGTGAAATACTTGTGAGTGAATTTCCCATTTGTGTTCTAGTTGTTGAATCCTGCTTAGGAGGTCTGCAAACAGATTGTCCATTCCTTGGAGATATTCTGCCAGTAAGTGAATGTGATTGTGAATTACCCACTTCCAAATTGTCTGCGCTTGAAGGGACAATTGAGATGAGTATGTGACCCACCCCTGTTTCTGCAGATAATACATAGTTGTCATGTTGTCTGTACGGACTAGACCACTTTGTGGGAGAGTTGTGGCGAAATGCTTTCAGCGCTAGAAAGACTGCTAGTAGCTCCACGTAGTTGAAATGATAAGTTTGTTGAATGGGATCCCATCTGCCTTGTATTGTGAGGTTGTTGAGGAGAGCTCCCCAACCTATCTGTTGTGCATCTGTAGTGAGAGTGATCTGAGGCACAGGGTCTTGAAAGGCTTGCCCTTTTGAAAGGTTGGTGGCATTCCACCATTGCAGAGAGGAGTAAGTGTGGCAGTCCACCAATACTAGATCCTGAAGATGACCCTGTGACTGAGACCACTGACGAGACAGACGCTGCAGTGTAGGAAGCCATCATCCCTTATAACTGCATCACTAGTCTGACTGTATAAGTATGGATCTCCTGTAATTGAGACAGAAGAGTTTGGAAAACTTGAATCTGTGCTGAGTTTGGATATGCCAACCTTGAGTGAATATTGAGACTTGCTCCCAGATAAGGATGTGTCTTGAGAGTTGGAGATGGGATTTGAGAGAGTTGATTGTAAATCCCAGACTGCGTAGAAAGTTTACTGTGTGCTGAGTATGTTTCTGGCATTATTGATGAGCCAATTGTCCAAGTATGGGAAAACATGAATATGTTGTCTTCTGAGGAATGCAACAACTACCACTAAACATTTTTTGATTACCCTGGGTGCTGTTATTACCCCGAATGGTAGAACCTTGAATTTGATTATGTTTTCCCGCAATGACAAAATGAAAGTATTTGCGATGTGCTATATGTATGGGAATGTAGAAATAAGTATCTTTGAAATCTAATGCTGTCATGTAATCTTTTTCATGTAATAGAGGAATAACATCTTGCAGAGTGACCATATGAAAATACTCTGAAAGTATGTATAGGGTGAGAGGTCTGAGATGCAGAACTGGTCTTAATGAGCCGTCTTTCTTTGGTATAAGGAAGTATAGGGAATATGCGCCTAACCGTGTGGTGATAGGGGAACATGTTCTATAGCCCCTTTGAGAAAAGGGATTGTCACTCTACCTTTAAGAGAATGAGGTGGTTGTGCAAAAGTTTGTGAGTTCAGGGTGGAATATTTAGTGGAATGGAAATGAGTTCTTTGTTGGATAATTGATAGAAGCCATTGATCCGTGGTGATATTGGACCATTGGGGGTAGAAATGAGTATTCTTCCCCCTACTGGAGAAGTTTGCCCTGGTGGAAGGTGTAGCCAGTCACTGGCGTGTGTTTGAGGCGGAAACTCTAGACGTGGATGCCTTCCCTCTACCTCTATTATTGGCACCTCTATAGGGACCTCTAAAAGAACCTCTGTTGTAAAGGTGTGTGCCTTGTTTTGTTTGGGAGGTGGAAGGCTCAGCAGGTGTTGTTTTAAAACCTCCCCTGAATTGTGGGCGACGAAAAGTACCCTTTTGTTGTGTAGTGAATAAGGTCCCCATAGCCTTTGCTATCTCTGAGTCTTTTTTCAGTTTCTCTATAGTGGTGTCAACCTATTGCCCAAATACGTGCTCCTTGTCAAGAAGCATATTAAGCACTGCCTGTTGTATTTCAGGCTTGAACCCAGAAAATCTTAACCAAGCATGTCCTCTAATAATAACACTAATATTAATGCCCTGTGCGGCTGTTTCAACAGCACCAGTGGCGCACCAAATGGCATTATTGGAAATAGTTTGACCCTCGGAAACTATCTTCTGTCACCTTTTACGGTGTTCTTCTGGGAGATACTGGAGCCGGTCTTCCATCTTGTCCCAGTGGGCCCTATCATATTGTGCATTTCTCCCCTCATAACTCGACCGCCATTTTAAAACGACGGTCGAGGGGAACAAACGGCAAGTGTTTTCATTGCTCTCCCAAGCTTCCGTCTCCTTCATTTCCAAATTTCGACGAACCTTCCTACAGCCATTTTTCTTGGCCACACCACTTTCTTATACGACCACTCCCCCTTTTCTCCGCCCAGAGATTTTTTCACCAACTCTTATGAGGAAATTAACCCCTTCCTCATCGCTTTTACTGTCATTCTCACAGCTTGTATTTTTTCGTAACAATGGACAGCTCCCCTATTTCTCATGCTGTCATTGAGAAGGAAGAGGCTATTATGGAGAACTTAATGTCAGTCCAAAAATTTCGAAAGTTCTGTTGTGAAATTGGTTTCCAAGACGATTTTGGCCCAGTCTGCGGGGGATAGTAGAAAGCGTCCTTGTTCTTCAAAAAATTCCAAAGCGACGCTATTGATTGGTGAGGGTTCCTCACACAGGACAGAGGACGTGGTTCCTCAAAGGCCTCCCCTAAGGAAGGGGATAACCTAGAGTAAATTGTCTAAAAAGTGTGTGTCCAAATCCAAACATATTTCTTCTATTATAATTTTGAAAATTCTGGACACTGATGATGAATTGCATTCCACTGAATGGTTTCCCGCGGACCATGTGGCTGAATATATAACATCCGGATTGCGCACTCCTCTAGACAAACAAGTCAGAGCAAAATTAAAATCAGAATGTCCTCGCCCATCTCTACTCTCAAAAATATCACCAACTCCTGCTATTGACACTTCCCTCATCACTTTTTTCACAAAGATAGGTAAAGACCTGCGCAAAGGAGTGGATAAGGCTTGGTCCATATGCCAAGACAAATTGTTAGATATTGTGGGGCTTTTGACCTGCATTTTCGACATGGCAGAAACAGCTTGTTTGGAAAATGCCATTGTTGACCCTGTTGGATTCTCATTATGGGTACAACGAGCTGTATGTTTACTAGGTAACGTGAACTCTGCAATTACCCACGAGTGCAGGAAGGGATTCCTGCTCAAGCCCAATCCTAAAATAGTGAGTGGCAGTCTCAGATCCAGGGATCAAAGCGGAAGGTCTCCTTTTTGGCGACTCTTTTATAAAAGAGCTTAGTAAATATGTTGCTACGTTTGCATCACTGGACAAGGCCCATCAATCGTTCAAGAAGATGTTCTCCAGTCGGGCTTTCGCAGGGCTGGCAGAGGTAGGAACCGCTTTGCCGGCATACATATAATAACCAAGGTTCCTGTGGCGCCTATAACAACGCCTACCAGGAATACAGACCTCAATTTTACCCACAGAGAAATTGTGGTTTCAGAAACAAGGGCAACAGAGGTTCCAGGTTCTCTTCCCAGCCGGGTAAGTCAACCGTCTGGCCTTCCTGTTGTAGTAGGTCCTCTTTTATTGTTCCTTCCAAAATGGCAGTCTCTCACAGCAAATCCATGGGTTCTAAACACCATTCAGGGATACACTATCAATCTCTACTCAGAGGCTTTTCAATCAATCTTTCCTCATCCTCCCCAGTTTTCTTTGGAAATGACACACTTGATTTCTACGGAAATTCAATTTCTTCTTCAAAAACAAGCAATCGTCCCTTGTCCCCTTGACCTTTTGGGCTTTGTCAGCTCTGTCTTTTTAGTTCAAAAGAAAAACAGAAAAATGCGTCCGGTTATCAATCTAAAACAGTTCAACCAATTTGTCATCTACCGTCACTTCAAAATGAAAACTATCCTGCATCTCAGAGATTCTTTACTTCAGAGCGACTGGATGGTTCGGTTAGACCTTCAGGATGCGTATCTCACCGTCCCCATGCATCCTGTTTCAAGGACGTTTTTACAATTCCATAGGCTAAATCAAACATATCATTTTTCTTCCCTACCTTTCGGTCTCTCTTCCTCCCCATGGTGTTTCTGTCAACACCAGGGCAGTGCGTGCTCTATTGGCGACTAGAATGCAAAAACCCAGCACTCTCAAAACAACGTAATTTATGCATTGTGCTGATATGTTGTTGTTTATCCTTTTGCATTGCAGAGTTTAATCCTGAAGACTTATTTTTAATGTGTTTACAAATACTGTTTATTTGCAATGTATTGCTGCAGGTTTTCAGAGTGTGTTAGGATGTGGTCCCTTTCCAGGGCCTTCCAGAGACCTTCCCTGCAGCATGCCTGGGTGTGGTTGTGGGCTGGGCCAAGACTCTATAAAAGGGAGCCAGCCCAGCTCCAAGTGTTCACTATTCAGAGGTCCCAGTGCAGAGCAGCAGCTACTTCCTGAGCTCCTGTCCCGGTGGCCTATTTGATATTCCAGGCTTCTGCCTTTCAGTCTTCATTGGTGATCCTTGTTCTGGGCGGTAAGACGGTGGTTGGGCTGGCCTCCCAATGCCGTTATCGAGAACTTTCATATTCTTGGCCTAATTCTTTAATGATTAACAGATTACTTTGCACGCTACCATTTCTTGACATTTATATGGTGGCTTACGAATCGGCAAGACGCGCAATTCGTTTCATGATGATTGAATCTTGTTATTCATCGTGCGCTGCCATTTCTTGGCATTTGCATGGTGGCTTAAGAATCGGCAAGGCACGCGTTTCGTTTCATGATGATTTGACTTTGTTATTCATTGCGCGCTACCATTTCTTGACATTTGCATGGTGGCTTAAGAATCGGCAAGACGCGCGATTCGTTTCATGGTGCTTTAACCTTGTTGTTCATTGCGCGCTACCATTTCTTGACATTTAAATGGTGAATTACGAATCGGCAAGACGCGCGATTCGTTTCATGATGATTTAAGTTTGTTGTTCATCGGACGCTACCATTTCTTGACATTTACATGGTGGCTTAAGAATCGGCAAAAGACGCGCGATTCGTTTAATGGTGCTTTAATCTTGTTATTCATTGCGTGCTGTTATTTCTTGGCATTTACATCGTGGCTTACGAATCGGCAAGACGCGCGATACGTTTAATGGTGATTTAACCTTGATATTCATCGCGTGCTCGGCAAGACGCACAATTCTCTCCTCGAGCTTAATTCATGTTGTTCATTGCATCTCACTATTCGAAGACATTTATTAGGTAATATTCGAGTTGACAAGTTGTGTGATTTGTTTCCTGAATCCATATTGTGTTATTCATGGTGCACAATCCTTTTATGGTGTTTACTATATATATGAAAATCTGCAATGTGCGCAATTCGTGTTGAAACATTTCAAGAGAACACAGAAGGCCAGAGTTTCTAGATGCAATATTGCATGGTCCTAGTATGCCTTCTCAAAAAAGGATTCATATGACTGGTTTAGAACTTATTCAGAATATTTTCCTGATTATCATGTAAAGGAAAGTACTTGAATTTGAAGGTTTCATTTAATCCATCTTGATTCCCTTACAGGTATCCGGCTATCTTGAAATTTAGTCATTTTAAGCCTAATTCTTAGGCTGTTCATGTTTTCAGAATGACTAGGCTTAGAGTCATAGTCTAGTATTGATTTCATGAGATGTAATTTTCAAATTGTGTGTTTTAACCTTTTTCTTACTACAGGTCTCCTTCCCATCTGTTCCCTTCCTAATCCCCTCTTCCCCTCTTGAACTCTCTTAGCCTCTGTGATTTATCTATCAGAGTCTTGGAGCTGTTCAGTGATGGACGTGTTGGGAACGTGCGCAGACACCGAGGATCTGGTGACTCTGACAGTTTCACAAAACTCATGAAACCGGTTGTAGCCTTTGTCAGAGCTTGGGGAGTCAGATTGATCATTTACTTGGACGATATCCTTATCATGGACCAAAATCGTTCGTCTCTTCTTTCTTATGTTCAACTAGCTTGCACTGTTTTCACAGATCTCAGCTTCATTATCAACGATGAAAAATCTTCCTTAGTTCCTGTTCAAAGAATAGAGTTTTTAGGTTTCCTGGTGGATTCCGTTTCTGCCACACTTCTTCTTCCATCAGCGAAAATAATGTCCATCAAATCGGAAATTCTTCAAACTTTACACATTTCCCTTCTTTCTATCAGATCCCTAGCGAGAATAGTAGGCATTCTGACGTCATCAATCCAGGCCATTTTCCCATGCCCGTTACATTATAGGGCCCTTCAAAGATTAAAGATTCATCATCTCCAAAAAGGTTTCGCTTACTCGGACTCTATCACCCTAGATCAAGAATATCGATCAGATCAGAGTTGCAATGGTGAATAGACCATTTAGACGCATGGAATGGCAGAACTATCTTTGCATCAGCCCCAGATCTTGTATTAGAATCAGATGCAAGTCTGCTAGGTTGGGGGGCCCGATGTGGTCCAGTCTCGACTAGGGGTACATGGTCTCTAGAGGAGTCAAAGTTGAACATCAATTGTTTAGAGATGCTTGCCGTTTCCTTTGCAATAAAAAGCCTGGCAAGAGACAGAGTTTGCTACTTAGTTCTTCTCAGGATGAACAACGTCTCAGCGATCCGTTACATCAACCATTTGGGAGGCACAAAATCCAAACCTTTAGCGGAATTAGCGAAAGGGTTTTGGGATTTTTGTCTTCAAAACAGAATTTCGGTCCCTGCAGAGTACTTACCAGGCAATCTCAATTCAGTAGCAGATTGGCACTCACACCATTTTCGGGACTCAAGCGATTGGAATCTCCATCCCCAAGTCTTCAACACTATTCATCACAAATGGGGTTCTTTTTACATAGATTTCTTCGCTTTACGTCTCAACATACAGCTTCTACAGTTCTTCAGTTGGCGCTCAGATCCCTTAGCTCTAGCCTTCAATGCTTTTTCTCAGGATTGGTCGACCTCCCTAAATTATGCCTTCTCTCCTTTCATTATGATAACCAGGTAGCTAGCACAAGCAAGACATCAACAAGCTACTTTGGTTCTCATAGCCCCTTTCTGGCAATCCCAGGTGTGGTTTCCCACTCTTCTGGAACTATCAATAGACTCTCCCTTTCTTATTCCCTCCTTTCCGCAACTACTCTCCAATCCCATCGGCCTTCCTCACACCCTAATCCTAGAGAATCATCTCACTCTTTCGGCCTGGAAAATATCAGGGAATCCCAGCCATTCCCTTCTATTTCGTCAGAAGCTTCAAACTTTATCGAAATCTCCAGGGCTCCAGGAACAAAAAAGGGGTACAAAGCAGCTTGGTATCTTCGGCATAGCTGGTGTGTTGGAAAACATATTGATTCCTTTACAGCAGATATAACCTTTAGTGGTAATTTTTTGGCGGCGGAAGCCTGTAAGGGTAAAACTATCGTACCATTAACTTGTACAGGTCAGCTATCTCTTCTTCACACACTTGCATCAATGGTAAGCCAGTGGGAGAACATCCGTTAATTTCCGTCTTTTAAAGGGAGTACACATTTCCAATCCTAAACCTAAATACAGTTTTTTGTGGGATGTAAATGCTGTTTTCAATCTTTTTATTTCTTGGCCAGATACTCCATTGCTTACATTGAAAAAATGATCTACTAAACTTACTGTGCTATTATGCTTTGTCTCTTTTAAACGTCTCTCTGATGTTAAAGCTTTAGATGTTACTGCTCATCATTTTACTCCAACAGGTGTTCTGTTCAATATTCACAGAAGTACTAAGACTAATCTTTCATCAGTATTCTATACCTATTTCCCTGACCACCCTAAGTTATGTGTGGGCCAATGTACGAAAACTTATGAACAACACACAGCCGATTTGAGAGTTGCCTCAGCATCCCAACTCCTCATTTCTTTCAGAAAACCTTTGACCTCCCCTACTTTGGTGCGATTGGTCAAGTGGATTATGTCCTTAGCAGGCATCGATACTTCTGCCTTTGGTGCCCATTCAGCTAGAGGAGCTCTGGCTTCTAAGGCTTTTTGGGCCGGTTCCCGCCTGGAGGACATTCTCAGATTGGCTCACTAGTCTAATGATAATGTATTCAAAGTGTTTTATTGTAAGCCAGTTCAACATGCTTCATTAAATGTAATTGATTCACTTTAAACTAGCTTAAAAGGAGCCTCTGGTCTTATAATAAAATGTAGATTTTCCTAGTACTTTATGAAGGAAAGTCTTAATTTTATCAAAGACACGGAGGCAAGTATTATCCCACCTCTACCTATTCTTACCTATTGTTTATTCCCTCCCTAACATTTTCAATGACTCCACAGGCTTCCTCCTAAAGACTTCTTCACTAAACAACACCTTACAGGAGCCCCTGCATCGACCACATTTCAAAACGATCATCTTCAGTCAGATGCTCGGATCATTCCAAGTTCTGTTTCTGGACTTGTAATCATTATACAATAACTTTTGTCAGTTTTCATGGCAATCTGCATTTGTTGTTCTATTATTCCATTATTTTTCACTTTTTAAACTCTCGCACAAGAAAAGAGGGCTGTTCTCAGTCAAGATAAGTATTATAGGGGCAGGTTGTTTGTGATTGGTGTGTTTATAATAGACTACTTGTTGTTTCCCATTGGCCACTTTCGTTTTGCCTGATGGGATTTGTAGTTTTTTTCTTGACTGCAGCTGCTATTTAAAATAAACAAGAAAAGAATAGCATAATACTTGCCTCTGTGTCATTACTAAAATTAAGACTTTCCTTCATAAATTACTAGGAAAATCTACATTATCCATGTAACAGGGTCGATAGCCAAGGCAGTAACAAAACCACCCTAAGGAGAGACAAATGTAAAGCAGTTACCAATGAAAACAAAGGATTTTTGAAAGGCAAGCCCATGTACGAGTGATAGTGATGTGCATGCGGTGAGTGTGGTTAAAATCCCAGATACATACCAACACGTCGGAAAAGCAGCTCTTGTGCGCTGCTATGCTCGACCTAAAAATGGTGACTGCTTAGCAAAGCTATAATGCCTTCAGAGGAGCCACCGTGCGAGTGTCTACTCTGAAGACACTGAAATCTCTGTGAGGCTGGTGGAAATCTCAAAGTATCAAGGGCAGTTATCTGCCTCTGTGTCGGAGGTTAGGACCTCTGACACACTGGCAGGACAGCAGACCACCCGTCACATCTTAAGTAAAGCCATGTGTCTGTTTTTTGAGGGCCCCCTAGCTTCTTTCTGACAGCACTGTGGATTCCTTTTGATTGTTTAGAACTTTTAGGTTATGCTTCCTTGTGAGACACTATGTAGTTTGAAGGCTGCATATTTAGTAACACTTCTAAGAGGAGAAATGTGCTTTATAATGGCTAATCCGGTATTTAGGTATGGATGCTGAAGCAGGCGAATGTCCATTATATGTCCAGAAGAGCCAGATCCAGGTAGGTTTTTCAGGATGTTCACATTAGTTAAATGCACTCTTGTACAGCAGTGGTTATTCTGAAAATCTTACACAAATCCTGTACGTCTGGACCTACTGTTTACATCCCTGCTCTAGAAGGGGATTTCAGTTAAGACACTCTACTTAGGAAACCCAAATATTTTCAGGCGATTATTTGCGCATTTTAAAAGTATTCCAAGATATTGGAGGAAATTGTTATGATTTGAATCTGATGAACAGGGTGACATTTTAATTTTTGTGAAAACATGCAGGTTGACCCTAGACTTAGCGCGGGCGGAGATGGATGGTATTTTTCATTTTGAAGTGAGCTCAAACTATGTAAGGCTGAAGGATATCCATGGCCAAGGCATGTTTTTGTGCAACATATTCAGTTGAAGGAAACACATTTAAATGGTCGAAATATGCATTTCTGCTAGTTTGCGTATGTGACGGCATATGTGTGGTGTTCACCAGGAGCTACAAACAGAAGGTCAGGGAAGCTCGTGCCACAAACTGTTTTCTGTAAGTGCTTTTGTGGACGTTGCACTGTGGATGCTGTATCGTGTTCTTTGCTTAGTGGGTATGCACTTAAACTGCTGCGCTCGATGACGTACAGGATGTGCTTTTTACTTGGCAGGACCTCCCGGCCTCATGAATGGTTCCTTATGTTTTAAAAACAAGGCCTGGATTGGGAACACGTAGCAGTGCGGTGTCCCTTCCCGAAAGTTAACAAAAAGCTACTCAGGAGGTTTGGGCTTAAATGGCTGGTGCAATGTACCACAAGATTTGCAAGCATATTTTATGTTATTCTTTCTAGCATTTGGCCTGAAATAATTTACATAATGAGACGGAGATATCAGAGTGGAACGATTACAATATGCTGCATTTTGAGTATGGGGTTTTAAAAGAAGCAGGGGCTTATTTTGTAGACAATGGTGCATATGCATGGCTGTCTTGGCAGTGTGTAGCGAGTTTATGGTAAATAAATAAAGTGTAATTCTAAGTTATCCGATGAAACTTTGTTAATGTCGTTTTGATATGTTACACTGAGAAAATATTTTTCTTGGGGGTAAAAATAATTATTCCTGTAGTGGCAAGGACACTATAAAAATGATCATTAATTTGATATTGAATTTTCTAAGAAAGAAACTTCTTGGATTCAAATAAAAGTATCAGTATTTCATGAACAAAGCATTGCCTGATGTTTCGCAATGAGCAGTCTTTCCAGGTACATCTTGGTCACCATTGCAAGTCCTCCACATCCGCACTTGTTGTTTGGGTGAAGCTAGAAATAGTGCAGCTGTGATGGGGCACAGGAGTTCCGAGGTTTAAAGATGCATCGCACCCCAGTTACGTCTGTATTTTGCAAACCAGCTGGTGCTTTCAGCATCTCTATGCTTGCATTAGGGTCCAAGTTGCTTAATGCTGCTTCTCACAAAAGCCCCACTATGGATCATATTGAATTAGTAAGCAATGGGCTCATTTCCTATCTTTGATAATTTGTTAATGTTTATTTATGAAGCTGTGAATATTTCTTAACTCCCCTCTGTGGCCAGATGTCTTCAAGGGATCTTACTGGACAGCGAAATACTTTGAAGGAATTAATTTTCTAGATTCCTATCAAGCAGATGTTAGACTGGAAACGCCCCTATATAGCAGATGGATTTAGGAATATCTACCTCATTTGTGACAGAGTAACCCATATGCCAAACCCTGAATCATGTGCTAAGCCTCATGCTCAATATGGTAGGAGTTGCATTTGGTAGCAGCAAGAAGCAAGCCATGACAATCAAATGCTCTGAAGTTGAATAGAGGATAAAAGATTTTGGTCATCATTTGCAATTTGGTGGTTCATCTTCTAAACTGCTGGTCCAATAGAGTTCTTTCACCCTTGAGGCATGTTGCAACCTGCTAACCAAATTTGGAGTTCCTGATCATGTCACCTGGGAATTATTGAATAAAATTGGTTCCACCAACAGTGTCAATGCTGGCCAGCTCAAATCAAGTGGGCTGGTCAGCATTTTTTAAAGTTTTCAGAAACAAACCCCCAAGGTGGGAGTTTGTTTCATGAAAACTAAAAAACAATATTTCTGATTCACTCTAAAATGTCTCCCAGAACGTGAGGAATATTGTTATTTTTTTGCTGCCTGTGGCAGTTTGTCTCCCAGCAAGGAGTTTCCATTACAGACAGAGTTAAACTTCTAAGGTACCTGAGTGGGTGGATAGGGAATCCACTGCCTTTTAGCGAATGCCCCGTTTCAACCTACCTGTACATGATCTCATTCGTTATTTACTATCCAATGTATCATGAGGGGCACTCCGGCGAAGGCAGACACTAAATAATACTACTATTTACTGCATATCATACACAGAAATTGAATGGTCTAGGAAGTTCATGAATGTTAGGTGGCATTATAACCCAACCCCTTACTGATGGCAGAAGAAAAAAGACTGTGCCTGACATTTTGAAATTTGCAGTATTTGTTTGCAGAGCTCAGTGAGAGCACTCTTTCTTGGAGGGAAAGAAATGACTAGGTCATATGGAGCTTGAATTGGTAACTCACCAGTGTAATTTGTGCAGAGAACTATTAAAAACAGTAACATTTATGCTACATAGTTAGGATATTTACTAGACAACCTAATCCTGTGTGCTATGTTTGTAATGTCCGTAATCTATCTTGAGGTGATTTACCAGTGTAGTCTGTTATAACTATATTGGTGGATCAGATATTTCAGTTAAAGAGATATTTTATTTAAAGTGACTAGATTCTCTGCTATTAAATGTGTATCTGACAGATACGTCTAACTGCAGATTCCTTACCTTAGAATTTCCTGGCATCAGCTTGGAATCTGGATTTTTTTGCTGAGCAGTACCCTCCGCACACTGTCGGGTGGTGTAGTTTGGATCAGCACGTTGTCGGCATCATTGAAACCATCTGTGATGTCACGGTCACCTATAAGGCACCACCCCGGCGCGTGCGTACGTCAGTTCTTTTCCTTCTGAGGCGGTTAAGCGCAGATCCAGATTCAAGCTACCCTCTGCCTTTTTTTGCTGGGCTTTTTTGACATTTTGGTCAAAGCTTTTTGAAGTCTATGTCAGGATGAAATCGAGGAAGATGGGGTTCAAGCCATTGCGCCATGTTATGACGGCCCCCTTCGTATATGTCTCTGGTGCTTTGACAGAGACCGCGACTCAGAGTCGTGTTCCGACTGCCAAGCCATGGCCCGAAAGCTTTGAGAGAGCGGTCTCTAAAGCGAATGGCAGCTGGGCAGTCGACTTCGGTTGGCGCGACTCCTAGGAGGTCACGATACAGATAGAGGAGGAGGTCGCGGGACAACTCCAGGAGCCCTAAGTCCTCTTCTTCACACTCGAGGTCCTCCAGGCACTCGGGGAAGAGGCACAAAAAGAAGAAGTCCAAGCAGACTTCGACTTCGCCATGTCCGTTGACCAACGAGGTGTCTCGGGAACGTCGACGTTCCAGGTACGGTTCCACGGAACCGATGACAGGGCCGACTTCGAGCCTCCCCCCCTTTCTGGGAGCCAGAGTGACCTCAGCTCAGAGCCTCATATTTGAGCGGGCTGCCCCTGCTGGTGCGCCTTTGGGCCCCACGGGGTCAGGAGGGGCCCCATCAGATTCCCCACAGGCAGCTTTGGCCTCTGCACTGTTGCTTACTCCTGGATCCGATACCGGATCTGGAACGATGCCGAGTGCACACAGTCGGCATCCTCCGGCTTTGTTCCCTACGTAGACGCTCCCCGCTCCACTGGCACCCAACCGGTGGTGCAAGCCCCTTCCTCATTCCAGATGATCTGGAACAACGTCGTACGACGCCGATTCCAACTTCGACTGCACCAACAGGGGTCATATCTGTGCCTGAGGCTTATTATGATCATCCAGGTGTAGGTGAGGAATTGGAGGAGTCTCAGGACCCCTTAGAATCTGGTTTGGAGCATAAGGACTGGTATGAGGAACTAGGGGAAGCAAGTGGACTGGATACCTCTCCAGATACTGGCATGCTCTCACCTCCTACTGTGGCTACAAAGGAGGGAGCTTCATATGCTAAGGTGGTGCATAGGGCAGCTGAGGTCTTGGACCTAGATTTGCCTACAGTGCCAGTCAGGACTAGCCTCCTGACTGAGGTGCTTCAGCCAGGGATTTCCACATCGGAACCAATGTTATCCTTTAAAGAAGCACTCACTGATGTCCTGCTGGGGACATGGTCCAAACCCAGCACAGGGGCTCCTGTAAATAGGACAAACGGCCGCCACCATCGACGAGCTCCTAATGATCCTAGTTTCCTTACACAACACTCGACCCAGCAGAGCTTGGTGGTCCAGGCCTCCACTTCTCATGGTGCCTTTTCTTCTGCTTCCCCGGATAGGGAATCCAAGAGGGCTGGATCAGCTTGGTAACAAAATGTTTTCTTCCTCCAGCCTGGCATTGATGCCTGTGAACACCTTGTGCCTATTGGGCCATTTTTCCCATACTTTATGGGATACGGTGGCACAGGTACAGCCCCAGGTCCCAGAAGGTGTGCGAGACACTCTCTCACAATCTGTTAAAGATGAGAGAGACAAAGCAAAGTTTACAATATTGTGTGGTTTGGACACAACTGACTCGATGGATAGGGCGATTTCTTCAACGGTGGCCCTTCATCCCCACACCTGGCTCCGTACGTCTGGCTTTTCGGGAGATGTCCAGGCAAATCATATGGACATGCCCTTCGATGGCTTGCGCCTATTTGGAGAAAAGGCAGACTCGGTGCTTGAGCGGTTCAAGGGCTCTTTGTGTATGGCCAGATCCTTGGGCCTCTTGGCACCTGCTTGCCAGCCTTTCGCCCCTTTCGAGGCTTTAGAAGGGGTGTGGTACCACGCCACACACAAATCAGCCACCTTCCTCCGACAACTCAACATCCAGTGCGAGGACGAGGTCGTGGTGCCTTCAGACCCAGAGGGTCTAGCCAGAGGTGGCCACCACCTAGCCCCCCTCCTCCACACCACCCAAGTCCTTCTAGTATGATTCTGCAAGACCACTCGTATCCAGTTGGAGGGAGGATTCAATTTCATCTCCCTCACCTCGGTCTTGCAGATCATACAGAAGGGTTATTCCCTCCCCTTCCAGCCTTTCCCTCCCTCTGCCTCCATTAAAATAACAGCTGATGGAGGATCATTTAGTCCTGCTCTGCGAGGAAGTTACGGCTCTCTCGGCCAAGGGAGCCATAGAAAGGGTCCCAGTGTCAGAAGTAGGTAGTGGTTGTTATTCCCACTACTTTCTGTTTCCCAAAAAGAACAAGGGTCTATGCCCCATTCTGGATTTGCAGGACATCAGACTCTTCCTCAAAAAGAGGAAATTCAAGATGCTCACTCTTGCTCAGGTCTTGTCCACCCTAGACCAAGGAGACTGGATGGGAGCACTGGACTAGCAGGATGCATACTTTCACATCCCCATCCTGCCCACCCACAGGTGCTACTTGCGGTTTAAGGTGGGCCACGAGCACTCTCAGTTTACCATGCCCCCTCAGGTCTTACCAGTACCCCTCAGGTGTTCATAAAAGTGATGGCGGTGGTAACAGCTCACATGCGCAGGTAAGGGATTTCAGTCTTTCCTTATCTCTACGACTGGCTGTTGAAGGCTCCTACACCCTAGGCTCTCATCACCCACCTTGAGACTACGGTGAGCCTCCTGCATTCGCTGGAGTTCACTATAAACGTGCTGATGTCACACCTGACTACCTCTCATAAGCTCCCTTTCATCTGAACTGTTCTGGGCACAGCACAGTTTTAGGCTTATCCTCTTGAGCAGAGAGACCAGGATATTCAGGTTATGATACCGATGTTTTGACCTCTATCCTAGATTTCGGTTAGACTGACTGAGGCTTCGGGGCCTCATGGCCTCCTGCATCCTGTTAGTCAAAGATGCCAGATGGCATAAGAGAGCTCTGCAGTGGGACATGAAGTTCCAGTGGGCACAGCATCAGAGGAATCTCACCGATACGGTTCAGATTTAGGAGGGAACAGCAAAAGACCTACAGTGGTGGTTAGTGAACTGCGATTGGGACAAAGGCAGACTCCTCTCCCTTCCATAACCAGATCTCACAGGAGTGACAGATGCATCACTTCTGGGATTGGGGGCGGCCATGTGGGAGAGGTGGAGATCAGAGGCCTCTGGTCTCTGGTGAATTCCGGACTCCATATCAACTTGCTGGAGTTCGGGCGAACTGACAGGCATTGAAAGCATTCCTTCCTGTTGTAAAAGGGAAAATGGTGCAGGTATTCATGGACAACACTACCGCAATGTGATACAGCAACAAGCAGGGTGGTGTGGGGTTGTGGACCCTTTGTTAGGAGGCCCTGCATCTCTGGACATGGCTTGAACAGAGGGCATAACCCCGGTGGTTCAACACCTTGCAGGTTCTCTGAATGCCAGGGCAGACGAACTCAGCCGTTGATGCCTAGCGGATCACGAATAGTGTCTCCACCTGGAGGTGGTGCAAAGACTGTTCCAGCAGTGGGGAGAGTTTTGGTTAGTTCTGTTTGCCTCCACAGAGAACGCGCAATGTCAGCAGTATTGCACATTGGAGTATCCAAGGCGGCAATCTCTCTGTGACGCTTTTCGTTGTGAGTGGAGTTCAGGCTTCCTGTACGCCTTTCCACACATTCCATGTCTGCCCAGAGTTCTCAAGAAGATCAAGGACAACCAGGCCAAAGTGATCCTAGTGGCTCTGGACTGGGCACGAAAAGTTTGGTATCCCGAGCTTCTGAAAATGAGCATCAATCCTGTGATCAGGCTGCCCCTTCGGGAGGATCTTCTGTAGCAGCAACAGGGAAAGGTTCTCCACCCAAACCTGTCAACTCTGCGCCTTCATGCGTGGAGATTGAGTGGCGGCAATTGATGGCTTTAGACCTTCCTCCCAAAGACTGTAATTTTATTTTGGCAGCCTGGCATCCCTCCACTAAAACAATATACCCCTGCCGTGGGAAATGTTTTGCATATTATTGTGCAGAAAGATCTATTGATCCTCTTTCTGCTTCTCTTTCTGATATCCTTCTCTATACTATTCCTTGCGCAGCCGGGTTCTGCCTTGGTTACTCTCAAGGGCTATCTTTCTCCCTTATCGGCATTCCTTCTGCTGCCTGAACACCCTTCACTTTTCAAGTCTCTTATTGTACATAGATTTCTTAAATGGCATGTACATGTTTCCGCCTACGCCCTTTGTTATGCCTCAATAGGACTTAAATCTTGTCCTCACATTTCTCATGTGTACTCTACTTTGAGCCTTTACACAACTGTCAAGTCTGGCTGCTCACAATCAAGGCAGCCTTCTTTGTGGCAATAACATTTGCCAGGAGAGTGAGTGAGATGCAAGCTCTTTTATCTAAGCCACCGTATCTCTCTATGTTTCCAAACAAGGTGGTTCTCAGAACGTGTGCCTCTTTCCTTCCCAAAGTGGTGACCCCATTTCATCTGGGTCAGAATATCACCCTGCCCACCCTTCTTTGCTCTGCCGCCTCCCTCTAAGGAAGAGGAGCGACTCCACCAACTGGACCCAAGAAGAGCATTGTTGTCCTACCTTGACTGCACAAAAGAGTTCCGGATAGATTAACAACTCTTTGTGGGGAACGTGGGAGCAAAGAAGGATCGGGCAGTGCAGAAACAAACCATTTTGCGCTGGGTTGTTCTCTGCATTCAGATCTGCTAAGCACTGGCCAATAAGCAGCCTCCGGAGGGCTCATTCCTCCAGGGGCTAGGCTGCTACCACTGTGCTAGCATGAGGTGTTCCAGTCCTTGATATCTTTTAGGCAGAAACGTGAGCATCCCTGCATATGTTTGCAAAACATTACTTCCTGGACAATAAGGCCCGGAGAGATGGACAATTTGCCTGTTCGGCCCTACAGGACTTTCTAGTGTGAGAAGATTTATCCACAGCCCATCGCCAGGAGGTTATGGCTTGGGTATCAATTCTAAGGTAAGGAATCTGCAACAAGAAGTCTCTGTCACATGAACAACTTACTTACCTTCGGTAAGGCGTTATCTGGTTGAGACTATCTACCTGCAGATTCTTTACACCCACCCATGCCTCCCCGCTCTGCGGATATGTCTAATAGAGCTAAGGTTTATCCCTTTCAGGTCCCTTGGTTTTGCACAGACAAACTGTTGGTTCTATCGATGACTCTGTGCTTCTGGTGTAGATGTTTGTGAGTGAAAGAACTGACATATGCTCGTCGGGGTGGTGCCATTATAGGCGACCGTGACGTTACAGACGGCTCCAACAATGCAGACGATGCCATGCGGATCCAAAACACGACACCCAACGGTGTGTGCAGGGTACTGCTCAGCGAAAAATTCCAGAGCCCAAGCTGACTCCAGGAACAGGCAGGCTTGATTTAGAATACCACATTTTTTAACACAATTTTGGCATTTTACTGGGAGCTAGCCCGTTTTTCCTATATTTTGTGTTTTCAACCTCCTTCCAGTTTGTGATGTAAACCGGTGTGAAACCCATGATGGATCACGGACAGATATACATTTCTGAAAATAGGACCAAATTCAGAATTCAGCAAGGGGTCATTTGTGTAGATCCTTCAAGGTTTTTTTAAATAAAGTGTTGAAATACAAAAATATTGAAAATTAGTAAGAAAAAAACAGCCACTTGTGACAACATTTTAATGTGTAACTACTCATCTTGATGGCTGATTTACAAAACCAATATACCATTACATCTGATGGATCCTTCTAGTGGCAGGGATATATAGGGTTTGTGGGTTTTCCAAGAACTTGAGGGACCAAGAGCCAATAACTGAGCTGTACCTTGCTATGTTTTTTCATTGTGTACTAGGTATAGAGCAATTCATGTGTTAAAATATAAAGGGTGAAAAATAGGTATCAAGGAAAACGATGTACTTCCGAAATAGGCACACGTTATGAGTTTCAACATAGTGGTTATTTGTACATCTCTGAAGTTGTGAGTATCCATGCTAGCATGTGAATTAGCGGGCATTTTTCAAAATGTCTTCTTTCTTACACACTATCTTAGATTTGGAAGGCACAAATGCAGAGAAATACTACGGTCTTCTGATAAAAATGGCACCTCACTTGTATGGGTAGGCCTAATGCCTGCGACTGGAAAAGGCCCAAAATGCAACAGGAACACTGTTAGACCTGACAGTCGTAGAGTGGTCATTCCCCAAAGCTTTGCCTGCCTCCCTCCACTTTTCTGACACTGTTTTTGCTAGTTTTAGGACTCTGCACACTTCACCACTGCTAACCCGTGCTAAATTGCATATACACTCTCTCTTAAACATGGAAACATTGGTTCATTCCCAATTGGCATGTTTGATTTACTAGTAAAGTGCACTAGGGCCTGTAAATCAATTGCTATGAGTGGGCCTGCAACACTGATTGTACCACCCACATAAGTAGCCCCTTAACCATGTCTCAGGCCTTCCATTTGAAGGCCTGGGTGTGCAGTTTCACTGCCACTTCAACTTGGCATTTAAAAGTACCTGCCAAGCCTTAAACTCCCCTTTGTCTACATTTAAGTCAACACTAAGGTAGACCCTAGGTAACCCCTAGGGCTGGGTGCTATGTAGGTAAAACACAGGACATGTACATATGTGTTTTATATGTCCTGGTAGTGGAAAACTCCTAAATTAGTTTTCCACTACAGTGAGGCCTGCTCCTTTCATAGACTACCATTAGGTCTGCACTCATACTTTTTGAGTAGTAGATTCTGATCTGAAATGGGTAATCAGGTCATATTTAGTATGCCCAGAATAGTAATATAATATCCTGCTTATTGGTGAAGTTGGATTTAATATTACTAGTTTAGAAACACCACTTTTAGAAAGTGAGCATTTCTGTGCCTTACAGCCTGTCTCCAACCAATGTCTGGTCTGCGATGGTTGACAGCTCCCTTGTGCATTTCACCACAAACACAGGACACTCAGTCACATCTTGTTAGGGTTTGTGCACAGCAAAGAGCATGTCCCCTCTCACTGCACTAGTGGGTTCTGTAATAGCTCCCTTTTAAACTTACTATTCAAACCCTTTCTTGTTATCTCACCTTCCCCCCCCTTAGGCTTCTGTGTATGTTGTTTAATGTGCTGTTTTGTTTACACATTGGGCCTTGCTTTTACCAAGGCTTCTTTAAAACACTCCTCCCTAGGCCATGTGTTAATTCAACTCATTTGCATAATAACTGAAACTCTGCACACCTTTCAAGAACATGTGCAGCATGTGAGGACCACACCCAGCCCTTCAAACCACACCCAGCTCTTCGAACCACACCCAGCCCTGTCTATAAAAGGCAGCCCCCGAGCCTCACCCAGTGCTTGTGCTCGTCTACCTCCCGCTTACCTGAGAACAGATCCCTCGGCGCTGGCACTCCTGCTCTCTACAGACTTTCATTGGCTTCAATGGGCGCAGCTGCTGGCTCTTCCTTCTTCTGGTTTCCGGTTCCTCCTTGCCTCAGCCTCTCTCCTACAAACAACCTGCAAAAGAGAAAGAAGACAAGGTTAGACTGATCAGTATCTCTTGCCAGGAACAAGTAAGTGCAAAACTTTTTATTACCTGAAGGAACTTTGACAACAATTTCTGGATTCGTGTGTGGACGGTTTGAAGCAAGATACCTTCCACGAACATTGTGATTCAGGCTCTTTGTTGCAAGAATACCTTGCGGAGCTTTGTGAAACAAACATTGTTTTTTTTTTATGGAACTTTTAAGAATCGAACAGTGGAAACCATTAACATCAAGGCAAACAGTAAATCAAGGACTTGCACAAATTACATGCTGTATTTTGATGTAAAAGTACAGTATTTGTTTTCCAAAAGATTCTGGAGATATGGGAAAAGTGAGTCTGCTATTGGGAATTTAGGCTTTAGTTATATTAAGATGAATGTTTGATATTGGTAATTCTGATAACGGTATTTGTTTAATGTTTTAGAAGCTTTACAGTAATAGAAAGCACATCCCAGAGCAGTAACACATTCCAAACCTGGAAACTCGAGACCAGGATCCAAGAGGTACTTTTAGAAGAGAATTTCTAATAAATAAAGGGATAGTCAGGAACCCATTTAGGAATAGGTTGCACTTATCTGTTCTTTGTTTATGTTTCATTAGGCACCAGTTTCTACAGAAGTCAGAAAGGGCCGCAGATTTGTGCAGCACTTCAACAGTGGAAACGCAAGAACGGTGTTGTCTCTCTTTTTTATTTTATCCACTTCCCCCCTACCCTTGAGCTTCTGTTCTTAGTGCACTGTGTTAAAAACTAGTGTGCTGGAACAAGCAGTTTCAGGGTGGGGTCGGATTGTCTTCAACCTCCATCAGAACTGAACAAGAACTCAGGTGAGCTGGGCTTTGACAGAAGCACAAGCCTTAAAAAATTTCAGTTCTGGTGGACGATGAATACCGGGGAAGAAATAGAGGGCATTGACGTCACGGATATGGCGCAGGCCCTAAATGAGGACTTGGCTCATAATGAATCAGTGTCTGGCATCTTACAACATATGCAAGAGGAAATAGAGAGATTAAAGATGGAGAATACCTCTTTAAAACAGGATTTAAGCAGGTATAAATTTAGGGGATCTCAGTGGAACACAGCTTTTACGCCTTTGTTTAAAACCACCTCAGAGACAGGGGCGCCATCAAAACATACAACTTTGCCTCCCCCAGTTGAGGTTACTGTTAATGTTCCTAATGCTGTGCCCTTAGCAGCACCTGAACGTTTTCATGGAGATAGTAACAAATTCCATGTTTTTATCCATCAATGTCAATTACACTTCGTTTGTAAGCCACAACAGTTCCCTACTGATGCTACGAAAGTGGCATTCGTCTTGTCTTATTTGGGTGGCACAGCAGCCAATTGGTCAATTCCTTTCGTGGATAGAGATGATCCCATCCTCCATAATTGGAATCAATTTAAACGTACCATGACCAGCCTTTTTGCAAAACACACTTTCATGCAGGCAAGTGATAATGAGCTTTTAAATCTTAAACAAGGTAACAAGGATTTATTGACCTATCTCACTAGTTTTAATCGTTTACTCACCGAGACACAGTGGCCAGAAGGAAAGCGTGTCTCCCTTTTTTATAAAGGTTTGAGAGACGAGTTAAAAGACGCGCTGGCTCATATCGTTGATTTGCCAGAAGACTATTCGGACTTTGTAGATTTAGTTGTGAAATTAGAACATAGACTAGGAGAAAGAAAGGGAGATAAATACAAACTGGAATCACGGTTAACTTTTATTAAACACGAGAAGAAAGACACAGATAATAAACTCCCTGAACCTGAGCCTATGCAAATAGGGACACTCAGAGGTCCACTCACATCAGAGGAAAAAGAAAGAAGGAGAAAACTTCAATTATGTTTATATTGTGGCAGGGCAGGTCACTTTGCCAGAGAATGTCCAGTAAAGCCTAGAACTCCACAAAAGGGTGCTGTTTCCTCCACCTCCTCAACTGAATCGGGAAACGATTAAGCTCGACAAGGGGAGAGGTTACTTGTTCGAGAAAACATTTTAATCAAACCTCTAATGCTGCAGCCTTCATGGTACCGCACATACCTAGACATTTCATAATTCAGGTCGTTTTAATTGTTACTACCCAAGTGAGGCATTCTCTCCCTGTCCTACTGGACTCAGGCGCAACAGGAAATTTTGTGGATAATAAGTTAGCTGAAAACTTAGGACTTCCTTTGTGCCTAAAGCCTTGTCCAGAAGCAGTATGTGCAGTGGATGGGTCAGAATTTACCTCTGGATTAATCACAAAACAAACAAGTCCACTTGTTATGGTCTGTCAGAACGGGCACACAGAGGTGATTAGCTTTGATCTGATAGATACTCCTAATTTTGGTTTGATTCTCGGGGTACCCTGGTTAACAACTCATAACCCAAAAATTGACTGGGTGAATAGAACTGTTACTTTGGATTCCTCTTTCTGTAGAACCAATTGCTATCAAGAAGCAGGTACAGAACAGAGCACAGTATTACACTGTGCTAGTGTTACACAAGATGAACCAAGTCTCCCTCCTGAATATTCTGACTTTAAAGACGTCTTTGATCCAGTAAAGGCTAGTGTGCTGCCCCCACATCGGTCTTATGACTGCCGTATAGATCTTATCCCAGGGGCCCCTTTACCTAATAACAGAGTATATGCTTTGACTGACGAAGAAACCAAATACTTAAGAACCTACCTAGATGACCTACTACAGTCTGGGTTCATCCGTCATTCCACATCTCCGGTATCATCTCCACTCTTTTTTATCCCGAAGCCGGATAAATCCCTGCGCGCGTGTATCGATTATAGAGGACTAAATAAGGCTACAATAAAGAATAAATATCCTCTTCCTCTAATACCTGTGTTGTTGGATCAATTAAGACATTCTACTGTATACACTAAACTAGATCTGCGGGGAGCTTACCACCTGGTCCGAGTAAAAGAGGGGGATGAGTGGAAGACAGCTTTCAAGACAAAGTTTGGTTTATTTGAGTACACGGTAATGCCCTTTGGGTTATGTAATGCCCCTGCGGCCTTTCAGTTCTTTATAAATGAGGTCCTACACGAATTCCTGGACGTTTGTGTCATAGTATACATAGACGACATCCTCATTTACTCTAAGAACTCAGAAGAACATACCCAACATGTTCGTGCAGTATTATCAAAGTTAAAAGAAAATCATATTTTTGCTAAGTTAGAAAAGTGTACTTTTAATGTCAGCAAGGTGGACTTTTTAGGATACTGCCTGTCACCTCAAGGAATAACTATGGATGTAAAGAAAATCAGTGCTATTGCTGATTGGCCAGAACCATCCTCTGTAAAAGATATTCAGAAATTTCTGGGTTTCGCCAATTTTTATAGGAGGTTTATTGCACATTTTGCAGACATTGCGGCCCCAATAACTACCTTGTTGCGGAAAGGGCAACGATTTCTTTGGACTGATGAGGCGGCACACGCCTTTCAACTCCTAAAACAAAAGTTCACTTCAGCCCCAATTCTGAAACATCCTGATCCTGACTTGCCCTTTTTTGTTGAAGCGGATGCTTCACAAGTAGCTTTAGGAGGAGTTCTCTCTCAACGAGATATAGTAGATGGCCAGTTACATCCTATAGCCTTCTATTCCAAAAAGTTATTACCAGCTGAACAAAATTACACTGTGGCTGAAAGGGAACTACTAGCTATCAAAGTAGCCTTTTCAGAATGGAGGCATCATTTAATGGGAGCCAAGTACCCAGTTACAATCTTTTCTGACCATAAGAACCTACAGTTTTTTGGATCACTTAAAGCACTAACACCACGTCAGATGCGCTGGTTAAATTTTTTTAGCACATTTGACTTTGTTATAACCTATAGACCAGGTGCACAACAAATTCAATCTGATGTGTTATCTAGATACGGACATACCTCAGACATGAAACAAGATAAAATAGGAGAACCCATTATTCCTCCCCAAAAGTTTTTGGCACCAGTACAACAGAAGGATTTCATCACAGATCTATATAATGCACACATGCAAATAGCACCTCAGGATTGGTTAAAGGATTCCCATAACACAATACAACGAGGTTTATTGTATCACGACAACATGCTGTTAGTGCCCACCTCTGAATTACAAACACAGGTGATAATTTGGCATCACACCTCACCGTTGGCAGGTCATCCTGGTTGGGTAAAAACCCTGGAAAATGTGCAAAAACACTTTTGGTGGGACACTATAAGAAAGGACATTAAGCAATTTGTCACTACCTGTCCAATTTGTGCAAGACATAAATCTTCTCATAAGGCCCCTGACGGCTTGTTAATACCAATGCCAACACCCAAGCAACCTTGGCACACTGTGAGCGTAGACTTTATTGTAGGCTTACCACCTGTAAAATCCTTCACAACAGTGTTGGTTATAGTGGATTTTTTATCTAAAATGGCACATTTTGTACCATTACGGAAATTACCCACGGCGGCAGAATTTGCAGATATTTTTATAAGGGAAATTGTGCGTTTACATGGTTTGCCAAGCAAAGTGGTGTCAGATCGAGGGAGCCAGTTCAACTCTAGATTTTGGAAAAAATTATGTGAAAAACTGAAAATAGATGTGGCATTATCCACTGCTTTCCACCCAGAGACAGATGGACAGACTGAACGACTGAACCAAACCTTACTTCAAACGCTACGTTGTTTATTGGCTGATTATTCTAGTGAATGGTTGGAAGCTCTCCCTGTAGCGGAGTTTGTTTATAATAATACTGAGCATTCAGCTCTACTTTGCTCACCATTCTATTTCTTGCAGGGGTATCATCCAAGAGCTATACCCATTTTGTTAGAAGAGTCCCTGTTGCCTACAGTAACGGATAGACTAACGAGGTTAGGTGACATACAAGACAAAGCCAGGAAACATTTATTAAAGTACAAGGAAAGCATGAAAAGACAAGCAGACAAAGACAGATCTGAGGCCCCAATGTATAAAATTGGTGACAAGGTATGGCTCTCCACAAAGAACCTAAACATAGAGGGATCCCGAAAGCTGCAACCACGTTTCATTGGACCCTTTAGTATAACTGCCATAGTAAACCCGGTAACAGTAAAATTAGATTTACCAAAAGAATATCCAGTACATACTACATTCCATGTGTCCTTGCTTAAGCCGTACAACCCAAAAACCCGACCTGAACCACTACCTCCACCCATACCAATTAAGGGAAATCTAGAATATGAAGTGAAAAGCATAAAAGACTCAAAAAGAATTAGTGGACGTCTGTTTTATTTAGTAGAATGGAAAGGATATGATGAATCTGAGAATTCATGGGAACCAGCATCATATGTACATGCCCCACAGCTGATTAGACAGTTTTATTTAAAAAACCCAGGAAAACCCCGTCCTGTAGGAGGGCCTTTGAGGGGGGCAACTGTTAGGGTTTGTGCACAGCAAAGAGCATGTCCCCTCTCACTGCACTAGTGGGTTCTGTAATAGCTCCCTTTTAAACTTACTATTCAAACCCTTTCTTGTTATCTCACCTTCCCCCCCCTTAGGCTTCTGTGTATGTTGTTTAATGTGCTGTTTTGTTTACACATTGGGCCTTGCTTTTACCAAGGCTTCTTTAAAACACTCCTCCCTAGGCCATGTGTTAATTCAACTCATTTGCATAATAACTGAAACTCTGCACACCTTTCAAGAACATGTGCAGCATGTGAGGACCACACCCAGCCCTTCAAACCACACCCAGCTCTTCGAACCACACCCAGCCCTGTCTATAAAAGGCAGCCCCCGAGCCTCACCCAGTGCTTGTGCTCGTCTACCTCCCGCTTACCTGAGAACAGATCCCTCGGCGCTGGCACTCCTGCTCTCTACAGACTTTCATTGGCTTCAATGGGCGCAGCTGCTGGCTCTTCCTTCTTCTGGTTTCCGGTTCCTCCTTGCCTCAGCCTCTCTCCTACAAACAACCTGCAAAAGAGAAAGAAGACAAGGTTAGACTGATCAGTATCTCTTGCCAGGAACAAGTAAGTGCAAAACTTTTTATTACCTGAAGGAACTTTGACAACAATTTCTCGATTCGTGTGTGGACGGTTTGAAGCAAGATACCTTCCACGAACATTGTGATTCAGGCTCTTTGTTGCAAGAATACCTTGCGGAGCTTTGTGAAACAAACATTGTTTTTTTTTTATGGAACTTTTAAGAATCGAACAGTGGAAACCATTAACAGCAAGGCAAACAGTAAATCAAGGACTTGCACAAATTACATGCTGTATTTTGATGTAAAAGTACAGTATTTGTTTTCCAAAAGATTCTGGAGATATGGGAAAAGTGAGTCTGCTATACGGAATTTAGGCTTTAGTTATATTAAGATGAATGTTTGATATTGGTAATTCTGATAACGGTATTTGTTTAATGTTTTAGAAGCTTTACAGTAATAGAAAGCACATCCCAGAGCAGTAACACATTCCAAACCTGGAAACTCGAGACCAGGATCCAAGAGGTACTTTTAGAAGAGAATTTCTAATAAATAAAGGGATAGTCAGGAACCCATTTAGGAATAGGTTGCACTTATCTGTTCTTTGTTTATGTTTCATTAGGCACCAGTTTCTACAGAAGTCAGAAAGGGCCGCAGATTTGTGCAGCACTTCAACAGTGGAAACGCAAGAACGGTGTTGTCTCTCTTTTTTATTTTATCCACTTCCCCCCTACCCTTGAGCTTCTGTTCTTAGTGCACTGTGTTAAAAACTAGTGTGCTGGAACAAGCAGTTTCAGGGTGGGGTCGGATTGTCTTCAACCTCCATCAGAACTGAACAAGAACTCAGGTGAGCTGGGCTTTGACACATCTGCATACTGAATGGGTCTTCAAGGGCTGGAAGGATGGAGGGCCTGACACTTACATTTCAAAGATCAGTGGACTGCCCTCACACAGTAGGCTGGTAACCCGCCACTAGGACCCTGGCAGCACTCCTCGATGATGGGGAAACTGCTGGACCAATCCTCATCGACCTATCAGCTGCCTTTGACACCATCTCTCATCACACCCTTATCAACAGATGTCACAGCATCACGTTACAAGACGACAACCTCAAATGGATTGCCTCCTTCTTGACAGGATGCTCCCGCAGCGTCCGGCTGCCTCCATTCACCTCCACACCCAAGAACATCATCTGTGGAATATACCAAGGTTGATCCCTCAGCCCCACAATGTTCAACACCTACATGACCACCCCTCCCCCAAACCAGACATCGTCAGATCCAACAGACTCAACATCATCTCCTACGCAGACAATACTCAGCTCATCCTCTTGCTCACGGAAGCCCCCTCAACCACCAGAACAAACTTCCACAACACCATGACCAATGTAGCCAATTGGATGGAAACTAACTGCCTCAAACTCAACTCTGACAAAACTGAAGTTCTGATCTTCAGGAGAACACATCCATATGGGACCACAGCTGCTGGCCAATCAAATATGGACCTGCTTCCAAACCCACAGACCACGCGTGCAACCTCAACATCATCCACAACAGCAAACTGACCATGAAGCAGCAGATCAATGCAGTTGCCTCCTCCTGCTTCCACACCCTCAGCATGCTCTGCAGGAACTTCAGATGGAATCCAGCTAACACCAGGAAAATTGTCGCCCATGCCCTCATCACCAGTTGCCTCGACTATGGCAACACCCTCTACGCCTGCATCTTCTCCCATCTCCTAAAAAGACTCCAAGCCATACAGAACGTGGCAACCAGACTTGTCTTGGGCCTCTCCAGTCATACCCACATCACCCCAACCTTAGAATCCTCCATTGGCTCCCCGTCCAGAAGAGCTCCTAACCCATGCCTACAAAGCCCTGCAGGATCAAGTACTGGACTACATCAACCACCGAGCACACTTCCATCAACCCACCAGACACCTGCGCTGCTCCTCTCTGGCCCTCGTGCACACACCCAAAATCCATTGAAGTCGTAACAGTGGCCACTCTTTCTCCTACATCACCGCCAAAGCCTGGGACAACCTACCCCTCCCCATCCAACTACACCCTCTCTCACAGACTTCAGGAAGAGACTTAAGGCCTGACTTTTTGACAGAGACACCGCACCCCATTGCCCAGATACCCCCATGGTGACTTCACCGCGCTCCACAAATTACTGCCCTCGCTTGTGTGGGTAGGCTTAGTGTCCGCACAGGAAAAGGCCCAAAACACAACATGAACATATCACATTTTTCCACAGAAAACTGACTCTTTTTTTGCACTGTGGCAAGCTGTGGATTTTGGGCCCTAGCTCAGCCAGCACCTATGGAAGCCTAGCAAACCCATACATTTTTAAAAACTAGACACCTAGGGAAATCCAGGATGAGGTGATTTGCATGACTCACCAGTTTGTGTTACCCAGAATCCCCTGCAAACCTCAAACTTTCACTAATTAAGCACATTTTCCTTGGTTTTCTGTGATGAAATCTTCTGGAATCAGCAGGAATGCACAAAATCCCTTCCATCCAGCATTCTCTCTCTCGCTGCCAAAATTGTGTGGCTAGGCCTACTGCCTGCAACAGAACAGAGCAAACCAAGGCCAATGAGTATCCCTTTGCAAGGCCTCCCATTGATGATAGTTTGATCTATTCCTATTGCAGACACTATGCCCAGCCAGACAAGTGGGGCAGTTTCTTTTTGGGGGGGACAAGTGGGGGAAACAGTAAGTGGTAGGAATTTTGTGGATTCCTTCTAATTCTGGAATACACTGAAATACAAGGAAAATATGAGGTTTAAGTGAGATGTTGAGGTTTGCAGGGCATTGTGGGTATGGTAACTTCATGGAATCCACAAATACCATCCTGCATTACCTTGGTGTATAGTTTTCAGAAATGCCTGGGATTGGTATGTTTTCTTGGGTGGCTGCCAAACCCAGGGCCAAAAACTGCAGCTACCCCATTTGTTGATGTTGCCACATTGCATCTTAGACCCTGCAATTTTGCAGGCATTACGCCCACCCACGAAGGTGAGGTACCATTTTTATCCGCAAATATGTGGGAACTCTGGGTGGCAAGAAGTCTGAGACTCCCAGCAGATTCCAGTACTTTGAGGGATCCACAAGAGCCACCCAGGAGTCCCCCTGGTGCCTAGTTCACAAAATGTTATAGAGTTGGTAGATATTCCCTAGAGGCAATGTACAACCTTGCAGAGAAAGACAGAAACAACAAATATAACTGTACAACCATCTACTCCTCAGTACACACAATACTGGTTGGATTTGTCACAAGAGTTAGTGAAAGGTTCTAAATGTGAATTTTATTAACAAGATTTCACAAAAATGAAATACACTGTTAACAATTGAAAGTTCAAAAAACTAAACCAGTGACTCACAGCTTGTGAGCTGTAAAGCCACAACAAGGCGCCAGCCGCTTTACAGGCCATTCACACACCTTTCATGCATGACACACACAAAACTATTTACACCGCCTGTCATGGGCCCAGAAAAGTACAACACTCACATCAACAAATAGCCCCATTCAAGGGCTGATCACTTTCAAAGGCCCACAGCACTGACACAGCAATCACAGTACCTGGTAGCCAACAGTGTGTGTAAACTGGTGTTTGGCTGGCAATGTGTGTATTGTGACCAGCAGCAAGTCACTACACACACACTGCCAGCTAAATGCCAGCTCACACCCATCACCAGCCAAGCACCAGACCATGCACACCACCAGCCAAGCGCAAATCCACACACACTACCATCAATTTTTTTTTAAACAAAAATGACACTACAAACCAACACAACTATGAGTACAAACACCACAGGTCTAATTAAATATATCAAACTACTGCCAACCGTGAAACTGTACAAAAAATATAAAATGATACAGACTAGTCAATTCACTTTTACGCTCACAGTTTCTGCCGATACTTCAGTTGCACGTGGTACAATAAAAACATGTGGGTACAATTAGCCCAGGATTGGAAGGACACTCTGAGCAGTGCATACGCCTCCCCTTCCGCATGCCTCTTCAAACACAGTAGGGGAAGTTTTATTTTGGTGTGTAATCAGGAAAGCAGCAATATTTCAATCTAGCCACATCCTCCACCACTCCATCTCTAGGCTAGGAACACTTGCCTGCTCCACTACAACAAGGCTGCTTATCACAGACTGCAGAAACTGAACAAAAGTCATCTTTGAATCTGGAGAACAATCCTTTAATACACATGGGCATCCAACTAATTATACCGAATGTATGACTTACGAACAGCAGTGTAAGGCTCCAGCCTCTGATCTACTCCATCTACACCACCCATGTGCTTAGTGTAGTCTAAAATGCACACAGGTTTGTGAACTTCAGCAATATAACCCCAAAAAGTCACAGCTTAAGAATTTTCATCATGAATAGAAGTCATCATGTGAGTAAAATCTATTTTTTTAAATATTTCTTTATTGGCATTTAGTTGTATGTGAGTAAAATATATATTAAAAAAGAAGCTGGACCCCCTGCGTAAATAGGATATCAGGGCAGGGAAAAGCCAGTCAATAGAGAAAACAAACCCCGTCTTCCCTTATAATTTATTGCTGCCTACCCATCATCAAAAAGTATACACACCACAGAGGGGCTCTTTCATTACCTTTCTGCTTTAGTAATTTTTATATCACTACACATAACTAAATTACAGTGTTCAGTTTTCATAATTAATATTGCAATTTTCAATAATTACCTTAACCCCTTTGCTGCCAGGCATTTTCCCCCTCCTGTGCCAGGCCTTTTTTTTGCCTACTTGGAATAGTTCTTGCTTAGGCCCTCATAACTTTTTGTCCACATAAGCTACTCACGCCAAATTTGCGTCCTTTTTTTCCACATCCTAGGGATCCTAGAGGTACCCAGACTTTGTGGGCTCCCCTGAAGGAGGCCAAGAAATTAGCCAAAATACAGTGAAAATGTCGGTTGTTTAAAAAAAATGGGAAAAAAGGGCTGCAGACGAAGGCTTGTGTTTTTTTCCCCTGAAAATGGCATCAACAAACGGTTTGCAGTGCTAAAAACACCAGCTTCCCAGCTTTCAGGAACAGGCAGACTTGAATCAGAAAACCCAATTTTCAACACAATTTTGCCATTTTACTGGGTCATACTCCATTTTTACGATTTTTGTGCTTTCAGCCTCCTTCCAGTCAGTGACAGAAATGGGTGTGAAACCAATGCTGGATACCAGAAACCTAAACATTTCTGGAAAGTAGACAAAATTCTGAATTCAGCAATGGGTAATTTGTGTAGATCCTACAAGGGTTTCCTGCAGAAAATAACAACTGAAATATTGAAATTAAGGTGAAAAAAACAGCCATTTTTCTCTACGATTTCCTCTGTAACTTTTCTCTCCTTTCAGGCTTCTCTGCCCCCTCCACGTGATCGGAGGAGAAATGCAAAGCATTTCTCTTCCGATCGGGTGCTGGAAGCTGAGCTTCCAGCGCCGGAGGGAAGGCCTCTGATGAGGTCAGCGTGCAAAAGCACGCTGACGTCATCAGACGCCATGGGGAGGATCATGGCGGGCGGGGGTGGAAGGGGAAGCGATTCCCCTTCCATCCCTGCCCAGGGGAGTAGTGTGCCTGGCCATAGGCGGAAGCGCTAGCGCTACCCCTGGGGGCCCATAGCAGGACGAGGTGATCTCGTCCAAGGCATTGGGGAACTGGTGCCTTGGACGAGATCACCTCGTCCTGGGCACAGAACAGGTTAAATTCATCAACCACAAGTCACTTGAACAGTATAAATGTCTCATTATAAAAGCACACTCACTCTTCCTCTATCATACATGCTATTCACATACTCATTCTTACACTCACTTTTACTAATTCTTACACTCACATTTACACATATCTAAAAACCATGAAGAGCATCATATCTTTGTTGCAACGGTTACTATAATGCATCCATATCACTGTTGCTTTGTAGTATCACAAAATATAATTGTCTTTGTTAATTTATCATCAAATATCACATCAATATTGGAACAGGGAATACTGTTTCCTTATTTTACAATGCACAATTTGTTCATAATGGCTGCAAAAGGCATATGTTCAATGATAACTTCAGTAGTCACATTCATTTGGTGGCTACATCATTTTTTTTCTTTTGATAGTAATACAGTTTTATCCATCCATATTGGTTTTAACGTTTAGTACATATTCATTTTAATTATGCCGTGACCCACCACTATCCAGCATATGAGGAGCAAACATCATTTCACTCACCTTAAATACCAGAAGTGCCACACCTCCAAGAAATAAGGAGGGTGCACCTCACTAACAAATTGGCAGCCATCTTAATGCGGTGTCACCTAATACTAATGCTAGTATAAAAGGGGATAATGACTAAAGGCAATGTTGTTCTCGAGCATGGGCCACATTCTGCAGAAAGTGGTGGCATGGGAATTGATCTTTACAGATTTTCATTGTACACTGTTAGTTCAAGAGGAGAGGAAATGCTTTAGTATACTTACTTTGTATTGAGTGGAAGCCTTCTTCTCTCTGTTGCGTAGGCCGACACCTCACAATCTAGACGGTGACCATATTGAAATGACACAGTTCATACACAGAGAGCATGGATTTAGAGTATTGAATGTGTGATGCTTATGTGATCACATGTAGCCTGAAGAGAAACTATACAGATCCCAAATGGAGATTATAGGAACCCTTGCAACAAAGAAATGAAGCTGTTCATGGTTTTTAGATATGTGTAGGTAAGAATGAGTATGTGTGTGGAATATCTGATAGAGGAAGTGTGTGTGTGCTTTTTCTAATGTTCAAGTGGCATGGTTGATGAATTTAAGGTTAATATTGGAAATTTCAAAATTAATTATGAAAACTGAAAATTTAGTTAAGTGAAATGATATAACAAAAATATAAAGCAGAAAGGTAATGAAATATCCCTTCTAAGCAGTGTATTATTTTTAATGATGGCTAGGCAGCAATAAATTGTAAGGGAAGTTTTCTCCGTTGGCAGCTTGTGCACATCTCATGTCTGAAAATATCACAGCTAGAAGTTCATCACTACGCATGGCACTACACTGCCCCCTCTAAGGTTTTTTACTGACAAGCTCTTTAGGGTAAACTTTACGGCAACCACAGCCTGTTTTTTTCAGCTTAGGAGCCATGCCCTCCTACCTTTATCCCCTCAAGAAGTGTTTGTTAGGCTGAGCACAGGCCAGCCTGACAGACACTTCATTCTCAGGTCAGGCAGCCAAGAGCTAGACATACATTATTGTGCGGGCTCCTGGCTGCCTGAGCTGAACTTTGCTGGGCTGAAGAAGTCACAGCCCTGTGGCCATGACCTCTTCAGCTTAGCAAAGATGCCTCTAAGCCCTCCCCCTCATGACAAGGGGGTAACATCACCAACTGCATCAGACCTGAGCGTTTCAGTTTTAAGCCCTGAAGTGTCCAGGGCCGAATGTCAATCAGAGACACCTCATCACAGAGTGGGGTGGGGGTCAGCAGTCTCACTGACCCCATCCCACTCTGTGACGAGTTGGGACTGCTGCCTTCCTTCATAGGCTGACCTTAGTTTAGCCAGTGAGGGAAGGCAGCAGTCCCAACTCTCCTGGGCCCTTTGAGGCAGAGCTGAAGCTAAGTGTGTGTGTTTTTTTTGTTTTTCTTTTAAATCAATGTTTGGTGCGTGCGTGTGTCTATGTTTGAATATATGATAATGAGTGTTGTGAATGGATAATGTGTGTGAGCGTGTATGTGAATGAATGAGTGTGAGTACGCATGTATGCCCAGCCCGCCCCCTTCCCTCCTAAAATTACTGCCCGCCATTGCTTTAAGGTTAGGCGAATTGTGCCACAAGCAAGTGTCCACTTTTAACAATTCCTTGAACAATTGCACACCAGTGTAGAAGTTATCTAGGTATAAATGGCAACATTTGTTAAAGAGTCCTCTACCAAATTCCTGCACAGTTTTCTCACTGACTGTAAAAGCAGACGGATAACCAGGTGGGTGTCAAAAGAAGAATCCCTACAAGTCTACTCACTGAAATTACAGACATATCCAGTACTACCCTCAGACAGAATGTGCATCTTATTTGCATAATGTGCCCTCTTGCTTGGAATGTGCTGCTTACAAACCAAACAGCCCTTGAACAGGACCAAAGACTCATCCACAGCTATTTCACTCCCTGGAACATAGATCACTGAAAAGCGATCTGCAAAATGATCAAGCACAGGCCGAATCATGAAGAGATGGTCACAATAAGGGTGATCCTGTGGCAATGCCGAAGCATTAATAAAAAATGGAGCATCCGAAGCAGAAGCAAACACTGATCAGCAAACACAGATCATGACTCACGGTTGCAGGAAAGTTAGAAGTTGCAATCAAGAGATTAGTAGACCAAATTGAAGCCAGCAACCACTTCCTTATAAAGCCCATCAAAAAAATTAAACCGAAGAACTTCTTCCACTCATCCAGATTTGTGGGAGTCCAACGGCTTGCTTTAGAGTGGGTCTTAAGTCTGGTACTGTTGTCCCTCAAATACTGTTCAGCAGACAAATTAGTCTGTTCAACAATTTCATCCATAAATATAACATCCATAACAACTGAAAGAAATGTATAGGCAAAAGCAAAATCTTTCAGTTTTGACCACACACCCTGTGACACCACTAAAGGCAGGCAACACAGGCTGTACCATGTTTCTTGCATCCCAGAGTTCAGCACTTCCAATGGTAAGTCTTTCAGCCTCAGGCTGCAGCACAGATTCCAGAAGCAGATTCAGTCTCAAAACCATGCTCAGAGGAAGATTCGAAAAGCAAACCAACAACCTGCTGAGCTGTAATCCTGCAGTTAGTCATAATCCTTACTAATAAAAGAAAAAACACAAATATGTCAACTATAACCGACACTATGTAAAATAAGTAATAAACAAACTGTGGCATTATCAAATAGAAAGTGAATCTACTGTCATGTAGTAATCTGGAAGGAAAAGTCAATCAATACAATGCACACAAAGACCTACATGCTCAAACCGATGCCACTCACTTGCGGAGACAGCCAAGACTGAGAATCAACAGCATCTACTCTGCACAGACACAGCAAGCACCATAGAAGTCCCACTGGAAAGGAAAAAATAGATAACACACATATCACAGGGCAGTATAGAACATGCACAAATCAATATGTTACTTTGAAAGACAATCACACAAAAAGCTAACTATTCAAACATTAGTACAGCAGTCCTAAAAAATTATACAAACTGGCCAAGGATACACATTCGATAAAAAGATCACAAAATGAGTTGCTTAACAACCTTAACTCCACAAACTACAGATCTGCTAAAGCTGCACATGCAAACAGGATTCACCAACAAAACAAAAGAAATGATTGGCTTTCCAATAAAAAAAAGTGAAAACACAAATAAAAAATGATAATAAAATATCAATCAAAAGACACTGATACTCCCACGAAAGGAAGTGTGATGAAGGCAAAAAAAGACACCACCAGATGGAAGTAAACAATACCCCAGAAGTAGACCCCCCCACCATATAGATAACCTTGGGCCATATGTACGAAAGCTTTTTCCCATAGACACAGAATGGGTAAAATCCTTTGGTACATCTGGCCCCTTATTCCTAGGTGGCTCAAGTGCTACCACCCATCCTGAGGCCCAGTTCACTCAAAAAAACAACAACCAACAAAACCTGCCCTCAAGGGGGAGGGCAGAATGCAAAAATAATATGGCCCCCAAGTAGAGTGACTCTTGCCCATGGGGATGCTCCCATATAAAATCCCTGTGCTTAGTGGCCCTACCATCATCTCCCAGAGGACAGATCAGTCTAAAAACATGCAATCTGTCTTCTGGATGTAGAATAAAAAAATTCCCCAAGGGTCACTCCTCTTCAATACACACTCCCTGGTGTCTAGTGGACTTCCTTCCCACCAGAGGGCAAATCGGCCTGTCTGCCATTCTGGTGGTAGTGGTGGGTTGGAATGCAAACAAAATTATCCCCTAAGAGGATCGCTCCCCTACTATGATGTCTTCCCTGGTGTCTAGTAGCCTTCTGCCCCCCCCCCCTCAGAAGACAGATCGGCCTAAAAATGTCTGAAATGCCCTCTGAGAGAGGGGCTGAATTAAAAAACAAAATTAGCCCCCTAGGAGAACGACCCATGCCCAAGAGGTTCGCTCCCCTTCTATAGATGTTTCTCTGGTGTACAGTGGGCTTATACTCACCCCCTCCATTTAGAGGGCAGATTGACCTCAAAATGGCCAATCTGCTCTCCAGGTGGTGGGTGGAAAATATTAGGCCTCAAGGAGAGCGACCGTTGCACAAGGGGTTGTTCCCCGCAAAACACAAACTCTTTGTCATCTAGTGGGTATCACCCCCTGTGGGGGACAGATCGTCTTAAAAAAATGGCTGACCTACCCACACCAGGGGGGGCCGAATCATGGATATTTATTTGTCCCACTTTGGGGAGCGACCCTTGCCTAAGGAGCTGCTCCCCCCAACACAAAAAATCCCTGGGGGTCCGGTGGTTAGATACCTGTTCTATGATTACGGCCCCACCCAAGATTGTGGGACAGGAGTCCACTCCAAACAGGCACAGGGGAAAGAAAATTCTCCTTCTGTTTTCTAAAAAAAAAAAAAAAAAAAAGCTAATCCCCCCCAGAGAAGGGCTTACCCAGGAAGGTCCTCTCTCCCAAAGAGCTGGAAGCAAATGGCTTCCATGATGTCTCTGGCACCATTTGATGAAGTAGGCTCGCCATGCGCAAGTCAACATCATCAGATCACCAAAGGGCACTGGGGATGGCAGCAGAAGAACTGCTGGTGCTGTCATACAGCCATGTTGCAAGGGGTGGGCCTGTGGGTGGACCATCAATGCTGTCTACACAGGTGGGTGCGAGGATGGCTTAAAGTCACCCTCAGCATATGCCCATCGTGGCTTAGGATGATTCCTAGCTGTCGTGAATGTTTGGAATTTTCGGAAAAGGAGTTTTTTTCCACAAATAATATAGTCTATATATTCTGTTTATATCAGACAAGTATTTTTAGTTGTACGTCAATATAGCACTTTGCCATGCTCAAGAACTGATTGGGGTCGAAATACGTTGGCCCTCCATTTGAGTACAAAAATGATATACAAACTGCTTCATTGTGGCCAGTCAGTGCTTTGTGTGAGGAGGAGCATGCGGTGTATGAAAGACGAAGTGGGGTTCCGGATGACGAGCCCTTGATCTGTGACGACAACAAAGATCCAACACTAGTCCTTTCAGAGAGAAAAAGAGAGAGAGGGAGTTAGAAAGAAAGAAAGAAAGAGAGAGAGAGTCTCAAAGTGAACAATAATTACTCAAGCTGACTGTGCTGGGGTGCTGCAAAAGCAATCTCCACAAGTTCAGAATTGCAGGAAGCAATTTATAACTGAATGCTGACACAAAGATACAGGGGGTCATTCTGACCCTGGCGGTCATGGACCGCCAGGGCCGGGGACGGAGGAAGCACCGCCAACAGGCTGGCGGTGCTTCAGGGGCTTACCGCCGCGGTCAGAAACAGAAAACCGGCGGTGTCCCGCCGGTTTCCCGCTGCCCTAGGGAATCCTCCATGGCGGCGCTGCAGGCAGCGCCGCCATGGGGATTCCGACCCCCTTACCGCCAGCCTGGTTCTGGCGGTTTTGACCGCCAGAACCTGGCTGGCGGTAACGGGTGTCGTGGGGCCCCCTAACAGGGCCCCACCAAGATTTTCAGTGTCTGCCAAGCAGACACTGAAAATCGCGACGGGTGCAACTGCACCTGTCGCACCCCTTCCACTCCGCCGGCTCCATTCGGAGCCGGCATCCTCATGGAAGGGGGTTTCCCGCTGGGCTGGCGGGCGGCCTTCTGGTGGTCGCCCGCCAGCCCAGCGGGAAACTCAGAATTACCACGGCGGTCTTTTGACCGCGCAGCAGTATTCTGACGGCGGGACTTTGGCGGGCGGCCTCCGCCGCCCGCCAAGGTCAGAATGACCCCCACAGTGCCTTCTCTGATGTTGTATTGTCTTCTGAACAGATTTCAGCTCTCACAGTGGAAAATAGAACAGAAAAGGAATTTGTGGCCATAACTGTTTTCATAAGCCTAGTTTCCATTGTCAAGAGCTAGTTTGACTCCGTCTAATCTTATGCCGGACTAATAGTTATTGTTGGAGTGAATCCACAGGTGGCATGACAGATAAATAACTGGCTCAGTTAGAAGTAATAAGAACACAAGAACTGGATTTTATATCAGGATAACTAGTGCCAAGCAGTGCCTTTCAAGCTTATTGTATTTTTCCCAAAAGTACAACTAAGGTCTGCACTGAGTCTTTGCTAAATATATAGGGGGTCATTACAACCCTGGCGGACGGTGTTAAAGCGGCGGTAAAACCGCCAACAGGCCGGTGGTAAACAAATTGCAATTACGACTGTGGCGGAAACCGCCAACAAAGACAGCCACTTTAACACTCCGACTGCCACAGTGGTACAGACAAACAGCGCGGCGGTCACCGCCAACAGACAGGCGGAGGACAGTGTACTCCCCACAGTATCACAACCTACCAATCCCCCACCTTTTCCGGGGCAGATTCACCGCGGATAAAAACACGGCAGAAACAGACATTTCAAAGGGAAAACGCTCACCTCTACACACACCATGAGGAAGAGGGTCACCACGGAGCCGGAACTCCATATTCTTCCTGCACTAGTCTTCCTGCTCCTGTACCAGGAGCACCAACGCCGGCGGCGAAGAGCACGGTGAGTACTGCACCTACGACATAGGGGAGGGGGGAGGAGAAAAACAGGGAAACACCACGATTAGTAGTACAGGTAATGCACCATTCATTGTCCGTGGAACACTGGGCCCAAAATGCATGGGCGAGGCCCACACAAGATCAAAACGGAGAGAACACTGCTGGGGCATCAGATAGGAATACAACAGGCACCTCAGGGGGAAGGGAAGGGGGGGCACCCCAGCTGGATGAGTGCACCACGCCAGATCCACGTGGGGGCTCCATGCTCATTGATGTATCCTGGGGAGTGCAAAGCCACAGTCTCTCAAGTCTCTACAGTGGGTGGTTTGCCCACTGTACCATCCTGGGGAGTGCAAAGCCACAGTCTCTCAAGTCTCTACAGCGGGTGGTTTGCCCACTGCTTTATCCTGGGGAGTGCAAAGCCACAGTCTCTCAAGTCTCTACAGCGGGTGGTTTGCCCACTGTACCATCCTGGGGAGTGCAAAGCCACAGTCTCTCAAGTCTCTACAGTGGGTGGTTTGCCCACTGTACCATCCTGGGGAGTGCAAAGCCACAGTCTCTCAAGTCTCTACAGCGGGTGGTTTGCCCACTGCTTTATCCTGGGGAGTGCAAAGCCACAGTCTCTCAAGTGGATAACAGCCTCCACTGGTTCTGGAGGGGGACTGGTGCCCAGAGTGCAGCACACACCCTGTGACAGTCCCAGTTGCATCACTGCCCCTGCCGCAAATGGGCTAGCGGTGCATTCCATGGCGGTCTTTGCCCTGTTCAGCGGTCCCTGGCCTGTTCAGCGGTGTTTGCGTTGCCAGTGTCAGACCTGTTCAGCGGTGCATTCAATGGCGGTCTTTGCTCTGTTCAGCGGTCCCTGGCCTGTTCAGCGGTGCTTGCGTTGCCAGTGTCAGACCTGTTCAGCAGTGCATTCCATGGCGGTCTTTGCCCTGTTCATCGATCCCTGGCCTGTTCAGCGGTGCTTGCCAAGGCGGTCCTTCATTGCCCAGCAGGGCTGTGGTCCAGTGCAGGGTCAGCTGGGCTGTGGCTTGCGGTGCCCTCCTGGCCAGCTGGGCTGTGGCTGGTGGTCCTTCATGGGTCAGCTGGGCTGTGGCTTGCGGGGCCCTCCTGGCCAGCTGGGCTGTGGCTGGCGGTGGCCTCCTGGCCAGTGACGATGGGGCTGGCCTCCGTGGCAGTGACTCTGGCGGTGGCCTCCTGGCCAGTGACGATGGGGCTGGCCTCCTGGGCAGTGACTCTGTCCTCCTGGCCAGTGACAATGGGGCTGGCCTCCTGGCCAGTGACGATGGGGCTGGCCTTCTGGCCAGTGACTCTGGCGGTGGCCTCCTGGCCAGTGACAATGGGGCTGGCCTCCTGGCCAGAGACGATGGGGCTGGCCTCCTGGCCAGTGACTCTGGCGGTGCCCTCCTGGGCAGCGGGGATGATGGCGGTCCTCTCCGCCGTGCTGCTCCTCCCAGACTTTGGAGATTTCTTCTGCCCCTTCCCCACCTTGGGATGAGTCACAGCTGAGTCGACACTCCCCCCGGGAACCTTGTGAGTGGCTTTGCTGGCTGGAGTCTTCCCCCTCTCCCGCCGGGCACTGTCCAACTTCTGGTGCTTCACAGGGGAAGGACTGGCTGTGCTGTGGCTCCGTGCCACACTGGCTGGTCTGGTGGCCGGTGCACTCCACATACCTGTAACAACAGGCACCACTGGTCCCGTATATTTTTGGGCTGAGGTGCTAGTACGGGACCTATGAGTTGGACGGGGGTGGTGGTAAATAGGTTAAGGGGGGCCAGGAAAACACTGGGACGGGTAGATGGAGGGGGTTTGGGAGTGGAGGAAGAGGTGGTGGTTGTAGGAGGTTTATGTTTTGTGGATTTGGGTGCAGGTGCACGGGCTGGAGGCTGTCGTGAGGTGGATGACTGTTGGGTGGGTGTGTGCCTGTGTTTGTGTATCTTGGGAGGGGGCGTCACAGACACACTGGGAGAGGACACAGGGGACGTGTAAATGGTAGTAGGGGTGGTGAGTGCACATGAGCGGGGTGTGGTGGTGGGTGTGCTGGTGCGGGACGTAGTGGTTGGTAGTGCATGCAGGTGTGAGTGTAGACGAGACTGGGAGGGAAGAGGGAGACGAAGAGGAGGGGGACACAGTGGAGGCAGTGGATGTTGGTGTGTCTGTATGTGTGTGATGCTTGCGTGAGTGCCTGTTGGATGTGTGGTGCTTATGTTTGCCTGAGCTTCCCTTGTGTGTTGACGTGTGTGCATGCTGGTCTGTAGATGTGCTTGGGATAGGCTGAGGTACAGGGGATTGGGTCGGGGTGGAGGAAGTTGGAGGGGGGAGGCTAGACACAGGGACAATGGCTGCCATCAGTGCTGAGGCCAGAGTTTGCAGGGTTCGATGAAGGGCAGCCTGACCAGAATGAATGCCCTCCAGGAATGTATTTGTGTGTTGCAATTCCCTTTCTACACCCTGGATGGCATTCAAAATGGTAGACTGCCCAACAGTTAGTGACCCGAGGAGGTCAATGGCCTCCTCACTGAGGGCAGCAGAGGTGACTGGGGCAGGGGCTGAGGTGCCTGGGGCGAAGGTGATGCCCACCCTCCTGGGTGAGTGGGCACGGGGCGAAGGCTGAGGGGCTGCTGGGAGGGTGGTGCTGCTAGGGGGGGGTGGCGGCTGTACCTGTAGAAGTGGCGGGCACACATTTTGCCACCACCACAAGGGAGCTCCCATTGGAGGACGAGTCTGTGTCGCTCGTTGCAGATCCTGTGACCGCCGTGGTGCTCCCCTCGCCCTCCGTCCCACTGGTGTATTCTGAGTCTGTGGTGTGGGCCTCCATGGCCATGTGGGATGCAGCTCCCTCGTGGTCCGGTGCCAGTGTACCTCCGCCTGATGATGCTGATGCACACAAGAACAGGGAGACCACAAAAAGGGGGGGACGACAGAAGAAAGACAGGTTGAGTGCATGGCTTACCGCTACAGTTGGCGGACAATACAGACACAGCAGCCCCCTGCAGTAAGTCGCGCTGTTGGGCTCTACAGATGCAATTCCTGGGATATGGCCTACATGGCTATGGACGACATCTGCACACATAGATGACACAGGGGCATGAATACCTGTACTTGGCACTCTACAGAGGTGGGCTGGGGTGCCACATGGCCTGCATTACGGAGGGGCCTAGCCTACGGAACTCACCCTGGCCTAGGGAAACCGACAGCCCTCCTCCCCCACCCAGACACCTTCACTGCGCGCAAAGTCTGCTGAATGATAGTGTACTCACCCCCTTGTGTCTGCTGTGATGCCCTCAAGCGCCCATCCAACTCAGGGTAGGCCACCGCCAGGATCCGGAACATCAGGGGGGTCATGGTTCGACGGGCACCCCTCCCACGTTGGGAGGCCATCCCCAGCTGAGCCTCCGCCATCTTCTTACTCCAGCGGCGAATGTCCTCCCATTTTTTCCGGCAGTGGGTGCTCCGTCTGTGGTGGACCCCAGGGTCCGGACATCCTTGGCGATGGCACGACAAATATCCTTCTTCTGCTGGGCGCTGACCTACATGACATGTACAGGGGAGGAAGAGAAGTCATTAACAACTGCACCGTCTAAGTGATTGGCCCCCATCCCTACCCTTGCCATGTGGCACATGCATTCACAGTCCTTCATGCACGCAGAACTGTGCCCCCTTCATTCTTACAACCAGCCCTCTCCACATAGGCATAGCCCATACAACATGCTCCCAGTGTACTTACCTGTTGGTCTGGAGGACCGTAGAGTAGCGTGTACTGGGGGAGGACCCCGTCCACGAGCTTCTCCAACTCCTCTGCAGTGGAGGCAGGGACCCTTTCCCCAGATGCACGAGCCATTGTCTCTTCCAGACCGAAGTCACAGCAGCACTTGCAGTGTAGGTCCTCTCCTGTCGAAGATCAGGTATCAAGTGATTGAACAGATAGAAAATGGCGGTCACGTCTGCGGCGGTGCGTACCGTCACCGCCGCCGTACATCGTCATTGGCTCCTGGGACCCATAGGGTCCAATGTTAACCAATGCAGCATTGCGCCGCGGTCTTCGACCGCCTACCGTGACGGTGTAAAACGCCAGCGAAATTACCTCACATCCCATTGTCCCACTTTAGAGGTCAGGCAGCCGCCATTTCAGGGGCCCACATGCCCTAATTACCAACTGCATCATACAGACCTAGGTCTTTGTCTCACAACACAAATACATGCCACATTTTGTGTATGAATGGTGTTCTGTGTAGACTGTGGGTACATACCTCTGACTTGTTTGACTCTGTGGTCGCTGTTGTCATTACTAGGCACAGTCTGCTGGGACATGTGAGGAGATGGCGGAATGCTCCGGTGTACCGACCGCTGGTGGACCTGTCGACAATGGAGGAAAGACATTTGATCATCACCTACAGGTTTGACCGTGCCACAATCCAGGAACTGTGTGCCCAGTTGGAGCCTGACCTGATGTCAGCAATCCGCCATCCCACAGGGATCCCCCCTCAAGTGCAGGTGCTATCAGTGCTCCATTTCCTAGCAAGTGGGTCATTTCAAACAAAAGTGGCCATGGCATCAGGGATGTCCCAGCCTATGTTTTCCAACGTGTTGTCCAGGGTGTTGTCTGCCCTGCTGAAACACATGCGGAGCTACATCGTTTTCCCTCAGGTGGAGGATTTGCCTACAGTTAAAGGTGACTTCTATGCCCTTGGACATATCCCCAACATCATAGGTGCCATTGATGGGACCCATGTAGCTCTGGTCCCCCCCCACAGGAGTGAACAGGTGTACAGGAACCGGAAGAGTTATCATTTGATGAATGTACAGATGGTATATTTGGCAGACCAGTACATCTCCCAGGTAAATACTATGTTCCCTGGCTCTCTGCATGACACCTACATCCTGCAGAATAGCAGCATCCCTTATGTGACGGGTCAACTCCAGAGGCACCAGGGGGGGGTTATTAGGTGACTATGGTTACCCCAACCTGTCATGGCTACTGACCGCAGTGAGGAATCCCAGGACCAGGGCAGAGGAACGCTACAATGAGGCACATGGGCGGACTAGGAGGGTGATCGAATGCACCTTCGGCCCCCTGAAGGCCAGGTTCAGGTGCCTGCATATGACAGGTGGATCCCTATTCTACTCACCATAAAAGGTGTGCCAGATCATCGTGGCCTGCTGTATGCTTCACAACTTGGCTTTGCGAAGACAGGTGCCTTTTCTGCAGGAGGATGGTCCAGATGGCGGTGTTGTGGCAGCTGTGGAGCCTGTGGACAGTGATGAGGAAGAAGACATTGACAACAGGGACTAGGTTATCCAGCAATATTTCCAGTGACACACAGGTGAGAACACATTCCTGCCTACTACGAGTACTTTCACACTTCTACCTCTATCCTTACGGTTTCACAGGTGTGGTTTCCAACGTGTGTCATCTGCTTAGATTCCTCATGGACTTGAGATGTGTGATATACGTATGTTGACATTACATTTGAAAACGCATTTTGTCACTCTCATTGCTAATACACATTTTCGCAATAACAGACTGACTCCAGATTGTTTTGTGCTTCAAGGGTCTTTATTGATGTGCTAAATATTGGAGGGGGGTTGTTAAATGGGCTGCGGTGATGGTGGAGGAATGTCCATGGCAGAGTCCAGTCTATTAGTCTCACAGGTGCATTGCCCATATGGGCATAGGAAGTGGAGCTGGGGCAGTTTAAATTTGGACAGGGTTACAAAGTGGGACAGTGGGATGACAATCAGGGTGGTCTCATTTCTTGGCGGGGGTCTTGGCATCGTGCTCTGTCTTGTTCCTAGATCTCAGGGACTGCTTGCGGAGTGGTTCTCCATCTGCAGGGGGTGGGGTGCTAGTGTGGTGGTGCTGTGGCGGTGCCTCCTGTCCACTAGCGCCGGCGGGGGTGGTGGGCAGTTCATCGTTCATGCTAGTGTCAGGGGCCCCTTGGAGTGCCACAGTGTTCTTCCTGGTGTTCAGTATTTCCTTCAGCACCCCTACGATGGTGCCCAGGGCGGAGCTGATGGTTCTGAGTTCCTCCCTGAACCCCAAATACTGTTCCTCCTGCATGCGCTGGGTCTCCTGAAACTTGGCCAGGACCGTTGCCATCGTCTCCCCAGAGTGGTGGTATGCTCCCATGATGGAGGAGAGGGCCTCGTGGAGAGTGGGTTCCCTAGGCCTGTCCGCCCCCTGTCACACAGCAGCCCTCCCAGTTCCCCTGTGTTCCTGGGCCTCCGTCCCCTGGACCGTGCAGCCACTACCACTGCCCCCAGGTCCCTGTTGTTGTTGGGGTGGTGGGTTATCCTGGGTTCCCTGTAGTGGTGGACACACAGCTGATTGACGTGTCCTGGGGACGGAGGTATGGGCCCGCTGGGTGGGTGCTGTGCTGGTGTTACCAGAGGGTGGAAGCTCTGTGGTGGCCTGTGACTGGGTGTGGGAAACCGACTGTCCAGAGGCCCACAATGGTACGGGCTGGTCATCTAGATCCAGGTGGACAAAGCTGCTGTCATCACCGTGGGCCTCTTCTGTGGGTGGGGTGGAGATGTCTGGACCCTCCTGTCTGGTGACGTTGGGTAGTGGTCCTGCAGTAATGTAAAAGCATGATTCTTGCATCTGTGTGTGTCATGGTGTGCAATGGGTGGGTGAGCGTGTACCCCAGTGCTAGCATTCCTGTGTGGGTGCTTGTGTGATGATGGTTGAGGGGGGTGTTTGGGTATGTGCAGTGGGCATGCTTTAGTGATGGGTGTCCATGCTTTGTTGTGTCATGCAGGGCTTGGTGTTGGGATGTGTGGTTTGTGTTATTAGTACATTAGTGAGGAGTTGGAGTGATAGGGGAGGGTGCGAGTGTGGGGGTCTGTGATAGCATGCAGGTAGGGTGGGGGATGTAATAGTTAAGATTTGACTTACCAGAGTCCATTTCTCCACCAAATCCTGCGAGGCCCTCAGGATGCAGAATCTCCAAGACCTGCTCCTCCTATGTTGTTAGTTGTGGGGGAAGAGGTGGGGGTCCGCCACCAGTCCGCTGCACCGCAATGTGGTGTCTTGAGACCACGGAACGCACCTTCCCCCGTAGGTCGTTCCACCTCTTCCTGATGTCGTCCCGATTTCTTGGGTGCTGTCCCCTGCGTTGACCCTGTCGACTATTCTTCTCCATATCTCCATCTTCCTTGCAATTGAGGTGTGCTGCACCTGTGCTCCAAATAGCTGTGGCTCTACCCGGACGATTTCCTCCACCATGACCCTGAGCTCCTCCTCCGAGAAATTGGGGTGTCTTTGCCGTGCCATGGGGTGGTGTAGGTGATGTGTGGGGTGGTGTATGTGGTGATAAGTGTGGTGATATGTAGTGGTGTGTGGTGTTTTGTGCGTGGAAGTAGTGTGGGTGATGGTCTGGTGTGCCTGTGGATGCTTGGTAGTGGTTTGTAGTGTCTCTCTCTGGCCTTCTCTTTGTAATTGTGGTCGTAGGGGTTTGTGGGTGATATGGGAGTGTGTTTTATATTGTATTGGGTGTGTGGGAGTGGTGTGTGTATGTGTATCAGGTGTGTGTATTTGGAATTGTCCAATGTGGCGGTGTTTTGTATGTGTGTGTGTGTATTTTGAGCGCGGCGGTGTGTACCGCCAATGGGATACCGCGGTTGAAAGACCGTCACGTGGATTCGTGGGTCGTGATAGCATGGGTGTATTTCTGTTGGCGTGACGGTGGAGTTTTTTTTTCCACCAGTTTATCACTGACCTTTGGTGTGGCGGACTTGTGTGGGTGTCTGAATTTTGTCGGATTTCGAGATGTGGGTCGTAATAGCTGTGGCGGAATTCCGCGGCCGCGGCAGTGTGTTGGCGGTCTTCTGCACGGCGGTAAGCGGCTTTTACCGTCAATGTTGTAATGACCCCCAAAGTGTGTCTAGTCAGTTTTCTCTTGTGTATTGTCGTGTGCATCCTTCATTTTCAATGGAAGTTGTTGCTTATTTCCATTCCATAAATTGCCAGTCTTCATTGCGTTTGCTGAATTAATGTTAAATAATATGGCCAGATGTGGTTCTTTTGAAAAGCTCATGAAGTTTCTGAAACGTCTTTTGTCTCAGCCATTTACCTCTCCAAAGGCCTGCTTACAAAATCAACACATAAGTTATATCCCAGTTCTCAGCCCAGTCTTGCTTTTTCCAGACTATAGGTCTATGAAAAATACAAGCACCAAACGTATTGTATTGCCTCCAACAATTACTCCAAATTGTTCAAACTTAAGACTGCATTGCTCTTTTCATAGAAGTAGTTGTAGGCATCAACTACTGCAATGGTGTATGGGCTTGCCTCTGTATAATCACTCCACTAGTTAACATATGAAACAGAGTATTGATTTCAAAATCCTGTGCCTGGAACACAAATCATTTCACAGTACAGCCCCAGCCACCTGTTCAAATTATTCATCAGTCTAGATCAAAATGTGAGGGGGAAGATCTCTGCATCATCAAGGCTTCTCCTTGAGATGGTCTGTATTGTGTTATCTCTGCAATATACCATCAGACCTTTTGTTTTGTTTTTTAAATCCTCCAATACTTTGCTCCTGACTATAATTTTCCAGTTGCTTTTCTCCCCATCCTTCTTAATGCTGCACTGTATAGAGTGTCCTTGGTCATATGACTGTGTTAAAAAACAGTAAATGAAAGTAATAAAAAGTAATTGAACGAAGTAAAAATCTTAAAAGTGAGTCACACGGAGTCATAACTCAATAAAGTTAGACAAAAAAAAACTATTTTAAACAGTAATTTATTTACTTTGTAATTGTTGACATTTAAGGCTTGCAGAGTAAGGGCCAGAAAGTTGTTTTAAGGGGACAACATTTCAGTAATAGTTCTCTTCCTGATAAAAAAAATATCCTAGTAATATATACTGTTACAAAGAAAGGACAAACACTCACAATCACAATAGATAAACCTGACATTTACATATAGAGATCTTGCTTTCTTTTGAAGATCTGTCTATTCTTTCACATACTGAACAGAGTAGCATAGTACTCTAGGCACATTTGTAATTGAACTAAGTTTTCTTCTTCCATAAAAAAAGAATTCTTTGAAAGAAAACGTTTATGCAGCTTCCCCCTGCATCTCCAGTATGAATAATGCACTTCACATTCAAACTTCATATTCAAAGGCAAACTGTACCTTTCCTTCCTCAATGTTATGTACACCCATCAGCTATTTAGTTGTGTGTGTAGCGCTGACAGTTCTTACTTTCACCATCCATTCAATTGTGTGTAAAATCTGGCGTGCTGATAAGTCATACTTGGGTAGACTAGATTTCTGTAGATTAATGAATAGTTTTTAGAGGTACTGCTTTGACGCCACTATAGTTTGTGTTTTTGCACGTCTTAGACTACATTTTGTTTGTGAATTGAAATACAAAACTACTGTCTTATTCTTACTAGCCACAAGATGGAAGTATATATATTTTCTTTTTTGTTGTTGAAAATATATGCTAATTTCTGGTTAATTAACTAAACCTTGGTTTGTAGGCTGGAGGACCTAGAATAATTCAGTTAAGTCTTAGCATGACATGTGGAGCAACATGTTTGTAGCCAGATATGGGAAAACAAAATAGAGTACATGAAAATTTCTTATTTTGAACAATTATCTAGGGTATTATATAATCACTCTGTAAATGCCAGTGTTGCCAAGGTTGGGAGATAGAATGGAGGCATTTTAACTCAAGAATTTCCATTACCAGTTAGCAAACTGCGATTTCAGTATGTTACCTAATGCCATGAGAATAGCTGTGATTTACTGTGTTGTCTCTGTGCTGAAACAGTTGCATAGTAGTCATTTTCTAGCTGATTAACAATTGCACTAAAGGAAATGGTGTGGAATCACATTGTGTTTATCAATCTCATCAGAATGCACTTTACTGTCAATATCCTATAATAAAAAATGAATATATTTGATAGATTTTAAAGAGTACAAACCCATACAAATACTGGGTCTGGTCTGTACCAAGACAAAGATTAAATATCCCACTATCTTGAAGTACGAAGTCTTGAAAGATGCACCACTGTCAACATCATCATTTGGTGTAGCTCTGCTTGTGGAAAGCACAGGTGAGTTGTTGCACTGAAGTAGTGTGTACAAGTGTACAGTATAAAATATGTGAGAAAAAAACCTAAGAAACATTTCCATCTTTGAGCATGACGTAAAAGTTTATTATTTTCTTGGCATTATGGTTCTGTGGTTCCTATAAACATTTATAATTTGATGGTGCAAGTTTGCTGGAGTGTTACTAGACTCTTGTAAAACAACATCAGTCCTTTACCTGTTTAGATTTCAGGAGTCTTTTCAGTTACTGCATTTCCTGCTGCTCCTCTTATATTATAAACAAATCTCACAGGAGTAACAAATAGAAAACAAAGAAAGCTCTAAATGTTCATTAACAAAACTCTAGACCTTTACTTTTACAAAATGGTTTTCCTTTCCCTAAACCCAGAATCAATCTATCTCTTAGTCTCTAGTTCAAACACCTGAAGGCAGCAATAGCTCCACTAGGTCATTCTGAATCAGGAATCAATTACTCCAGGCTGGTCTCTCTAACCCTGGCTCTCTAGCGTATAATTTAAAGTAAGAGCTTTAGCCCTTCTTCAAACCACATGCGTCTGGATTAGCAACAGTTACTTTCAATCATTTTAATACAATAAAGCCTCTGACTAAGGTTGTTACAGGGCCCTCTTTATTTTAATAAAAAATTGCCCTTCTGCCCACCCCTTACTGTATTACTGCATTGACCTTCTGTTCCCCCCTTCTAAAAGACCATCCTTATTTTAATTCCATAGTGCCCTTCTGCCCACTCCTTTCCAGATGAAACATGTAATTAATGAGAGAAACAAATGTAACATACAAAATATATGACCTTACAGCAAGTAATCTTACACGTTGAGGCAGCAGTTTAAGAGCTTAACTTACACCATTTCTACATGTAGTTCTTTTGAAGAGCTGCTTTGTTCATTTATAGTCTCCACATTATTACATACTGAAAAACAGAGAATGCTGAATTTGCTCATAACTTTCTTTGTATTAGTTGCAAGATCATGGAGCTGCCTATCTCCAGCTACATAGTAACATCTATTTTAACTTTAAACTCTGGATTTTTACTTCAGCCTGGAAGTTCTTATAGTTTTAGAACATGGATGGACAAATACTATTTTGCAAGTCTTAATGCAACACATCTCTTCATAGAAGGCACACTTTTTTTTTTTACAAGTTTTAAAATTATTTTATGAAAGGTATTCTAGAGTACTGATACTAGTTACCAGGTACCAGTGCCAGACTGGTTCATTTAAAAACATTACAAAAATCTTTAATTACAGATAAAGAATATAAAATAGGAAGTAAATGTTATTTTATGAGCCCTTCAAAGTTCAGCAACCCAGCCAGTCATTTTTCACATCACCAAATTTCACAATCTTCAAGCTTTTATCTTCAACTTTCATGTAGTACCAGTCCTTGAAGAAGTATGAAAAGCCTGTGAAAGTATAAATATTGTTATAGGTAGCAAAAAACAGAAAGCAGCCATTAAATCTATATTCATCTGAAACATTGTTGCCCTGGTAAAGTAAAAATGAGAGGAAATAAAAATGGAAACACAATTATCAGCCCTAAGACAGATATTGGTGGCTATATGGATATTTTTAGAAAGAGGAAAAAAAGCTTTTTCAGGCATAAGTCATGCTCATTGCCATAATTATTGAATTATTTCTAATAAGTGGGTTGGGAACAAGGTTAACAGATAAAAGAAAAGTGGAGGAAAAAAATAAATAGTGAAAATGTACGCTTACACTATACTTGCATTTGCAGATTCTCCACCTGGCTTACTATCAGAAGGATTATCACAGGGCAGTAGAAATATGGTTGGAAATCTATTTTTTGGAAAGACAGTGTGGTTTGATTGTGATTCTCTGAATCCCAAAAAGAGGAAAATACATGCAAATCACAAGCAAAAACCTACATTGCCTAAATTCCAGCTTACTTTGTGCTTCAACGTTCAATATAAAAGAAACTCAAGGAAAGGAGATCAAAAGAAAGAATCACAAGAAATGTCTTGACAAAATTACAAGCATACTAAGTGCTAACTGCTGTACCCTCACAAGCTATGGCAAAACTGACATTAGGTGGAAACTAGTTGATAGGCATGTGCACAGTCCTTTATACTTGTGCTGTGAGGCAGTGGCATAACGCAAAGTGATGGGTCCTCCCAACAGAATGTGATGAAAGGCTCCTTAGTTTCCTGTATCTCACAGATATTGAATGGCCTTGGGTTGATTTCGGGTCCCCTGAAGGAGTGGGGTTTTCATTGTACCTTAGACGCTGCAGGGTCCTCCGTTTCCCCTTACATGAGGAGAAATGTGTAATGGCAACCCTTGCAGTCTTCAACAACTGGAACCCTATAGTCCTACATCAGTGCTTGGGATCATGTATTAATGTAGGTATTTTGCACTGCATAAATTGTCCTTTTTGAGAACAGATATTACTTCCATCACAAAATGCAGATTCCTTGCATAAGTTTAACACCATCACAGTATTTCTGTCTTTCTTGGACCCCCTAGGGCTCTGGGTCAGAGCTGCTATGTCATATTATCCCTATCTTATTACTACAAGTACTCTAAAACTAAAATGCCTGCCAGAAACCAATGTTTTGACCAAAACCAGATTTACTGCCTGGGCATTTCTGCCTGCTAACAGCTTGACCCTGCTCAGAATGAATGGGTGGTGTTCAGCCCATATTCACCCCTATGAAGCTAGTGTCTTTAACCAAAGCATATTGTGGGTTGGGAGTACCATTTTGCTTCTGAGTTTGTGTTTAGACTTTGTGAAATGTTTGGCTTTTTGTTAGCTATGTGATCCAAAATCCACTGAGAGGACCACACGTGGACCTTGAAAAACAGAGGAACCAGGGCAAAGGTTAGACAAATCAATGCACACTTGAAACATAGGGGTTTGTTGTCGTACTTTCAATTTAATGGAAGATTGTAGAATACACCCTCTGTAAAAGACTGAGACCAATCGAATGACGTACATCTCAATAACTCATGAGCTTCCTCCCATTGAATTCTATTGATCAATAGCTCACAATGGTAGCTACATTGTAGCACCTTAGGTCCATCAGTTTTTGTTTCTGTCATAGTCATTACTCCTTTATTTTTTGTTGTTGTAAATAGGGACCACTACTCTTAAAGAAGGACCTGGAATAGAGACCAGGAAAAAAATCACTAGTACATTGAAGAAGGAGGACCAGTAGCTGCTTTGCAATATTGATCCACTTATCTACTTCCTGCCTATGCAATGCTGCCATCCTAGCACATGCAATCCATGGCTCTTATATGGACTGCACAGCTTGAGTGCCTGTCAGATTTCTGCCTGCACAGATCTAGGTGACACAACCTTCACTGTACACATGTTTTCAGACAGTCTTGAAGGTTCTGAGTTTATTACATTGTGGTTATTCTCAAGCTCCATGGTGTTCTTAATGTGCGGTAGGGCCTTGTTAGTTCATAGATAATTCAGATTTTCATCTACATGAACTTTAAATGTGTGGTACATAGTTATACTACAGGACAGTAATTCAAACTGCTTTTAGGAAAAATAAGTTAAGTCATTGAATTTATTTTATATAAAGAACCTGAAAGATACTTTATATTTCACTCAAACAATAGCCTTCTTGGATGTGCATGCCACGTATAGTGTGAAGCAGTCTGCCTGCCCAGTAACTACTTGAACTAACTCTACAAAGCAGAGACAGGCTGTTTTCTCTCTAAAAAGCCACTTATATTGTCAAACCAAATTTCAGCTTACCACTTCCGCTGTGATCCAGGACTGCATCTAAATTATCTGGAATGCCATTCCAAGCATCAGAAATCAATTTAGGGAAACCAGGGTCCATTTTCTTCTTCACTTCATTATACCTGTAGACATTGTAAATGTAGATTTCAGGAAAAACATATAGTGACACACATTTAAGCATGTTTTCAATAGATCAGCATTATTATAGAACAATTATAGCAGGGTTGCTCAACATTTGGAATTTATTTACCTGCAATTTTGGAAATGTTTCTCTTTATTTTCTACTTTGGGTTGCACCTCCGAGTTCTCTGTTTTATGTTGAAACCATGTGGTATCTATCACAGATCGTGCCTTGTCCGTCTAAGTTCTGCATCACCTGCTGCTTCTCTCAGATCAATGCATCAGATTGATATTACAGCCTAAATATGTAGGAACCTTCCTGTTTGGCCTCCATGTTTTAGGGTGCATCTCTGAGTTGCCCTGATTAGACTCAGGGGGTCTCATGCTCAAAGAGTACACAGAAATGAGGTTTGAGGAGCTACCCAGGCTTTATTTTAAGTCTGTGGAGAACTGCATTGCTGTGTTTTGTTTCTTATTGTGGCCTTTCCGCCTTGCTAGTAGTTTAGGTTAATTAGGTGGCTAGTTTGTTTTTCAGGATGCCCATTGCATGCCTGCAAAAGCTCTTCCTTTCTGTACTGCAAAGCAGCTGTAATTGAGGTACATTAGCTCCTGAGGCTACTGCATATCGTAGACTAAATAACAAGTTAGGGATGCTCCTACATCTGACATTTGCAGGGTCCTACAAATGACTAAATGCAAGTTAGGGATGCTCGTAAGTACGCTCACCTTTCTTTCTTCCTTTTACATCATGGCTTCACTGTACCACCGTTTTAACACTTTCTTTACTACTTCTTTTATTTATTTTCCAAAGAATTTTGTTTCCTTCTTTTTTATTCCTGCTTCTCTTCGGGATATTGCAGGTCCCTTTTGGCGCTTTCATCCCTGCTCTTCTCCTTCCTCTCATGCCCTGCAGGCCACATGTAAAATGCATCACAGCCTTTTTTTTAATCATCATTTAATGTTATTTGAGCTCTCCTACTGCTTGAAGGGGCAGGTTTGGGGCACAGGAGCATTTCTGTTATGTCACATGTTACATGACAGAGTGCAGTTACAGGTCACATAAAGATATAGTGAGATAGGAACAAACTCCCAAGGCGAGTATTTTGATTTTTGCGATAACTATGGAGAATTTAATACAAAATGCATTTGGGACCATTCACAGGAGCTAGCTTTACCTTGTTACTTCACAATCACAAAGGTTGTAGGTGTAGCTGATCTGTATTATTGTGAAGTAATTTAAACAACTAGAGAAATGTACCAAGGGTGCCCTCTCAACTTAGTGGCCACTGAATATCCCCCCAGCTAAATGCTAGGAGCTGGATGCCAGGGTCTTGGATCATTTCAATTGAAAAACATTGATCTACAGATTCACCAAGTCTGCTTTAAACAGCTAACTTCTGAAACAGAATACAAAACTTCAACAATACCAATCATATCTATTGGACCAAATAAAAAAATAAATCCCCAAAACTGTGTCATAAAAGATACAATCACGAAGAATGTATAATTTTAATCATATGAAGATAGTTAATATAAAGTAGATAATGTTGGCAGAAAAAAATAACGAGTGAACAGCGAACCAAGAAACTTGATTAAAGATGATCGATAACAGGCATCTGTGTGCAGCACAGAAAAGCAATGGAGGAAAACGAATAACAGTGTCTTGTACATACTTACAGGCTTTGGAAAAGGAGGTACAGCGTCCTGTGAATTATGAATATCTGCACCTTCTTGGCTCCTGATGGACTCTTTAGAACTGCGACATGAATGTGGTGAAGTGAATGCAGGTTTAGAATGTTGAGTTCACGATTACATGCAGGCAAATAAAGATGTGTAATACTGATCTATGTGTGGTGTAATTATTGGTGGGTACCCAGGCTGGGGAGGATGCTACATCTGACATCGAAATAGGGGATAAGTAACCCAAAGATCGGCAGTGCTCTCCCAAAGAGTTTGCTGTGGTCAAAGCAAACTGACCGTGCATGGCATGTGTGCCTCCGTCAAAGTGAAGAGTTGATATTTGGCATATGTGGAGTCAAAGCACAGGTCCAGCCAGTGTGAAGTTTGTGAAGATAAAGAAAGTTTCATTGAGAAGTCAACTCATTGGTGGCCAAGAACTTGCTGGCAAGGCCGTAAAGAGAGGTACCGCACTACTATGCAACATAAAGCTATTCAGCATATGAAGTGATAAATCTAAATACAGCCACCAACAGGTAAAGAAAAGAAGCGCTGAAATGACCATAGTCAAATATGAGTTGGATACATAAAAGCTCTAGCTGAGAGAACAATTGATAATAAAGCAAACTGTTGTTACACTTACCAGAGTCTCGAGAAGAAGCGCTCTACGACCTCAGAAGCGAGGAACCCCAAGAAGAAGCATAGAGGTTGTGCATATGAGCTGTCCAGTACCTGAAGTGGCACACCACCAAACCTGCTGGGTGGCAGCTCAGCACAACTCCAGAAATCCCCAAAAAGTGAAGGGCTGCAGTGGAGACCAAGAAGGAGGTCACAGTTCCAGAGACTATCAAGGATGACCTAGATGCCAGTACATTGAAAGGTCTCAGAGATGGTGTGCATGAACAAGTTCACCAAGACCGCCAAGCGGAGTCAGAGAGAATTCCATCCTCAGTGTCAGCTAATCCCATAAACAGTTATAATGCTGCCACCTTCCTGAAATCATCAACATCATTTGATACCGCCACAAAATAGAATATTGGCGATAGATGGACTGGTTGTATAGAGACATATGAAGATTTCATTGATGCGCTAGAGGAACCAGATAACAAGAAGATTATCAAATACCTCAAGAATCTGTTAGTGAAGGTGCAAAAGAAGTCATAAAGAAAATGTCGCGAGCTGATGAACTTACATTTTGTCAAATTACAGAAGCCTTGAATCTACAGTTCAATCCAATACTGAATGTAGATTACAAAAGGTCAATTTTCAGTCAAGAATGACAGAGAGTTGGTGAAACCATAGATGAATTTGTTGAGAGACTGGATACCCTCATCAAACACTGTAAATGTAATAAATATAATTATGAGGAAGCAATATGTCTCCATGTTATTGATAGATGCCTGTCAGATTCATTCAGACAACAAATGCTGAGAGAAACTCTTAATCTGGAACGAGTTCTCATGTCTGCCAGAGTTGAAGTGTGCCACTCGACAAGCCGCTGACATGGAGGCCAGAGGTGCCCAAAGCGAGTCAGCCATGAACATGAAAAGCAAGCAGAAAATCAAAGCTGAAGGACACAAGGTGCTGTCTCCATGGAACAAGTAGTTGTGTTTCAGGTGTGGATTGTTGTTTACACATGAAGGTAAATGTTCCACCACTGGACAGATTTGCAAAGGTTGTGGGAAGGAGAACCATTTTGTAATGGTTTGCAAGGCAAAGGTCAAAGTAAGTGCATCATAGTGAGGAGACAAAATAGCCACCCGAAAGTTCCAGAAGCGACATTCGACGCACGCCCTCAAGGCAAGGACAAAACCAGTTGAGACAAACTGACACCAAAAGAAGTCAATCATCGTGTAAATCATCATAAGAAAAGTTCTTCAGTATCAATATTAAGTGAAAGTGAAGAAGATGATTGTGCAATGTCGATGTTTACCTCAGAAAAATGTGCACAAGTGGGACTGGCCACATGTGAAGAGAAATACTAGTCAAAGAAAGACTACATGAAAAAGCATCAAAGTCATTCAAACATAGTCCTAAAATTACACTGAATACCTTTCATTATTGTCAGTGGGGCATCGATAAACATTATGACTGAAGAGAAATATTATAAACTATCTACATTACAGTGACGGGTGACATAGAAAATTAAAGTATACACATTGAAAAGTCAAGTTGCATTCGTAGCGACGATAAAACACAAGAAGACAAAAGCGCCCATTCATGTGCTTCAAGGTATGGTGTCTAGTGCCTGTTTGCTCAGTTTCAGCACAGTTGCTGATACGGGACATATCTCAGTGAACTACAGCATGAATGCTCATCACACAATTGTGAGTCTGTTCCCTTTTTTGTTTCATGGGTTAGGAAAGCTTAAGACTATGAAAGTACAATTGCATATTAATGAGGATATCCCCCTTGTTGACAAAGACACAGAAGAGTTGTATTTCATTTACAAGAAATGGTAGAAAGGAACAGGAATCATTAGTTAAACATGATATCATTGAACATTTCACTGGTCCAACACCATGGGTTTCTTCGATAGTGATAGTACCCAAAAAGGACATGGATATGCGTCAAGCGAACAAACCCATTGAAAGAGAATGACATCCAGGTCCACACATTGCTGACATGACAACACAATTGAATGGTGCAAAAGTCTTATCTTGCCTTGATGTAAATAAAGGGTATCATCAGATGGAGCGCATGGAGAACTGCAGGTACATTACAACCTTTTCTACATGTATTGGTCTATTTCAGTATAAAATTCTAAGGGCCTTATTTAGATCTTGGCTGAGGGGAATACGTTGTCACAAACATGATGGATATCCCCTCCTCTTTATTACAATCCCATTATGTCCTATTGAGATTGTAATACAGCGGACGAGATATCCATCACGTTTGTGACGGAGTATTCCATCCACCGAGATCAAAATCAGACCCTAAGTTATGGTGTCATCACCTTCAGAGAGTTTTCAAGATGTCATTCGATGTATCATACAGCCTGTCATGAATGATTTTAACTATAGTGATGACATATTTGTTTTTAAAGCTACACAGAACAGGCAGTCAGCTGAGTGACTGTAGGAAGCTGACTCTTTATATAGTATATCAAAATGAGTCCAGCGGTTCCCTTACTAGTGGACAAGGGCTTGCTCTAGCAATCCCAAGATGCTCTTTTAGGAGGTAGTGTGGTTGAGCAACCCTGGGCTTATCAGAGAGGACTGTTAGACATCTGCAAATACACATGCACAGTCAAAAATTGCAGCACATGACTCAATAAGAGGAGATCCACACCAATTTATAAAAATAACATATCTTTATATATATTTAGGCGCTAGAATCAATAAGATCAGGTAAGTACGTTTTGCAAGAGAAATACTTTCAGGTTTCAAAGTAGATACTTAGTGCATTTTCCAAAGGTGACAATGTTATCCTATTGAGGGAAAACAAACAGCATACAGGCATAGTACAGTGACCTACAGGATCAATCTCCTGGACTTAAAGTAAGTATGGGGCGATGTCCAAGGCAGCACCAACAGGACACCTCGGGAAGCAATAGGGATAGGCCTGGTTAAAAAGAGGCTGCAGGTTTGGACTGGGAGGCCAGTCGGGGTAAACCAGCAAGTTGGCTCAGCTTTCACAATACTCGGGGATGTGTGGAAACCTTAGGTCCGCTTCCCCACCGGCCAGAGGCCACGAGTGCAGAGGTGTTTTGAGGCATCAGATTTTTGTCACCAGGAGCACCTCTGGTCGAGGGAGCCTGCAAACAGAGGCTGCAGGCGGTGTTAGTGAGTCCACAGTGGGCAAGCCCAAGGTGGGCTTTGTCTCTGGAGGGCCGGGGCACCACGCTGGCACTGTTGGCCAGCTTCAGCTCAGGCTAGGCAGCACGGGTGCAATGATGCTGTCCGGTGTTGGGTTTTGTCGGTCCAGAGTTCTCTCACATCTTTTGGGGTGCCTGTAGGATGCCAGGAAACAGCTAAGCTGCTCCACAGGAGTTCCTGATTCTTTGCTGAAGGTAGAAAGTCCTCCAAGGCTTTTGGAGGCATGAGAGCTTGCAGGACAAGACGATTTTGGTGAAATACTGCAGTAACAGCAGATAGGCCGGCAGGGCTGGTGCGAAGTATTTTGCTTCTTCCGCAGTCTTTGCTTTCGGGGCTCTTGAGTGTCCTTCTTCTTAGTAGGTCAGCGGGAATCTAATTTCCTGGTGCCAGAAGTTGCCCTAAATGCTGAATGTAGGGGCGTTAAGGTATTGTAGCATAGTAGCCAATGGGCTACTTACCCCTTGGGGTCACTATGCCCCCTATATGAACATGTCCTGTGGGAAGTGGGCATAACCATGTCCCAGATTTCCTAGTTCTGCCATCACCAAGATGGCAGACTTTTACATTCTGTACCCACATCAGACAGCTTACCTTAAGGGTGAAACTGACTTTAGAGTGGACACGCCTTCATGGCTACTAATTTTCCCACCTGAAGCCAGAAGCCAGATCTAGATACCAAGGGTGGTGGGCCTCTTTGAAGCCCACTTCCTTTTATTATGCAAATGAAATCAATTAGTAAAAAAAAAAGACAAACACAGTAACTCTCTGACCTGGGTATATAAATAAGTAGAAACAAATTGGTCTTCAAAGAAGAAGTGTAGCACTTAACTTCCATGCAGTGATTCTAAAAATATTTTGTCTTGATAAGATTGTCATGTAGTTTATACATTTTATTCAATTTATAGTTCAGTACTGGTTCTGAATAAAAATTCATTACATTCATTACATCCAGGTGCTCCCAAGGTGACGGGGCCTTCCTTACTACAAATTTTGCAACCTTTCCAGGTGCCAAATGAGCCCTGGGGCAGATGGGTCGGCATCTCCCTTCTAAGGGAAGCTAGATCTTGATAGCAAGTATGGTGGGCCTCTTTGAAGCCCCCTGCCTTTGTATGCAGATGTGCAGGTCATCCTGTTGGGAGGGGTGTCTTAACAACCCTGCCAAAGCAGGGTTTTTTCCTGACCACCCGAGAGCATAGGTTCTCACCCTTGGGGTCAGAAACCTCCCTGTTGCTGGCAGGCTAATTAAAACTAGTCATCTACCACAGTGGTAGATGGTAGGTTTTTCAGGTGGTACCTCTAAGGTGCCCTCTGGGTGCATGTATTAATAAATCTATCACTGGAATCAGTGAGGGTTTATTAATACGAGATGTTTGATACCGAGCATCCTTATTTTCAGTGAAGCCATCATGTGGCTGGGGAACTCGTATTAACCAGTGTCCAGCAAGTGCACTTAAAATGTCTTTCCTGACACGTACTATGTCTAAGAATTGACAAAAACATAGAACTGACATATCTGCTCTTGCAGGTATGTCTACACATATAATATAAGGCACCCTGCCTTAGGGCTGCAAGGCCTGCTGTAGGGGTGCCTTACATGTATTGCACGCAGTGTCAGGGGACATGGCACACAAGTTGTGTGCCATGTCGTGTTCTCACTTTTAGCTGCACCAAGACACGCAGCCTGAAGTGACAGTCTGTATGAGTTTGGTCTTGGGTCTCTTAGCGTGGCACAAGCTGCGCTGTAGATCTTGGGGGACCCTCTTTGGTACCCTGTACTATGTACCAGAGGCACCATTTACTAGGGACTTACACAGGTGCTAAAGGCCTGGCCACTTGGGGATCAACTACCCAGGTGTCTTATTTGGGGAATGAACACTGGCACTAGGGACCTGGTTAGCAGGAATCCAGTGCACTTCAGTTAAGGTTGCATCAAAAAAGAGGCAAAAAGTTGGGGGACTACTGCAATCAAAACCCACTTTCCTACTTTGATGTAGTAGCAGGTCTAAAAAAGAAAGTAACATTCTGGACTGCATATAGTTTTTTTTATTGTCAGCCATTCAGAACATGGTAGAGAGAACTAATATTTTCTACACTGGAAGGCCCCTTTAAATTATGCAAAACCAGGCAACTGCAAAATAAGATGTTGGCTATGCTGCTGTTCTAACTTGTAATGTCATATCATCTTAGCTCAGAAATGTCTTAATTCATTGGCCGGAAGAAAGGTCACACTTTCCACAGCAGAAACTATAGATTTCATGGAGTGATTATCATGCAGTCAATGTATTTAGTGCCCAACTTGCTCATATGTACATAGCCTCTTGTTGGAAAAAAGATAGGTAAGGAAATATCGTATTGATTTGAAAAATATTTTGAAATATTTAAAATTATTTTAAAAATCACTAACTTTTCCCTACTGAACAACATCACTGAACGAGCCAACCTTTAAAAAGATAAGCATTATTGTCTCACAGGATAAAAGCACACAAACCAAAAAATTTCCCCATGAGGCTAAAATTCAAGAATGTGATCACAAAATCAGGGATTGATTTTAAATGCAACACATTATGCCACAATCACTCTGTAGTTAACACGATCTTTCCATGTTTTTCTCTAGCACATTAATTACTCATCATGCAATTCATGTTTGAGAAGATACTATAGCAGTATCAATGTCACTCTTTGGTTTCCACTCACCGCAACCAAAGAGTGACCTATGAATCTCCACGTTAGTATCTACACATCAACTGCAAATTATCAACTTCTAAAAATTTGCAGCTGCACAATATCATCAAAGTAACTATAAAGTTAGAATAAAGACTGCACATTTTGCCATGCCTTCTTGCCTAGACAATGGCCCTCATTCTGACCTTGGCGGGCGGCGGAGGCCGCCCGCCAAAGTCCCGCCGTCAAGTTACCGTTCCGCGGTCGAAAGACCGCGGCGGTAATTCTGACTTTCCCGCTGGGCTGGCGGGCGGTCGCCTTCAGACCGCCAGCCAGCCCAGCGGGAAAGAGGCTTCCACGATGAAGCCGGCTCGGAATCGAGCCGGCGGAGTGGAAGCTGTGCGACGGGTGCAGTTGCACCCGTCGCGTATTTCACTGTCTGCGCAGCAGACAGTGAAATACATGTAGGGGCCCTCTTATGGGGGCCCCTGCAATGCCCATGCCAGTGGCATGGGCACTGCAGGGGCCCCCAGGGGCCCCGCGACCCCCCCTACCGCCATCCGGATCTCGGCGGTCCGACCGCCGGGATCTGGATGGCGGTAGGGGGGGTCGGAATCCCCGCGGCGGTGCAGCAAGCTGCGCCGCCGCGGAGGATTCAATGGGGCCGCGGTACACTGGCGGGACCCCGCCAGTGGTGCCGGTCCGACCGCGGCTTTACCGCCGCGGTCGGAATCCCCATTGGAGCACCGCCGGCCTGTCGGCGGTGCTCCCGCGGTCCTCCGCCCTGGCGGTCAAAGACCGCCAGGGTCAGAATGACCACCAATATTTGGTAAGTTGATATTGTGCATCAATATGGTAGCAATTTATTTGTGTATTCATACAAACTTTTCCATGCATCTAGGTTCTAATGGTCACAATCTTCAAATTAATACAGTAGCAATACATTTTCAATAATAAACATCAAAGTTAGCTATCCGAATGCAATGCACATCTGCTAACTCCTACCTCCAGAATTTATCTCCCGAAAAAATGTATGTCTTTTTGTTTTTGCTCCAGTTGAAAGCTGCATCAACGTGTTGCACGTCAGGAGGTAATCCAAGGCTGGTAAGCCTTTTCGGGTAACCTCTTTCCAGTGTGCTAGCAGTATAAATCCAATACTCATTGCCTAGGTAAAAACAAAACTATTTATTTAGAAATTTAATAAAGGACTGTAGAAGCATTTTTAAAATAATGAAAATGAATAAAATAATTAGACAAAACTGCAGTGCCTTTTAATTCAAGTAAAAGAAGTAGGCTGTCACATTTACACGTTTAGGCTTGAAAAGCTGATACTGCAGTTTTGCAAAGTTGACCTACATTAGGAATGTAAAATGATGAACGTTTGACAAGCTAATATGATGTGAAAAGGATGATTTCATGTAAAAGTAGTAAGTTTAAACTTTCCACAGGCGTATTTTTAATATAATATAATAATGTAATAAAATGTTTTAGGTTAACTGTGCAAAATGTTTTAAAGCATACAATAGCAACCTTATAAGAAATCAATAGCTTGTGATTTAATAAATGATGTAAAAGCCTAACCATGAACGGAAGTTTTATCAATTGAATGATGAGAACCCTCATACAAGTATATTAAGGTTTGATAAAAATGTTGCATTTAGACATTGTTGTCTATAGACTATTGTTTCGGGTATGGGACGATGACAAAATGTTCCTGTGCCTATGAAGACACCGATTGCTGATTGGCTGACAAAAGGAAGAAGATGAAAGATGTTGCAAATGTTTAGATATGTTTCTTTATATTAGTGTGTGTTCCTAGTAGATGCAGACACTCTTTTCCAGACGCTTCACCAGATACCTTCCCGGACTCTCTCTAAGGCTCATTCTCTCCAGACTCATTCACTTTACTGCCAGAATCTTTGCTGCTCTGAGACTCTACTGAGTTTCTTGAACCTCTCTTTATGGGAAGTTCTGCTTTGATTGATAATTGATATTTAGTTTCTGAAGCTTTATGCTTGAACCTCTATATTTGTAGCTCTTTATGGAATCTGACTGACACTTTTTTCTCATTCTTCCTGAGATTTAGAATAGGGATTCCTGCGTCTATGGAGCACACAATGCAGTTTAGAGTGTTATCAGTTGATTGATTATTACGCTTTATTAATGATTGACTGATGATAATATTCTATGCTGAGTTCAATAAAGATTGAACACTGATAAATAAAGCTTTTGAACCCACAGGTTATTTAATTGATGTGCAGCTCCTGGTTAATCTGATACATGTCCAAGGTCTGTGGGCCTGTGACGCTTTGATTTCTACCTAGTTGAGGTGGTAAGCATTACTTCATAAACTATTATTTAACTGATATGCCTACTCCAGTAGCACTATAGCAATCTGACTAGTTCAGTCAGAGTGTGGAGAAGTGTACAACTATGGCAGAGAGTTAGATTCAAGGCAGATCTGTGGAAAGATGTGTTCAAATGTCTTCTAATTTATCAAACAACTTTAGTTTGCAAAGAATAAATTTTCCTTATCAGTTTATGGTTGTACAGAGTGATCATGTCATTTGAGGCCCAATCTACAAAACATTTTTGCGGTTGCAAAAGGTGAATTTCACTGCTTGCAACCGCAAAATGGCTGTGTACAATGTATCATTCCTTATTTTGTGAGTCGATATCCTGTTACTGACTTGCAAAATGGGGATTGCAACTTGCAATTAGAAGGGGGCGTTCCAAGGGCGTCCCTTCCTAATTGCAACTCACAGGCCCATGCTTGTGAATGCTGTCACAAAACAATTGCAGTTAACACCAATTTCAAATTGGTGTTAACCCAATTGTAAATGAGAAGGGATCCCCGTGGTACCCCTTCCCCTTTGTGAATGGTAGCAAAAATGTTTTTTCAGAGCAGGCAGTGGTCCCATGATCCACTGCCTACTCTGAAAAAAAGAAAAGAAAACCTTTTATTTTTCAAATGCATCCCGTTTTCCTTTAAGGAAAACGGGCTGCATTTCCACCAAATAAACTGCTTTATTAGAAAAGCAGTCACAGAAATGGTGGTCTGCTAACCCCACCAGGGCACCATCCCTGTGAGTGCGGCCATTCCCAAATGGGTCGCAAATTGCGACCTGCCTTATGAATATTAATGAGGCACGTCCTGTGCGACCCATTTGGGAAATGCTTACAGTGTCTCAGACAATGTTCCACATTACAAATTGCAACTCGCAATTTGTGACTCGCAGAAAAATGCAAATTCAGAGTCGCAATCTGTAATGGTTGTACATTGGACCCTTGATGTTTTAATGTTAAATCGTTCAACCATTCCCACTACTATCTTTCAGTATTATTGTGTGTGTTCTGTTTTGATGCACCTGTTGTTGATATTCTTAAATTGCCATGGTTGCTGCATGATACATTGGGTTTTTGCATCATGTTAAGGTCCTGTATACAGAATTGTACACCTCCTGTTACAACTGGGTTGGACTTCAGAGTGACATCATTAACAACAGTAGAGGAGTTTTTAGTTTTCTGGGGTGTCTCTTGCCACCACTCAGCTCATCCCATTTCATGGACCAGTGCAGCTAGTAGGTTGCAATAAGAAAACATGATCAAAAAAACATGCATTTCCATCCGCCACCACTCCCCATAACCCACTCTGTTTAAAGTGCTCTTCACTCAGGTCACTGGAAACCCCTATAAGTGAAGGGGAATATATTGGAGAAAGCAGAAGAATCCATCATTCTACCACCTCTTTCCGCAGAGCCAATGGTGGTAAATGATCAACATAAACCTTCCAGTGTATCGCTTGGGCTTGTGGAGACTGGGGAAGACAAGTGAGGCACCTAGGTTGTAGCACTGACATCACAATAGTGAAAAAGACATTTAGTTTTTTTCACTGCTTTGACGTCACATAAATGAATAAAAGGACATCTCTTTTTCATACTAATTACATTTTATAAAAACGTACCAAACATACAGAATTGCAAATGGGTAAAAGTAACATCATAGGCAACTTGAATTTTAATCTATTTCTGTATTTGATATCGCTCAAAGTCCCTCGATGAAACACACTTAAGTTATTTAATTCACAGCAATACACATCTCTTTTGATGAGGATACTATTGACTGTAGAATTCTGGAGAAAGAAAAGGGGGTAGGTGCAATAAGTGTAGGCATGAATGTACACGTATTAGCTTAGTGAGGAAAATTGTTGCCTGACCCAGCCTGTCATCTGCACACAGGTAGCCCTACTGGCAGATGAGACCCAGTCTAAATTGTGTGTGGCTTAAGGTACTGAGATGCTAAGGCCTTTTAATACTTTGGTTACCAAAAGGGCATGTGCCTTTACTCTATAATCTGTAGTGTTTTTCACATTGTGCTTTTTATGTCTAAAATGTGTAATTCATAACTTTTGATTGGCACAAGGACCAGAAGCAGTCCCTTCTATACATTTCCTGGGTCTGAAACCCAGTTCTACTGTTCATATTTACTCAGGCTGGATTGTTTCATATACTTGAGTGTGAAACGTTTTGGTAATAAAATTTGCTCTTGACTTGTCCTGGTGAAGATAATAGTTTTGCTCTCCAACCATCAGATCAAAGGCCTTGTAGGAAATATGCACCATTCCTAAAAACATTAACTCTGGTACTGGAGGAAGGGGCAGAGCTGTGAATTATAGAAACTGCTAGCAGCATATCAAGGTTACTTAATGTAAGGGGTTTTCCCAGCCTTACCAACTGAGGGATTGTAGATCCAGGTGTATTAGGGTTCTCCTTGAAGTTTGAAGGGGAAGGTATGACAGGATGGACATTACCACAGCAAAGCTGGTGTGCCCAAATATCATGACTGTGAAATTTTCCCAGCATGCCACGTAAGTGCTAGTGGACTAAATCTTGTTTATGTATTTTAGACATGGCAATGTTAGATTGGGAGAAGGTCAATGACAGAATTTACAACCGCCTTAAAAACATCTTGCGAAGGCAGGACGAGCTGGAAAGGAGCCTTGCAGAAAGAAGAATAGTGATCATGGTTGTATGATAATTTTCTCGAGGGCAGGGTTTTATCCACTTCTAACTCGTATTTATCGACTTCATTGAACTCTCCGATGGGACTATTTTCCAGGTAGCCCTCCTGGACAGATCCCAGAAGGAATGGGCACTGTGGCCAGAAATAAGCTGGCGGCATAGGTGGCCAACAGAGGCAAATGACCCACTGATACAACTGGGTCCCAATAACCTCACTTTGCCTTGTAGCCTCCAGTCCAGACTTTTGTCATTGGTGGCCTAGTAATGCAAATAACTGAGACCCAAATTACGAGTTGGATCAGAGATATGACTGGGGGAGAACTTGAAAGGAAGTATATGAAGCTTTCTGAATTGTATATTATTATTGGAAACATAGGATCTGTCTTAGAATTTGTTGGATGAGTTACTCTGCCATAAATGTGACAGATATCCCGTTCACCTTACTACAAGTACGTTACATCTTATGGCACATGTAATAAGGTGAACAGGATATCTGTCATATTCGTGATGGAGTAATCGTGAGCCAGACTTTAAATCAGGCCCATAGTTTCCTTGTTTGTACAGCGGTAGATCTGATGAGAAAGTTTTCTTACATAGAGACAGCCGAGAAAAAAGGATCATTAAACTAATTTTACTGGAGGGACACAAGGTTATTCTTTCATTTGAATCTGAACACATAACAAACAAGTTACCTACCTTTGGTAACACCATTTCTGGTAGAGACTTTATCTAGCTACAGATTTCTTACCTTAGAAATATCCCCAGGTGTCAGACTGGATCTGGAAATGTTTTGTGAGCAGTAACCCTGTGTGCCGATAGGTGGCGTCGTTCTGCTTCATGAAGCGTCATCGGTGTTGTCTGTGTCAGAAGTGACATTTGCAGTGCATATATAGGGAACAGCCCTGTCCCTAGATATGCATTTACAGAGCAGGGAGGGTCGGTGGGTCGTTAAGGAATCTGCAGTTAGATAGAGGCTCTACTAGATAAGGCGTTACCGACGGTTAGTAACTTGTTCATCTGATAGAGACTTCTTGGCACAGATTCTTTACCTTAGACTAGATACCCAAGCAACACCTTCCCGGAGGGGGGTTTGCAGACCAATTTCACATGAGAAAGTCCTGCAGGACCTAACGGTCATAATGCCCATCTCAATTGACCTAGCTGTCCAGGCAGTAGTGCTTCGTAAATGTGTGCAGAAGCCCACGTTGCTACCTGGCAGATGTCCAGGACCAGAACTCCCATACTAACGCAGTGGTTCCAGCCTTGACTCTGGTGTGATGAGCATGCAAACCCTCAGGTAGTTGCTTCCTGGCCAATGCGTAGCAGATCTTGATACAGAACACGATCCATCTGGAGATGGTCCGCTTCTGTACGGCCTGACCTTTCTTCGCTCAGATATACCCTATGAAGAGTTGGTTATCCACCTGGAACTCTTTTGTTCAATCAAGGTAGAATGACATTCCTCTTTTTAAGTCCAGACAATGCAGTTGCTCCTCTTCCTTGGAAGGATGTGGCAGAGCTTAAAAAGTAGGCAGAGTGATGGATTGGCTTCCGTGAAAGGGAGTGATCACCTTCGGAAGAAAGGAAGCTCTTGTACAAAGCACGTGGGAAGAAGTCCAAATAAAGAGGCTTGAATGATAAAGCCTGAAGCTCACTGGCCCTCAAGGCAGATGTGATAGCCATGACGAAGGCTATTTTGATAGTAAGGAACCTGAGTGGACAATTTTGTAAAGGCTCAAAGGGAGTGCACATAAGAAAAGTGAGGGCAAGATTTAAGTCCCACTGGGGACTAACAAAAGGGGAAGGTGGATACATCTGTTACATACCTTTTAAAAACCTATTTACAATAGGGGATCTGAAGTGGTATGACTGTTCAGGCAGCTGTGGAAATAGCAGAAAGGTAGCCCTTAAGAGTGCCCAGAGCAGAGCCCTGCTAGGCAAGGGAAAAAATAAATAGAGGAACTTGAGAAAGGGGTGCATAAAGGTGATCAATCTGTCTTTTTGTGCACAGTGCCATAAACGTTCCCCAATGGCAGGTGTAAACCGATTTGTTGTAGGGACACCTGGCTGCCAAGATAACTTTGCAGATTTCGAGAGGAAAGTCAAATGCTGCCCTTCAAATTTTTACACGATTTCTGGTAGAGGACCCACTCCTGCTACCTCGACAGAAGAGTCTCTCAAAGGGGAGCTTGATCGGAAGACCAATAGCAACACACAACAGATTCCAGACTCTGTGCCCAGTCCATATCCGCACTAATGACTTGGGCCCGATCTTACCTGATCTTCTTAGGAACTCTGGGCAGAAGTTGTATAGGTGGAAAGGCATAGAAGAGGCCTGAGCAGAACTCAAAATGCATCTCTGATAGACAGACGCCTTGGAAACTTCAGTGTACAGAACTGCTGACCTTTCACGTTCTCGTTGGTGGCAAATAGACCTAACCACGGCTCTCCCCACTGCTAAAAGAGACCTTGTACCACCTCTGGATGGCCGTTTGTGATCTGCTAGTCATATTCGGCTGAGTTAGTCTGCTCTGGCATTCAGAGAGCCCACCAGATGTTAAACCACCAGGGATATGCCCTGACTTTCCAGTCATGTCCAGAGATGCAGGCTTATGGACAAAGGGTCTGCAACCCCACCCATCTTGTTTGTTGCAATACAACATGGTGGTTGTGTTGTTCATTAACACCTGCACTAGTCTTCCCTTGATGAAGGATAGAAATGCTTTCAGTGCCAGTCAGATTGCACAAAATCCCAACAGGTTGATATGGAGTTTGGATTCCGCCAGAGACCGGAATCCTCTGATCTCCACCTCTCCCAGATGGTCACTCCATTGCAGGAGCAACACATCTGTCACTACTATCAGTTCTGGTTGGGGAAGGGAGATGGGTCTGACACTGACCCATTTGTGGTTTGTTAGCCACCACTGCAGGGCATCTGCAGTACACTCTGAGAGTGGGTCAGGCTGCCAGGGTTGTGGTGGACTGGCCCAACCTCTAGCTGCCTGACCCACAGGGTCTGTAGGCACCACATTCAGGACCATACAGAGGCTGGGAAGCATGCACACCGCTGTGGCCAGGCTCATAAGGACACAATTGGAAACCCTTTCCATGGCTACAAAAGGCAGATTGGGGGGGCATGGAAAGGCCCAAGGACCTGACCGAAGCCCTGCTGTCCATAAAGCACTCCAGTGCTGAATCTGCCTTGTCTCTGAAGAGATGGCAACCATCAAAGGACATGTCAATGAGCGATGCCTGGACATCCCAAGAAAAGCCAGTTGTTCTCAACCGTGCACAGCGCCGTGTGGCCACCATTGATGAAACTGCTCTGCCTAGTGAGTTGGTGGTGTCCAGTCCACAACAGATGGTGAACTTCCCTGCATCTCTCCCATTGGCAACAGCCTGGGAGAGCATGGCCCGGCCTCCTCCAGGACCATTGGCAGCACATGCGCAACCATATCCCACAATGCATGGGGGTAGTTGCCTAAAAGGCACACACAGTTCACAGCCTGCATTGCCACGCTGGTGGAAGAAAACATCTTCTTTCCCAAAGTTTCCAGCCTCTAGGATTCCTGATCCAGTGGTGTGGGTGGAAATGCATACGGATTTACATGGACAGTGGAAGGTTGGACAACAAAACTCTCCGGAATGGGGTGTTGTGGGGGAACCTTGGGTCCCCTATTGTGAGGCGATGGTGGCGGGCAATAGTCCTGTTCACAAGAGCCCCGGTGTTAGGCTTGGATCAAGTTCAAAGCAGGACATCAGTAAGTGCCTCACTAAAAGCGAGAAGCGGTTCTAATGGGGACGCTCCCAGCTGTAACACTTCTGTCAAGATGTTCGTCTTGACCACCACTGAGGGCAAACCAAGGTCCAGGATCTGGCCACCCTCCTCACCACCATGGCGAATGACGATCCCTCCTCCACAATCATGATAGGGGGAGAAAGCATACCAGTATCTGGAGAAGTATCCAGTCCAATGGCTTCACCCAGATTCTCACACCAGTCCAAGGTGTCATAAGGCTGGCATTCGTCTGGGTTCATAGACCCCTCCCATTTCTTCCAAGTCTCAGCCCATAGGAAGAGGGCTCAGGCTCTGCCATGGAAGGTTTGGCTCCAGATGGTGTCAGATACCGTGTTGGACGACACCCCTCTGGCTCTGTGTCGGAGTCAGGGCTCAGAATGGGAGTGTTGGCATCAGGACTGTGCCAGGGAAGGTATAGAGGGTGCAACCAGTGTTGTTCTGGCTCCAGGAATGGATCCTTGGGTCCCTACTAGAGCCGGTGCCACTGGTGGAGAACCAGAAGTGGCCCCTGCTGAACCCTCGGGCCTAAAGGCACGCCTGAGAGGCCAAGCCATCCAAAAAATAGTTGCAAGGCCTCATAGGAGTCTAAGCTGGGTAGTGGTCGCTCTGGCTCCTGGAAAGTAGGGAAGGTGTGAAGATGGCCCATGCACAGTCTCTACCGCAGAGTCAGACCTCAGATATGGATGCTCTGTTATCTCATCAGCTGACAGACGTGGAGAAGTCAAAGACTTCAACTTCTTCTGCCTATGGCAGGACTTACCCGATTGACCGATGACTTGTGACGAAGACCTATGTCTGCTGCCATGACCTTCCTCTGGACCGGGACTTCGATCATGGGGGCATTACATACTGGGCCACCAGGACCTTGAGGGATCACTCCCTCAAGGCCTTCAGGTTCATGTTGTGGACGTTGGAGCAGGACTTAGGGTTGTGGTCATGCTGGAGGCACCAAAGACTTACCAACTGCAGTCCGTCACCAACACCAGTTGATGACAGGCACAGCAGGGCTTGAAGCCAGCCTTCTTGGATAACATTCCTGCCACATTAGGAGGAAAAACCTCAAAAGAAGTCAACAAAACATCAAAAAAGTTATTCAAACATTGACTAGGGTTAGCTCTTCTCCAGATCTGCGCTGGCTGGTGCGGAAAGAAAATAAATCCAGTGATTCTGGGTGGCACCTTTATAGGCACTGCAAATGTCACTTCTGGCTCAGATGAACACCACATATTGTCACACAGAGGTACTCCACGAAAAAAACTGTGGATCCAGTCTGATGCCTGGCGATAATTCTAAGGTAAGAAATTTGCAGCTAGAAGTCTCTATCAGATATGCACTACACATTTATGTGGAAGGCTCTTGTAGCTTTGAATAATGTTTTTGCAGAGAATCTCCTGCCCTTGGCAGAGACCAGAATTGTAGAGCTTATTGCCTTAGCAGGGCAAGAGAATGGCATTAGTTCCAGAGGTTCCCCTACTTTTTTCACTCGAAGGTTGCCTTGCCATGAAAGCCCCTCCCATCCTTAATAGGGTAGTTATATTTTTTACTTGCATTAGAAAGTCATTTGGGTGGTTTTTGACTAAATTAATTTGCTTGAAATAATGCTAGGCTTTAAATATTTGAATCCTTTACTTGTATTTGGAGCTTGTTTTTTCAGTATTGATAGAACAAGCCTCTGGCAGCACCGATTGCATTACTATCATACCATCACACTTTCTCCTTTGAATGATAAAAAACTGTTAAAGTGATGAATACCTGAAAAAGTTATTTGCCTTTTTACTACAAAGCCAGTGCATCAAACAGACGCTGCTCGTCCTTTATGGTGGAGAAACATCGCCCCACTTCTGGAACCAGCAGGTGAAAAAATGAAAGATAAAATGATAATAAAACAATTTTAGTATCATTTTATTTTTCATCACGGAGCCGGAGCTGAGTCTTGGGGCCAGGTTATCCTGTCGACATCAAGCTCAGCAGCAAGCATGGGGGAGGAGTGGTGGGCACTCCAAATGTGCATGTCGGTTTGGCTGTCTGTCTTAGGATAGCCAAACCAACATGCACATTTAGGTTACTCCAGACTCCAACCGGAGCTGTGTTGCACAGCTGGGTAGAGAACAGCAGACACAGGCTCCCAGTCCCTGTGGGAACACCAAACCGCCCCTCTCAGACTAATTCTGGTGCTTCTCTTAGGTAATAGTATTACCAGCATGAGAGCAGAGTCTGGATTGGCACAGGGGAGTCTGAGAGTCTGAGCATGAGAAGCAGAAGAGCAGCAGGGCAACAAGGCTGCAGGTGGCAGGTATGTTTTCTCTTCTTTTTTTCGATATTGTCCCCAGTGATGCCACACCACTTTTCCCTGATAGTAACCGCCCCTGGCATCAAAGCCATCAAAAACCATGATGTGTGCTCCACGATACTCATACTTCAGGGCTAACTCCTAATTCCAACGTGTGGGAAATATGCCATCTAGAGGTGAAACCGCTTGTCGTTGAACTTTGCAAGCAAGCAAGGTACATGTGGCAAGACGTATAAGCAGTCACACCTTCATCGTGTTGGACAGGTGTTTTCTTCTCGGGCTCTTAGGCAAATTCAAAACGTCTCTTTGAAGTGTATGCTATGTATTTAACTTGAAAGAATTAATGAAGTAAATTAAATTAGTGAAATCAATTTTCCAATGTCTTTCATGTAACCAGGAGACTCCCTTTGTATCACTCTGAATTAGAACATTGGGGTTCTAGAGTTTTATATTTCTGTGAATTTACCCATGGATCCTCTTTTGAAATGGATAAGTACAATCACGCTTCATACCATAACCGCTTCTTTAAGACTGTCCATTATCCTTGCCTACTGTCTTCAGTTGGCCTGGATTCTGCATCCAGAGGTCCATCAATTAGAAGTTATCACTCTGTATCAATGAATGATAAAAAAAATCAAAGGTGCCCATAATCAATAAGCATATAACTTCCATGTATGTTACAACATATTAGATTGGCAATATTCAGAAAGGAGGCAACCACTTATTTTGAAATCTAGGGGTCTTTGAATTAAGTGCCAGGTGCTTGTAGATAATGGGTTTTAAGTATTTATTTCAGTTCTTGGCAACAGACGGCTTTAGCTGTCATACTTTGAGTGCGTTCTGGGCCAGCCCCTTGATTAGATGGTGTTTCTCCCTATTTTTGTGTTTTTCCAAACGAGGATAATTTTGGCCTGTCGCTTTTCTGTTTGAAGGAGTAGCATGCTTCCACAGCTGACCTGAGTGGCTTTTTTTTTTTTTTACTTTCAGTACTCCTTTGGAGTGCACGTGTATCCTTAACCTCTCCTCTTGCCTCCCTGCACTCTCTTCATTGCCCTCTCTCTGCTCCCCAGTCCTCCTCTCCCCGTTCCGCATCATGCTCCTTATTCTGCTTTCTGTGTTGAATTTATTTTTTAATTTCTTTGTTTCTTACAAGGACCGCCAGCTGCAGGTTGCTGTGGGCCGCTTGCACGAGTTTTCCCACTTTCTGTATACTTATTTTTCTTTTTTTTCCATTCCATTTTCCTTTAATTTTTCATCCTAACGTGGCTGTCTAGCACATTATGCATGCTTATGCATGCTTACATCACGTTGCTCATCTGCACATACATCATGTTTGCATTGGTAGTACCTTGGAACGTTTTGTAACCCGTTTCTAGGTTGTCAGCCAAGCATACACATGCGCCTCGACACATGCCCACACGTGCAGGATTAAAACAGCATCCGCAATGCCAATGGCGCTGCAGAGATGCAAACTATTACCTTTGCCAAAGCTTTATTCAAAGGGTAACTAACGAACGTCTCAATGTATCCTTACTTTAAAGACGTATATATAACTGTATTGTGTAGGTTTGCGCCGCTTTTGCGTCAAACAATGACGCAAATGTGGCGCACAAAAACGATAAATATGGGCCGTAGTGTGTTGTCCAAATATATTTGCCCTTGATGTTAACTTCAGGTCTGTTTAGAACGCATGTAAAAATGTTTGGGATGCCTCACGCAGTTGACAATAGACCATGCAACTTACGGAAAATTGCGAGGATGCTTTTTGCCTATGAGTTGTCATGAAAAAGAACTACAAGATCTGTACGTGAGTTTTACTGATTACATTTACTAAACTTAAATACAACATTTGTGTTTTGTTTCCAATGCAGAATAATAGTTTGCTATGCACACACAGATCCGCTTCTCGTCTATCAAACAAAACGTTGTTATTTAACAGGAATGGCTGGATGAATCCATGGAAACTATGCCGTAACATTAAAAAGAGAATAATTCAAAATAAATACCTGCGAAAAATATTGTCTTTTCTTCCTGAGGAGCTTCGTAGACAGCATCAATTTTTTCTGGGAGCTCTGGCCAGAACGTGGCTATAAGCAGAGGGCCTGAAGGTTTGCTGCGGGGGTTGACAGTCCTCCATATGAATCTAAGCAGAGTAGAAATCACAGCAGATTTACAATGAAGCACTTCATCAGCACATCTGTTACTCATTGCTGTGGGCTGTGGTTGCGCCCACACAGGCCCACACACCAGAGCTGTAGCAATACAAAGCTGTCATTGCTTCCCAATATGTTAAGACAAGAACCAGATTGAGTACTTCATTCAGTTGTGTTTTTAATGAAGCTTTCCTGGCTTTTTCAGAAATAGGATGTGTAAGTTGTCCCTGACTGAGCTCTGACTCTTATCCTGTTTACGAATCCACTCACACTTTATCTAGCTTTTTGGGTGGTCCTCCTTGTATCTACCATTAATATCAATGTCAGTCAGGAGACAGAGTGAACCAAATCCTCTGGGTTGGGCAGATGCTCTTCAACAAGTTTGCTTTGACTATAATAATCCTGGGTTGGCGTGATTTGTGGCAAGCTTTTTAGCAGCATTCGTGGGTGGGTCAAAATATGTCTGCGGTGAGCACACTCTGATTCTCAGAAGATGAAGTATTGGGGGAAATTAATTGTAAAGTAAGCATTGCATGCTTATTTTATGTGCAGTCTGTTGGTTACTCACATATATTTTCCAAACAGTTCTTTATTATGAGTTAAAAAAAGATCTCTCTCTCACTCACACTCTCTGTAGAAGGTAGATTAACAAACCTAGATCTGTCTCTGGCACTGAAACCTGGTACAAACCATTACACATTGTAGGGTGTAGCAATCTTTCACTTTTGATTGGGAACAAATACCTGGAGTTTACACAGTTTTCTATGGTTTCTGCTCAGTAGCAGCTTACCACATACTCATTTTAAACATCTAACGGGCTTGATTCACAAAGGTAAACTTACACTTTTGTTTAAGTTTTCAATTGTTTGGTATTTACAAATGGTTTAAGAGTAGAATTTTTATGAGTGCAGAGTCTCTGCACATAAAAATATAGGTCTTTTACTCCGCACTGTTAAAGATACTACTCATAAATCCATTTGTGATTAGCAAACAATCTTAAACTTACACGAAAGTGTAAATTTACCTTTGTGAATCAGGCCAACAGATCCTCTAATTAGGAGGTTTATATGAGTACTTGAAGAAAATAGATAAAATATATAACATTTACATCATAATTCCTTGGTATAGTTGGCAGCCAGTATTATGATTGCTGTACTCAGTGGTACACAGTTCATGAACTAAGAAGCATGAAATGTGAGTCACCCATTTCAGCATTTGATACTTTGAACCTACATATGCAGTATACCTGTGAACTATTCTGAAATATGTTATTGGAACAGGTAAGTGCATCAAATCCCTTGCAATGGTTTGGGGCACAATAATTCAAAAGTACTATGGATGTATCAGGACTGGGATACTAGGGCATTTTTCAGATCGGAATACAGGTGCATTATTACAGTTCGATAGGATGTATCTACTAATGTAAAAGGGCACCATTGAATCCCAGGAGTAGTATAATGTCTAAACACTGTGAAACCAGGGTTGCCTGCAATTGAGAATAAAAAGCACAATGTGAAGTCTTTGGGCTTCTCAGAGTTAAGGTACACAGGGCATAGCCAAGGGGAAGGCCATTGTTAATCTGTTAAATGCTTTTAAGTAGTAAATGGTTCATTGTTGGTATACAGTGCCACAGAGAATGTGCTGTTATGTAATAACACCCAATACTGTTACCCAAGACTCAGAGAAAAAATAGGACTTTTAGCTGAGGCTATACTGTGCTGGGGAAAATCCCCTCATCAACTCTTCAAACCTGCTGATGGAAATATGTGTGACCTCTGACCACCTCCCTTCTCCTACACAAGGACTCATTGATGCTGCTCGGGTTTGGATCTGGCTCTGCTTATGCAAAGGCACAAGCATAGATCCCAGGCTAGAGTCAGGGAGACCTATGAGCAAGATAAGCTTGGGGCCTACCTAGCACGGTGTCCCATTCTTCTGGGATGACAGTGCAGGTGTCCAGGTCCAAAATGTAAAAAAGTGGGCAGACGAAAAACAAAACAATAGATTGTCACCTTACAGCCAGGTTCAAACCAGAGCATGACGCCATCTAAAGGTCTAACTGACAAGTTGCCTCATGATATCTGTATGCATTGGTAATGCATTTTCTAATATGTGGGGCCTTTGAAAGCAGAGGACATAAGTCAAACAACTCCTGCTTAGCCCTTTGTGATGGCCTTGCCTTGCTGGGTCGGATTCTCACAGTATTGGAGTTAGGTTTCGGAAAGCAGTAATGTTTTGGGCATTCTAGTTTGTCCTGCCCAATTGTAGGGAATGTGCTTCTTCTAGGTGGTCACCATGGAGTTTTCGCCACTTACTGGACCCTATATTTTTTGCTCTTTAACTCTTAACTTTAGCCCTGCTAGCCAGCATTAAAGTGCCTGTGCTCCCCCTTTAAAAATTGTTGGATTGGAATACTCCTAATTGGCATATTTAACTTGCTTATAAGTCACTGGAAAGTGGTATAAGTGCACCTAAGACTTGGAAGTTAAATGCCACTAGTGAACTGCAACACATACTGTGCCATCCACTACAGGGCAAACTTGGCTTTAGGCCTACCATTAAAACCTGACTTTAGAGGTGTAAAAATCTCAATTCAGCCTGCCAAAATAGATCCTTCAAATCTGTTTGACAGGTCTCCTGGGTTCACCTATAACCCTTGGGGTACACTTGAAAGGGGAAAGAACAGGATGCCAAGACAACTCTTGTAGATCCACTAACTAGTAGCTGAAGGACTCTCCTTTTGTCTTACCAGATGTGTATCTCTGTATTTCATGTGGCTGCAGTGGCTTTGTCAAACTGCATTTTATTGTTAGATGTGGGAGGACACTAGAATTACCATAGTACACTCCCAACGTATACCTCCAACCTTTAGAGCCCAATTTCCATGTGACTGAAGACTTTCACTATATTGAAAAGGCCAACAGTGATTTGTTTGGTATCTCTGGACTTGTGACATTTTACCCCATTGGTTAGGGCATGCCCAGCAGTAATTCTCACCCATTAGCCAGTGCAAGACATAAATGTGGCACCTCCAGGCACCTACTTCATAACACGTGGTGACCCTGATGAAAATCAGAAGAGGGCCGGACCTGCCGTATGTGACCTGGAAGGAGCCTTGGATGACTGGACCAGCTCCCTTTTGTGCCCAGGGCAAAGAGGTGGACTCCGAGGATCAGTTGGCTGACTTCCTGTGTGGCTACAGGGAAACAACAAGCTGCAAGAGGCCTTTTATTGGAAGTACCCAACAGACAAGTGGCAACTGGAACTAGGCTGAACCCTGTTGTTGGCCTCTGCCTGACACCTTTTAAGCCTCTAAGTGCCCCCCAGTGGTCCTGGAGAGTTTTGGAAATGTGCTCTTGTGGTGCATTGGGAGTCAAAAGACTGAGTAGGATGGTAAACTCTTTGACCAGGATGAATTTGGTTGATGTATCTGACCTGTGCTCAGGATGGTCAGTCTTACACTATACCTAAATCCCAGTCCACAGCAACCACTGACTATTACTGGTGCTTTGTGCTTTTTGGTGCCATTTTGACTTAACATTCTGAAAATTCATATCTCTGGTTCCCTGTATTGAAATGTTGTCATCTTGATATCATTTTGTTTATTAATGTTGCCCAATATTTCAAACTTGGTTGGAATTTTTATTGTTTTGCATTTTGACCGTATTTCCATTTTGGCACAGCATAATTACACATGCCTGTCTGTTCTGTGCCATAGCTACAAAGGGGATGAGGTCAGGTTAATTTAGTGTCTTTGAGGTTTCAACCTGACAAGAGTTGTGATCATGTTTTGAGGTGGGAAGTCACCCACTTCAAATAATAAACCAATTGCGTACACCAATGTAAGAAGAATGATTTTGTTCCTTTTTATCTCAAAAGTATTCTGTTTCTACTAGTTTTGTTACAAATTATATTAGAATATTTTCTTTCAGAGAACTCTGTTAGTTTAGATAAAATTTTTAAAATTAAAATAACCACTGAAATTCACCAGTTATAGTTAACTGGAATAACTATAGCCCACACCCTTGCCATGAACAGTGTTGTCATCAATGATGTAATTTCAGGTGTCGCAGTGATGATGTCATAGAACAGGTCATAAATGATGCAATATGTGAGTTAATATGCAGTGCATAGTGAGGATGTGAGTTATGGTTACTTCAATTAACTGTGACTGGTGAATTTCAGTGTTTTAACATTTTATCTGCCATTGTTACCCAACTATAATGTCACTTTAACCTTTATTTTTTTCAATGAATTTGTCAAGGTTTTTTGTAAAGTAAGCTATTATAACAATACCTAACAATAACATCACTTTAACCTTTGTCTTTAAGTGAATTTGTGAGCTTTTTTATCATAAAGTAATATTTTATTACCTTACCTAACTTGGCCTACCCACGCACAGCTGGCATTGGGTTGACTGCAGTGCTTGGTGTATGCCAAAGCTCTGCACACAACCACAGCAGGCAGACAATCCCTTGCCATGCACAGCCTCCAGCTATACGCAAGGTGGCATTGGCCGCAGAGTCTGGCCTGCAGTTAGGTCCTGCGCCATAACCCCTATGCGCTGCCAACGCCAATTGTAAACCCCCTTTAGCTGTGTGTAAGCTTGGGGTTGGCCACAGGTGTCCAAGACTCTGTTGATGGAAAACCCACATGATCTTGAAGTGGACACCTCTGTACCGTGGTACTAATACAAAATTATGTGGGAGATGCACTGATCTTTGCGGTAGTACTGCTGTACCTAGGTACGATGAAAAACATCTTTTTAATTTGACGCTGGGTGTGTCCCTCTAGGACCTGCTCACATGGGGCCAGGGGGTCAGGGTACCCCTACCCTGGCTTCTTATTCGTATGTTCATTTATTTCCTATTACACAGGGATCAAGTACCCAAATCATAAAATGGGGGCCACAACTCATATCATATTGTGGTCAGCCAATTGGATTGCTTATTTTAAGCATGTGGCACCAGGGTTCAACATGTTAGGTCTGAAGTTGTTCTGTGTCACTATACAGATGTACATCAAATCACAAAAAGCATACTTTCTAGGTTAAGATCTAGATTTCTTCCAAATTTGGTGTAATTCCGTTCAGCCATTTTGGCTCTAGCACTGGTCAACTTCATTTTTCTTTGGGAAATTGCCTGGTGAAAACATGTTTTGAGCCCCTTCCCCCCGCACACTCTTGTAGGCCCCATCTTGATGGACCACTTTGAAACATTTCACAAAGGAGCATCAACCATACATGCTGTTTGGTTATACCTAGGAGGATCCTGGAGCAGCTTTTTGGCCTTACAGAAGTCCAAATTTGAGCGTGAAATGTTGCTGTTCCCTTTTTGTTATTGACAAGAGGGCACTGAGCCTCTCCTTTACCAAGGCCCTGTGCACAATATCTGTACGACTAAAGGGAAAGGGGGATGGTCTTTGACCATACTCAGTGTGCGATGGAAGAGAATGGGATTTTGGCTAGGCCCTGCAAGTAAGATCACTCCTGCAAGAACCAACTAAGCATCTACCTTTCTTACCATGGTCCAGACACAGGCCAAAATCAGAAATTTTGTTTCTCATAACCCCTCACTGTACAGCTCACTGTACCTGCCCTTGGCTATGGGCAATATATTCTTGACCTGACTATGGGCTGGAACTTAACTACAAAACGTCTGTAATAATATTTTCAGTACTAATATTTTCAATTATGTCATTTGTGATGTCATCAGTAACATCATGTGTAAGGTCATGAGCGAAGCACTGGAAAGGAGGCATGGTTGCATTGCTCACCATCACTGCTGAATGTAAGTAGTTTTTAAGTTTTTCATCATAACATTATCATCCTTTGAACTAATTTTTAAGGGGAATTTCAATTTTATTTTTTCTAAATAATTTAACTATGGGAGTTGAAGTTTTGTTTTGTTTTGGTTGCTTTCGGCAGACAGTTAAAGATAAGTGTCATAAGTCTGTCCCTAATTGTTATATTTTCTGATTGTTTGGTCTTGCGTTTTTGTGCTTTTCTGTGAGTGTTTTCTTTTGCAGAGTGTGTCCATGATTTTATTTCAGTTTGAGTCTGAGTATATGAAAGTCATCATTCTTCAAGAAAGCAGCTCCATAAACGGTATACATACCTGTCTTTGAAGAAAAATATCTCTCCCCTAATTTCTGACACTCCATCTAATATAATATCTTTTTTGCACAACTCTGGTGTCACTGGTCCTAAGGTCGGTCTTGGACCCGGGCCGGGTTTATCAGTTGTTCCACCTGGAAATTACATGATATGTCAGATTAATATAACTTGATGACTTAACCCTATTTTTTGTGCTATTAAACATTAAAGAAAAAAAGGTGTCATCTATCTCATACCCCCACTGCTCACTACTTCCATACAGTAACTAATAATGCTTATATGCAGTTGCATGTCATAATAATGAATACAAAAACAGTGGCTACAAAAAGATAGTTGGCAAGATACTGACTTGCACAATAGAGAGACAATATGACTTTCAACACATGTGCAGAGCTAACATTTGAAATGTTAATTAATTGGTTCATGATCTGCTTTATGATCCTATCTGAACTTAAACTTTAAACTTTCTTTTGAAATCCAGGATAATGACAATGAGAAAATAAACCAGGTTAGTTTCACTCTATTGCTATGAAACTAAGTTGCCTTTTCACAAATAAACTGGTTTCGGGAAAATCATAGCCATGCACTGTAAACATTCACAAATACATACATCTACGAAAATTGCATTTGTCGTATATATATATATATATATATATATATATATATATATATATATATATATATATATATATATATATATATATCTTCAAGGTGCACTGCTTAGGAGTTAAGTATAGTAGTAATGATAATCTATGTACAATACATTTGTAGCAGGGTAGCATGGTATTTTTGTGGTCAGTATTTTGACATACAGCCCATGAAATGATCACGATCTGCTCATGCTTCTAATCCCTAATCTTTATAGGGTAAATCAATAGATTGTGTAAGAAGAAAACAAGGCCAACAGATATATGATAGGTAGAGCATCCACAGGTTTTTTCCATAGTCTGAAGAACTACGTCTTAGATTGTAAGGTACATCATCTTGCTATCCAGCAAGATGCCACATAGAAATAATTTTCCCTCATAACCTTTATTACTAGTCATTTGACTATTATTGCTAGATTTCTTATGGCAAAATAACTTTAGTTCTGCAGAGTACTGTAGACACCTTAATAACCTCTGCAAGTGGCAACCATTCTTTATTTTGTGTGTGTGTACACACCCAGTGGAGGAGGCCCCACAAGCCTGTGGCTTGGGGTCCTCTGAGCTTTAGTTGAGGGAGTTACCCCGCAAATACAGCTGCATTACTAAAACCCTACCACAGTGAAATTAAAACTGGAGGATATCCCTTCAGTCATAAAGTGTGGAGGACTCCTACTGTGGTACAACCCTTGTCAAGAAGGCACCAAAGGTATCACGGAGGACCACTGACTTAGCATTTGAGCAGCTCCTATGTTTGGGTTCTTCTTAAACATAGACTTAAACACAAGCACACAGAGGATTAGAGGGCAAAATACAACACTGACAAACTGGAAAACCTGGATAGAACAACTGCACATATTTGCTCGTACAACATAACACTAAATGTGTGGCCACCTGTCATCTAGCCACTCATGCAGTGATCTCATCCACAGACTCAAGATTCATTCTATTTTGTTAAGATATAAAGCCAAAAACAACTACTCCCAGTTACCAAAATGTGTCTTTTTAACATTCACCGTTTTGCTTAGAACTACAATTCTTCAATCTGCTCAGTAAGTAATTATGCTCTGAACCTCAAAAGATGCAGAAAGATTTTTGATGGACAGTGAGGTATCATCACTAACTTGTTTGTGTTTTGACCTAAGTTTAGCACATGAGAAAATAAGAGCGAGCAGAACACAAGCATGATAGCAACATGGGAAGTGGGGAGATAAACACTTGAGAGAGAACAACTCTGATCTCAGGGTATGGAAGAACGCACAAGAGAGAAACGCATAGCATTGGGAGGGTAGGCATTCCGGAGGGCACACACAAGAGGCAGAAGAACATGAGAGATAGAGATGGAATACACATGCACTCTTGTGGAGTACTTAATCAAAAATAAAAAATAGTAGTTTCTGTAAACGTTAACAGTGGAAGGACACAAGTCAGAGAAATCAAGAGTATGGTTAAAACACTAAGCTCAAAGGGAGGAACAAAAATATGATGGATAAGGGAAGTCATTGTTTAGGAAGCAAACAAATGAGAGTGACAATAAAGCCAACCGGTGGTAAGCAATGAAATCCACTGGAAGTTCTTTGTAAGCTCAGATTGGGCCTTTTCCAATAAGACAGCGTGTGATGTTTGATAGGCAAGACCTAAAAAGTAATAACTTTAGTAGTGACTCTAGATTTCCAGTAAGCAACAATAATGTATAATTATGCTTGCAAGCGTTTGTAGAAAAGTATCCATATATACTTGCTGACACTATTTTATTGTTTTCAGCATGCTGCTCATATAAAGTAATATATGCTAAAACCCTGTAATATACAGTTAAAATGGGCCGAAACCTGCGTGTTGTCAAAGTAGTGACGTTAGGAATCTTTGCTAACATTACAAGGTGGTGAACCCATGGTTAAGCAATGTACTTGGTATATGAGGAGATCCGTTATGGCACATGCTTTGACGTAGGTAAATAATGTGTGGGCCTCATTTCTTCAGGAACAGCTAATCATAAGAAAGACAGGGTTTGATGTATCAAAGCGTTTTACCCATTCTGTGTCTAAGGAGAAATGAGTAGCCCTAATGTGAAGAGAAACACGAAATGTAAGAGTAAATTTGGAGAAAACAAAGTCTCAATTATTAGTAGCTTCTGATGGAAGAAAGTTTTAGGCTACCTCTTCATTATTGGGTTCTCACTGGTTGGCATATTTATATAAAGTTCTAGGGTGTCAGCAGTAGTAGTGTACATTGAGTGAGCACAGTTGGTCTTGCCATGATTGAGGGCCATTTCAAAAGTCTCCATTTTGTTAGCATAGAAAATTAGCTAGACCAACTTATTAGAGGGTGAAGACATACCTAAAAAGGAGTGATGTGTCATGAAAATGTAATAGACTATAACCAATGTTACTACAACTTTTCTCCCTTTTAAGTGTATGCATGGCAAAGCGGTCTGAATTAGGGCGTCAGTTGCAGACCTGTAAACCCTGAGTCAAAAATTCTAAAACCCTGAAATTTATCCTAGTGTTTGTGGTAGTTGTGCTCTATTTAAGTATCAAAAGGTGCTTTAGAGGATTACTTATTTTCCTTGTTTATTTTGTGATGCATGCTAACACAGATAAGTTGCGTGGCATGACAGGGTGGGGCAGGCTCTTGGTTTTCCTTAAGAAGCATCCCACAAACTACTGGCTGTGGAAGCATTCAATAAAGCAAAATATGCACCCCTGGGCCTCATTGACCACACTGATATACCCAACCACAGAAAAGGACTTCAAGATTCATATTTTTCTCTGATTTAATTTTGTAGGACACTGAGCTGTCATATTTACACTTTTGTGGTGTAATAATCTTATCAGTAAGTTAAATAATAGCTTTTCGAGTCATGTAATTTATTTATATTTCTTATGTGTTATGTATTTCAATATGTTTACATTCTAACTTGCTTTCTTAGGTTTTCAAACATACTTGAGCTCAAGGTTTGAGTGAAGCGCTAATAGCAAATTAATTATGAAATAACACTTAAATAACAACATATTTGCACATTGATTCACTTCCTTGTGCATTTTAGTTATTTCAATATAGTTATTTTAATTTATGGCTAATGGGGGTACTGTTTCTTTTCTACTTTTGCACCTTCTTGTTGAGCTGTCTGACAGATTACTTTAGGATTATATGGATTTGAGCTAAGCCGCTAACAAGTGATAAAGCCGTATCATGCAGGGGACTGCTCTGTGGTGACATAATTCCTTTTACTCACGAGGATTAAAGTGGTAATCTCTTGCTGCTTTGTGGATGTAATCTGTGTAGCGCTCTATAGGCTATGTTCTAATATCTTTACTGTACCTTTTTTCTTCTTCTTTTTAAAAATACTGGGAATTATCAGGGCTGGTTTGGAAAGGCCTTTGGAGTTCATAATTAATTCAACCTCATCAAGATCATCAATCGGATCATCAGTCACTTCGTACAGTTTCTAGCAGCATGTACAATTCCCAGCAGCATGTCTCACAGGCTTCTAGGGCTCCTTTCTGCCTTGTGGATGTTCTGCTGAATTATTTCTCCCTGTCTTGGGCAAATAACTGTTAAGAATCTTATGAACACCTGCTCTATGTAAGGGGGCGGAGCCAACTGCTGAATATGGCGGTCGCATAGAGAAAGAGCTCCAGTCCGTACTACAACGATCCTCCTTCACAGGTGCCATCCCGGGGCCGGGAGTGGGGAAATGAGCCCCCAGCTGTGAGGAAGGTGGGGGCCATCAGGGGAGCGAGCGACGCCTCGCCGGCACTCCCACTTGTCATATAAATGTGGGGCGGACAAGGCTTGACAAGCATCGGCGAGGAAATAAGATGGCGGTCGCTCAGAATTGAAGGCGCTGCGAGACCCAAAGTGGACGAGCCAGTCGGGCCTGCGGTGCTAGGACCCCCCTGCCGACGGTGACTGAGGCCGGGGGTGGCCCACAAAAGGGGGGCGTGAGGAAACGAGGAGCCCGAACCAGTGGGAACTCGAGAGCACGGCCGCTCGGTAGCGCAGACTCCGGGCAGGCCGCGTGAAGAGAGAGACTGTGAGGCAGCGACGTTGGATCCCTCTCTTGGTGGTGGCAGCTGTCGGGGGAGACCTGCAACCGGAGGACCCGGGTGGCCCTGATGCTGAGGTGAGGAGGGAGGGGGTCGGGCATAGTTCGGTGTTCTGCCCCCCAGCGCGAGTGGCCGGAAGAGGCCCGGGCGGCCTACGTGCCTGGGTCTACACACTCCAGCAAGGCTGGGAGAGAAGGGAGGACCAGGTTCGGGGGTGGTATGCCAGACACCCGAAGGATGATGGGAGTTCAGGAAGTCCTGCAGCAGTAACAACCTGACCGCAGTGGACGCCGGAGGAAGTACTGCTGCCTCACTGAGGAGCTGCTGTCGGGACTGGTGCCCGGAGACAGCCCGTGTGAGGGGACCATTGAGAACGGCGAAGGCAGGAAAAAAAGAGCAGTGGGGACCGGATCCTCGGCGACCTCATTGTGTGACTGGGAACGGAGTGGCCCCCATAAGCGCAAAGGGTCGGAAGAGCAAGGGCCCCTCCTGGAACGCCCCGGCTGTGCAAAACAACATATTGGGGGGGTGGAGGCACATTAGCAGAAGGCGGCTGGGGCAGGTCTGGACAAGGGGGCTAATGTTGGTGTCAACATTCGGTGTCAACATGGTGTCCGGCCGCCCCACACGAGAGCTGTCCCGACATTTGGGGGATTGCCCGCCGAGCCCTCCAATGGGGAAACAACGCTTCAAACCCCAAGTGCAGAGACCACTCAGCCCTGACAAAAGATCTGGGTGTGGGGGAGGCAACCCTAAAACAACCTGCGCAGCCTCCCCCCGTGCAAGCTATTCTCCATAAGATAGTGGAAATGATCAAGGACTCCAAAAATGTCCTTAGACAAGAGATCGGAAAGGTGCCGGTAGAAATGGGCCACCTGAGGCTAGACCATCGAAAGCTCGTGGACAGAGTGAAGACTACGGAGGAAGAGGTGACGAGCCTTGGAACCCAACAGCGGTCACAGGAGACACAGATAGCCCACCTCACAGACAGAGAAGATTAGACTACTGAGCGGAGGATGCTGAGGGATGCAGCTGCCGCAACAACGTACGCATAGTGTGCCTACCGGAGGGGGCCGAATGTACTGATATGGTGGACTTTCTGGAACTCTGGATGAAAACCATCCTTGGCGAGCAACAGTTCACCACCTTTTTTGCAATGAAGAGAGCGCACAGGGTGCCCCACTAGACCTCTGGTGCTGGGTCGGCCTCCCAGACCAGTAGTGGCAAACCTGCTACATTACAGGGACCGGGACATTCTGTTGCAGAGAGCATGGGAGGTGGGCCCTTTTACTGTGGAGAACGGCAAATTCAATATGTCTCCCACTACACAGCTGCAGTGCAGTCGAAGCAGGCTTCCTACTAATCTGTGAAGAAGGCATTGCAAGACGAAGGGGTCCGATAATCGCTTCTTCTCCCCTCTAAGCTGAAGATAATAGGGAGACAGCAAAACACACTTTTGCCAGACGCCGGAAGACGCATTGGACTGGCTTGAATCCTACAAAGGTAGCAAACTTGACTGTGCCGAGGGCGCACATGGGGCTACTGGCTGTAGACAGAAGAGGTGCCGCTTTAAGGATAGACCTGCCACTGATCGCCTGAGGCGATCGACGCAACTACAGGCTACCCAGGAACGGCACGCGCAATCCAGACTACGGCATCATTGACGGAGTCGCCTGCCTCAGACAGAGATAGGATCTATTCAATCCATGAAACGGAAGACACGTCTAACCTTGAATCTGTTGTCAGTATGAACGAGGAGCTTCCCCAGGTGACACCTCAGACCGCAGAAGACATAATCTGGCGCTTCTTGGGGGGGGTCCCCTCGGTCCGCTAAAGGCCTCCAGCTGGAGAGGCAACATGGAACTGGACTGGCCTCCCCCCCACACCACAAGCCCCACACCTATTGTATATCTGGGCCACAACAAGAGTAAAAAAAGAAAAAGAAACCAAAGCAACACCCAACTCCCTGACCCAAGAGCAGTCCATCAATGGCCAACCGCCCTAACCGGTGGAACCGAAGCTCTACAGTCAGTCATCATCGCCCTTCTGGGGCAGTCAAAGAGCGAAATAAGGGGAAAGATGTCCGGAAGCCTTTTCTGACCATAGCCCATTGCTGCTGACACTTCAGACACTTGGTGGGGGTCCCCCAATCCCAACATGGAGATTGTACCCAAGGGTCCTTAAAGACGAGGTCTTCCGCATTGTACTAGCCTCTAAGTGGAAGGACTATTTCTCCCTGAACAAGGGGACCGCTTCCACTAGGGCAACGGAATGGGAAGCCCTGAAAGTGGTTATAATGGGGCACTGCATTGGCCATACAGTGGGGATCAGGAAGGAGCTAGAGTTAGAACTTACCCTCCTAGAGACAGAATTGAGCAGGTGGGAGTCAGGGCTGGAGACAGACACTGGCGGAGGCACGTGAAGCCTATACTGACACCTTAGCGTGCCTTCGTTGTCACAACCACAAGACATACCTGGGCAATTTGCATGCAGAAGAAGGCAGGGCCGAGAGATTACTAGACTGGCTAGTCAGACCTGAAAGCAGGGGCACGCCGACTGCCCACTTGACATACATAACCGGGACTCCGCTTTACTCATGACAGACATCAATGAAGAGTTTAAGTCTTACTATACAAGTTTGCATAGTGTGCCGAAGAGGGACGACCTTGACTCTCTCAGGACCTACCTGGCAGGCATACACTTGGTGATGTCTTGGAACAGGACAGGGAAGAGTTGAGGGCACAGATGGGCGACCAGGCAGTGGGAACTGCCCTCACAGCTCAGGTGACGGGGAAAACTCTGGGTACCAACGGACTCCCACCAGCATTCTACCAGAGGTTTGCCAGAACTCTGATACCCCGGCTGGTAGAGGTGTATACAGAGGCTTATGCGATTCGTGACCTACCGCCATCGACTAAGGAGGCCCTGGTGATCCCGCTTCCCAAGGGTAAACGGAATGATATGACGGTGGCTGACTACTGCCCCCTCTCCATGCTAAACACCGACATCAAGGTGCTGAGCAAAATCCTCAAGACTAGGTTGCTCCCACACATGCAGACCCTCATTCATACAGACCAGAATGGGTTTATACCCACGTGTAGTACATCACATAACTTACGGAGACTCTACTCTATCCTTCATGATAACCCACACCCCTCAGGGTTGGCGGCTACAATAGTGTTGGTGAACCTGGAAAAGGCCTTCAACAATGCACTGGGACAATTTGGAGGCAGTGATGTTGCGGATGGGGCTACGGCAGCAATGGGTGCGATGGGTTAATCTGCTTTACACACCGCCCACAGCGAGAGTGAAGACAGGGCGTACAATTTTGAGCAGCTATGAGATTTGCAGGGGAACCAGCTAGGGCTGCCCCCTCTTGCCCCTATTGTTCGCCCTTGCAATCAAGCCCCTAGCGGTGAGTTTCCGTGCGAAGGCCTGAGAATGGGGAGTGAGTAAACGGGGAACACCCCACATTATCTCCCTCTATGCTGACAACCTCCTCATTTATTTACGTGGTGGGAACACAGCGCTTCCGCGGTCTCTGCGGATGTTGGAAGACTTTGGCAACCTCTCGGGCCTGCGCTTTAACATTCGCATGATGTGTGTCTTCCAGATGGCAGGAAGGGGCGCCATGTCCACTGTCCTGCCCTGAAGATGTCCAGTGGGCTCCCCGTACTTTTAAATATCTGGCTATTCAGATCCACCATGACTTGAAAGACCTGAGTGAGGGCAACTTGGGAGGAGCATACAGGGCACTGAAATCAGCTGTAGCCTTTTGGCAATCGTTAAAACTCCCCATTATGGCTTGGATTGCCCTGTCCAAAATGGTGATGATCCCCAGGCTTGTTTACTACTTTGCCAACCTGCCGTTGCTCAACCCAGCGGACTGATTTTGTACTTTGGATGGGCTCCTGCGGGAGCTGGTGTGGGACGTGGGGCACTAGCGAGTGGCGCTGGTGATGCTCTGCTTGCCGCTGGAGGAGGATGGGGCTCGGAGTGCCTGATTTTTAACAGTATCATGTGGTGGCTCAACTCCAGTGGCTGGCGAGATGGCTCCACGGACTGGACTCATTTATGATCTACCTGGACGAAGAACATACTCAAGAGGCAGAGCTACTGGCCTTCCTACTACGGGGATATGGCCCCCCCCAGATCAAATCTACTGGTGGCTGCGGCACTGGCAGCCTGGCGCAGGGCCTTCAGATGAACGCACACGACAAGTCCCTATGCCCCTGCCTTCCTGCTGATAGGCCTCCCTCATGGAGACCCTTGCTCCTTCTTTACTGCACAACAGTTACAACATTGGACGGAGGCGGGGATAGCGACGGAGGGGGACCTGTTCCAGGGTGGGATGTTGATCCCCTTTGGTGACCTGACGGATCAGACGGGCCTGCCTGCCAGTCAATTCTTAAACTATGAGGCTATTGTATGAGCCCTGAGAGACATTTGGGGGGGAGGGAACCCACTTTGACTGAGCTCTTACAGTCTGTGATGACACTGGAAGTCAGATCCCACCTGGTAACGTGGTTCTACAGAGCCCTGAATGGGATGGTGGTCCACTCTTTGGGGGGGACTGCGAGGTAGGTGGGACACAGACAGTTGACAGGTGCTGAGTGGACTCAAATCCTGGTTTATCCACATAAAATCTCTTGAAACACCAGCTTGAAGTATATCCAGTATAATTACGTCCATTGGACATACCTTATCCCGCATAGAATTAATCGGATGTATGATACAACGTCAGGGGTATGTCCATGGTGCCGTTTGGGTGATGCTGACTTTTGCCATATGACTTGGGCATGTCTGGGACTGCAGTGCTTTTGGAGGGAGGTTATTGGTGGACTCAATAGCACCCTAGACAGACAGATTGACCACGGCCCGGCCATCTGCTTACTAGGACTCTTTGACAGGGCCCCTCAAGAAAATGTGGGGAATAGATTTATTGACCTCACGCTCGGACTGGCACGTAGGAGGGTAGTGATGGCCTGGAAGTCTAGTTCAGGACCCAGACTGAGCACATGGATGGCAGATGTTACACGCTGGGCTAGAGCAGAGGAGTGGGCCCTCCAGATGGAAGAAATAAGAGGGATGAGGAACAGACCAACCCCCTTGTGGGAGGAGGTGGTGGGAACGTGGGACACACTTGAGGCCACCATGGACTGACCTGCAAATGGACTGCTCGATCAGTAAAATTAGGATCACATCTGTGATGGACGCATGGGATCCCCAGATGGAGCATGCATGGCCTGTGGCCTTTCACCCCGCCCTCCCCCTGCCCCTCTCCCTCCAGCCTGACCACGCGTATTTGCAGACACACCTGCAGACCACGTAGTTTCGTTCACATTAGTGGACAAGTTGCACTGTTTTATATGTTGAGTTTGTTCTTTACAGCACTTGAATTAGATCGGTACCTGAGAGCTTAGAGAGGACACTGGTGGTGTGTAACCACCCGGCCTCCTGTATACACCGCACGGACCAGAGAACCTTTGACAACTCGCACTGCACTTGCTTTATCTGAACACAGAGTAAGATGAGGATTAATCATCAGTGTGGTGTGCATATTAAATGACAACAGTGTATGTTAGTTATGTAATGATTGTCATAAACATGTGACTTGCAAGACTATAACAGTAGAGCTGATCCTGTGACTAAGTTGATGTACCAACTGAAATACCAATAAATAAACATGTTAAAAAAAAAACACCTGCTCTGCGTAAACCACTACCAGCCCTTATAAATGCAATATATTGTTAATACTCAGTAGGTCGCTAAAACAGTTTTAAAAATATATACTCACATATATTATATAACTCATTGAAAATCACATTTAACTAATTCTCAAATGCCCATCTCCTCATATAATAGGACAATATAGACCTATTTGTACTCACTAATTGCCCTAGACCTGCATGACACGAAAGAGGTGTTAAGTGACCAAAGAATAAATAGGCTATTTAACTACTCTTCTTTAAGTGAGCCTAGATATAGAAGACAAACAGCACTTTGGTTAAATATACTCTTATATGGCTGACTCACAAACCAGTCACATTAACACTGAGCCACCTCTCCTCCAGATCAGATGGGACAGGAAAGTGTTAGATGGCAGAGCAAAGAAATGTGGGCCTGCCCTGCCTCTTACAGTAGCTGACAGGCACTGATGGGCCTGCCTCCTCTTTCCCATTTCTCCTAGCTCCTGTGTGTTTCTGGGTCTTGTTGTCCCTTTTATACCCTCTTCTGAGCCCTTGTGGTGGGAGTAACAATGACGCTATGTAGAAATAGGTGCAGGGTGACCCGCTTCCTTCTTTTGGGCTCCTGGGGGTTTGTTGAGCTTATTGTCCCCTTGCACATTCTCTCCAGATACCCAGGTAATTACAGGATATGGGCCACATGAGTAAACAGGAATCAGTTCATCTGCCAATGATATCTTTTAAATACAGCTGAGTGATGTTTGGAACCAAGATGTATTGACTGCCTCTGCCACTAAGGTTATAACAACTAATGATACAAGAAAAGCCCACTCTAGTTTACTATCAGTTCCACATGGCCAATTTTTGGTAAATAGGGTCTATCTTTGGAATGTCTTCTTCCCAAGGACAAGGACTTGTGTTGCAATAACTAGATTTTAGCCACTTTGCAATGTTTTTCAACACAAAAATCTTTGGTGTAGCTACGGCACACTTCAGGAAAGAACCCTACATTTAGGCTCTGTACTGTAGAACAGATCGGCCAATATGGAGAGAGCGATAGAGAACTGCTAGATAAACTCATCTGGTGAAACTTGTTTAGGACCTTGTAAAGGGAGGAGACACTGACATGAGTAGGAGCCGTGATTGTATCTGTGAGGGAACTGCAGAGGTCACTTGCTGAATGTGGAGTGAGGAAAAGTGGAGTTGTCCTCCAAGAAAAAAAAGGTTTGCAAGGAGATCATGCGCATGGATTGTGATAAATAGCTATTGACAGCCTGGCATGTTGCATTATGTTAATGTGATTTATATTGTTCACAGCTACCTCAACAGATTTCCCAGCGCAGGGGGCAGCAGAAGTAGTAACAGGTTTATTGCTTAAACAGCCTCATCTTCAAGCCCTTTTGAAATTCCAACAAAGATGGACACACTCTGAGATATGCAGGAAGGGAATTCCACCATCTGCGGCCTAAGTAAGAGAAGGAATGCCCTTTAATGTGTGAACAGTGAAACTTGGGTACCACTAAAAGAGATCTTGAAGAGCTTCTGAGAGGTCTTGAGGGATGGTACAGTCACCAAATTTTGAATGTGATGAGGGCCAAGACAGTTTTTTGCCTTGAACATGTAGAACAATGCTTTAAACATGACATGTTTGTGGAGTGCAAGCCAATGCTATGCATAGAGAAGAGGGGCACAAAGCATACTTTGGTAACCAGAAAAGTAGCCTTGCAGCCAGGTTCGGTACCAGCTGCAAGCGGCGCATCTAAGTTATGTCCATGACTAGCTACAGAACGTTATTGTAGTCCAAGTGGGACAGTATTAATGCCGAAATCACAGTTCTTAACTCAGAAAAAGAAAGCATTTGGCAGATTTTCCTTACCCATTTAAGCACCAAAAAAAGGTGGAGGTAACTTTGGTAACTTGAGGTCGCATAGACATTGTATTTTCCAGTAAAAAAACTACATTTTTAACTTGAAAGTTGAAGGTCGAAAGGGGCCCAAGAGATGAGGGCCAATGCTGGGGTCCCCATAGACAGTGATAGTTACCTAAGAGCACAACTTCTGTCTTGTCTCCATTAAGCTTTAGCATATTCATGTTCATCCTATTAGGAATTCTACTTAGGCCCAGAGAGAGATCGGATGGAATCTGTGATTATTAAGGATACAGTGAAAAGATGATCTGAGTGTCATCAGTATAACTAAATAATGACAAACCACAGCTCTGCAATACTTCAGCTGGCGGGTGGACATAGAGGTGGAAAAGAAGTGGGCTCAGAATTGAACCTTGCGGAATGCCGAAAGATAAAACTTGAGAATTGGATTGGATTGTAAAAAGGAGCTAAGCCACGCTAATGCTGAGCCTTTAAGGCCAGTCTCTGCAGCAAAATAGTGAGAGTGTCAAAGGCGGCACTCAGGTCGAGCAGTACCAGAACCGCCAACTCACCAGCATCCAGCTGTTGCCTCAGGTCTTTCGACTCTCCTAGTAGGGTAGGCTCCATAGGGTAGATTCCATACTGTGGCACTACTCTTGGAACACAAATCTCTGCTGCATGCTCACTTTAACCAACTGGGGTTACAAGCCATCATTGAATGCTATAACAGGCTTAACATTCACCTTAACACCCAAACTATCAAATTCTAGGCCTTGGCATTAAAAAAGCTGACCATTACCCTTTCCACATAGGCACCCACAATGTCCATAAAGCCTGTATTCAATGAGTATGGTGCATCCGAAAGAGTAGCAAGTGCCATATTGACCCAAAGAGGAGGCCTTTTTTAAAGAACATATACACATGCACTTTGGCACCTTGCATTTTGACACCCTATTGTGAATAATTTAAGGAGTACTGGTAAAAGTTCCGACTTTTCTGCAGTAGGCTGTTTTTAAAAATTCAGATCTTAAACTTGCAAACTCTTGTATGCATCAGTACACAGAGGAGCTCAGAGGTGGCTGAACAGACCATTGCAGGAGTGGCCCCAGAAGGGGCTGAAGCTAGGCTGTTGGTGCGCTGGGAGGTCTGAGTTAAGGCCTGGGTTAAGACTGTGGCCTAAAGTGAGGGCAGCTCCAGTGAGACCTTCGACATCAGCAAAAGCCTAGAAAAACACCCCAATTGCTAAAGCCGTACTTGGAAGATCAAGGAGAACCAGTGGTGGGCTGTGCTGCAGGTTGCCTACTTACTGATTTTTAGTTTTTCTCAACCTGCTGCTCTCACCCATAATTCTGTACTTTGCTTCAGGTAGTGTGTTAGCCCTTGCCACCACCCGTAATTGCTTGCCTGCCTCCAGTGGAATCAGTGGTGCTCCATCAGGAGAAGGGCTGGTGTAGGCAGGAGTTTTCGAGTTATTATGTTGTACAGCGTCAACTAGCCTGGGTTCGGCATCGACCTTGGATGATTCTTGGCTGATATTTGACTATTTGTCAAAATGTTTCATCATCGGTTTTCTGTGTTTTGGCGCTTTAATTTTTGACCTTTGGCAACACTAGGCAGTTGGATGGTCTAGCTGTTCCCTTCGACTTCCTTTTGGTTTTCTTTCCAGAGGAGTTGGTTATTAAAACTGGAGAATGGATGGTACACAGTTGATTCAATTTAACAATATAATTTAGTTTTCACCAACCTACTGACATTTTTAATAACTCTAACTTTGTTCTCGATTATATGAACATTTGAAAATAATAATTTATAAGTTTGATCTCTGTGCTAGGGACAGGTCCTGCAATAATAAAATTGAAACCCAAACACCATGGGAGGAAAGTTTCCAGGACAAAAGGAAAAGTCAATATTATGATGATCCTAATATTGTTATAGACAATAACACCCTTTCTATTCAAGACTTATGTCCTCTGTCTAATCCATTGTCGACTTGCTTGTCTGAAGATAATGAAATAAAAAAATGTTATCTGTTAATTTCTAAATGCAATTTTGTCTTCACAAACTACAAACTTTTGGATCTCTTTGAGGATGGCCTTCCTGCTCAATATTCATCTGTGGCAGAATGCATTAACATTACATTAGATTTGGCCTCTGATGTGTATCAACCAATTTTAGAGGAGGCCAGCCAATTTAATCATGAGTCTCATCTTACACAATGACTTTCTCAACTTTCAGGCAATGGGGGTGTCCGCCAGCCCCGTCTATAATCTTCTCTTCTCCTAAACTAAATTTTACATTACAATCATGTAGTTGATCAGATGTCGTCCCCTGATCGAGGATTTTCTTTGATTGATAATGCTATTATTCCTACAAGTATTCCTAATGTATCATCACGCGAAGGTAGAACATTTGACCTTTCTAGTTTATCGATGATAGCATACTTAAACAGGAAGGAGCGATTGAATGATTCCTCTTGAATTTATAATCTTTGATGGAGTTGTCATTTGAGGACATGTTCAGAGGCTTGTTTTTTTAATATGCAACAAGCTAGGCAAAACTGACTTACTAGAATCAATGAGTCAACAAATCCTTGACTATGACTGCAGTTAAGCTGGTTGTCATCCATTCTACATTCTATACTAGTTCAACAGTGACTGTGACATATGAGGGGAATACATACACATCTCATAGTCCCATGTTGGTGTTTGAAAAGGGGAAAAATTTGAGAAAAACATAGATTGTCTATTCCGTATGCCTTGCAAAGGCCCCTGGACAACATCCACATAAATCAAGGGTGTCACAAGAGGGATTGGAAAGCTAAACGATTTTGTATTCCCGGGCACTCACATAAAAAGTTATGTCCTCTGGTCAGACTAATCTATTTGCTAATCGCTCTATATCCTGGAAAAACAGATAGGTGAAGGGGGGGGTTCTCACTCCCTGCATGAGGTAAAGGCTAGATCTGCTAAGTTTAATTTATTAGGTAACTGTTCTGTGATGGAGCAGTGCAGTCGTTCACCCAGCCATGTACTCTTTTTGGTAAACCATATAACCACAGATGAAATAGAAGGCAAATCTTGACAGAGGCAGGCTAGTAGCAGATTTTCAAGAGATTTGTTCCCTAAAATGGATCAGTTGAAAAGGGATAACATTGTTGGGTTTTGTCAATGTTTATATGTTTGAAGTCATAAAAATCTGTTTTTCTTTTTCAAAGGTAGTGACTCAGAAAATGAAGTTCACAATATAAAGGTATTTCTTTGTGAGGTTTCCCAATTTAGGTCTATTAACCTTGCTGACCAGAATCAATCCATTTTACTGAGGAATCACAAGGGTCTTGCTGCCACCCATGTTGAGCCATTCTTGGCTCCCTGGAGGATAACTTGAACTAGAGCTAAGATTATGAACAGGTATTCAAAGTTAAAGAGAAAATCAATTTTTGTTTGAAGACCTAAATGATATGTATGACAATGTTGCCCCACTTAGCCCTCCTTCCTCTTCAAATCCTTATTGACAAGTTAACCCCAGTGCCAACTATGGCTGGGGTACTGATTAGGACTGTTAAAGAGTCAGTCCAAAAGCCCTCGTTACCTGGTTTGGAATGTCAAAGGTTTGATTCAATTGATAAGGTGGATTATTGGAGGACAGTCCAAATAGTTTTGAGTGCTATTACTCCAAGAGATCTGGCTTATGGTAAATCCTCTCATCCATTGCTATACTGAATTTACTAAAAATAGTCTCCAAAGGTCAAATCTGACCATCTGGGGCTTATTTATGGTTAATGTTACTACTATTAAAAGGGGTATGATAATTTTCATTGCAGCTGGATACCAGCATTTTGCACATATTTTAACTGAGGATGGTTCAAGAAATAGGGAATGATATTTATCAATCTATACATTCCTCCAGCAGCTGATATCCTGGAAGTGGAAGTTAGATTATGACTTGGTAAAATTAATTTCTATGTTCCCAACCTCGACTTTTATTATTGCTGAAGAGCTGAATCTCTAATTGCCCTTGAAAAAATGAGAAGTTGTTTTCCATGCGATGCTCAGGATTAATGGGATTACAGAATCCATTGTTTCAACAAACTGTCCCGAGAATAAGGCAGAATTGTTTATTATATACATTGGGCAGCACAATTTGATCAGTTTAAATGGTCACTTTATTTTTGCTAGTCCTGCCAGACCTACATTTATAATAGGCGACTGCCTTCTTCCTATTATTTTTTCATTTCAACAGAAAAGTTCAAAACCTTTTTAGAATTGTAGAAGTCAGTATTAGTGACCATTTCTAGAAACTCGGTTTAACGAAACTCATGTTAATGTTTCAAAGCATCCAATAGTCCTCTCCTCCATTTATTCAAGTAGGACGAGAATCCATTTTACTGAGTAGCTTTGAAAAATTACAAAATGTAATTTTCGAAAAATGGGATATTGGCAAGTGGAAAGAATACAACTTATTCTGGTAGGGGGAACTTATTGATTGTATCACAGAGATTTTTTTAAATAACACTAGGAGGCCAGATAAACATGTGTTAGAAAAAGCGAACTCTATCAAAGATGGTTTGTTGCTGATGGTCAAGCAGCTACAAAAAACCTTAACACAATTTGGCAAAAACTAAAAATGGTGATAGTTACTCTTTTCTCCAGTCTTTGAAACACTCTAAAAATAAGTGTAGGGATCTCCTTCTTCACAAGAAAATTGTTTTCTATAAACCCATTGAGAGGAGATGCTCTTGAAGCAGGGAACTCAATGAAGTTTTGGGCACTAGTTAATAGGGAATCTTGTGTCTCACTTGTCATTTCTGAGAATCATCCCAGAAGAAACTTGGAGGAATTATGTTCTGGAGCTGTGTTAATCAAACCCTCAAATAACTCCATTCAAGGCAGAAGGGTCACATCAGCCTAACTCAGTGCTTTTGGATTTATTAGCGGATGTCCCACTATCAAAAATAGTTAACGATCTAAAAGCATACCTGGCAGGTTGATCTGACTGCCTACGCACGGACCTTTTCAAAGCTAAATTTTTACAGTGGTCCTCTATATTAAGTCCATTTTTCAAATGGCCCACGTTTAAAGAAGTGATTCCAGACTCATGGTGCAGTGCAATCTTAAAACTGATCCAAAAAAGGGCAAAAGTGTGTGACCTGCTAATTATAGATTCATGTCACTGCTCGATGTTATATCTAAAATCTATGCAACAGCCCTTCTAAAATGATAACATGCTGGGCTACCCAAAGAAAGTTTAATAACTCTGGAACAGGGGTTTCCATCCAAACCACTCCATGATTGATCATTGTCTAACCCTGTGGTCATTAGCAAAAACAATAATGGTAAGCTCTGTTGCTGTTTTGTGGACTTCGATTCTGTTTTTGACCTTTTAGTCTGTAACATTCTCTGGAGAAAACACCAGGCCTTGAATAAACCTACAGGCCCTCTTGTATATGATCCACCAGCTACACTCTCATAATAGGGTGCAGATAGCTTTGAATGGGAATTGGATTTTACTAGTAAGTTCTCTATTGAAAATGGATTATGGGAAGAGTATGTCCGTGCACTCCTTCTGGTCAGTCTATTTTTGGGTGATTTTCTATGTGGTATGAAAGGCAGCTATTAGATCAGTGAAAATCTGCAAGTACCAAGTTACATATCTAATGTATGGGGATGGTTTTATTTTGTTGGGTTATACTCTATTTGTCCTTAAAATCAAGATAATAGTTTTGGGAAACTATTGTAAATAGAACAAAATTCCCATCAGCATTGATAAAAACAAAAATGTTGATATTTTCATCAATGCCGTCTAAGTTCCAGTAGTATTTAAACATTCGGCCCCTGGAACAGGTACATTCCCAAAATATTTGGACCTCAACTTTGATTTTAAGTTGAATTAATTGACACATTTTTCTTTGTTAAGATGCTCCCTATGGGTGCTTTTTATGGTTTTATTATATCTGATGTGGGTGGCTTGGAGCATAAAGATGGCAGTTGCATTCTAAAGGTGCTCTAGAACCCTCTATCACCGCTCCCATTGCCACGCCATCAAAATCCGCCATGCCATGCCACGCCATGCATCCACTTCCTAGAAGGGTACAATAATGCCTGCAGACCTGCTTTAAGCAATACCTGCCCGTGAGGGAGTACAAGCGTCCTGGCCACCTGCTGAGTGACGAGGCTCCTGTCTGTCCCCCCCCCAACATGGCACCCTGTATGTGGCCAGCACTGCTACGCCACCGGACCCAGTGACTGCAGAAGCTGCCCCTGGAAGGTATCTGCAGCAGCCTGATGCCTTCTGAGGCCTGCCTCGGCCTATCAGGGGTGGTTGGGCCTGCACGGCAGCACCTGCCCTAGCAGCCTGTGTTCGATTGGAAGATTGATGGGTGGGTGTTCTGGCCAAACGGCAAAACCCCTGGGACACCACCCGGCCCCCCCTGGATCACAGGTACGGCGATGCTGGGGGAGGGGCATCAACCAGCTATGTGACTTTGGGCCTGGAGTGCCTACTATGAGAGATCTACCCTCTCCTGCTGACATTGTACTTCTGGGACCCCCCTGGTCTACTTTATTACTGGAGTGATGGTGGAGGCGCCCAGATGCCATGAGATCCGCAGGCCTTATTACAGGGATGCTCCACTTTAGCTGTGCCTCATATGACTGCAACGCTGTTCTGACCAGCCTAGGCCACCAGCATCGAACCTCCCTGTGGCCTACCCACCTGTGACTTCAGGACCTGCACATGGCAACATTTTGGGGGATGACATTGACAGTGGCAATTGAACTATGCTCCTATTACAGTGCCTCGGTCCTTGGTGCCTTCCAGAGGTGCGAATCGCTTGATATCTTGGCCTGCACCCACCGACCCTCCCTGCCCTCACCGGTACCTGGTGGACAGTTAGGTTTGCCCAATGCACTAGACATGTGGCCGGCTGCTTGTGCTGCTGCACTCTTGAGGCAAGCGAGCCGACTGCCCTGCGTTCCTCAGATACAATGCCACATCTTGCCATCACCATAGGAAAGGACAAACCCAAACGGCCAAAGACCTCCCAAACTCATATGGAGAAAAATACTAAAATCCACAGACAGAAAGGACATTCTGTGACAGACAAGCCACCAGCAGCAGACAGTGATCTAGCTATGATACTCCAGACCATTCACACCTCCCAGGCTGCTGTGTAAGCAAAGGTTGGGGAAGTCCATGTTGATGTGGCCCTCTTACACCAAGGCCTGCGTAATACTACAAACAGAATCTCTTAGGCCGAGACCCGCCTGTCCACAATTTAGGAAGATGTCAGCACTTTAAAATCCCAGGTATCTCAACTTCTCTCCCACCACTGCTGAACTTCACTGCTGCACGGAAGATGCAGAAAATCCCTCTCGGTATAACAACCTACATTTGTGGAAATACATGTGGGTCTGGGGCCACCACAAGCAGGGGAATTCATTGAAACCTGGATCAAATTGTGGACGCAAAGAGCCCTGACACCTAAAACACCTCCAGGAGCTCTGGACAGACCCATGATTGCCAGTATCTCTAATTTCAAAGTCAGAGATAATATCCTGCGAGAAGCTTGTGCTCATCTGGACCTGAGATGTGGTGATGCCAAGGTGCTCATCTCTCTGGACTATACCAAGGTAGTGCAAACGCAGTGCTGTTCCTATGCCAGGGTAAACCAGAAGTTACAGGTGCTTAATCTAAGCTACAGGCTGCTATTCCCGATCTGGCTTAGTATTGTGTTTGAGAACAAAACTTACTACTTTGACACCCCAGACGCAACCTGGATATGACTTACTGAGGAGCGGCCTTTTTGCCGACTGGGGAGCCCTCAGTGCTCGGACCCCCTGAAAGAACAAAGTCTGTAACTGCCCTGAAACCAAAGAGGCACTGAATCCACTCCTGCAGAGATCATGGGACACAGAAGCAGCATCATCCTCTGTATCTCCTGAAGCAAGGGACCGCTGCTACCTCCGTCCTGCACCCTCCAATCTGCCACTGCAGCAGACTCCCCGATTACTGACGAAGACCTTATGGTATGGCTTCCTCTACTCCTTCTGATCATGTGGTGGACACTGACCTGTTGCAAACCCCAACAAAAAGACTTCCTTCACTTCCTGACCTGGGATGGGCACCAGACGCTGGATGCTCTACCTACTTCTTGATGGCTGCATCTGATCCTTCAGCATGGAGAGGTCCAACACTCCATTTCCCAATATCGATTATGTTTTGTGTTCATATTTAGTTTTATGTATGACAAATGCTCTTTTGGGGGGGATGGGGTGGTTTTTTTTCGGGGTTTGGGGTTATGTACTGTTTTGTTCTTAACAGAGGGGGTTATGCTTGTCTAGTTATGACTACATTTTGCCCTGTACTCAATTACCCATTTCTACTATCATATCTCCAAAGCAATGTGGGCACTCAACACATATGCCAGATGTTTGCTTTGGCCCCTCCTCCACAAGGTTGAGGGTCCCCAGGCCCTCTGATTCACATGCAACAATTCCAAGTAGGCATGGGTCCCTTCAAAATAATGTCCTGGAATGTTAATGGCCTTTTGGATCGCGTGACACGCAATGCGGTCCAACGGTACTCTGATTCCTCCCAGACACCCAGCTGCTCCAGGAGACCCATCTCCCTGGGAATCATTGCTCATTGCTAATTTCTGGCACGCCAAGGCTGTGATAGGGTCTACCATTCCAGCTACACACGAGGGTCTTGCTTGGTAGTGATCCTAATTCACTGTTCTTTCCCCATGACTGTTACACAAGAGATGTGTGACCCCCCATGGACTCTTCCTTTCTCTCACCGGAATGGTTGAGGGACACTCCGTGAGTCTCATGTGTAGCTATGCACCCCCGGCAACCCTGGAGGCCCTCCTGAGTGATCTCTCCAGAGTGCTATCAGCCGTTCCAGAGGGGCTGAAGCTAGTTGGTGGAGACCTCAACATGGTCCTGGCCCCGGACTTGGATGCCACAAGTGCTCCCTCGTTCTCCCACCAAGCCAGAGCTCAGTGCCTCTAGAGTTGAACATTTGCCCTAGGCCTCTGTGACATATGGAGAGTGTTGAACCCTCACTGTTGGCAATACATCCACATCTCAGCGGCGCAGCATACCACACCCACTTTCTCATAGATCTCCTACTTATGTCAGCTCCAGACTGTTGTGAGGTCTCCCAGATCCAGATTCTCCTGTGCGGAATATACGATCATTCCCCTCTTCTTCTTCATCTTGAATCCCCTACAGGAGGCTTGCGCCCCCTGTGGCGGCTCAGTGATTGTGCCTCCAAGATGAAGCCTATACGCAGGCAACTGAGAGTGAGCTTAAGGACTATTTCTAAACTAATGAAGGCTCAGTCCTCTCAGTCTGTACCACATAGGCAGCCAGTAAAGCTACAATATAGGCCTATGCCAGGGCCAAACTCAGGGAGATGGAGCAAGAGCATTTCCAGTGACTGAGCGGCCTGGAGGCCTCTGCCCTTCAGTTAGAAACACAGCTAGCGACTGAAGCCCAAAGAGAGACGCCTTGGATATTGAGCCTGGTGCGAGAAGAGATCCATTTACACTTGCTTGAAGCAGCAAAACAGATGTGGTGTGTCCCAGTTGCCCAGGTGTATGGATGGAGGGACAAGAATGGTAAGCTGCTGTGCTGAATTGCCACTTGCCCGTGAGCAAATACCTGAAATTGTAGACAATCAGGGTCAAACCCACCGCATCCTCCAGGGTATTACCCACACATTTGCCAAGTAATACCAGCAACTGTACGCAGCCACCCCCAAGCTGGATAAGGAACCTGACCCCCTACTTCCTACATGAAGTCCCCGTCCCTAGGCTGTCACCATCTGAGTCACTACTTTTGGACCAGCGGCATTCTGTTGAAGTGGGTGCAGCAAATTCTCCTGTGGTGTCCAGAAAGACCTGACGGTTTCCCTACCAAGTATTACACCAAGTTCTGGGAAATCCTAACACCCTGGCTTCTGAAGCTTTATAATGAGGTGTCCAAGACTGGGACCTTTCCATCTAAATTGGATACTGCCACCATTGGGGTAATTCCAAAGACCTAACCCCCGTCAACCTCATGCTCAGAATATCACCCTATTTCTCTTATCAATGGGGAGGTTAACATTTATGCTACAATCCTGGCCACACATGTTCAACAGGTCCTTCATAAGCTTATACATCTAGATCATTGCAGTTTCATACTAGACAGAAGCAAGCGTCACTGCCTCCGGCGACTTCATGTTGCTTTGTCTCACCGTCACTTGCTTTCACCTCGCATGGCCTTACTCCTCATTGACTCTGAAGTGGGACTTTATTGGTATAGCGCAAATTGGGGATGTGTGTGCTAGGACCCGCATGCTCTCCTTTCAGGATCTCCTGGACACCTATGTTTTCACCCCCTCACAGTTCTACAAATACATTCAGCTACGACATGCCCTCTACACTCACATATCTTGTGACACTCCTTCCCCTGAGCTCAGTCCTTTGGGAGCTAAACTCCTCATGGGGATGTAGGCAAGAGGAGGCATGTCCCAGATCTATGGCACCCTCATCATTAACACCCCTGGCACACTGGAGCACCTTAGGGCCCTCTGTGAGGGATGTTTGGGTCCCGTTGAGGACACTGACTGGCAGGATGCAATGAGGACACCCTCAAGTATCATGATTAGTTCCAGGCTATGCCTGATTCAGACCTACTACCTTTACTGAGCCGACCTCACTCCAACCAGACTTCACCGGGCTGATCTTCTCCCCGGCCCCACCTGTCCTCACTGTTTGGAAGCCCCTGCTGACTTCTATCACATAGTATAGTTGTGCCCAGTGAGCCAGAGACATTGGTCCGCTGTAGTAAGAGAGTTATGAGAAGTACTGGGGTGGGAGGTGCAACTTCTGCCTGTAATGCTGCTGCTTGGGGTCATGGAGGGCTCCGGGTGTTTGAGTGCTGACCGGGCACTTCTGGGAACGGCAACAATGGTGGTGAAACGTGATGTTGCAGCTCACTGGAAAGCTCCTGCTCTCCCACGTTGTTACAATGGTGGTGAGTAGTGGACTGGAGTGCACAAGAAGAGAAACCTGCATATGAAGCTTCACGTGCGTGATGCCCCACAAAACATGAACATGTATGGGGGAAATGTTTGGGTCCACTGCAACAGTTTTTCATCTTGCAGTACTGCAAGCTTATGTTTCCCCTCCAGTGGCTCTTGGTTTAATACTGCACAATATGTTTGTGTGTGATCATCAGAGTAGTGCTATTATGTATCAGTGAGTGCTTTATTATTTTGCCAAAACTCAATGAAGCTGTTTATCAAAAAAACTAAATCTGATGTTAGCATTGGAGATATTTGCTTACCTTGATTTTCAAAGCAGTGTGTGACAAACTAATACCCAAGCCCTATATCGAGCAGAACTTTTTACACTTGAGGGCATCAGTTTAGAATGTCATCTCGAATCATGGAATTTACTTGCTGATGGTCAAGTTGTTCACTTTTTTTCTATTTAGGGCACTCCATAAGTAAGGTCAAAATGTTGCTTTTAACTTTGGAACCCTTTGTTAAATGTTAAACTAATGGCAGCTCCGGTTTCTCTGGCTTCCAGCCTTGATCTAAATCCCTCCATAACAGTTGTGTTTTGCCCAACAGGCCTAAGGAAACTGAAACAGTTCTTTAACGAGGGGGTGTAGCTATCAAGTTTTAATTATGATGTAACATTGTTAGCTTCCAAGAGATCTATAAAACATTTTGTCCAGTGGATAGGGTCAAAAGAAATTGACCAATATTTTTTTGAAGTCTTGAATTGATGTATTAGGGACATAGGGGCATATCTACAAGAAAGTGGGGCATCGGTCCTGATGTGCCACTTTTCTTGCTTCACCCCTGCCCCACCTAACAACACCATGGTTGCACCTTACTTACAATATGGCGCACCATGACAGTCATTAGGACAATATTGTCAACATTGTTGATGCTACTGTAGTGCTTTGTTGCACTAGTGTCAAACATTTTGATGCTAGAGCAGTAAAGCACAGGGAGGCCCACTGATTAAAATGTGTGTATAATTTTAACTCCTGCTCTAAGCAAGTATTTAACATGACAGAATAAATCATGCAGTCAAATGTTGTAAATTTCACTGCGCCATTTTCGCAGGCCTCCCAGCTCAGAACGCCCCCTTTGCATACATTATACGTGATGCAGGCATAATATGGTGCAAGGGGTTGCAAAGTGGTGCAAAATAGGCATTGCACCACTTTGTACATACGGCGTGTGGAAAAACCACCTTAGTGCTGCCTTAGCGTAAACAAAATGATGCTATGGCAGCACAAGGTGGCGCTTGGGGCTTGTCAATATGCCCCTTAATTTTAAATCTCCCTATTGGTGTAGCTTTCTCTTGGTGGTTTGGAAATGTTCTACTTAAAATGGACGGTAGATGTCCATATAATGTAAATTGTAAATACGCCATGTAACACCTTTCAGTTGATTGTGTAGATCTCTTAGGAGAGAGAAAGATGCTCCTGCCCCCACCTTTTTTTAAAAAGCAGGTGCCATGATTGGACTACGGCCTTAAATCTTATTTTTGCTCTTCTCTTGGCTGAAATTACATTCTTTGTGGGTCAATTTGTACAAGTGTTCCTTATTGAACATTCTACTATGAATGGCATAGCTGATTAAAGTTGAATTTATGTTTTTGCTGGGTTTCCTGATTTAAATTGTGTATCTTTTTAACATGTTTGTTATTTAGTGATTACTGTTATAATTTTCAGATTGGAAAATTCTGAGTTTTACTGATATGTTACTGATATTCACAAGTCCTGTGGCTGTTAACACAGTAATTTTGTTGTCTATTGTTGATGCACTTTATCATTCATTGTTTTGATTTTTGTAAAATTGATATTGTTAATTTTAGCAATTTTAGTATACTGTGCCAATTTTAATGTTATTCGAAATAGTCGTCATCTTCAGATTCTTATTTCTTCTTTATTTTCTCATTGCAATGCAGCCTATTTGTTTCCTTTATATTGTTTAAAGTTCTCTCTGTGTAGAGTGTCTAAATACACCTCTACTCATGAAGGAGGGCAGGCTGCATGTGAATTGAGAAAATTCTTCAAGCTGCTAAACTGTTCCTACCGCTTTAACAATCTTTCGGTTTTGCAGGGTGAATCTTTTCTAGATTCACACACTGTGCATTGATTATAAAGCAGTATTTCCTCCTGTCAGTGGGCATGATCCTTTAGAGTTTGTTTGTAACAAATGTTTCAGCACTCTTTGCCTCACTTCTGACTCCTGTGGATGTGAATGTCCACACAGTAGTGTTTTATAAAGGGGCGTACTAGTAACTATATGTCAGCTGCACAAATATCTTCTTACGCTACCCTAGCTAGGAAGGCTAGTTTTGCTCCCTTCTTCATTGTTGATTGTGCCTGCAGTTTTTCTGTATTACCCCCCTGCCTTGTGACAATAGTGTATAGTTTGCACTTTCCATTTTGTGATATTCCCTTTGGTGAACAGGAAGCCCCATCTTGCATGTTTGCAAAAGACACAAAGAACTGTTCTCTTTTTCTGATGGGCTTTGTTCTTTCTAAGTAGTACAATATTGCCTTATGGACATCCAGAGTGTATGGGGCCTTCTCTGCTTTTGTTGTAAGTTGTTTTAAAAAAAGCCAGTAAGTGGATGGCCTGGTTAACGTGGAACTTAGATACCACCTTAGGTATGAATCTTAGGTTCAATGTCATCACCACTTTATTCTTATGTATTCGAAGATACGGTTCTTGGGTGGCGAGTGCTTGTTTTTCCACTGACTGTCCTTAGAAAGGTGATGTTGATGAGAAATGCAGCCTTAAGAGTTAAGAATCTGAGCTGTGTGTTTTGCGTTGGTTTGAAAGGTGATGTAAGTAGTTGTGTAAGTACTATATTTATGTTCCAGGTGGGCATGGGTGCGCTCCTTGGAGGTGACACCTTCTATGCTCCCTCAAGAAATATTTTTACCACTGGTGTGATGAAGAAACATCTCTCTAGTATGCTTCTTGGTTATGCTTCAATGGCTGTTAGGTGAACCTTGAAAGAGGCATAGGAGAGTTGCTTGTCTAGCAGGCATATAGTGTATCTAATGACAGTGGCATCATGTGCCCAGTCTCTGAGTTTTCCTGCTTTGTAACACCAATGTTAAAATCTCTCCCACTTGTTGCTGTAGCATTTCCTTGTTATTAGCCACCCCTAGCTTCTTCCGGAATCTCCATTGCAGGCCTTGGCAAATTGAAGTGGCTAAACTCTATGTCCCCAGGAGCCATGCGGCTAAACCTAGTGTGTTTATCTCAGAGTGCCATACCTGTCCTGCCTGGAACATCGGCAGGTCTAGGTGTGTAGGGAGTGTGATATGGTCCTTTGGATATACTCACAAGATCTGAGAACCATTTCTGCTGATTAGGTTTAGACTGAAATGCTCCTTCCTGCACTTCTGGATTACCTTTGGTATCATTGGAATTGCTGGAAAGGCATAAGCAAATCTCCCTGACCTTCGTATCAACAAGGCATTCCTCAGTGACACTGGATGGTGGAACCTGGATGCAAAGCTTTGTCATTTTGCATTCCTGTATGTTGGGAACACGTCTATTTTTGGTGGCCTCATATTTGGAAGATCAACGTCAGCACTTCTTGTTTTACCTTCAACTCATGTGTGGTGCCTGCTTTTCTGCTTAGCAATGTCCGCATCTGCATTTTGTTTTCCCTGTAGGTATATCACTACTAGTGATATTTTGTTCTTTATCGCCCATCTCCAAATCTCCTGGGCCAAGGTCGATTGCAGGTAGGACATGGTTAATCCTGGTTTGTTCAGGTAGTAGATTGTCAATGTGTTGTCCATTTGAATAAGAATTTCCCTCCTTTATATGTTTCTGAAAGTCCTTCAGGAAGACCTTCACCAGCTCCAGTGCATTTATGTGTGACACTGCTTCCTCTGTGTTCCAGAGGCCTCTGACATTTAGCTTGTCTATTTTAGCTTCATATCCTATGTGGGATGTGTCCATTACAATGGTCACTGAAGGTGTTGGTAGTTTGAATGGTTTTCCCATTTTGAGATTCTGTAGGTTCCACCAATGCACTCTCTCTAAACCTTGTCCGTAACAACCACTAGATCGTCCCAACTCCCAGATGTTTCTGACCATTGTTGTTGGACCCATTCCTCAGTTGGTCTCATATGTCGCCTTGTGTGTGGTACTAGTGGAATGCAATAGGCCATTATGCCCATCATGTTCCCCACTGTCTTCATTGTCAAACTTTGTCCCTTGCAGTAGAGGAGGCTCTGCTCCACAGTTGTTTTGACCCTTTTGTGCACTAGCATTGCCTTTGTGGTCTGTGAGTTCAGGACATCTCCCAGGAATGTTTTCTTTGTGTCTAGATTCTGTGATCATTTTTTCATATTTGATGGAGAAACCTAGTGCGTGTGTAGGGTGTGTTTGACCTTGTTGATATTCCTCCTTCTCTGGATGCTTGTCTTTGCTTTCACTAGCCAGCTATCCACGTATGGATAGATGTGTGTTCCCTTTTGTCTGAGATGTGCTGCAGCCACAGCTCAGCATTTTGTGAACACTTGTGGAACTGAATGTATTCTGAAAGTTAGGACCTTACATTGACAGTGTGACTTGTCCATCACAAACTTGAGGAACTGTTTGGATTGTTTGTTCACTGGGATGTAGAGGTAGGTATCTATGATTTTGCCATGCAGTTTCCGCTTCCCTTCAGAGGGATGATTTCTTGCTGCGCTGTCATTTTTAATTTTTCTCTTTTAAGAACTAGCTTATGGTCCATAGGTACAGTGTTCGTCGTAATGATTTGTCAGGTTTGGTACTAGGAAGTAGTTTGAGTACACCCCTTTGATTCTTTGTTTTTAGTACTATAGTTTGTTTGCTTAATAAGTGTTCCACTTGCTGTTGTCATTGTTGTTCGTCATCCTTTATTCTCTTCTTTTTTTTGTGGTACTGTTGGGGGTATCTTTATTCATTCTATGAAATAGATGGAAAATGTCACTTACCCAGTGTACATCTGTTCGTGGCATGTTCCGCTGCAGATTCACATGCTGTGCATTATACTTCTGCCATCTAGTGTTGGGCTCAGAGTGTTACAAGTTGTTTTTCTTAGAAGAAGTGTTTTCGAGTCATGGGATCGAGTGACTCCTCATCTTCGGTTCCATTGCGCATGGGCATCGATTCCATGTTAGATTTTTTTCCCGCAGAGGGTAAGGTAGGAGTGATAGAGTATATAGGTGAAAAGAAAAGAGATGTCCATGCTAATGCAAATATATATATATATATATATATATATATATATATATATATATATATATATACATATGTACAAGTGTTTTTTAAAACTTAAACGACTACAGGCTCCCGGGAAAGAGGGAGGGTGCATGTGAATCTGCAGCAGAACATGCCACGAACAAATGTACACTGGGTAAGTGGCATTTTCCGTTCGGTGGCATGTGTAGCTGCAGATACACATGCTGTGCATAGACTACAAAGCAGTTTGTCCTCCCATAAAAGCGGTGATCAGCCTGTAGGAGTTGAAGTTGTTTGAAATAATGTTCTGTGTATAGCTTGGCCTACTGTAGATTGTTGTCTTGCTAAAACGTCTACACAGTAGTGTTTAGTTAATGTATGTGGTGTTGACCATGTTGCTGCTTTGCATATTTCAGCCATTGGTATATTTCCTAAAAAAGCCATTGTAGCACCTTTTTTCCTTGTAGCGTGTGCTTTAAGAGTGACTATGTTCCATCTTGCCAACCCTTCTTTTGATATGGGGTTACCTATATGAGGTTTTTGGAAAGCTACAAACAGTTGTTGAGTCTTTCTGAATGGTTTTGCATAGCACATTAGAGCTCTTTTAATGTCTAATGTATGTAGAGCTCGTTCTGCCACAGTATCTGGCTGTGGGAAGAAGACTGGCAATTCATTTCCACCGTTTGATTTATATCAAAAGGTGAGACGACCTTTATCAAACATTGGGGTTTGTTCATAGTACAGCTTTATGCTTGTGTACCTGGAATAACGTTTCTTCAATGGTGAAGGCTTGTATTTCGCTTACTCTTCATAAAGACGTAATTGTGACTAGGAAGGCAACCTTACATGTTAAGAATTGCATTTGACATGAGTGCATAGGTTCAAATGGTGAGCCCATAAGCACTATGTTTAAATTCCAAGAGGGAACTTGAGGTGTCCTGGGTGGAATGATGCATTTCAAACCTTCCATGAAAGCTTTAATAACAGGAACTCTAAATAAGGAGCTGTGCTGTATATTTTGTAAATATGCTGAAATTGCAGTAAGATGTATTTTTATGGAAGAAAATGCTAAATTAGATTTTTGTAAATGAAGTAAGTAGCATATAATATCTTGTAGTGATGCTGTAAGAAGAGCAATCTGTTTAGATTGACAGTAATATACAAATCTTTACCATTTGTTAGCATAGCACTGTCTAGTAGTGGGTTTTCTTGCTTGCTTAATAACCTCCATACATTCTGATGGAAGTTGTAAATATCCAAATTCTATGACCTCAGGAGCCAAATCGCTAGATTGAGTGGTTTGGGATTTGGCTGCCTGATTTGTCCTTTGTTTTGTGTCAACAGATCTGGTCAGTCTGGGAGTTTGGAGTGTGGTACTACTGACAGGTCTAACAATGTTGTGTACCACGGTTGGTGGGCCCACGTTGGTGCTATGAGTATCATATTGAGTGAGTAATGGCACAACTTGTTGACTAGAAACGGAATAAGTGGGAGAGGGGGAGAGGAGGAAAAGCGTAAGCACAATTTTGAAAACTAAAATGAGATTGATGGAGTTAACACAGAATGAGTTGGATAGTGAACTGTACATAACTATCAATTTTAAAAACTTAAATGAGATTGATGTAGTAAACACCAAATGAGTTGGATAGTGAAGTGTATATAACCATCAATAAACAAAAGGATATGTTTTGTGCTTTTTTCATCTTAGTAGTGTTATATTGAAATTCTGTGTATGTTACGTTTCAAGGAATTGTTTTTTTGTTTGTTTTGTGATTTTCAATGTATGTATGTTTGTCCTTGACATAGTTGAGTGAATGTTGTCTTGTGGTGGTGTTATTTATTAACTTAAGTTTGGAGGAATGTTGTTTATCATTTTATGAAATTTGTAGGTTTGTTCTTTTTTATATAGAATAAAGGTTTTTCCTTCTTTATATAACAGGAAAATGTCATTATTTGAGTTTTTCCTCATTAAGTAGATAGGAGAGGTGTTTTTGTTTCCTAGAAATGTTTCCCTGTTTCTCTCTCCTTATAGTTTCAGGGACCCCTTTGTGTATGTTTTGTTTGATTTTATTAGCCTATTCGTCTAGATATGGAAAGACATGTATATGCGGTATTCTTAGGTAGGCTGTGACTACCGCTAGGCACTTTGTAAATACCCTTGGAGCTGTTGTTATTCCGAAGGGTAACACTTTGAACTGATAGTGCTTTCCTTGAATGACAAACCTGAGATATTTTCGGTGCGCAGGATGGATGGGTATATGAAAATATGCATCTTAGAGGTCTAAAAAAATGAAATCGTGTTTTTGGAGTAGTGGGATAACATCTTGAAGAGTTACCATGTGAAAATGTTCTGACAGGATGTAAAGATTGAGGGTCCTGAAATCTAATATTGGTCTGAGGGTGCAATTATTTGGGGGAATTAGGAAGTATAGTGAATAAACTCCTGTCCCTATTTGAGCTTGTGGCACGGGTTATATTGCTTGTTTGAGTAATGGAGATTTGACTTCTTCCTGTAACAGAATGATGTGTTCTGTAGATAGTTAGTGTGACTTTGGTGGAATGATTGGGGGAGTTTATATCAATTCTAGGCAATAACTATTGCGGATAATTGATAGTACCCAACTGTCTGTGGTAATGCTTTGCCAATTTGTGTGGAACTGTTGTAGTCTTCCCCCCACAGGAGAGGTGTGGAGTGGCAGGGGATAAAGCAAGTCACTGCTTAGGGTGCTGTGGAGTTTGCTTAGAGGTTTGAAATTTACCTCTATTTCTGGGATACTGCCCCCTTTATGAGCCCCCTAAAACCACCCTGTTGGTATTGTGGTTGGTAGATTGGTTTTGCCTGCGATGTGGATGCCTCTGCTGTTTGTGTTCTAAATCCACCTCTAAACTGAGTTTTCCGAAAGGATCCCCTGTATGGTGTGGAGTATAGTGCACCCATTGCGTTTGCGGTATCAGAATCTTTGCGCAATTTCTCAATGGCTGTATCAACTTCTGGGCCAAAAGTTGTTTTTTATTGAATGGCATATTTAACACCGCTTGCTGTATTTCTGACTTAAAGCCCGAGGACCTGAGCCATGCATGCCTACTTATTGTTACAGCAGTGCTGAAACTTCTTGCAGCGGTGTCTGCTGCGTATAGGGCAGATCTAATATGATTATTGGTGATGGCTTGCCCTTCCTCCACTATTTGTGGAGCCCTTTTCTGATGTTCTTTGGGGAGATGATGAATTTTGTCTTGCATCTCATCCCAATGGGCCCTGTCATATCTAACTAACAGTGCCTGTGAGTTAGCTATCCTCCATTGATTCGCTGCTTGGGATGCAACTCTCTTCCCTGCAGCATCAAACTTCTTGCTTTCTTTGTCTGGTGAGGGTTCATCACCTGATGACTGGGAGCTTGCCCTTTTTCTGGCAGCACTTACTGCTACTGAATCTGGAGGAACTTGTTGAGTTATGTAATCAGGATCAGAGGGAGGTGGTTTGTATTTTTTCTCTATCCTGGGCGTAATTATTCTTGCCTTAACTGGCTCATTAAATATTTGATCGGTGTGTTTTAGCATGCTTGGGAGCATGGGGAGGGACTGATATTTTGAATGTGTGGAGGAGAGTGTATTGAACAAAAAATCCTCTTCCGACGGTTTAGTGTGCATGGTGACACCATGGAATGCTGCAGCCCTAGCTAAGCCCTGATTGTACACAGTGCTATTGTCAGGTGGTGAAGGCTTAGAGGGATAGCAGTCTGGGTCGTTGTTGGGAATGGGATCTGGATCATAAAGATCCCATGGATCTACATCGTCCTGTTGTGAGTCAAAAGAGTGTGATGGTGACTGCACTGGTGTGGGACTGGTAGGAAGAGAGGTATGCAGGTGTGGAGAGTGAGGAGGAGAATGAGGAGGAGAAAATTGAGGAGGTGGTGGTTTCTCCTTCAGCTCTGGCACTTTAGCTGGAGGCTGCATAGTGTCCAATTCCTCCTGAAAGGCTAGCTTCCTCTTAGGTTTTAGAGGAGGTGCTGTTAGGATTCTGCTGGTTTCCTTGTGGATATGAATCCTGGCTTGCCTCTCATCCATTACTTCAAGTATTGGCTGTACTTGAGTCTCCTCTTCAGAGGTTTTGTGGCTTTCTTTTAGTCTTTTTGAAAGTCCATGTTCCTCTGTGTATCCTGCTCCTTTCGGTTCTGAAACTGGCTTTTTCGGTATCAAAAAAGATGGTGTAGTGGATGTTCTCGGCTCCGAAAGGGACTTCCGAATTTTCAACTCCAAAAAATGGTGTTTGCTCGAGTCGGGCATGGAGCCTTTTACAGTCTCCTATGGTTTCAGAGGAGTGGTCTTTTACGGTGCCGAACTGGCAGTTTGATCACCAGATGTCTTTTTTCGGACTGAGCCATGGGCTTCCGGCAGTGGCGTACCCAAGGCCATATGTTTCTGTCTTTGTGATGGTAAAGGGGCAGGCGTACTCACATGTTGTCCTGCCGTGACCGGTCTGTCTTTCTCGGATTCCTGGTTGGAGTCGGAACCTTGGACGGAGACTGCTGTCTGCATGATTTCTTCCTCCTCCACGTCGAGATGTTCAGAACTTCTGGATGCCATCTCGAATCTTCGTGCCCTCCTGTCTCGAAGCGTCTTTTTGGACTGGAAGGATCGACAGGCCTCACAATTTTCTTCCCGGTGATCTGGAGAAAGGCAAAGATTACAGACGGGACGTTGGTCTGTATAAGGGAATTTTGCGTGGCACCAAGGACAGAATCGGAATGGAGTTCGATCCATGAGGCTTCCACGCGGTCGGCCCGACTAGGCCCGAGTTGGGCGCGCGCGCCCCGAAGGGCAAGTAAAGCTGTCTTCTCCGACGGTACCGACGTGTCGATGGAAGATGTAAACCCGATCGATACAATACCGACGAAAATAAGGCGTTTTCTAAGTTTTCTGAATCGAACTTTCGAAGCGAAAGGAAACACATCCGAATCCGACGGCGGAAAGAAAACAATATAACATGGAGTCGATGCACATGCGCAATGGAACTGAAGAGGAGGAGTCACTCAATCCTGTGACTCGAAAACACTTCTTCGAAGAAAAACAACTTGTAACACTCCGAGCCCAACACTAGATGCCAGAAGTATAATGCACAGCATGTGTATCTGCAGCTACACACGCCACCGAACATATATATATATATATATATATATATATATATATATATATATATATATATATATAGTATTTAGTATCCATTTGTTATACGTGATCTTTTGCCACTCCTTCAGGAATCCTTTGATTCTTCCACCTACTGGTGACTTGTGTATGAGGGTGTTCTGGATGCAGTCACTTGCTTGTGTGATTTCCCCTCTTTCCCTTTCATGGCCAGGAAAGAGCTCTCTGACCCTTGCATTGTACCACCATTGCAGGGGAGTAGTGGCCTCACTCTATTGGTGAATTTAAACTGTGTAAGTGGTCTGTGGCTGTATGGCTCCTCTTGGTGTTGTTCTCTTCCTTCCTCTGGGCCATGCTACCTTGGAATGTCCCTTATACTGCTGGGCTCCAACGGCCTTTGCAGTTTCATTGTCTTTTTAGTGTGCTGTAACACCTTGTCCACTGCCTCTCCAAACAGGCCATCTCCCGTGAAGGACATGTTATTTGTAGCTGACTGGACCTCATGTTTGAATTCAGAGATTCTCAGTCAAGCGTGTCTGCATAAGGTGGTGGCAATGCAGAGTTGCCTACTGGCAGTGTCCGCTGTGTCTAATGACGATTTTAGGCAGGTATTAACAACTGTCTTGCACCTCACTCGCCCTCTTTTTCTACTCCTCTGGCAGATTTTCCATTAGCTCCTCCACATCATCCCACTGCTAGTGGGCGTACCTGTTTAGCAGAGCGTTCAAGTTGGCTATCCGCCACTGCATTGCTGCTGTTTTCTCCATTTTACTCCCCACCATATCTACTCTCTAGCTTTCCTTGTCAGGGGGCGGCTCAGGGGGGTTTACTCTATTGGGTGCTCTTATCACAATGAGGGAGTTAGCTGGTGCATTTACCCTGATGTAGCGTGGTCTTAGGAAAGAAAAAGTACTTCTCTTTTTCACCCTTGATGTTATGGCCTTGGATGCAGCTGGTTCTTTGAACGCCTCTCTGCCCTGATCCAGAATACTGGGTAGGATTGGGAGCAATTGGTTCCTCTTCTGGTCGGGTTGCAGTGTTTGAAGGAGGAAGTATGTCTCTGACTGCTCCTCTTCAAGCTGTACCCCATAAGTACCTGCAGCTGTCTTGATGACTGCACTGTATGCAGTGATATCATCTGGTAGTGACAGCTTAAATGGATAGGGCTCTACCCCTTCATCTGGTGATTTTGCATAGATGTCCAATCATCCATTGACTCTCCCATTTGCAAGATTGCTGCTTGTTGTTCTTCATCTAATTCAAAGAGGTCTTCTTCCAAGAAGTCCCCTTCCATTTCTTCCTGGGGTCTGAATTGATAGGGTTTCCAGGTCCTCTGGTTCTTCTTAGGGTTTCCAGCTTCTCTGGTTCTTCTGCTCGTGCATGTTGTTTTAATTAATTCTGTATCTCTGGTGAGAGTCATCAAATGCCCTTTTCTTTATGGTTAGGTCATCAAGTTTGGCCTTGAGCCACCTTTTTTTACACTGTACCTCAAGCAACTTCCTGTCAGCATCAAGCTTGTTGGCTTCTCTGTGTTTCGGTGTTGATGTTGAAAAACTCTTCGGTGTCGAAGTTGAGTGCTTCGGTGCATGTGGCTCGCTCACATTCGGCTTTGGTGTCATGCAGTTTTTGGGAGTTGATGTGGTGGGGGTCTTTGTGGTAAGTCTCAAGCTGCTTTTTGCTATCTATCTCCCTCCTATGCTTTTGATCCTGTCTCAAGGTCAAAGCTAGTTTTTAAGGTTTGCCGCCAGCAGTGTCCCTTGCCTTGAACCCGTGTGGCTCCTTGGGTCTGACTTCGCCATCGGTTATCAATGATTTTGAACATACTGCTGATTTACATGAGTCTGAAACTTTCAGTGTGGTTGTGTTGCAACCCTAAGGATTTACCTTCAGCCTAAGCTCCTCTTTCTGTGCCTTCTTGTGCCCCTTACCAGTCGGTACCTTGATCACCTCCTTGAGGTCTGGTTTCTCTCCTTAGGCCTCCTACAGATTGGCCTCCTATTTGCTATATAGTCCACTATCCACCCTTGTTTACGCCTTGCCCTAATTGTCTTCGGCAAGTCTTCTGTACTCGTTGCACAGTCCTCCAAACTGTGGTCCTTTGTGATTTTGTTTTTTGTTACAAAGCTTGTGCCTGTCTTTCTGGGCATTCTTGTTTTGGTACTTTGGGCAAAATCTAAAGGGGGTATGCTCCATGTTCCATTCTCATTCTCTAACTCAGTGCATGGGTCTTCTCACCACTGGTGTTTCTCTGTGGTTTTCGGTGTACTTCTGGTGTTTTTCCTTCCTTTTCCAGTCATTGGGGATCTCTTTCTGTCAACTGTGGTTTTCAATGGAAAACAATCTTCCACTGTGCAGTTTATTCTGCCTCAACTACATGGCTCTGTCTTAGGCTTCCAGATCCTACAGCAGAAAAAATAATCTGAAGACAGCAACTGCATTAAAGGATTTCCGGGGCATATGTCTGATTTCCACATTGAAAGAAAAAAACGTCATGATCGCGCTGCTACAGTTCACTTGTAATGAAACCTATCGGCAAAAGTGCAATTATCTACGTAACCGGCAAAAGTGCAATTAAGTATGTAACAGGGTTGATATTATGCAAACGCTCGACTTCTGCCAAGCGAGATCGCGGTGCGAACAAAAGATAAACAGTAGTTCACAAACCTGACGGGAAACAGCGAGCCTCGCATGTTTTCAGTACTTGGTCACTGCGCTCGAGGAGGGCTAACCACCAGAAAAGGCATGACGTGTGCGTGCCTTCCACTAATTAAAGCAAGCAGATTTTAACAGGCAAATCCACGAACCAATGAAAGACAACTGACGGAGCTCCGAGCCCTTTTCTAACTCCTAAAGTGTCTCGCAAGTGAAACGCATGCGCAAGCGTATGCCACGCAGACTCGACCCTAAAAAGAGAAGAGGGACTACTAGGAAAATATTCCAGACCCAACCACTAGATGGCAGAATAATACACAACATGTGACTCCAGAAAAGAGTCACACTGCCAAACATTCTTAACACAATTATTTAAAGAAATGCAGGGAGAATATTTGGTATTTGGATGGAACTGCATTTGGGCTGATACAACAACCCTGGTAAGGGTGGAAACTGGAACACAGTAAAAATACAAACTTCAAATAACCATAACTGTGTAAAAACAGGAATTCAGATGGTGACAACAAACTATCGCAGTAATGGAATTTCATGAAGACTAGGTGGTAGGGTGACTAAAATTATGAAATTGCATTAAAAACCAAGAGGGGAGGCAAACTAATCGAAAATATCATTAATAGTGCAAGACAACAAGGTGGTAACCAAAGTTTACTTAACATTATAAAAAGCTAGAAAGACACAATAGGTTTCCAATTACGACAAAATCAAAACGTATTGAGCTTCTATTTATCTTTGTGTCTAAATACCAACATTCATTCCTGACCGCCTCTGTTACAGTAATGGGGTTATGAAAAATTCTGAGGACTTTAATATTACTTAAACAGCCAGAAAGATGTCTTATTGCAAGAATTTTGCATTTAAGTCTTTGCTGTTGAAAGTGCTGGATGATTTACTATTCACTAGAAATCTGTCATTTTAGCATTTTTTGCATTTTTCAGAGCGGAAGCTTTACAGAATATTATTACTCAACATGGAATAGATGTACTTTGCAAATAAAATATTGCCAACATTATTTCTTTAGAACAATAGCAGGGACACTAGAACTGTTTAGGCAATTACAATCAACAGATATTTATATTGGCTCATGCAAGGGATGTGTGTTCTAGAATCTAGTTTAATATCCAATTGTTGAGACTTTCTGGGAGAGAATATTTTAGGACACATTTAGAAATCATGGCCATAAAGTTTAATTATTTTGTAAAATAATGATTGTTTGGCTAGAATATCAAACATAAGGAATGAGATTGTAGTATTATTTACTTCACCACTACAGTTGTTCCTATGCAAATAATAAGCAATGGAAGAAACTGTTACTACTGACATTGCCAATGCAGCACAATTTTAAGTGTGGACTTTGAAAACAACTTCTTGGCTATTTCAGTGAGTCCATTTCTGATGCAAACTGGCATCTTCTAGTATAGTAGTTGAGATGTGTGCAAGCCAGCTGCCTTATTAACATCATGGTTGTCATTACAACCCTGGCGGACGGTGTTAAAGCAGCGGTAAGACCACCAACAGGCCGGCAATATTTTTTTAGCAATTACGACCGTGGCGGAAACCGCCAACAAAGACAGCCACTTTAACACTCAGACCGCCACGGCGGTACAAACAAACAGCGCGGCGGTCACCGCCAACAGACAGGAGGGAGACAATGTACCGCCCACACTATTATGACAGGCCAATCCTGCACCTTTTCCGGGGCGGATTCACCGCGGATAAAAACACGGCAGAAACAGGAATTCCGAAGGGAAAACGCTCACCTCTACACACCCCACGAGGAACAAGGACACCATGGACCCGGAACTCCAAATTCTACCTGCGATAGTCTTCCTGCTCCTCTACCAGGAGCACGAACGCCGGCGGCGAAGACCACGGTGAGTACTGCACCTACGACACAGGGGAGGGGGGAGGGAAAAAACAGGGACACACACACGCATGACGCAACACCCCCACCCCCACCCACTACAACACACACACTAATGCATATTAATACATCACAGTTACACCCCCTAAACCCCCCGGAAGAAAGCAAAGACAATAGAAAATGAGTGTAACCATTGTAATATATTAAAATCAAGTAGGCAGAAATATATATATACACCATTTACAAAATATATACCAAGCATAGTAGTCCAGGTAGTGCTCCAATTAAGTCCGTGGAACACTGGGACCACACGGTATGGGCGAGGCCCACACACAATCCCCAACCATGACGGAGAGAACACTGCAGGGGCATCAGAGAGCAACTAAACAGGCAGCTCAGGGGGAGGGAAAGGGGGGCACCTCAGCCGGCTGAGTGCACGACGCCAAATCCACAAGGGGGCCACATGCCCACTGTTCACTCCTGGAGAGTGCAAAGCCACAGTCTCTCAAGTCTCTACGGTGGGTGGGTTGCCCACTGCTTGGTCCTGGGGAGTGCAAAGCCACAGTCTCTCAAGTCTCTACAGTGGGTGGGTTGCCCACTGCTTGGTCCTGGGGAGTGCAAAGCCACAGTCTCTCAAGTCTCTACAGTGGGTGGGTTGCCCACTGTTCAATCCTGGGGATTTCAAAGCCACAGTCTCTCAAGTCTCTACAGTGGGTGGGTTGCCCACTGTTTAATCCTGGGGAGTGCAAAGCCACAGTCTCTCAAGTCTCTACAGTGGGTGGCTTGCCCACTGCTCCATCCTGGGGAGTGCAAAGCCACAGTCTCTCAAGTCTCTACAGTGGATGGCTTGCCCACTGTTCCATCCTGGGGAGTGCAAAGCCACAGTTTCTCAAGTGGATAACAGTCTCCACTGGTGCTGGAGGGGGCTTTGTTTCCAAAGTGCTTCATCCTGCTAAGGACAGAGGTAGTGGATGTATCTCTCCACTGGTTCTGGAGGGGGCATGGTGCCCAGAGTGCTTCATCCTGCCAAGGACAGAGGTAGTGGATGTGATTCTCCACTGGTTCTGGAGGGGGCCTCGTGCCCAGAGTGCTTCATCCTGCTAAGGACAGAGGTAGTGGATGTATCTCTCCACTGGTTCTGGAGGGGGCATGGTGCCCAGAGTGCTTCATCCTGCCAAGGACAGAGGTAGTGGATGTGATTCTCCACTAGTTCTGGAGGGGGCTTTGTGCCCAGAGTGCTTCATTCACCCCGTGACGGACTCAGTAGCGTCTGTGCTCTTGGCGCTCATGGGCCAGCGGTGCTTGAGGCGGCGGTACCCTGTTCAGCGGTGCTTGAGGCGGCGGTGCCCTGTTCAGCGGTGCTTGAGGCGGCGGTGCCCTGTTCAGCGGTGCTTGAGGCGGCGGTGCCCTGTTCAGCGGTGCTTGAGGCGGCGGTGCCCTGTTCAGCGGTGCTTGGGACGGCGGTGCCCTGTTCAGCAGTGCATGAGACGGCGGTGCCCTGTTCAGCGGTGCTTGAGACGGCGGTACCCTGTTCAGCGGTGCCCGGTTCAGCGGTGCCTGAGACGGCGGTGCCCTGTTCAGCGGTGCTTGAGATGGCGGTGCCCTGTTCAGCGGTGCTAGAGACGCCGGTGCCCTGTTCAGCGGTGCTTGAGACGGCAGTGCCCTGTTCAGCGGTGCATGAGGCGGCGGTCTCCATTTCAGGGACTCAGCTGCTGGCGGTCCTTCATGGCCCAGCGGGGCTTGTGCTGGCGGTGGCCTCCTGGGCAGCTGGGCTGGTGCTGGTGGTGGCCTCCTCTGCGGCTGGGCTGGTGCTGGCGGTGGCCTCCTGGGCAGCTGGGCTTGTGCTGGCGGTGGCCTCCTGGGCAGCTGGGCTTGTGCTGGCGGTGGCCTCTTGGGCAGCTGGGCTGGTGCTGGCGGTGGCCTCCTAGGCAGCAGGGCTTGTGCTGGCAGTGGCTTCCTGGGCAGCTGGGCTGGTGCTGGCGGTGGCCTCCTGGGCAGCTGGGCTGGTGCTGGCGGTGGCCTCCTGGGCAGCTGGGCTGGTGCTGGCTGTGGCCTCCTGGGCAGCTGGGCTTGTGCTGGCGGTGGCCTCCTGGGCAGCTGGGCTTGTGCTAGCGTTGGCCTCCTGGGCAGCTGGGCTGGTGCTGGCGGTGGCCTCCTGGGCAGCGGAGATGATGGCGGTCTTCTCCGCCGTGCTGCTCGGCCCAGACTTGCAGGATTTCTTGTGGCCCTTCCCCACCTTGTAAGGTGTCACAGCTGACTCCACACTCCCACCAGGACCCCTGGCAGCGCCTTTGGTGGCTGGAGTCTTCCCCCTCTCCCGCCTGGGCACTGGCCAACTTCTGATGCTTCACAGGTGGGGGACTGTCTGTGCTGTGGCTCCGTGCCACACTGGCTGCCCTGGTGGCCGGTGCACTCCAGATTCCGGTGACTACAGGCACCACTGGTCCCGGAGATGTTGTGGCTGAGGTGCTAGTTCGGGACCTATGAGACGGACGGGGTGGGGGAGGTGTGGGAAAGAGGTCAGGGTTGGACAGGAAAAGTTTTTTTGAGACACTGGGATGAGTAGCTGGACGGGGTTTGGGAGTGGAGGAAGAGGTGGAGGTTGTAGGTGGTGTTCGTTTGCTGACTTTGGGTGAAGGTGCATGCGCTGGAGGCTGTCGTGAGGTGGATGGCTATTGGGTGGGTGTGTGCCTGCCTTTGTGTATCTTGGGAGGGGGCATCACAGACACACTGGGAGAGGACACAGGGGACGTGTGAATGGTAGTGGTGGTGGTGACTGCACGTGAGCGGGGTGTGGTGGTGGGTGTGCTGGAGAGGGACGTAGTGGCTGTAGAGGTAGTGCATGCAGGTGTGAGTGTAGACGAGACAGGGAGGGAGGAGGGAGACGAGGAGGAGGGGGACACAGTGGAGGCAGTGGATTTTGGTATATCTGCATGTGTGTGATGCTTGCGTGAGTGCCTGTGGGATGTGTGGTGCTTATGTTTGCCTGAGCTTCCCTTGTGTGTTGATGTGTGTGCATGCTGGTCTGTAGGTGTGCTTGGGATAGGCTGAGGTACAGGGGATTGGGTCTGGGTGTAGGAAGTTGGAGGGGGGGAAGCTAGACACAGGGACAATGGCTGCCATCAGTGCTGAGACCAGAGTCTGAAAAGCTTGCTGAAGGGCCGCCTGACCAGAATGAATGCCCTCCAGGAATGCATTTGTTTGTTGCAACTGCCTTTCTACACCCTGGATGGCATTCAAAATGATAGACTGCCCAACAGTGAGGGGTCTGAGGAGGTCAATGGCCTCCTCACTGAGGGCAGCAGGGGTGACTGGGGCAGGGTCTGAGGTGCCTGGGGCGAAGGTGATGCCCGCCCTCCCGGGTGAGTGGGCACGGGGCTAAGGCTGAGGGTCTGCTGGGAGGGCGGTGCTGGAAAGGGGGTGGCGGTTGTACCTGTAGATGGGGGTGGCACAGATGTTGCCGCCACCACAACGGAGCTCCCATCAGAGGACGAGTCCGTGTCACTGGTCTCAGCTCCAGTCCCCGCCGTGGAGCTCCCCTCACCCTCCGTCCCACTGGTGAAGTCCAATTCCATAGTGTGGCACTCCATGGCCATGTGAGATGCAGCTCCCTCGTGCTCCGGTGCCACTGCTCTTCCGCATGATGATACTAATGCACACAAGAACAGAGAGACCACAAAAAGGGGGGGCGACAGAAGAAAGACATGTTGAGTGCATGCATTACCGCTACCGTTGGCGGACACGACAGACACAGAAGCCCCCTGCACTACGCTGCGCTCTTGGGCTCCACGGTTCAATTCCTGGGAAATGGCCTACAAGGCTATGGACGACATCTGCACACATAGATGACACAGGGGCATGACTAGGTGTAGTTGTCACTCTACAGAGGTGGGGTGGGGTGCCACATGGCCTGCTTTACAGAGGGACCTTGCCTACGGAACTCACCCTGGCCTAGGGAAACCCACAGCCCACCTCCCCCACCCCGACCTCTCCACTGCGCGCAAAGTCAGTAGAATGCGAGTGTACTCACCCCCTTGTGGCTGCTGTGATGCCCTCAAGCGCCCATCCAACTCCGGGTACGCCACCGCCAGGATCCTGAACATCAGGGGGGTCATGGTGCGACGGGCACCCCTCCCACGCTGGGAGGCTATCCCCAGCTGAGCCTCTGCCGTCTTCTTGCTCCAGCGGCGAATGTCCTCCCATCTTTTCCAGCAGTGGGTGCTCTGTCTGTGGTAGACCCCCAGGGTCCGGATGTCCTTGGCGATGGCACGCCAAATATATTTTTTCTGGTGGGCCCTGACCTACATGGGAAAGAGAAAGTTATTACCAACTGCACTGTCAAAGTGATTGGCCCCCATCCCTACCCTTGCCATGTGGCACATGTACTCACAGTCGTTTCATGCACGCCGCAATCTCCCCCCATCTTACATCCACCCCACTCCACACAGGCATAGCCCATACAAAATGCTCCCAGTGTACTTACCTGTTTGTCTGGAGGACCGTAGAGTATCGTGTACTGGGGGAGGACCCCGTCCACAAGTTTCTCCAACTCCTCCGATGTGAAAGCAGGGGCCCTTTCCCCAGACACTCGAGCCATTGTCTCTTCCAGACCGAGGTCACAGCAGCACTTGCAGTTTAGGTCCTCTCCTGTTGAAGATCAGGTATCGAGTGATTGAACAGATAGAAAATGGCGGTCACGTCCGCGGCGGTGCGTACCGTCACCGCCGGCGTACATCGTCATTGGCTCCTGGGACCCATAGGGTCCATTGTTAACCAATGCAGCATTGTGCAGCGGTCTTCGACCGCCTACCGCGACGGTGTACAATGCCAGCGCAGTTACCTCACATCCCATTGTCCCACTTTAAAGGTCAGACAGCCGCCATTTCAGGGGCCCACATGGCTTCATTTTCAACTGCGTCACACATACCTAGGCGTAGACTCAACACACATACAGGCCACTTTTTGAGTATGAATGGTGTTCTGTGTAAGCTGTGGGTACGTACCTCTGAGTTGTTTGACTCTGTGCTTGCTGTTGTCCTTCATAGGCACCGTCAGCTGGGACATGTGAGGAGATGGCGGCATCCTCCTGTGTACCGACCGTTGGTGGACCTGTTGACAATGGAGGAAAGACATGGTATAATCACATACAGGCTTGACCGTGCCACAACCCAGGAACTGTGTACCCAGCTGGAGCCAGACCTGATGTCAGCTATCCGCCATCCCACAGGAATCCCCCCTCAAGTGCAGGTGCTGTCAGTGCTCCATTTCCTTGCAAGTAGGTCATTTCAAACAATAGTGGCCATAGCATCAGGGATGTCCCAGCCTATGTTTTCCAACGTGTTGTCCAGAGTGTTGTCTGTCCTGCTGAAACACATGCGGAGCTACATCGTTTTCCCTCAGGTGGAGGATTTGCCTACAGTGAAAGGTGATTTCTATGCCCTGGGACGTATCCCCAACATCATAGGTGCCATTGATGGGACCCATGTGGCTTTGGTCCCCCCCCACAGGAGTGAACAGGTGTACAGAAACCGGAAGAGTTATCATTCGATGAATGTACAGATGGTATGTTTGGCAGACCAGTACATCTCCCATGTGAATTTCATGTTCCCTGGTTCAGTGAATGACGCTTACATCCTGCGGAATAGTAGCATCCCTTATGTGATGGGGCAACTCCAGAGGCACCGTGTGTGGCTATTAGGTGAGCACCTGGAAGGAAGACAGTGGGAATGGTTGTCTGGGGATATCCCTCCAGGTTAGTGTGTGTCTAACAGTTGTCCATCGCCATTTGCAGGTGACTCTGGTTACCCCAACCTGTCATGGCTACTGACCCCAGTCAGGAATCCCAGGACAAGGGCAGAGGAACGCTACAATGAGGCCCATGGGCAAACTAGGAGGGTGATCGAGCGGACCTTCGGCCTCCTGAAGGCCAGGTTCAGGTGCCTCCATATGACAGGTGGATCCCTATTCTACTCACCAAAGAAGGTGTGCCAGCTCATCGTGGCCTGCTGTATGCTTCGCAACTTGGATTTGCGACGACAGGTGCCCTTTCTGCAGGAGGATGGTCCAGATGGCGGTGTTGTTGCAGCTGTGGAGCCTGTGGACAGTGAAGACGAGGAAGCAGAGGAAGGAGACATGGACAACAGGGACTTAGTGATCCAGCAATATTTCCAGTGAAACACAGGTAAGGATACAAACCTGCCTACTACATGTACTTTAACACTACTGCCTCTCTACTGTCTGTCTTTTTCACCCAGTTTATGGTCACTGAGTTGTCACTTTCCCGTACGATTTCACAGATCTGGCTCCCACAGTGTGACATCTGCTTTGATTCCTCATGGACTAGAGCTGTGTGACATTGGTATGTTGACATTACAAATGAAAGAGCTTTTTGCCACAGTTATTGCTAATACAGTATTCCGAAATCACAGACAGACTCCAGATTGTTTTGTGCTTTAAGGGTGTTTATTTTAGTGCTCAAAATTGGAGGGGGGTGCAAAATGGTGAGGGGTGATGGCGGAGGAATGTCCATGGCAGAGTCCAGTCTATTAGTCTCACAGGTGCATTACCCATATGGGCATAGGAAGTGGAGCTGGGGCAGTTTAAGTATGGACAGGGTGAGAATCAGGGTGGTCTAATTTCTTGGCGGGGGTCTTGGCATCATTCTCTGTCTTGTTCCTGGATCTCAGGGACCGTTTGCGAGGTGGTTCTCCCTCTGCAGGGGGTGGGGTGCTGGTGTGGTGGTCCTGTGGCGGGGCGTCCTGTTCACTAGCGCCGGCGGAGGTGGTGGGCAGTTCATCGCCCAGGCTAGTGTCAGGGGCCCCTTGTAGTGCCACAGTGTCCCTCTTGGTGTTGAGTACTTCCTTCAGCACCCCTATGATGGTGCCCAGGGTGGAATTAATGGCTCTGAGTTCCTCCCTAAAGCCCATATACTGTTCCTCCTGCAGGCGCTGGGTCTCCTGAAACTTGGCCAGTACCGTTGCCATCGTCTCCTGGGAGTGGTGGTAGGCTCCCATGATGGAGGAGAGGGCCTCATGGAGAGTGGGTTCCCTGGGCCTGTCTGCCCCCTGTCGCACAGCAGCCCTCCCAGTTCCCCTGTGTTCCTGGGCCTCCGTCCCCTGGACCGTGTGCCCACTACCACTGCCCCCAGGTCCCTGTTGTTGTTGGGGTGGTGGGTTAGCCTGGGTTCCCTGTAGTGGTGGACACACTGCTGATTGACGTGTCCTGGGGACAGAGATATGGGCCCACTGGGTGGGTGCTGTGCTGGTGTTTCCAAAGGGGGGAAGCTCTGTAGTGGCCTGTGACTGGGTGTGGGAACCGACTGTTCCGAGGTCCCCGATGGGCCGGGCTGGTCATCTAGATCCAGTTGGACAGAGGTGCTGTCATCACTGTGGGCCTCTTCTGTTGGTGGTGTGGACATGTGTGGACCCTCCTGTCTGGTGACATTGGGTAGGGGTCCTGCAGGGGTATAAAGGCATGATTATTGCATCTGTGTGTGTCAAGGTGTGCAATGGGTGGGTGACCGTGTACCCCAGTGCTTGCATTCCTGTGTGGGACCTTGTGTGATGATGGTTTAGGGGGGTGTATGGGTATGTGCAGTGGGCATGCTTTAGTGATGGGTGTCCATGCCTTGGTGTTGCATGCAGGGCTTGGTGTTGGGATGTGTGGTTTGTGATGTTGGGACATTTGTGAGGAGTTGGAGTGATGGGGGTGAGGGCCAGGGTGGGGGTATGTGATAGCATGCAGGCAGGGTGGGGGATTTAATAGTAAAGCTTTGACTTACCAGAGTCCATTCCTCCACCTACTCCTGCGAGGCCCTCAGGATGCAGAATCGCCAAGACCTGCTCCTCCCATGTTGTTAGTTGTGGGGGAGGAGGAGGTCCGCCTTCAGTCCGCTGAACCGCCAGGTGGTGTCTGGAGACCACGGAACGCACCTTCCCCCGTAGGTCGTTCCACCTCTTCCTGATGTTCTCCCGATTTCTTGGGTGTTGTCCCACTGCGTTGACCCTGTCCACTATTCTTCGCCATAGCTCCATCTTCCTAGCTATGGAGGTGTGCTGCACCTGTGATCCGAATAGCTGTGGCTCTGCCCGGACGATTTCCTCCACCATGACCCTGAGCTCCTCCTCCGAGAACCTGGGGTGTCTTTGCTGTGCCATGGGGTGGTGTGTGTGGTGATAAGTGTGATGATATGTAGTGGGGTGTTGTGTGAGGTGCGTGGAAGTTATGTGGGTGATGGTGTTGTGTGCCTGTGGATGCTAGTGTTGTTGCTGGTGGTGTCTCTCTCTGGCTTTAGTTCGTGACCGTAAGGGTTTGTGGGTGATGTGGGTGTGTGTTTTGTATTTTATTGGATGTGTGGGAGTGGTGTGTGTATGTGTATCAGGTGTGTGCATTTCGAATTGTCCGATGTGGCTGTGTTTTGTATATGTGTGTGTATTTTGAGCGCGGCGGTGTGTACCGCCAATGGAATTCCGTGGTTTCAAAGACCACCGCGTGGATTCGTGGGTCGTGACAGTGTGGGCGTATTTCTGTTGGCGTGACGGTGGAGGTTTTGTTATCACCAGTTTATCACTGACCTTTGGTGTGGTAGACTTGTGTGGGTGTCTAGATTTTGCAGATTCCGAACTGTGGGTCATAATAGCTGTGGCGGAATTCCACGGCAGTGGCGGTGTGTTGGCAGTCTTCTGCACGGCAGTAAGCAGCTTTTACCGCCAATGTTGTAATGAGGGCCTATGTCTTTTGCTCTCAGTGTTACAAACAGAAGCAATGAGATACAAACATCAGACAGTGAAACTAATACCTCATATCAGGAAATACACTAAGTATCCTCAACTTCTGTGTCTTTATTTGAATAGGAGAATAAAGTGAAATGGCCAGAATTTATGAGATCTCATACTTTGTGTAAAATTACAATGTTTTTTTTAATTTAGCAGAGGTCAGTATAGTTAAATGTATTCTGTCATTGCAGCTGAAGGTCCCATCCAACATGGATTGTACATCAGGCTACAGGAATTTGTCGCTATCTAATGTCACTTGAGTGGCACTTGGAATCATAATGGCTGTAGCTCTAGAGCTTTATCGCATTTCCCTGCTACTGGAAGTCCCACGTTGGGACCTATGATACCTGGCAAGGGAGGCTGGGTGTTGCATGCACTGCCAAAAAGGTAAGCAGCTGCCACTAAATACCTTTAGGGGCAGATTTACAAGAAAGTGCTGCATCGGTCCCAATGCACCACTTTGTTTGTGCTCCCCTTACCCCCCCTTATAACACCATGGTGCGCCATATTTACAATACGGCGCACCATGACCAAATCAGCATCAACATTTTGGATGCTGTCTTGGCGCTTAGCTGCACTAGCGTAAAAAATGTGACGCTAGTTCAGCAAAGCACAGGGAGGCCCATAGATTATTATGGTTGCGTCACTTTAACGCCTGCCCTGAGCCGGCTTTAAAAATTATGGAAAAAAATGGTGCAGTGAAATCTTGTAAATTTCACTGTGCCATTTTTATGGCCTCCCTGATTGGGAGAGCCCCCCCTTTCATACATATGCCTGATGCAGGCATAATGTCGCGCAAGGGGTTGCAAAGTGGTGCAATGCATGCATTGCACCACTTTGGAAATATGGTGTGGGGGAATGGCCACCTTAACGCTGCCTTTGCATCATAACAATGATGCAATGACTGGGTTAAGGTGCCACTAGGAGCTTGTAAATCTGCCCCATAGTGTGAGGTTCCTTTCTTTCATGTTTTGCTACAAATTGCCAAGTTTGCAGTTAGTGAAGCTGGTGAATGTTTTGTAAAAGTGTAGAAGTTCTGAAATGTCAGGCTTGCAACTTCACACAGCATTAAAGAAAAGAACGTAATTAGTTTAAGTAACCTCCTCGTTCAGGAATTCATGGTTCAAGCTTGGTTATATTCAACAACCCACGCTAACATCCAACTAGATATAAATCTAGACAGAAAGTGAGCTTGTACAAACCCGAGTCTGCAACTGAACAGGATTACTAATTTCTCACAAACAGTTTCAAGTCACACAATGAGGCACAAAATACCTATCAGATTTGGCCCAGATCAATTAAGAACATAACTGACTTCAGTCTTGTGCTATTTCTCGCCAATTTTGCAGTCACATTTGCACTGATGGGAAGTGCAAAAACAACATTTTCATTCACCGATCAGTATAGAAGCAATATGCTATGCTAGAATTTTGGAGTACATGCCAGTTCAAGATAACTTCAAATTTCCCTGGTACTTGTACAGGATGCGTGATCTTTGCTTCTTTATCAAGTGTTATCTCTGACTCACTCCGTCTGATTCAGTGTCACTGATTAAATTCTGAATAATGTGTGTACATTCTGGTCACTAGTGCTATAAAGCGAGGTATTTTGCTTTCAGTTCAATGAAATCACTGAGGGTAATATTTGGGTTTATTATCACATGACTGAACATATTCCAGCAGTTTTACAAATGTAAAAAATAAACTAACTCGAAAAATATGACAAAAAATAATTTGATAGGAAAAATATTATTATAATAAGTGAAACTATAGGCATAATTGGCTAGATTTCCCAACACTAAACAAGAATGTCACTCTTTTGCTGTTATTCAACGGCTAAGGAAAATCAACATTCGAGATTGTTACATTATTCATATGAAGCAGCCAACAAATCAATTAAAGAAACGACCAATCTGCATACAGAGCACTCAGGCTCACATGACAAGTTACCTGTATTGAGCCAGTAATGTGAGCTGCAGCGCTCATTGGCATCGAGAGTAATGCCCAGAGGTCTGCACAGTTTCCCCTGTGGACTGCAGCTGCTAAAATCTCTAAGTGAAAATCCAGGAAAGAATAAGGAATTCACCTGTAGGATCACATCCATTAAATCTGATTCCTCTTCTTATTCCCCAGTCTTTAATGAATCCTCAGAGCCCAACTTCTAATGACCTGTTTTTTTCTGACCAGTCAGTAATTTGTCTCTGGCGGCCAGAATTACCATACCAATTATCGGGACATTTGTAATGAGGGCCTCATAGTGGGAGGTTTACCCATTGGGTTCTTCAGGATGATTGGCAGCATTAATGACTCTTTTGACAATGTCTCACAAAGGAGGTACATGGGAAAGATACCCCACAGCCCTCTGCTTCAGTACAATTTCCCTGTACCAAAACATTCAAATGTTGTTAGTGTTAAATTGAAAATGATTAAAATACAGATGTGCTGCATGGTCAATGTTAGGTGATATGCCCATATTTATTTGTGAAACATAACTCAAGCTGTATAGGGTTGAGAGTGATATAATTTACAGTTTGAAACATGGGATGGATTGACCTCCAATGAAAGTAATAGAAACACAATTTACCATAAAGCTCCTGGATTCCTGATATATCATCGTGGGACAACTTGAAGTTTTTGGTGTATGTGTAAATTGGTGCCATTAGGGCTCCAGGATCATCTGAATGCTCCAGGCCTAATGCATGGCCAAACTCATGGGCGGCAACCAGGAAAAGACTGTAGCCTGAAGAAGAACATAAATGTTAATATATTATTGCTCTAAAAGCTGTTGCTCATTCCTTTAAGTATACATCTCACATTAAAAGGTATAACCCCATTCCTGTTATCAGCTAATCATTGGAAAGCTATACTGCTGCTCCTTCTAGGTGCAGTATACAGTACACACACACACACATATATGCCATTTGCTGTGCAACAGCTCCTCATTTAGTCTACTGAGAATCATCACAATAATCTGTAGCTGCTATTTTGACAAGCAGCTTCTGCTGCCTCTAACCATGTCATGGGGCATGTCTTCATTTAAATTACTATGGTTGATACAATGATATAAAATATGATATAAAATATAGGGTGCAAAATATATGTGCCATTTCGTGCAATATTTTAAGATGTATGCAGAATGTGTCCTTCTACAGGAAAGATTATGTTACTTACCTTGTAAGCATCTATTTGTTGTGTGTGGTGCTGCAGATTCACATGCTCTGCATACTCCTGCCATCTAGTGTTGGACTCGGACGTTTACAACTTCTTTTTCTATGAAGAAGTCTTTCTAGACACTCAATCCCGTTACTCCTCCTCCAATGTGCATGGTCATCAGCTCCGTCTTCAGATTGTTTTTCGCACATCAGGAGTAGGTATAGTGGAGCTAGAAATGCCTATCCTGATGGCCATTCAATGTGAATTTAAATAAAGTGAATATATGAATTATCTGAGTATTATTTTGAATAACCAATTACTTCCAGGGGGATGGGTGGGAGCATATGAATATACACATGCTCTGCATGAACTGTTAAGCACTGGGTGTTGCAGATGTTTGAAATAAAGTTCTCAGTATGGCTTGTCTTACGTGTGACTTTTGGCAAGCAAACACATTTTCATTAAATGTGTATTGGGTTAACCAAGTAACTGCTTTGTAAATGTCAGCTATAGGAATGTTCCCTATTAAAGCCATAGAAGCACCCTTCTTCCTGGTTGAATGTTACCTTGGGAGGACCGCTAATGTCTTCTTGGCCTTGCCATAAGAAGTTTGAAGATATTTGACTATCCATCCAGCAAAACCTGCTTTGGACATAGTGTGACCATGCCTTAGCTACAAACAATTTTTGTGTTTTCCTAAAAGATATGGAGCTAGATGTACGAAAATGCAATTTGGCATTTATTAAATAGTGACTTCATAGAAATCGCTATTTAAGAAATGCAAAATGATGTGTACAGAGATACCAAATTCCTAATAGTGATTCATACAAAGTAGGAATCGGTATTAGGAAATCACTATTAAGAAATCCCATTGCACTTTAGTCAGTGGGCCAGTTTTGCATATCCTAAACAGCAATTTCTTATTATGAAATTGCTATTTAGGAAATGCAAAACCTAGGATGGCAATGGGAACTCCACCCCCCCCCCAAAAAAAAATGGAGGTGCATTTGTAGAGTACACAGATGCCTAATAGAGCATGTGCGTGCTCTATTGCAATTGTACAAAAGCACTTTTTTGAAATTGCACCTGATTTCCACAGACTTCAAGTCAGCGGTAATTGCGTTTCCAGAATTCTCAAATCACATTTTGGAAATGCATGGTACATCAGAATAGGAAATGCAAATAGGAAATCCCTATTTGTACTTCCTATTCTGGGAATCACAAATTGAGATTTCTACAAGGTAGACATCACAATCTGTGATTCCTTAAGGGACTTTGTGTATAAGAAAAGGCTGTTTTGCATCTCTTAATGGCCCGAAATACTGATTCAGACCGTTAAGAAAAGCAAAACGCTGTAAATCTGCCCCTTAGTTCTGTCTATGTAGTATAGTAACACTCGCTTAACATCTAATGTGTGAAGTGTTCTTTTCACTACCAACTCTGGATTGAGAAAGAAACTGGCAGCTCAGTTCTCTGATTGAGATGAAAGGATGACAGAATGTTAGGCAAAAACTTTGGACTGGGTTTTAGGACTACTCTGTCTTCATGTATTGAAAGAACGGCTCTTGTAAAGTGAGCCCCGGTATTTCACTAACTGTTCTCAGTGAGGTACTTGCCTCTAAAAAAGGAACTTTCCACAGGTATTTAAGTAGACAGGAGTGTTAAGACTCAAAAAATGGGACCCATGAGCCTGTGAGATTCCATTTTGGAAGAGGTAAACACTTTGACAACTGGGAGTCTAAATAGTGAATCTTGTTCCCTGTTTTGTACGTACATAGCAATGACTGCAAGGTGCATACATTTGTAAGCTAGACATGACCTTTGAAGATATAGTAGCTAACATAAAACATTTTGTACTGTAGGGATGATAGGTTCAATGTGTTGTGGAGTACAATATCAAACAAATATTTTCCACTTAGTTGCATAGCAGGATCTAGTAGGATGCTTCACCTCTCTAAGTATGTTCATACAATCTGAGGGCAGGTTTAGGTACCCACACTCTTTGGCATTAGGAGCCAGATAGTTAGATTGAGCTGTAAGGGATATGGGTGTTTTATTGACCCATGATTTTGCCTGAGAAAGTCCTACTTGTTGGGAAGCTTCTCATGGGGGACTACTGACAACTGAGTAGAGTAGTGTACCATGGTTGTTGAGTCCATGTGGGGGCTACTAGGAATAGGCTGATAGAGGCTTGCCTAAGCTTTCTCACCACATTTGGAAGTATTGGGAGAGGCAGGAAAGCGTAGGCAAATATCCCTGACCAATTCATTCATACTGCATTGCCAAGTGACTATGGGTGATGATACCTGGAGATGAAGTGTTGTCATTTTGTGCTTTCTGCTGTTGCAATGAGATTTGTGTTTTGACATACCACACATTTGGAAGTACCACTGAAGGACTTGTGGGTGGAGTTCCCACTTGTGGACTTGTTGCTCTGTCCTTCTTAAGAGGTCTGTAGAGTTGTTGTTCAATTTACGGGAGATATTCTGCCAGGAGTTGAATGTGATTACATATTGCCCATTTCCAAATGCTCTTCGCTAGTTGAGATAGCTGAAGAGAATGAGTGCATTCCTGTTTCTAAACGTAATACATCGCTGTTATATTGTCAATTTTTATGAGGACTACTTTGTGGTGAATGTATAAGAGCAATGCCTTGAGTGCCAACTGAATTGGTAGGTGCTTAAAAAAGTTGATGTGGTGACTCCTTTATGGAGCATTCCATACCTATTGGACTGTCTTCCCCAACATGTGTGACCCCAACCCTCAGGTGATGAATGTGTGGTAATGGTCACTTGCAGGAGTGTGTCCATGAAAGCCCTTCTCTGCAGACGTTAGTTGCTGTTCCACCTTTGCAGGGAACAATGAGCTGTGGGCTGAATCAGCACTAGATCATCCAGATTTCCCTCTGACTGTGACTATTGAGATGCCAAACACTGCTGTAAGCTGCGCATGTGTAGCTTGGCATAGGGTACAATGGCTATGCAGGAGACTATCATGCCTTGTAGATGCATTATTGACTTGGCAGGCAGGTGATGATGTGAATGAAAAAGAACCTGTTACTCTGGATATTCAGAACCCTTTAGGGATTGGGGTAATCTTTGGCTGTGACAGAGATGAGAATAGCACCAAAATGGGGCTGGGTCTGAAGGAGTTGCAGCATTTATCATGAAATCTAATCAGTAGAGCCGGGAGATAGTGGCTTGTGTATCCTGTACACATTTAGCCCTGGCCACACTCCTTATCAGCCAATCATCCAAATAGGGGAAGGCATGAATACCCTGTCTTCTTAGGTGAGCCACCAGTAATGCTAGACATTTTGTGAATACCCTTGGAGCAGCTGTAACTCAGAAGGGCAATACTTTGAATTGATAATATCTACCTCTTACCACAAACTTCGGACATTTGCAGTGAACAGGATGGATGTGAATGTGAACGTATGGATCTGAGGGTAAGGCTGTCATGAACTCACCTTCCTATACAAGCTGTATTACATCCTGAAGGGGCAGCATATGAAAATGTTCCGACAGAATGTATCATTGAGAGGCCTGAAGTCTGGTATAGATAGGTCTTAAATTCCCATCCTTTTTAGGATTTAAGAAATACAGGGAATGCATTTCTCTGCCTTGATGCCATTTTGGGACCAAATTGATTAACCCTTTTACAAGGAGCACCTTTACTTCTTCCTTCAGAAGGTGTAGGTATTGCTGGCTGAAGATGTGTCAGCATGAAGGAATGTTGGGTGGGATTGATAGGATCTCAAGACATTAACTGTGCTGAACTATTTAAAATACCCACTGGTAGGAGGTAATGTCTGCCCAATATGTCTGAAACTCCAGAAGTCTTTCCATGACAGGTGTTGTGTGGATGGAGGGCCTGAAGAGAGTCATTATTTTGTGGTGGAGGCACCATTGGCTGGCATACATCTACCTTTTCTTCTGGTTTATTTGCCTCTACATGAGACTTTGCCAAACCTTTTGCTAACTGCTGATGGCAAGTCTACTGTTGCCTTTGGTAGATTTGTCCCTGGTCTGAGGATAATGGTTTGAGTCCACCCCTCCTGTGCTGCTTCCAAAAGGACTGGCTTGGGAGGGTTGTTTGTAGTTTTTGCAGTATCTGTGTCCTTCTTAATCTTCGCTAATATTTCATAAACCTGGGGGCCGAAGAGATATTCTCCATCAAAAGGGACATTCAGCAAGTGTTGTTGCACTTTGGGTTTGAAACCCGACATATGCAGCCAGGAATGACTGTGTGGAAGGACTGTGGAGTTGATACTTCTTGCCGAAGTATTGGCAGCATCAAGTGCACATTTAGAGGTCACATTAGATATGTTTCCCCTTATTGACCAGATTCTCCCCTTCTTTTTATTCTCATCTGAAAGATGCTGGAGGCGAGCTTCAAGCTTGTCCCACTGTGCCAAGTTATATCTAGAGAGCAGGTACATCGAGATGGCAATACATCAATGATTTACATTGCCTACAGCCACCTTCTTCCCCACAGCTTCAATTCTTTTACTTACCTTGTCATGAAAAGGAACATCTAGTGTTGCTTGCCCTACCGCCAGCTTCTATGCAGTTGCCACCACTAAGGAATTTGTGAACGGGTGCCCCCTAATATACAGCAGGTCTGCAGGTGATGCTTTATAGGAGTAAGCTCTGCTTTTGACAAGGTCTTCAAAAATCTCAGTTGACAGTTTTAGCATAGCCTTTATCATAGATAGATAGATACTGATTGGTCTTTTCTGTTCTGGATACATTTTCTACCAAAAAGTTATCCCCTTCCGGGGTGATATGCATATGTACTTTGTGGTATGCTGCAGCTCTTTGTATGATACTGTGATAATTCATGGTGTTATCTGGTTAGGATGGCCTAATAGGGACTGGCTCTAAATCTGGGTCATCCTATGTGTCAACATTATGGTTTTACCAAGGATTATCAGGGCTCCGTGGGTAACTTAATGGTCCTTCTAAGTCATCACCTGGGAAATAGAGATCTACACACCCATTGGTGTAAATGTGCAGAGATTGCAATAGAAGTGAATGAGCTTTGTGATTATGAGGGTGGTGGTGGATTGATGCCTTTGTTGACCATAGGCTACTTTGGTGGTGGAATTAGCAAAGGTTTTTTTAACAGTAGCCTCCTCTGATTAGGGACAGTGAGTTTCTCAGTCTTTGGGTCAATTGTTGGCTGCGTCTTGTCAAGGACCTGATGTAGATTTTTGAGGATTGGGCCCTCTTCTTCCTCAGCAGCCTGGTGTCTTGGAGCCAGCTTTAGTGCTGCATTGTCCTTGTGAGGGCTTTTTGAATGCCCCTTCAGTAACTGTTCCTTCAACGCTGTGGGTTTTGATGCCAACAGCATGGACACTGGAGGATTAGATGGTAAGGGCTTTAATAACGATGATGCTGGGAAAGTGTGGTCTCCAGGGAATTGTGACTTCGGCACCTTAGCACCATGCTTCTTCTAATGGCTAAGTGCTTGATCAGTTTTGAGAGACCTGTCATCCTTTCTTGGCTCTGAAGCCTTGTCTCAGTGTTGACTGCAACCATTTGGTCACCGGGCACCAAGACCTGTGTTGAATAGTGGGCTGCTGGGCTGATCCACTCTAGGGCAAGGCTTCAACAAGTCTTGCAGCTGTGTTTTGTGTGTTGACAATAGAGGAGCACAGTACTCATGTACCGTAGCATGGTCTTCGTTTTTGGCCCTGTGTCTCTGCCTCAATATCAGACCCTTAGGGAAAGAGATAGATGCCTGGCTTTAGTCATTACTGTCTTCTGTGTTGATTTCGGTGTCTCCAGATGTGACCTAGTGCAAGCTACCTGTGGACTCACCTCCCTCGTACTCTTTCTCCTCATTGGTGCCAATAATGCCTTCTACCTTCGATACATCCTGCTCTGTAGTGGTCTCCACAATGTGGGTAAGACATTATGCCCAACTGTGTTTTTAATTCTTTTCCAATTTAAACTGCTCACACTCTGTTTCAGTCCTGGATTTTGTGCTCCGGAGTGAGTCACAATTAACTGACCAGGTGAATATGGTATATATTATTGTGTGGGCAATTGGCATTGCACAGAGTGCACCTTCAAAATGGGAACCCTTCCAATACCCCTGCCGGAACATTCTCCAAACCGGAAGGAAGATCTTATCTAAAAAGCAACCTGGAGGTAAGTTATTACCTGGTCCTTTTTTGGGTCACATCTTGAGTATGTCTTTCTCACTTGTCAATAAATCTCAGATATTTTACCTGATATTGACTGAAAGAAATCCAATCTGTAAGCAATGTATCTTGTATGTGTCTGCTCCGTGATTAATCATAAGAAAGATTTCTATTGCAAGGTACAAGAACCCTTGCCTGGACTGTGCCATTCAGAAAATTAGGGCCTCCACAGAAATTATCATGACTCCTGTCTTTAAAGAAGTGAGAGTAATAATTGAAATAAATGCAGATCACAAACTCATGACCAGCATTGTTGTAAATAGATCCAGAGATAAATGTTATTTAGACCTTCCAAACTGTTCAGAGGCTCACTTCCGCTATGGGACTGGTCAATGTCTGCTCTTCTCCAAATAGAAATTTACTTGATTGACATTTGAATACCCAAGATACTAGGGTTTTAATACAAATATCCATTGTTCAAATGCTCACAACATATGATGTATTCTGAAACTCTATATAATAATAGTATGTTGATTGGGAATGTGTTCAACTTTATTTTCACTGTGAAGATACTGAAAGCCATTTTGTCTGTAGAAACATTTCTCTCACGATTACAACTTTACACTTTTAGGAAGCAAATATAAATGTGCCCATTACTATTATTCCATTGATTCTAGGACATCCTTTGGTAATTGCGCACTTCAGACAAAGTTAAAATCAAACAAATACATTAGTCAGACTTTGTTTCTTTAGCACATTACAAGTGCAGATCTGATTATCACAACGTTTATTCTCTTTCACTGGTTCTTTGTGTTTGGCTTCCATTGTATATTACTGTATGGACTGAGAACTTGTGACACTAACCTGCAGTTATAATAATCCTTTCATAATGCAGGTTTGCATTTTCTTACCTATGAAGATCTGATTACATTTCAGAAATCAAATTAAATTTGATGGGATTCTATCAATTTAATATCAACTGAAATTGAGTGAATCAGGATAATGAGAAAATCTGGTTGATAAAATTCAGCCTGAAGCTCAAATCAATTTGCTTAAAAATGATCAATTTTAAATATCTATGTGATCCACTTTCTCATTTATTATATTTCACTGAATTTTTAATAAAATGTAGATGATACTGAAATACAGGTATCTTATTGCTGTCAAATAGCTTTGCAATTAGGGGACCACCTTACATTCCCCACTGTTTTTGCTTCCCCTTCCCTCACTAACGTTTAGTCACTTTTCCACTCAACATGTGGCATCCCTGCCACTGAGATAAATAGTACACAGGTACTGACAGTCATGAAAAAGTTATGCTTTTTTACATCTCCTTTAGAATCTTGTGGAAACTACATTAACAGGGGTTGCAAAACTGAAGTATTGTGCTTCAGTGGGATGCATGTTGCTACATGTTGTTAAAAAAATTACTTTCCAGTGTGTTTTCAGAGAAACTAGAGTATAGAACCTGAACAAAAAGTTTTTATTTAATATTAGAAAGACTCATTAAAAGAAACAGCTATGAAGAGATGCCTTTAGAGTGAAAATAAATTTTTCAATATCCTTCTAACCTTATCACTGACTCTGGCTGAAACCCTAATTGAGACTTTAAACATAACCCAAAACAGAACCCTAAGGCTAATTATTTCACTTACTTTAATGCTAAACTTGACTCTAATGGCATGTTTAAAATTAATCCTAACACTACCATGATTGTAACAGTAAACCCAACCCTTAACACTAATCCTGACAATAACCCTAAATCGTAACATTAATTAACTTTATAAATGTCACTAATCCTTGCTCTGTCACTTTACACCATCACTAATTTCTTTTATTTAAGTAAAACATTTTATGTGATTAAAAAAAGGACATATTTTTGAAAAAGCAGATTTTTCATTGTGGGAACCTAAAACTAGTTTTCTTTCTAACAATGTCCGAGCAGTGGGTTTCTGTAAAGGTATTTTTCTGTTTCGATCACTCTATCATGACAGAATCCTGCTTGGAGTACCTGTATAGGGTAGCTGGCTTTCTAGTGTGTACTATTTTATGACAAACATATTTGTCACTTTGTACACAGTTATGCTTTAAAGCAATCAATACAGCAAAATCATTCAAAAGAATATGAAAAATAGAGTCTAATACCAGCAGCAACTTCATCTTGTCATTAGTGTAATGCTAACGTTGTCAATCTTGTTTAAAATGTTGTAATTTGGTAACATTGTCATTTTGTACTTCATGGTATGTGTTCTAAATTGAAGCAAATATTCACAGATAAGTGTATGCATGAGTAACGCTGGCATGTTGAACCTTTCTTCAGAGCAATACAACCCTGCGCTGAGCAACAGACATCTGGGAAAAGAGACACTTGTTGGTTCACTTGCATGCCGTTTTTTAAACAGTTCATATTGATTATGTATTTCAGTGCTTAATGCTGGCATTTCTATGTATTAAGAAATGTTTCCAGACTCCGACATACTCAAGTATTGGCACTTTATTACCTAAAAAGCCATACTCCATATAAGTATTTACCTTGATCAGGGCAGAATCCCCATTTGCGGTCATCATCATAGTTGCTGGTTGAGGCACACCACAACTTCCCATCACTTCGTCCAGAACTTGTGCATTCCTCATATTTGTTACCCAAAAAGGTAAAGGGAAATACGCAGGGACTACCTTCTGAGTTCCCTCCAACAGTTGTGAGAGCTAGAGAAGGGAAAATAAAGTAAAGTTGTTAATACAGCTTTCCAGGCCAAATGATCATTGTGTTTAGTCTCCTATTTGTATACTTGTATACACTCAGATAGTTTTGAAATAGTCTTCATTATGGGTCAGTATTACAGAAGTATTGCCTGTGCTTTATAAAGATGAACACCTATATTTCACAATATGCAATTGAAAGCTAACATTTATATACAATAGTGGGCATTCCATCCACTTTGAAGCAGCAGTTGACGTTATGTAGCATTTCAAAAACGTCTCGTCAAAGGTCTGTGATTAAAACCAAAATTGTTTATTTAAAAAACATAAGCCTAGTTAAAACTCTTGTCTAATACAAAAATGTAATGGTATTTTTTATATGTGGATTGTACAATGGCCAAGGATCCCACATTACCAATAAAGGCTATCTTTGGAAAATGGGCGTATATTACCAGTCTTTGTTTTCTAAATTATGTAATATGATTTTGGTTAACTGGTTATATAGTAGTCATATAAATAGTTCAAAGAAAACCCAGGCTAAAATATCAGACATTGACCACAAGAAATAATGGTTACTGTTCATACCACACAATTTCTTTTTATATGTGCGTCCTGTCGCCATGGTTTTGTTGAATAAACTAAGATAACAAGAGAAGGTTGCTTTCCAATTGGAAATTGCAGATTAGACAATGTTAGGGCCTGAGTAAGCTGCCTGTTCTCTTAGAAATTGGTTACTCATGTGATCTTTAATCTTCACCACATGCTCTGCTTCCAGCGATGAGTTTATTGTTTGCGTCAAAGACAACTTTATTTCTGCCAGACATATGTTATACTAATGGCGTTTGTAAATTTGGAAGCATATTTCCAGTTTCTGAGACATTCACATCCTCAAGCAGACTGAAGAGACAACAGTAAATGAGACTCTTCTTTATTGGATGCTGTTTCCTCATTCAGTCTCACCTTATTGAAGTATAATGGGATGTCAGTGAGACATTTTTTATTGATTGTTGCAAGAGACCGTGAAACATTGTCTCTTGTTTCTAGCCACTCATCATTGCTTTTTGTTCAAATATGTGCATTTCATACTTTTGTTTTGTTTTGTTAGGCTAATTGCACCTAAATTCCAGCAGCAGATGCCGTTAAATTCTACTGGATGTGATACCACTTGTTTTATGACCAATTAACAATTTTCTATGCTGAGTGGAATCTCTTGAGCAGTGGACACAAGCTGCGTGATCCTTCTTTTGTGTGGGCTAGCCATGTAGATTTGAGTATGGTTGCCTGAAATTTCAACACTAATGGGTAGCAGAAACTTTACTAGGAAACGCTGCCTCTTGCCATGACCTAATCTCACCAGATTGCTGTTTCAGACTAGAAAGTACTGCCCTTTTCTGATGGTAGTGAAGGAATTTTACTAACAATTTAGTGATTAACTCCTAAAGATACTGCTGTAATGAGCTGTGTTCAGGATGCTCAGCATTTCCATGTACAAGGTCATGATGGTGTAGCTGCAGTATTGAGTAACACATTTCTAGTCAGACACAGTTGAAATGATGGTCTCTGCTCCAGTTCTAGGGTGAAAGTGTGCTGAATTACATGCATAAATGCTAGATATTTAGAGTGTGGCTCTACATATATACTGAGGACACTGCAGGCTTGGACTTTAGATATATTTTAATTAATCCAACCTCCTGGTTAAGTCTGGAGCCATCACTTGAATGTGTATCAGTGCATTACTGACATGACTGGGAAGCTGGGAACCTCCCTGCTCAAGAGGTCATTCTTGGGCCCCACAAGCTTTGTAGCAGTAACATTGGGGGTTGGGTATCCTGGATTAGCTACACAACTCTCAAAGAGGAAAGGAGACTTGATTTGTGAAAGTTGCCCTTTGGTAACTGAACAATGTCTCTCAGCATCCAGGTTTACTAAACGTGTTTCCTTGACCTGCTTCTAACTTCCTTTTCTTTGCCCACCAGGCTTTCTGAGGAGTTCTCTTTTGGCAAGTGCTTGCACAAGGCTAAAAGCAATTTGCCTCTTGCTGGCATAAAGGAACAAGGTCAGAGGGATGCTTAGAAGAAAGATTTTACCTTACCTTTGCATATTGTCAAATGAAAAAGAAGGATGCAACTATATACTGGAAGCCAATCAATTTTAATAATTTTTAAGACTTAACAGGGAAGAGTAGGGTTGTAACCAGGATTTCCTGACTGAGTGAGCAAGGCCAAAATGTTTTAATAACTAGGGTTTAAGACTAGTAAGTCTCTCTATCGCTAAAAAACATTGGTGCCCTTCCTCCACCAAGCCTATCTGCAAGCAAACATAAAGGTATAGTATTTAAGTGTTTCAATTAGCACATATTAAGACATGAAATAAATAGGTGTAATACTACACACACACACACACACACACAGAGCCTGATTCGCACACTGCACTTTTGAGTAATTTTACACTTTTGATTAAATGTACTACTTTTCAGTATTCACAAACTGCATGTTTGTAGCAACTTACACTTTTATAGTACCTCACACTTTTGTAATAAGTCCACTACTACACACGGCCTACCACTGGTAATGTAATACTCTCCCATATAAAATGATGGATTTAGAGACTTAAAATAAAAACTCATAGGAAATATTGTTAAATAAATTACATTATTTAAAATAGTTAAAAATATTAATAAACACACAAATGGTAATGGGAGGAGGCTTGCAATAAGTCTAACCAGTGGCACTGGCAGTCACCTGAATTAGCATTCTAGCCCATCTTTCTTTTGCCCAACATGCCACCTCAAATTAGACCCGACCATATGCATTTAAGTCCTGACTCTGTTTCAGTAGGTACAGTCCAGCTCAAACTGCCAAACCAGGTCCTTTCTGAACTGCAACACAAGCAACCAAAGACTGGTTTCACCTTGATTGGTGCCCCCCTGTCATGGGCAAAAGAATGCTCTGTTGGAATGCTAACCGGAATGATTGTCAGTGGTTAGATTTATTGCAACCATCCTTCCATCACTTTTTGTGTGTTTGATAAATATAAAAGTAAACATAAATTAATGTTTAAACATATATTAAAAATAGTACATTTTTCTTTAATTATAAAATATTTAATAACTTTTTTGAATGAAAAATCATTTAATTTCAAAAAGGTTATTAGGCATTTTTGTAATAAAATGTAAATAAGCCAAGCCAAGAATTACTTTACCCGGCTTACATAAGGCCATGAAAGTGCATAAAAAGGTGATACATCTGTTAGATAAATTATCTTGACAAGGTTCATACTGTAAAATTTAAACCATTAAAATGCCAATTGAAAGGGGGATAATATAACTTAAAAGCTGCCCCACCAATATCAAACCCACCACTAAATCTGCAGATATTAACATAATGTTAAAAACAGATCCAACAAATTTAAAACCAGCAGATGTAATCACTAGAAAACCTACTACAGTTTTTTTCTGACTTGGTGTATGTACTTATCCTAATCATTTAAAAACAAAATAACCAGAAAATCTAAACATTTTAGAGTGCATTGTGCAAAACACAGGTAAAAGAGACATTCAAGTGGGTTTATCCAACATATCAAGCAACTTTCTCAACCTCAAAGATGAGGAGAGGACACAAGCAACTGCACAAGTTGAATAAAAGAGTAAAAGCTGTAGAAACAGATAGGCAGGCCTAGCCTGTACAAAGGGCAGGGATTTCATTAAAGGTATTAAAAACATTCAACAAGGGGTCACAGAAAAGCTAAAACAAAAAAAAGATAAAATGCAAAAGGCCACGAGGAGAAAAAATATCACAAGTACAGGAACATGTTTTGGCACCACACAGGACAGATTTTGGATATATCATCAGCAATAAAACTGACTGAGCCTAAATCTGGTAAGGAGGAAACTGTGGCGAGAATTGAAAGTACTGAGTAAATAAGGTTTGCTGCTGGAACATATGAGAAGCAGTGCATATCCTCGAACTGAGGGTTTCTTGTGCTTTACAGCAGAAAATGTTCCCGAGTCCATGCTATATCTGATTTGGTTATGGAAAGGGGTGACTCAAATAAAGCTGGCCTAGCTAATTTGACAAAAATGTCCCTGATCTATGTCAACCAACTGAACAAACTCCACCCATCAAGCCCCAAACAGTCTTTAAGTAGCTCCCTACCTAAAGAGTTTTCTGGATACACCCAGGTGGCCAACCATCTCAACACTGGATGCAAGGTACTAAGATAAGATCAAAATGGCAACCCTAACTATTCATGAACCATGAGAGCGTGGGTAGAAGTGGGAATTGCCAACAAACGCCTATAGAATCAATTTTCGACTATTTGGAGTTCCATTGAGTTGACATGACCCTATACATCGCTACCATAGGTAGCTACTGAAACAAATTTGGCCTGATAAATCAACAGAGCTCCAAGTGGTTTACTACCTATTCTTGCAGAAAGGAAAAAGGGCACAGATATTTTTAGACAAAGTTAATTTGTTTAATTTTAACAAAGGACCCCAGGTGATATGATTATCAAAAACAACACCAAAATAAGTATAGGTCTGGACTCTAGACAGCCTATTACCTTGGACCTGAAAAGATCTCAACTTTGTCTTCTTGGGACCAGCACCACCACCTGCGATATGCTATGATTAATAGAGAGATCTAACTTGTTCATGTAATGTACAAAACCATCCAAGTGTTTGGAGACCCAGGGCAGTTCTGCCTGCAAAACAGTATTGTACGCAAAAAGCAGAGCAGGTATCTGCCTAGAGTCTATTCACTGACAATCCTCTGGTCTATCAAGTAGCCTGGCCCCATGATCGTTCACATACAACATGAACTAAAATGGAGCCAGTATACGTCCCTGTCTGACCCCACTCGGCAATCTAAAGGAACTAGAACAAGTCCCATCTGTATTGTAGCAAACTACTGCCCTCATGCCTCTGTGCAAACCGCAAAAAAAAACAATGATGACTGTATCCATACCCATGTTAGAAAGAAATTGCCACAATTTCAATCTGTTTACCTTATCGAAGGCGGAAGATTAGTCCATATATCCAATAAACAAAAAAACAGATTTTGCAACAGTATATTTACTGATTAGCATGTAGAAATTTAAACACTGATTGCAGGTACCCAAACTGGGTCAAAAGCCATATTGCAGATCAAGTGAAATAGATCCATCCTCTGCCCAAGACAATGCCCTTTCTAAGGTCACCCTGCCAATTACTTTGACTGCTGAATCAATCAGGGAGATAGGCCTGTAACAACATGGAGTGTCCCTGAAACCCTTTTTGTAAACAGGTAGGGTAATAGACTGACCAGGAAAGTGGTAGTCCTGAACATACAACCAAATTAAACAAACCAGTTAAGATTGGGGACAAAAAACTAGGCATCATCTTAAATGTTATTAATTTTTAACAACATATATTAATATCTGTTGCATTATTTTTCAATTTAAACTAGGTTATTACATATATTATAATTAAGTGATAAATGTGTACAGTTTTTATATTTTTTTACATTCATTTATATTTCCTCACATTTTTAGCTATTTTAAATAATTTCATTTAAGCTAATTTCTAATAGGTTTAATTTTAGACCAGTACTGCCATTATTTTCTATGGGACGCTGTTGCAGTATCGTGCAATGCTGGACTGAATACAAAAATCTAAGTTACTACAGTAAATGAATATTGAAAACTAGTAAACTTACTTAAAAGTGTAAACGTACTCAAAAGTGTAATCTATCTTAGCGAATCAAGTCCACAGTGTACATACTTCAGTTCTATGTACATATAATATTATGCAGATGTGAAGAGCTATGCTGAAACAATCAGATCCAGACAAACGCAAAGAGATGTAAAGCATTACTGAGAGATTTACAGAAAGTAATTAAGTGACTCATATCAGCAAAAACTATTTTACCTAAAATGCGTAGTATTGCAGGAAGTCAGCCTCTTCTGTCACAGTATCCAGTCTAAAATATGACTATGGCTTGGTTGGCGACTGATACTGCTAGAATTCTATTAACTTTACTAACTAGTACTCTAATTATTTTATTGAAAACTTGGTCTGCCTGCGGTATGGTAACTGCAAATTACTTAATACTTATTTTGAGGGTGTGTTTGAAGACTTCTGTGTGTTATTTTAAATGCTCAAGACCTTGCGTTTTATTTCTTTTATTAAGACCTACTATCTATTCTACAAAGTTGGAATTCTCCATATGCAAGTCTGACGTTACTACTAAAACCATCCACATAATCATCAAAACAAATGATGAAGATTGAGAATCTGGATCTCATTGGTTTGATTATTCTATATTGATTGAACTTTAGTTTAAACCTTGCCTTCCTTAGCTATGAAATGCATAGAGGTACTACGTGCCCTAGGAGGACTGTCAACGTCAGTAACCCCCCCTTCTTTGACCAACCTTATGGATTGAACATTTACTTCCATACAATGACATTTCTAACAATAATGTTGACAGTTTATCAGAAGACCTGTAGATTTCAAGGACTAATTGTGCAGCATTAAAAGGGAATCTAAGGTTTAATAACAGAATTTTCTAAATTAGGTCAATAACAAAAATTTCAGTACTGCACGGCTGCACTGGTGGTTCAAATATCATTCCTTTTTCTAAAGAACTTGAAAACTGATCGTGAGAGATTATTTCAGAATACATGATGTCCAAAAACAGTGCTAGATTATGGTCTAATGGGGTAGATCAATGCACTATTTGAGTTTGTTATATGAAACTCAAGACTCAAATAGTTCTCAGTAGAGAGGGGGTGAGAGTGAGTCTACTTCAATCTATCCTGAGGTGGTACTGTTGATTTGATAGTTGAGGATACTTGTTTTTGTGAGGTTGTATAATTATTTCAACCTTTACTAGCATCATGTTAATGCTTTTTTCCTTGAAATATTTGAAGCGTAGGTGAGAGACTGGTTAACTGCAATGCTTGATTGCTTTGAAGAGCTTTCTGCTTCTGTTGGATGCATCTGTGATGAGTGTGGTGTACTGGATGTCACAGTTTCTTTCAAGAGCTTTCTGTGGGATGCTTAGAGAGTTTACAGGACAATGAGGTTTCCGAGTGGTTAAGATCAATGCTACTCCTCCTCCTGCCTTCTTAAATAATTGTTTACTCTGTGGGAGTTCTTGGGCTTACAATTGTGTGGATGACTTACAATTAGTCTGTGATTTTTGCCAGAAACATAGATGTCAGCTGTAGTCTGTATGGAGTGGGCATTGATGCCTGGACCAGGGTTAGAGGCATTGGCCAGGGCAATTCATTTATCATGGAACGAGTTAATAGGAAAGTTCTTGAATGACTGGAACTGTAAATTAGAATCATTTGCTGTTACTCTATTGGTAATGCTGAAGTGACAGTTGGGGTTTGTGGTTGGTGCTAGCTGTGCAAATAAGGATCTGGTTGTTGCCTTTTGAATGAGCTGGTAAAGTAAGAAGGTCTATGATGTCAGCAGCTTCTAGTAGATTGAGGAAAGTTTCCATAAAAGCTTTGGGTGTTGTGTCACCTGTTGCTGGGTAATAATTTGTTGAATTAGCCAGTTCAGACTGTTGTCTTGATGTTACATATTTCAGTGCAGAAGGGGATACTGGGCCTGTGTGTGCAGTAGACTGCTGCAAATAGTCTGAGTGGCAGGAAAGGTGCTCAAAGTCAAGGGGGACCAGGATGTTGAGATTGGTGTAGAAATGGGGTGGGAACCATCTTTCAGTAATGAAAACAACATCAGGACAATAGGTAATAATGAGGTCTGTTCTGCCTCCTCTATGCAGGCAGGAGTCCAGGTTGTTAACCGATCAGCCTGTAGTGCAATGTCTGTTCAATGTATTTGTTGTGTTGTGAAGAGAGAAAAGACAATGGGGTCATACTTGCCTAGACATCCATGTCCTAGGAGTCTTCACTAACAATGAGAGCGTTCCCTCAATAGGCATACCACTGATGCTGCAATGCTGCAAAAAGCACACCACCAGACAGACCTAAAAAGTCTGTCAATAGGTCGGGCACTGACAGATATTTTACTTTGTGCACATCCTACTTGGGGGGTATGACTTTCGTAATATTTTATGATTTTAAGAGTAGCAATGTAATCCAGTAGGTTGTTATATTATTGTCAAAGACACAATACTGAATACTTAGATTAGGCTAGTAAACAAATATGGCCCCAACACAGACTCACCAAGCACATTTGATTATGTACAATGCATTCCAGAGCATGTAAGTGAAACATATCATCTAATAGAGGAGGGGGAGATTTTAAATTAACACTTTACCTCACCTTAGACAGGTCAGACCAAACATCAACCCATTCTAAATCATTAGCAAAAATCTTGAAGTTTTTTAAGGAAATAAAGGGCCTAGAAGATATTTGGAGAGTTGCTCACCCAAATCTCTGAATATATACACACTATTCTGCTATACTCATTGCCAAGAACACATTTTTGATTATCCTCCAAACAACTATCCAGCTGGGTGGTTGAAATAAATCATCTGTTTTGAAATAAATCATCTGTTTTGAATGGTATCTGACCACTCACTCCATAATGCTACATATTGGACTGCCAGCTAGAGCTATAGAAAGTAAACAATGGAAGTTCCCTTTAGAAACCCTTAGGGATGTTTCTTTTTAAACACAAAGTAGTTGGAGAAATCTGTGAATACTTCATCATCAACACCACAACAGTATTCACACATTCCAGGTGATGGGTCATTTTAAAAATAGTTTAGTTATAAGGGGAGTGGCCAAGCAGGCAGCCGTATTAATGGCTGTACAAAACCAGTTAGATAAACAAGAGGGAAACAAATTACTTAACTTGAATGAGGATTGTTGAATCCTCCACCTGGCAATACCCTTGCAACATCGAATGGAGCAATTCAGGAGTTCCGAGAAATAGCAGAAAGTGAAGTGGACTTTCTGGGTAATAACTTCTAAGCTAGGAAGTGTGGATGGGTGACATGCCAGGATACTCCATGGCCTGGATGCTCAGGGATCCTGATGGCTGCACTTATGGCTGAACAAGGAACAATTACTACAAATTCAGTTGTAATACTTAAATTATTCATAGAATATTATGAACTAGAACTATATACTACATGTAGTAAAGCCACTACCAATTACATACAGCAATACATAAATGAGCTGACAATAGTATGTTAAGATGAGGGTCGAAGAGAGGCCCTGATACCCCCTTAAAGGAAATTCTGACTATCCTTTATGCCCTGACTTCCTGTATCACTCTGGTATCAGATGGCCTTTCAGCTGCACTTTATACAGCTTACAAAGATCTACTTGCCCTCAATAGCTCACAGTTTGTAAGCACTAGAAGAAGACATACTACATCCAACTGTGGTGTGGTTCCTATTATGAAACAGGACTGTACATGTGGGATGGCAGAATTTCAGAATGTGGGGGACAGAGTCCTTCCACACCATCAGAAAATGTTGGCCCTGCTCCTGGCTAGCTCGCAGTGCCTCACCTGAACCTCTAACCTTACAGGGAGAAGGTGATTTGTGGCAAACTGAAACATGACACTCTGACTCCCCAGGGAAGCTGTGGAAACAGATCTCATCTTTTTGTCATATTATTTATGCGTGTCAAGATAAAAATGCAAAGAAGATACATTCAAAGTTCCTAATATATTTATAGAAACTAATGTAATCTTATAGAGAGAGAATGTACTGCTTTAATTAGGCAGATGAAACAATGCAAAATAATCAGCATTATGAATAGTGCAAAGAAATGAACATTCCCACCACTGTTAATCAGTTCTAGAAATTCTAGAAATTCCGACTTGGCCCTAATGCCCTAAAGAGAGCATATTTGGGTGTACCCTTCTGTCTGCCCAATGCAAGGGATTAGCCTGAGCCTCATAGCTCAAACTGGTGTCAGGAGTGTGCCTGTGTGATGAGTGGCAATCCTTGTCAGGAGGCTGGTGAATCAGCAGCAGTAAAGCTGCATTGCTGAACGTAGCGGTCCTAAGATGGTTGCAGCTGGAATGCCCCTTTGACCCTTCTGGTCAGTGCATTGCTTATATAATAAAACTGCACTATGCTAGAAGATGGAGCTCTGACATGATGTTTTGTCTTGGTATTAGAAGCTGTCACCTAAACTGGCAACACAGCACCAGGAAAATCTCGTTCTGTATGTAGTCTTGGGCAGAGTGTTCCTGATTATGGGTCAAGAAAGCTAACAAGAAACAACCATTGTGTACCCAGCCTTCTCAGAATAATATTATGTAAGCTTGTATGTAAAACATAATACTGCTAAAAATGCAATGCAACTAAAATGTGCAACATGTAAAATGTGCAATGCGAAAGAAGGCTAAGAAATATGGGTCCAAGATGGACATCACAACAAGGCCTGCTGAGAAGCCATAATAATAGTTCTCAAAAACCAGACATGGATCCACTAAAATGTCGATCCTACAGACTACTGTTGTTGCTATCCTTAGAATGTGAAATACTTGCCTGAGTGCTGGCTAACTACTTTATACCCCAGATGCATGGCTTGCTGCTTCCCAAAAAAACGGGATTAGTTCCAGGTACGATGACCATTCACAATTTTTGCACATTGTTTGCCACGTTAATCCAGATTAGACTAGGCCTCTGTTGGTCAGTAATTTTTGTGTGGAAAATTGTTTGAGTCACTGAATGAATACTCACGAGAAAGGCCTTAAACAGATTCAGCCTGAGCTTCTACATAATAAAAATCATAAATCCACTGTGAATGTACCTGAATAGTAAGGGCAAAATCAGTAGTAGCATATTTCTCACCTTCCCTATTTACAGAGGTACCAGACAAGGATGTTAGTTGTCCCCATTAGTCTTTGCAATAACTACAGAGCCATTTTCCTGTCACCTCAGAGTCGACCATTCCCACAGGGGGCTCTCATTAACCAGTAGGAGGTTGGTACTCTCTAATATGCAATGCCATAGAGGTGAGATCAACAATTAACTTATTTCAAGTGATTCAGGAAATCTTATGACGCAATAGACTGTCTTGCAATAATATGAATTAAAATATGTTGTAATTTATTTCTATTTCTATTGACCGCATGGGCAGTCTTAATTGATTTATCATATGCACTAAAATTGAGTACCTAGTCTTCATGAAATCCAGGAGTACAAATCCATTGATTAAAGGAATAACTATCAGAGACAATTATGGGGCCAGAAACTGACAAACTCACAACTAAAGTGGACAAACGGATCCATTTCCCACTGTTGATGGCAGACCAAAGTGCATTGATAAAATGGTGATATTATCCTAAATTCTCAACTTTTAATTAGACTGGTGGAGTTGGAAAGAGCAAACACATATGGTTAGAGATACTTACATTATTGTAAGAGAAGGGGTATTTGCAATACCAGACTTCAATATTTTTGGGCCGTTCAAGCCCTTTTGCGTTATATTTGTACTACATGACAGTATTAATAGAGTTTCAGCTATGAAGAGAGTATGGCATATCCTACTAAAAGATCAGGATGCTCTGAATTATATTCACCTGAACAATTGGTAATGAATATCCCAATGTTACTGCCAACATTGGAGTAAGCGTTCACCAAATCTTTTACAGATAGTAGTTTAATATGGGTTGGTCTGTTATTCCAGGAGCATTAATTTATTTCACTATAGATTTTTTTGATAGAAACATTTTATTTTTACTGTAAACAATACAAACAGTTTTGTGTCTGGAATAAACACTGTTTAGATGGTACAGCCCAATTTCTACCACTATAGCATCTAACGGGTAAGCTATATACTACTTTGCCATTCCACCTTCATCCATCTAGTCCATGCTGCATCCGCCCTTTCTTTCAGACATTCTTGTATTTATAGGGCCATCCCCTGGCCATGTATGTTGTCTCTTTAGTCTTGGCACACCAGTCCATGCTATTTGTCCATGCCAGTATAGCTGGGGCTACAGGAGAGTTCCAGTGTTTGGCTGTATCACTTTTAGCCATCAACATGCCCAAACCCACCAGTATCCTATTCTCTCTTGGACCCACCCCCAGATCCTCCAGTATGTCGAGCAGCATTATTCAAGGGTGTGCTTCAATATACAACCCCACCAAGGGGGCTAAAGTCAAAATGATGGTGTTCCAGTACATGTGGATAACAGGGCATGACCATACCATGTGACAGAAATCCCCCCTGGGCTCCTGGCATCTGCCACATGCTGGGGAAGCCAGAGGAGTGTGAGGTATGCCTGGTGAAGAAATTTAAATTGTCCAAGCCGAGATTGCCAACACGTGGAGGGGCATATAAGTGTCCCACCAGTAGGCTTGGTACAGGGCTCCTACCCATCCTTCTCATTTCACCCTCAAAGGACCCATCAGGAAGGGGCATGAGTGACACTAGGGTCTTGTCAATCTGCAAAATTCCCTCTTTCCCCATATAACCCATAAGCAAGTGGTCCTCTAGTGTACTTGTATTCCATTATCACGTATTGGAGCTGTAGATAGTGAAATAATTGCCAGGTGGGCATTTGGAAATTCATGCAGAGGTCCTGAAAGGACATAATATGATCCTGGTCCCATACACCTCCCAGGTGAGATATCCCTATACAGCCCCATCCCGGCAAACCCTCCCAGGGTGATTCCTGGACCAGTCATCCGCCTTCCCATAGGGGAGTCTCAAGCGTGAGTTTGTGGTCCCTGCCTATCCACCTCAGCACCACCCTACACACCCGGAAGACCACCTGAGTCAGTTTTGGAAGGGTCATACGAATGGACACCCCCTATAGGATCCCTATCACCTTACTCAGGTCAAGAAGGGACAATTATCCCTGGTATGTTGGGCCCCCTCATCCTCCATGCAACCAGTTGTTTATGGTCAGTTGCTGAGCCATCCAATAGTAAAAGCAAACATCTGCCATGGCGAGTCCTCCCTCATACACTGAGCAGACACACTTGCCAAAAGTCACTCTCAGGGTTTGTGTACCCATACAAACTGTCACCCCATGGCTGCCAAAGAGTCGAACCAGACCTGTGGAATACGAAGAGGATAGTTTTGGAGAACGTAAAGTAGCCTAAAAAAGGGTATTCTACCCACAAGGTTTAGAGGGAGCTTATACCATTGGGACATATTTTCTCGGGCCTTCCTCACCACGGGACAAAGATTGAGACTCCAGGTAAGTACCTGATTCCAATAAATATATATGCCAAGATACAGAAAGTTCAGCCTGCATATGGGGACCTTGAGTGCCAAAATTTATCTTGGGGGTCACCCTGTATGGGCACCAGGAGGGACGTGTAACAGTTAACCTTCAGACTGGAGGCTGCCCCAAAGATGTTTAGGACATGAAATAAACGAGGAACTGTCTCAGCAGGACGAGAGAGGAACAACAACACATTGTCTGCGTATAATGCTACCAAGCTCCAGTCAAACCCCCAGACCTCTGCAACACATCAAACCTGTGCCACAAAGGGTTCACTAGGCAGCACAAAAAAGGAGGGAGGGAGGGGATAGCCCTGTCTGGTACCCCACCTATTAGGAAAATTAGGAGACAAAACCCTTTTGATTTGTACTAGAACTTACAGGACAGCATAGAGGACCCTGACATATGCCTGGTATTTAGGCCCAAGCCCCATCTTGGTAAGTGTTTCATCCAGGAATGACCAGTCTACTGTATCAAATTCCTGTTCAAAATCTATCAGGAAAAGGGCTGCCAAACCCCCCAGAGACTTAATATGGTCCAATGCCAGGCACATCCTCCGAATGAAGTGTTGTGTTCTATGGTGGGGAATGAACCCACACAGGTCTGTGTAGACCGATTGGGGTATCGCCTGCAGGAGGTGACTGGCCAAGAGCTTTACCTAGAGTTTAACCTCCATGTTGATAAGGGAAATAGGCCAGTATGAGGAACATTGGCCCTGTGGGCATCCCGGCTTGGGAAGGACGACCAGAGTCACCAAGTCTTTGTCCTGAGGGAAGTGGCCTTTCATGTTTGTCTCTGTAACTTGGTCCAAAAGGGGGGGAGGATATCAGGTCTGAGTTTCTGATAGTATTCATCCAGAGAGTCATCTGGTCCTGGTGTTTTCCCGGGTTTAGGTCTGCTAATGTGTTCCCCACTTCCTCAAGTGTGCATGTCTGATCGAAGATGATTCTGTCTGCTTCAGTCAGGATGGACAGTGGGAGGTCTGCAGCCAAGGGTGTGGTAAATTCACAGTCAGGGCATACCTGTTTTGCATAGAGCATTTCATAATATATTGCAAATATCAACGCAATCTCCTCTACCACCCAACTTGCTTCGTCCACTACATTGGGTACTATATTGGATTTCACATATTTTGTGGCGAGCCAGTGCAGGAGTTTGCTTGACTTGTACCCCTGATTCAGACATCCTCCATGTGAAGGACAACCAACAATTGTAGGCTTCTTCCATGAAGGGCTGACGTAAGGATGTCCTATTGAATGGTAACTGGAGCTGCACCAGTCTGTCTGTTTATTTGGATCCACCAATTTCTGGGACAATAGGCCTTTAGATTTCAAATGTGGGCTCACTTTTCATGGTCCACACCCCCCTGGTGTAGAGGTGAGTGATACCTTAATCCCCCGACAATAAGCCAGCAGACTCCATCATGCCCTTATTTTGATCGAGGAACGTTTTCAGTTCCTCAGATAAATACTCTGAAAAGTGCTTGTCATTGAAGAGCCAGGCATTAAGTCATCACACCTTGTGGTCCCGAGAGTCTGGGGCCCCAAAGTCAGTTACCACTGGGGTGTGGTCTGATTTTCCCCAGGAGAGGATATTTGACCCTGTGGTGTGCAGAAGGTCTGAGGCTGGCAGGACCAGGTAAACAATGGGGGCCTGTGAGCCATGTGCAGCTGATGTGTGAGTATATTCATGTCTCCCAGGGTCCCAAATGCTGCAGGAGTTGCTCAATCCCACCCCAACTGCCCATTCTGCCAGACCCCCTCCCCTGTCTCAGGGGCTTGCTCTTGGGTCATAGCAATCCTGCAAGTCCATAACAGTGTTTAAGTCCCTCTCCTCACTATTGTTACCTATGAGGCAGGGCGCTTATTAGCTCCCTAATGGTCAGCAGTGTAGAACAGTGGGTGTGTAGCTGGTGGAACAAACATACTGACTAAGTTATAAGAGGTACCTTCCAAAGAGCCCTCAAGGATTACATCTGCTATGTATGTCCCTTGTGACTTTAGCTACTACCAAGCTCAGTGTCCTATTTAAGAGGATGGCCACCCTCTGTGAACCTTTGAAGTATCCTGCATGGTATAGTCTGTTGTAACCCCTGCAGGTCAGGAACAGACAATTGTGTCCCTGTAGATGGGGCTGTTGGAGCATCAAGATTGCCAGATTATGTCTATGTACAAATTGTAGTACAGCTCCCCTCTTAATCCGATCTACCAGCCCATTAACATTCCATATCCTTACCGAGTGTGCCCCCACAGTGATAGTAGTGAGTTGGCCTCATATGTTCCCACCTGTGGTGTCTACCCCTCTTAATGGAGAAGTACCAGTGGGGCCAATGCAAGCCATGGTACAGAGCAGAGTGTAAGAGCAAGTGAGGAATGGTTATTGCACCCAGAAAGGTTGAGCAACAAGACATATCTAACAACAAAGAAAATCTCAAAAGAAGAATGAAACACCTACCCATCCTATACTTCCCACCCTGAAGAAGCATCTGCTGCCCAAGTAAAACATGAACACAGAACTACTGTGAGGGTGATGTCCTTAGATGGTCCAGATGGTTCACCGATCCACCACCTCCAGAGGAACCATATCTGGTAAGGAAATGAACAATGTCAACTCTCATTGAGGTCCTGTTCTGGGCATTTGCCCTTGCCATCGGCTGAGTCAGTCTGGAGATCCTCCCGGTCCATAGGCCTCTCCGTTGTGAATGGCTACCGATGCTCTTCCTGATGCTCATTGTAGGCATCCACTTCCGAGGCACCCCTGTTGCTCGCTGCCACTGGGAACTTTTGCTATCTTAGAACACGGGCCCCTGGGATTGCTTTGTGGGCCAAGAGCCTGTGGACCCTCTCAAGGATAACACAGAAAGACAGACCGTCCGCTGCCATCTAGGTTCTAATCTATTGTTCAAGAAAGGTTTCCGGGGTTGAGCTTTCAGCTAGCTCCAGAAAACCTATAAAGCCGATGTTGTTCCGTTGGGCCCTTTTTCATCATCTTCTGCTCAGTCTTGCAGTGTCTTGGTATTTTGTGGCAAACATGTATCTCTGAGGGTAGACTCCATACCGTATCTTCTACCTCTGATACCCTGCCTTCCGCTTTGGTAACTCAGTCCTTGGTCTAACGAAAACCATAGCACTGTAAGGCCACATCTATACCCACTTCTCCAATTTTAATCCACAATGCTGCCTCAGAGTTTAGGATGGATTGTAGGATCACTACTGTGTTGTCCCCATCTGGAAGGGCTGCAGCACCCTGCTCACCACCTGGAGCAACTTTTGCTCCTCCAACAGTGACGGTGCATTGCTCCATTTTGACCTGGTCCTATGGTGGCCTATCCCAGCCCACCTCACTTGGAACCTCGAAACACTGGCTGTCCCTCCAATATATGCCAGTCCTGGGACGGTCTCAGAGCCATTACCTGCCTTTCAGTTTGGCTGTCACTAGTGTGTGATGGTGGGGGTCTCAATGTGCTTGCCCAGTCAAGATGCACCTGGGCAGCATGAGCAATTGGCCCCCTGGTGGCAGGTCACTGGCCTCACTCACCTTGGGCCCCTGGTCCATCCTCTTGATGCCATCTCTGTGAATCTGGGCTCGGGAAAGATGCCGACTTCCACAATTACTGTGCCTAATGGTGCTCCTGGGGCCATGTCTTTGCCCAGTCCGGTGGCTCTGTGGAAGGGGGAAGGGTGGGTGCAGAAGGAAGAAAATGGGAGAGAGGGGACCCCCTCTTCTTCATCAACTCACTCACCAACTAGAGGGTGGCTGCAGGGAGGCTCCAGGCTGCACCATCCCCTCAAGCATTAATGCTGCCCTGCCAGCAGCCCAGCCCTAACCACCAGTTTTGCTAATCCTCGGGCCACCAGGCCCCACCCTTGGGCATTGCCAGGCCTCCTGGGCCTATTCCTCCTCCTCCAGGCAGTCAGACAGGGAACGCTATTGGTTGTGGTGTGTCCCACATTTCCTGCCCCAGCGGGGCCAAGCAGTCAGCTGGTAGAAGCCTCTTTGCCACGTCGGAGTCTCTGAGGCAATTGGAGGCTCCAGCTGTAGTTGTCGAACTGCCATTATCATCTCTGTGGCCTTCTGATGTTGCAGCCCAGGGCCTGAGTCCTCCTCCATTCTCAGGGCTCTTTGCCCCTCCACCACCTCCTGGAGTGTTGGGGGGCTTGTCAGGCCCCTCATCTGGGAATGCTAGCACCCAGAACAGGGGCTCCACATCGAACTGGCTGGGAGCTCCCAAGAGCGCATCCACCATCTTGTCCGTTAAGGTCATGTCCTCCCCACTAGAGATATTTAAAGAGGTGAGTGCATCCATCCCTGTAGACATATACGCATATTTCAGGTTAAGATGCGCTATCAGAGAGATAGACCTCTCCTTTCCAAAGCAACCTACTTAGCTTATACCATCATCTCGAATGATCATATCGGAGAGATCCAGAGGTTGCTGGGCAGCCCCAGTGGTTCAATAACATAAGAAGACATATAAGCAATCAAACACTGGAGGGCCAATTTAAATGAGCAATGCTTTGAAAAACAATTGACCTATTGCTATTCACAAACGTCACAAAACATGGTGAAATACAGACAAAATATTACACGTTAAATTGTTACATAAGATGTAGATGACACTAGCTCTATTGTACAGAATTGATCCAATTAGGGAACATGAATACACTAGATGCACAAATCTGCTTGCAGTTGTCATTCATGCTGCATGAAAATGCCCAAAGTCCTAATAACTCTAAAAAGAAGTGGTTCAAGAGATTGAACAAATACTGACTCACAAGATTCCATCTGCATGGTGGTTGCTGGTGAAGTTATAGAGATACGAGCCAGACATTCCCAAATCTGTAAGGAGGCCTACTGCGGTGTTTCTACTGCTGGCAAATGGCTCAGTGATGGATGACATGCCCAATCCCACAAACCACAAAATAATTACAAGGTAGAATGTGGTGCAGTACAGATGCTGAAATGTCCAGCACACTTCACTGCTTAAAATCAAGACCCAGAGGCACACAGTAACCAATCTGTAAATATCTTTTAGATAGAACTTCTCAGTCAAGCTAGGACAACGTAATACACACATATGAATTTACATGACATGAATGTGAGGGGAAATGTTGAAACATGGACTAATATCCATTGCCAATAAGGTATATTATACAGTAATGGCAGCTACACATACTAACTAATGTTTAGACTTCACCCAGTGTATAATGGCTGTACAGGGATTCATACTAAAAATAAACAAGGAGAGGGTTAAGACTTACAGTTGTTTTTTGACAGGTTGCATCTTGTGACTTTGACTTTTTGGAGTTGTATCTTTCTAGTCATACGAATGACCAGGTCATCATTTTAGTGGGATGCTGGTTAGCCCTATTTGGTTGCTTTAGTGAGAGCTGATGGCTTGACATTAACTATGTATAGTGTCTACTATGTGGGCGGCACCATTGCTTTTTAATAGGTTGTAGCTACCTCACCTTCTTGGTGAGGGCACATTTTCTTAGTTAGGCAAGATGGGTTTAATTCATTGACACCAAAACAGCTTAAGGGCATGTACTACTCTGGCACTCAAATGTTAGAAACCTCTAGAGTACACTGTCTAGGCGCACAATGAGGTCCAGCATTATTTTCACAGGAAGATGCCTTTCAGCCATCTTAGAGAGTTGAGTAGGTGATTAGATCCAAAAAGCCCAATATCAAAATAAAATTCAAATTTACATGCTACACTGCTGATCAAATAATTGTTTTTCCAGCCTGTGAAATCCAAGTTGATAATCTATATGCTTGATATCCATAACAACTAAGGAGCACGTTTTTCTATGAAACATAGATGTGACCCACTGATCTCAACACTTACCAGCCTGACGAGCTGAAAGCTTGTTTGCTTGTCCCTCACATAACGTGGTGTTTCGTAGTATATTGGTGATCACTCCTGGCATAATGATGTCCTTCCTCAAAATTTTGAGGGCCTTCTAGGAATTATGGGCCAGATGTATGAAAACAGGGGTCTGCGAATCGCAAAATGCGAATTTTAAGAAATCGCAATTTCCGAGTCGCAATTGGCCATGTAACAAAATTGCGATTCGGAATTAGCGATTTTCTTAAAAATCGCTATTTGTGGTTTGCGAGGCCCATTTTCCGAATCGCAACACCTCAGCCCAACCAAGTACCAGCCAAGGTAAGTGCCAAATCTGTTGTGTGAACACTGTATGTGCATGCATAAAAGCCACATAGGAATTAGCATGTAATGTGAAGTAGTGTGTGAAGTAGTCCACTCCACATCTCATTAGCAGCCAAAACATGCATTATGGGAGTCGCGGTCCACAAACTAGAACAGACAGTGGCATGATAATGTTAGCAAGCATAGGGACACCCAAGGTAACACAACACACACTACACCATGTACAGCAGTATGTATAGTATTATTGCCATTTCTGGACAGATAATGTAACATACAGAAACTGACATGCTGCATATTGTTGTTGCAGGTGGGCCTGGCACAGCAGCCACAGCAGAGACGGGTGTAGCAGACACGGACATGCAGCTGCCCTCAGACAACAACACCAGTGGGTCCAGCAATCTTCCTACTGTGCGCCGCAGGCCTAGGCCGTTACCACTACCGGACCTCAGTGGTGACTCCGATGTGCAGCAGGAGAGTTCCGACACACCATCCGCATCCGGGATGCGCAGCCAGGTACCGGAGGACAGGGGTCCTGCAGCGTGTCGTCCACGTGCCCCAGTGTCACTACAGCAATTGCAGGAGGCAGCTCAGGGTACATCCCTGTTCGGTGGACAGGAGGCTGCAATGTTGCAGCAACAACGGCAGCAAAATAGAAGGATCCAAAGTTTGGACAGGAGCCTCAGAGTCCACAATCGTAACACGGTCGGACTACATCGGAGACTGGACACCCTCAATGAGAACATCAACCAGCTGCGTGAGGGACAGGTACAGGCCTCCCAGGACACTCTTGAGTTGACAACTGCTGTGAGTGACCTGTGCGAGGAGCTGCGACAAGAACGCCTGAGTAGACGCAGACATGAGCACCAATTCCGCACCATGTTTGCGACATACTGCCGGTCATCCAATCGCATGGCCAACTCCACCGCCCTCATTGCGCGTCGTGCTGTGGCGGCCCAGGTTGAGGCTTCACACACCAGTAGGGATGTGGGCCAGGCCCTTGTGCAGATCACCACTGTGATCGAACAGGTATTGGGACAGAGGTCGGCCACTCCGAGTGAGGTTGCCTTGGGTGACACGGAGGATACCTCAAGCCTCAGCAGTGTGCACCTACCAGCTCCAGACCACAAACGGCGCAGTGCCAGGCGCAGCACTGCCACAGAGCCTGACATTCAGGGTGCCAGTGATGCAACTGGGAACCCCAGTGGTGTGCGAGGGAGGAGGAAGTGACTTCTGCCTCATTGACTCTGGTGTCCCCACTATGGAGTAATAGTGTGGGACTCACATCACAATTCATAACCTGCCGTAAAGGAATAAATTTAATTTCTCACTATAGCTACAGTAGTCAGTAGTGTTTGATTGTACATACTCACGTCTGGAATGGTTGTGTGTGATGTCAGCAGGCCTTTGCCGTCCCTCTGCTGCACTGGTCCTGTCTGCTGGCTGTAGAGGTGGTATGGGATCGTCAACCTCAACTGATTCAGTGTCACTGATTTCTATAGGTATGCCCCTGGTTGTAGCTATATTGTGCAAGATTGCACAAGTAGCCACTATTCTACCTGGCCACGAGATCAGTTATGATTTGGTTGGGATTGCATATCTCCTGTTTATTCATGGAATGTTGGTGTTTACGGTTTCGGTACACATACTCTGTGACTGATGGTGGACATACTGCCACATGTGTGCCATCTATGGCACCTAGGATGTGGGGGAAGTGTGCAATTTGATAAAAGTCAATTTTTTCTGCTGTATTTCCTGTGGGGTGTGGGGGAATCGGATGTACTGTTGGAGTTTGCTTAGCATGGCGTTGATAAATGCATTGACAAATCAGGAGAGGGTGCTCTGTGTGACCCCCCAGCCGATGCTATGACCCCTTGATAGCTCCCTGAGGTAAGTAGGTGGAGGGTGCATGATACCTGCACATGGGTGGGTATGCTATGTGTCCTTAGTGTTCTGCGCTGCAGTATGGGTTGTAGCTCAGCTATGAGATCATGAATCATGGCTGAGTTCACCCTATACCTCTCAAATATGTCCTCCTCTGTCATTTCAAATAGTGTAATGCGCACTCTAGAAATGCGCTCCTGTCTCCTCATCCCTCTCCTCAAACCTGCCAGGATCCTCATCCTCCTCGCCATGACGTAGAGTGCAGCCATTGTGGTGGGGGGTCTGAAGTATTCTGTGCCACTTCATATAGGTTGCACCTGGTTACCACCTGGTTTCACTTAGTGGTATTTTGCATGTGCAAAATGCCATTCTGCGAAAAATCGCTAATTGCGAATTTTTGATGCATCTCTTTGCGATTCGGATTTTGCGATTCGCATTTTGCTCCTCGCAATTTCCTACTGGAAATACCGAATCGCAAAATGCGACTCGCAAAACCAGGTCGCAACGCAAGAAATCGCACATTTTGCAATTTCTTATTTTTTGGTCTGCGAATGCCTTTCATGTATCGCAGACCACGTTTTTGCACTCGCAAACGGACGATTTTTGCGATTCGCACCATTTGCGAGTGCTAAAACTTTTCATACATCTGACCCCAAGTTGTCTAACCTTGGTCTTATAGTGTTCTGGCATTGTACAAGCATCATTGGGCTAATCAAGGACACACCTTTCAAAGAGGTGACTACTTCAGTATAATGGTTGCCAGTATTAATGTACTCTGTATTCTTGGCATTATTGACCCCACCGCCCAGTGGGATTTGTGCCAGGCACAATGATAACCATCACTGATGTATTGTAGGTACCCATGGCGTTATGGAGTCCACCCATGATACCCAAGGTCTTGGTATATGGTGTCAATTCCTGGCATGTGATGGTAATACATGGGAATAAATTAAAGACTCTGTCCGTATATGACAGTAGCACACAATTACTTGATGACAGGGACAAACTGATATTTGAGGACTAAGCAGGCATTTGTTGAAAATGAAAACTGAAAGTTTGAGCTGAAGTAGAGCTCTTTTTTTAGAAAGTGACATTTTTAGGAAATTGAGTTCCTGTGACCAGAGGGAAACGCTTTTGTTTGATAGAAATACATTTCTACTTTCAGAAATTGATTAGTTGATGTTTGAAGTTAATCTCGTTGCATTTCCAAAATATGTTTAAAGGTGACAGGTGAATGATAATTCACGCTGTCTTATGGAGACTTATTGAGGATGTTATTTCCTGGATATCTCAAGGTGATTTTTGCTATGGTTGTTATTTAATAACTCACATGAAGGTATTTCATACTGATAAAACATTTTATGACATGATTTTGGGTAGCCTTCTGAGGATCTTTGGACAGTGGATTTGGAGGATTTTCCTCAGACAGGTGATGAAGGTCTGGAATTTGTTGGTGGTGATCACTGTTGTCCTTCAAGTTTCTTCTCTACTCAGAAGATCTGATTTTATGTTTGTGTTAAAAAGCCTGATCTTGGTTTGCAGAGTTAGGCCCTTAGAGCTCCAGATCTTCTTTAGCTGAAAGAAGGCATCCCTTATTTTGCAATTCTTGCCTTGGCAACATCAAGGGAAGATTAGAGGTAAAGTTTTGGTTATATTTCGAGCAATAGCAAATCTTGTACTCCTGCAAAAGCCAGTACCCCCAACCCTTTGAAATTGACCATAATTTGATATACAGCTATGGTTGTGGTCAAATCTAACGGCTGTAGGCTATCAACTACATGCAGTGGTTATTATAGATGCATATATCTTTGCTCACGTTTAGGTATACTGATCAGCATATAACCTACAAATTACTTAAATCCTAAACATACATGCAAGTTAATGTACATTTTCTAATTCAGGGAAAAGCATTAGCTGCTAACTTGCAAATATCCAGGAATGAACATGTACAACAGATCAATAAGTGCTGTACCTGTCTCTGGACAGAATCCATATTTTTTATCCTTGTCATAGTCCTCCGTAGTAGCACACCATCGATATCCATCAGTCCTGCCCTCTGTTGTGCAGCTGTCATAGGAAGTACCTTGAAACTTGAAGGGAAATTTGCATGGCTCTCCATCTGCATTTCCTGCTAGCGTGAAAAGTGCTGCCAGCAAAAAGAACAAGAAGACATTTTAATGACAGCTTCACTGAAGACACATCAATAGTAGTGAAAAGTGAATTGCATTGTGTTAATAAGTCTCTTTATGGGTAGGTAGTCAGTGCGTGCATTTATAAAAACTCAGTTACAGAGATATCATCACAAAGCATTGTGTACCCCACTTAGTAGGAGACTGTGCCTCCCACTAGGAAACCTTATCCAGTAGTATGATGATTGATAAGGGGACCCAACCAACAATCAATCAATTAATTAATCAATCAGTTAAACAAAACTAACCTGTACTGTGCAAAAGTTGCCATGTAATATAATTTTATGCAAAGGCTGAACAACCCAAAATTTTCACAAGTAGTACCTCAAGCTTACATTGAGTAGCAACAGATTTCTATTAGTCACAATATTCAGGCAAATGTCTTGTTACTGCCTCTAACATACAGCTGCAGAAAAACATTCAGAGAATGGAGAAGTTTGGCAGCAAGGTCACTATAAAACATGAAGTAAAGGATACAGCAGAGACCAATGTAAAATGAAGTGCAGCATGAGTCATATGAAAGAAGCAATCATTTGAAATGCTGTTCGTTAATAATTGTAAACATTTAGTATGTGTGTCTTTTTTTACAAGATGCCCTGATATTATCAACATCATGAAGTAAACACTGGTTTACAAAACAGTGGAAAGCAAAGCAGCTCTCTCCCAGCTGTTCCTTGCCCGACAGCTTTTCCTTTAGAAAACCTTTAGAAATGGGAGAAACAGCAGCAAGCCCTGGGTCTGTTCCTGTGGAATTCTACCTGGTCTATTCCTTATATGGGCCAGATGTACAAAGGTATTTGTGACTGCAAAAAGGCCTTTTGGTATATATGAATACCAAATCGCTGTTTGAAAGAGACATGTTTAGGGATGCCCTTCCAAATATTGATTTACAGTGGGATGTATTAATGTTTTGTTATCGAAATTCAGTAAGCAGTGGTAAGGTATTCATAAACGGGATCCAATCTATGAATGTTGGCAAGATCATTTTTTAAGAGAGAGAAGTAGATCCATGGAGCAATGGCCACTCTTAAAAAAATTACTTAAACTGTCACTTTTTTAAAACATATCCTGTGTCCCTTCAAGGAAAACAGGTTGCCTTATGGAAAAAGAATTGCTTCAATTAAAAGCATTCTCTGACATGGTTGTCTGCTGATCTGTGATGGCTGTGAATCATAGTAGTTCGTAATTTGTATCCTAATTTATTAATATTCATGAGATAGGCCATCTGTGAACCACAATGATCCAGTCTTTTGCGTACCAACCTATTAGTACATAGGTCAGTTTCACGCTGGTCACAAATTGTGACCAGTAGTTTGCTCCTAGTATTTCATACATCTGGCTCCATAGTTATTTTAAATGTAATTAGGTGCCTAGCTACAGAGAGCTCTCTGGATTAATCAGCACATATTATATCTATCACTAACCAGCACTGAAAGCCTGTGCAAAACTGTAAGAGGTGTTCGAAACATTATTAGTTTTATGGACACTGCAACTATCCTAACCTGCCTTTTTGCCTGCTGCAGCCTCTAATTTTGGGTAGTCCAGCACGTACAAATTACAAATGACCATGCAGGCACTGTAATACCACTGTGATTTCTCTTCAGTGAGCCAACCAGAGACTTCATCTTAGACAGTGAAACATTTCTTGGCTTTTTAACTGAAGTGCCCAAACTCAATTCCCACTAAGTTCCTAAGCCTTATTGTTTCTGGGACTGAGGGCAGTACAGAACAAACAGCATCAGTCAGAGAAGTGGTGTTGTACTACTACACCTGTTCCAGTATCCTCTGAACTGACAAATATATTTGTCCTTTGTCCAATTAATTTATTCATGTATGTATGTATGTATTTTTCATACACAAGTTACTCGTGTTTTGTTTGGCTGTTGTAAGTATATAACTTATAAAAACAGTTCCAATATCTAGGCTGTTGGACATTTTCCCTTTCTGCTGGGTCATCCTGAAATTGTTGGCCTTTTTGCTTACCCCTATTTTTCCTGGCTGAGAAAAACTTTGAACTTTACCCTGGCTAACCAGTGGTAAAGTGGTTGTGATCCTCCTTACAATATGGTAAAATTGGATACTTCTGATTGTCCTAAATAACTTACCTATAGGTCCCTATTATATGGTACCAAGGTGTACCCAGAGTAAGTTAAATGTCACTAGTTGGTTGTAGCACTCACTGCGCCATCCACTACAGTGGTAAATTAAATGTAGGAAGCTGGCTCTTTATATAGTATACCAAAAAGAGTGTAAAGAGTTTAGGTATCCCCTTAGATGTGGACAGGGCTTTCTTTAAATATCCCAAGTGCTCTATTTGTAGGAGGGAGGTCGAGCAGCTTAGGCTAATCAAAGTGGAGTGTTAGACCTCTGCTGCATACACATTCAATAAATGACTCACCACACGTGATCAAAAAGGGGATCTGCACCAATTTAGAAAAATAACACATTTTATATATTTTTTACACCAAAAACTTTGTTATTGGGCAAGTACCTTTTAAGTTAGCAGTTATGAAGTATACAGCAAGTACACTTGCATTGACTTTAATGTGGTAAAGTTATCCTATGGGAAAAGGAGCATATGCCTACCGGTACTTCCAAACGACTTACAGGACTGTTCTTCTGGAGTTAAGGTAAGCATGGGTCAAGGTCCAAGGTAGTGCTAACAAGTCACCTTGGTCGGCTCCAGGTCATCCGGGTGCCGAAGTGCTTTTTAGAATCGGGTGCCGTAATTTTATCCTAAGGGACAGAAACATATATGGTATAGGGGTACTTGGCAATGACTTACAGGACTGTTCTTCTGGAGTTAAGGTAAGTATGTGGCAAAGTCCAAGGCAGCACCAGCAGGTCACTTCAGGAGGCACTGGGGCATCCGGTGGAGAGGTGCTTTACAGCATTTGGTGTCCCATTCACTTTAACGGGAAATAGTCCTGGGAAAAAGAGTCTGCAAGTGGGGACTGGTTGACCAGTCTGACTAAACCCAAAGGGGGGCTCTGGTCCCAGTGGTGCTTTCTCCGGCAGGGTTGGGTCATCAAGACTTCTTGTAGTTCTTGGTTCCTGCACAAACGAGCCTGCAGGCAGTAACTGTGGGACTAATGTGGCCAAACTCAAGGTGGGGGTTCAGCTCTGGAGGGTCTCAGGACCTGCTTAGCACAATTGGCCCACTTTGACCCTGACTGGGGGGCTCAGGTGCAGTGGTGCTTTTTGGTTTTGGAGTTTCCATGGTCCGTGGCTCTCACAGTTCTACTTGGGTACATGCAGGGCACAGGAGAGTAGCTCTGCCACTACACAGGAGATGCTGGTGGTTCCTTGAAGTGCTGACAATCCTCCCAGGCTTTTGGAGGCAGAGCAGCTTCAGGATGAGTCAAATTTGGTGCAGTGGTTGAGGACAACAGACAGGCCAACAGTGTTGGGGCCAAGTCGGTTGCTGCTCCTTAGTTCTTGCTTTTGGCAGCTCTTCGGTGTCCTTTCCTTCCTAGGTCAGTAGAATCTGATTTCCTGGTGTCAGAGGGCCACCTAAATACTCAATTTATGTGTGTTAAGGGGAGTGAAGGGTAGTAGCCAATGGGCCACTTACCCCTGGGGCCACTACAACCCTTAAATGACTACTTTCTCAGGGGAGTGGGCATCATCCGGTCCCAGAGCTCCTAACATCACCACAACCAAGATGGTGAAATCCTAATTTTGTGTTCACTTCAGGTAGCCCACCTTAGAGGTGTGACTAGCATGGAGGTGTAACATGCCTCCTAGCATAGCTAATTTCCCACCTGTCCTGGTGGCAAATGGGCCTCAGGGCAGGGGGTTGCATCCTCCAGGTCTGGGGAAAGCCAGGCTTGCATATCAAAGGCAATGTGTTCTTTAAAGCTCTCTTCCTTGACATGCTGATTTACCAGCCTTTCTGCTGGAGGGTGTGTAAATACCTCCTGCTAGAGCAGGTACTGTTTCTGACCTCTGAGAGTGGGCCTCTCACCTCCTAGGGGGTCAGACCCTTGTCTGTGGTGGCAGGCTGGACAGGACCAGTCAGGAGCAGTCAGCCAGCACACTAGAGGAGTAGTAGGGTTCAGGGGGGACCTCTAAGGTACCCTTTGGGTGTATGTATGAATAAATCCATCACTGGAATCAGTGTGGGTTTATTGATATGAGGTGTTTGATACCAAACACTATGGGCCAAATTCCCAAAGGTAAGCTTAGACTTTTGGTCTAAACTTAGACCAAAAGTCTAAATTTATAACCTTCGGTATTCAAAAAACAGCATTTACGAGTATTATCTTTACGTCCGCACTCAGGGCAGAGATGCCATTGTGAGTGAGGAGTGTACTCTCCATAGCTGGAGTGTACTCTCTGCACCCCGAGTGTACACTCTGGGTGCAAAGAGTACAATCCGGCTGCAGACAGTACCCTCCGCAATCGGAGTGGAATTGTCGCCTGAGTGCGGATGTAAAGATACTACTCGTAAATACCCTTTGTGACTATCGAAAATCATAAAATTAGACTTTTGGTCTGAGTTTAGACCAAAAGTTTAAGTTTACCTTTGTGAATCGGGCCCCATATGTTTCAGTGAAGCCATTATGTAGATGGGTAACTCATTTTGACCAGTGACCAGTACATATCTCAAGATGGCTTACCTGTTCACGTTTAATATCTAGTAACAGAACTGAACATCACAAGGGCATATCTGCTCATGAAAATATGCCCTCAAATAAAATAAAATGCACCATGCATTAGGGTTCAAAGGTCTTCTGTAAGAGTAACTTACTTATATTAAATGCTGTGACTTTGACATGGCACACAAGAGTGTGCCATGTCTTGTTTTCACTCAATTGTTTGCAACATGTCACACAGCCTACAATGGCAATCTGTTTATAATTTGTGTGTGGGTTCCTTAGGGAGGCATAAGATATATTGCAGCTCTCAGGGACCCTCTTTAGTACCTGTGCCCTTAGTACCAGGGGTACCATTTACTAGGGACTTAAAGGAGTGCTAAAGCCATTTACCAATTTCAATTGTGTTACAGTTAAACATCACCTTGTTTTAAGGAAAAGATCACTGGCACTGAGGTCTGATTGGCAGGCCTCAGTGCACTATCAGAGTCAAAAACCAGCATCCAGTACTTCCAAAGGGGGCAAAAGTGGGGGGAGATCAACAAAGAAGTCCAGTTTCCTCCAGTAAACATGACTGCAAGCTTGCCTGCTTGCCTTTTGACAGGCCTATCCCTTCCTATTAAATACTTAATATGTCACCCCTTAGTAAACCCTACTGCCTGTTAATGTTGGGTACATGGTACTGAAAAGTAGGGCATGTATGGGTAATGTTAAATATGTGCTGTCAGTGGCTGGCACTTCAAAACTATTTTCACTGTAGCATAGTTGGCTATACCTTAGGAAAGCATTCAGATACAATAATAATATGTTTACTAACAGTCAACTATGCCTAGGAAACAGCTACAATTTACATTTTTGGACATTATCTATTGCAAGTGCAATTTACTGGTAAAGTCTGAATTGTATAAATATTTTGGAAAGATGACTTTTAAAAAGTTTCCTTTGCCCTGCCTGAAATCTGTCCCTTCTGCCAGCCAGTAGTTAGCATTTCACTGGGCACGAATGAAGTGTGAACTTGCTCTCAGGACAGGGACAAAAGGCCTTGGGTGTGGTGAAGGATTGTTGTACCCTTGAGAGGATGGCCTGTGAGCTGGGGCCAAGGACTTGATTAACTTCATAAAGGCATACCCTGTACATGCAGATGTAGCTAATACCCAAGCATGCACCCCTCTTTTGTCTGTCCAGTGAGACTTGCTCTTATCACAGTGGCCTTCTTGATGTCATCACAGCGTCAGAATCTGCTGGTTTGTCAAAGCCATCCTGTCATGGGTACGACAGCACCCCAGCACACTCACAGCTTTGTTCTTGTCCTCGGAGCAAATTCATACCTTGTTCACACCAACTGTAATGCTAATTACTTGCTGGCAGAAGAGAGAACAAAATGGTGATTTTGTTCCAGGGACTTCGGGCAAGGCAAAATTAACATATACAATTTTAGCTTTCCAGTATATTTATTACAAATCTGACAACACAAGTGAACTGGGCTTTTAATGCATATTTCAAAAAGTCAAAAAATTCAATTTTTAGAGGTTTCCCAGCCAGAGAAAACATTTTGTAAACATCATATTGCATCCAGTGCTTTCCCATAAAACAACCCTGCTGCTGTGAAAATTGCTTTTAGGGTAAGCAAATTTTGAACATTAAACTTTTACATGTCCTACTTTTAAATACCTTGTGCCCTACCTTATAGACCATTAGGCAGACTTACCTTATAGATGATGTATAAATATTTAAAAGGAAGGTTTAAGGCTGTCAAAAGAGGTTATTTTGACAGGCTGAATTTGCAGTTAAAACCTGCACAGCCAGACTACTGATGGCAGACCCGAGTCATGTTTGCATTATTACTGTATTGGATGGCACAATGTGTGCTGCAGTATACTTGTGACATTTAAATTGCAGACCCTAGGTACACCTTGGTACCATATACCAATAGTATCGTAATTATAGGTGAAGTTAAATATACCTATCAGGTTTATACCAATTTCATCGCATTGAAAGAAAGAGCACAAATACTGAGGGCCAGATGTAGCAAAGTCCCAAATTGCGACTTGCAATTTGCGAGTCCCTGCGACTCGCAAATTGCAAGTCGCAATTTGGGATGCAGAAAGGTGTCGCAGACACCTTCTGCGAGTCGCTCTGGGGTCGCAAAGACCCACCTCATTAATATGAATGAGGTGGGTCGCAATTTGCGACCCCATAGCGATTCAGGGCACTCACAGGGATGGAGGCCTGCTGGGAACAGCAGACCTCCATGTCCGTGACTGCTTTTAAATAAAGCAGTTTTTTTTTTTCAAAGTGCAGCCCGTTTTCCTTAAAGGAAAACGAGCTGCACTTTGAAAAATAAACCGAAACCTTTTGTTTCAGTATTTTTCAGGGCAGGTAGTGGTCCATTGGACCACTGCCTGCTCTGAAAAATTATTTTTTAGGCCAGACACAAATGGGAAGGGGTCCCATGGGGACCCCTTCCCGTTTGCGACTGGGTTACCATCCACTTGAAGTGGATGGTAACTGCGAGTCCATTTGCGACCACTTTCGCGGTCGCAAATGGAATTGCATACCAGTGCGACTCGCAAATAGGAAGGGAACACCACTTCCTATTTGCGACTCGGAAATGCATTTTGAGAGTCGGTTCCGACTCGCAAAATGCATTTCTACATACCAGAGGGCTTTAGCGACTCGCAAACGGCGTTTTTCGCCATTTGCGAGTCGCTAAAGCTTTCCTACATCTGGCCCTGAATCCCTGGTTAGTTCTATAGCAAGCAAAAATAGGATTCAGCAAAAGGCAAAACAATCTGGGGTGACAATGCAGAAAGGGAAACATTTCCAACAATCACTTTAATGGGTCAATCGATAGTATTGTAATTCTCAATCAAACAGACAGTAACTGTTATACATCTCAATGAAACCTTGAACTGCTTTTTTATTTGTGCACACAATAGAAAAGCATTCAATTGATCCCTCCTGGCCAGGGTGCGTGTTAACTCTTGACAGTGACCATCGACCACCTGCTCATTACATTATGCTGTCTGGCTTTTGGGACTCAAGAGGTTGCCGTAAGTCATTTCCAGTCTCTTAACACATCGTTATAGGACCTCTGACTCTTGTAACTCAGCGCACAAAGGCACTGGATGGATATCGTCAGTCCAGAGCAGACCAGAATATGCTGCCTACTATGTAGAAACAACCAGGTGCAACACCGCAAATGACAGATCCATTTTCATGGGCTTATTTACCTTCAGTTACACTACACCTTGCATTTCTGTATCTAAAAAGATTTACGAAAGCAGTTCATTCTTGAGGAAATATATTTTATAAAATCCATCTGATCAAATTGTCTGCCGTATGCTGGACATAAAATAAAATGTGAAAATGTAATCTGGGCTTTAAATTGTCCCTTCTCCGAAAGGCATCTTCTGTTTTGAATTCTTGGATCCTTCCTTGACCAGATTTCCCTTGGAGTGGTTCCATGTACGCTGCAGCAGATGAAAAATCAAACCACAAGCAATAGTTCAACAGGATGTTATTGTTGAAGAATTTTCGAATAAATTGCCATTTGTGTTTGCACCCTGGCCAGTGAATCCTATGCATGAAGCAGCTTCCAAAAGCCCAGATGTTTAGAGGCACTAATACTGTAGTATCTTTAATGGTAAAAGCAGCTACTTTGATGAATACTGCAAACACAACTCGGGTTTTCCCAGAACACTGATGAGAAGCTGCTGGCCATCTCCTAGTTCCCGATGTGAAATTATAATTTACATGAAACAGATTACGGTTTTAGAATGCAAAACAAGTATTATAGTTATAAGATTATTCTCCTAGTTACACTGATGATAATAACAATATTAATCAATATAGATTACATTGATTAAATTATAGGACGTCACTGGATCAATCAATGTTCAGCTGTATTTATGAGGCTGCTCCCTCTTTTCGGAACTTACTCCCAAAGGATCTCAGATGCCAGGAAAGCACTGGCCCTGTCCGAACAGAAACGAAAACACTACAGTTCTGTACTCACTTTAACACTTAGGACCACATGTACAAAGCATTTTCCTATTGCAAATGGCCCGATTCATACAATTGGCCTGTTTGCGACTAGAAAAATGCTTTTTGGAATGCACAAAGCCTAAACTGATTCAGTAACTTGTTACGGAAATAGCGATTAGTGAATTGATATTAGGAAGGGGCATGTTCAAGGCTTCCCTTCCTAAAACAAATCTGTATAGTATGTATGATTGTTTTGTGACCGTGAATGCAGTCTCAAAACAAGCACAGTTAGCACCAATTTTAAATTGGTGTTATCCCATTCACAAAGGGGAAGGGATCCCTAAAGGACCCCTTCCTTTTTGTGATTGCATGCAAAAAACGTTTTTCAACAGCAGACAGTGATCCTACGGACCACTGCCTACTCTTAAACAAGCATTTGCAGTGCAATGGGTCACGCTTTTGCTCAAGGTAGAGCTATTAGCGTTGTAAATTCCTAACTGGACTTTTCTGGCCACGCAAACTGAAAGTAAAAAGTATAACAGTTGACATAAGCGGTCCAATTCAAAGTGCTTCTGTGAGCGCAAAAAGAGAGACAAAAAGGAAAAGAAGTTTGCTCACAGTCAAAGTTATCGACAAAAGTGCAATTATCCATGTAACAGGGTCAATGGCCAAGGTGGTAACTAAACCGCCCTACGGCGGGACAAGCATAAAGCAGTTACCAATGAAAACAAAGGATTTTTGAAAAGCAAGTCCATGAACGAGTAATAGTGATGGGGTTGCGGTGAGTGTGGTTAAAAGCCCAGATGCATACCAACTCATTGGAAATCAGCGCTTTCACACTGCTATGCTCTACCTAAAAATGAAGCTGAAACATTTCATTTGTTTCTTTTTTAACGCATCACATTTTCCTTTAAGGAAAACGGGCTGCGTTTAAAAAAAAAGATTGCTTCATTTAAAAGCAATCACAGACATGGTGGTCTGCTGACCCCAAAAGAAACTCAGTGGAGTTTCTTACATTTCAAATTGTGATTTCCTAATTGCAATTCGCATGGAATCATAATTAGGAAATCGCAATTCCAAATGTTCATACATGTGCCCCCAAGTTCATTTTCACCAAGAGCTGAAGATAACTTTTTCCTTTTTTTGTTTCACTGTTCTTGCTTCTCGTCTGCACCCAGCCCCAGGGGACTTGCACCGATCTCTTGTACATTCATGTTTCACTTTCTCTATCTACCTTATTGTTTAGTATGCTTACATGTATTTCGGGAACCAGGAGACATTTTGCACTCTCATAATGTAAAACACACCTTATAAGGTAAGTGTAGCAGTGCATAAAATCATAAATAAATCATATTTGAATGTTGAAAAAGATGACACATCTTATTCCTTCAATCTCTGCATTTGCTTAAGCTTTTTGACGTTGAGAAAAGACCCCTAGCACTTTGCTCTCATGGAAGACCTTTACCAAAGAAATAAGGACAGAGTTTTAAACGCCACCTACACAAAGAACAGTAAATTAGAGACCTTGTTTATTCTTGTAAGACTCTTCTAAAGACTAACTTCCACCATCGGAGACATGTGGCCAAAGTGATGTTTGAATGGTATTATGCAAAAAATGCACGCGCATCCACAGAGTGTAAACCTGCCTTTCTGGTCCTGATAGAGTCCTACTGAGCAACCTCAAGCCATGGTGCGTTTCCAGCTCTATTCCTCTGCTTCTCGTTAGATAGACTGTTTTCTGTCTGCGCCAAATAGTTTTGAATATTGGCAGGGCAAGCCTAGCTTTTCATCATTCCGAGAGCATTTAAATGAGTATTAATCTATTATTCATGAACTTAGATACAATTAACTTTTTAGTGTGTATTCAAATACTTGTTTACTACTTAGACGCTGCTCCACTAGTTGAAAGCTACATCTAACTGGCCTTTCTTTTGTACAGTTTAGTATTTGTCAGTGATGAAATTGTCCCCTGTGGTTACATGCAGATCATGGATTCACAATGGTTTGTTAGCAACGTCCTACACCGGTCTACTGTATGAGGGGCCAACCAGTGTGATGGGTACTATTGATTTCCACTATAAGAACAGAAAAAAGAGATACACTTCAACTTTCGAGATGTTTCTGGTGCATTTTGGTGCTTCAGAGCTTTGGCAATTTTGTACGTACCCTGAGCTTCATTTCTCCTACTGCATGTTGCTGCTGCAGACACAGACTGGAAAGGCTCCCCTTGCAGTACTGTTCTTCAACTGTGCTGACGTCCCCTATACAGTGACAGTTTTAACACCAGGGGGTGTGGAATTAAAGTGCTCACAAGAGGCCCAATCCACACACCTTTCTTTGAAGTACCTAACATTTACCTACGAGCTAAAATAAGTGCAATTTACAAGAATACATTACAAGAAAATATTTTTCATAGAATGTAATTTACAGTTTTTTTTAACATTCATTAAGTGCATTTATTAATATGCAAAATCGGCCACTTAGGCATAATTGGCACATATGGAGATTTTGGTAAAGATGCGAAACAGTGTGTTTCTCACTGGTAGTGACCCTGCAAAATAAAGTGAATATGAAAACCCTTGTGGAATTAAGGGCATTTTCTTTCCATACAGTGTCAGGCAGAGGACCAAACAAAAATACGAGAAGCACCAACGGAAAGTTAGCAGTCAATTCAATTGAGGGAAGCCACAGGGTGAATTTGACATGGTAAACAGGAGCAAGATGGTGGCCATTTCTACACAGAGCAATGACTCCTATCCATACTATACTCTCTTGGTGGGTGCCGGGGATGGAGGGGTTGCATGCTGCAGGAAGGAGGCAGAGGTCTGGGGGTGGGGTTGTTGTGGTGTCATGGATTATGTATCAAAATCTAAAGTTTTTACCGATTTCCATGTGTGCTCTTGAAGGATTTTATGAATAGTAGGTGTCTACCCTTTTGCAGGTTCTTTGTAAATTGGACCACGAGAAATATAAAAACAAGCATTTGCAAAACCACTAGATTTTGTTTTTGCAAGCTATTGGCTTTGCCAATGCTTTTGGCAGTAGTGTACAGTATCAACAAGATGCTGTGCAGCATGTCCAAAAGTAGAAAAGAGAACCAATGCAAAACAATGTGCGATGATGCAGCACATCGTTTTATAGGTGCTATATCATAACATGTATGCGCCTTAAAAATGAATTAGGCTCTTTTTAAAAAAAAATTACCAAGCCGAGATGGATCCGTAACTACAGAAAAATGAGAAGGAAGTATAGCAAAAGTGATTTTTCTTATAAGGCACAGGGGCTGGAAGCTACTTGCTGCATGGTCCTTCCAAAGGGGGGAAAATACAACACAAACAAAAAGATGGCGGGTTTGGGTGACAACAGAGGAGCTGGTATAGGAAATAAACAGGGAGTGGGCAGGGGTAGAGGAAAAGCAGCAGCGCATGAGGGAGCACAGGGGCAGGGAAAGGAGGGAGTTTGTTGAGCAAGAAGCACACTAAAGAGTTTGCAACACAAGGGAGACAAAAATAGAGTGCAGGGTGGAGTGAAGCACACAAATCGGAGACAGCTGGAACGTCCATGCACTCTTACAGAGTGCTTAAGCATAAAGAAAAAAGTGTTTTTTTTAAAGTGAGAAGTGGAAGGTTAGAAGCCAGCCAATCAGAGAAATGGTAAAGAAGCTGTCTTCCAGGGGAGGGACATACAGAAGATAGACAAGTTCAGATAAGGAAAGTCATTGAATAAAAAGCAAGCGAATGAGAGTGACGGTAAAGCCGACCATTTGTCAGCAATGGGTGGCCTGTAAGCTTCTGTAAGTTCTAGGTAAGTCTAGGTCATTTGTAGCCAGACAACCTGTGCTCTCTGGCTGGCTCGACCTACTAAGTCCTGTTCTTAAGTGTTTATGGCCGTAACAATAAACACCTGATTAGAAACTATGTAATAAGAAGAAAACCTAAGCTAAAAGCCTGTAGATAATAATTTCTGCGGGCACACTGTGATGTCTCATTGTTTTAAATAAAGGGCAAAAATGTTGATCCATTAATATAAACAAGCTAATGTACGGTTTACTTTACTATTGAAAGAGTGTACCATGGCTGTGCCATTACGAGTCTTAAAACATGAAAAGTAAGGGTGGGTTATTTTTCTATATAACATGAAGAGACAATTTCATTTAACATGATGCACTGCAATACATATGAGTAAAGTGCACAGATAAATATAATGTTTCATGCATGCCATATTTCATCATCGTTTTAAAAGAATGTTTATGTTATAGTATTTTAGAAACATTTTTCTTTATAATCATTCTATATTTTGACATGCGAGACATATAGAATTCATTTAACCTGAAAAGTGTATTCATGTCTAATTAGCTTGGCCAGAGTGAAGCCCTATCTTTTTTCTTGTGTTCTAACCTTCAATGTGAAGTTTGCTTTCTGTTTGTTTTCCTAAAGCTGTAGGTGTCAGGACTGGGACCAATGTAATATGAGCTCATTATGCAGGAAGATAAAAAAAAAGCCAGGAGGAATGCTTATCAAGGACAGGAGAAGTATCCTTGAATGGCAGCTGTAACTCCTGTGAAATTCCAAAGCGCGAGAATGTACCCAGGTCCAGTGCTGAAGCTTTCAGAAGACGAAAGTGTCAATGAACAACTTGCAATTTGAGGTTATGTTTTTGAACTAGGAATGGTATTCACCTGTAAGGGCACCTTTGGAAGAGTCAAGATTTAAGCGTGGTTTGGTTAGCGGTAAGATTCAGATTCCCTCTGTCCTTTGCTGAGAGCGGCCCTCACTGAAATACATCTCTCGAACTTTAAATTCTTATGTGGCTTCATGCCTCTCTTGATGGAAACGTATGCAGAAGTTATGTCTTGCAGACCACTTTTCTTTTTGAACCCCATAGAATATTAGCATACTTTGAATTTTAGATCAAATGTTTAGGCAGGAAAACTTGGATTCAAATTTAATGCATCAAATGCTTTTCCTTACTTTCTGCATTATCTCTATTGAGTTGGTGGTATTTTATATGCTAGTTTAGTTCCATATTGTGCAACTTTTCATTATCCTTTGGTTATTCTGTACTTTTATACTACGTACTATGATTTTGAGACTCGTATATGTAAGTTTGACTTTGAGTCTGAAATAAAGCCTGTTGAACTTTAAGTTGGTCTCTGGAATTGAATGTGTGCGCATTGAGTTACACTGTAATTAGTTTGAATAATTTGAAACATTGTCTCATCATCCTTGGCAACAGATAAGAAAGATTAATCGAACACCAGATTCAAAGATAGGGCCCAGTGCTGGATCACTATCAAAATGCAATGATGTTTCAGCAACACAACCTATTCAGAAGCATTGTGTATCTGCTTTGAAACTCAAATCATAGACATCTGGAAAGCTATAAACATTATTCTTCCTTTTATAAATCATTCTTTATTTAATCTACTCCCAGCTGTTTCTCTGGCAGTATTTACAAAAATAACATTTGTGGTTTAAACATTTATTTGTTCAAACTATATGGGACTTAAGTCCAATGTTGCTTCTCATAAACCCATATTTCTAAATGATATGCAAAATAAGGTACTTAGCAATCCCCATGGTATTCCAATTCAACTCTGGACCCCTTCAATGTAAACAAAGTATTTCCAGTTTTCATTGCACATTCTTATAAATATTATTTTTTGCCGCCCATAAACCTAAATACAAAATAGGGGCAATGACGTGATCAAAGAAATTCCTAAATGTAGATGACGCCCCTTGGTAAAAAAAAAATCAAATTGGTCTCAGAGATTTCTGGCTAAACATCAAATAAGCATCAAGCATTGGCAAAGCTATTAGGCCAGCCGTTGGCTTACAACTTTTGACATTCTTCTTTTTATAAATCATTCTTTATTTAATCTACTCCCAGCAGTTTCTCTGGCAGTATTTACAAAAATAACATTTGTGGTTTAAACATTTATTTGTTCAAACCATATAGGACCTAAGTCCAATGTTGCTTCTCATAAACCCATAATTCTAAATGATATACAAAATAAGGTACTCGACAATCCCCATGTCATTACAATTCGACACTGGACCCCTTCAATGTAAACAAAGTATTTCAAGTTTTTATTGCATATTATTATAAATATTATTTTTTGCCGCCCATAAACTTAAATACAGAATACAGCCAATGACGTGATCAAAGAAATTCCTAAATGTAGATGACACCACTTGGTAAAGAAAAAGCAAATTGGTTTCAGAGATTTCTGGCTAAACATCACATAAGCAACAAGCATTGCAAAGGTACTAGGCCTGCAGTTGGCTTACACCTTTGACATTGCCGTAAAGTGATGCTGTTAAACTGTTAAAAGGAACTACTTTTTGTTTGGAAACACACATTGCAAAAGAGCAAAATACAGTCAGTCAAAGAGAGGTAACCCAATGGCTGAAGTGGGCTGGCCAATTAACCCATATTTCATTATGTGGTGAGCAGAACAAAATTGTGAATGACATACTAACAGACCAGTGAATGAAGAGAACTGGCTGAAAGCCTCTATCACAAAGTATCTATCTATCTATCTATCTGTCTGTCTATCTATCTATCTATCTATCTATCTATCTATCTATCTATCTATCTATCTATCTATCTATCTATCTATCTATCTATCTATCTATCTATCTATATATGTGTGTATATAGGTATGTATTTTTTTTCTTCACAGAAAAAGTTAAAGGGACGTTAGGTGGAAATGGCAGTTAAAACATAGGTGGTCATTCTGACCCTGGCGGTCTTTGACCGCCAGGGCGGAGGACCGCGGGAGCACCGCCGACAGGCCGGCGGTGCTCCAATGGGGATTCCGACCGCGGCGGTAAAGCCGCGGTCGGACCGGCACCACTGGCGGGGTCCCGCCAGTGTACCGCGGCCCCATTGAATCCTCCGCGGCGGCGCAGCTTGCTGCACCGCCGCGGGGATTCCGACCCCCCCTACCGCCATCCAGATCCCGGCGGTCGGACCGCCGAGATCCGGATGGCGGTAGGGGGGGGGCGCGGGGCCCCTGGGGGCCCCTGCAGTGCCCATGCCACTGGCATGGGCATTGCAGGGGCCCCCGTAAGAGGGCCCCTACATGTATTTCACTGTCTGCTGCGCAGACAGTGAAATACGCGACGGGTGCAACTGCACCCGTCGCACAGCTTCCACTCCGCCGGCTCGATTCCGAGCCGGCTTCATCGTGGAAGCCTCTTTCCCGCTGGGCTGGCTGGTGGTCTGAAGGCGACCGCCCGCCAGCCCAGCGGGAAAGTCAGAATTACCGCCGCGGTCTTTCGACCGCGGAACGGTAACCTGACGGCGGGACTTTGGCGGGCGGCCTCCGCCGCCCGCCAAGGTCAGAATGAGGGCCATACTGTCTTAAGCTAAAAAAAACACTGTAATTCACAACTTATAGATAGGTCAAGTAACTATAACTTGTGCAGTAAAGTAACTGTGACTCATGCCACCGCCATGCACAGTTTTGTCATGAATGATGTAATTTCAAATGTTGCAGTGATGTTATCAATGATGTCATAAAACATGCCAGGTGTGAATTAATATGACAAAGTGTATGTCGCGGGCGCAAATTATAGTTACTTTACTGCACAAGGTATGGTTACTTAACACAACTATAAATGGTGAATTTCAGCCTTTGATTTTTTCAGTGAATTTCTAAGGTTTGTTTTAATGTAAAGTAAGATATAAATACAATTCCTACATATAACGTTACTTTAACCTTTGTTTTTTTATGTGAATTTCTAGTTTTTTTTTTCGTAAAGTAATATTTCAATATGATACGTGAAGATAACCTTACGCCGTGCACGGTCTTTAGCCCTGTGCAGCATGCGGTTGGCCACAGACCCTGCATTCACCACCACAGGAAGCCGATTCACTGCCATGCGTGGTGCAGGGTACGCCATCCATCCAGCACCCACAGGTAGCCAACCCCTGCCACGAGTGACATACGGCTGTGTATGATGAAGGTTTGGGAAGGCAACTCCCCATCCGCCCCCCAAGGCCTTCAACTGAACATGGCATGCGGCTGGCCATATGATCTAGCCTACCCTTCCATCACGCACTGCCATTTTTTATATATATGGATTTACTCCCAGGGGAGACCCATGAGAGCCACGCCTCGCTGGCTCACATGGAAAAACCATGGGATTAATCCCCAAAATATATTTTTTTCTTTTTTTTCATTTAGGCCAAGGGGTGGATCCTCTGAGAGAGCCCCACATGATCCAGGCGGTCAGGGTAGCCCTACCCTGCCCATTTATACTTTTTTTTAATATTCAGAATACGAAGACTGAGTCCTCATGTTCTCAAATGGCTGCCTCAACATTTCTCTTCATGTTGCTGCCATCCAATCAGAGCACAAGCTCCCACAGGACTCGTGGGAGCCTCTCGCTCCTGTCAGAGCACGATGGGCAAGAAGCCCCTTCAACTAGTCATACGGCTCAGTTTTCTAACTCACTCAACCAGAGCACTCTCAAGAAACTCTCACATACCAATACAAATATTTTGAACCTTAATTTCTCAAAAACTACAGAACCAATTTATACTAAATCACAAAAAGCGTACTTCCTGGACCAAGATCTAACTTTCAGCCAAATTTGGTGTAATTCCAGTCAGCCATTTTTGCTATAGCACATTTAAAAATCCCACCTTTTTTCTAAGCTCCCACTAGATGGTTCACCCCAAAACTTTATTTGTGTGTCAGTGTGTGTGTGCACGTGCACACACACACACACACACACACATATATAGATACATTTATATATATATTTTCCAGATAAGCAGTTTTTCCTAATGCCAGACTGGAAATGCACACATTGACATAGTAGACAATTACATTTACAGGAACAAACTTGTGTGTGATGTGCTCCTTGTGAAAGGTAAGAATGCCAATTGTCACAGTGAAGATAGCCAATGGCTGAAGTGGGCTGACCCGTTGGCCCATGCTGCCAGCTGTAGTTGACAAAACAAAAAGTGAACGACGCAAAGAAAAAACTATTGATGAAGAGGGCTGACTGAAAGCCCCTATAAGTAGGGGTGTTTTATGGATATCATTTTAGTCAAATGAAAAGGTCTTGACAAGCCCCATACCTACAAAATGCTGAAAAGCGTGGAAGAAGTTGTCAATCTTGCACAAAAGGCTTTAGTCAGTTTTCTCTGTAAGCATCGGCTACGTGCACTCCTATTCTGTGCCAGTGCTTCAGAGATGAACTACAACTTCATGAGAGACATTTTTTCACAGCTCTAAATACTAAAGAGATTGACATCCTGGTATATGCTTTAAAGGATGGATCACAAATCATTTTTTCACTAACACTATTTCATTTCCTTGGTGGTTATTTAACAGTCCTTGCTTCAAACACCATTTGCCACCATATTATGAAAATAAGATTTTTGAGGTACCAATGTGTTCCAATAACCATTGTGCACATTTTTTGTGTGCCATTTTGTTGTTGTGGTGATGGGTTCTCTTGTTTATTGTGCTGCATTGTTTTTGTATTGAATTATTACAAGGTGATTTAGCTGCACCTCAGTTGTTGTGATGCTTTTTCTGATTTTTGTGATGTGCCTTGTTATGTTTTAATTGTGTTATGTTGCTTTGTCTATGTTATTACATTATATTAATTTGCTAACTTTGGACTTGTCAACAAATGCTGCAACATTTCAACACAAAATAGCCATGCCTTTAAAGAAACAATTTACCACTGTCTACGGTGGTAAAATAGATCTGCTCAAGCTCTGTGGCATAAATCGTATCTTAATTTAGTCCTTGCAGTTCTCACTTTATGTAATGAGGCTCCCAGGCATCTGGGAAAGGTGCAGACTACAAGAAGTGCAAGAGACGAGTTTTGGAGGGCTTCTAAAACAGCAAACTCTGTGGTACAGAAGGCCATACTTAGAAGCCAGCGGTTAGACAAAATGATGGAAAGGGCCATACAGATGCAGACTTGAGGAATGGTGATTGGTATTCCTGGCAGTCCTCCCCCACACAACCTCTGAGTCAGTGAGGATTATCCAGGAACAAACAATATTTTAAAATCTTATGGCCAAGAGATTAATGTGGCTTTGAGATGACTCAAAGTGTAATATTTTTTCCATGAACCTGTATAAGTTGACAGAGAGTTGCCTTAAGATACTTATACTGGAAAGAGTTAAGCTTCTACATAAATGTCAGTTCTTGGATGGACAGCGTGGTAACTAGGATTCTCGGACTCATATCTAAATTATTGTTACTGGATGGCATCTAATGTTGTACACATAGCTCAGTGAGCCTCTATGGCAGATTAAATGACATTAACCATTAATGGTTCAATCTAATGATATGTACAACTAATGTGCAAGTGATGTGTGAAAGTATTGTGCCTTCACACAATAGGTTTGGCAACAGCTGAACTTTTGTGTCTCAAGCTCAAAGCTAATTGAAACGCATGATCCCTGCGAGACTGTAACAATCTGGAAACTAATCATTCCTTCATTGGTTCATTGGCTGTCTCTCAGGAATAACACTCTAATGGGCCAGTGTTAGAATTGGGGTCTTTGGTTGGCAGTCAGGTTATCCCCTGTCCAAGCAAGGACCCTCACTCTAGTCAGGATAAGTCACACACAATCCAAATTATTCTGTGCCCACCCTCTGGTAGCTTGGCACTGAGCAGTCAGGCTTAACTTAGAAGGCAATGTGTAAAGTATTTGTGCAATAAATCATACAGCAACACAGTATAGCACCACAAAAATACACCACACAGTGTTTAGAAAAATATTTATCTGGATAAATGCAGGTCAACACAATTAAAATGCAATAAGTATATGTTGAGATATCACTATAAAAGTGATATAAAGGCCCTCATTCTGATTCTGGCGGGCGGCGGAGGCCGCCCGCCAGAATTCCGCCATCCAAAATACCGCGCCGCGGTCAAAAGACCGCGGCGGGTATTTCAAGTTTTCCCCTGGGCTGGCGGGCGGCCGCCAAAAGGCCGCCCGCCAGCCCAGGGGAAAACGACCTTCCCACGAGGATGCCGGCTCGTAATCGAGCCGGCGGAGTGGGAAGGTGCGACGGGTGCATTTGCACCCGTCGCGTATTTCACTGTCTGCCAAGCAGACAGTGAAATACTTGTAGGGGCCCTCTTACGGGGGCCCCTGCAGTGCCCATGCCATTGGCATGGGCACTGCAGGGGCCCCCAGGGGCCCCGAGACTCCCCCTCCCGCCATCCGGTTCCCGGCGGGAGAACCGCCAGGAACTGGATGGCGGGAGGGGGAGTCGGAATCCCCAAGCCGGCGCAGCAAGCTGCGCCGGCTTGGAGGATTTCTGGGGGCAGCGGGAAAACCGGCGGGAGACCGCCGGTTTCCCTTTACTGACCGCGGCTAAGCCGCCGCGGTCAGAATGCCCCGCGGGGCACCGCCGGCCTGTCGGCGGTGCCACCGCGTCCCGCGGCCCTGGCGGTTCTATACCGCCAGGGTCGTAATGAGGGCCAAAGTGTCTTAAGTCTTTTAAAAGCAATCAAAGTCTCTTTCAAGCACAAAGTCCCTGGTTTGCATGCAAAATCTCCACAAAGAACTTCAGAGGAGGAGATGAGTGGAAACAAAGGGGTGTGTGTTGATTTCTCGGGCCACACACGGCGATGTGTCGTTTAGTTTTCACGCAGTGACGGCTGTGCATCGATATCCGGCGCTCGGTCGTGGATCTTATTTGGGTTGCGGGGTTTTCGGACGCCCTGGGGATGGTGCATGGATTTCCTGAGCTGGCAGAATGAAGTCACAGGAGCTGCATCGATTCGGTGGGCATTGCATCGAATTTTCTACTGTACGGCAGGCACTGCGTTGATTTCTCTCTGGAAGTCGGGCGGCGTCATTCCGGCTTGGCTGTGCACCGATCCGGTTGGCCGTGCATTGAATTTCCGGTCGCTACGCTTGCGCTGCGTCGACCTTCTTGATGCGAAGTCGGGCTGCATCACTCCAGATCAGGGAGCAGTGAATTGTTCACCACGGCGCAGGCTGTGCATCGTTTCTGGCAGGCTGTGCTTAGAATTTCGCCGCACAAAGAGTCCTTCTTGTAGAGATGAAGTCTTTTTGGTCCTGAGACTTCAGGGAACAGGAGGCAAGCTCTATCGAAGCCCATGGAGAGCACTTTTTCACCTCAGCCAGAGAGCAGCAAGGCAGCAGGGCAACAGCAAGGCCGCAGTCCTTCACAAAAAGCAGACAATTGAGTCCTTTGGGCAGCCAGGCAGTTCTTCTTGGCAGGATGCAGGTTCTGGTTCAAGTTTCTTCTCCAGGAAGTGTCTGAATTAGTAGGGTCCGAGGCCCTGTTTAAATACCCAAATGTGCCTTTGAAGTGGGGAAGACTTCAAAGAGTGGCTTAGAAGTGCACAAGGTCCCTTTTCAGATAAATCCTGTCTGCCAGGGTCCCAGTAGGGGGTGTGGCAGTCTTTTGTGTGAGGGCAGACTACTGTCCTTTGACATGCAAGCGCCAGGCCGCCCCACCCTCCCAGCCCAGGACGACCCATTCAAAATGCAGATGTATGCAAGTGAGACTGAGTAACCTGTGTTTGGGGTGTGTCTGAGTGAATGCACAAGAAAGCTGTCAACTAAACCCAGCCAGACATGGATTTTAAGGCACTGAAGGATTTAAATGCAGAGAAATGCTCACTTTCTAAAAGTGGCATTTCTAAAATAGTAATATTAAATCCAACTTCACCAGTCAGCAGGATTTTGTATCTCTATTCTGGCCATACTAAATATGACCTTCCTACTACTTTCAGATGAGCTGCTACCACTCAAACAATATATGAGGGCAGCCCCAATGTTAGCCTATGAAGGAAGCAGGCCTCACGGCAGTGTACAAACACATTTAGGAGTTTTACCCTACCTGGACATGGAAACCACAAAGGTACATGTCCTGCCTTTTGCCTACACCGCACCCTGCCCTAGGTGGGCTACCTAGGGCATACCTTAGGGGTGACTTATATGTAGAAAAAGGGGAGTTGTATACTTGGCAAATATCTTTAAATGCCAAGTCGAATTTGCAGTGAAACTGCACACACAGGCCTTGCAATGGCAGGCCTGAGACAAGGTTAAGGGGCTACTTAAGTGGGTGGCACAATCAGTGATGCAGGCCCACTAGTAGCATTTAATCTTCAGGCCCTGGGCACATATGGTGCACTTTACTACGGACTTATAAGTAAATTAAATGATCCAATTGGGTATGATCCAATGTTTCCATGTTTAAAGGGAGAGAGCATATGCACTTTAGCACTGGTTAGCAGTGGCAAAGTGCGCAGAGTCTTAAAACCAGAAAAAACAGTGCCTAAAAAGTGGAGGGAGGCAGTGATTGGTTTAAGTGCTGGTTGATTTCTGGAGACTGTTGACCTTTGGCACCAAATACTTTGTCAGACATTCCTTAGAAAGTTGTACTCTTTTCTCTGGCCACTGATTTACGGGTTGAGGTTGGAGATTTATTAAGTCATAGTCAAAGTCAGGCACATTACAAAAGCACAGATTATTATTTGTCACTCTTTCTATAGATCAGTTAACTTCTAAACTGCTTGACCTTTGATGCTACTAAACACTTTGGCCCTCATCACAGGCTGGACAACATATATTGAGGAGTATTTACCACACATAATAATTACCATTAATTCAAGGCGAGGTACTTATGACGTGTGGTAAATACCAAATTTTCTGTGTTTTCAAATTGAAAAAGAGACATATCAAGTGGAATCAGTTATTAACGCATCATACTCTGCATGTTGTGCCTTTTTTGGGGGGAGCTTTGACCACCAAAAAACATCAGCAGGACTGTCCTGCCCGAAACTCTCAGGGAAAAGCTGCAGGGGTAAAGGCAATCATCACACATCTCGTAATTTCAATCCCTGTGCAAATGCTTGTTTGATTAGGTACGTAATGAAAGATCTCGTTAGATTTTACCTGCATATATTTCTGAGTTCCCCTACTAAATTTTAATTCTTCAGACTTTTGTACATTCCTGGCAACGATGCCTTAAGTCTTTTAGATCTGGTTCATTACTTGATATCTCATCGGATGATTGGTATCATTCTCACAGGAAATGCCATATGCTTCTTGAGGCAGACTTACTTTTTCAACTATTTATCTTGCATTTATCTGTGGGCTAATAATTTTTCCATCTTTTACAAAAATGTGTCTGCCCGCAGTTGATGAGTCCACATTGTTTATTTTCTATACTCTATTAGCATGACACTTGATTACTTTGAACAATTTATAAAAAACAATGTAGCAACACACATGTATGAACTGTTCATTCAGTTGTGTTACTTTATGGAAAACCTCAATATTTAAAAAAGCAGTGTAGCTGTAGTTTGGTAAGGCGAATATAAATAGCATTATAATTAACCAGTTTGGAGCCAACCGACCATCAGATTTGCCTCCCACCCACACTCACCAGGCCCCAAAGCCTGAGTGGAGTCCAGATCTTTCCTTCAAGTGGTCCTCAGGGGACATTAGTGGGGCAGCACCACTGACCCTAGAGAGACCCATTCAGCCCATGACAAAGTTCTTAGATCATCTTTGCAGGGCATCAGGTGGCTTCTCTTTCCAGCTGGGCACCCTTTCTTCTGCCATTGCTTTCTAGATCCATGGCGTTCTCCACAATCTCTCCCTAGTGCAGCGGTTTATACATTTGGGTAGAAAGATTTGGAGGCCAAACACCCATTGCCAATCCTGCAATGCCACATCATCCCTCACTGCTGCCCAATCCCTCCTTTACAGCATTCCATGACAATCAAACATCACAACTTCAAGATTTCTCTGTTCTTCTACCTTCCCACAAAACCTCAAAGATGATCCACTACAGTGTTGCCTCTAGAGATCTGGCTTCCCCCTTTGTACTAGTGGGCCTGGGCTGTCCCATACCAGGTGCAGTTGTACAAGCTAATTATCAGATGCAGATTTCCTCCACACCCCTTTGCTCTGCCATGAACTGGGCCAGTCTCAGGTAATTCTTCCTTTTGTGTTGGGAGGTTTTTGTTACCTGTGCTGGAAAGCAAAGTAATTCACTTGGCCCAGAGGAGGGACAAAGTCCTGGATTCAGAAATATGATAAATCCTGAAAAAAGGATTGGAATGAGAGAAATATTATAAATCTTGAAGTCACATAAGATATGGATGCTCTGCATGGGGATCTGCAAGTTCAAACTTGATTATGCCCTTTTTACCCCAGTTTGACACCTTCCTGCACTGTGCAGGCCTAGGTAAAGTGAAACTGCACTCTAGGGCAGATTCTGCCTTTATATATAATACAGTGAAAAAAATACAGATTTTCCACTTAACATTACTGACCTATGCATGAAGGCCCACTGATAGTAAAAGGCCTACCTGAGGTTAGCACCTATCCTCACAGAGTCCCTTCTGCCACAGGCTACCTGTATGCAGATGGAAGCTTCCCATGAAGTTAGTCTAACATGTGCAGCCTGCACATGTGCACACATGCATGTGTGCATATGATCCTATGTAGCAGCCCAGTGCCTCTTACCCTAGCTGCGAACAGCTGCCTTATTTTAAAAGGCAGATACTGGCAGTTATCACACAGTCCAATTCCCATGAATTTACAGTGAGTGAAACTCTGGTAGTGAGACTCACTCATAATAAAAAGTCAAAAAGCCTGGTAGTGATTTGAAAAAATCCTGGTTGCCTAGATTGGTGGGATCCATTTGTAACAGGGGCCAATGTGTATTGTTTTCTGGCGTGTGTCGAGGATCTCTGGCAGCTGATATTGGATCAATGCCTTGGTGATGTTTGATGTTGGAATCAATGGTTTCTTCTGTGCAAGTCTTAGAGGCATGTTTGGTGTTGACTTCAGGATTGAAAGTGGCTGTTCTATGCCTCAGGGCTGAGGAAGTGACGAAGGGTGGTGTGACTTGTCGTGAAACATTTTGGTGGATTCTTGCACAGCACTGAGGAATGTTTTGGGGATTCCAGCTGGCAGGGCCGGGCCGGGTCAGAAGGCCAGGCCATTTTAAGCTGGACTGAAGGCTGGATAAGCAACTCTGTCAGGAGCAATGCCCTGCCTCAGTCTGATGGCACTTTGGAGGTCGCAGTGATTGACCTTCTTGCATCTGTAGTAAGACTGGTGCTCTAGGTGTGAATCTGGTATTTGATTCTGTTGGCTTGCTGGGCAAAGGCTCAGCCTCTTTCAGTTCGATGTCCAATGTCTCAGAGGACATCAGGGCTCTCACCCCACAGGAAGCTCTGTTGTGTTTTGGTGATAGGCGGAGACTACATACCCTGTTTTATTATGACGATGGTTAATATAGCAGAATTAAAAGATTGTTCTTTCCAAAACACCCTCAAGTCCTTCTCTGGCACATGACCTAAAGAGTGTCCCATTAATGTTGGTCATTGGTGGGGTGTTTGGTCGTGATGCTTTACAAACATATCAGGCAGAGTGCATCAAAAAGGTACTCAGGCATTGGTGAAGACCCATCAGAATGGCCACTTGATAGGAGTTATTGTTTTGGAGGATACTGAGTTCTAAGAATCAAAGGTTGGTCCCGAAGAATCCAACAAAGATCATATTGGTTCCATAGTTCACACTCAAATATCTAAGGGCCTGATGTACGTAGTTTTTTTCTTGTCGCGAGCGGCCCGCCTATGCAGAATCAGGCTGTTTGCGACAAGAAAAAAGCATTTCGGTATGTACAAACCCTATTTTGCAATTGTGTAATATATTTACCAAATCGCAAAATTGGTTTGGGAATCACAATTAGGAAGGGGCATTCCATTCTTAAATGTGAGTCACAGTGCTATGTATAATTGTTTTGTGACCGTGAACGTGGTCACAAAACAATCACAGTTAGCACCAATTTCAAATTGCTGCCAACCCATTTGCAAACGGGAAGGGTTCCCCATGTGACCCCTTCCCCTTTGTGAATGATATCGAAAATATTTTTCCGAGCAGCCAGTGGTCCCATGGACCACTGCCTGCTCTGAAAAAATGAAAAGAGAACTTTTCATTTTTGTTTTTTTTAAATGCATCCCGTTTTCCTTTAAGGAAGGTGCATGGTCACACACCAGGACACATACTAAAATAACAAATATGCATTTTATAATTATATTATTTCAAAAATGTAATTGGTGCCCTCAACCCAGGACTCTGCTCTCTTCACATTTAATTTTAGTTCTGTATGAGGTGACAGGGCCTGATTCTAACTTTGGAGGACGGTGTTAAACCGTCCCAAAAGTGGCGGATATACCACCTACCGTATTACGAGTTCCATAGGATATAATGGACTCGTAATACGGTAGGTGGTATATCCGCCACTTTTGGGACGGTTTAACACCGTCCTCCAAAGTTAGAATCAGGCCCACAGTCTGATTGCAAACCATGCCTCTATCAGTTACTAATGGCAATACATTAATATTAAACAGCTATCTAAAGACAATGCCTAAATGTCACTTCTTTGACAAGTACTAGAATATCTGCATCTTTATGGTGTTTGTCCATTAAAATTATAATCTACCCCAGACACATACCCCGGCAATGTGTATGTCATTATTCGCGGGCAGCACTTATCCAAATTGGTAAAGACCACTGACAACAATTATTAAACATTTCTACCCACTATAAGACACATATAGACAAGCAATTCATATGTTAACAGCATATAAACTACACCTACACTGCTGACGATGCAGCTCAAACAATCAGAAATCAAACTCTGAACCATGATGGAGGCCTCAAGCACAAGGTCTGAAGCAACCAAAGTCTGACAGTGATGCAAGGCCATATAAAGAGCAGACACACAGTACAGAAATATCTCTAACACAAGGAAACATAACAACACCAAATAGCATGAAGCAAAACACCAACTTATCTTTGTGCCAACATACTATCTAACCTCTGATGTAGCAAATGTATTTAATGAAGCAAAGAGAGCATACACAGAGGAATGTTGTTTAAAGACTAACAGAATGTCAGACTTACATTCATGTGGACAGAATCCATATTTTCCATCTGCATCAAAGTTGTATGTGGTTGAGCACCATAGGAAGCCATCACTGCGCCCTGAGTCAGTGCAACTGTTGTACTCTTTGTCTCCAAACAGGAATGGAAATTTGCAGAATTCCCCATCTGCATTTCCGAATTTTACCTTGACAACTGTAAACAAAAAAAAGAAATAGCAAATATACCATCTGTTTTTAAATATTACTCTGTAAAGTAAGGCTACAGTAAATGGCACACGTCAGAAATATACATAAACAGACACGAGCCAGTAAACAAGAACATATGAATACCTATGTTGCTATATATGATTGTGACGTGCACTTGATTTTGTTTACACTTTATGAGTATTATCCTCCAAATCACAATGGAAACTACAGTGAAGGCGGCACCAACTACTACGTTCGACGACAGAATGTTCTTGTCCGATTGAAAAAGCAGCAGCAGTTTCACTGGCACAAACCTGTATGACGTACTACAGTGCTTCTAGCCTCAGTTCTGTCCTATAATAAGGGCTACTGGAATATTGCGGTTCTGCAGCTGCTGCGTTTTCTACATAATTATTAATTTACTGCATTTACTTTATAATCCATCATCTGCTGCATAATCTAAAGTTTTTGAGTAAAAGAAATTTGTAGCTCAAATGGATCAAAAGTTTCTAAAACATTGCAACACGTAGTGCGCAATAGAAGGCCTTTCAGAAAGATTGACTGATCTTTCATATGTTTATTGCTGTATTTGGGTGTTAAACTTGTGCTAACAAGAGGGAATATGTTCCAAGACAGTGTTATTATGTGCAAAAATTACAGAATAGTGAAGTGAGACTTTCACAAAATGTGCTGTATTATGCTGCATAATATGCCTTTGCTTTGTGTATAATTTAGTCCACCATTGTGCATAATTAGGTTTTCCCCTTTCACATATTCCATGGCCCTGCCAGTAAGACACACACCAAGACTGTAATAGTGTAGTCTCTTTCATGCAATGATGCTGCTGTATAGTATGTCTTCCGACCAGAAAGAATTGGTAATTTCACCAGAAGCTATCTGCATTCAGAAAATACCCAAGAGAATGAATGATACAGAACTGTATAGTGGTAAAAGAAATAAACTGATGAACCCTTTAAATATTATCACTTGTATATCTTGCCGTATGGAGTACTGTTTCTTCTCTAGCCCTCTCCAGATTGGCCAGGAGGGACACTGCCCGAGTGTGGGAGAGTGAGGAGCTGTCTTCCATGTCCCAGTGGAGGATGGGTCTGGACTTGTGTATGCAGACTGACCGTACAGTGTACAAAGCCAATGAGCTGTCCCAGGAAATTTGATAAAGCGTTGAGCCAAAGGAGGGACTAAGACTTGGATTGAATCAAGAGGTTGTCTCTGTGCCCATGTACCTTCAGCAGTCATGATGCCCTGTGTTACAATGGACATGTCATCCCAGTGTCATTTTGTTTTTCTGGTTTTGTGCAATATACAAAAACAAGATTAAAAAAAAAAAAAAATTGGTGGCAAAACACCAGCCAGCATATTTCACCTCAAACCAGGGATCATATTGGCAGAGATTACGCACAACAGTGTCAAATTCAGAGGTTTGTTTTAGTGGCAGACTAGTTGACTGAAAAAGGAAAGACAGTTTAGACAACAACTTAAGACATGGATATTCAACCTTTATTATTATGCTATTTACATGCTCTGTAGTGCACTTCCAGTGCTGAACCCCTTGTTTGGCAGCTGCACACTTTGTTAACTTGATTTGTTGTTGAGTGGTACAAAATAACATAATTTTAATCATTACCAGAAGACAAACAATAAGAGGGCCAAAGTTCTCTTCTACCATTGACTACCAGCAATATAGAACAGCTTGCCTCCTATGGTGCTGTATGTAAGATGAAGGAGAACCAACCAGTCTTTGTCCATCAATTTCAAAGCGTTACAATGAATATGAGAAATCATCCTAGATTCCTCATGATCCAGGCCTCTGTGTAGTGCAATTTCAAAGATTAAGCTGATGAATCAAAATCAAATTTGATCAGTTATCAGACACCTGCTGAAACTGGGAAGAGATGAGCTGTTGGATTCACACTGAGGAATACCAATCACCAATCAAGCAGGAAAATCTTTTGTGAATGGAACCAAGAAAATTTGTAGTATCATCAACAAAAGATTGGAACAATAATTGTGCCATAATCCCTCTCTAGCTTGTTGAATGGTGGGTAATTTGTCTTTGTGTAGGAAAGGTCTCAATTTGCCCATATTTGAACATGCAAATTGCAGGGCTTGGTCTTAGTTTAGAAGCTGGCCAGGCCTTCTCAACTAAGATCACCATTGTTTTTTACCTCTTCAGAGAGGCTTGTAATTAAGTCTTCCAGGAGAATTATCAGGAATTCTAAATTTTGGTTTGAAACCAACCAACATAAGCTTTGTTTCATTCAGAGGTACGTGCCAGCCTGTTATATTGCACCTAAACCTTGATAGTGGGCATCAGATTACGGAAAGTATCTACATCAGATTGAACAATGCCAGCCAAAGTAAGAATTAGCTAAGTGTTTTAAGTGTTGATGTGAAATCATGTATTGCAAGCAGCCAGCAAATCATTTAGAAGCTTATTGTGCACAGTAAATAACAATGGGACAGGCATAATACTTATTGCACTCTCACCCTGCCCCCCACACACACACTTATTCCATCACAGGAGACAAGACTGTATCACAATCACTATGGACGCTTTGTTGGTAAGTAAAGACTCAAACCATGGAAAAGATATGGTAACTTAACAGGAAACATATTGCAACTGATTAATCAAGTTGAGGTGGTCGTAGCATCAAATGCAGACAAGACATCAAGCTACACTAAGGGCCTGATTCCAACTTTGGAGGACGGTGTTAAACCGGCCCAAAAGTGGCGGATATACCACCTACCGTATTACGAGTCCATTATATCCTATGGAACTCGTAATACGGTAGGTGGTATATCCGTCACTTTTGGGACGGTTTAACACCGTCCTCCAAAGTTGGAATCAGGCCCTAAGTGTTCTACCTTTCCGGGGTCTCTAATTTTCAAAATCTCTCATTGTTATCCAGCAGAGCCATTTCTGTGCTCCTGCTAGGGGGAAAGCCCATATTAGCCTGAAAGTGAATATTTAACTGCTTAGTAACCACCCTTCCAAATATTGGCCCTCATTCTGACCTTGGCGGGCGGCGGAGGCCGCCCGCCAAAGTCCCGCCGTCAGGTTACCGTTCCGCGGTCGAAAGACCGCGGCGGTAATTCTGACTTTCCCGCTGGGCTGGCGGGCGGTCTCGTTCAGACCGCCAGCCAGCCCAGCGGGAAAGACGCTTCCACGATGAAGCCGGCTCGGAATCGAGCCGGCGGAGTGGAAGCTGTGCGACGGGTGCAGTTGCACCCGTCGCGTATTTCACTGTCTGCGCAGCAGACAGTGAAATACATGTAGGGGCCCTCTTACGGGGGCCCCTGCAATGCCCATGCCAGTGGCATGGGCACTGCAGGGGCCCCCAGGGGCCCCGCGACCCCCCCTACCGCCATCCGGATCTCGGCGGTCCGACCGCCGGGATCTGGATGGCGGTAGGGGGGGTCAGAATCCCCGCGGCGGTGCAGCAAGCTGCGCCGCCGCGGAGGATTCAATGGGGCCGCGGTACACTGGCGGGACCCCGCCAGTGGTGCCGGTCCGACCGCGGCTTTACCGCCGCGGTCGGAATCCCCATTGAAGCACCGCCGGCTTGTCGGCGGTGCTCCCGCGGTCCTCCGCCCTGGCGGTCAAAGACCGCCAGGGTCAGAATGAGGGCCATTATTGTAACTAAAAATGAGCTTCCAGCAATAGATCAATGGCTTCTAAGATGGCTTCTGGATCAATGGAAATATTGAAGCATACATTAAAGAGATTGGAGCCTTAACTGCTTCTAATTACTTATTAATAATGCCAGTAAATTCAAGAAGGGCATGGAGCAAGTTCTTTTACTCAGAAAGAATGGATTGGGTCTCTAGCACACTGTGAGATGTTCATATTGTTAACAATGACCTAGACCTGGAAGGTGAAAGTGGATAAGATAGAAGACAAATCCCCTGCCCCCTATTAGTTCCAGCAGCTTGTATTTCATGTCCTAAATGTGCAATAGAAGTGTTTCCTCCAATAATAATGAATATTTGTATTCACAATTGTTCTAAAAAATGGCCTGTAAAACTTAAATTCATTATATTCTCACACCTATATTGTGATTTAAAATCATTTCTTCCTATTCACCATTTCAGACATCTTGTACACAGCATTGCTAATGAATGCAGTTATTGGTATTATTATGTACCTACCTTGACCCTCTCCCAGTGTCCAGTGTTCATCATCATCAAAATGAGAGTCCCCTCCAATGCCTTGACCGGGAGCAAAAGCATGAGCCAAAAGTCCATCCTTGCCATCAAACGGATACCCATCACCATGTTCTGAAAAAAAATGATTTAAAAGGAGCAAGTGGTCGGTAACAGTTTTATAAAGCAAGCAAGGAACTAGGAAGAAAACCATATAGAAGGCAAAGCTAAATTAATGCTAAGCTCATATTTGTTTTCTGCCTATAGGTTTGTGTGTAGAATCACAAACCAGAATGCAGGCAAGAACCACTATGGGCTGTTCAATGTTTTTGAAAAATGTGTGCTCTTATTCGCAGCACGTTACCTCTTTCATGAACCAGCTGTCACATATTGTACATCACAGATAAGGATTTTTAGGGCTAGCTGAAGCCTGTTAATGTCAGTGCTTCTTTTTAAAGTGAAAATACCTAGGTACATGTAAGGAAACCACAACATCAAGTGAATGTCTAAAAAGTAGTCTGCGCTTTAAAGGAATAGCTGAAACCAGAGTAGAATTGGTAACAGGATATTTAAATTTATGCTATTACGCTCTGATTGCTACCGTCTAATGGGTAAAGCCCAAAAACTCTTGAGCATGGCGAAAGTCTAGTTTATATTCTTTTTAATGCTGTAGTTGATGAGTGCTATTTATCTATGTCCTCATTTTCTTACGTTATTTAACATATTCATTTGTCCTGCTCACTTAGATTTTCTTTTCACATCTTTCTGCAGACTCTAATTCTATCATTGTTCTTGGCTCTTTTGAGTAAACCCCTGCCCACTGTCTTGCAACCCACTACTCACAATATCCTGTATAGACCTAAACGTATGATGAATCTGCCTGTCTAAATCATCTTAACTTAATTAGTCCTGCTTTTTTGCTCAAACATAGAAACTAACCCATGGGCCTGTGACATCTGCAAGTCAAATTTTCTGCCTCAAAATTAACCATAGACCTTTGAAATTCACAAATCCAATGACTGCTTCACACTAAAACTTCAGTTAAGCTATTCAGTTCATTAAATGTTCTTTTCGACATTTTGTCAAAGTAGTTACTGCTTAATCTGTGTGTTTGCATGGGGGGGATAGTTGTGTGGTTTTGCACATGTTAAACCAAAGGTTCCAGGGCAACTGCTGCCTCACATATCCTAGAATTCTATTAAATGTCAATGCCAGTCAGAGAACCTCAACAATGCTCATTGATATTTTATTGATAAGGGACAATGGCATTTTTCACAGAGATATTTTAAAATATGGGCAAATTGGGCAATTGACCAAGGCCCCCACCTTCCCATGCTCTCCCCCTGTACAAATACTTTTTTCTCACTCTAACTTTGTAGATTTTTCTGTTAGAACATTGCTCCCTTTCTCTGCTTTCTTCTGTTTTTGACCCTGTCTGTCTCTGGCCATTGTCATTTTAATGATTTTTTAGCCCCCAATGTATAGATAATCTCATATTGTTTATAGGATTGGATTTTTAGAAAATAAGCTATAAAATGCAAATTTGTTTCAAGCAATGGGCTTGAAAATGAATCTAGCATGGGGCGCCAAAAACATGTTTATCTACAAATGCTTCACTATTGAAATATTCAGAAAAATATAAAACTAAAAAAAAGAAAGTTATAAAAATACACAAATAAGTACAGCAACACTTGAAACAGTGGTGCAACAAATGCCCCTGCAGCCCCTGTGGTCAACCCCCCGCCCCCAACATGGCCTGAGAGTTCCTGTGTGATTCTGGAGGGGCCCCTCCATATACTCTATGGGTGGGGCTCAAGTTTCATAACGCCACTGACTTGAAAGTCTGAGTTTATAATATACAACTTTAAATCTTGATATATTATCTTCCTTATACATGTGTACCCTCTCGATGTACTTATGTATTTTATAATTATTACTTTACACCTACTGTAGAAGAAAAACAAACATTTGAATCTCTTAATGCACTACTCTATGTCTCGCCCTATACCTCAATCTATCCTCTACCTCCACTCTCTGACTCATCCCAAACATCATTCTACTACCATGATCTCCAAAATAAACCTTTCTAGCCTCTTCCCTCCTCTCTCCCTCCTTGGATCCCCCCAAACCTCAGTTTACTACTATGAGCTACTAAGCAACCCTTTCTAAATTCTTCCCTCATGTATCCCTTTGTAGGCTCATCCCAAACTGGATTTTACTATTATGATCTATGATCTCCCTAATCCATTTCTAGAGACTCTTCCCTCCTTCATCTCTCCTTTTACTCATCCCAAACCTCATCTTAATACTATGATCTCTCAGATAACACTTTCTAGACGCTTCCCTCTTCCATCCCCCATAATCCTTTTCAGTCCTAGCAAACACATATAATGGGCTCACATGTCCACCTCTCTAAATGAACTCATATTTCCCTATACTAATCCACCACTAATACTTTATGGGTTCTGAAATAGTGTGCTACTCGTCGAAAAGCACTTCAACGCCTCGTCATGGGTAGTAAGCTCTAAATAAATCCAATTGGAATTACAAATACCAACAATTTAGACTATGGGGGTCATTCTGACCCTGGCGGTCTTGGACCGCCAGGGTGCAGAATGACGGAAGCACCGCCAACAGGCTGGCGGTGCTTCCCCATTCTGACCGCGGCGGTAAAGCTGCGGTTGGAAAACCGGGGCCGGCGGTTTTCCGCCGTTTTTGCCCCGGCTGGGCGAATCCGCCAGGGCAGTGCTGCAAGCAGCGCTGCCCTGGGGATTCTGACCCCCTTACCGCCAGCCTGTTTCTGGCGGTTTTCACCAGAAGAGGCTGGCGGTAAGGGGTGTCCTGGGGCCCTTGGGGGCCCCTGCACTGCCCATGCCACGGCATGGGCAGTGCAGGGGTCCCCTAACAGGGCCCCGGCCAGCTTTTCACTGTCTGCCTAGCAGACAGTGAAATGGCGACGGGTGCAACTGCACCCGTCGCACGGCCGCAACACCGCTGGCTCCATTCGGAGCCGGCTTCTGTGTTGCGGCCTCATTCCCGCTGGGCCGGCCGGCGCTAACTTTGTTAGCCCCCGCCGGCCCAGCGGGAATGTTGGAATGCCGGCAGCGGTCTTTTGGCCGCATGGTGGCCGATTGGCGGTTCCCGCCTGGCGGGCGGCTACCGCCGCCCGCCAAAGTTGGAATGACCGCCTATATGTTTTCCATGGGGATACTTTAATTATGTAGCTGGGATTGTCAGGCGCATCGTGATTGTCAGTAGGGTTTTTCTAAGAAGGACAAGTTATGAATAGATTGGGTGCTTCTCGAAAAGGTAAAGTTTGAAATCTAAAATGGAAGGATAGGGTGTCTCAAAGACTGTTGATACCTATGGGTGAGAGTTTCAGAAGGTTTTATATTGTTCATTTGAATGAACAATATCACATTTGCAAAATATCAGTGTTATCAATTTCAGTATAGCTCAGTTTATGTTTTTGTGGGGTATCTCCGTTATTCTGGGGTATGACTCAGTGCCACTTTATTCAGTTATTGCCAGTTTCCCTCTTTTTCTGAAACCTGCTCAACCTTTATGTGTTCATGCCATCCCTAACTAAGAGATGAATTATCATCCACGCAGAGTAGTTTTTCCGTGGAGGGTCGAACCTTGCCAGAATTGATCAGATATCTCCGATTATGCTTTTGGTGCAGAAATTCCTGGTTCTGCTATTTCTATGCAAAAACGTGCCCGGAATTTAGGGCAAAACATGAGGAAAGAGCGTGCTAATTAACTGACTACCATAGTAGTCTGCACTGCATGAGTGAAACCTTTTAAACGCAGACGTGGGAATCCCAACCGGAAACGGCAATATGGCTCTTGTATTCATGTGCTCCTTGGGCCGTGCAGCTTGTTCTCGGGCATTAGCTCTTTTCCATCCTTAAATAGTGCGTTAAACATTGCTCCCTCTCTTTAACACGGTGGAAATCTATTTTGCTACTTCACACAGCAAATGGCGAATGATTTGTTTAAAATAACAACAAAAAGCTATCCAATTCTAACATTTCAATGTGCTTCTTTTATATGGGGAATCGGGAAGATTTTGTGGACAACATGTGGGTAAATATTGTATATGTTTATAGGCGGGAGTCCCTATTTTCGAGTTCAGAATTAGTCCTCAAGTCATCGTAATACTGAAACAACTCAATCTGTTAGATAAGGAAGCCATGGGAAATGGGTGAATAGCCCTATAAAACACACTTTTACAATAAAAGCGGATGCAAACTTCAAGCAGAAGCCATTAAAGTGAGACGAAACGGCGGTAATCTAATGAGAGTCTGGCTCAGGTTATATGGAGCACTGACATGAAGTTTTGATCAAAGTTGGGAAACTGTTCAACAGAAAAAAAAGAGGAGTTTCTCTTGGTCCTAATTCTGAGTAATTTAATCATTTACCCAGATTCTTTCTCTAACATACTACTGTCCTTACTCTCTGAGATATGTTTGCACCATAAAAATAGGCACTTAGCTAACAGACCCTAAGACAATTGTCTCCTTTTTTTGGTCTCCCGCAAAACTGGATCGGCCCTGCACCTCAGATCGCTGCTGTAAACTACCGAGCAGCAGCTCCTGAAGAAGGGTGAGCCAAATCAATGGGGGAGGAGAACCACAAGGATTATGATGGGATAATGGACTTTACCAGTCAGTAACAACATATTATCTTTTTAGCCCTGTTGTTAATCACTATCCTTGATCTAGGAGGATAGGATTAGGCAGAAATGAGACTTTTACTTTACCGCCTCTGTCCATCACAAGCAAAAACATGAGCCCTCCAAGCTCTGATGAATATTCAGTACTAAATGGAAAAATCACCAGCAGGAAATTTTGAATCAAACATGGGAAAAGTATATCCTGGCTATGAACTTTTATGATTACCATACTAATGTGATAGCTTTATCTTTGTAGAAGAGACACTTTTATGTGCTAAGTCCAGGAGTACATTTTGTGAACTGTATGAACACCCCGGTAATCACGCAACCAGTCCAGCAAAGCCTGGTAGATGTGAGGTGGGGGAAACCTTGGACTGGCCAGTTCAAGCCAAGGGGCATGGTAATATCCCATGAGAGTGTGTGATGAGGAGCATATCTGTCCTTTCAGACCAAGGACTCCTGCATTCTTCTGGTTCCATCAAGAGCTTAACCATAACCAGTGACTGAGCGCATCATAGCATGAGCAGAATCCTGGATCAGCAGGACCATCTGCTTATCTATAGATACCCGGTTCTGAAGTGCGAGCAACAAAGGGCATATGTATGATCCACTTGGGGAGCTGCAAACTTGTTATTCCCAAACATGTCATATAACCCTAAAACAATACCACAAAACACTGGATTATTGGTATCCTCATCAACTATGAAATGTCAAAAAAGATATGTTTCAATTCAGGAAGGGCTGAAGAAACATGCCCATCTACAGCCACATAAACCAAAGGAAATAAGGAATGAGTAGCCAAATGCCTGTCTCATAGGAAAGGGAGAAAGATATCCATCTTGTTCAGAAGAGAGAGAGTACTGGAAGTCTGAGCTGTAATGTAGTACTATTTGTATGTCACCACGAAGCATGAGTTTCGATGTCCAACCATCTATAAAAAATAATGTTTTGCTCAGCATCATTGAAGGGCCCCCAAGAGTGAACGCAGCTGTCCTGGTTTTAGCAACAAGTGAAAATCTGGCCCTTGTGTCCTTGTGGGAAGGAGATTTGTATCCATGTGAGGGCGTCCTCAGCTTCAATAGATGCTGCTCATAGGGCTGGGGAGAAACTGCTCTGCCTCATACCATTACGCCAAGAGAGACTGCCGGCTCTGAATAAGGAGTGACAATATATCCAAGCGTCACATGAGAGGAAACGAGAACTTCTCAACTTGGTTCTCTGCTGGCATGTCCAGAAGTGTGGTAGCCCGAGTAGTTGCAAAATTAGGATGAACAGATTTACTGGTCCTCTTGGATTATGTTCCTTGTAAGTGGTGGAATGAGGGCTGACTTTTACTTGAAAGAAGCAGACCGATTGTGCAGCCTTGCCTGGGCCTAGGAAGCAAATAAAGGCTACCTTTTTGCCGGAGGTGAAAATCACCTTGCTGTCAGGCCCACTCACTCTCACACATTGTATGGAACACATTTGTATAACTGATTAATATTGGAAGGAGGCCTAATCACCTTTCTCCAAGAACTGCTACAAAATTTAAAATCAGACTCTCATACAAGTACGCTTAGTTTGTATGGAAAGAAAAAAGAGCAGCATACAGAATTGCCAAACTAAATTAAAATAAAAGAACAACAAGCAGTTTCCCATAGGCACCTGTGTCCGACCAAGTGTTACTGTGTAGGGCATCCTAATGGGAACTGAAAAGCAGTGGTGTCTGCCACTTAACTGGGGTGGCGGGGTAGGGGAAACGGGGTGAGGGAGATGGGTGGAAAAAAAAAAAGAAAAAAAAACTGACCTGTGTGCCAGACACGTTTCTCCCCCCTCCGTCCTCTTCCTCCTCTTGTTCACAGGCTCCCAGATAATCACAATGCTGCTGTCACCAGCAGCAGCATCGTTGTGACTGGGCTGAGCAGCCTGCTTCACCACTCAGACTGGGAGCCTGGGCATGTTCTCCACTCGGCTGCGCAATACAGCCAGGTAGAGAACATGAAAACTGTGCATGTCTGTTTGGCCGCCCCAACACGGCCGGCTGAACAGACCTGTGCACTTTATAGTGCACATACCCAGGCCCCTCCCTCCAGCCCCTTCTCACAAGAAATATAAAATTAATTAACGTAGCGTTATTTTTATTTTATTTTTCCTTTCTCTACAATTCAGTGGGACGATGCTTCTCCGCCTTAGCGGAGAAGCTGCCCCTGATGAAAAGTCATTCATGTGCATGGAGCATGAACAAGGCAGGCTCAGTGAATAAATGAATTAGTTGGCTGGAAGGGAAGGCTACCAGTCTAAAGGGCAAAATGAATGAAGTGGAAAGACATTTAACACTAGCAACCTCCAAGATGCCTCACTTGGACAGAAAATAGAAGTACAATAGGCTATTGGCCCGCAGGATTAAGCAACATGGCATAACCAAATCAGAGTCCCAGCCCTGCTAGAAACGATTGAAGACATAAGGGGAGAACTACAATCTCTTCTTAGTGGATTGGACAATAGACCCACTGATAATGCATAAGGAAGATATGTGAACAACTGCCACAAGCTAAAGACCAGCATAGCAGTAGCCAATAAGAATGATGGAGGTGTACTTGCATTGATCTTTTGTGTAACATATTCACTTGACAAGGATGAGGATTCTTGAGGCTGTCAAAGAAGGGGGAACTGTAACATGAGGGCCAGAAAATAATATTCCCAAATTCAGCACCAGAAACAATGAAGAAATACATCATTTTACACTGTCAACAGCCACTGTCTGACCAAGAAGATAGAAACAGAGTTCCTTTCACCTCAGCCAGCTAAATTTCATATCACATATAATGACAAATAATATATTTTCTGGGGCCAAAGAATGCTAAAGAACTTCTGAAATACACCGAAACAGAGGAAGATGAAAGTGTGAGTAGTATGGGAGTGACAATAGTATGGTGTTTTCCCAAACTGGGATGAAGATCTTTTATTGTCCGTATCTCATCTTCTCTCCTACTAATTAACCACCGTCCCATGTATCCTCTTTGAAGCTTATAAATACTTGCAAGGGCAGGGAACTGAGATTTTTTGATGATGTGTCACATTTAAAATAGTAAAACTGAGAGGGTTTTCTTAGGAATCCTTTATGATTTTTAGGTCAACATTTTTCTACCTATTTCGTTTGTCTCATGGAGTAAGATGAATTCTTTAGGATGTGACTTACAGTGATCAGAACTACCTTCCTAATATGTAGCCTATTGGGCACACCAGTGCTCTGCGGGTCACCTGGGTAGCCAAGGGTTCTGTGTTGAATCTCTGTTGAATTAAAATTGTGAGATGGCTGCACTGCCAGCAGACTGTGATTTAGCTGCTCTAGGCCTGCCATTAAACACTCTAGTAAGTGAAACTGAAAAAAACACTTGGTGTTCATCTAAGGATTTGAACCCCGTGTTCAACCCAGGACCTATGGCATCCCAAGAGCTCCCCATTCATATGTGCTAGGATGGGAATCAGATGTTGGCTAGCTCTTTTGTAGTACTTCTCAGTCAGTAAATAGTAATTGATGTTCAATATTTATCTTCAACAATGCAAATGTATTATTTTAATTGCAGACTGTTACTTTGGCAGTCACATTTTGCCCTGGATATTTGACCAGGCCAAGTGAGATATGTCTCTGTAGAGAAGAGCATTTTATCTTCACGTTGTAGGTAGGTGAGACAGGTCATGAATTGACTTAATCAGATACTTTGAATGATCCTCTGTTTGCTTAGGGGTGCAGATTTTTTCTCATCTCTGTGTTTTTGTGCAGATTTTAACTGTTCACTTTTCATATAATGAATGGTTTTACTATGGTCACATCCTTGAGCCATAGTACCTTCTTAAAATGTTTCTGCCATGCATTGCTGAGATCATCAATAGTTCAAGAAAAACAGAGCAACACAGCACATGAAAATGTAAAAAGACTCAAAAATTTACCCCAGCGGCCAAAATTAATCATGATGTCTGCATCCCCTTCATTAAGTCTGGAAAACTTCAGTGGTGTGACATCACTCCAAACTTTAAATGCCCTTGCAAAGGCATCATCCACAGTTTCAGAGTCCAAGTCAGGAGTGTATCCCAAGATCCTATATAAAAGAAAAATAAATATCACTTTCATAAATCAAGCTGATTTCCATGAAAAACATAGGTGCAATTTACAGTGATTTACAGTCAGATGAATGCCTAAGGCAGTAAATGACGCAATTTAAGCCTGAAAGTTAGCCACATAAGGATACCTACGAGGAGCAAATGGTTTTATTACTGTATAATTTTCCACAAGAGCATTAGTATATCCCATGCAAGTTGCGGGTAGTGGGTGGGACCAAGCATGGTGCGCCCTGTAAGTTTGTGAACACACACAAACTCATGAGTTTGTCAGTATTCCCAAACCCCTCTCTGATCTTTTCCCACCTTGGACATAGTAGGCGTTGTACTACAGCAAAGGGGCTAGAGTAGCATCTTTTCCAGGGAGGGAAGGGGAATGGCTCACCCCCCAAACCATGGTGGGAGAGTACAGAAAGTGTTTTTGAATATGCCAAAATGTTTTCCCAATGGGCAAAACAAAAAATGAGCTTACACATCTCGTTGCCTTTCGGCAGTCCATAACTATACTCTTTATTCAGTTGCACTTTGGGTAAATAATAATTCGTAAAAATGCCACATGACACACAAAGCCTTACACCCTAGGAAACTGTAACTGCAAAAAGTGTAAAAGTACATTCAATAAGAGGTGTATATTATCACATATACGTTTTTTTGTGAATAAGTCCCAATGTCGCTGTTGATATAGAAATCCCTTGACTGTAAACAGAGGTGTGCTTAACTTAGTTATCAGTGCATTTATTATAGGAAAACGTTATTAAAATGTATATGTTACAACTATTCTCCACAAGCATCAGGCACTTGCACTGTGCAAGTGTTTGATTTTACACCACTTCTTTATTTTGTGGAAAAGAAAGACAATCGCATTATCAGTCATACCTAAACTACTTTAGGAGAATAACAAAGTTCTAATGTTTTGCAATGCTATTTTGAATCTGACCATTCAATTGTACAGTAACCTTCTGAAAAGCAAAGGTCATTGTTGAGAACCCACCTGCATGGATACTGCATGCTTGGTTACATTATCATAAAAGAATCACTGAAGGTTTTAATCCCTGCTGCAATAGGAAAGCAATCCTGGAGGCAGGTTGTTTATATGGCCACAAGTAACATGTTTCAAAAAGGACTTAAAACATTTTTAGTTCAAGAGCATCCTTTAGTGCTTCACACAGGTGACGATAATACGTTGTTCTTTTCATAATACGAGTACTTCACATCCTTCTCTGTCCTGTTTTGTTCTAACTATGTCTCGAGGGCCCAATGATGGAAGGCAGTGCAGATGATCTTTTGTTTCTCCACACTCTTTGTCAGACCAGCCCAAGGAGTGTTCGAAGATTTGCTATGCAATCACAAGGTTATAGATCCCAAGGGGTGACTCAGCTGATGCACGTTTGCAATATGGCCTTCGATTTGCCACAAGTCAAGAACAACAATTTAATATTGCCCAAGAAACAATGGACCCTTTTATCATAGATTCCAACTCACAAAAGACCAAATGTCATTTTATTTTCCCAGTTAAACTCCAAGTCAACCAATGGCGGTTTGTTGTTATCAGCTACTTCAGGATTATCCAGGGATATCAACCGTTAAGCACAAAACAGTGATTTTAGCATGAATTGTGACAAGAGATAGTGAGCTCTAATGAGTTATATAGTAGGAAGCTTGGCCAGGCATATTTTATGTGGACATATTTTGGGGGGTTAGCCTGGTACTATTATTGGTCAATTTATAATGATTTTTTGCAAACAGGATGACATATTTAGTCGATAAGTAAAAAAGAGATAGAAGCTTCCCCTTGTTAAGCAAAACCTACCAGACAGTGCAGGTGCCTGGCTGCAACATATACATTTTGGCACTACCTCGAGCATTGAGGTGCTTGCAGCCCACCCAGTGCTTACCATTGGGTATCATTATTGTCACTCTCATTTGCCTGCTTCTTTTTCAATGGCTTTCCAAGCCCATCTTGTGTTCCTCCTCTAGAGCATGTCAATTTACGTTTGTCCTCACATTGAGGGAATTACTTTTTAATTTTGTCTTAAGCATTCTAAAAGAGTGCATGTGTTTTCCAGCCATTTCCCGTGTGGTTCTTATCCCCTCTGAGCGTTGCTCTCTCTCGCCCATGTGCTCTCGCCAGCCCCCATCTATGATACTCTTCCTAGTTTCATCCCCCCTTGGCCTCGAGTTGGCTTCCTGCCAATATGCTTCTCCCCTTCCCCATATTGCTCTCTCTCTCACACTTTTTTCCTCTTCAGCTCCACGTTGCTCTTTCTCTCTCTGCACTGCTGTTTTAGACTTTCCTCCTTTCTTTAATAAAACAGGAATACAGGAGTTTGTAGGCATTAACAAACTGTAAAGGCAAACCACACCTCGAAACTCCAGCTTTCCATCACTCCCCTGGGCATTATTAGTGCATAATTTAACTCAGTCACAACATACACTTGCACAGTAGTAAAACGATTTTTCCAGACAAGTATTGTCTTGTGGATAACTGTCACTCATATATGGAGTCACTTTCAGCTGTAAATGAAGTATTATGGTTGTAAAGGTATTTGAAAATGGGGGCCACCGTGTTTTGCAAAATATTAGGCGATTTGATCATCATTACTTGAAATGTGTTTGGTCTCCAATGAGTTTATTCTTTGTTTATGTCACCGCCATACCGAAATCTCTAGATAAGTGTCCTTCAAACTGAATTTCCTCCCATAACCTGTCAGTCTGCTTACTCTTTTTCAGTGGTTAATTTGTAAATTAAAGCGTGCCTGTGCTAAAAGCCCTCCTCTGAAACATGCGGCTTCTGCATTTAAATGTGCGAGCACACAATAGTGAGGCAGCGTAATCCTAAAGCCATCTCGGGCCTCTTTAATCCGTCTACAGGCACTCCCTGCCCTTTCAGCTCACTCTTGCAGCTTTCTACTTTCTCCCTTTGTAACGCTTTTCCATCTTTCTTTCCCGATCTTTTCCCATATGGGTCTTTGGCTCGCAGTATTTGCCTGATGCAGAAAAATAAGTGCGGGCCCTCGAAAATAAGTGCCGTTGCCCCCACCGGCAACCACCAGTTCAAACTAAGCACTGATCTTTATGTTCCTTTTCTTTTCCTTTCTTTTCATTGCCCCGTTAAATTATACAGACCTGTGGATTCCAAGGTGTTTATTGTTACTGAATGATATGTTTAGGAGCTAATTTGCATGATTTAGCCACTATTAACACCGTTCTTTGAAACGATTGTTCTTCACATTGTATGTTGCAAGCTGCTAGGTACTATAATATGTTAATAAAACCCAACATAGTATCGTTACTTCCTGCTTCTATTTGCCTACTTCTCACTTGATGTAGAAACCTTCAGTATTTCTCTACTCTTTTGTGTAATCGCCTACCGTGTTTTCCTGCTTGCCTTTCATAATACTTTGCTGGCAAGCAAACAGTCACAGAGGATCACTGAAATCTTTTGCTTTGCAGTATATGCTTGAAATATGTTGAATTATTCTTAATGCTATACATGTAGTTTTAAAAATAAAGTTACAAGACTTACTGTATGGGTGCTCCGTGGCTCATGCACACAGAATAATCATGTCATGTTCCTGGACAAATGCAGTTATAAATTGTAAAGAAAATACTTATTTCCAAAACAAATTGTGCTCCTATTTACGTAACATATTTCAATCCGCTATCTGAGAATCACCCTCTGGTTTATGTAGACTTTCTTTTAAGCAAGAATGGCCTTTCCAATCAACCTTCAGAAACTAAGTACTGTGCTTGTCAATACATTTTCTGAATGATATGTAGTGACCTCACGTTTGGAGATGCCCTCCTCTTATGCATGGGCAACAGAACTACAAATACTTTTCAGGTCTGGTATAAAAGGAGGCTTTAAATGCCTTGGCAGATCTCGAGAAATTGATACTAATAGTAATACAGGAAGTAACACACAGAGCGAAGCTTTGAACTAGCCTCCTCCTGTCATTGCCTACTCGTTTTGGACTAGCCCACAGGGAGCATTTATAAAGTGTAGAGAACGGTCATTGCTTTCTCAGCGCTATCATTCACATTTTCAGCCAAACGCCTGGATATCAAGTCTATAGTTGAGGTTTTAGGCACTGCGAATGGGTTGCTTTTTCTGTTTTCTTGCGGGACCATAAACGTCAAGGAGTGCGCTTCAGGAAGTAGTTGCAGTGTGGATAGCTGACAGCAAAAAACAATATTCCACGTGAAATTATTCACAAAGTGACAGTCTCCTGATATTCTCCTCATAAGTAAAGGGCTTTACATTAATTAACAAACATTGACAAAGCCACTAAGTCTGGCTTTTAAATGAAGATATCTCCTTAGTTAAATATGGCTTAAGGCATTAAATAAGTCAATAACAAATAAAGTTAAACATAGTAGCACGTGTCCATTTTGCAGTGGTATTGCTCATTTTGTTTAGTTGTTTTCAAGTTCCAGCACTGATCCTACATTTAAACCCAATGAGCTGGCCATCGTAAACTATGGGCACTACCATTCGATGACGCTGCCCTGGTCTAGATGCTGTGGTCTCATGGGATGCGGCGCAGTCCATGCAAACAACCTGTTAGCACCTCTGAGAAGCTGATGTATGCTCTAAAAATAATAAACATAAGATGATGAGAAGAAAATAAATGAGAAGAAAAAAAACTGAAGAAAGGATTAGCTCACCAATGCTGGTACTGAAGTGCACTCATTTTAAGTTGGATTTGTATGTGATAAGAAAAATGCGGTTACTGTCACTTTCTGAAGTGGCTGACCCATTCCTCATGCTTAATGTTTTCATGGATGCAAGTAAAGTGCTTTAACTGATGTATATTATGTATTGTCATTGTTTCTTTATTACAAGATCCTGGCAGACAAGTAAGCCTGTCATACCTTCCAAGAACATTCTTGCAATAATTGTTACAGTGCAAATCCTTTACCCTGAGAGTTTGTAATGGGGGTAATCAACAGCAAAATCATTGACTACAAAAGTAATGTGAGGCTTCATGTAACAAAATACATCTGCAGGCATTACATGGTATAATAGCAATCCACTCTTAAATTCTTATTGGCTTTAACGTGTGTTTCATAATAAATATATGAGGCCTACAGCCTCTCTTGTAACTTTTAGAAAACCAGATCAGAACCATGGCATCGGGTAAAATGTTTCACTATGAATTTATCAGGCTTATAGCTTTTGTCATTGGCTTGTCATCATACCCAAGTTAGACCTACTGTATTGAGCATAAACCTTCCCACAAGGCAGCTATTTAGTACCAAAATTATAAATGTATACACAATTATAGGTGTTAAAAACCATGTAAAATTCGTCCTAAAAAGATCTAGTAAGGATTATCATATTATAAATCTTCTATCCCTATGGTTTGTTGGAGAAGGTAATCAAAACTGTTGCCTACTATCGTAATCTCTTGGATTCCATTTAACAACAGACCAGTTCACAGGCTTTGACCACAGTGGATTAATATCCACTGTTAAAAGCCTATTAGTGAAAAAATGCTGTTCACAACTAATAAATCAGGCCCATGGGCTTTCTCATAATGTTTCATAATAAACGGACCAAAGGTTTGAATCTTATAGGTCTTTTCGCAATGAACCAAAATGGCCTTTATCATTTTCCATTGGCTTGACAGTATACTATAACCAACACAGGCCTACTGAAATGTGCCTATGATTTTAACATCATATATACAGTTAGAAAAATTACAAATATGTCTAAAATTACAGTTGGCAAAACAATATACAAACCCTGTCAAAAAGGCCTAAAAGTAATTATCACAATGAAAATCTTCTACTTCCGGGGTTTCTCATACAAAGTGATGAGCACCAGAACCCTTGCCTACTAGGGTAATCTGTGGGATTTCATGTAAAAACTGCCAAGAGTCTGTAACATTGCTTAATAAAAATCCATCAATAAAGGCCTATGGTTTTATCAAATGCTTTTCACAATACATAAGCCAATCCTACTGCCCATGTCATAGTATTTTATAATGAAGAGATCAGACCTTATGTTTTGGACATAACTTTTACCACTCAGCCAATCAGGCCTGTATATCCTTTATAATTTGCTTGTCACCATGTCCAGCTAAGGCCTAATGTATTGAGCGTAAGCTTCACAACAGGTCAATGATCAGGCATGCAGTCACAAAATTAGAAATGTAAACAACATTACAGCTAGTAACACAAAATACTAGGCCTAAGAGGGCCCAACACGGATTATCACAGGGCACAACTTCTATCCTAGGTCAACCAACACGAAAACCCTTGCCTACTATTATAAACTGTGAGACTACATGTAAGAAAAAAAATATCTCTGCATATTTTAAGAGCAGTTGCACTCCACACTTAAATGCCTATTAACATTTTTCGTGTCTTTCTGACAATATAAAAGCCAGGCCCACTGGGTTTATAGTAACTTCTCAGATTAAACAGATCTAGCTTAAAGCCTTGGTTATTGGCTTGCCACCATAACCAGCAAGGCCCTGCTGTGTTGAGCGTAAACTTGCTTTCACACATTGGCAACCAGAGAAGAACCAGAGAGAAAAAAGCACCTTAATTATCAAATCATTTAGGAGAAATTGTTTAATAGCATCACAGTGGCATTTGTGTAACCTTAAAAGTCCGGCTCCATCCATTAATGTGGCATGTGCGTGAATAAAAAGTCAAACTCAATAGCTTTGCTTGTTAAAGAGCACAGCTCACGCAAATGGATAAACAAATGACCACAGCTGTTTGGAGTGTAAACTGTGGAAGCACACAGCTTTTGACAAATCAAAGGATGTACTGGGATGAATCAACATCTGGGCAGACTCACAGTCACTTTCTGTAGTCCTGTTGAAATATCCTTTTTTAATCACAGAAGGTAAATGACAGTTGACTTAAAAATTGAAATCAGTAACTGCTTAACATTACCATTGAGTAGCTGTCCTGTGACGAATGTTCACAGGTATAGCATATTTAGCACTCAGTATCTCTGCAAAGTGTCCCACAACGCTTTTTGGAAGCAAATTTTTGGAAGCAAGAGACAACTGGCTCATGAATATGTTGCAGAAAACTGTGTGCAACTTACAATGCTCGGGTTCAAATTCTGGCACCTCCAACCTAGATTTTCATTCCTCCCCAATTATAACGTGAGTACTGCTGAGCTGAGTAATTCTACACCCTATAAACAAAACCTCTAAAGTGGGGGACCAAGTGCTATATGCAAAAACATTTTACTAATAATTTACGCCGTTATGACAATTTCAAAGTGTCAAAAGGGGGTCATTGGTAGCCTGACATGCCTCCCGTCCCTTCCATGGAGCCAACGCTCTTTGTAGAAGACAAGTCTAAGGAACTTCAAGGCAGCAACAGTAACACTGTAAACTCTGTTTACTATACCTACTCTGTAGCTATGGTCGTACAAGTTATTAAAAGGAATCATTTCCTTCCAGTTCTGAAATAAGAACAAGCAATTTTCTGATTCTGAAAGCAGCCTTCACTGGTCTATTGACATCTTTATAACTAAATTAATTTAACAAGTTAAAATTCTTTCTACTGAGTATAATAAAAGATTGTGGGGTTTGGATAGCAGGCTATATACGCCAAGGGGAGTGTCAGGACCTACATTAGGGCAGTGGGACCGATGCAGTCGCATCTGGCCGTGACTTAGGTGGGGGCCGCTGTGTTTAAAAATAGCTATTGGTTTAAAGCATGTGGAATTCCTTGCACATTCAGCAGCTTTCAGGCAACAATAAAAATGTCAAGATAACTCTGGTGGTTTATGTCCCTACTTGTGAGATATCTTTTTGTTTAGTGGCATTTTTAGCTCATCATAAAGTAGCACAGAGGAATAATGTGCCTGCTGCTAAGAATGTGTGCCATGCAGATCACAGAACTGAGTGTGAGTGAACTATGAATAGCTCTATAAAAAATGAAATATATATCAGAGAGAGGCTATGGAGAGATGAGGTGCACTGTTAGAGAGTGGTAATGAGGGAATTCGTGGAGAAGGTGGTCATGAGTGGGTGCCAAAAAAGACTGTCACACTGGGCTTCACCGGTGCTAAAGCTGGACCTGGGGCATGTTACTGGTTCATAAATAACAAGCGTTGGGGAAGCCAATAAGTCTTGCATTAGAGACCTACTGGCAAAGCCGATTTCACCAAAGCTTATAAAAAAATGAAAGTGGACGTGGAAAGCAATAGCAACAGCAATAAATGTTGGGTGGGTGGGAGAGGAAGCAGCAATGGAGGTTGAGTGCACAGGAAGAAAAGAGGCAACAAAGGAGGGTGAGGGAAGCAACACTGAGGGGGAATGGGTGAAGAAAAAGCAACTATGGAAACACAGTGAAGGTGGGTGGACACTATGCAGCAGCATTAAGGGAGGAAGGGTGGATGGGAAAAAGCAACAATTGCAATGAAGGAAATAGAAGGAGGGTGGGTGGACACTAAGCAACATCAGCAACAGAGAGTTTGGACTGGGAAAAAGGATCTGCAGCAATAAAAGGAACAGAGGGTAGGTGGATTATTGGACATTAAGCAACAGCAGTAATGGAGAGCGGGTGGATGGAGATAAAGCAACAGCCGCAATGGAAGGATTAAAAGCTTCAGGGAGGCAGGGGCGAAAAACACACTAGTGAGGTAGATGAGCATGGAGTGTGGCATAAAAACACATAGGTTGGAAGCAGGTGAAGGACGAAGTAGCACAAAGGGAGGGAAAGTGAAGGAGATGACGTGTGAGAGACAACAGCGTGGATGGTAGAGGAGGGACAGCAAAATATGGGAAATGAAACAACTTGAAAAAGCACACAAGGGAGACAGCTGGAAAACACATGCACTCTGATAGAGTGCTTCATGAAAAAGAAAATCAAAAGTTCCCGAAAAGCAGACAGTGGTGAATGCATAAAGAGAGCCACAGATGGCAAACAGGCTATGCTCCATGGGAGGGGCAAACAGAAGATTTAAGATCTAAAACAAGTACAGACAGCAAATAGAAAGTAAGCGAGAGTGACAAAGCTCAAAGCCAATGGTAGACAATGGGCAGAAAGCAGGCTTAAGTAAGCTTTCAACTTGTCCCACATAGACTTTGCATCCAGCCAGTTGTGCTATCTGTTAGGCTTCAACCTAAAAATACAAGCAGAATCATTTAGACACTATTACATATCACCAACCAGTCTCATGGTGCAAGTGGGATCAGCTAGAAATGTCGCCATAACAGTTCATTAGACGAGGCCAAGAGGAAAAGGGTGCCACTAGCTGGTGAGTGCTACATTGGCCCCCAAGGACTAAAACATGTGAGGGCTGGGGGAGGAATTCGTAAAATGCCCTACCACCTACATGACCACAAACCTTGAGATGGCCCTAACGGCTGACATTCAAAAACCCACATAGCAGTCATAGGATAATATTAGAGACGTTTGTGGTTGTCCGACAGGAATCCTCACAAGGAAATATGTCAAACATTTTAATCTCTGCTGCTGTTGTATTGTTTAATGGAATGAACAATTACTTGTCCATTTGCACTGCACCCAAACTAAGAACACAGCCAAGAACCCCCAAAGAACCAGTTCAGTGCATATTCATTTGGGGGCAGCATGAGGATTCCCTATCACAATTCTGAAGCCACAGCAGAATTTAGAAGATCCTTTGCACCACGATGACATTGCAGCAATCTACTACCAAAGTCATATCACACTAATATGATACACAACAGAGTTAAATGGCTTCTATCACAGGACAGAAAGAAAATAGGTTTGTTCAAAGGTACGATTTCTGCTCCATCATTTTAACGTGACCTCCCATCATGGACCCTGCTCTGAACCAAGGTAGCAGCAATCCTCCTCAGTAAAGGGGACAGGTAACAGCAGATGACTGTTGTTGGTTGCAGCAGCAGAACAGCACCATGCACTACATGCGAGTGGAGGTGGGCAGATAGCAAGTGAAAGTGTAATTTTTTTTGTGACATCACAGACAACTAGAGCATCTCTCTAAGGGTCTCATTACGAGTTTGGTTATTTCACTTGGATCAATAACTCTGAGTCAAAGAACCCAAGTCCCCATTACAAGTGTGTGTGGGCCCAGAATTATCGGGTTCAAAAATTGTGGACCCGATAATTCTGCGTCAAGAGACACTTGGGCCCATATTTATACTTTTTGACGCTAAACTGCGCTAACGCAGTTTAGCGTCAAAAAATTTAGCGCCGTCTAACGCCATTCCGAAGCGCCATGCGGGCGCCGTATTTATGGAATGGCGTTAGCCGGCGCAAGCAGACCGGCGCTGCCTGGTGTGCGTGGAAAAAAACCACATAGACCAGGCAGCGCCGGCGTAGGGGGAAAATGGCGCTAGGGCGTCTTAAAATGGCTCAAGTCGGGTTGACGCTAAAAAATCGTCTTAACCCGATTTGCGCCATTTTTTCGACGCCCAGACGCCATTTAAATGACTCCTGTCTTAGTAAAGACAGGAGTCATGTCCCCTTGCCCAATGGCCATGCCCAGGGGACTTATGTCCCCTGGGCATGGTCATTGGGCATAGTGGCATGTAGGGGGGCACAAATAAGGCCCCCCTATGCCACCCAAAAAAAATTGAAAAATATAAAAAATTATACTTACGTGAACTTACCTGAATGTCCCTGGGGTGGGTCCCTCCATCCTTGGGTGTCCTCCTGGGGTGGGCAGGGGTGGCAGGGGGGGTCCCTGGGGGCAGGGGAGGGCACCTGTGGGCTCATTTTGAGCCCACAGGCCCCTTAACGCCTACCCTGACCCAGGCGTTAAAAAGTGGCGCAAATGCGGGGTTTTTTGACCCGCCACCTCCCGGGCGTGATTTTTGCCCGGGAGTATAAATACGACGCATTTGCGTCGCCGTCATTTTTTTAGACGGGAACGCCTTCCTTGCATCTCATTAACGCAAGGAAGGCGTTCACGCTAAAAAATGACGCTCTTTGCCCATACTTTGGCGCTAGACGCGTCTAACGCCAAAGTATAAATATGGCGTTAGTTTTGCGCCGAATTTGCGTCGAAAAAAACAACGCTAATTCGGCGCAAACGGAGTATAAATACGGGCCTTGGACTTTATTACTTGCAACAAGCAGGGGCTATGGACATTAGATAATGCCCAAGGCCCCCCTTCCCCCCCGGACAAGGAAAGAGTGCCTTTCACTCTACCCAATAAACCAGCCCTCCACTGGGGGGTCCTGCAGTCACTTTCACCTGTTCAGAGCAGATGGAAAATGTCTGTGTTTTTTCACGAATTGGTGAAAAACTTCTTGGGAAAACCCCTGGTAAATCCAATTCTGAGCAGTTATTCGCCATTTTGAGGGGAAAACTCATAATGGTCGGACATTGCTGTGGAGATACCAATTGGTAATTTAAATTCCAGCCCTCCTGTATCTTTGCAGCAAAGTATAGGCATTCTTAATGAGGCTCTCATTGTCTTTGGTGCCATTCCCAAAATACCGGTTGTTGATATCTGCATTCTATTCACATGGCCATGCTTCAAAGCACGTGAAACCGACTTCTGTGGGTTTCTGAATTTAAAGTAGGTGTCCAACTTTTTGGGGATTCACTGAAATGTCCAGAAACAACTTTAGAAATCATTGATAGGCATCGGTGCGTAGATATACTTCCATTGAACAGTATTTACCAAAACACAGTTCAAGCAGAAACGCACATTTGAACATTTTTTTTTATCTACGCATGGAGAATATTTTTTCTTATGTCAAAATCTCTTCTTTTCAAGGGTTGTACGAAATCGGTGTAGTTTGCTTTTGCGTAATTTATGTGAAATCTCAGAAATCTTATGTGAAATTATGCATAATTACGTGAAATACAAAACTAGCGTTTGACTTTATGTTCTAGGGCCAAAGGTGTCCGCAAATCTATTTCTGGACACAGACACACTTTGCCCTAAAAAATGTGCAAAAAACACAAACGCCACAAAGAACAGTAACACTGCGTTATGGTCATTCGTGTTATTCATGTAGGGTGGCACTACATTTTTGCTGTGAACTATGAGTAATTAGGTGTCATAGTTCACTAATTTCGGGATTTTTCCATAACATGTAGGATGAAATAACAATAATTTCACAAAATAACGGCGGTAGCATGAAAATTTCACTCCGACCGATTCTTCTGCAGTATGTGAAACAAGTATTAGCAAAGCCAATAGGTTCGGCTTTGAATGGCTAACACATGCAAACAGCTGGATGCACAATTGCGTAATCTCTGCATGCTCTATTATTGAACCCCAGGCCTCGATTAGTGCCTCTCTTCGCCCCTTGCTTGCAGTGCTGTATGGAACCAGCAGTGCACGCCTAGGGAGTATATACAGAAGAAACACAAAGATGGGTAAGAAAACACTCGGCCCTAACATAGGAGGTACAGAGAGACAGTTTTACACGAAACCCAAATAATCTGTGCACTTGTGAGTGCGGCTGAACGGGTTTGCACATTAATGTCCGACCTGTTGCCTTTGCAATTCTTGTTTAATTGTACTCTTCCGTCTAGGTTTTTAACTGCAAATTGTGAATGGAGTAACGTTAATGCTTTACAAATTAGGCAATCGTCTGGATTCAGAGAGACTTGGCCTGTCTGTCTCCAAATGTATTGATTTATATTGTAATTTTTCATTTCCCTTTCAAGTTTTACCAGGACAAAAATATAAGAAATATTTTGGTTAATCCGAGACCAAAATCAGTTTCACATAAGTTTACACATAACAATTAGGATTGCTTTCATGCTTTGGACATTCTTTAAAAAATATGGTTTGTTGTACCTGTATGTGATGTGATTGTTTTCCCATTTTGGCTTTCTTGGGAAAAAGTTGTAACCTGCCACGTCTGGGTTACCACAGCGAGGCTTCTTCATGGTTTCAATTGTGCTCTGATCCAGTACTCCAGTTTCAGGTAAGCCAAAAAACTTTTGCATTTTCTTTAAAGTATCTTTTAGCACAAAGAGGTTGCATTTTTCTTTTGGGCACCCGTAGAACCTGTTTAAATATTGCTTCAGGAAAAAACAAAAAATTAAAATTTAACTTTGGTGAAAAGTACAAAGACTACCATTCCATTTAGAAACACATTAATGATTAATATAATATACGGCTGGTTGCAAACAGTGAAAATACTAATATAGAATTTGAAGTGACAGTTAATCTTAAATTCGTGAATTTTATTTGTGAAATCTGTATTTCTCTAGATGGACCTCATAATGCATAGAGATGTACAACTACATTTTGTACATCTGCATTTATTTACATCTGTATGCTAATGTCTATCAGTACATTGCATGAAAAGCAATTTTGAGAAAACACAACTATGCTGTTTATGCATCAAATTTGGTTCAGGTTTTTTTAATGACTTAATTTCATGGTCAGGGGAAACTATGAGGTAATGCCTGAAACTGACTTCAAATATTCAAAACATTTTTAATCTGCTGGGTGGCAACATATAGCTGTAGAATCACAGTATTTCCCCTAATAATATCTGCTATCATTTGTCCTTCACTACAGAGCAGGTATCACTTTTACCTTGCAGATAATTTCTACTCCGATCTTTAGGTTTCACCTGCATGCACGCTTGCACGCTGCTTGCAAAATCTATTGTGAATTAAAAAGAAAAGAAAAAAAAAACTCAAAGGGGCTAAGAATCAGCCCCTTACTTACCTGAACTTGCCATTGGCTTATTACAACGTTGCTTTTTCTTGCTTTTGACTGGCCAATACATCGTCTGCTTTCACTTCCTGCTCTCTGCTGCTTGCTGCTTTGCCATCCTGCTGTTGTGTTGCCTCAGGACCAAGTACTCCTTCTGGTCACTGCCATTAGCTAATGATCAGTGTCCTTCCACTGACCATATGCTTCCAAAGGTACTTTTTAGTTTACTTCCACAGTATATGGGGCTACATGAAGTACAACATGGAAGTGCTTGGTCAATCTATGTCAATCCTCCCTCCCACCAGGCCTTCTCCGATCATCTAAGCTTTTTATTTTAATCCCTCACACCCCCCCTCACGCTACACATTCTTTGTTTGTCACTTTTTAAGCTTTTGTTGCAGAGCATGTACCTGCACTTCTCTATTACAAATCAGCTGTGATCTTGTATCAATTCTTCCTTGCTTGGGGCTCTCTCTTCCCGGAGCTGAAGCAAACATGGACTAATCAGTTTTACATGTCAGTTTAATATTATTGGACGGCAGGTCGCAATGCATCATGGGGCCCAGAGTGACATGACAGCACTGGCTGGTGCAGAGAATGAAATACAGATCTGCATGTGGGAGAGGAGGTTAGAGTCGCATTAAAAGGAGAGAAAAAGGAGCTTTTAACATTGTTTTAACTGCGTCAATTGATGGAGTTGGAAATATTTCTAGTGAATGTTCAGCTTCTGTTGTGTTGCTTTTTGCTGCCTATTATGTACTTGTAATGTTTTCAGAATTGCAATATTTAAAGAACACATTATAGAGGCGACAGACAAATCCAACCCAGAAAGGCTCATTTCGGTTGACTTGGGCTATAAAAACGTGAATCAGTGACAGGCAAAATTTCACGTTTTGACTTCAAAGTGAAAGGCAGGTTCTTCTTGTTTGATGATCGCCGCATGTGACTAGCGTGTCAAATAAAAGGTTTTTGGTGGAAATAAAAGTTGGCACATTTAAGTAATTGTTCCATTTGCTTCTGCTACAGGTATCCTCCATGTTTATTTGCCTGTACGCGTTAATCTTCTGCTGGCCATGCCCTACACGGCTTCTCTTGGGGACACGAGTTTAAATCTCACAATGTGGATTACGATTCACAAGTACAGGATGAGTGTATAGAACACAATTCCAATGTTGTACTTGCTAGCCTCCACTGCATTGTCACCCTAAGCCTACTCCAAGCAAGCTACACTGATGAAGGGATAGATGGGATTTTTTTTACATGTTGCAAGACAGTTGAGCTGCTGTGTAACATGGCTTAAAGTAAATAAAAATGTTATGACGTGGTCAGCTGGCCACGTCATAGCAGTTTTTTTTACAATAAGGCATGTTGCACAGCAGCTCAACTGTCATGCAACATGTAAAAAAAACATTTACAAAGCTAATAGATTTTGCATAGGCAAAACCTATTGGCTTTGCCAATGCATGTTTAAGTTTCCTATTGTTTTGGGATTTCTGTGATAACTATATGAAACAGAGGTTTGACGTCATATGGGTGTCAATGCAGTTTCTTTGCTCCTTAGTCACACACTAGGCATTGCTTGGGTTCTGTTTCATGTAAATAAGGAGAACGATGAGGGATAGGGATAAGGTAGTAATGTTGCAGTCATTACCAGATAGCCTACTAACTCTTATTACAATCCTTCTTTGTGACAGTTTGTAAGTATATATGTTGATCAGTTGCACAGCACATGGCATTTCCAGTGCTGAACAGTAACTATCCCCATAACACCAAAAAGTTTGAAGCCAGCATCTGCCTCTTCACACTCAATCATTCATGAGCTAAAGAGGGTGACTTCAGAAGGAGGGAGGTGAGAAGTCAACCCAAGCAAGAAGTCGCAACCACAGTCTGCTTAGAACTGGACCTTCAAGCATATTTAGGTCAAGCCTAGACAGCGCACATGTGCTGTCTGCTACACCTATTGGATGGAGTATAGGACTTTGCTCCAGCCTGCCGCTTACCATAGGTTGAAGGCAGTGTTGCTCTTGTTTTGCTGCCTCCTAACTGGTTTGATAGCCGATACGTCACTTCCTGTTCTTGGCTGAGGAGCACTGGCCAAGTACAGTTTAATTATGCCTGGAATGACTTCTGTTGCTTGGATGGACTATTTTTCTTTGTTTCCTGCCTCTCGTGTTTGTCAGTAAGTACTTGTGTTCACAAGTGTGGTTCATTTTCCACGTTTGCCCTTCACTTGGCCCTTACTTTACATAATCAGTAATTACAAGTAGTCCTGCGTGTGTTTTGTACATTTTTTTGTGGCTTTATATAGCATGAAATTAACCCAGGAATGAATCCTCTACAGCGGCTCTCCTCGCACACAGCGGCGCAGGAGCATCACTCCCCGCCAGCAGCCTTTTACAGTAAAAACGTAATAAATGTAATAATTACATTTTTACTGCAAAAGGGCCAGCACAGCACTCCCCCTCAGTGCGCATGTATGTTTGGCTTGCCGTTTTGGGCAGTAGGCTCTGTCCAAACCCAGCACCGCAGTGCCAGATTGGAGAGAGCAGGCAGAGGCTCCCACTCTGTCTCGGAGCGCCTAGCCACAGCGCTCCGTCCAGTCTTACCGCTGCTTTCATGCTTCTGGGAACCTGTCCAGGCAGATGAGTAGCCGTTCACAGGTGGTGTGGCGTAGCAGGTACTTTTATTTTCCTTTTTTTTTTTGTGCTCCCCTCTCGCCATCCCCCCCACCTTGTGCCAGGATACCCCATCCCTTCTCCCTCCTGCAAGCTGCAACTGCCCACACAGATACTATAATATTCACTGTACTGGGGGAAACTCACCCCATAATGCTCTGCAGGCATTCCTTTTCCAACAGTTTTTTGCCCATAACTCAGCCTGTGGTGGTCAAAGTGCAATGGGACCACCACCAAAACATTCAGAACGATGTGCTCTTTCTGTCCCGGTCATCTTGTGGGACACGCTCGGTTAGAGAAGGACCAAAAATCATAACTTCTTCCGCCATTCAATGCATATTAAAAGTCTCTTACAGCTAGAACTTTTGTTTTTTACAGCTGAGAGGAGTTTCTACTATAAGTGCATTGTTTGTAATAATGTTATGACTGCCTTGCTCAGCCTGCAAATGTGTAAAGCACTATGCTCTCCAAGGGCTGATGGATGATAATTGCCCCAGGGCACTACTAACTCAGTAGGCTCCACAGGGACATCTAGTCATGGCCAGTGGTATTGCACCTTCTACTCATGCATAAACACAGTTTATTTCTGATACAGGTTTTATGTAGGCACAAAAACAGTTTATTTCTTTTAAAGGTTTAATGTACAGCACGGCTAAATATTCCTGGTACTTCTCTAGCCATTTCTGTATTTGGGGGACATTCTGCGCTTCTGACATCAGAAGAAGTTCTGGCAGTGTTCTGTGACACTGTACTCTGAGTGATGTTGGGTCCACAGGGACATCTAGCCACAACCAGTGGTACTGCACCTTCTGCTGTTGACTCTACTGGGACATCTAGCTACCACCAGTGGTACTGCACCTTCTGCTGTTGGCTCTACAGTGGCATCTAGCCACGACCAGTGGTAACACACCTTTTGCTATTGACTCTACATGGACATTGAGGAACGACCTGCGGCACTGCACCCTTGTGCCTCTGACTCCACAGTTAAGTATTTGAACGGCCTGCTAGGCCTGAACATGTGTAATACACTATGCCCTCAAGGGGCTGATTATATGGTTACACTGCAATGTTCTTTGTCATTCTTTTTTTTCATGTGATTATGCCCTCTAGGAGCTGACTATATGCTTACATGACCATGTTTCTTCCAAATGCTATTCTTAATGTGGTGCTCTGTAGGGGTTGTTCGGACCATTACAGTCTAATGCCAAGTGTATGAAGGAATGCACAGACACTGTTTATTTCTGATAAGGGTTTAATGTGCAGCATAGCTAATTATTTCAGCCATTTCACTGAGGACCTGGTACTGCAGCTGTTTTCGGGTTTGGGGAACATTCTGAGCTTCTAACGTCAGAAGATGTTTTGGCAGCATTCTGTGAAACTGTACTCTGAGTGCTTTGGGCTCCATAGGGACATCTAGCCATGGACAGTGATTCTGCACCTTCTGCTGTTGACTCTACAGGGAAATCTAGCCATAACCAGTGGTACTGCGCCTTCTGCTGTTGACGCTACTGGGGCATCGAGTAAGGACCTGCAGCACTGCACCTTTGTGCCACTGACTCCACAGTTAAATGATGCTTAAAAGGCCTGCTGGGCCTGAAAATGTGTAATACTCTATGCCCTCAGGGGGCTGATGATATGGCTACACTGCAATGTTCTTTATCATTATTTTTTATGTAATTATGCCCTCTAGGGGAAGAATATATGGTTACATGAACATGTTTTTTTCAAATTCTCTTTTTACTGTGGTACTCTGTATGGGCTGTTCAGACAATTACAGTCCAATGCCAGGTGTATGAAGGAATGCACAAACACAGTTTATTTCTGATAAAGGTTTAATGTGCTGCCTGGCTAAATATTTATAAGGTCCCAAATGCGAGGTTGTCTTTAATATTTACGTCAATAGCTCTAACTCTGGCTAATGTGAGAACTATTGCATTGCAAATGCTTGTTCATTTTGGAACAGCCACAGGTAGGACTTCTTGAAAATGATAGTGAGGCTGAAGGTTTGGATGATTATGCAAATCCGGTCAGTAACTGGTCCTCTGCATTAACAAAGATAAAGCATTGATTAGCCAGTCATTAAGAATGGAAATACCTCTTCCTACAGGTTGTACAGACTGTTACTGCAGAACATAGATTTGATAGCCCTGTGAAGTGGAGGAAAGTTTGAAAGCTAACAATGAAAACTAGTAATGGAGCCTCCCTACAGAGGCTGGATAATTGATGTTAGAAATTATCTGAACAGGAACAAAAAGCTCATCATCTACAAAGTTGCTTCCTGTACAGGAAGAGAAAGAAGGACATATCTTATTCCAATTCAACACGAAGGTCTGGGATGACAGCCCCTTCTCTAAAAGGGGTTGGGCCTCTCCACTCAGAGGCTGCTTTTCAAAAAGTGTCACTAACATGTAACCTTAGTAAAAAAAAAAGGCAGAATACAATTCAGAGGTATATGCAGAACTATCCCTGAGTGAGTTTCTAGCTCAAATGTTTGATTTATAACCAAAGGGAAATGTCCCATTACCTGTTCTTCTGCATGTTTAAAAGAGCTTCATTTGAAGTAGTGTAGTCACTTAATTTGCAGTGCTTGGGGATATCCTTATGGACATTGCACAGCAAATAGCCTAACATGAATTCAAGGTATAAGCTTGCAAATTCTACTGACTTTTAAGCAGATGAGCTGTGAGTGGCACATTGGATCAAACATGGGTTCTTTAGTCACATTTAACTTTGTGAACTGAGGAACGATTTTGAAATTGACTTTAGTTTCCAATGGGTGTCAGTGGAAGGGTTTCATGGGCAGTTTTGCAGGAGTGTGAGTCTTGTTTATAAGACAGACTTTGGCTTTGTAATTCTGAAGTCTTTACATCTGCCCATGAGTTTTAAGGGGGCCCTATATAGACTACACTAGTATAGTATAACGTCCCAATACTAGGATTCCTGCCAACTCCTCTTGATCATTGGTTTGCAATAATGGAAGGATGCTCCTTAGTATGACAAATTGGAGGTTAGCAACCCTGACAACAGATTTATATTTTAGATTTATCCTCAGATTTCTTTCTTTGTGAGATGTAGGCAGACTGGACCCCTTGCTCCTGATTGTCTCAAAGGGGAACATGTTATGGTCCGGCTACCTAATACCAGGATCTCAGATTTAGCTCCATGCATGTAAAGGAACATTTCTTTGATTAGTCAAAGTTGTTTTTTAAACAAATGCTGATTTGGGTGTCATCAATATCCATTTAGAAACATACCTGGTGATGCGATGGAATATGCACCAGTGGGCAGATAAACATTGAAAACAAGGAGTGAGATTGAGAGACAGATCAGAGCACAGCATTTCCCTGTTTGTATTGAGGATCTCTTGGATTCAGTCCTCAGTGGGGGTTAGTTCTTACAAGGTGAAAAGATCACATCTCTTGCAGGACAATGCCAGATATCCTAGCCATTTTGTTGAGCCTTTTCTAAATTATGTCCATGGGCTCATAAGCTGCAGAATAAGACTACTTGCTTCCGTTTATGCAGGCCTTTCCTAATACTAGTAAATATGACTTATGCTCCTCACAAGGGCTTTAAGATGTGGACTATACTGTTAGATTTAATGTGCTCATGCCATTGATTAGTGCCCTATTTCTCCAGTACTTTTGCTGATATAAGGCAGGTTGGACTGTTTCTTGGTCTTCTTGACTTGCCATGTTGTTACAGGAATGAGTAATGACTGAGTGTTTAATTTTTTGGGTAACGGTTCTAATAAAGAGGAATTAGTTTATCTTCCTTGTAATGTTGGCTATGAGTGTAGGGAAGTATAGCTTCAATCTTGCCCTTGGACAAGGTTTAATTTTCAGGTCAAAGGCTTTGATTTCTTTCAGCAAGAGTTGATGAATGTTCATTTCCCGGCTGTTTGAAGGACTAAAGTAAGGGGTTTGGCAGGAGAAGCCTATAATAATATATGGTTGAGAAATTTTGGCTGCAATGACCCTGATACGGTTCCAGTAAAGCGATCATGAAACATATGGAGTACAATTTAAAGCTGCTGGATTACCTAATTGTTAGTAGACATTAAAATGTTAATTTGGTTCATTAGCTGCCTGATCAATACTTTTGGAAATGTAAGCTTTTTAGCATGCTCTTTGTCATAAACAGGAAGGCACAAACCAAAACATATGCATGTAGTAAAGGAGCTCAAAACCTTTCAAATTTCATTTCATCCAAACTTTTTTATTTTCCTTGATCTAGGGATGAGGCCCTAGTCGCTATTTCTTATATTAGTCTGTTTCTTTAGGTATGTAAAAGGGTGTGTTTGTAGTTTTTGCTAATATCCTTTCCTTGAGTTAGCGCTAGTGTTCGGCTATCCTTTTCTTTAGCTGTACCTCCTCATGATCACGGAATAGCTTGTCTCTGGTTTAGTTTACTTTGTCCTGCTAATCTGCCTTCTAATGCCCCTGTATGCTGGACAGAGAGTGCTGGTGTGCCAAAGACATGGCTAAGGCAATTCTGTTTTTGTCCATCCGGTCTCTGGCTGGGGAGCAGGCAGGAACTCTTGGCCAGTTTTTGTTTAAGAGGAAAGATCAGAAGCAAGACGTAGGTGAAGACATACATTTGGAACATGGTGTTGTAAACCAAAATCAATCAGGTAGAAGCTACTTTGATAGCCCAGAATTAATTTGTTAAACCAAACAAAGGGATCTCATAGAGGCCAATTTTAGAAAAGCATTAACCACCGTTTGATATATAGTGACAATAACATTGCCTTAGAGATCTTATCTTAGATTTATAGATCAATTCTATTTTATTAGTGAAATTGCAAAAGGATACACAGTTGTAGGCCTACAACCTCAAGGGGCTGGTAGTGTATTGAAGAGAAGAAAAAGGTGTATACAGCTGTTGTTGAAGACCCGAAGGTTGACTGCTTTGTTAATTCATAGAAAAAACATGAACAATACAATCCCAGAAACTCTCCCCACTCCCCCCTATTCCTTCTGCATATATGTGGGGCTATCTAGCAGTGTAGTCAATATTGTGGAAGGTTATCCAGTGGCATAGACAGGGGTTCAGGTGGGCAGTGAAGGGGGCAAGAGCCGACAGAGGATCTGGGATGGAAAGCAGGCGGAGGAGTATCAGATCGGCAGGGCAAGTCAGTTTGTTAAATTCCTGGGATAAAATACATATGAAAGGGGCCCAATCTAATGGGTAGTCATCCAGTTTCTGATCTAATGTGAGCCTCAATTTCTCCATGCCTAGGATATACCATAGCTTGTGCAGCCAGGTTGTACTGGGGAGTTTTGTCAGTGCCCCACAGTGGTAGGATCACCTGTTGCGCAGCACCAAGAGCCAGGCATCACATGTTTGCCTCATTGCAAATAGAGGAGGAATGTCAGGGGATTGGGGAACCCTGGAATTGCATAGGTAGAAAAAGCTAGGGACAGTGGTTTCAAATGCACTGTTGTTATCACCTAACACCTGGTCCCAAAAGTGCTTGAGTTTAGGGCAGTGCCATGGTAGGTGGAGTAGCATCAGATCCCACTGCATCCCCTCCAACACGCTGTTGAACGCCCTGGATTCCATGTGCCAAGTTTGGACGGAGTTAAATACCAGTAAGACACAATCTTCTATCCTGCCTCTGTACTTGATATATTGTGTGCCATGTGCCACGCTCTGTGATAGATATCCGCCCACGCCTTATCAGAAAGAGGTCTACCGATCTTTCTCCCGTCACACCTGTTCTGGGGAGTGAGGAATATGCTGTAGTCTGCTAAGGATAGCATACCGTTTGGAGACCAGGTGTCTATTGTTATCCTTTTGGATGAGCCATGTTTCAAATTGTGTCATAGCCCTCTCTGCGTGTGGAAGGATAGAGCGCCCAGTGGCAGACTTGTAAGTATTGCACCTGGTCTGTTTCCTTTAGCCTGTGCTCGAGGAAATATTCTGTGGAGGTCAAATAGACACCCAATCCATTTACAGCCTCTGTTTTGCTATCGTTTGAACAGGTCGGGCTGTAGCCTGAGAGTAAACTCTGGGTTGTCGAGAATTGGCATTTGTGGGGAAGGGAAAGCCGTCAGGCTGGTCTTTACCGCCACAGCATCCCACACTCAACAGATAGCATTTGTTACGGAAGAGGAATAAAGACCACAAGCCCTGTGCTTTTTGGGAGGCCAGGGTTCTTTCCAAATGAGGAAGCCGGCCACTGCCTGGTCCATGAAGCACCAGTGCTTCTCAATAAGTGGCCTGCTCCATTCCACTAAAAACAGCAATTGCGACGTCTGATGGTATCTCGGGAGGGAGAGCACAACGAGACTGCCCTTACGCATCTGCTGGTAGAGGAGCTGTTTGTGGAGGCGCGATTTATTCTCCCCCAGATGAATATGTTAATATTTGCCTGCATTGAGTGAAGGGCCTGTTGAGGCATGGTCAAGGGCTGTATCTGGAATAAATAAAGAACAGGCAGTAATGTGGTCGTTTTGATGGCTGCAATTCTGCCCAGCCAAGAAAGGCCCAGATGCTCCCAGCTGTTTGTCTGCCTTGATTTTCCTGGCCAGAGTGCTATAGCTTAGAGAGATAGTCTTGAAGATTGAGTTAGTCAGTTGCATCCCGAGGTACAGGATATGGGAAGGCCCATTCAAACAGGAATTGGGCCCAGATGGAGGCCTCAGTCTCGGGCGCAACGGAGAGGTTAAGTTTCAGTGATTTTTGCATGTTTACTTTGAAACCCGAGAGGGCTCCAACCAGCTGAAGCTGTACAGTCAGGGCTGGAAGAGTGGTCAGGGGGTCTCTAACCGGCATAGAGGCTAATTAGATGTTGTTCACCCCCAAACGTCATGCCAGAAATATCCAGAGGGACCCGCATATGTTGGGCCAGGAGTTCCACTTAGAAAGTGAAGAGGAGAGGGGACAAGGACCATCCCTGCTTGGAACCCCGAGCAACTGGGAAGGGCAAGGAGCTAAGCCTGTTATCCCACACCACTGCCCTAGGAGCACTATATATGGTCCTGATCCACCCCAAGAACCGGGCGCCAAAGTGCTCTAGGGTAAATAGGCAGGGCCAGTGGACTCTATCAGAAGCCCTCTCCTCTTTAATGGAGAAGAGAAGGACTTCCCTGTGGGTCCTCGCGATTTTGTCGATCAGGTGATACAGCCGCCTAGTATTCTCCCCCTTATGGTTTACACATTGCTCTGGCCAGTGTCAATACTAGCTATCTGGTTTACTGTAGAATGTTGCATGTTGAATATTAATTCAAAATAGGCAACAGGATCACAGTTATTTTCAAGGAGCTGTTTTGCTCAATAACCATGCCCTGTTTCAACTGAGAGAACGTTTGCTGACCAACAGCGCAATATTCATCAGTTTTCCCTCACATGTGGCTTTATTTATAGGCCATCTGGTGTGAGAGGGGATTTTGTACTGTCATTTATTCGAATAATGAATCCTTCTATGCTTCAAGGTGGAAAGTTTCAATTGTTGGGGATTATTAAATTATGGTTTGATGATATCCACTCTAAGGGGGCAGGGTGTCTCACTGAGAGTTGTGCTGCAGTTCACCTGAGCCAATTAGTGTGAATCTCTAACTGTATAGATGGACATCCCTTTGACCTAATAGTTCTTGCTTTGACATAGAAGTAGCTCCAGGCATAGAGTTCCTGTCTTCAAACCATTGCCATATGTACTTATGTTAATTCTTCCTGATAATGATAAAGTAGGACAGGAAAACGATCCATTCCTGGGGATGAACTTGGTCCAACTCTACAAGTTCTAATGTGAGGCCCACATTAGCTAGCTTCAAGTAAAGAGAATTGAGAGTGTTGAGCAAGCTGTTCTTGAGTTTAAAGAATGGATTACTAGGGCTGTAGATGCAATAGCAGAGGAAAAGAGAATTATTCTGCATCATGTGCATCCTAATGAGCCTTGGTTTGGAGCATGTTTAGGGGCTCCAGAAATGCACGTAAGAAAACAGATCAGCTGAAAAGGAATACAAAGAAACCAGAGTTGATTTTTATACCTTGCTAGAGGATTGTCCAGGAGATTTACATCCCGAGGTGTGAAGCCCAAACAGTCCCCGTCGAGGAAGTTTTTATAGCAAACTCATTTTTTTCCAAGGACAATGTTGAACAGATCAGAGCATGTTGTAATGCTGAGAGTATATGAACTGACCAAAGTTACATATCAACTATCAAGCCAAAAATGGCAGTTCCGGTGACACTGGGGAGGAGCTTCAATCAGTTTGAGCCGGTTACGCTTCTCATAGTTGAGAATTAGCAAAGGAAACTAAATTCAGGATCATCTTTATACCGTTGTTCAGTGAAGACAGGTATTTTATTAGTGTTAAACTTACTAATCTGTTCAATCAGTCACTTAGGGAAGGGACATTTCCTTAGACAACTGTCATTTTGCTATTGAAAAAACAGGGTCCTGATTCAATAACAATGACCAACTATCATCAAAACTCCATACTACCTTTTGTTAAAAAAGACTTTTAAATCTTGTGAATGCATAATCATCACATTATCATGAGAATAACAGCAAGGGGGTTAATGAGTGATTAGATCAAGCCTGTGATTCTCCCACAACGATTGTGGTTTTGTTATTGTTTGGGGACACCATGTCGAGAGAATGGCTTGCAGACTTTGTGGGCCCACTGCCTATTTGATTTAAGAACTGGTCGTATCTACCTTTCAATCAGTGTGATCTGTGGAAGGTACATATTGTAATTTAAGTGATGCTTGTCTTGGAAAAGTGGGGAAATAGGATTCCATGTTCAATACTGGTGTAAAATCAGTACTGAAGCTATCAAGATATCAGCTTCTAGATTCACTTACAGCCTTCCATTCTCTGAGTAGCAGATCTTTGATAGTATGATGCAGAGATTATCTGTCTGACTTGAGACGATTACTTTGATATTGAAAAATGCACTTTTGTACCTGGTTCAGAGCGTACATCCAAAGAGGTGCACAGTGTTTACTTCATCAATGTAGCCAGATGTCAGTGTGTGGAGCCTAAAGTCCCAGAGTGTCAGAGTTGGAAGCTTTATCCTGATCATAACCACACCAGCCAAAATTACTGTAGAGTAGAAATGCGCATCAAGATGATTCTGTTGACGTTTCCATGTTAACACTCGATGATTGCAAAGTGGATTTGGAAACACTAAAGGGATGAGGATCGACCAGGTAGCAACACATGCCTCATGCACTTTTGTTGCCAAGTAAAAGAGGCATCATTAAGTCTGAAAGCTGCAATTGAAGAAACAACTGCCTAACTATAGATTTGCTGCATTTGCCACATACAGTACCACATGCTAATTAATGTACTGATTTCAACAGTAAAGCTTCTGATTTAAACCGATCAGACATGAGCACACACTTGAATACAGAGCCCTCACTTTGGAATAATTAGTCACCTTTCAGTAGTTAATAGCTGCATGCAGGTACTGAATAGATGAGAATTTTGCCCAGATGGTGTTAATGATTCCAAATGATACACTGGGTCATGGCTTTTATCTGCTGCAAGAAACACAATCTTACACATTTGTATGCAGTGGAAATAATGTTCATTCTCTGTCCAGAAATTGTTGTCTTACAATTCATGCAAATACAAGTTTACATTAATTATATTGTTCCCAAGGTCATAGTTATTTGTATATGAAGTTTAGAAGAATCTCAAAGTTTTCGAATCGCTTCTAAAGGTTTGACATAGGACCCTAGATCACAAAAGTGACTGGCACTCATACTTGTACTTGGTGAGAAATAAGACAGTGCTTGATGCAAACACTTTTTTACTACCGAACTACGGAGGCAGATTTGTGGAGATGGTAATGTGTATCCAGATATGTGTGTATATTTGTTGTGGTGGTGATGTGTTGTGAGGTGTTTGCCCTGTTGTGTTTTATGTTGCATTATTGTATAGTTTTGTTGCTGGGCTGCACTACGGTACTTCTGTTGCATTATTTTTGACTGTTTTGTTGTTCCTGTCTATGTTTTTGTTAAATGGTTATTTTGCTTTGTTTCGTGTCATTGTGCTGTGTTCTGTTGTTTATTTTAGTGATGTCTATAAATGCTCCTAGATTTCTAGTGAAAGTCAAAATATTACTTTAAAGTTTCAGTGACGAACATTGACCACTATCTAAGGTGGTAAACTTTCAGCTGCTCAAGCTATTCAACTACTTAAGGCACAAGGTGGGCCCGAAACTGAGGCAAGGACCTGCCTTAAACTAACACTTTCAGTGTTCGGCTCATTCCACAGGTCCCTTAAGTCTCAAAGTGTCCGCTAGTGAGACACACACATGATAAACACGAAAAGCCCATTTTTAGGGTCGAGCCTGCGTTGCATGCGCTCGCGCATGCGTATCGCAGCGAGACGATTTAGGCCCGTATTTATACTCCGTTTGCGCCGAATTTGCGTCGTTTTTTTCGACGCAAATTCGACGCTAAACTAACGCCAACTAACGCCATATTTATACTATGGCGTTAGAGGCGTCTAGCGCCAAAGTTCCCGGAATGTGCGTCATTTTTTAGCGTGAACCCCTTCCTTGCGTTAATGATATGCAAGGGAGGCGTTCCCGTCTTAAAAAATGACTCCCAGGCCTTTACGTGGTATTTATACTCCCGGGCAAAAGAGACGCCCGGGAGTGGGCGTGGCTAAAAACGGCGCATTTGCGCCGCTTTTTAACGCCTGGGTCAGGCATGGCGTTAAGGGACAAGTGGGCTCAAAATGAGCCCAGAGTGCCCTCCCCTGCCCCCAGGGACCCCCCCTGCCACCCTTGCCCACCCCAGGAGGACACCCAAGGCTGGAGGGACCCACCCCAGGGACATTCAGGTAAGTTCAGGTAAGTATTATTATTTTTTTTCTAATAATTTTTTTGTGGCATAGGGGGGCCTGATTTGTGCCCCCCTACATGCCACTATGCCCAATGACCATGCCCAGGGGACAGAAGTCCCCTGGGCATGGCCATTGGGCAAGGGGGCATGACTCCTATCTTTACAATGATAGGAGTCATGTTGATGGGGGATGGGCGTCGTTAAAAAATGGCGCAAGTCGGGTTAAGACGATTTTTTTGCCTCAACCTGACTTGCCCCATTTTAAGACGCCCTAACGTCATTTTTGCCCAACGCCGGCGCTGCCTGGTCTACGTGGTTTTTTTCCACGCACACCAGGCAGCGCCGGTCTGCTTGCGCCGGCTAACGCCATTCCATAAATACGGCGCCCGCATGGCGCTTCAGAATGGCGTTAGACGGCGCAAAAATTTTTGACGCTAAACTGCGTTAGCGCAGTTTAGCGTCAAAAAGTATAAATATGGGCCTTAGTGTTTAGAAAAGGGCTCGGAGGCCTGTCGACGTCACGTCAGTGTTTTTCATTGGTTCGTGGGCATGCCTCATAAAATCTGCTTGCTTTCATTAGTCAAAGGCATGCATATGTCATGCCTTTTCCGGTGGCTACCCTTCCTCGATCGCATCGACCAAGTACAGAAAACATGTGAGGCTCGCTGTTTTCTGTCCGGCTCGTGGACTACTTTTTCTCTAATTTACTAGCGCGATTTCGCTTAGCAGAAGTCGAGCGCTTTACATAGTTAATTGCACTTTTTCGGTTACGTACATAAATGCACTTTTGCTGATAGGTGAAAAGCCGGGTTAGGAGTTTACAACACTATTAGCTCTAACATGAGCAAACGCAAGACCCGTTGCATTGTAAATGCTTGTTGTTGTCTGGCTGTTTCTTTATGAACCTTGGTGCTTCCAGAGACTTTGTGGATGGAAGAAAGGATTGCTCCCAAAACTAAAGATACGTTTTAAAATGTAAAGGTAATGTGCAGCATAGACAAGAAGTGTGTGCATGAGTGCTTCCGTTTTTGCTCAGGACAAATTAGTATATGTTCTGGACAAATGTATTTTTTATGCTAAGTGGCCCTTGTGATCAGTGTTCATGCAATTACTCTTTTACGCTAACATGCAAGACTAAGGGCCTGATTTGGAATTCGGCTGACAGGTTACTCCATCACAATGGTGATGGATATCCCCTCCGCCGAAATCTAAATCCTATTCTATTCTATGGGATTTAGATTTCGGAGGACATGCTACCTGTCACCGTTGTGACAGAGTAACCGTCCGCCGAGTTCTAAATCAGACCTTAAATGACTTAGGGCCTGATTTAGAGTTTGCGGGCGGGTTACTCCATAACAAATGTGATGGATATCCCAACTACTGTATTACAATCTCCATAGACTACATTGGAATGGTAATATGGCAGACAAGATATCCGTCATGTTTTTGGCAGAGAAATCCCCCCACCCCCTTCGCCCAACTCTAAATCAGGCCTTAATTGTTCATAAATAACATTTCCAGTAGGCTCTTTTGCATGGGCGGCTCCTCAATTTGGGCGGAGGAGTGCCGCATCACCCCTTCCACAAGCAGCGGCAGCTGCAAACCTTTACAAGGAAATGATAATAAACAGTGTTTATTATTGTTTCCTGAAAAAGGGGCAGGACCTCGGGGAGGGGGTGACGAGGGCCGGCCAAACACAAATGCGCAGTGCTGGAGAGAGCCTGCACAGGCTCCCAGTTTGCCTGGGAGCATCTTGGCTGGGCGCTCCCAGCTAATCCTGATGCTGCTCTGAGCAGCGTCAGGATTAGCCGCAGGGCAGGCTGCGAGCTTGCGCCTGCCTGCAGCGATGGAGGAGAGGAGAAGCAAGGAGCGAGGTAAGTCTTTTTTTTTTTAATTTAATTTTTATTCCCATCGGAGCCACCTTCCGCACCCTATCCACCCCCCCTCCCCGAGCACTCCACCCCTTCCTTGCAGTGCGTGCCGCGACTGCTCTTTTGAATGTCCATGGTAGCATTATATCTTAATAAAATCTTTTTCATTTACATAGCCTTCAGATTAGTTATATATCAACGTGTATTAAATAAAGCTGGATAAATAGGGCCACGTGATGTGCCCCGTCAAAAATCCTTAAGCCCCATAATCATTGCATAATTATATCTTCATTTCTCCGTATGTTGCAATTCCCTCGATACATACTTTTGTCCGTCCAGCTACATAACCTGGTCTTCAGCTGCCTCATAGTTCCAGTGACATACTATGCCTGAACTGAAAATAAAGTGTTAAAACGAAACATACCCGTCTCCTCTGGTCTATTAAACAGTAAATCTGGGCGGTCTGGGAGGTGGTTTAATGACAAATAGAGAAATCCTTTTCGGAAACCCGTCGCACAAACTCTTTAATTGTACGTTTTCCTCATTATTTCATTTCTTCCTATCTTACTCTATTGAATATGTTTTCTCGTGGCAGCTTTAAGAGGGATTAGTATACCAAACACTGACGTCATTGCCCAAGATTACTGGACCCATAATAGGATATTACTGGCAACATAAGTTTTAACGAGTATTGTAAAGTTGGAACTGGCTTTATGCTTTGTTCGGGTAACTGCGTGTAAGCGTCCGCGCATTTGAAAACTGACACCACCTTTGTCTGAGTTATTCCCCATGATCTTAGGCAGGAATAGAATTCACTCATTCGCAGTCGCCGCCGGAACAAAAGAAAAGTAATCATCTCCGACAAAACGTAAATAAATGCCATCAAAGCGGGCGAAGGGGGTAGGGGTGGTACTGGGGGGGGGGGCGAAGAACCACTTACCACTGCCAGCTCCTTCTCCGTTTGGGGACTGCTGTCTCCTGGAAACTTAATGATGGGTGACGGTGCCGCCAGTGTGTCCCGAAAAACAAGTATATTGAGCAAAAGTAGCTGAAAAGGGTAGCCACAAATGTGCAGGGCTCGAGAAGTCCTCATGTTGCAAACTTTGGTCTCCTTTTTCCACAGATTCGCCTCCTTTGAAAATGACAGTGCTCCGGCTGCCCCGTCTCACAGGCACATCCTTCCTCTCAGCAGGGACTGGCTTTTCTGCCTGCGCTAGCAATTTCTTTGTATGTTTTACTGATCCTGACGCGCAGCCTCCAGCTACCGAGAGGAAGTCTCAAAACCGCTGGAAACACGAGAAAGGGGCAGGCACCAGATGGAAGTTGCTTTGCTGCAGGATTTTTTTCGAGGCAGCAAGACTGATGTTGCATGCAGTTACTCCAAGCTACGGAAAAACAGCGAAACAACGTATCTCTAAATCTGTGCAGTGGGATTTCAGACTTGCTAGCACATTTCCGAGAGTCTCAACTTCATATCTTTGGTGGTAAATCAACACAGGACTTGGTGCTAACACCTTTTACTAATCACCGTGTCAAAAGTGTAAATATTTACAGTGTTTTTTTTGTTGTGGTGCTGATGTGTTCTTTTTTGTGCTGCTATGTTTTTGTGCTACGTTATTGTAGTATGGCTCGTTATACTTTGGCTGTTGTGTTGTGCCCCGTTTTATTTTAATAGTGTTGCTATATTGTTTGGCGTACTATTGTGTTACATTAGTGTTTACTTTAAAGAGGTCAACAAATGCTGCTAGATTTCAAGCCAAAAGCAGAACAGGCCTTTAAAGTTCCTGCAACAAGCAATCATTTACCACTGTCTAGTGTTGTGGACATCAGTCAGTGGCAGATATTTTTGTTAAATTAGCACTCCAACTGCTAGCTTTATGCCCTAAAACCCTGTGAGCAATTGTGGTGTATAATATGGTGTGGTTGTGCGACCTCACCGTGGACTACACTCACAAAACCAACTTGGGTCCAGGCAGGCTCCTCTGCTGAACCTTAGCTCAACCCTGGGTAGCTGTGGCTTGAGTAGTTAGGCATAAACAAAGGAACAAGTGTACTTTAGAAGTACCAAAACAACAGAATAAGAAAGTCATGCATCACAAAAGAAATCCAACACCAATTTCTAAAAATAGATTATATTTTTCTTAATTTTTAGATACCCAAAGGAATATAATCCATTAGAGGGTTCCCGAGATACAGATTTTTAGGTAAAATATTAAAGTCGGCTTTTCACTCAAAAAATGCAAGCAAAATTTGTAACCACAAACATTGGAAACTTTGTAAAACTTTTAGGGAGTTGTGTTCCACTACTCTGGCTCACGTTGGGTGACCAACTCCGAGAGGAGGAAGTTCAGGGGGGCTAGTGAGAAGTAGTAGGACAATTACCTGAATACCAAAGCAGCCTCCAGTCCAGTTCCAGGCTCTATGGTTGAACCTCAGTAGGCTTCAATGGAGTGGTCCTGATGCTAGGGGTTCCACAGGGGTCTTCCTGGGCCTACTCCTCGGTCCGCAGTCCATGTGATGCAACCTTGGGCACAGGGGCTGATATCCTTCAAAGCCGGCTTTGGTGCAGCAAAAGTCCAGTTTCCACTGGACACTGGTCAGCACGAGTGACCCAGCTACATGATGGCTGCACAGAAAATAGCGGATTTTTGTATCAAACACCACATCTTAATAAATCCATACTGATACCAGTTATGCATTTATTATGACATGCACCCAGAGGTGACCTTAGAGGTGCCCCCTGAAACCTACTAGTCCTGTAGTGTGCTGGCTGACTGGTTTCAACCAGCCTACCACCACAGACATGTTTCTGACCCATTGGATGTAAGAGACTGTTCTCTCCAAGTTCAGAAACCATGCCTGCTCTGACAGGAGGTGTTATCACCTGCACCAACAGGATGGCTAGTAAATCTGTATAACAAGGCCAGAGACTACCAAGGACTTCAAAGTCCTTGCTACCTTTGGCATACAAACCCCGCTTCCTCCTGTCCTGGGAGAGGCAACCCTCTGACCTGAGGCCCATTAGGCACCAGGACAGGTGAAAAAAAGTAGCTATGCAGAATGTGTGTTACACTGCCAGGCTTGATACACCTATAGGGTTACCAGCCTAAAGTGAATGCAAAATTAGAATTCCACCATCTTGTGTGTGGTGGAATTAGAGAATTCTGGAATAGGGTGATGCTCACTCCCAAAAAGGAAGTGGTCATCTAGGGGGTGTATTGATCCCAGGATTAAGTAGTCCATTTGCTACTGCCCTGCACTCCCCTTAATGCTCCTAAATTGAGTATTTAAGGGACCCCCTGATAACAGGACTTCAGATTCACTGGACTAAGGAAGAAGGAGGACTCGATGAGCTGCGAAAAGCAAGAACTGAGGTGCAGCAATTGACTTGACCCCAACCCCTCCGGCCTGCCTGCTGTCCTCAACAATTGCGCCAAAGATGACTCATCCTGCAGCTGTCCTGCCTACATAGCCTAGGAGGACTGTCTGCAGTTCGAGAAGTAACCAGGATCTCCTGTGGAGTAGTGGAGTGGCTTCCCTGCACCATGCTGGCTCCAAAGAAGACTCACAAGGACTCCAGACTGCTAAAACATGACACCGGACAGCACCACTGCACCAGTGCCCCCTAACCCGCCCAAGTTGAAGTGGACCAACGGTGCCAGTGTGGTCCCCTGGCCTTCCAGAGCCAAAGCCTACCTTGGGTTTGCCAACAGTGGAATTTCAGATGGCGCCTACAGCCTTTTCTGCAGGCCTCCTCTACTGTGACTGCCTCTGGTGATGAAAACCCTACTCCTCAGGACACCTCTATACCTGGCCGCTCTGGCCTGAGGAGAAGAGGACCAAAGGTGTCCCTACATCGCCAAGCATCATGAGTGCTGAGCCCCCTTGTTGGTTCAGCCGACTGGTCCTTCAGTCCCAGTATGCAGCCTCTTCCTGACCAGACCATTTCTCATTGACGTCAACGTGACACCCAATGCCGTAACACACCTCTGTACCCGGATGCCCCAGAGCCTCCTGAGGTGACTTTTTGGTGTGATCTTGGACCTTGCTCCATACTCACCTTAAGTCCAGGAAAGCAGTTGTGTAAGTTGCTGTTAAGTACCCAAATGCAGTGCATGTTTTCCCCCATAGGATAACATTACCACACCCGGAAATTGCACTGTCAGCTTTTGAAACGTGTAAAAATTCATATCTTGAATAGTACTTATCTAATTCTGATGATGTTGGACTTTAAAAATCATATAAAGATAAGTGTTATTTTTATAATTTGGCGTGGATCTCCTTATTGAGTCACATGTATCACTTATTGACTGTGTGCCTGCAAGAGATGTCTAACACTCCTCTTTAATAAGCCTAACTGCTCGCCCACACTACAAGAGAGAGCTTTTGACCCCTTTCAGCCAAGAAGGGTCGTCCTGGACTCTCTGCCTAGTGTCCCCTTACACTGGTACACTGCATAGATAGCCAGCTTCCTACAGTGCTTCAATGTACTCTCCGAGATGGAAAGCCAGCAGCATCATTCCAAAACATTGGGGGTGATTATGCAAAAAGAAACATTTCCTTACAGGCCCACTGTGTTAATTTATACCTGCTGTGTCAAGTTTTGTTAGGTATTCAGTCAGGTCTCACCATAATAAGGATGGCAAATAAAGCAAAATAACATAATTTTAAAACATAAGTTTTATTGCTCACATTTATATAGGGTGCATCCTACCTTTAATCATCATGTTGATTGCAGGGGGAGACCATGACTCATGAGAGGTGAAACCTTAAGTAGGCCATGATGTCTCTCGCCCAAGAGTGATAATGAACACAGAGTTATTCTTCACTCATCTGCATTTATGGTTTAAGTCATGCCAATTTTTCAAGTACCTTTTTAAAAAAAGGTGTTTAACTAAAACCAGGTGCAGGGGTGTTAGGACAAAAATGTCCTCTGCATGGTAATGAACATGGACCACGGCCCTGAATGCCCAACTGTACTGATATCTGGATCCCTATTACTGATTTTTGTTGTCGTAGGCAAACGCAGATCATGCGTGGGGGAAGGCTACTGCCTTCATCAGGAGTTAATATATAACAAATGTCACATGAGGCTTATTTGGTCAGGGCTATTATCCATTCGGTCTATGAGCCCTGCAGTTTTATTAAATCAATTACTGTAATTGACAATCTAATTGACAACTTATTCTTATACATGTGCGGATAATTTAAATTCAACCAATGCAAACAGTAATCAAATCAAAGTGCTGGACACGCAATGAAAAAATAAATAAATATTATTTGTATATATATATATATAACTAAATTGTCATAATATATTACAATACAATAATCAGAATCAGAGTCCGAGGTGTGAGAAAATCAGTCATTAGTGCAGATGACACAGTGCTCACATATACATACAAATAGAAACAAAACGTTACAATAACACACTGTACGTTCCCCAATGGTGTTGCTGAAGTGACAAGTACATAGAGTAACCAGATTATCAAGGCTATTCCTGTATCTCATAAATAGGTCTTGACCACATGGGAGAATATTTATCAATGTTTCATACTACGTATTGGGTCTCCTCAGGATGCCACTGTCCACCTCTCACACCAAAGAGGTCACCAAGAGGCCCCTAGTTTAAATTGTAGGTGCCACCCATTAGCAATCAAATACGTTCCAATTAGCATAGAGAACCCAGAACTATTGATGTCAACAGGATAAAATAAATAAATGCTTTTCAACTTCTATTGAAAAGTAAGCCCATGAATGGGCCCTATCTGAAGGTGGACTCGAACCCCCTAGACAACGGGCAAGCAACTTTTATTCCCCATTCACAGGGTTGTTTTTCAATGGAAGTTGAAGCACAACAGCATATATTGGTTTTATCCTGTTGATATTGATACTTCCATTTTGGGACACCCAAGCATGCGAGGTGAAACATGGAGGAGAGGTAGGGATATCCCCCCAGGCATATTTGAGTATTGCTGCATTCCTGTAAGCTGGGCAGGACACATACTGGAAAGGGGACAGTAAGGCTTCCCCTGTATACTTTAAAGGGTGCTTCTTGATTCAGTGAGAAATCACAAGGAAGGGACCTGGGCACATCTCAGGAAGGAGATGGAGTTGATAAGAGAATCATAAAGACTAGGGTTGGGGACTCGGGCTAACCTTTAACCTGTTGATAGTAATATCACTGTGGCTGACATCCAGGTGTGAACTCTAGTCACTCCCATGGACTGAACTGTGGGGCTATTAACTATGGAGTCCCTCTTGCTGTGATACACTGCTTTTCAGAGGAAGAGAGAATAGAGGAGGGGACACTGTGAAAGAAGCAAACTCCCAAAATAAAACTTCAAAGCCTCTTACCCTAAATCACATTTGGTGTTTGATAATGGACTACAAGAAGGGGAGTTCGAGACATCACAAATTATCTGCCAAGCCACCAAACAGGCTGTGTAAGGGGGAGAAGCTCTGCAAGGCTTCTGCCTTTGACCAGGACTGGGGGCCAAGGCCTGCTAGTCTCTCTGCTGGGTGAGGGGACATCATCCAAGGAATCCAAGACCACTTGCCCTGGAGCATCAGACCAGTGTGCCTATGAGGAAAAGGAGAATGCAGAAGGGGGCAAAGTCCAGTAGGGAGTCCTGCCAGTGGCCTTCTTTTGCGAGGAGTGAGGAGATGGCTGCTGCACTGATTGGCTGGTCTCCCATGTGCAAAACAAAGTCAGCGACACCTATATGTCAGAGGAGGTCCTCATTGCCTGAGGCTTGTGTCGCACTACACCGATCAGGCCTAAGCACAGGTGTAGTGCAGAGCTGGCAAACCCGTAAACCAAAAGGGGCCGCAGTGAAAAGACTGGTGCAGTAAGGGCCATAGCCTTGTGCAGTACAGGACCAAAAACCCTGTATGTCAGGAGGGCCTGCACCAAGAACTTCATTGTTCCGATCAGGCAGGAGCCCATGTATTGTGAAGATAGAGTGACCTGATCTGCAACCCCTTCTGGGGTAAGGATGCCTTGGGAGAACTGCGCACCATCACCTAAGCAAGAGACCCATCTGAGGATCATCCCAACAAACCCAACCGGGAAATGGATAGGATACATGCTCCTCAGGAGTAACCAAAAAGAACCTTTGGTCACATTGGGAGAGTGGCTGCATGTGAGGAACTCTGCACCTGCAGAGTGCGGCCTACCGGGACAGCATATGGCCAACTCACCTGAACTCAGCTGCTGACACTCCAGTTGCTCATGGTGCACTCAAGAATTCCAGATGCTTCACATCTATGGGTGAAGGTAAGACTGATTTTGAGTCTATCGGCCCTGGGGGAATTTGCTCCTAGCTAGCCGTGTGGTGCTTGAACATTTTTGACTTTAAATTAAAGCCAAAGTGGACTCTTGAGACTCTGACTGCCAGTGGTGCATACCCTGGATGTTACCAATAGTGAATGGTGAATAATCACTATCGGTAGAGTGAGGAGGGAGGGGGACAGGGAATCGCCAAGGAAACACTAGAGCATCAACCTCAGGGAGAACTATGTGATTGTTGGTTAATGTTGTATTTTTCCTGTGTGTTATTGGTAGAAATAAAATACCCCTCTTTTTCATAAAAGTGAGTAATTGGCTGGAGAATTATTTATTGCTATTGCTGTACCGACTTTGAATTGTGAACCTGGGTTCACTTGCCTGTATTCCCTTCCCCCTGAGGGAGCCTTGGACTGCTCAACCACGATACAAATGAAAATACTTGGCTCAGTTGCTAGGGATCGTTAGTGAGTTGTGCCTCTGACATCAGGAGTAAAAGGCCTTAACCCCCACGGTTTGGCCCAGGAATCCCTGCATGTCCTGTGGCCCTCTGAAAGGGGTTCTGATAAGGAGTTTAATGTTTGCAGTAATTAGTGTAAACAGCTTTTATTGCTGTATCAGGAAAGCATTTAACAGGAGGTGTCATAAATTCACAAAAAAGAGACATCATGACCGTTAGAATAGGTATTTCCATGTGTAGTGATTGTTTCATGCACTCTGTGAGACAATAAATTTATTTATCATGTCTATTTTGCTTTACTGTGTTAATGAACTGGAAGTTGGCTGTTGCAATAAATAAGAGAACTGAATGGGCATTTTTAGCACAGTTCCTCTGAATAAGGTGTTTTATGGGGCACCCCCCCCCCCCCATTTCCCCCCACCCTCTAAGAGAGGGTTGGGATACATAGCTTATTACTAAGTAATATGGTCAAATATTACCAACAATGGGTTCTGCTCACCCAGGAGGCTGAGTGATTTGGAAGTAATGTTATCATAACTACCAGATACTAATATAGGATCATATTTCACACATTGCCCATGATTATTTTTTGCATTACATGTTCATTTTGGGGTAGGTAGCTTGAAAAATCTGTTTAACTTAAAATGCAGCTAGCAACGGGCACTGATTAGAGTCCAAATGTTTAAGTTTACTTTCATGAATACATTTTGGAAACAAAAACAATGAACACCTGTGAGTGCAAGTGGATGTATGTGATCATGTGACTGTAGTCTTTCCTACATAATTAGGGATTTATGACATTCACCACAAACATTGCCACATAAGTGGCAGATTTCACAAACATGTTGTTTCTGGCTCAAAAGAATGAAGATAATACTGCATGGAAATGTGCTGCATAATTTGCCCATTTTGTTACACAATTTATATCACCTTGCCATGTTATTTAGTTAACCTTGCCACAAACCTCTAGTGGTCCTGACAATGATAAACCTCCTCAGTGCGGTTTAGGGGCTGTCATGATGGAGAAAAATGCATTTAACAGGTAACTATGAAATAACATAATACTACACATCAGATTACATATCATATTACCCTTAACACTGTGACAAATATTACTATGAGTGTGGTATTATTTATTGGTTTGAGTACGTCTTTATGTTGTACTTCTACATGCTGTCACTTAGTAGTATACATATCGTGATGCAATGAGCTTTGCATTTGGTATGCAAGTTACATTTTGTATGGTTGTTGTCCATTTAATAGGATGCGGTCCTAACTATACCAGATGAATCAGTTTTTTTTCTTTTTCTTTTTTAAATTCATAATCTTAACTGCACTGTAATTGGAACCTTTTTAAGTCAATTTCTGTTTTTTTTCTAAACATACTTTAGGTCTAATAGCAAAAGCTAATGATATCCTTAACATTTGGCTTGCACAATGAATGCATTTTTTTTCAATTTTATCATATACTACATCCAAAGTATATTCTACCCCATTGCATAATGCCTTCAGCCAGGCAATCTGCCCTAACATGTCACGAGCAGCTAGCCTCTTTTGTGTGCGGCAAAGGCTGGGTGCAGTGAAGCGGACAGTAGGTCCTGACCTTGTCATTTAGAGAACTGAACATCACTGCAACTATGAATGGATACTCCTGAACAGTATCTCTGTGCATCCAACTCCGTGTAGTTCGTTATGGGACAGGTAGATCTTGAAAACAAAAACATAAAGCTACCCTGCAACCAGGCTTTGCTCCCAAACCACTTTGTGAGTCCAATGTCTTCATATGGGAATTAAAATGGGAAACATCACTTTTTGACTAACCTTTTTTTAGCTCCTTCCTTGACAGATCTGCCAAAAAATTACCATGCTGCACCCATGAGCATTTTTTTGGAAGCTTCATGCAGATCTGTCAAAGAGCACCATAAGCTAATAGCAAAAAAAAAAAAACTAACTATAACTATACAGTTGCTATTCCAGCTTTCCAATTTTAACTCCCATAGGAATCTTTGTTCTACAATAGAGAAAAACACAGCTGAAAGTAATTACACAAAACGTGGCGTGAAAGTAGAACTTTACTGACTGAAGCGACGTCTTGGTTTTGTGTAAATCCATTTCATAGTTTTCTACATATTGAGGCAGCCTGTTAATCAAATTTAGAAAGAGAGATAGCAAGACTTACATCCCATAGATGGCACGAGAAAGAGGGTTTGCATAAAATTCATAGACCAACATTTTAAAACTCAAACCCAGCTTAAAGAGGGAACATTTTCTCCTGTCCTTCATTCCTGCAAACCAGAAGTCTGTGTACACTAAGTGCCCTCAACTCGAAGAATAATGTTGCTTCCAGTATTGCAGAACTGGTGCCTCGGTCCCTGGGCCCTCAGAAAAGGGCAGGGGAGCATCTCCTGAGCCCTTGGTTCACATAGGGGAGGGCAAAATGATCCCACTGTGTTTAAGTTTAAAGTAAATGCAGATTTTGCTGCAGAGTTTAAGGAACCTGAGGCTTGGGTTGTGGCTCAGTAAAGCCCAAGAGGACCGTGATCCACAGGCCTCATCTATAGGGTTATTTGTGACATGTTTAATTGCATCTGCTACATGAGGGTTCGTATTGGATTTATTTTTTCTTTTTGATTTTGACTTTCTTCCCTTCTTGGCTTTTAATATTTTCTGCCCTTCCTTGTTGGACCATGCTGGACACAGCCAGATACACTTGAATTTGATCTAAAAAAAAGATTTACCAGTTGACTTGGTATTGTCTGCGTCTTTTGGATGTGATTCTACCTCCATTAACTGAAGTCCTCTGTTTTGAGCCAAACACTGGGCTGTAATCTCGATCTTGATAAAATTGTGATATTTATGTGCAAATGCAGACCCACAGCCGGTTGCAAAACCAGCACAATCTCTTATAACCTTTTCCTTCCATCCCCCTCTCCCCCCCACCCCCAACATGTTGATCCATTTTGCGGTGTTGGGGCACTTTTCACTTAAGCCTTAATAACTTTCAGTACATAAAAGGTGTCCATTTCATCCTTTCCCTCAAATGCTGGAGATCTGAAAGGTACCCTGTCTTTGTGGATTTCCCTGGAAGGAACGCTGGAAATAGCAAAAAAGTAGCATGTTTTTTTAGAAAACCAGAAAAAGGGATGTGAAAGGAAGCATATCTGTTTTTCTAAAAATGGCATTAACAAAAAGTTAGCTGTACAAGCAGAGTTGAAAAACATATTTTTAATCAGTATTTGCATTTTTGTAAGTGGTAGTCGTTTTTTCTCATTTTTTGTTGTTGTGGTTGTTACCTACTTGCAGTGTGTGTATGGAAAGAGGTGTAATACCAGTGGGTGAAACCAGAAAGTAATTCATTTCGGAAACAGACAAAATGTGAAATTTATCAAGTTTTCCAAAAGAAACTAATTTTCGAAATAGAAAAAGAAAGATAATAAGTAGGAAAAAATAGAAATAGGTTTTCAACTTTAATTTTTTGTCCCAATGACTGATTTACAAAAATAATATACAATTACGTCTGTTCGACCCTTCGGGCTCAGTTTTAGGAGTTGTCTGAAAACACAATACCCTAGAATTGAGCTGTAGTATATAATTAAATTTAAACCACGCAGCGATTCATATATCAAAATCTAATGAGTGGGTAGGAAGTAATGTGTTTACGATTAGTGGTTATTTAGACAGCTCTCAATATGAGGTTATCCTACAATCAAATGATTAAGAGGGCATTTGCAAAATGTGTTCTTTTTTACACTGGCTTACATTTAGAAGCCAGAGAAATGTAATTGATAATAAGAAACGTTCTATTGCTCTGTATTCCTACACGTCTCCAGATAAAATCAATACCTCACTTGTGCATCTGGGCCTACTGCTGGCGACAAGATAAGCCCCAAAAAGCATTGTGGAGACATCATGTTTTTGTCATGAAAATGTAACCATTTTGGCAATGTAGGTAGCTGTGGTAGTTGGCCCCGGCATTGGCCACCACCCACGGAAACGTACTGAACCCAGACATTTCTGAAATTTGAGGTGGCTAATGGCACCAGCTGCTTTCACTTTCAATCCACGGATGTGAGCAGTTCACACATCGCAACTAAGCAGTTAATCTTTCTTTGTGCAGGAATTGCCTTATGATGTTCACCAATTTAATATCTATGTGTAAGACGTGGGAAAGATTTACGAATGGCAAACAAGCACATACTGATTTACAAAAAGGATAATGTGCGATGTATGCAAAGATGAAAGGGCATAGTTTCTGTGATAAGTGTAATTTTACAATGTAAATTGATCCTGGTTTTTAGGTCAGTCTTATAAGCCCATGTATTGGAGATACACGACCACTTTGCCTTTCCTAATACACAGGCAATTTTGCCGGATGCCATGGTGCAATTTTACTACATAGCTCAATTTCAAAAATGCCACTGGCTGTGCAGATCGCAGCCTCATATCAATATGTCCCTCATCGCTCACTAAATTTCTGTGCAGGGCCCATAAAATCAGCATTTTCTGAACATACATGTGGTAAGCAATTCCGAATGCCTGATCACAGATCTTGTAGCACAGTATGCAGTCAGTACCTACGATTCATTCATTGTCCGGCACTGTGGCTTGTGTGACCTATTGGCAAAATGAGAAATTGGAGATAGATGATTTTTAGGTAGGTCATCACCCTTAACATGATTTGTCCTCCTTCCCAAAATATGATGAATGAAAGGCCTCCTCTGGCCCTCTCTGCTTCCAATGCTGTGATTTCCCCCCCCTCTCTTTTACACCTTCTCAAGCACAGTCTACATGCCATTTCTGACACTGAGATACTGCTCAGGCTGGAAGCCTCATCACTTGCAGAAGTCTGTATCTGTTCCCTAGTTGTTATGTGACCTGTGTGCAGCTCCTCCAAAACAGAGGTGACTTTTACAAAACTCATTCCTACGTCAGCACCAAAGTTTCCTGTCTAAACCTCAAGCTGAGGGTATGACAGGGCAGCACACTTGTGGCAGAGTCAAGTCACTAACCACGAAGCCTACCACAGAGTTGCATTTGCCTGTGTTTATGGTTTTTTTCTCCAGATTCACCATGAAAGGATTCACAGAGTGCTGTCCCCTCCTCTGCCATTGCTCTTCAGTGACTGCCCTGAGTTGATTTCCGATTGACCTATTGAGGCCCCAACACCATGACTGCCATGGCCTTCAACTCCTGATGTTGCATTGTTGCCTCCATAATCCACTACACCAACTGTGATCCTTACTCTGATTGCTGCCCTTTGCCTTCTCACTCGTCTCTTGAACTGGAGATTGGAGTCCTTGTAGGTGGTGATGGTCGCTGTGGTGATCTTGCAGTGGCCTATACTTCTTATTGGGCTGGTAACAGTTCCTTTAGTGCTTGTCTTGCTCACATCTGCTTCCCTGTCTTCATGCTCAATGCCATTTTACTATTCTTCCTACTGTACTGTGGCCTCTCTAGGAAAAGTCACTGCATAATATCATATTAGGAGAGCATGACATTACTAGATGTTTGTGTGTCACACATGCAGTTCATACTTTGGGATCAGTACTTCTCTGTTTTTATGTTGGCAGCATATGTCTTCCATGAACATGTGCAGGGTGAAACATTTTGTTTCACTTTTGGACCACACAACAACAAGTCCCACAATGAATGTTTCCTGTAACATCTAGGACATGGCCAGAATGATTGAATATAGTCAGGTATGTTTGTTGAATGTTGTTGTCTTGGCTATACATAATGCATGTTCCTGTTGTGAACATTTGGACTCACTTCCCATACTAGTTTTTGACTCATGTGTGTAGGGGGAATACCCTGACCTGTTTCTCTAGAACCTTGAACAAAGAGGCCATAACAAACTGACACCTATTAGTGACTCTGGTATGAATGAGGTTTCTATCAACTCTGTCATGTTAGAGGTAGTTCAATCAATGGGCCGTTTCGAGTCTCAGCAGAATCTCTGCTCCTAGTATAATTTGTTTTTGGTGCCTGGCCTGAGATCATACGAGCGCTTCCTGATCTGCTGATACTGTGCTACATCTATTGCATTAATTTGCTCCTGAATGCCTTATCATTTTTCCCCTGGTAGCCTCAGGTACAGATAGGGATGTTTTTCCAAACTATTTATCAAAGTTTGCTACACATTTCTCTGTCAAGATTTCCATTTCCACGTCTGAGAGTGGCTGTTTTTACTTTGCACCTTTGTCTTTGTGTAACTCATGGCTTTTTGCGCCTCAGTTTAGTCACAAAGCTCCTATACAGTTCCTCAGGGAGTTCTCCTGGCCAGCACTGTGTTATTGGCAAGATGTTTGGCTGTTGTGTCATCAGTCTTTGCCAAATGTACCATTAGCCATTAAAAACACCAGATTCATGATTTACAATGATAACCGAATGACAAATATATAATGCATATATTGTGACTGTGAATGCTAAACAAATCACAAAGTGATACTGACAGTGATTGATGCATAGAGATTTGTGATTTGTAAATTGCCATTCTGTATTTTTCACAATTAACAGATCACAATAGCCAATGTGTTTACATCAGGTGCTACATCTGAGAGTAAGAAATCCTTAATCTGTCTATTAGCAGCAATGCCATAAGTGGCATCTTAAGTACTTTTTCTCTCTCTTTTTAAAAAGAATATTCACGACCCTACATTGCATGGTTCACTACATTTTCCATCATGCTTAATTTATTTAATTTGGGGAGTTTTTCCCTATTTTTTTAGCACCTACATTTGTTCTGTTTCTACAAACTGAGCATTGCACAGCTTCGCTTGAGAATTTGTTTCCTTTTCATTTTTGTACAGAGCTACTATCAACATGTTGATTAAACTTAACTCCTTTGCAGCTTTAGGTTGTCAGGGAATTTATTTTGCTTTTGTATTTTTTTTTACAGTCCTTTGAATATGAACATAGGTTTTACATATGATCATATATTTGATAATGTGTTTGTTTAATTCATCCACAGTCATGTCATTTAAGTATCAAAATGATACATTACTGAATATAAAAGAATGTTAATGAGACATTAAAAATGTCAATCTATACATGTAAACAATTATAGTTATATACACTAACACCTGCAATTTATATAACTAATGTATATTACATTAAAGAAAGTGATATTTAATACAACTATGTTAAAGTAAACAATATAATATACAATTATATTTTTAGAACAATATTTTATATATACAGAACAATATTCTTACCTTCTATGCTCTGTTCCTCCATATTTTTGCATTGATGATATTTTGACACAATATTCATGCAAGTGAATATTTTTGTCAATCACTATGAAACTAATATTCCTGTCATGCGCCATGAAACCCTTTGGGGGTGTACATGCGCTTTATAAATCTGTTTTGAGATAGCATAACATAACATTACATTCACAACATTTTCCATGGGTCCTGGTCTGGATAAAGTGGGCACCCCAACACAAGTGCTTGATCCCATGTGCCTCAGATGGCCTTATGTAGGTATTTTACAGTGTTTATCACTAAATATCTAAAGAAAACAAATCTATGTGAATATCTTCTGTAAATGTTTACGGTGTGCCTAATTAGGTTACTGTGAAATTCCTAGTGCTATTCTATATATCACTACAGTATTCAGACATTGTGAGCCGCACTGGTGGATTTAGCATAGCAGATAGTCTGTGCAGTCAGTCCATAGAGAATTAGTGGCTCATTACCAGTTGTGAAGTCCCTGGACCACCATGGTGACAGTCTGACCGCCGTCAGGACGGCCATATTATGAGTCATGCAGGCCTATTGAGAAAGGACCGCCGCAGTCACGCTGCGGTCCTACCGTCAACGCCAGGCAGCACAGCCCACTTGGTCATGAGGAAGGCTGGTGGAGCCTGGGTCCTCGCCAGATGCATTATGGGGTTGCACACCACCAATGTGACCGTGGCTGCCCAACCACCATGTCTCAGCAGCTACAACTGCACAGTATACAGCGAGACACTGACCTGGAGGCAGCCTTACACGTCCGATACCGCCATGGAGCTCATCACACACATCCTACCGCTGCTGCTGATTATCAATGGATCACCAAATCAACGCCACCATGGGCGCAACCGACAGTAAGTACACACACCTACCTGTATCATTAACCTTTAAAACAGATCGCAGCGCCGCAGTCCAAAACATACATTAAGACGGACACATCCACAGTCACAATACTCCCCCTTTGGGCAGCCCACTCACACTGCACTGCAACACCACACAAAAACACACAGCCACACATCCCAGGTACAGTGGGAGTTACACAACATTGTCTCACACATCACCAACAACAAACAAACATCACATATCCAGATACAACTCACACACTCACATTCCACTTTTGCCAAGGATAGTCATCACAGACAACACAAATATGTATCGATGTGGCATGGAACACAAACACTACCATTAAAAAGCCTTGCAATGGACACACATCACAGCACAATGGAAGGACAATGGCATTCACAATACACAGAGAGACAAATAGGCAAAGAGCGCTATATTACCAGTACCTGCACAATAGGGATAGGGGCATCACAAACACTCAGGGAAGGAGGCTGCACGGGACACATATCACTTTGCACACGCCCCTCAGGTACATGTACTCAGGAACTGACCCTACATGTGTCACAGGGGCAAACAGCACTAGACCAAAATGTCATGCCCATCTGCACAATGTGAAGTGCAAGTCAATAAAGCATATACTACTCCAACTGCATGAGACCTACATCTACAGGAACTATCTGCAAGAGACACACACCTAAATGGACACATGCACAGTCAATTGCAAACAGAGGTAGCACAACTGAACACACTCCAGGTCTGCACAAACAAAATTCAAGCTGACACACATCACATTAATACATAAGCAGTGTCAGTGGGGGGACACGTCTAACACCATACATGCTCACATTGGAAAATACAAGACTAAATACTTACCTGAACAAACAGTACACAATCCCATGACACCACCATTGCAATCACACGCTCATACCTACACACTCAACATATACCCGTCTTGGGGGACACCAGCACTGCCCACAAAGTCACATATTGCAAACAACAGCACATGGATCAGCAACCAGGCTGAAACACACACACACACACAACTGTAAGCACAAAAGACCAGTCACTCGTGAAGAACTTAAAGGCAGAAAAGGAATTGCATGACAAAGTTGTACCCAACAAATAACTGTTTGGGTTTATTTTAGAAGAAAATATAAAACACCCAAGGCCATTGGCCAGTCCAAGAATCGAATGTTCATGCACATCCCCTGCTCAGACTTGACTCCTTAACCGCCAGGGAACCTCCACAGGAAGAGACATCTAGGGGGCAGGCAGGCACTTCAGGGATTATCCGGGGGTGGAAGAGTTGGATTTTGGAGGTGGGGGCTTCGGAGGGGTGGTCTTCTTTTTGGGAGGGGTGGGCACTTGAAGGGGGGCAGGGGGCCTTGGAGATGTAAGGGATGGACTGGGAGCTAGGTGCGGGCCTCTTGGGTTTGGGACGTGGGGTGGAGCAAAAGGGGTAAGGTCCAAGTCAAACAAAAAAAACTTTCTTAGGGACACAGGGATGGTCATCAGAAGGGGGTCGGGATTTGGAGGTTGAGGTGTGGTTGTAGGCTGTGTTGGTGTGGATGTCATGAGTGCGTGCTTCAGGGAGGTATGCTTGTGTTTGGTGGGTGTCTTTTGGGTGGGAGAGTGAGTGCGTTTGTGTGTCTCAGGAGTACAGGAGTTGAAGGTGCTGGGGGATGAACTGGTGGATGTGTGTGTCTTTGTTGGGGCGGTGACTGTTGGATGGCTGGATGTGGTGGAGTTCTGTGTGTCTGTAGTTGTGGTGTCTGTGGGTATGGTGCTTGTGGTGGCTGTCTGGGGGTCTGCTGGGGTGGTGTCTGTGGGTATATGATAGGTGTTGTGGGTGTGTCACTGACTGTGTGTGTGTCACAGACTGTTGGTGTGATGCCTGTGGGTATGCTAGATGTCATGTGTGTGATTCTGGGGGAGGTAGGGGTCTCCAGGGAGATTGTGACTGTTGTTGTGTCTGTGGGTGGCTGTTGTTTGTGTGCATGCCCGTGTGTTTTGTGGTGCTTGTGTTTGTGCATGCACCTTTTGGCTGTTGATGTGCATACCTGTGGATCTGTCTGTGTGCCTTGGGTAGGTAGGGGAAGGGGGGAATTTGGGGTGGGAAGATGAAGTTGGAGGGGGGACAGAAGGTGGGGTGTGACTGGCTGCCATCAGTGAGTAGACCAGAACCTCAAAAGATCTCTGTATGCCAACCTTTACATCATAAATACTTTCCAAGAACACATTGGTTTGTTGTAGTTGGGTGGCCAATCCCTGGATGGCATTCACAGTGGCTGACTGACCCACAGAGATCATTCTCAGGAGGTCAATAGCCTCCTCACTGAGGGCAGCAGAGGTAACAGAGTCTGGGCTGGAGGTGCCTGCAGTGAAGGAGACGCCCACCCTCTTGGGTGAGCGGGCACAGCCAACTTGGTGGGGAGCAACAGGGAGGACTGAGATAGAACAGGTTGGCGGACAAGGATGGTGCAGGGGGATGCCCCGATGGGTCTGCCACCACTGGAGGAGGAATGTAGATCGGGTCTCCCCTGTGGCACTCCCTTCGCCTTCCGGGCCACTTGGTCCCTCTGTGTCAGTGGTGTGTTTACCCGAGGGCCCGTGGCCAGATGTTCCCCCACTCCGCTCTGCCCCATCTCCTCTGCTTGCCTGTGCTGATGCTGCCAAGACAAAAAGGAATAGGGTCATCACATGTCCATGATCAAAAATGAACAGCTCTGATTAGCAAACATTACCATGATGTCAAGTAGGCTCCAGCAATAAACTCCACCTAAGTGGCCCATACATTTGCCATATCATGCATGCATGTCACCTGACTTATCAACAGTTGCCCACAGGGAATTCTGGATCTCAGACAACTACAATTGCATGGCTGAATTTGTGCAATCACAATAACCGTTCGACAACCACGGAGACCTCATTACCCTCAAAGCTCTGACCCATGGAGCAGATCTCAGTCACCAGTTGGCATACAATAGTAGGCCAATGCAAAGTCCATTTCTACAGATCCCACACAAGGTCATGCACACATCTAATTGTCACATACATAATGGTACAACAATAAGAAATGATGCTCAAAAACTCAGCCATGTTGATGAGAAAGTGCCTGGAGAAGGTGACATGGAAATGCCCATGTCTTACTGGAAACATATCAACAACGTACACTTCACCAAGTGATATTTGTCCCCACAGTATCAATGTTACTCAGATAGGCCACACATGCGGCACGGAAATTAACACTGTAGAAATCATGTCCAATATGTCAGGGAGAGATGTCCCTAAAATACACAACACAATGAGTCAGCAAGCATCAGAGTATCCAGCACCAATGTCTGGCACCCCTCATAATGACATTTTCTGAGTGTTTCAATAGAAGCCATTACTCCTCTGCATGTTGGAAAGACACAGAAGTTGCAAGGACTTGAGGAAGACCCTCAACCTGTTGCCCAATGGGAAGCTACATCACTGTCCCCATCTTTGTCATGCAAACCCAGATGTCTGTCTGTGGATGAATGCCTGTACCCAAACACATGGGTCCAAAACATAACATACATGTGCCATATCATATGCATGCATGTCACCTGACTTATCAACAGTTGCCCACAGGGAATTCTGGATCTCAGACAACTACAATTGCATGGCTGAATTTGTGCAATCACAATAACCGTTCGACAACCATGGAGACCTCATTACCCTCAAAGCTCTGACCCATGGAGCAGATCTCAGTCACCAGTTGGCATACAATAGTAGGCCAATGCAAAGTCCATTTCTACAGATCCCACACAAGGTCATGCACACATCTAATTGTCACATACATAATGGTACAACAATAAGAAATGATGCTCAAAAACTCAGCCATGTTGATGAGAAAGTGCCTGGAGAAGGTGACATGGAAATGCCCATGTCTCACTGGAAACATATCAACAACGTACACTTCACCAAGTGATATTTGTCCCCACATTATCAATGTTACTCAGATAGGCCACACATGCGGCATGGAAATTAACACTGTAGACATCATGTCCAATATGTCAGGGAGAGATGTCCCTAAAATACACAACACAATGAGTCAGCAAGCCCCAGAGTATCCAGCACCAATGTCTGGCACCCCTCATAATGACATTTTCTGAGTGTTTCAATAGAAGCCATTATTCCTCTGCATGTTGGAAAGACACAGAAGTTGCAAGGACTTGAGGAAGACCCTCAACCCGTTGCCCAATGGGAAGCTACATCACTGTCCCCATCTTGGTCATGCAAACCCAGATGTCTGTCTGTGGATGCATGCCTGTACCCAAACACATGGGTCCAAAACATAACTGCAAGTCACTCCATGATGCATGCCAACAGTCAGGGCACATACCTTAACCACTACACATGTGCAGTGTATTTTTCCACCCAATGACACTGTCATGTCCCTCATTGCTCATGCAATTGTACAAGTCAAATGACATACTATGACGCATGAGGGGACGTGTTAGACAATACACAATGGTGACAAACTCATGTATGTGGCACAACCTGAAATGTATCCCCACTGTAAATGTACTATTCCACAGTTTGCCATGCACATATATGTGAGGGAATACAGACATCATCCCATCAACATAGGTATACTATGCATGAAACTGCAGGTTACAATTGTTTTCTACAGAAAAAGGGACACATGCTGACATGTAGGAAGAAGGAATGTTTGCAACAGTGATGGCACATAATTAATTGCAATGGACATTCCCCACTTACCAAGGAAAAGTAGTGATCTATAGCTGCATCCAAAGAACAATGTAAGCCCTGTCACGTGTATGTTGGACACCTTCACATTACAGACTGCAGTGAGGCACCAGCATACATCATGCACTAAAGAAAACAAGATTCTGGGTAGCAGATGCCAACATACTGTAAAGAAATGGCTCCCTGTTGCAGTTACCCCCCACTTTTTGCCTGATACTGATGCTGACTTGACTGAGAAGTGTGCTGGGACCCTGCTAACCAGGCCCCAGCACCAGTGTTCTTTCACCTAAAATTTACCATTGTCTCCACAATTGGCACAACCCTGGCACCCAGGTAAGTCCCTTGTAACTGGTACCCCTGGTACCAAGGGCCCTGATGCCAGGGAAGGTCTCTAAGGGCTGCAGCATGTCTTATGCCACCCTAGGGACCCCTCACTCAGCACAGACACACTGCTTGCCAGCTTGTGTGTGCTGGTGGGGAGAAAATGACTAAGTCGACATGGCACTCCCCTCAGGGTGCCATGCCAACCTCACACTGCTTATGGCATAGGTAAGTCACCCCTCTAACAGGCCTTACAGCCCTAAGGCAGGGTGCACTATACCACAGGTGAGGGCATAGGTGCATGAGCACTATGCCCCTACAGTGTCTAAGCAAAACCTTAGACATTGTAAGTGCAGGGTAGCCATAAGAGTATATGGTCTGGGAGTCTGTCAAAAATGAACTCCACAGCTCCATAATGGCTACACTGAATACTGGGAAGTTTAGTATTAAACTTCTCAGAATAATAAACCCACACTGATGCCAGTGTTGGATTTATAAAAAAATGCACACAGAGGGCATCTTAGAGATACCCCCTGTATTTTTCCCAATTGTTCAGTGCAGGACTGACTGGTCTCTGCCAGCCTGCTGCTGAGAGACGAGTTTCTGACCCCATGCGGTGAGAGCCTTTGTGCTCTCTGAGGACAGAAACAAAGCCTGCTCTGGGTGGAGGTGCTTCACACCTCCCCCCTGCAGGAAGTGTAACACCTAGCAGTGAGCTTCAAAGGCTCAAGCTTCGTGTTACAATGCCCCAGGGCACTCCAGCTAGTGGAGATGCCCGCCTCCTGGACCCAGCCCCCACTTTTGGCGGCAAGTCCAGGAGAGATAATGAGAAAAACAAGGAGGAGTCACTGGCCAGTCAGGACAGCCCCTAAGGTGTCCTGAGCTAAGGTGACTCTGACTTTTAGAAATCCTCCATCTTGTAGAAGGAGGATTCCCCCAATAGGGATAGGAATGTGACCCCCTCCCCTTGGGAGGAGGCACAAAGAGGGTGTACCCACCCTCAGGGCTAGTAGCCATTGGCCACTAACCCCCCAGACCTAAAAACACCCTTAAATTTAGTATTTAAGGGCTTCCCTAAACCTAAGAATTGAGATTCCTGCAACTTACCGAAGAAGAAGACTGCTGAGCTGAAAACCCCTGCAGAAGAAGAAAGAAGACACCAACTGCTTTGGCCCCAGTCCTACCGGCCTGTCTCCTGCCTTCTAAAGAAACCTGCTCCAGCGACGCTTTCTCCAGGACCAGCGACCTCTGAATCCTCAGAGGACTGCCCTGCTTCAAGAGGAACAAGAAACTCCCGAGGACAGCGGCCCTGTTCCAAAAAGACTGCAACTTTGTTTCAAAGGAGCAGATTTAAAGACCCCTGCAATCCCCGCAAGAAGCGTGAGACTTGCAACACTGCACCCGGCGACCCCGACTCGACTGGTGGAGAACCAACACCTCAGGGAGGACCCTCCGGCGACTCTGAGACTGTGAGTAACCAAAGTTGTCCCCCCTGAGCCCCCACAGCGACGCCTGCAGAGGGAATCCCCAGGCTCCCCCTGACCGCGACTGCCTGACTCTAAAATCCCGACGGCTGGAAAAGACCCTGCACCCGCAGCCCCCAGCACCTGAAGGATCGGAACTTCAGTGCAGGAGTGACCCCCAGGAGACCCTCTCCCTTGCCCAGGTGGTGGCTACCCCGAGGAGCCCCCCCCTTGCCTGCATCGCTGAAGAGACCCCTTGGTCTCCCATTGATTTACATTGGAAACCCGACGATTGTTTCTACACTGCACCCAGTCGCCCCAGTGCCGCTGAGGGTGTACTTTTTGTGTGAACTTGTGTCCCCCCCGGTGCCCTACAAAACCCCCCTGGTCTGCCCTCCGAAGACGCGGGTACTTACCTGCTGGCAGACTGGAACCGGGCACCCCCTTCTCTCCATTGAAGCCTATGCGTTTTGGGCACCGCTTTGAACTCTGCACCTGACCGGCCCTGAGCTGCTGGTGTGGTAACTTTGGGGTTGCTCTGAACCCCCAACGGTGGGCTACCTTGGACCCCAATCCTAACCCCGTAGGTGGTTTACTTACCTGCAAAACCTAACAATACTTTACCTCCCCCAGGAATTGTGAAAATTGCACTGTGTCCACTTTTAAAACAGCTATTTGTGTTTTATGTGAAAAGTATATATGCTACTATAATTATTCAAAGTTCCTAAAGTACTTACCTGCAATACCTTTCAAATGAGATATTACATGTAGAATTTGAACCTGTGGTTCTTAAAATAAACTAAGAAAATATATTTTTCTATAACAAAACCTATTGGCCTGGATTTGCCTCTGAGTGTGTGTTCCTCATTTATTGCCTGTGTGTATGTACAACAAATGCTTAACACTACTCCTTTGATAAGCTTACTGCTCGACCACACTACCACAAAATAGAGCATTAGTATTATCTCTTTTTGCCACTATCTTACCTCTAAGGGGAACCCTTGGACTCTGTGCATACTATTCCTTACTTTGAAATAGTGCATACAGAGCCAACTTCCTACATTGGTGGATCAGCGGTGGGGTACAAGACTTTGCATTTGCTGGACTACTCAGCCAATACCTGATCACACGACAAATTCCCAAAATTGTCATTAGAAATTGATTTTTGCAATTTGAACTATTTTTCTAAATTCTTAAAAGTCCTGCTAGGGCCTTGTATTAGTCCCTGTTTAGCATTTCTTTTAGAGTTTAAAAGTTTTGTGAAAGTTTGAATTAGAACCTAGAACTAGTTTTAGATTCTTAAAAAGTATTCCAACTTTTAGAAGCATAATGTCTAGTACAGAGATGAATGTGGTGGAACTCGACACCACCCCTTACCTCCATCTTAAGATGAGGGAGCTAAGGTCACTATGTAAAATAAAGAAAATAACAATGGGCCCCAGACCTTCCAAACTACAGCTCCAGGAGCTTTTGGCAGAGTTTGAAAAGGCCAACCCCCCTGAGGATGGAAACACAGAGGATGAAGATAGTGACTTGGAGGAAAATTCCCCCCTACCAGTCCTAACTAGGGAGAACAGGGCCTCTCAAGCCCTGTCTCCAAACATAATAGTCAGAGATGCTGGTTCCCTCACGGGAGGGACCAACCTCTCTGAAATCACTGAGGATAACTCCAGTGAAGAGGACATCCAGCTAGCCAGGATGGCCAAAAGATTGGCTTTGGAAAGACAGATCCTAGCCATAGAAAGGGAAAGACAAGAGATGGGCCTAGGACCCATCAATGGTGGCAGCAACATAACTAGGGTCAGAGATTCTCCTGACATGTTAAAAATCCCTAAAGGGATTGTGACTAAATATGAAGATGGTGATGACATCACCAAATGGTTCACAGCTTTTGAGAGGGCTTGTGTAACCAGAAAAGTGAACAAATCTCACTGGGGTGCTCTCCTTTGGGAAATGTTCACTGGAAAGTGTAGGGATAGACTCCTCACACTCTCTGGAAAAGATGCAGAATCCTATGACCTCATGAAGGCTACCCTGATTGAGGGTTTTGGATTCTCCACTGAGGAGTACAGGATTAGGTTCAGGGGGGCTCAAAAATCCTCGAGCCAGACCTGGGTTGATTTTGTTGACTACTCAGTGAAAACACTGGATGGTTGGGTAACTGGAAATGAAGTGCATGACTATGTTGGGCTTTATAATTTGTTTATGAAAGAACACATTTTAAGTAACTGCTTCAATGAAAAGTTGCATCAGTATCTGGTAGACCTAGGTCCAATTTCTCCCCAAGAATTGGGAAAGAAGGCAGACCACTGGGTCAAGACTAGGGTAACCAAAACTTCCACTGGGGGTGACCAAAAGAAAGGGGTTACAAAGCCTCCCCAGGAGAAAGTGGGTGACACTAGAAACAAAGAAAAAGAGTCCTCTGTAGGCCCCCAAAAACCAGACCAGGTGGGTGGGCCCAGAGACACAACCCAAAACAAAGGTGTGTACCAGGGTAAGAACTGGGATGCCACTAAGGCATGGTGCCATAACTGTAAACAGACAGGGCACCACACCAAGGACACTTCGTCTCCCAAAAACAAACCCCCTAGCAAAATCCCAGGGGTGACCAGTGTAGCCATTGGGGATGACTCCTCAGATGAGAAGGTCTTCATAGCCTTCAACTGGAAAAAGGGCCCAACAGGTGAGTTGGAGATTCCAGAGGGAAGTAGACACTTCCACCACCTACTGGTGAATGGAATCCCAGCCACTGCCCTGAGAGACACTTGTGCCAGTCACACTATTGTGCATGACAGGCTGGTGTTCTCCAACCAGTACATCCCAGGTGAGATGGCCAGAGTAAGAGTTAGCCCAGACAGGGTCACTGATAGGCCTATGGCTTTTGTGCCCATAGAAGTGGGTGGGACTTTTAGCTGGAGAAGGGTGGTAGTCAGTACAGACCTCCCCCTTGATTGTCTCCTTGGAAATGACTACCCAGAGGTTAGTCAGAGCCCAAGAGAGGAACTGGTCCAGTGCCAGTCCTCTCCCAAGGATTCTGGAGATGCTGCCTCTGCAGTAACTGCAAGCAGGCCCCAGAAGAAAAAGAAAAGAAAACAGTGTAGGAAGGGTGGACAACCTTTAGCCAAGGTTCCAGCAAGCCAAGGAGATTCTGCTCCAGTAGGGGAGAACTCCAAAAGTGGCACTGGTAAAGTCCAACCTAACCCACAAGAAGTCCTGGCTAGTCAGGCAACTGTTAAAACTGAGTGGGTGGCTCCTCAGCTAACAGAAGAAAGAGTGGAAGAAGGGTGTTTACTACAAGATGTGGTAACCCCCCACTCTAATACAGCAGACAGGCACCCTGAACCCAAAGAAGCCTGTAACTTAGCCCCTTCCCTTGTAGGTGAAGAGCTAAAGGTGTGGTTCTGGGCACTGACAGCTGTCAGTGGCTTCTGCTGGGTGTTAGCCTTAATGGCTGCACTATCCTTGGCAAGGTGGTCTGACCCCATACCAAATAGCAAGTTAGGCCCCCTGACCCTGTTGGTCATGGTGGGGTTACTCCAGCTCTGGGTAACCTCTTTGGGTAAGCTAGGGGTGACCCTGGCTAAGATAAGATTAGCAGAGGTGGATACCTCTAACCCCAAAATAGAGAGAATGGGTGGAGACCTTAAAGACACAGACAAGAGGCAATTCAGACTAGGTCCTATCACTGTGGAAGTGGGTCAGTTCCCCAGAGGGAATGACCTGAACAGGAGGATGTAAGGCAGAGTAGGCCCTGCAACAAACCAGCCTATTTCCTCTACTCTTCCTCGCCTGACAGACTAGGAAGACTCTCCTAGCTTTTGCTGAGTCTCCTGGCCTGTGGGCTGGGGGGGGTTGTGTAAAGAAATGGCTCCCTGTTGCAGTTACCCCCCACTTTTTGCCTGATACTGATGCTGACTTGACTGAGAAGTGTGCTGGGACCCTGCTAACCAGGCCCCAGCACCAGTGTTCTTTCACCTAAAATTTACCATTGTCTCCACAATTGGCACAACCCTGGCACCCAGGTAAGTCCCTTGTAACTGGTACCCCTGGTACCAAGGGCCCTGATGCCAGGGTAGGTCTCTAAGGGCTGCAGCATGTCTTATGCCACCCTAGGGACCCCTCACTCAGCACAGACACACTGCTTGCCAACTTGTGTGTGCTGGTGGGGAGAAAATGACTAAGTCGACATGGCACTCCCCTCAGGGTGCCATGCCAACCTCACACTGCCTATGGCATAGGTAAGTCACCCCTCTAACAGGCCTTACAGCCCTAAGGCAGGGTGCACTATACCACAGGTGAGGGCATAGGTGCATGAGCATTATGCCCCTACAGTGTCTAAGCAAAACCTTAGACATTGTAAGTGCAGGGTAGCCATAAGAGTATATGGTCTGGGAGTCTGTCAAAAACGAACTCCACAGCTCCATAATGGCTACACTGAATACTGGGAAGTTTAGTATTAAACTTCTCAGAATAATAAACCCACACTGATGCCAGTGTTGGATTTATTAAAAAATGCACACAGAGGGCATCTTAGAGATACCCCCTGTATTTTTCCCAATTGTTCAGTGCAGGACTGACTGGTCTCTGCCAGCCTGCTGCTGAGAGACGAGTTTCTGACCCCATGCGGTGAGAGCCTTTGTGCTCTCTGAGGACAGAAACAAAGCCTGCTCTGGGTGGAGGTGCTTCACACCTCCCCCCTGCAGGAAGTGTAACACCTAGCAGTGAGCTTCAAAGGCTCAAGCTTCGTGTTACAATGCCCCAGGGCACTCCAGCTAGTGGAGATGCCCGCCTCCTGGACCCAGCCCCCACTTTTGGCGGCAAGTCCAGGAGAGATAATGAGAAAAACAAGGAGGAGTCACTGGCCAGTCAGGACAGCCCCTAACGTGTCCTGAGCTAAGGTGACTCTGACTTTTAGAAATCCTCCATCTTGTAGAAGGAGGATTCCCCCAATAGGGATAGGAATGTGACCCCCTCCCCTTGGGAGGAGGCACAAAGAGGGTGTACCCACCCTCAGGGCTAGTAGCCATTGGCTACTAACCCCCCAGACCTAAACACACCCTTAAATTTAGTATTTAAGGGCTTCCCTGAACCTAAGAATTGAGATTCCTGCAACTTACCGAAGAAGAAGACTGCTGAGCTGAAAACCCCTGCAGAAGAAGAAAGAAGACACCAACTGCTTTGGCCCCAGTCCTACCGGCCTGTCTCCTGCCTTCTAAAGAAACCTGCTCCAGCGACGCTTTCTCCAGGACCAGCGACCTCTGAATCCTCAGAGGACTGCCCTGCTTCAAGTGGAACAAGAAACTCCCGAGGACAGCGGCCCTGTTCCAAAAAGACTGCAACTTTGTTTCAAAGGAGCAGATTTAAAGACCCCTGCAATCCCCGCAAGAAGCGTGAGACTTGCAACACTGCACCCGGCGACCCCGACTCGACTGGTGGAGAACCAACACCTCAGGGAGGACCCTCCGGCGACTCCGAGACTGTGAGTAACCAAAGTTGTCCCCCCTGAGCCCCCACAGCGACGCCTGCAGAGGGAATCCCCAGGCTCCCCCTGACCGCGACTGCCTGACTCTAAAATCCCGACGGCTGGAAAAGACCCTGCACCCGCAGCCCCCAGCACCTGAAGGATCAGAACTTCAGTGCAGGAGTGACCCCCAGGAGGCCTTCTCCCTTGCCCAGGTGGTGGCTACCCCGAGGAGCCCCCCCCCCTTGCCTGCATCGCTGAAGAGACCCCTTGGTCTCCCATTGATTTACATTGGAAACCCGATGCTTGTTTCTACACTGCACCCGGCCGCCCCAGTGCCGCTGAGGGTGTACTTTTTGTGTGAACTTGTGTCCCCCCCGGTGCCCTACAAAACCCCCCTGATCTGCCCTCCGAAGACGCGGGTACTTACCTGCTGGCAGACTGGAACCGGGGCACCCCCTTCTCTCCATTGAAGCCTATGCGTTTTGGGCACCGCTTTGAACTCTTCACCTGACCGGCCCTGAGCTGCTGGTGTGGTAACTTTGGGGTTGCTCTGAACCCCCAACGGTGGGCTACCTTGGACCCCAATCCTAACCCCGTAGGTGGTTTACTTACCTGCAAAACCTAACAATACTTTACCTCCCCCAGGAACTGTGAAAATTGCACTGTGTCCACTTTTAAAACAGCTATTTGTGTTTTATGTGAAAAGTATATATGCTACTGTAATTATTCAAAGTTCCTAAAGTACTTACCTGCAATACCTTTCAAATGAGATATTACATGTAGAATTTGAACCTGTGGTTCTTAAAATAAACTAAGAAAATATATTTTTCTATAACAAAACCTATTGGCCTGGATTTGCCTCTGAGTGTGTGTTCCTCATTTATTGCCTGTGTGTATGTACAACAAATGCTTAACACTACTCCTTTGATAAGCTTACTGCTCGACCACACTACCACAAAATAGAGCATTAGTATTATCTCTTTTTGCCACTATCTTACCTCTAAGGGGAACCCTTGGACTCTGTGCATACTACAGTATTCCTTACTTTGAAATAGTGCATACAGAGCCAACTTCCTACACATACACATTTACATAGACAGATATTGCATTGAAAATACTCACACAACAACAACAAACAGTACATGATTGATATCTGTACACAGCAATATGTTGTCCTGTCATAGCAAGTGGTTTGAAGATTCTACCCAGTTTTGTCCTAGGTCCCTGGCACAATAGGCAAGGCACATCAGTATAAAACACTTGACATGTCAACACAAACAATCTCGCATCTACTGTGTGACACATGGCTCATCCCTAATTGTTAAGGAGAGCAGTCAGAACATCGCTCAATCACTTGGCAATGTGACAGGCAGGATTATGCCCTGTACTCAACCCCTTGTGACTGCTGTGCTGCCCTCAAATGCCTATCAAGCTCCGGATAGTCCACGGCCAGAATGCAGGCCACTAGGGGGGCCATGGACTGATGGGCACCCCACCCATTTTGGGAGGACAGCCCCAGCTGGGCCTCTGCGATCTTCCGGGCCCAGTGTCTCAGGTCCTCCCACCTTTTCTTGCAGTGGGCCCTCCACCGACTGTGGACCCCAGGGTCCGCACCTTCTTGCCGATGGCTCTCCATATCCCTTTCTTTTGATGGGCGTTGACCTGTATGGATGCAACAGACAAATCAAGAGATCATGATCACAAGTTTCATCACAAATGGTTGAGCCACTTATGTCAGTTACATCAAGCTTAAAACTTTCCCATTTTTTCAGTACAAGTGTGACACATAAAAGCCAATAAGTACAGGGCCATGACTACAAACATACATTTCCCAATCTGTAGACCTACCCACCACCCTACTCACGCCCTACAATGACTAGGCAGGATTACTGACATTTTGCGGGACATGCTCTAGCAACCTGACTGAGATGTGAGCCACTGTGAGACATCACACCTCTGTGGCTTCTGGAAGGTAGACTCCTTAGGCATGAATGGACCAACACATTCACACTCTGTGACAATGACTCTCTGCATACAGTCCCTATAGGCTACTGCCAGAGTACAAACTCAAACATCATATATGGGTGACAATGAAGAGACTGGCATGGTGGGCACCGAAAGTGACTAGCCTGTCCATGTGTGGACATTTGCAATAACAAATGCAAACTCATGCCACTTCAGGAGTGCTATTCTGTGTTAGGTATCTGTACCACAGCACATGCTTTTGAACATATGTGTCCAGTCTACAGAGATAGCATCCAAAAAACAAAGGCATGCATTGTCCAGTTTCTGCTATGTGACCAAGCTACTGAGTCACATACCATGGTCTCCCAGGAATCAACACACTATCTGCACTGTGGAGACATCAGTTATGCAATGAGCCTGCACAGGACAAATATGACCTTTATGAAGGTGACAACAGGGCTGTGGGAATACTGGACCTATCAAGAGTCAGAGACACACATTGATAATGATGCTAAGTGTAGATCTGTCACAGATCAGTAACCTTCCCCTGAACCCATTCCTAATCTGATCAAAGGAATGAGGAATTCTGGGCAACATATTGGCCACATGACAGGATCTGCAGGGGTACAGGGAGTGGGCACAGTGCCACAGTTGCATAGCCACAGTTACTCCTCCCCTGCCTAGACAAGGACCCATACCGGGAGATGCATGTGACAGGCCCTGGTCTCTGCAGGTTGAGCAGACATAACCCACATGACACTACATTCCCATCATTTCCATGCATTACCTTACAACATGTAGCCAACAGCAAATTGGCTTGTTGTGTGGGTGCCGACCTGAAGGGCAGACAAAGTGATGACATGCTTTACAAACAGCAGTCTAGCAAGGGCAGATATGTGAAGAAATCTCTGTGCAACATACAAATAGCTCACATTCACAACTGACACCTACAACATGCATACTCAGTTCATGCTGTCATGTACATACATTTTGTCTCACAAATACAACATTCATGAGGAAATAGATGTCAGTGGATGGCTGTAATGTCACCTCACCTAGTTCTGTGCATCCAACGCAAAGTGGATCAGGGAACACAAAACACCACACACACCACAATGTGAATGAATTCAACGTATGGCACTGGCCACCAATACCTGCACATTGACTCTCCAGTTGGTGCCACACAGAGTGCACCTACAGGCACATGAGTATTCAATCTGTCACACATGAGCACAATCTAGCCTATGAGGAGGGAAAGGATGGTGAAGTACAGAGTAAACTGTGCACATGAGGCACTTACCTGCTCCCCTGGTGCACCATAGAGCTGTTCATACAGGTGTAGGACCTTAGTCACCAGCCTCTCCAACTCCTCTGGTGAGAAGGAAGGGGCTCTATCGTCTGCTGGACGTGGCATGATTGCTTCCAAAGGTGGTACACAGCAGCTTGGTAGTGGAGGTGTTGCTATCCCCAGTGCCAAGAGTCAAGTGAGGGATTTTGCAGAACATGGCGGTCACGTCCTCCACGGATGCAGTCGTCACCACTGGCATCCACTGCGGTTGCAACCGCCATGACGACTTCCGTCTGTGGTCTCGGGCAGTTCCTATTGTTGAGTCAGTTGAGTAAGTCAAGCGACGCCATTTTAGAGGCCTAAAATGTGTGATTGGGGTTTAAGAACTGCGACACACCTTAGAAAATGTTGTTGTGAGCACAAAAACCTGCTCTTCTTGTCTTGTAATGTTGGTCCTACTACTCAAACACTATTGTATTATGTTGCAAGGCACAGATGGCAATTTACAGTGGGGCACAGTCCACCCCCGTCAAAGGACAATTTTATTTTTCCGCTCAGGACATTCAAGTGCCGTTTTTGATGCAAAATTTTGATTTAGGTCCAGATTCATGATGTGTACACATGTGTGGCACACCAAGGGGGGTAACATGTGACCCTCGTGTTATTAGCAGCTATGATGTGTACTGTTTGCCATGTCCATCCCTTCTAAATTGTCTTGCCACATGGTATCCTTGACTTGCATCTTGTATGTTGCTGTGGACACAATAACTAATGTCAGTACTCATTTCTTGTCATATACAGGTACCCAAGGAGAGGGAGGATGCGACAACCACCTGTCACCGCCATACCTACAGACCATGGAAGAAAGACATATCATCCTCCTTTACCGTCAGAATTTGCAAACAATAGTGGACTTATGTTGTCAGTTGGAGCCAGATATGATGCCATTTATTAGTTATCCAACCAGCATACCACCCATTGTACAAGTCATGTCAGTGTTACACTTCCTAGCGACAGGATCTTTCCAACATACAGTGACCCAAACTGGTGGCATGTCACAACTTATGTTCAGTCTGGTGTTGAATGATGTCCTGTCAGCAATGCTGAAACATATTGACAGCTATATTCAGTTTCCCTGACGTGAGGATTTAGCCCATGTGAAGGCTGACTTTTATGGTTTTGCACCCATCCCACATGTGGTGGGGCTATTCATTGCACACATGTTGGCTTGGACCCACTGCATGCCAACGAACAAGTATACTACAACAGAAATAACTTCCATTCTATCAATGTCTAAGTTGTATGTTTGGCTGACCCATACACTTCACAGGTCTGCGCCCATTATCCGGGTTCAGTCTATGATGCCTTCACTATGCCGAACAGCACTATCCCCCGTCTGATGTCACGACTGTACCCACAAAGGGCCTGGCTGTTTGGCAAGTAATATTTGTCCTGTTTGTGTGTGTGCGATGTCGGGTGCAACAATTCTAATTAGAGGGACTCATAGTTGCACATATGTACTTAACAGGAGACTCTGCACATCCAAACCATCCTTGGTTGTTGACGCCAATCAGGAATCCAACTACGCCAGGGAAAGTCCGCTTCAATAAGCGGGCTTTTGAGCTCCTGAAGGCCAATTGTAGGTGTCTGCACCGCACTGGTGGAGCCCTCCTCTACTCATCTAGTAAAGTTTGTCCTTTAGAGGAATATCCCATACACCCCATATGAGGGGGGAGTCTGATGTGCCGCCGGGTGAGTCTCCTGAAATGCCAAGTGAGGATGACAGTAGTAAACAGGAAGGAGCTGACTTGTGGGAAGATCTCAACTACTTTTCTTGACTGTACGTATGTCATGTGATGTTATGACTGACTGTACAAAGAACTGTAGTTGTCAGAATGTGTGGAGTAGAGTGTTTTGGCAAAACACTGGGGTGCTAAGGCTCTGAAACATTCAGCCAAAGGGTGCTGGAAGAGTTAGCCTTTGACATATCCCCACCTTGATGTTGCTGCTTTGATTGTGTCAGTCTCATTGCAATGTGACCTCATTTCCAGATGCTGGCAATGTGATGTGTGTAATAGGTATGTTTTCAAATCTATACAAATTGTTTTGTCTTTATACAAGTATCTTCACCATGGCATCCTCATGTGGGCATTTCAGAGTTGTGGCATTGGCAGGTATCTAATGCTGTTCTGGCATAGGAAGTGGGCATGGATTGTTTCAGGTATTGTAGGTCACAGATTTGGGGTATCTGAGACTTGTGCCAAGGCAGCTTGAACAGTGTTTGGGTAAAAGGTCTGAAGTGCACAATATACTTGTTTTTTTGTGTTGTGTTGGACTGATTGCATCATATGTGTGATTGTGGGCATGAAATATGTTGTCATCAAGTTCAAGCCAAGCAGTCACCATTCACATAGGCTGAACATTCTTCTTGTATGACCTGTAGGTAGCTGTAGTTATGTTTCATAATTGCAGGCCACAGTGCCTGCGCCACAACACTGACATATGTTTGTGTCATACCACCAGATGCATAGTAGTTGGATTATGATGGACCTATGATCAGGGACTGTTGTACTGCCTTCTGCCTTTATCTTGGTTTATGCAATGTTGGATTACTTGGTTTTGGTAAGTGATAAGGCTCAAGCTGGTGATACAGTTCACTTCTCTGTTTGCTTATTCTACAGGACAATGTCTGACAAGGCCCTTCCTTCTGTGGTCTGTGAGACTGTACCTCCATATATCTACCTTGATACAATATGAGCCAGCCATTCTTGGCTATGACAGTCCAGACATATAGACAGCTGATGTGCTGTACAATGTTTGGTGTGACCGGACATTTGTACCAATGTGCTTGTGTGTGTTGGTTGTAATCCTTAGTAGGACACTACTTGTAACACATCCCTCCTTGCACTAGTATCTTGTGTCTTCATCATTTGCTTCACATGGTCCTACATATTAACATAGCAACAATTGAAATTGAAGCAATCAAACACCTTCTTTGTGATAAGTATTTCTCATTGTGAATTTGTGCACAGAATAAAAATAAGGGACATGACGGAACAGAAAAGTGTAGGATTCATTCAAGGTGGATAGAAGCATTGTAGTAGATGCCACAGCATTGGAAGTCCAAAGTCCAAGTGTACTACTCCTAAAGGAAATGGATAGTAGGTCAAGAACTGTCAACAGAATGAATATGGTGAACACAAAGGAGTTCCAGCAGGAAGTGGTCACTTGCTGGCAGTGGTCAGTGTCTGGCCATCTGCACTCCTGGATTCTTAGCTGGACGTCCCCGCTTGCATGGAGGGGTGGGGCGCTGCTGCTACAGAGGCAGGGGTGTCTGGCGCTGGTTCTTCCTCTGACAGGGCCTCCTTTCCAATGTCTGCCACCGATGAAGAAGGGCCTGGTGTTGCTGCACCAAAGGAAGAGGTGGAGTGTTGCTGATGATCCCTATCAGGTACTGCTAATGTCCCTCAAAACCTCTGTTAGGGAGGGCAGGTTGGTATTTGTGGCCTCCCACTGTTGAAGCATATCCCTATGGATGTCTCCCTGCAGATGCTTCATCTCCTGGAGTTTGGAAAGTACCAGGTCCATCACACCATGGGACGACTGATAGACCACCAAGTCTTGGCTAAGAGTGTCCTGGTCGGGAGCATCCCCAGTGGACTCACCCCAATGGCCCACAACATCCGTTCCATGCACCCACAAGGTTGTGCTCTTGCCAGAGGGTGCCCCCTACTACTGGTTCCAAGACCATCATTGTCTGAGGTGTTGTGCTGCAACTCAGGATCCTGAACTGGGGGCACGAGATGGCTGCCACTGTCCTAGGGACACAGGTTGGGGGGGGGGGGCGAATGGCTTCCTGTGAGGTCAAGGCAACCAGGCCGGGAGGTCTTAATATGGCCATAGTGAGACCCACTGTAGGGGTCTGACCAAGTTGTTCAGATGGACCTGAACCATTCTCCATGTCCAGACATCCAGGAGTGTCATAATCACTGAGGGCTTCATCAATGGGAGTAGAGGCAGTCTTGTCTGTGGCCTCTGTGTGCCAGTGGCAGTTCAACCTGTTGATGTGAAAGATACAATGTTACTGGTTGTATTGTGACATCTACCTCCAAAACTTTACAGTGGCATTTTGTAAAGTCTGTGTAGATAGTTGATTTGCAAGTTATCATGTTGTGACAGGTACCCATGCTATTGGTTGTATTTACCTGACATTTATGAAGCATTCCAATTCCTTTTAAGTCAAGCAACTGCTGAATTTGTCAGTTTATTAGCACTTGGTAGGATGGGCTGAGATTGCCACTAGTGCAGGCAAAACAGTGACTGGGCAGGATGTGGCTTTGACCATTTTGAGGCCTACTATATTGTTATGAGGGCTGACCCAGGACTTTGTTGTATATGTGATTGGAGTCATCATGTGGTCAGTGCATTGTGAATGTGTCTGTAGCCAATACCATTCTGGTGATCCATCTTGAGGCCTTGTTGTTCATTTATTATGCACACTGGGTGAGCTGTCCTTCCTATCCTCAATAGTTTCATCTTGGTTTAGCAGTTCAGGGTTGAGGTAGATGGCCAGCCACATCTCTGAGTTGAGCGTTATCTGTATCTTGGTCCCTCCCAGGTGAGTAAACATCATTTGAGAGTGATCAGGCAAACGTTTTTGGACAAGTGACCACTGTTCTGCTATTTAGAGTCACTTGAACAGTGCCTCCTGGGAATTGAATTCAGGCCACTCCCCTAGTTCCCAACACAAGCCAAATGCTAGCCTCACAAGTGAGTAAACTTCCTTTTTGAGTACACTAACATACATTGGGTTGGGTGATTGGAGTTAGCAAAACAGGGCCCATTGGAGTATACATTCAGGTCACTTCCACTAGTTCCCAACACTAGACAAATGTGATCCTCCCAAGAGAGTAAACTTCCACTGTGAGTTAATGAACAAGGGTATTTGGACAGGGTGTGTATGGAATTGGAGAGACAGAGCCTCCTGGCTTTAGCAGTCATGTCACTCCCTCTACTTCATACACTTAAGAAATGTCATCACCCGATGAGTACTCTTCTTCTGTGACTTCCCAAACAGGAGTCTTTGGAAAAGAGGATACAGGACTAGTGGTTGGAGTGATAATAAGAGACCCTCCTGTGAGTTGCAGTCATGTAACTCCCTGTACTACACGCTGTACAAATGGTATTCTCACAGAACAGTACACTTCTATTGAGAGTTATGACACGGGGTCTTTGGACAAGAGAACACTGTGTTGGCATTTGGTTGTCTAGAAACAGGGCCTTCTGGCATCAGTAGTCATGTAACTCACTTTACGGCACATACTTTACAAATGGCATCCTCCCAGGTGAGTACACTTCAATTAAGAGTTAAGACACAGGGGTCCTTGGACAAGAGAGCACAGTGTTGGTGTTTGGTTTTCTAGAAACAGGGCCTCCTGGCATTAGCAGTCATGTAACACCCTGTACTACACACAGTTTACAAATGGTTTCTTCCCAGGTGAGCACATTTCACAAGAGAGTTGAGATAAATGGATCTTTTGAGGAGAGAACACTGGTCTGGTGTTTGGAGCTGGAGGAACAGTCCATTCTGGGAGTTGCAGTCCTGTCACTCTCACTACTCCCCAATACTTGACAAATGTCATCCCCCAAATGAGTAAACTTCATTTTGTAATTGACGAACAGTCGTCTTTGGAGAACACTGTACTTGTGTTTAGAGTTACAGATGCAGGGCCTGCTGTGAGTTTCAGTCATGTCACACAGTAGAGTACACACACCTGACCAATGTTTTCCCCCTAGTGAGCACACTTCAATTGAGAGTTCACAAACAGATGTTTTTGAGCAAGTGACCACTGGTCTGGTGCTTAGAGTTACACAACTAGTGCCAGCTGGTAGTTTTAGTCATGTCAGTCCATGTACTACACACATTATACAAATGTTATCCTCCTAGGTGAGTACACTTCAATTGGGAGATGACAAACAGGGGTCTTTGGAGCAGAGTACACTGGGCTGGTTTTTGGAGTTACAGGATCAGTGCCTGCTAGGAGCTGTAGTCATGTCAATCACTGAACTAAATACACTATACACAGATGTTGTTTCCCCAGGTGAGTCTACTTCAATTGTGAGATGCCAGACATGGGTCTTTGAAAAGGTGGACACCAGGCTGGTGAGTGGGGTGACAGTGAAGGTGGCAAAAGGTGGGCAGTGACCATGCGTGACAGAACATTTTGGTGACATTTTTATTGTTGTAACTTACCAGACTCCACTTCCCCAGGTACTCTTGCCAAGCCCTCATGATGCAGGATGGCAAAGACTTTGTCCTCCAAGGAATGGAGTTGTAAGGGAGGAATGGGAGTACCACTGCCAGTCTTCTTGGCCTTGCCCCTGAAGTCATTCCACCTCTTCATGATGTCCTCCTTTATGCACAAGGTGGGGCTTACCGCACTCACTTTGTTGACTATCCTAGCCCACATTTCCATTTTCCTGAGAGTAGTATGCTGGTTTTGGGCTCCGAACAGTTGTGGCTCTACTCTTGTGATTTCATTCACCATGACTCTTCACTCTTAATTAGTGAAACATGGAATTTTAAGATGTGCCATGGTTGAAAAAAATATATATTACAGGTGGCAGTAACTTACTAAAGAGGGGAAGTGCAAAAGGGTGTGCCTGGTCAAAAGTGCTTGCACGGTGTGGTACGGGATGTTGAAAAAAAGATTGAAGGGGTGCCTATTATATGGAATTACATTTTTTGTGAGCTCTGTCTTGCTGGCTCTTGCTGTGAAAATGCAGAGAACGGTGTTGTGTGCAGGGATGTGTTTTACAGTGCCCTTTGCAGGTGTGTTGAGTGTGGCAATATGTGTCAGCTGTATTTTCAAATCCATCCAATGTGCAGTTGTGTATTACTTTGGTGACCATGGACCTATGTGGTTCGGACCGCCATTGTCCGGCTGCCCTGAGTGCCCCCCACGGTGACTTTGGACTTGGAATACGGTCAGTGGTTGGTTGCAGAGCTGTCGGTGCTGGAGTTTGTGGGGCCGCCAAACTCTTAATGAGGCTTTAAGCGTTGGAATGCCATCAAAGGCGGACTCAAGGATTCACATGGGAAACTTGTGTTTAGAAAACCCAATGTCAGAAACAAGCAAAATAAAATGTTGCACATCTTTTCTGTTTTAACCATGTACTTACCAGTAGATAAGATGTCTTTCTTTTGTGGGGAAATAAAGTGATACACTGATTGGTTATGGTTCCTGGATAAATACTTTAAAGGCATGACTGCTGCACTGCATGGTATCTTTCCATGCAGCGCAAAAGTACACATTATTCAAAAATGTGTGTTTATGAAATTATAATTCCATTTTGGACAGTGCCCAATATATATATTTTTTATATATATTCTAGGATCAGAACACACTTGGACTTTTTGTTCATAAAATACTTATTATACATGGTGTTCTGAAAACCCAATATAAACATCAGTCTCTGATTTCTTTATAACCAGCGACTTTTGACACACCAGTTGCTGATTATAAAGAAAATGCATCAGAACTCAACTATAATAAGTAACTGCAAGCGAATTCTGACATCACAATGCCTGTTACCAGAGCCAGCAGCCAAGGTTAAAGGCAAGTCAGCTCAGGTCATGGATCATAACTGAAGAAGGTGTTTAAAGAAACTAAAATAGAAAGTTGCTTTTCTTTCTTCTGCTCTATTTTTTTTTAGCTTACAATGACAAGCAGAGAACACGTTTAATTTTTTGTACTCCAGTGATAGTTAGAGAACAGATAGAATCTTTCTGCATGTTTCTACACATTCTAAACTAGTGCAGAGTTTTTTGTTTTTTTTAAACTGACTTGTAGTGAACTGTTTCTAGTATCTGTTTGCAACAAATAACTAACTTGGTTTTGATGTGTTGAATTTTGCACTAGAGGTTTTATTTGTGTTCTTCATCTTTGCAAACATGCTTGCCCTTTCATATGAAAGAGCTACTCACCGGGTTTTTAAGTGGTTTGTGGGTAAGGTGATGGTGTGACCATGTATTTTTTTAAATGTTTTATTGGCTTTTAAAAAATGGAGAGAGATATAATTATCCCATAAACACAATACATTATAGCATGAAACAGAAGTGTAAATACCGTCCAATTCAGTGCAAATACCAATAAAGTGCTGAAATACAGACAACCAATTAGGCATGTTCACATAAAACGATATAACATAAAAAGATAACTCAGGCTAAAAGCAGGAAGACAAAATTCAAGCATCCTGTTATCCCACTGATGCAACACATTATAGCAGCAAACAGAGATTTAAATGCAAAGCAAATCAGTGCAAATAGCATTAAAGAATGGTAGTGGAGGCAGCAAGTAAAGCAAATTCACATAAAAAAAAAAAAGCACAGCACAAGCTGACGAAAGGAAGACAAAAAAAAATCAACTGATGTATGCTGTGTTAATACAACAGTTCACTGTTCAAAGCCTAAGCGTTCCAGGGTATACCTAACAGACATTACAGCTGTACAGTGCTAGTACATATACAGTTAACTCATATTATCGATCCACTTAGTAACTGACAACCAGATCCTAGCTCCCCACCATTGTGATTTTCACCCATTACACACATATAGGTTAATCTCCATATTCTGTGTTGCCAGGAACCAGGACCTCTATTCTGTAACTGTAGGTGACTCTGAACTTAGCCACCCTGATGCAATGCACAATCGTGCAAGAGCCAAAGCAACAAATAGCAGATACACCTCTTTTTCCAGATGGCCATTGCTGGGGTGATTTGGAACTGTTCACCTATAATCGAGTCAAGACAATTCCCAATCTCCCGTATGAAAGAGTTTAATACAGGACAAGCGAAAAACATATGTACAATTTCCGCCTGTTCTGCCCCGCACCGATGTAGGGCTCCTGCCCTGTTTACACAACTTGGCTGAAGTATAGTACAGATTAAGGGGGTCATTCCAACCCTGGCGGTCGGTGATAAAGCGGCGGCCAACCCGCCAACAGGCAGGCGGTCAAAAAAATGGAATTCTGACCCTGGCGGGAACCGCCAACACAGGCCGCCACTTTAACACTCCGACCGCCACGGCGGGACAGACAAACAGCGCGGCGGTCACCGCCAACAAGCAGGCGGCAGACAATGTACCGCCCACCCTATCACAACTCACCAATCCGCCACCTTTTCCGGGGCGGGAGCCCCGCCGATAAAAACACGGCGGAAACAGACTACGAACGGGAAAACGCTCACCTCTACACACTCCACGAGGAAGGAGGACAGCATGGAACCCGAATTAAACATCCTACCAGCTATTGTCTACCTGCTCATCTACAAGGAGTACGAACGCCGGCGCAGACGACAACGGTGAGTACTGCACCTACGACACTGGGGAGGGGGGAGGAGGAAAGCTTACGGGCACACACATACGCCATACACCCACCCCCCCACCCCAAATACCTACACCCCAATGCAGAGCAACAAGTCAGAGTGACACCCCCCAAACCCACCGGAATAATGCAAAGACACAATTAAAATGATCTTTAAAATATATGTATAATATAGCTCCATTGAAGTTATGGGAAATATGCAATATGAAAGATACAAAATAAGGAATGAACATAGTTAAAAATATATACATAGGCAATAAGTCCTGCCCATTCTGTCAAAGTTCCATAGTCCGTGGGCCAATGTGCACAAACACATGGGCAAAGCCCCCACAGGAGACCAGATACCATTGGAGAGAACTCTGCTGGGGCATCAGATGATAAAACTACAGGCACCTCAGGGGGAAGGGAAGGGGGGGCACCTCAGCCACATGAGTCCACGACGCCAGATCCACGAGGGGCCTCCATGCCCACTGTCCCATCCTGGGGAGTGCAAAGCCACAGTCTCACAAGTCTCTACAGTGGGTGGCCTGCCCACTGTGCCATCCTGGGGAGTGCAAAGCCACAGTCTCTCAAGTCTCTACAGTGGGTGGCTTGCCCACTGTTCCATCCTGGGAAGTGGCAAGCCACAGTCCATCAGATGGATTACCGACTCCACTGTTAATGGAGGAGGCATGGTGCCCAGAGTGCTTCGTGAAGCCCTGCTCGACACAGAACCGGCACTGTCAATGGGCCAGCGGTGCTTGAGACGGCGTTGCCCAGCGGAGCGGTGCTTGACAGGAAGGGCCCAGCGAAGCGGTGCTTGACAGGAAGGGCCCAGCGGAGCGGTGCTTGAGATGAAGGGCCCAGCGGAGCGGTGCTTGACAGGAAGGGCCCAGCGGAGCGGTGCTTGACAGGAAGGGCCCAGCGGAGCGGTGCTTGAGATGAAGGGCCCAGCAGAGCGGTGCTTGACAGGAAGGGCCCAGTGGAGCGGTGCTTGAGATGAAGGGCCCAGCGGAGCGGTGCTTGACAGGAAGGGCCCAGCGGAGCGATGCTTGAGATGAAGGGCCCAGCGGAGCGGTGCTTGACAGAAAGGGCCCAGCGGAGCGATGGCTGACAGGAAGGGCCCAGCAGAGCGGTGCTTGACAGGAAGGGCCCAGCGGAGCGGTGCTTGAGACGGCGGTGGCCAGCGGAGCGGTGCTTGACAGGAAGGGCCCAGCGGAGCGGTGCTTGACAGGAAGGGCCCAGCGGAGCGGTGCTTGAGACGGCGGTGGCCAGCGGAGCGGTGCTTGACAGGAAGGGCCCAGCGGAGCGGTGCTTGACAGGAAGGGCCCAGCGGAGCGGTGCTTGAGACGGCGGTGGCCAGCGGAGCGATGCTTGAGATGAAGGGCCCAGCGGAGCGGTGCTTGACAGGAAGGGCCCAGCGGAGCGGTGCTTGACAGGAAGGGCACAGAGGAGCGGTTCTTGTCACGGCGGGCCCCTGTTCAGCGGTGCTTCTCACGGCGGAGCCCTGTTCAGCGGTGCTTCTCACGGCGGGGCCCTGTTCAGTGGTTCTTGTCATGGCGGGGCCCTGTTCAGCGGTGCTTCTCACGGCGGGGCCCTATTCAGCGGTTCTTGTCACGGCGGGGCCCTGTTCAGCGGTGCTTCTCACGGCGGGCCCCTGTTCAGCGGTGCTTCTCACGGCGGGGCCCTGTTCAGCGGTGCTTCTCACGGCGGGCCCCTGTTCGGTGGTTCTTGTCAAGGCGGGGCCCTGTTCAGCGGTGCTTCTCACGGCGGGCCCCTGTTCAGCGGTACTTCTCACGGCGGGGCCCTGTTCAGCGGTGCTTCTCACGGCGGGGCCCTGTTCAGCGGTTCTTGTCACGGCGGGGCCCTGTTCAGCGGTGCTTCTCACGGCGGGCCCCTGTTCAGCGGTGCTTCTCACGGCGGGGCCCTGTTCAGCGGTGCTTCTCACGGCGGGGCCCTGTTCAGCAGTTCTTGTCACGGCGGGCCCCTGTTCAGCAGTGCTTCTCACGGCGGGGCCCTGTTCAGCGGTGCTTGTCCTGTGTTTCTAGGGAGCCAGACCTGGCCAAGACTTCCCGCTCAGTCGCCATCCGACCTTGCGGTCGCGGGGCCGTCCTGTGATGGAGTCCTGGGCCCGTGGGTGTCGTCCGTCACAACCGGAATGGGGCTGGTGGGGCCCTCCTGGGCAGCTCACCTGCTGCCTGACTTCTCCGCCCTGCTGCCCTTGCCCTCCTTCGCTGAAGCTCTGTGGCCCTTGCCTCCCTTTGATGATGTGGCAGGTGACGGGGCAAGGCTACTGTCCTTGGTGGCAGCCGTCTCAGGCTTGTCGCGCCGGCCCTTAGTTTTTTTTGTCCTCTTCCCAGGAGGTGGGCTGGCTGTCCCCTTGCTGCTGGCCGATGTTCCTGCCCTAGGAACTGGTGGACTCCAATAGCCCTGCACTATGGTCCTAGTAGATGCAGGGCTGGTGGTGGCTGAGGTGCTTTTTTGACTCTTACCAGATGGAGGGGGTGGGTCAGTGGTTGGAACGAGTTCAAGGTTGGAAAGGAAAAGCACTTTGGAAGGACAGGGACGGGTAGGTGTAGTGGGTATGGGAGTGGAGGAAGAGGATGTGGTTGTAGGAGAGTCAAGTGTGCTGTCTTTGGGTGCAGGTGCTTGTGACGGAGGCTGTCGTGAGGTGGATGGCTGTTGGGTGGGTGGCTGCCTGCGTTTGTGTGGTTTGGAAGAGGGGGTGACAGACACACTGGGAGAGGACACAGGGGACGTGTAAATGGCAGTGGGGGTGGTGACTGCACGTGTGCGGACTGTAATGGAGGGTGTGCTGGTGATGGAAGTACTGGCTGATGGTGGTGTGCATGCAGGTGTGAGTGGAGACGTCACAGGGAGGGAGGAGGGAGATGAGGAGGTGGGGGACACAGAGGTGGTAGTGACTGTTGGCATGTCTGCATCTGGATGTTGCTTGGGTGAATGCTTGTGGGATCTGTGGTGCTTATGTCTGGATGAGCTGCCCTTGGGTGTAGAGGTGTGTGCAGGCTGGTCTGATGGTGTGGATGGGATAGGCAGAGGAACAGGAGACTGGGACTGGGTGGAGGGAGTCAGAAGAGGGAGGCTGGAGACAGGGACAATGGCTGCCGTCAGTGCTGAGGCCAGAGCGTTGAACGATCGCTGATGGGCAGCCTGACCCGAATGAATGCCCTCCAGGTATGCATTGCTCCGATGCACCTCCCTTTCTACACCCTGGATGGCATTCAAAAGGGTAGACTGCCCAACAATGATGGTCCTGAGGAGGTCAATGACCTCCTCACTGAGGGCAGCAGGGGTAACTGGGGCAGGGCCTGAGGTGCCTGGGGCGAATGAGATGCCCGCCTTCCTGGGCGAGCGGGCACGGAGCGAAGGCTGAGGGGCTGCTGGGAGGGCGGGGCTGGTGCGCTGGGTGGCGGCTGTACCTGTTGTGGCGGTGGGCACGGATGTTGCCGCCACCGCAAGGGAGCTCCCTTCCGAGGATGTGTCGGTGTCGCTGACGTTTCCACGGGTCCCCGTTGTGGAGCCCCACTCGCCCTCCGTCTCACTGGTGTACTCAGAGTCTGTTGCATGGCCCTCCGGGGCCATGTGAGAGGCAGCTCCCTCGTGCGCCGATGCCACTTCTCCTCCGCCTGATGATGCTAATGCACACATGAACAGGAAGACAAAGAAAATGGGGGTGGGGAGAAATGAAGACAGGTTGAGTGCATGCATTGGCAACACCAAGAGGACAGACACAGAAGCCCCCTGCACTAGGCCGCGCAATCGGGGTACACTACTCAGTTATTGTGACTAGGCCTACAGGTCTATGGACGACAAATGCACACATGGGTGAGGCCGGACCATGGATAGCTGTACTTGGCACCCTACAGAGGTGGGGGGCGGGGGCACAGGGCCATGCCTAACGGAGGGGCCTAGCCTACAGAATGCGCCCTGGCCTAGAGATAGCCACAGCCCTCCTCCCCCACCCAGACACCTTCACTGCGCGCAAAGATAGCAGAATGTGCTGATACTCACCCCCTTGTGTCTGCTGTGATGTCCTCACGCGCCCATCTAAATCGGGGTAGGCCACCGCCAGGATCCGGGACATCAGGGGGGTCAATTGGCGGCTGGCACCCCTCCTACGTTGGGAGGCCATCCCCAGCAGAGACTCGGCGGTCTTTCTGGTCCCGCGGCGGATGTCCTCCCACCTCTTTCGGCAGTGGGTGCCCCGTCTGTTGTGGACCCCCAGGGCCCGGACGTCCTTGGCGATGGCACGCCAAATGTCGATCTTCTGATGGGCGCTGACCTATGTGACATGTACAGGGTGGTAAAGGAAATCTCATCACTTTTCTGCCTGGTCAATGTGAGTGGCCCCCTCCTCCCCAACCTTGCCATGTGGCACATGCTCTCATCTTTCGTGCGTTGCACTCCTCATTCGCTCCCCTCCCCACCATCTTACATACACCCCACTCAACACAGGCATAGCCCATTCAACGTGCACCCTGTGTACTAACCTGTTGGTCTGGAGGACCGTAGAGTAGCGCATACTGGGGGAGGACCCCATCAACAAGTTTCTCCAATTCTTCAGAGGTGAAGGCAGGGGCCCTTTCCCCAGTCGCAGCAGCCATTGTATCTCCCAGACCGAGGTCACAGCAGCACTTGCAGTATCGGTCCTCTCCTGTGGATGATCAGGTCTCGTGTGATTAATCAGATAGAAAATGGCGGTCACGCCCGCGGCGGTGCGTACTGCCGCGGTGCGTACCGCGACCGCATGCGCCCATCCTCATTGGCTACTGAAACCCATAGGGTGCAATGTTAACCAATGCGGCTTAGCACCGCGGTCTTCGACCGCCTACCGCCACGGTGTGCCACGCCAGCGCATTGACCTCACATCCCACTGTCACACTTCACAGGTCAGGCAGCCGCCATTTCAAGGGCCCACATGGCATAATTTCTACTGCGTCACACAGGCCTAGGCCTTGCATTGCCACTCATACAAGCCTTTCAATGCATAGCGATTCATGTACTGTGCAAGCTGTGTGAACGAACCTGTTGGTTGCTTGACTCTGTGCTCCATGTTGTCCTTCCTAGGCACCGTCCGCTGGGACTTGCGAGGAGAAGGATGAATCCTCCCGTGTACCGACCGCTGGTGGACCTGTCGACAATGGAAGAACGACATATCATACTTACATACAGGCTTGACAGAGCAACTATACATGAACTATGTGCCCAGCTGGAGCCAGACCTGATGTCCCCCATCCGCCAACCCACAGGGATTCCCCCTCTGGTGCAGGTTCTGTCAGTACTCCATTTTTTGGCAAGTGGGTCTTTTCAGACAACAGTGGCCATATCATCTGGGATGTCTCAGCCTATGTTTTCTAAGGTTTTGTCCAAAGTGTTGTCTGCCCTGATGAAATACATGCGGAGCTACATTATTTTCCCTGACGTGGGCGATTTGGCTACAGTGAAGGGTGATTTCTATGCCCTTGGACATATCCCCAACATCATTGGTGCCATTGATGGGACCCATGTGGCTTTGGTTCCCCCCAAAGAAAGTGAGCAGGTGTACAGAAACAGAAAAAGTTATCATTCGATGAATGTCCAGGTGGTCTGTTTGGCTGACCAGTACATCTCCCATGTAAATGCCAAGTTCCCTGGGTCAGTGCATGGCGCGTATGTCATGCGAAATAGCAGCATCCCTTATGTGATGGAACAGCTACAGAGACACCGTGTGTGGCTAATTGGTGACTCTGGTTACCCCAACCTGTCGTGGCTACTGACCCCAGTGAGGAATCCCCGGACCAGGGCAGAGGAACGGTACAATGATGCCCATGGGCGAACTAGGAGGATCATAGAAAGGACCTTCGGGGTTTAGGTGCCTGCATATGACAGGGGGATCCCTAATGTACTCACCAAAGAAGGTGTGCCATATCATCGTGGCCTGCTGTGTGCTTCACAATCTTGCTTTGCGACGCCAGGTGCCTTTTCTGCAGGAGGATGGTCCAGATGGTGGTGTTGTAGCAGCTGTGGAGCCTGTGGAGAGTGAAGAGGAGGAAGACGACGGGGACGACACGGACAACAGGGATACAGTCATACAACAATATTTTCAGTAGCACACAGGTAAGAATCACCCACGCCATTTTACATTTACTTAAGGCCTCATGCGTCTCTACTGTCTGTGTTTCCCCCCAGTTCCTGTTAACTGATTTGTGACTTTCCCTTCCCTTTTAAGAGCTGTATGACCCACTGCGTGACTTCTGCTTTGTTTGCCCATGGACTAAAGCTTATTGAAATTGGTATGTTGTCATCACAAAGTAACTGGACATTATTGCACTGTTATGTGTAATACATTTGTTAAGAATACAAGCAGACTCCTGTTATTTTAAGTGCAATAAGTGATTTATTTTAAGTGCTACATATAGGTACATGATTGTAAAACGGTGATGGGTGGGGGTGGAGTAATGTCCATGGCAGAGTCCAGTTCTCAGTCTCACAGGTGCATTGTCCATATGCCTGTGGAAGGATGGAGCAGGGGCTGTTAAAGGTTGGACAGGGTGACAATGTGGGACAGTGGGATGACATCAGGGGGTATCTTATGCTGGCGGGGGTCTTGCAATCCTACTCTGTCTTCTTGTGAGATCTCAGGTTCCGCTTGCGGGGTGGTTCTTCTTCTGCAGGAGGTGGGGTTCTGGTGGCCTGTCGTTGTGTGGGGGCCTCCTGTCCACTAGCGCCGGCGGAGGTGGTAGGCTGTTCCTGGCCTGGGCTAGTGACAGGGGCCCTTTGGGGTGCCACATGGTCCCGCAATGTGGTGACTATCTGGTTAAGGGCCACGACGATGGTCCCCATTGCGGAACCGATGTTCCTCAGTTCCTCTCTGAACCCCATGTACCGTTCCTCCTGCAGTGCCTGGATCTCCTGGAACCTGGCCAGTACCGTCACCATCGTCTCCTGGGAGTGGTGGTAAGCTCCCATGATGGAGGAGAGGGCCTCTTGGAGAGTTGGTTCCCTGGGCCTGTCCCCCCCCTGTCGCACAGCAGCCCTCCCAGTTCCCCTGTATTCCTGGGCCTCTGTCCCCTGGACGGTGTGCCCACTACCACTGCCCCAGGTCCCTGTTGTTGTTGGGGTGGTGGGTCAACCTGGGTGCCCTGTAGTGGTGGACACACCGCTGATTGACGTGTCCTGGAGACAGAGGCATGGGCCCGCTGGGTGGGAGCTGTGCTGGTGTTCCCAGAGGGGGTTGGGTCTGGTGTAGCCTGTGGCTGTCTGTGGGGAACCGACTGTCCAGAGGTCCCCGATGGGCTGGGCTGGTCATCTGGGTCCAGGGAGACAGAGCTGCTGTCATCGCTGGTGGCCTCTTCTGGGGGTGGGATGGACATCTCTGTACCCTCCGTGGCGGTGTGGTGGCGTTCGGGTCCTGCAGGGGTATAAAGGTATGGTTATTGCTTCTGTGTGTGGCATTTCGTGTGATGGGTGGGTGTCCGTGTACCCAAGTGCAGGCATTCCCTTGTGGGGGCTTTTGTGAGGGTGGCTTGTGGGGGTGATGTGTGTGTGCAGTGGGCCTGCTTTGGTGATGGGTGTCCATGCTTTGTGGTCGCATGCAGGGCTTGGTGTTGGGATGGGTGGGTTGTGATGGTGAGCCATTTGCAAGGAGTTGGTGTGATGGGGGTGGGGGTGAGGGTGGGGGTATGTGCTGGCATGCAGGTGGGGGTGGGAAGCAGTAGTGAAGATTTGACTTACCAGAGTCCATTCCTCCGCCTACTCCTGCGAGGCCCTCAGGATGCAGGATGTGCAAGACTTCCTCCTCCCATGCTGTAAATTCTGGGGGAGTAGGTGGGGGTCCGCCGCCAGTCTTCTGCACCGCAATGTTGTGCCTTGATACCATGGAACGCACCTTCCCCCGTAGGTCGTTCCAGCGCTTCCTTATGTCATCCCGTTTGCGTGGATGCTGTCCCACCGCGTTGACCCTGTCCACTATCCTTTGCCATAGCTCCATCTTCCTGGCAATTGTGGTGTGCTGCACCTGTGCCCCGAAGAGCTGGGGCTCTACACGGACTATTTCCTCCACCATGACCCTGAGTTCTGCGTCAGTGAACCTGGGGTGTCTTTGGGGTGCCATGGGGTGGTGTGGATGAGGTGTGGGGTGGCGTTTGTGGTGATGAGTGTGGTGCGTGTGGTGGTGTGTGGTGTTTGGTGCGTGGATTCTGTGTGGGTGATGGTGTTGTGTGCCTCTGTGTTGTGGGATTGTCTATTCTGTGCTCTCTCTCTAGCCTTCGTCAATAATTTCGGGTCGTAGGGGTTTGTGGGTGATGTGGGTGTGTGTTTTATATTGTGTTGGGTGTGTGGGAGTGGTGTTAGTATGTGTATCAGGTGTGTGTGTTTCAAAATGACCAATGTGGCTGAGTTTTCTATGTGTGTGTGTATTTTGACCGCAGCGGTGTGTACCGCCAATGGAATACCGCGTTTGAAAGACCGCCGCGTGGATTCGTGTGTCGTGATAGTGTGGGCGTATTTCTGTTGGCGTGACGGTGGAGGTTTGGTCATCGCCATTTTTTCGCTGACCTTTGGTGTGGCGGACTTTTGTGGATGTCGGGTTTTTGGCTGTTTGCAAGTTGCGGGTCAGAATGACCGTGGCGGTTTACCGCGGCCGCAGCAGTGTTATGGCGGTCTTCTGACCGGCGGTAAGCGCCTTTTACTGCCGAGGTCAGAATGACCCCCTAAATTCCCACAGAAAGCTGGAGCAGACACTTTCAAGTTTTGCCATCCAGAAACTAGTAATCTCAAGGGAACAGCCCAAAATACATATATCATCTTTGACAGAATTGTAAATATTAGCACATTGCCCCTTCCCACCATTAAGAGGCGATTGTGGCTGATTCTCATAAGTTCCTGCTTCATATTACGCAGCAGTGGGGCTAAAGTTACCTTACACAGGTGATCCAAAGCGGCTGTTATTTTGATTCCTAAGTACACCACCTCTTCCACCACTCACTGATCATCAAATTCCATTTATTTCACCTGAATCTTTCCCTCATTTAATCTTTAGCCAAAGAATGTCCCAAAATACTTGGCGGCTTTCTCTATTTATACATGAGTGGTTGGGGGATCCGCTGTAACCACTGCTATGTCCTCCGCATAAGCTAGTACTTTATACTCTGCTATCTCTACCACAATAGGCCTTATTAATTTGTTTCCCTCTAATTAATGTTATGAAGGTATCAAAATAGTGATCAAACAACAGTGGGGAGCAAGGATACCCCTGCCCAGTTCCAGATTATCTAGCCCTGTGACTTTCCCCAAAGTCATTGAGTTAATTGCTTCTAATATTTCCTCAGATGAAATTGGTGCTTCCAAAGCTGCCTGCTGCTCTGCACTTAGCTTCTCCTTATCGAAAATTCCCACTACAGCCTCATATCCATCCGTGGGAGGTAGCAGATCATCAGTATGCAAATTCTCATAATAATCCCTAAAGACCCTGAAGATGTCAGCTAGGGAATATACCTTGTGTCTCTGGGAGTCAGAGACAGCCTCTGTCTCTTTCAGTCTGTTTTTGTCAAATCCGCAGCACAAGTAAGCGATCGGTGTTCTTCTTGTATTTTTAACATTCTGATCTGTGATTATGATACTTTGCGGCAACTTCCTTGCTAAAATAGTGGGTAATCCTAACCCTCAATACAGCAATCTTTTGGTTGACTCCTGTGCCATCTAGTTTTCCCACATTAGACTGTCTCTCTTCTAGCAACTACATCTCCTTATATAGCTCTTGGATCTCAGCTTGCTTCTGTTTCAATTTAAACAAACTATAGCATATGGTTTTGCCCCCAACGCCAGCTTTTAATGCATTCCACAAAATATTATCAGAGATCGTCCCCCTGTTGAAACCCAGAAACTCATTCATCCATTTACATATATGATCTCAATACATTTTGTCAAACATAAGCTTCTTATCAAACGACCAATCCCCCTGTAGTTTACCAAGCCCCATATATGGAATTTCCAACACTAGTGGATTATGATCAGATAAAGCTCTGGGAAACCTCTCCATTACTAACCGGCTACCAAGAGAAGTAGACACACAAAAATAATCTGAATGTGCAAATTTATTGTGGGGGTAAAAGAAAATTATATTCTAACTCTGGTGCCTTTAGCTTATTCCATACATCGATAAATCCCTGATCCCTAACCACCCGTTGCAGTACCCTGTATACTAATGGTTTCCTGCCAGTATAAGGTTCGAATTGAGGCAGTTCCCCTTTGGTATCCAAGTTTTATATTAAAGTCTCCGCAAAAAATAATAGGGGTAGGCCAAGATGAAAGCTTAATGTTCAAATATTTGAAAACTATAGCCTTGTCTAAATTTGATCCGTAAAGGGTACATAGGATAAATCTCCCTTCACCCACGTGACTTTCTCGGATAACCCAAGGAACTAATTTGTCAGCTGCGAATCAGAGGGCTGAGCATCTAGCTTTATTAGTCAAAACACAACCCCCCTTAGAAGCCAGGTCTTGACGAATACAGCCAAGAAGTAATAGCCCAAGTCCAGCAAAAGCCCTTTCTTACCCCAAGCGATATGCATCTCCTGTACACCCACTACATCTGCTCTCATTAACTACAAACCAAGTGCCATCCTACTTCTTTTTCTCTTGTCATTAAGGCCGCAATATTGAACATTCAGATACGTAGTTTCTGATCAGTCTTTCACCCCCTTATTGGTCTGCCCGCAAGGAGCCACTCACCATCCACCAAGTCATCTACCAATATGTAAATTAATAAAATAAAATGCACCAAAAAACCCTCCTGTAAATGTTTAAATTAAAATGGTTTACCATACCTCCTTGTCTGATAAAAAACCTTCAATGCCCTTTCATCTCACTCTTCCCCAGACCCCCTTTTCTCCACCTCCTAATCATCAAACCTCCCCAACCAGTCACAAGAGGCAATTGGACCTATCAGGTCCGTGGATGGTTATGTACCCTCCTCTCGAATTTGACCCCTCTTAATGGAAAAAAGAAGAAAAAAAACCCAGCCCCAATCCAAACCATCTGCTGTTCCATCATGCAGGCCCATTCCCCATAATAAACAGTCTGCAAATTCCACCACCAAACAGCCACTGTCCCACTCCTACTCCCAAGCAAACAAATTCATAATCATAATCATAATGCAGAAACAAAAAGAAACTTAAATGTACAAAGTATATGTCAGAAAATTATCATACAACCTCATCCCCAACCCATCTTTCACTTAATGCGTGGGACCAACTTAAACCCGAAACCACACCTGTACCAAAGCTCTCTAACAACTCTTTTGCTTTAATTTCCAAGATGAACAAATATGGCCGGTCTTGAATGACCACCTTTAATTTGGCTTTGTTCATTAAATACACCTGGGCTCCATTGTTCTGAAAGGGTTGTGTCAATTGCCTCAAGTGCCACTACTGCTCCACAGTGGCAAGACAACAATCAGGCCGAACAAAAAATGAGCAACCTTCAACAGTACATTGCCAGTCTGGGTGGGTGAATTCAAAACTGCCTGTCTGAGTAGAAAGTTTCCAAAGAAGACGAGGATTCCCCTACGTTTTTCATCCTTCTGTCCCTGCACATGCTGAGGGTGCTGTTTGAATGAAAACTTGTGGGCTCCCTGAATCTCAAAGTCCCAATTCCAACTCGTCAGTTCCGGGAAGGCTGCTCTGAATAGCTTTCTGCATCTTCCAGGCCTTCTGCCATGTCCAGGACTCTAAGATTATTTCCTCTTGATCTGTTTTTCAGCTCCTCAAGCGTCCAGTGGGTATCGAACATGTGGGATTCAATTGCTTCACATACTTTTTGTGCTCCAAGTTCACTCTCCAGGGTAACTACCCTATTTTCCACCTCAGCCATCCTTTCTAAAAACTTAGAGCATGTTTTGGCCATTCTTCGAATGGGCCCCTGTGGCTTCCAATTGGCATTCTGAGTCCTGTGACTATCAGCTCGATTTTCTTCACGGTGTGCCATGATGCCTTGATATATTGTCTCCAATGTAACAACAATGTGTTGGTTTGAGCTGGCTTCTTTACCATCTGAAGTGCTCCGGCCCAGCAAGGGTGAGTCAGTAAAATCCCACCTTAGGTACACAGCCAGAGGAGCTCTCTAACCTGACTATCCCACTGGCCCTATTCTCTCCTCCCTCCATCTCCATGGGGTTTGTCTGCCCTTCCCTGGCCACCCTTAACCTGAGTGCCAAAACCTTGCAAGACAATGGGCTAGTGAGACGGCTACTCCAGACCTCTGATCTTGAGCCAATACTCACAGTTGTAGCATCCCTGACTAGGTCCTTCTTGGGGGCAATATCAGTCAAGACGGATCCTGCAGCCACCTGGTGAGGGGGGGGGAGATCGTGTCACCGACAGAGAATCAACATCTTGCTCAACCATAACCTCAGCTCCTTGTGCAGCCTGATTGCAAGCCGGCAATTGCCGATCCTGCTCCTGCACCTGCTCGTATAGGGCCTGCTTCAGGGCTGCCCCAGTCTGTGGTCTTTTTCCGAACAGCAGCATGTAACCATGTATTATATGGGATCAAGTACAGCCTGTACAAGTATAAGTCACCTTAGAGTTCCATAACATGATAAAGGAACTACGCCTTCAGCCTTGTTCATCTGTGTGGTTATGACACTCCTCTTTGACTTGCAATATCCTTATATTGTGCGGCAGGGGGATTTTATCCCTTAAACCATTCTCTCACAGATCACTGTAATTATTAATTATTTAATCCTAATAATTACATATATGCTTCCTTGTTCTGTTGTATATGCACCCATCTATCCAGCTCCAGTCATTTCTCCATACACCACTTACTCTTATCCATTTATTCACTCATCCATCCACATTTATCTATCCCCTAAGCACATCTACCCACTCCAGTACGTATATTGACCTATCTACAATCATCTACCCTTACCCAAACACATACTTATCTACCCATACCTTCATCCATCAACAGTACAATTAATGAAATAATCTACGCTTGCATCAATCCAGCTACGTATCCACACCCATCCACAACCTAGCAAGGTCTGCACCCTCAGCTAGCCAGCCACCATTGATTACACTTTGTATACAACAACACATCCATCAATCTATCCATCCTGGCATCTAAGCAAATTCCACTTGTGTCTGAATGAGCCAGATATGCATTTCTTTTTCTGTATGTGTGCCGTCTAAGGGCCTAATTACAAGTAAAGGTGCCACCTTATGTACCAGGTTCATGTGGTGAATAACGATACCTAAAACGTGGTTAATAACGATACCTAAACTAGAAGACCTACTCGCTTTGCCAGTGCATATTTATTCTCACCACGATGTCAATCTTCATAGATGCTAAATAATGCTTTGCAGTTTGAATATTCACTAAAAATACGTTCCTTTAATGTTTGGTAATACAAACATACACAGGAAACCACATTGCTTCCATCTGTATGCATAACCATCAGCAAAAAAAAAAAAAAAAAAAAATAGAAAACGTAGAGCCTGGAAGCCTCTGCGTGATTTAATGATTTACGCCCATGTCTGAGTGGACAGGCGACCACTCAGTACACCATCATCGCCAAACTTGGGCCCATAGTTATACTTTTTAGAGCCGCATTTGCGCCACTTTTTAACGCAAAAGGGGCGCAAACTTACAAAATAAAATTGTATTTTGTAAATTTGTGACACTTTTGCGTCAACAAATGACGCAACTGCGGCGCTAAAAAAGTATAAATATGGACTTTGGTCTTTCAATGAAACCGTGTTGTCACTCTAAGTTGGTCAATGAGTGGGCAAGACTATCACTTACATGCGCCAAATATTCCCGAATATGTTTGTGTCTGGTGGTCGGAATCCAGCAAGCTTTACAAATCCTAAATTCACTTTAAAATGTATCGAATTGCATTCAGTTAATTCATTGTATAGGCAGCGTTGTATAGACCTCATTACTATTTATCCAGGAGCCGAAAATCCTGTAAATGGAAGATTTATTGAGAAATTGGCACGGTTTCACATAAAGAATCCAAGAAAATGAAGGGTAAGCCTTGGCACAACCACATTCTCGTCTGTTGTGGTAGCATGTCTCCAGGAAACAGGATGATTCGTTGCTGAGCGATTTAGACCCGACCGAAGAAGGCAAAGAACCAGACGAAAAGTATTTGAAAAAGCAAGCCAGGGCAATGTTCGAATTGCGTGCCTGAGCTTGCATTCCATTGCGTAGTTTTGTAATTTGTCTCTTATCTGTACACTTTGTCTACTTGCATCAATGCCCTTTCTCGTAAGAGACTTAGGGGGTTATTCTAACTTTGGAGGAGGTGTTAATCCGTCCCAAAAGTGACGGAAAAGTGACGGATTTACCACCAGCCGTATTACGAGTCCATTATATCCTATGGAACTCGTAATACGGCTGGTGGTATATCCGTCATTTTACCGTCACTTTTGGGACGGATTAACACTCCTCCAAAGTTAGAATAACCCCCTTACTGTCTCTTTGTTAATAGATCGTAATCCACGTTAGCAGCCAATGGCAACTAGTGCCTCCGTCTGTAATGGGTTAATGATAAATGAAAGGCAATGCTGGTAAGGAAACCCCTAGTCTAGTGGTTCTTAACATTTTGTTGTCTGCGAACTCCCACTAAATCACCCCTGAAAGCTGGGGACTCCTACCTAAGCAATTTCTATGATTTGAACCTCAAAACAATGCACACAAATACAGAAATAAATCCAGTGTATATCAAACAAGTGCACAGATAGTGTATTATTTAATTTAATTGAATCCCCTGCTGGATCCAGAGCAGGAAGCAGTGTGGCCTCCTGCAATCTGACCCCTGGAGGACAAGAGCGCCGAGAAAGAGCTGATATTGCAGTTGCCTAAGTAGAAACTGGCTGCAGAAAAGAGAAAAATGAGACAGGAAGAGCCTTGGCAGAAAAAAAGGCTCTAACAGAGAGGAAGTTGGTGGAGAAAAAGACTGATGCTGAGGGGGCCTTGGAGGAAAGTAATCTATCTCTGGAGGGGAAGGAAAAGTTGCTGGCTCAGGAGATGAGTCAGAAGGGACTGGACTTGAAAGCTAAGAGGGTCAAAAAGTCCACTGAAGATGGTGGCAGTGATACGGCACACAGGCGCCTAGAGGAGGTAAAAGGGTACACATTCACAGAGGCACATTGTCTAGTTATGTGGTGGTTGCACCATATAAAGTAGCCTCCGTATGCATAGAGTCCCAGAGGAGGATTAGGGAGCTGGCCTATGGAAGCACTTACCAGTTTTTGGGTGCGATATCATGCTGGCCTTAGAGGTGGCTGACTAGTTGACATATGCCCCCATGAAAGCAGCCCTCGGCATCAGGTTTGGTCTCACTCCAGAGAAATAACGCTTATGGTTCAGGGACAGTCACAAACTGTCTAACCAATCTTGGGTAGATTTCATGGATTGCTCCAGCAAGGGACTGAATGATTGGGTGAAAGGCAGCAAAATGAGTGATTTAAATGGGCTGTATAATCTGATTCACAGGCTGAGTAAATGCTTTACGATATTATTAACACTTGATATACTTCAAGTTCACTGTACCTAAGAAGCTTGCAAAAAAGGCATAACTCTGGATTAGAACTAGGGTGTCAAAAAAGTACCAGGGGTGGGGGGGAAATCACCAAAAGGATGAACAGGGTCACCTCCAGAAGAAAAAAGGGGGATTCAAGGACAAACTGAAGCAGTTCTCACAAGGCCTCCAAAACAGTTCTCAGGGCAAGTAATCCAAAGGAAACCCCTGGGCCACTTTAGACTCAAGTGCCATGAGTGCTACCAGTATGGGCACTTTAAGGGGGACCCCATCTGAGAGTGCAGGAAGCTGCCCCCCACTGGTGGACCTATCCCAGGAATGGCTAGTGTAGTGCTCAGAGAGGAAGTTGCCCCAGTTAGTGTTCGGGGGTGCACAGTTTACCCTAGTGTACCTGGGAGACAGAGATATGGTGCCATCAATGCACAATATAGAAGAAATATAGAAATGAATGAGCAGAGGGTGGAGTCTCTGAGAGACAGAGAAGCCAATAAGACTACTGTTAGGTGTCATCTGGTGGCATGGGAGCAGGTAATCCTTACTGTAGTTTCACCAGGTTGTGACAGAAGACAACCAGGTGAGTTGCTATCCAATGGCTCTGGTTCACTTTGAATGGGATTGGAGGTGGGGGTCTCAGGTAGCTTAATAGCTGCTGTGAGCCCACCCAGGGCTGTGCACTGTCTGCTAGGAAGTGACCTGGAGTACACTATCTGAAAAGAGGGGAGCTTCGGGCTCACTTGGAAATGTTAGGTTTGCCCTAGTGGGTGTACCTGCCCACACGGGCCTATGGTAGCCAGAGAAGAGAGTCAAAAGGACCTGGAGCATGTAACGGTTGATCCAGGTACCTCCTAGGAACAAGAGGGGAAGGGGCTCACGGTCTGGGAAGCAGCCAGTCCTGAGGGTGATGCCCCACAACTTACAGGGGAGGACATTTCTGCTCGGGGTGGCCTAATTTAACTTGCTGGATGTCAGGATGAAATAGGCCCCTCTCTGGCAGAGTTTTGCCAGGCACAGAAGGCGTGCCCCACTCTTGAGGGACTACGGCAGCAGGTTGAGGCCCACCTAAATACAGGTACCTCTGGTGATCATCTCCTGTATTGGGAGAATGGGCTCCTGTATAGTGAGAGTAAGGTTCCTAAGCCTTGTAAAACCCATGTGTTGGTGGTTCCCCAGGGCTACTGGGCCTTCCTGCTGGAGCTGGCTTATGATGTAACCCAGGCAAGGCATCTTTGATAGGACAAATTCTTTGCTTGGTCACCCACTTCTATTGGCACAATATGAAAGTGACCACAGATACATTCTATAGGTCCTGTACTAACTGCAAGGCCCATGGGAAATCAAATGTAGGGGCAAGGCTTCTCTGCTCTTCTTCCACCCTTGTGAAGGAGGGGTTCGAGCAAGCTCCCAAGAAAACTCCCCAAGATGTAGTAATTTACATGTTGGGTCTTTGGATTCAAATGAAATGCTTTTGGAAAATGCCACTGAGAACCTGGTGGCTAGCCAGTAGGTTTTGAAGCTCTGACATATTGAGAAGGTCACTTTGGTAGAGTTTCAACCTGGTCAAATGTGTGGGTGATGGAGTCATTGGAGACCCGGTCCTTACAAGACCAATGGGCAAGGCCCTATGAGGTTAAGGGGCAGAAGGGGGATGTCACATACCTTGTAGACCTCCAGATCCCCTGGAACCCGCTAAGGGTTCTGCATGTTAACCACCTCAAGTCCCACTTCAAGATGTTTGAAGTCACCATGTTCTTAGTGACAGATGGAGGTGAACCTCTTCCAGGTCTCCATTCTTCTAAAGAGCAAGATAGCTTGGTAGACTTCTCCTCCTCTCTGATTCCAAGCCAGAGAGAGAATGTCACCAGTTGTTGGAGCAATTCAGAGCCAGAGGAATGCATGCCAGTTAAGAATAAAATCAACATGCTATCTTATAAATTGAGAGCGAGTATCAAGAAGGAGGTGCCCAAAATGCTAGAATTAGGGGTAATTGGGCACTCTAACACCCCATGGTGCAGTCCAGTAATTCTGTCACCTAAGGCTGCCTCCTTAGTCTCAACCCAGAGCTTCACTTCTGTGTGGATTGCAGAGGGCTCATCCCGGTCACCAAGATTGATGCACACCCCATCCCCTGATCTGATGAATCCATTGATCAGTTGGGAGATGCCAAGTTCCTGAGTACTTCTGACCTGACAGCAAGGTACTGGCAGATTGCATTACCTGAAGGGTCCAGGGATAGGTGAGCATTCTCTATCCAGGGCAGCACTTTCAATTCAGAATAAACGTTGCCTTAGGAGTGACACCAATGCTGATGTTCCTTCCAGTTATTTCACTTTAGTGATGACCGCTCCCATGAGGGTTGGTACTTCCCTTGCTTTCTTTGAGGGAGGACATGTGTTATACCTGACATCTTTAGTGTGGCATTCCCCCAGACAATTTTGCCTTTGCTACCCTATTTTTCTGAACCCATTTTGTTGGAATTAGGACTCTGTACACTTTACCTCTGCTAACCAGTAGTAAAGTGCTTTTGATGTAATCCTCGAAGATGGTAAAATTGGTATACACATAATAATTTACTTATAAGTCCCTTGTTTATGGTATTTCATGTACCCAGGGCCTGTAAATTAAATGTTACAAGTGGGTGTCAGCACTCATTGTGCACACCTTTCAAGAAGCACTGTAAAACATGTTGCAGGTCTGCCACTGAAGCCTGTAGTACAGTTGTAAACTGCTATTTCGACCTGGCAATATAAAGATTTTGCCAGTCACCCCTAAGGTAGGCACTACAGGCTCATATGACAGGGTGCATGTTATATAAAACTTAGGACACATACTTACATTTTACATGTCCTGGCAGTGAAAAATTCCCAAAGTTATTTTTTATTGTAGCAATACCTTAGACTAACATTGGGATACCTTACTATACTTAATAAATGATAACTTCAATTTAGCATCAGGTAGAGAAATATGTCTTCCACCCGTTTGAATTGTAATTTGAAGTAATTTATAATGGTAAACTCATATTTTAAATTACTGTTCTAAAAAATCCACTTTTAAAGATTTGGCATTTGTCTGCCTAAACCAAATGTGACTTTCACCCAGTGTCCAGAGTCACATGACTCCTGTCAGCACAAGGACTTGCTTTCCTTGCACCAAGGATCCCACAAGTGACTTACTTGGTTGATCTCCTGTTTGAGCTACAGGGACACAACAAGCTTTCAGAAGCCCTCCCTGCAACTGCCCAGATTACCCGGTCCAACTTGACCTACCTGGGCCCTGGTGTTGGCCTCTGCTGAAGTGAGTCCTGATCCCCAAGAGGTGTCCCACCATGTCCAGGGCCCTTGGGTGGCATCAGAGTGTACTCTTACTACTTCAAAGCTGCAAAGACTGAACTACAGGTGAAAATCCAGAGGTTTTGGGTTCTTCGCAAAATGCGAGCATACTATTCATGTCAGCAATGTTCTCCATGTCTCTGACCAACCTTATCTCTGAGAGCGACCTTATCTCTGGTTCCAACAGTGACCTCCCACATCTCCTGCCAGCATGAAGTTCAAGTACACACTGCTCTTCGCACCCACAGGAATCTCCTCACATATTCTGCAAACATGAAGCTCCAGCTGAGGCTCCTTAAGTGCCTGGTTTGTGTGCCTGGTTTGCGTACCTGACCTATGCTCCATTGCAGTCGTCCTGAACTTGTGACTTTGACCTAATCCAGCATGACCCCATAACTGCAAGTGGTGCTTTGTGGTGCTATTTTCACCTAAACATTTAAAATTCATACCTCCTGTTCTACTTTTTGGATTTTTGCTATTTTGCTGTCATTTTATTTATTTTTTAAATTGGTTTGGAGTTTTTCTTGTTGGGTTTTCACTTTATTACTCGTTCAGTGCTGCAGAAAGCCTTTACACCTGGCCTCTAAGTTAAGCCTGACTGCTTTGCTCCAAACTAGCAGAGGGTTAACCACAGATTTATTTAGTGACTTTTGTGGTTCACACTGACAAAGATTGTGTTTATTACTACAGTGGTGCTTATAGATCTCTCAACTAATAACCCAATTACAAACAATGATTTTTGTATTTAGTATATTAGTTTTATTTAAACAAATACTATATAAATACCACTTTGGTTTCATGTTTTTATATTTAAAAAACAAACATTTATTTATTATAAAATATATTTTTCAAACATTTAAACAATACCAATTACAACTTTTTAATCAGTTCTCCTCCTTTTTACCCAACATATTTCCATTTATCTCTACAGGCATAATTGGCCTTTTTTATTTCCATGGCATGCCTACTTTTTCACATATTCCTTATTTTTTCCATTTCTTCTTACTTAATAGAGCGTCTGGTCAAGGACAGATAAACAGAGCTGTGTTTAAGTAGGAATATATTTTTCTTTTTACTTTAAAACCTTAGTAAATATACCTTTATTGTTGGAAGCATCTGAGGGAGGTTAGTATATTTAACAATTGTAAATGTATATTTTTGCTGTTATTTTTGTTTTTCCTTTTCCTTTTCTCCTTCTTCAGGTCTCTGGACACTATGCATGCTAGGAAACACTTATTTTAGTATTTTATTTTCCTGAAAACAACTTTGAGAGTAGAATTTTTCTGTTTTTCAAAGGGTTGTTTCTCATTTTGGGAAGTTTTAACTTTTGATTTTAATGCGGTGCTGGGTGTTAAACTCAAAATTATTTTCATCCTTAATATATCATCTTTCCAATTGTATCACTGGTGTGTTTTTGCATTTATAGAGAATTTCTAGTTCTTAAGGGTTTCTCCGAAGACTGTGGATGGGTGTTTTCCTAGACCTTTTTGTTTATAAAGAACTTTCAGGATTTAATGGTTTCACTTATGGATTTGTGTTTTGAAATTTGAGTGGCGGTGGTAGAATTTTAAAATCTCACCATCACCCAAACACATAAGTCTGCTTATGGTAGGAAAAATATGAACTGTTTTAAAATGTCCATTGGAATTTTATTGTTCTATAAGACAGGAAAGTAAAGTTGTTTGTATTGTGTTATTTTGTTCTTAGGCATGCCAGTAATGTAGTACATAGGCTACATTCCCTCCAAAAATATACCATGAGCTTTTGAAAATCATCATGTGTTTGCTTCTTTTAGTTTTTTGTTCCGTTTAAAAGAATGGCTTATCACATTTCCTGGAATTTTTGCTATTTTTTTTAAGTGGGGTGTGAATTATCTATAGAGCTGGAGAACAAGTTATGTCAAACCTGTACAACATTGTTAATTTTCACACCTTCCTCCAAACAAGTCAACTATCAGTTGCCCCATTCAATTTGAAAATGTGGAACTCTTGTGCAATCTGACCTGTTTAGATGTCTTATAAATAATTTAGTTAAGGTGTAAATTTTTCTTCATATTGTGAAAAATATGCAAATTCTAGAATTGCTTTGTAGAAATCATCGGCATTTTGAGGAGATACAAATGTTGATGCAGTCATTTTCTCTTTTTATTTTAAACAGCAGTTTACAATCTGTCATGAAGTCACTAGCTAAGGATGTTTTTCAATGTTTTGCAAATTGCTAGAGTGAAAATAATCCTTGCATTTATTTGTCAAGATAAAGTCAATCACTGTTTTCTTCGGTCTTTTGTAATAGTGTTTTCCGTCATAATTATTTGAACTCTTTGTAAGTGACTCCTCATCTGGCATCCAGTAGTGGCATGGTAGTATTATTCATTTTAGTGTGTATTTGGGCAAATGGGTGAGATATTGTTTTAAATGTAGCATCCATCTTTAACAGTTACTAATTTACTGAGAAAAAGTAGCATTTTTTTTTGTAGAGTTGTGATTGTGTTGAAATGGTTCATATGTATAGGTTTCTGTTAGATGTTTACGGATGGTGATGTCACTAAACCTTTTGGGTTGGGGAGGATAAACTTTGCCTGTCTTCTTCTGCATATTATCTGTTTCCAATCAGGGACGGCAGGCATATCTCTAGCAATGTACATAGAGATGTTTCTTGATATCTCCCTCGGTTCTTAAGTGGAAGGCTCAATGGAGCTGGTAGCTAATGTCTTTATTTGTTGGCTTTTCTCATACTTCATTTTCAGTTGCAGAGACAGAGCTGCTGTACTCTGATATCTATTCAATACAGTTCCTCAGTGCCCCTTCAAATGGTAGAGAAATAGTTTGTACACCTTCAATAAACCTTGGCCTTAATATGTCTGCCCATAAAATATAGGTACCCCTAACTAATTTGTTTCTTCTTTTTGAAAGTATAACATTGACCTATGGCATGTCCTCCATTTTTTTATTTGTGTTTCAATTCTTGATTGAAAGAGCCGAAGAAAAACACAGAAGGAATACAGCTGGGTCACACAATTGTGATTATGTCAAAAACTGAGACTAGCAACCAATGGGCCAAATAACAGCGGTCCAAGGCTATATAGCTCAAAGCACAAAAAGTCCATCACCAAGCTCCAGATATATAGAGCCTCTGTTAGCTCATGAGAGGCTTATTGTTGGCACCATTGGGTATTCGGTGAGCCCTGCAAAAAGTCATATGAGGTGATGCTGCAGCAATGGGGTGCCATAGGCACAAGACATTATGATGCAGTGTAGTGACATTGTATTGTTACTGTAGTTGTATTTATATAGCGCTTACTACTCCTGGTGAGGTGTTAAAGCTCTTTTCAGTTAGTAGCACGCTACTCCAGAACCCAGAAGGATTAGTGGTGGATTAGTGTAGGAAAATAGGAGTATAGTATTAGTATGGAGAAATATGAGTTCATTCAAGCGGTGGACATGTGAGTCTGTTACCTGGATTGAATAGAATAATGAAGGGATAGAAGAGGAAAGAATACAGAATGTGTTAATTGGGAGAGAATTGTATTAAGATGAGGTATGGGAGGAGTAAAGGAGAGATAGAGGAAGGAAGAGTCTGTAGAAAGGGATTAGGAAGATCATAGTAGTAAAATGAGGTTTGGGATGAGCCAAAGGAGAGATACATGAGGGAGAATTTAGTAGGGTTGTTTGGGAGATTATAATAGTAAGCTGAGGTTTGGGGTAAGCCAGGAGGGATAGAGTAGATAAAAGTCTAGGAAAGCCTATTTTGGGGGTCGTATTAGTAGAATGAGTTTTGGGATGAGTACGATAACAAAACGCCTGCAGCTAGTACATACCTGAGTGCCAAAAACCAGATGCCCAGAAACTAGCGATGGGAGGGAGGCTGGGGGGGTGAACGATTGAGTGGAATGCAAGCAGATGTAAATTTTGGAGCTGTATGGTGAGCTAAGGCTCTTCCCATGGAGAGATGTGCCAATATACCCATCAGGATGCATTAGCTGTGGGAGGATGAAGGGAGGAAGTCGGGGCATGGGACAGAGAGTGGACTCTTCCTGGCAATGTGTGCCAGGACAGGATGCCTTTCCATGCTCAGGCTATTTCTTCCTTTCGATTGTTGTCATTTATGGGGGCTTCCAAGAATGATGGCCATACCCGAGTAAAGGTCTCTATTCTGTCTTGGATCCCAAAAATAAGTCACTCATAATTCACAATTTCGTGCAATTCTACTAGCCGTTGGAATGGGTCAGCCTCTAGGAAGATTGTCAATGGCAAAGGACACAAATCTTCATGGCTGTAAGGGCTGTCAAGAACAAGCGTCTTGCAGGATTATCGGAGTAAGCAGATTTCTTGTGTTGTGTAAGGTGACTAGTTTCTCAGACTGGCGATGGGTTTGTCCAGACCATTAGCTAGCATTGCTTGGATCGTGGACCAGAAGGACCCCAGATCTGGACACAGGTAGAGAATATTCAGAGACGTTGCAGTCAGAGTGGTGACATCAGCAGTCTACAAGGTGTACTAGACCTATGGAATGGAGTTTCTTCGACATCCAGTACCAATATTAAATTGTTTTTAAGAGTGCAAGTTTAATTTTCGATTCCCGCAACCCCCTTTGTAGCTCCCCGATGACGTCTCTTCCATCCTCCTCCTATTAATCTGTGTTCACTAAGTCTTGCCATTTAGCGCATGCATGGCTCAAGACATCACACCTTTAAATAGGCCCTAGTGTTTCAGGTATTGAACAAGAGAGGGATTGGGAACATCCCATGATGGGGCCCTCTTTAGGTTGCAGAGAACATGTTTAAACGCTAAGTATCAGCATTCTTTCATCTGAGGGAGAAGGAACTCGTCCCCCAAGATGAAAAGGAATTCAACCTCTCTGCCAAAAGCAGTTAGTCAATAGTTTATGGCCCTCAAGGAAAACCATATCTCCCAAACTATAGGACAGTACTCTACGAGTATTCTGGCATTATACCAGATCGGACACCATTGTGAATGTGAGTATCTCTATGGAACAGTTTGTGGGAGTGTCGCCATGCCTGGGTGGCAACGAGTAGCATAGTGTTATAGGTCTGCAAGTGGGTTGGGCTTAGCCCATATATCAGATGTAGGCTGGGGCCACTGTGCATCAGCTGTCATTCAGTGGACACCCAGACTGATGGGTCTTTGTTCATTGGCAAGAAGTATATCAGTTGTGACATGTGGAGGGCTGAAGAATAAGGTTCTGCACTCAGAGACTCAGGCCTCTGCAAAGTCTGTGGGAAAGCAGTCAGGACATCCATAGCCTAGACTTGAAGGTCCCCCAAATCAATCGTTTAATCTTGTAGTCGAGGTCTTTCAGGGTCGCCATTTGCACCATAATCAGCAATATCCCCAGTATGTAGGTGAATCGAGAGACCAAATCTATGTTGACTGCTTGTATCCTGCCCCACAGGAATAGGTTTAGTTGGGACACTTTATTGTAGTTTGCTTTGGTTTGAGGTGGTTACGCACCACTGAAATCTGTAAGGTGCATCCTCTGTTTTTGTTGTGAGCCGGGACAGAGGCAGCACTCCACTCTTATCCCATTTGTAACCGAGTTCATTCCTGTGTGGCATGGTCTGGGGAATCATATGCATACTCTCCGTCTTCCAGGAGAAGAAGGCACCATATGTTAGAGAAACAATGATCCTCTCATATATCTTTTAACAACACTGTAACCCGGAAGTGAACCACGCCAGCGGAACCTGTCCAGTCAAGTACCATCTCAGACGCCAGGCTCTAATCTCCCCCCACAATTATGGGAGTGGACTCTGATTCCATCAGGACTATTAAGCTCCAGAAAGAAAGTCTCCTGAGACTTATTTAGAGCATAAACAGAACCTATACTATAAACAGTCTGATTAACCATAAGTTTCGCAAATAAATATCTCTCCTCCTTACTGGTCCTGGAGTTCGGCACCAAGCAAGGAAAGGATTTTCATATAAGGAAAGTGACCCCACATTTCCTTGAGGTACCAGGATCTGGTATTGTTCATGCGGGGAAGGGGAGGAATGACAGCTTTAGAGGACCTGATCTGACCCACCCAGTCTCTCTGGAGTTTGGAATCTTTGGTATGGAGAGGTGCATCTCTTGGAGACAGGCGATAAATGCCTGTTTGGAGGCCAAGTAGCAGATTATCTTTTGTCTTTTAATATAACGGGCCAGACCATGGACATTAAGGGATATGAGGCACAGCAGGAAGGGTATAAAGTTTATGGTATAGAAGGGCCAAGACAAAAGGTATTGCTTCACGGCCATGAGACAGTTCCTGAACGAGAGAAGAAAAGAGACTGCAGGCATGCAGGCCACACAGTGGCATAGCAGGTTGTTGGGAGAAGTAGTTAGGAGAGGAGTGCAAGGCAAAACGGTGGAGGGGGCAGAATGAAGGGAAGAGGAGAAGGATGTTGGGTGGGGGAGAGAGAGTACCTCAAAATAGATCTGTGAATGTGTGTTGACCCACTGTGCCCCTATGCTCGGATTGAGACTGTGAGTTTAGGTATGGTGAAGAGGAGTAATGAGTATGGGGCTGAGTGGGCTCAAAGAGCAGGCCTGGTCGTGACCACAATGGACCTCACACCATTATACAGTGCGACCTTTACTTTAATCTCCCTACTTTAGGTTGGGATAAAACCAACTTTCTTTGGGGTCTAAACCTCAGACAGATCCTTCCTCCATGAGAGGTAGAATAGCCTCAGGCTGTTTGGGTCATTGTGGGTGCCTGGCCAACTGTAAGTGTCCAGGAAGGGAGTGCAGGTGTCCAGGAAGGGAAAAGAAAGAGGGAACCACCCAGGAAGATGAGGAAAGGGGCACATCAGATGGGGTATCCACACCAGTGGGCTCCGAGAGGGCTGGCTAGGTGGGGAGACAGGAAGGTAGCGACCCCCGGTGTACTAGTTTTAAGGGCAGAAGTCAGGATATAGTGGGGCAACAACAATCAACATACATGAATACAAATCACATAACAGCACATAATGTACCACAGTCTCTGGGCACAAAATAAAAGTTGGCAATACTCAGCCATCTTTACTCTTCACCATCAGGCAGCTGTGCAGAAGGGTCAGTGCCTGACCCATGTGACATCTTTAGGGGTGACCTAGATTTGTCCCTTGAGTCAACCTGCGTGAGTTCAGCCACTTGGTTGATTGCTCATTCACATTTAGCTGGCTTGCGGAAGACTTAGTTGGGGGCACAGCCCGTGTGGTTGGAGGATGCCCTGTCTCAATGCCATGCTCTGCTGTCTGGTAAAGATTACAGTGGGGTAGTCATGTCCATTCTACAGTCTTCCAGGCTGTCAAGGAAGCAGGCTAGGTCCTCTGGATTACTATAATCCCTTGAGTTACAGTCCCTTATTATCAACATGGTTGCAGGTTTGAAGAGTCCATATTTAATGTCCCATTTACTTAACTGGGGCCACAGTGCCAAGAACACCTTCCATTTATCGTTGGTCTCTGTTAAGAAATGTTCAGTGATCTGGATCTTGTGGCCCTCTAGGCCATAGGGGCTGTCTTTCTGGGCTGTGGAAAGGACCTGGTGGGCCTGATAATGCCAGAGGAAGCATGTGATCATCATTCAGGCCGTACATTGGTATCTTGTGGTGGCTGCCAAAAGGGGATCCTGTGCTCCTTCTGGAACTCAAGTGGTGGGGTGAAGAGTATTCCTAGAAGCTGGGGCAGTAGCTGCCACAGTCCCTGGATGTTGTTGCCCTTTTCTATTTTCTCCAGCACACCCCATAAAATCAGACATGGTTGTTGTGGGCCCTGTCTCCCAAATCCAACACTTTTTCTTTCAGATACTAAGGGGGTTATTCCAACTTTGGAGGAGGTGGTAATCCGTCCCAAATGTGACGGATTTACCACCAGCCGTATTACGAGTTCCATAGGATATAATGGAGTCGTAATACGGCTGGTGGTATATCCGTCACTTTACCGTCACTTTTGGGACGGATTACCACTTCCTCCAAAGTTGGAATAACCCCCTAAATGTCTAGGCCCGTGGAGTCCGATGAATGGAGCCTTTCCGCCAAACACATTGTGCATCATTCCAGGCCTTCTAGCCTGCAGTTGATGGATTCCAGATCCATTTCTAGCAGTTTCATTTCAGCTGTGAGGTCAGATATCTTCATATCCATGGAGCCCAGCCTTTGACCCACGATGGTGATCTCATTCAGTATGAGATCTATGGAGGATTCTGGCTGTAGTGAGGGGCCCTAACATTTTTCTCCCCCGACTACCTCCTCGAAAAGATGGAGTATGGACTTTCTCCTCGCTTTCAGCCACATTGTCTGGACTAGAGATGGGTCCAAATTGTTGGTCACAGAGAGGTGGGTCTTCATAATGGTGGGGTGACAGGGGCTGGAGGGGAGCCAACTGTGAGCAGGAAATGCCAGCCCCATCACCTTCTTTCAAAGTTACCATGGAGGGACTTGCTGGCACGTGGATAGGGCTTGGTGGGGAGCACCACAGTCAAGCAACAGCTGGGTCACATTAATGCTGTGATCCCTTCCAGCCCTCGGTCTGTCAGAAGCAGGAGGAAGGTTGGACAAAATTATAGACAGGCGTTCTGGCAGACACCATGCTTATTGCCGCCGAGTAAGATGGATTGGACTCTCCGAGCCACAGAGTATCAAGGAGCTGGAGGAGGGGCAGAGTCCTCAAAGTTTGAACCTCTTTGGTGCTCTTGCTATTAGGAGGATGCAGGGGAGCTGCTAGGTAGTGCCCTCCAATGAAGAAGAGGACCATGAGCAGTAAAAGGCCTGTAAGCTTCACTATTTATGGCAAGTGGCATTGGTGGACTAAAGTAATGGCCGCACTGTATGACAGTGGCCCGTTGTGGTCTGGGCCAGGTCATGCAGGCCACTGCAGGCATCGGCAGAAGAGTGTAGGCTGCTTCGAGATGTGCAGCCGGCAGTTCATCCCCATTGAGGTCAGCAGGGGCTGGAATGTGGCCTCCCATTACAATGCTCCTTCTCCCCACCGAAGAGGGTCCTTTGGGCAGAGGAGCAGCATATCTCCCTGCAGATGAGCAGAGCTCTATGAAGAGGCACCCATCACTGTTAGTGGCTAGACTCCGTCCCCTCCCTCATGTTCTCTATTTTTAAATTTTGTATGTCAGATATATAGAAAAGCATACATGAAGATAAACTATATAAGTTCATTCTGCACAAAAGTTAATAGAGTTTAGTGTTTTAACTGTGTACTTTTATTGCTTACCTTGTTTTGGGATTGAATTGAGTACTAGAAAAAGTTCATAATTATATTTTTTTCTTTTTTAGACGGATTTCATCTGTTGAAAGAAAATCTAAATGTATCAATGTAAATTCTTATTTTAATAAATAGTATTACACGAAACAATGGGGTGTGAGTGTAGGGGAACCACAAAAGCGCTCAAGGAGTAAGTATGGCACAGTAAGTAAAGAAGGTGCACTCACAGGGGACAACACCCAATCCCCTAACAGGTTTACCAAGTAAACAATGAAAGATCAGGAACATACTTGAGGCACTCATAAAGAAGCCATAAACATTACAGATATAACATGTTGTTGAAAGTCCAAAGAAAAAAAATCAGTGTACAGTTCTTGATGTATTATCCAGTCCTTGTAATTTATTCATGAAATACTCCGTATCCCATAAAGTGATGAGAATTCTTCAGTTGGATAAATCAAAATCATGTGGTAAAGCCACACAAAACTCTCCAGTACAACATTGATAAAGTTCTTGTACAAACAGCCAAACAGCCACCGTTGATTAAGTTCTTGAACAAACAGCCAAACAGCCAACACGTCTCAGGGGAATTGCCCCAATGACGTCTTCAGGGCTGATTAAATTTCAAATGATAATTCCTCGAGTCTGGATGAAAAACCAGTGTCAAACATTTATCTGCATAAAGCTGGGTACAAACTGAGATGGCACGGTGTGCAAAATAACGGTGGATAGAGACGCAGACCAAATAATTAACAGATTCATTCAATAATTCCATTCATTACTTTTTTGTATACTGTTAGAAATTGCCAGGTCTAACATATACCGTATTCAAGAATTCATGGCAAAGGCAGGAACACCGATGTTGATTACCCTTGTAACTGGTAACCTGGTGGGGAGGAAGGGATGCCCAATAACCCCTTTATCTGGAAAGAGAGATGAAAATTGTTGCTTCAGAATAAACCAAAATGAAAAAATAACAGGACATTAGCTTTGCAGAAACACAATTTATGCATAATGTAGATTGCAAAGTATGGTTAAGGTAGAGGGTGGACATATCAAAACCGTTAGGAAATGAGGGCTAATGTGAGGGATCAGAGCCTCTACGTAAGTACTTAGATGAAAAAGGAGCAAAGAGGTGCTCCTGCTGTAAGATTTTCCAAAAATATGAAACTACATTTGTTTAGCATGAATCTGGCAATTTTGAATATGTTCACAAAATAATGGTGTGTGTAGTGTTAAGGCATAACCACCCTTCTACGCACATGTGTGTCTCTGGTATACAATCCCAAAGGTAATGCCAACTTGCACACACATATCAGCTTAGCATCCCTAAAGTAAATGATACATCGTTTCATTTGCCGAGTTCAGAAATTGGTTAGAATCACAACATCAGTATTTCCAGGACAAAACGAAACCTCTTGCATGGATTAGTAACTGCCAGCCTCTTTAACATCACACACACAGAACAAACCCCCACCTCTCTGCCCATTTACAGGTTCCTGAGCAGACTGACTGCTTGGTACATCAGCAAATTGATTGTGCGCATAACCAGTGTTCCTCTTCCTCTGATATTGGAAATATAGTGGAATAGTCAACACCTTTAGGGAAACATAGACACTAGGGCACTGCAGAGACTGAGGTGGACTTCTCAAAGCTGTAACGTTTGGTTTTCAAATCTAATCACGTCAAATGCTGTTTATTCCCATAAGCTTTATGCATTACCGGAACATACTGTTACAGCAGATGTAAAATATACATTTTTTTAATGTATTTGTCAACTTCATGACTTTAAACACTGCTTATGGGCCTAAAGCTATAGCCTTGCCAGAGTTCTATGACCTATTCGAGATTCCTGAACTGAATTCAGTGGTCAGATATTGAATGAAGGAACAACTGCTGCTGAAGCAGTGATGCTAATTGTCAAACATGAATACCTTTTTATTTCTAGATTGGCACTGATGCCATGGCAAAGGGGCACAGTCCCTGCCAGTAAGACAGGAGGCATTCCCTAGGCATCACCACAATCCATGCAGGGAGGACCAGTGGCATGGTTCCTACTGGCTGAATGGGAACAGGGTGTTCGAGCACAGTGCTTTTCTTCCTTCCTAGCAGCTTGGCACAGAGCAGTCAGGCTTAACCTAGAGGTAATGTATAAACTATTTGTGCAACCCTTCAAACAGTAATAAAGTCAAAAGCACCACACAAAAAGAATCTCACACCAAGTTAGAAACATTGTTTCTTTAAATAAATAAAACAAGCTTACAATGACAAAAATCCAATCAATACAACCTGAGAGGTGCAATTTTGGAGATTTCAGTGAAAATAGTGCCAAAAAACACAGAACACCAATTGTGGTCTTTTAGTCGCACCGGACTGGGATAAAGTCACGCCTTCAGGCAGACTACAATGGAGCATGGGCCAGCTACAAGGGCCCAGTTAGGCCCACTGAACAAAGTACATTAACTCCTGGTTTGCTGAGCACTGTGAGGGTCAGTGTCAAAGATGCTTTGTGCAGTTGAAGCGGTGTGTGGGTTTTAAGGTGTAGCAATGCTGCGGTGTGAGGTCCTTGACAAGACCATGTCCACTCACCTGAATTCTAGGTTCCGCAGGAGCGAAGAGAATAAAACCCTCACCCCTAAACACTATTCTCTTGTATCTGAACTGAACAGGGAAGGAACGAGCAAATGGTCTCTGGGGGAAAGGTATAGGGAACAGGGATTTGGGAAGGGAAGAGAAACAAAAACACTGGTTCACAAAGGAGCGTCACTGTTGTTCTAAGAAAGTTGCCTCAGGGTTTGGTACAGGAATTTCCAAGACCAAAAACAAAAGAACTACAGATATCACAGTCTTTTAGCAAGATAACAATTATTATCATTCGATTGAACAATCACCGAGTCTGTCAGCAAAATCACAATAACTGTTAGCATCTGAATGCTCAACTATTGAACACACTTTTGTAGCTCACAACAAAATTGTTATAAAATAAAACTTATGAATTTGTCTTTTGTTATTTGTTTTCACACAGTAGACTCGCTGCAAAAATAAACAGAATAAATGCCTAATTTTGAATAGATATCGAGCAATGCTTTCAGGAGTTCACAACACTTAACTTCAATGATGCCTTTAAAAAATACTTCTCAAGCTGTCTTTGGAAAATAGTCTTATATCATGGTTTTCTCAGCATCGAGAAATGTTTTTCATAATGCACCAAAAGATCATTAACTTCAAGAAGGTTGAAAACAGGGGAACTAGAGGGGAATTACTCACAAACCGACTTCTCCTGGAATGTTTTTGATTATTTGAGGGAGATGGAATACTGTTTGTAAATTCTCCAGCCACTACGAAAGTAATCTGCTCCAGAGAGGGAAGCTCCGATGAAGCCTTGCACTGAAATGACAACTCCAGAAAGAATCAATGAAACCCCATCTGAACCGGGAACACCTGCGAGCGAAGGAAGACTCAAAGCCAAGCATAGGAAACACCTTGGCAGTTCTATTTATAGACTGGTGATGAGTCATCAGACACATGCTGGTGATGAGTCATCAAACACTTCTGATGATTCATATGAAGAAATTCAATGTCTCCATAAACCACTTGGCACACAGTTCACAAATGGAACAACACTTGCTTTTATCAATATAACCAAACATGCAATGTAGTTTTCCTCACATTACAGGGAAGGGCTGTGCTGTAAACACATTCATGACATGTTTCATTGTTGTTCAATCATGCTGATTTAGTTTGAGAGGATCCAGCAAGAAGCGTGTGTGAGTGCGAGTCCTATCAGTCCTGCATCATTGTTGAGTATCCCGTCAATGAGGGCTTGCGATGTGAAGTCTGACGTTGAGAATGCGGTGCACAGTCGGGCGATGTGTCAGTTCTGAGGGGCTGTGATGCAGAGTCTGGTGTTATTGTTGAGACAGCCGTTGGTGAGGGATGTGAAGGCCTGTGTTAAGACTACACCACCCAGCAGCGGTTCTGATGAGGCAACGGGCTGCAATGCAGGTCAGGCCTTTGTGACAGAACTGATCCAGCCAACAGGAGTGATGTGCCAGTTATGCTCGGAATTGCACAGTGCAGCAGAGATGTGCCAGTTCTGTTGGATCCACGGAGGCTAGAAAATCACTGTAGACCCACTTCCAAGAGGGGGTGGCACCACTTGGCAGGATAAACACACAGACTGCAGATTCCCGTGCTGGGTTCGAGGTTGTTGGAGCCTTCTGTTCATGAGGCTCTGTTCAGGAGGCCAGCCAACTAGCCATTTGAGTCACTTTGGGGTCAAGGGTTCAACAAATGCAGGTCCAGTCATTCTTGCACAGATAGGAGAGCAGCAGGTGTCAGGTCAGCACAGCGGGGCAGCACCTGCCCCCTCCTCCCCCCATCAAGCAGCAGTCCACCAGTGTGGTAGTCCTTTCAACAGCACAGCAGTCCTTCCTGACAGAGTATCCACAGGTCCAGACGGCTACTGAAGAGTTGGTGTCTGAGGTTCAATATGTATACCCATTAGTGCTTTTGAAGTAGGATGAAGCTTCTAGAGGCAGGCCTTTGAAGTACACAGGTGCCCTGCCTTTCCCCGCCCTGGCTCCAGACGAATTACAAGGGGTATACAGCCCTTTGTGTGGGGCAGGACACAGCCTATTCAAGTGTAAGTGGTGCTTTGCCCAGCTCCTCCCTCCCATCCTGCCAGTGATGGCCCATCCAGCACGTGTAGGCTCACTTTTGTGTGTGGCTGTCTAGGCATTCTAAAGGCCCAGTTGTCAACTACAACCAGTTATGTGACCCAGAGACAGGATGCAGGCACCAAATGGCTAAGTCAGGAAAATGCCAACTTTCTAAAAGTGGCATTTTCAAAATGTTAATTCAAAATCCGACTTCACCATGACTTAGGATTTTTCATTACAATTCCAAAGACACCAAACATGAACTAGTTACCTGCTTCCATTTGGGAAATTACAGCTTATTAAATGTAATATGGTAACTCCAGTTTTGTCCTATGGGTTAGGTTGGCCTTGCCAGGGAAAAACAAATTTAAGAGTTTTTCCCTATCATGACATGTAAAACTAAAATGTTGGCGTCCAACTTTTTTAATACACTTAACCTGCCCTCTGGGCTGCGCAGGACCTTTCCTAGGGGTGACTATTGTGTGTAAAAAGGTAGGTTTGGGTCTAGCAAAAGGTTTATTTTTCCAGTTTGAAATGTCAGTTCACAGCTGCACACACAGGTTGCAATGACAAGCATGTTTACATGTCACTAAAGTGGGTGGCACAATCAGTGCTGCAGGCCCACTAGTAGCATTTAACTTACAGGGCATGGGCACTGGTAGTGTTGCCTTACTAGGGACTTATAAGTAAATGAAATATGCCCAATCGGTATAAGCCAATCTTACCATGTTTTAAGGAGAGCACAAGTGCTTAAGCACTGGTTAGCAGTGGTAAAGTGTGCAGAGTCCTAAGACCAGCAAAACCGAAGTCTGAAGGCAAAACGTTAGGAGTAAACCCACGCCAAGGATGCCAGGTTAAACAAACTTGTAACCTACTGCTAGTACAGCATTTGTGTCGCAAGATATTGACTTAAACTTAAAGTCGTAGGAAAAAATATATAGCCCAGGGCTAGGTTACAGCTACTAATTACATGTAATTAATTGTCTTTAGGGCATTTTATTGCAATTGTGGTTCTGTTAAACTTTTATATGAAATTTATTTAAACATAATTTTATTTATTTAATCTAATTTTAAAGTAGAATGAGTGTAAGGGTTAGATGCAGGGTTCATGTAGATATAGGGGTGGTGTAGTGGGGTCGAGATGGTGATAAATAAGTTCTTATCGATATCTTAAATTGCTAGATGTCGACCCGATTGTGTTTTGCTGGCAGAAGTTCTGCGATTAAGGAAGGATTATTGTTTTGGTTAGACCACTAAAGTTTTTCTACACTTAATTAAGCTGCAAGCAGAACAGATGAGCACACAAAGTCGTGACTTGGCTGGCCCGTGCAACACAATATTTTCTTTATCGGAAAACACAGAGGTTTAGTCCAGAAACAACAGTTTGTTCTTCCCAAGTGTATATTTAGGATGGAAAAATAAGAGAACTTTCAACATATTTCGCACGAGACTGACTGTCCTTACTTCAGAGAGCACCAGGTCTCCCTAAGCATCAAGCAAAATATAATTACAAAATGGATGGCCTTTGGCAGTAACGATCCTATCACGTGATACATTCCTGTGGGAATCGTCATGCTTACTTGAACTCTTACACAACTTCAGTCAGTGTATTGCAGAATCTAAATGTCCCAAAGGCTGCTGAAGTAGTTTACACAAGGCGCAGTATACTTGTGAATGGTTGGCAGGACTTTGTTCTGCTGTGCCTAGCATAGAGGACTTTTTTTCTTTACAAATGTCTGGAGTGTAGGCCCATATTTATTAAGCCTCTGCGTCACCCTTGCATTGCATAAGGCGACACAGAGCAGACCAAAGGCGTACTTGGGATTTATCATGCCACATAAGACTTGATTTGTGTGGCTCCCCATGGCTTTGTAATGAAATGTAATAAAATGCAGCAGCTGGATTCAAGCTAGCCTGGATGATGAGGGGCGATACCCCGAAAGTGTAGCCTTACTGTAACGCACCTGCTGTGCGTTGCCTTACATTTTTAGTGGGAGGTGTTCCATGGGTGAAGCATGGGCAATCCTGTGCATCAACCCATTGAATACATACAATTAAACATTTACTAAGGTTTGTAAAGCAAGAACAGTGTGAAATTGTCTCACTTACCACAGAGAGGTGTAAAGAGGAGCTATATGTTTAGGTCTCCCTGTTACTTCCTTTTTCTATGCATGATGCATTCTGCATCACATATAGAAAGGGGAATATGCCTCTTTGGATTGCTTCTGTGCAGGAAAGTACTCTTTCTGCACAAAAACAATCCTGCCTGGAACGTAGGTGCAAGGGCGCCTGCTTTGGCGCAAGCCAGCTAAAAATGCACCAAAAGCAGGCAAGAGCTGACTAGCACCATAGCTTAGTAGATATGCACGTTTAAGCTCTCTCCCGTTCATGCAACGCAGCATGCACACTTTGCTGGCTGCCCTTTGCTGGAGGAACTTTTGATAAAAATGTTCCCTAGTGTCCGTTTGTCTTTCAAATGTTTACTTTTGATGTTTAATTTATCTTAGTTACATAATGCAAACTTGAGCTTGCAATTGTGCAGATCTAACATGGTACTTGAACGCACACTGGAAAACAATGCCAAATATAATACAAATACTGAATAACTGTCTAAAAAGACACTTGCAGTAAAAAAAAGAAAATATGCCAAGCACCATTGTACCCAGAGACATAAACTCTTTTTGAAATGCTAGTGGATAAGATATATGAAAGTGGATTCGAAAATGTTGGTAGTACTATGAAACAGTCTCCTGCAGAGTAATGTTTTGTGCTAGGGTTTTAAAGAAAAAATCTAGATGTTCTCTGAGCGGAATGTACCCGATCTGTAGGGCCTTTTTTAGGGCAAATGTCAATAGGATTTTGAAGGATAGTATCTTCATGTGGAAAGTAGTGGGAATGAGAATGCGAAAACCTGCAGTCAATAAACAACAACAGATTCAAAAAGAAAGTTAAACAGGCATGAAATTGCTCAAACATCCTAAACTAAGGGCCCTAGAAGACCCCAACTTAGCAGTCCTTAGATATGAAATCATCAGCAAAATAATTTGAACATGCCTGGACACCAGCAATCTAAGAGGTAGTCGGACACCTGAGAGGCACATATCACCTTGTTAAAAAACAAGCATATTTCTACATGGTTATAGGGCCCATTCGGGCCACACGGGACAAGACAACACAGACAGAGCATGCCAGGACAAAAACCACTGTTCTGCCACGTGGAAGGCACTGCAAAGCCCAGGAGTGATCAGTTATTGTCCATTCCACCCGCCACTCACAATGCTAGCAAGTCAAATATTGGCACGTAATGCCTGTGAATGGCCACCAATTAAAACACATCCTATGAAATGATGAATCCTTGATGACTTTGTGCCAAACGTTGGCAAATGAAGTTATCAAGGCACCAATACAAAATTATTTACTGTCTTACAGTCTGTGCAAGGGTGTTATTCCAACCAAGCGTGTTCATGGCTAATGCCCCGTTTTCTTCTTCTTTTTCCTACAGAAGGTCCCTGAAACGTTCATGCAATACCTCATAGTCCATATTCCTATTGCTAATTACCATTATATAGCTCGCAATCGGCCATAGTTGGTGTAAATGTAAGAGGCCACGCACTGAGCTATGGCGCAGGGAAAGAAGCCAGCAGTAGCCAGTGAGGCAGCAAGTAAAGTGAAGGTGCAAATGTGGAATGACATACTTGCAAAAGCAACGCATTGGCTGTCATAAGACTGCAGTAGACATCATTGCAAATAGGGTCAAACAAATGAGAAATTGGTGAACAAGAGAAAGCTGGCACAAGCAAATGGCGGTAGGCCAGAAATTCAGGAAGGACTTAATGCAAATGAGTAACAGGTGAAAGTCATAATTGTGTTTAAAAGGGCGGTAAGATTTGAAGGCAGAGGCACCATTGAGTCGAGGGAGACTTCACACCACCTAGTATAATCTACACACATTCCTTACAAGCTTCATGATTCGTTTGTTCAGTCATCGTCCCATTCATGTCCAACATGATGTAGTTTCTAGCCTGAACTAAGGGTATTCCACCAGAATATTGTTTACAGAATATTGTGCTACCATAATGTGCAAAATATCGAAGACCAAAATATCCACAAATAAGAATATAAAGCATAGGTGCTACAGCTATGTACAAATTTAGCATATGTATCAACATGGGAAAATATTTAATCATCCATGTTAAATGACTTATACCGTTATTGGGAAGCATGTTTTTAGCAACCCTGTTTATTTCCACGTGCTAAACGGAGCTGAGTATTGTGGTGCCATGAAATATTTATACACAATGTCAACATCGTTGAGGCATGCGTTGATTAAGATAAATATCCTGTCATTGAAAATGATGCCGTGGGGGAATAAAGAGAACTTCTGAATAAACAGACAATGGAGAGAAAAGATACATTCAGAAACAAAATTGAACAGATAAACATCAACATGGAAATTCGAGATTAATCTCTCCCAGTCACTCAGAGCGACTCAGAGTAAATAATGTTGGCTAAGATGTTTTGTGGCTTGATCACAGCCAAAGGCCTGCTGATGGTAAGAGATAGGAAAACAAAAGGGTGATGGACGTACCCACAGCTGGGCTTACCCTTCCCACTTAGGACAATTTTAGCAACACAAAAGGATGATGGACGGAGCGCTGCAACTGGGGGTAAGTGTTTGAAAGTTTCAGCATCCCATCCTTCATTTTATTTTGTGGTATTTCTATTTACGCCCTCATTGGCTAGGGTATTCCCAGACGCAAGTCCCTTGCTTGCTGCGCCACGGGAATCAAGCTAGCCTGGCTGATGAAGGGTGATGAAACCACTCCCAGGATGCTTGTATTGTGTCCAGGGAGGATCTGGCTTGGCAGTTCGGGCTGGACTGTTCCTATTGGGAGCAGGGTCAATACTGATTTGCGTATGGCTGGGTCCAAACTGAGGTAATGTGGCGAGCAAAATAACAATGGATTAAACCCACATCTGTGACTAAGGGTGAGTGTTTGAAAAGTTTCATCACTCCGTTCATCATTTTATTTTGTGGTGTTGCAAAGGTAAGGGACAACCATCAGTACATGTTATGTATTCCAGGTTCACTTATTGTGCATCTCGGAGTTGATGTAGCCATATACCAACCGTGGGTGAAAACCCCATGTGACTCTCATAAGAGAATGGTCAAAGTCATAAGAATGCTCTGCAAATTTGATCTTGGACTTTCTCACTTTTAACCTTCATGATACGTACAAGTTTCTTATATAAAGATTATCCATTGTTAGCAAGAACAAGTTCTTCTGTTTTTTCATAGCAATACAATCAAGGGCTTTCAAAGTTTTTTTCTTGCCCTCTATCATGATAAGCCCTTGTGCAGGAAGGGGGATACGATTTGAAGCAATACTTCTAGTTGTTCTTGTAAATGGTCAATATTCCTTTCATCAGAGGTTATTGGAAACAAGGGCCCTCATTTCGACCTCAGCAGTCTTTTTTAACGACCGCTGAGGTACCGCCGTGCTGAAGACCGCCAGTGCAGGCGGTTTTCCGCACAGCGTATCATGACTGCTGGCAGACCTCCGTCATTTTTCAGATGGAGAGCCGCCAGCAGCCATATTGGCAGTTGGCGGGGAAGTGGAGGCTGCTCCACCTCCACGTCATCAGAACACTGCCCACCGAATCACGTCCCATGATTCGGTGTGACAGTGTTCTGGTGACGGGGTGCTGGCGGCAGAGCAGCCCCCATGGATCCCGTCCCTTCCTGGAGGATCAACGGACAAGGTAAGTTGATCGTCCGTTAGGAGAGGGGGGGCATTGTGTGTTGTGTGCGTGCATGGAGGTGTGCGTGTGAGTATGTAGAGGGGTGTGTGAGTGCGTGTATGCATGCGGGGGGTGTTGTGTGTATGGGAAATGTGTGTGGGTCGGTCTGTGTGCATGTCTGTATGTGTGCGGGTATGTGTTGTTGTAGTGTATGTGTGCGTGTGGGTGTGTGTGTATGTGCATGTTGGGGGTGGGGGTGGGGAGGGTGTGTGTGTATGTGTATGTTGGGGGTGGGGAGGGGGGTGTATGTGCATGTTGGGGATGGGGGTGGGGAGGGAGGTCCTGCCACCTTTGGGGGGTGGCAGGGGGTGTGGGAGCAGGACTCGGGGTGGGGAAGACCCCTATCAGTGCCAGGGAAGGAATTCCCTGGCACTGAGAGTGCCTACCGCCATGGATTTCGTGGCACTGCCAAACCACCCGAAATCCATGGCGGTATGCAGGGTCCTGATACCGTCAGCGGTCTGGTGACGGCCGCTGGGCTGGAGACCGAAGTCTCCAACCCAGCGGTCGTCACTGCCCTGGCGGTCGGAGTGGAGAAGTGGCGGATGACACCGCCATGGTCATAATTCCATATTGTTTTCCGCCGGCCTGTTGGCAGTTTTACCGCCACTTCTCGCCCGTCCGTCAGGGTCATAATGAGGGCCAATGTGTTTAGCAACTCATTATGGGTAGTAATTGTGTAAAATCTTAAATGTCCCAGAATACATTTTGCCCATAGATAGCCAAAGTTTCAGATAACAGGGAATTCTTGGAAGCTATCTATTGTCATGTAGTATCACCGATCTGGCAGACTGCATAAGGATGAATAAATCATCATTGTCTTGTAGGATTCTTCATATGCTCAACAAGTGTGTTGTTATCATTGGGCAGGACCAAAGTTTCCATGTCTGCTATTTATTTGTAGGCTTTCAATCTTGGTTGGTTTCCAGTCCATATGACACAATTTATCTGAGCAAACAGGATGAGTAGTGGTAGCATTCAAAATAGAGAATTAAGTTGTGGGGCCACTATCATTTGCACCTACTTTACCTATTGCCACATTGATAGCTGCAGATATGCCCATCTTGTGTGAATGCTGCTATATTCACAATACCAATGGATTAAGGTTATCCTCACATGTCTTTAACGCCCCTGTTACTAAATATGCCTACATATATGAGTCTGTGTTGTTTCCAGTATTGAAAAATACAACTGATGCCCTGCTGATAGCCTTAAACAATGGAGAGCATTTGCTCTTGTACCAGTTCACTTAGGGCCAGATGTAGCAAATGGTTTTACCCATTCTGTGTCTTTGGGAAAATGTGTTTGTACATATGGCCCTTAATCACCTGAGAAAGTGGAAAATATTGAAAAGGATATCAAGGACGTTAAGGATGTTTCCACCTTTATGAGATTGAGCAGAATATTTTCTGTATATTAATGCTTTTGGTTCACCAATTTGTGTGATTATATTTCTCATTCGACTGACAAATGGCTACTGCTAGGAGTTCCAGTACTAACAGGAACAGCAAATGCGGAAAGGACATCCCTTTCTCATCCCTCTATGGACCACAAATGTTGAGGAGAGAAAGCATCTGCAAATTACTTGTGCTCTTATATTTGTGTATGCGTTTGCATCTTGAGATGACATTGGTGCCCAGTTCTTTCCAATCTTTTATGTGGAAAAATTAACTCTACTCGACACTGTAAAAAGCCTTCTCAGCATTGAGAAAGAGGGCAATTGTTTCTTTTATAGTGTTTTTGGTAATCCACAGCAGGTAGTGTAACATCCAAAGATGGTTTCAAGGCCATCTCTCAGTGAAAATCCACCTTGGGATGGGTGTACGAGATGGAAGATTACCCTTTTGTGACTGTTGGCCAGTCTTTTGCCAAGATTTTATCATCCACGTTAATAAAGAAGAACAGGTGATGTAAAGTAAAATGTAATGGGTCCTTCCATGATTTTGCGAGCACGGATATAAGAGCTTTGTTTGAAAGAAAAGCAAGGGAGCCAGATGTATTTGTTTTTTCTGTAGGCCTCTTATAGGATGTTCACTAAATAGAATTTAACTACTTTATAAAATTCTCCTAGAAAGCGGTCTTCACCTAGGGATTTGTTGTAAGACAGATCAGTCGTCCCTAAGGCAATTTCATCCTATTGACTTCCCCCTTCAGAAGAACCCTTACTTCAGACAATTTTGTCAGGTTGAGGTGAGACAGGAATGTGTATTCAGCTTCAGTTGCGACTTGCTCCTAAGACAGATACAATTTCTTAGACAACGTGGTGAATATTTTAGCTATACCTTGAAAATCTATTTTGGAAATGTCATTCTCATCATAAATGACTGGAATCAAGGGTTGAACTTCTCAATAGCTGAATTTGGCTACCAAGAGTTTCCCTCCCTTCTCACCAAGCTCATAGTGCCTCTGTTTCAGGCGTGGTAGAGGAATTCAGCCCTGGAAGTGAAGAATGAATTAAGGAACAATTCTCACTTTCAAGTGCTCTCCTATTCTTTTCATCTGAGCATCTGCTACATTCAATTGTTAGATCTTTAATGGTATATTTGAGTTTAGTTTGTTCCGTTCAGTTTTCTCTTTTGGATATGGCAGTGTCTCTCATTCTCATCAGTGTACCTCGGAAAAAGGCTTTGCTTTTTTTTGTCAAATATATCTGAATATTGTCCTGCAATTCCTATTTATCAGCAGTAATTCTTTATTTAGAAGTGCTCATCTGACATGACTTAGTTGTGGGACATTGAGATCTCAGACAAATTACAGAGTGATCAGAGAGAGCATTTTCAAGCATGTCACACTCTTTCACCTTGGAGGGCAAGGTGCTTCTGAGAAGAAAGTGATTGTTTCTCGGAAGGGCATCATGTACACAAAAAAAGGAAGGAATGCTTTACTCAGTTAGCTTTATTAATCACCCGATTCACTCTCTAATTAAGCAGTATCCTCAACAACAGTCTGTAGGAATGTCCCTTCATTTTCTTAACTAAGGTCGGTCACTTAGGCCCATATTTATACTTTTTGATGCAAAACTGCGCCGGAGCAGTTTTGCGTCAAAAATAATACTGCCTGCTAATGCCATTTTGGTGCGCTGTGTGGGCGTCAAATTTATACTTTAACGCACGGCGGCGCAGACCACAGGTGGGAATCATTTATTTTGACGCACACCGCAGCGTCAAGTCACAAAGCAAAACGACGCTTACGCGGCGGAAATTACTGTGGGTCGATTTACGACCCCGCAAACCGGATATGCGCCGTTTTTTGACGCAATAGCGTCAAAAAACCCAGCGAACACTGCCATTTTGCCAGAGGAGAGCTAAAATGGAACCCAGGTGCCACTACAGACCCCAGGAAGATGACAACAGACCAGGAACCAGCCAGGAGGACCCACACAAGAACCAGGACACTTATAAGAAGAAAAGAGGGTGTCGCTTCAGTGCAGAGGAGCAGAAAATTCTGGTTAAAGAGGTGACGGAACATCAGCATCAACTGTTTGTCACCTCAAAATTGCCAATTATTAGGAGAGAGGCTACATGGCAACAAATTGTTACAAGATCAACAGTGTGGCAGAAGTACGCAGAACAGTCATTGAGTGCAAGAAACGCTGGCATGACTGCAAGCACAGGACCAAGGAAAAGATGGGCAGGAACAGGAAGGCAGCACTGCAGACTGGAGGTGGGAGTCTAGCACACCCCTGGACCACATGGAGGAGATGGCAGCAGCCGTCATCCCTGAGGAGATCGTCACAGGGATTGAAGGACAGGACAGCACAGACTACCAGGTGACAACGCACATGCAGGGTAAGTCGCATGGGGAATTAAAATGCACTAATGTTAACTGCAACTGGGGGGGGAATACCTACTACACATTGCATATAAGTCATCATATACATGGAGTGGCATGGGTAAGGGGGAACGGCATGGGGGCATGGCCTGCACAGACAGAAGCTGGGGCACACCATTACACTACACCAACAACAGTTCCATGGGGGCATGCTGCCATGCCAACGATGGAGCAAAGGGAAAGCCACGTCAGGAGGGAAGGGCCCAACGTCAAACTGACATCCCGGCACACGTCAGCCACCATACACCCTACATTAACTAGCGCCCTATTAACAACCTGTAGCCATACCGACAACTGGAATGTAACTGCGACAACAGTTGCAACTACCACCTCCGCTCTGTGTGCAGCTCAAGTCGCCAATGGCAGTAATCTCCCCATGGATCACACACACCTAAATTAGAGGGTTGAGAATGACAACTTCAACAATCCCCTGAAAAAAGACAAAGGCCCCAGTACTGTCAAATGTCAATGCCCATAGTTGTTGCAAACATCAGCCAATGTCAACAACAATAGGAGCTACACAGCTCTAAGGACATACCCATGCTGCCTATGTCAAAGTCCATCCTGTGCCTGGGTCACAATGTAACATCCCAAATGTCATACTGCTCATACAACAGCATTGAGGGGGAGGACACATGTAACTGGTCACTGAAATACACCCGCACAGTCAGAGGAGGAAATAGGACACTGATACGATTATCAGAGCAATCCAATGTACCACACGTTCCCAACATCAGCTGTACACATTACCAGTGCCAACATCCATATCGTGCCATAACATTGCTATGCATAGGATATGCTACATGTCAACTACATTTAAGTAGATGTGAAAGATCAGAGACTGGGGCAGGTCCAGATTGTTAAGTGTGCCAGTGCCATCATAACACCCACAGCCAGTGAAAGGTCTCACCATGAGAATGGATGTAGACGGAGGATTGAGTAGGACAAGAAGGTGGCAATTCACTATTTGGCCAAAACCAACACCTAGAAGAGATGATGCCGACAAGTCCAATAACTTAATAACATACATGTGACATGCAGGTGGGCCATAGGCCTGGGAGAATGCCCATCTGGAAGACTGGAGCAATAAACACGAAACAAGATCACAATGGGAATTCATCACAAGGCAGGCATGTCACATCACTAATGCCACAACACAAACACACACTAATTGTACCCTGTTTCATTGCAGAGGACGATGGATCTCCTGCGGATATGTCTGTCCCAGATTACCCTGATGACATTCCCCAGGAGACCATCCAAGAGGTCCTTGAAACCCTCCAGACCCCACCTTCAGTCACAAGAAGGAGCACAGAACAAGCAGCCATTGCAGAGGATCCACCCACCCCCCCAATTGTAAGACCTGCCAACTCCAATACAGCTGAGGACTCAGACGACACAGGCACCAGCTTTGATTGAACTGTAGTTGGGGTACAGCGGGAGCTGTCCAAGGAGGTGCGGGTGGGGATGAAAACTATGGCAGCCAGCCTAGTGGGGGTGCATTCGTGCATGATGTCATCTGCAGATCAGGCAGCAGCAATGCAAGCCCTAACATCCGTCCTGCAAGGACTACAAGAAACTGTCAAGGAATTCACCACTGCAGTAAGGGAGTTGCAACAACACCTCGTACCCCAAACCTTCCACTGCATGCACAAATGCAATCATGACCCCCCTCAGGGCCGACCTGGCTGCCTACCATCGTGATGTGGCTGCTATTCTTAACAATCAGCAGATCCTCCTTGCAGCAGTTCTGCCCTTAAGACCTTCACAGGTAGCAGCGACCGGGATGTCTGACTCCACGTCTTCTAACAGTGAGGTGTGTGTTGCCCCTTCACAACCACCACCACCAAGAACAGAGGAGGCAACACACACATCAGAAGAAGAAGACATGGAACAGATCACCTTCACACGGAAAAGTACCCGGAAGCACTAGTCCCTGCCATATGGCCAACTATTAACAAAGTCCTGCGCTTTGTAACATGCCAGTCTTACAACAACTCTACTTAATGACTGTTCTGCTTACCACTGTATATCTTGTCAGCCTTCCCAGTGATTGTCTCTCTCTTACTCATTGGCAAATCCTGTCGCTCTGCACTGTCTAAAACATCACCCCAGCATGTCAAACGCATTTCTGTAACCCCTTGTGTAGGATCACAATATAAGATGTCACTATAATGGACTCACAATCATGGACAATGTACGTATAGCACTACAGCACTTTTCAATAAATAGCACTTACACAACAAATCTGTCTCTGGGTAATGTGACATATCAACTGTGCAGTAGATAACTGAAATGTGCCTACTGTCAAATAACGTAGCTTGTCAATACAACTGTCCTGATATTATGTAGTCAGATAATTCTGCACAGTGCCCATGATTGCATCATACTCTGCCCATCCTGAGGGACATATCTGATGAAGTGAGAAACCATACACCATCATGCTGCGTTGGACAGAATAATGCTTTCTCAAGGGATATCTAAGTCATCAAATAGTGGTTGCAAAATGTTGTCACCATGCAATACTAACACATATAACAGTGCACACAAATCTAAGCAAACACTTCAAAAACTGCATGAATAAAGCTGTCTGAGTTTACATACAAATAGGCACTCATGCTGAACTGTGTCACAAATGACGTATGTGAGTCATGAAGACAAGAATACAAGAGTGCCTACGAGAACTCATAAGGGTGTCCTTGATCATCACACTGCAGTCAGACCTAAAACTGTTCCCCCAATACCAAGTCTGGAAGCACTGTTTGTGACATAGAAAACATACTTATCAACAGAAACACATTGGGATCCATATTAACTTTGATTGGTGGTTGCAACAAATGTTGGAAACTTTGCAAGGGAGCTCTGGGCTAGCTGCCAATCTTACAACTCAGTTGGGATTTGTTTGTAGCATAGGACACAAATGTAATAGAACATCACTCATGTACACTAATTCCAAGCCCAGGATCCAGTAGCATTTAACACATACTGTTAAGGGTTAACTACATATTTATTAAATGCTAATCACAGAAGAGGAAACAGAGGGAAAAGTCTTACTTCCCTAATCTACCCTGACTACTCATTACCCACAACTGTCCCTAACTAACCTAAGCTAAACGTACTTATCACATGTAACAAAACGTTCTAAACATCCACCCCCCGCCCCCCTTATGAGACGGGACACATGGAGGACAACACATACTAACCTAAACACATACTATCCTATACTAAACAAATATAAATTTGTTTGTATATTTTTTTTTATATATATATTTTTTTATACACACACAAGAACCCCAACATAGCCCCCCACACACCCACCCACCCACGTAATAAGTAAAAATAGTAAGAATCAGGACCCCCCACCCACTAACACTAACTAAACTAACAGCCTATACTAACCTAACACTAAGCCCCCTAAGCCCACTGAGTATTAGAACAAGGAAAGAGGAGGGAGGGGAGGGAATCATGTCCATATCAAAAAAGTCTAGAGGTTGGCCCTCCGGAGGGTCCTCTTGATGGACTTCACACGCTGGTTAATGTGGCGAACATCCCCGCTCAGATGGCTTAACTTGCGCAACACACGGTCCGTCTTCCGTTCCATGTTGTGGAATGCTGCAGAGTCAACAGATGGAGCTGGGGCAGTCTGGGTACTGGTGGAGGAGGTCTGTATGTGTGTGGAGCCAAGGCCAGTGGGCTGTCCTGCACCTGGAGCAATGCTGGGGCCTGGAAGTCCGGCAGATGTAGGGACAACAGTCCCAGCTGTGGGTGGGGCCACCTGGCTTGAAGTGGTGGTTGTGCTGATGGTGGCTGTGGTGGGCAAAGTAGGGCCACCCTGTGCGAAGGCCCTCCATGCCCCGGAGGCCCGTTCATGGCGATATCGACGGGCCATCCTCCTGAACCCCAACTCCACCAGCAGGATGTGCTGGTATCTCATGGCCCGCCGCTAGAACTCACGGACCTGGTCTGGAGTCATGTTTGCAGCTATGAAGACAAATGCAAATAATCTACATTAGGAACTGCATTGTGTGAAATGGCACAAGAAGTCAATCAGACAATACATCTACTGCACTTGTAACAGCTCATATCACAATGCAGATCGTTGAATGTCCCTGAGGAAGTACATGGCAGGCCAGCCTACAAATGTCACATCACACATAGCACATCCAAAACCTACAAGATGGGTAACAACTGGTATTGACTTGCCATCTGAGTTCTGCCAGTTATCAGCTAACAATCATGCTGCATATCCTCCGCCAATACCTGGGCTACAAATGTCAGTGTACGGAATGCAAAACTAAAGCCACATGGTCTGCAAGTTGTAACAGGACTTGCCAGTATAGTACCCATGTGCCAAACCTGAGTGTGTATACTAGGTTCCAACCAAACAGTCACTTATTCACATGTATGTGTAACATACTGGTAGCATCAGTCCTAGGTACCCTATTCACAAACCCATGCCTGTGTTTGGGGTGGGGTGGATAAACAACTATCAATTCCAAACAACATGGACACCGAGGAGTGTATAGAAAACTCCACACATGTTTGGCTCTACACACACACCACAGATAAGGTCTATCAACAATTACGAGTCTGCAAACCCTTGACCAATCATAGCGCCACACATGTCAGGAAATGCAGACCTTGGTACACAACAAATACTTCCAGTAAGGCATGACTTACATCAGTCACAGAGTTGCAAGAACACCCATGATCATGATTAGCATGCACACCTAGGCCATTGCACTCAAGTTCCACATATTTGTAGCACTACATGTGGAAGTACATGCTGCTAGGAAGTTGTACCTACAGTTTAATAAGTACCTTGGTAAATAGGGAAGCAGAAGTTTTTTGGAAAGCAATTTGCTGTACCAATCTTGGAGAATGTGGGTCTGACAGGCTGACTAAATCTTAGCTGACTTCCAGTGCGACTCTTGTTGATACAAGTGTCATCCACATGACTCACCCCAGTACTCACTGTGGTGCCTACAGGAAGGGCCTACAATCCCTAGATAATACAATAGGATACGCATTGGCCAACTCAAAACATTTGAGACACTGTAATCCCACTCATGGAACAAGACAAATGATTGGCCAACGCATCACACCTTGCTATGCGTTCAACACACAGGAGTCCATAACCAGCAAACACAACACATAACAGACATATCAACACTTACTGGAGTGGTCGGGGTCCTCAAATGTAGCCACCTCTCCCACAGTGTAGGGTGCCGGTCCACCTGTAAGGCATGGAAGGAAGAAATGTGCTCAAAATCTGTGCACTGACCAACAATTTCATAAACATATACAATGTGTAGGCTGAATAAGGAAATGGCAGCCATTCAGATATGATGATACTGCATCTGATATATCACAGCCAACTTGTACATAGCATGGGTCTCCTGTGACAGTTACACACATATCTGCACACATGCAGTGGCCCTAACTATCATGTGGTGGCAAACATTCCCCGTCATTACTGACCAGAAACAAATATGGAGTGTAATTGTCTCATCATGTGCATCCAAGAGAGACATCCAAAGCCTGGTTACTTGAGGACTGCATTACCAGTCAAACAGCCTATGTGGCCATGACACATTTATTACACATAGGTACAATGTGCAGAGGGACAGGGACTTTTGTAAGCCCTCATGTTGTTACAGTTTCTTCATTGATGTGGCCCAGCTATGGTGATTTGCACCAACCATGGAGATGTGAACCCATGTGCATACCTTTGGAATCCCTAATTGGAATGTGGCACAACTAACTCCAAAAACCATTCTAAAATGTTAGCTGAGGGCACCTTACACCTTTTCACGATGTTTTCAAATCCAGATCTGACATGTATCCAAAAAGATAAAGGACCACAATAATCTCTAACATTCATAGAACTTCCCTGAACGCTTTCCTTCCACACTCACCAGACTGAGATGAGACATATGTCTGGGCCACTTTGCTATCATCAATTGACGTGAAGCCAGCACTCATTTTCTGCATCATGTAGTGATTCTAAAGTCAGTCTAGCTATTGCGTCAACAAAGTTAGCCAATATGTTGGTACATCTTTACTTCTCTGGCAAATGTGGCCTATATAGACATGATTGGCTCCTATTTTGTTTGGTTGTCTGACACAAAGGCAGCACCAATTTACTTCATGGAAAAGTATCCTGTAAGTTTGCTGAGCACGTGCTACCTGACAGCTAGCAATTGTGATCCTTCCCATAGAGCATCAATTACCCAGTATGTTTCCCCAGCATTACACACAGTCAGCAACTTAGATGGCAGACACTGTACAAATCATCTGATGTCACTACAGAGCATTTACTCCTACACATTTACATGATTAGTACTCACCAACAGTGCCACCAACCACGATGCCCAGGTGGTCCAAGAGATCCTGCTCCCTGGTGATGAGGTCAGCCCACCGGGGCTTCAGCTGGTGGTCACTCCTCTGGCCGGCATACACACGCTGCAGGTGATGCAGCACCTTTCCCCACCGGATTCTGCACGCCTCAGTGTGATACCCCTGTATCACCCTGCCCCCTGCCTCGATCATCAGTGGCAAGAAATGGCACACAAGCCATATGAAGCCTTCCAACTCCTCTTCACCCATCCTGCCAAGACGTGGCCTACCAGACATTGTAGGAATAGGGGTTAAAGAAATAGAAAGGGGAAAAGTGGGAAGTAGGGGTACAAATACAGAAGAAAAGTAAACTTAACCACTAAAAGAGCCCAACTATCCCCAAACTATCACTACCCACAACAGACTCCCACAAACAACAAAAACACTAGAAAAATGGACAAATGTACACAAAACACAGTAGGACAGTATACACCAACAATATTTATTTCACAAATTGACAATAGAGACAGCATACAGGACACAAACGCACAAAATCAATGGACACCACTCTCTACACAGCCACACAGTCTAGAAGAATCATAGACTGCAAAGTGAAAGTGAAAGTACACCCACTGTACATGATCTGTAAACAGGATATCCTATTACATCACTTCCTGAATAAAACGTTGCTCTTTTTCACGTTATGCGTCATATTTTTTTCATGCATACAGTTTGTGCGTCATTTTTTTTTACGCACAGGAGTGAAAATTAGCCCGCATCCAAATAATAGTAAATTGCCTGTACAATTATCTGGATGCGGCCTCATTTTCACTCCTGTGCGTAAAAAAAATGATGCAAATTCTGTATTGATGTTCAAAAAATGACGCATAACGCTAGCAACGTCAAAATTTCAGTGCATGAACTGGTTTTGGGCTTTTTTTCTGTTTTTCTGTTATGTTACATTTGGGACACATCAGAGATAGCCTGATGGCACCCACTATGGTGTTGATGGTGTATGTTCACATGTGTGACATCATACTGCAGCGGGCCATGATCCGCTACTTCCTTCACAGTATTTTGACGGTTGGCTGATACACTAGATGGCCATATGTGTAGCGTACATATATATATTGCACAAATTGGGCATGTTTGGCATCAGGAAAGGCTAGCAATGTGACGCACATATGTACAATACCTAAAAGCCTTTGGCTCAATGTGTGTGCTGTGGCAACTAATGTATTTGTTGACCAAGTGTGTGTGTGTATCACATGATGCATTATTGCACATATGCTTGTATGAATGTGACGTCCATGTGTCCAAACCTTAGATGCAAATCATTGTGGAAATGAGAGAAGACATGTGTTAGTCATACATATAGCAACATCCGTAATGTGCACTTCCAAGATTTAGGGTAACGTAGACACCATATATGACAAAGCATGCACCAGATAGATGGCAGATGCTTGTTCATGTCAATGGTCCACATTTTCAACATCCTATGTCCTAGAGTTTTGGTAACAACTTCCCAGGCTCTAGCTGGTGAACCCCACAGTGAGTCATACACATGCATTGAGGAAGTGGGTACCATGTTGTTTGCCCAGACAGACAAAGGTGAATCACAAATGTATGATGACACCACAGTTGAGGTCATATAACTGAGCCACAACTCTCAAGTGGCTGTGGTGGACCAGCAGACGAGGCAGCACATGTTCACATATTTCCAGTGATCAATTGCACATAGGTGTCTTGTTCATGTGTGTGGTCCAATGTTGATCCTGTATAGTTTTTTGGGGTGTAATTTGTCACAGTTCGGTCCAGGACTTATCATGAGTCAGTGGCAGCTATTCCTGTATCTACTGAGTATCCGTTGTTGATCAATGTGAGTAAAGTGCATATGGACATAAGAACCTACATGGGGATGGTCAAACCTTGTCACTAAATACGTGTATTGAGAGAATCAACAGGGCAACCTTGGTGTGCTGAGTGAGATAATGTCTCAGGTGTCATGTTCCGGCAGGTATCATTACAACATTTGTACACAGGTTAGCCTCTGCAATTCCCACTGCATCTGGGAACATCATAGCCTCTGTGCTGATTACTCTCACAGCTATTCACCACACACGGCCCATCAATATGTTGTGAGCAATGTAATTCTGTGTGTGAACTGTCAAGGTCCTGACATGTGTGGATTTTTCATGGACATTATCAGAGGTTGCTGGTTCTGCTGAAGGCCCGTACCCAATCCCTGCATACGGCCCTGCGACACTGTCACACTTTGTCATTCATGCATAAATGAGACCCAGACAAGGGATGGGCCATGAATTTTGGTTTTCACAGAGTATTTAACTCATATGGTAGAGTTAAAAGGTAGATGATGCTATACAATGTATTTGGGTATGCATTGAGGAAGCACTGATGAATGAGAGGTTTGCTAATGCAAGTGTGGTACGTAGGTAGACACAGGGATACTTTAGTGTGACACACAGACAGATGCCCGTCAGGCTGACAGAATGCAGTGTGAAACAGGATCCAGCAATTTGACAAGTTACATAATCAGTGGTCTGACTAAGACTGTTTGAAGGACGAACTAGACAGACTGTGTATGTCCTCTGTTTTTGAAGGTGACAAATGAACCCAAGGGCTGTGTTACACGGCTTAATTAATATCAATGCTTAACGGTGTATTTGACAAAATGGCAACTCCTATGCTGTTCCAGGCATCAGCAGGGGCAGTGCTTGTTGAAATGGGTGGTGTGCATGGAGGTGATCACAGGTGTGGGCTGCATCTGTTTCTCACAAGTCCTGTAGGTGAGATTTGCATTCTAATGGCCAACAGACATTTTCACACTGGAAGCAATCTACAGGTGCTAACAGGGCTTGGAAACTAGAAGCCAGTGTATTAATTGACCTGACGTCCATGCAGTCAGATGTTCTATGTCAATCGCATACCATAGGAAAGGGTGTAGCACACCGGATTGCTATTGACAAGCTGTGTGTGTAGAGGAGGGAATATCAGGGTACACATCTTAGTATTCGAGGGACCTCTTCAGGCAGGTGGGTTGTGACCAGGTGCATGGGTGTGTCAGGAGTTAGGAAATGGGCTGACATGTACATGGAATGTCATGTGCTGTCATGTGTCATCTGCTCATATGTGTGGCACTTGTGCTGTCAATGTACTGCTTCTATGGAACTCTGGTCACAGATAGTCCTTGCAAATATTGGATGCAGTTGGACTTACTGCTGTCAAGGGTCTAGTCAGACATTCCTGTTACTGATGCAAAAGCACATCAACTGCCTAATGTATGAGGCTTGTTTTCCCCTTATTGAGTGATGGTGTCTTAGTTGTGTGCCATATGCTGCGTTGGACCATGATTTAAACATGTATGTGTGAAATAGGTGTGGTCCTCTGCTATTGGCCTTCAAAGGAGAAATGTACATGATATATGTCATGTACAGTGTGTGTGTATGTGACCATTGTATGATATGCATCACATTAGCTCTGGGATTTTCAGTGTCCTAATCAGTATATCAGCAATGCTCCATGAGGCAACACTCTTAATCTGATAGTTAGAGATGAAGGTGTGCAAAAATGAATAGCCAAAACAATGATATGGTGATTATTATAGGTGTTTATTTAAATTAGTTCATAAAGTGGTGATGGTGATTATATTTAAAAGAAATTGTTCACAATATGTTTCCGCTTGCGTAAACCACTAATGAGGTAGAAACCCTGTTTTGTTTCCTGCTGCTTCTGCAGTGTGTTAGGGAAGCAGATGTGGCGGGGTGTAAGTCCAATGATGGCCTCCAGTACTCTGGGCAAAAAGGCAGAGAATGATGGTTGTGATATTCCGGCAACCAGGGCACCAGGTTTGCAAAGAGCCACTTGCCAGCATGTGAAGTACGGCAAGCAGCTTAGTTTCTGTTGGGATGGTGCGGGGTGTTAGCAAAGTGGGTGCCAACTGCGGCTCAATGTTTCACAGCAGCTGCTGAATGGCCTGCCAGTTCAACCTGTACCTCTGGATGATGTTGTGTTCCCTGAGGCCATGAAGGGTTGTTCTGGGGCGGAATATCCTCTCCTGCCTTCTGAGCTGCCTTTGGGGTCCCTGCTGGTGTTGTGGTAGCTGCTGTTGTAGCTTCTGGGCTCTGCTTCTGCATGCACGCTGGATAAGAATCACCTCCATGTCTCCCTTTTGCTGCTCTGCTGCTCTGCTGCTCTGCTGTTGCTTCTGTGTGTTCTGATTAAATACAGATGTGTTTGCCCCATTTTAACGCCTGCCCTGACCCAGGCGTTAATTTTTGACGCAAATCTGGTTGTGCGTCATTTTCCGTTTCCGTCTCCCGGCCGTGCGGCATTTTTGCCCGAAAGCATAAATACGACGCACAGCCGTTTAAGTAATTTTTTGGATGGGAACGCCTACCTTGCATATCATTAATGCAAGGCGGGTTGCTGCATCCCAAAAATGACGCACACGGCGGACTTTTGTTGTCCGCGGGCTCGGGCGTCAAAATTTAAATACGGGGCAAGGTTTTAGCTGAATGTGCGTCAAAATTTTTGACGCACATTAGGCACAGACGGAGTATAAATATGCCCCTTAGTTTTTTCAATTTGGAATCCATAAGCAGATTCCTTTTTTTGTTCTCTTATTTTTTTCCCCCGGTATGATCGGAATACAGCTGTGGTAGGCTGTGGTGTACGAGCGCAGAGAGACTGAGTCGGAGAAGTGTGGCACGGGGTATTATCGTATACTTTTATTCTCTATTAAGTGTTCACAGAGAAAGTATATTATTCTGTATTTCTGACGTGGTTATAATTGATTCTTTCTGTCACTCGTTCTTAATATTTCTTCTTCCTTCTTAGGTCCTTTCGTAGGGTTGTCGTGACGGTGTCGGATGGTGGACCCCACGGGCGGTTTCCGGGACCATAGAGGAACTGGGAAAGAAAGAACAGGTAAGTCCTTCTGTGGGATCTGGGTACTGCTATTTTTATTTAAAGGGGGAAGGGAGCAAGCAGGGTGGGTTGGTGAGGATATGCCACGGTGAAGGGTTTTGTTTCTGGTGCCCGTTCTGTTTCTCGGTCTCCCCCCTTTCGGTGACTTAGTGTCCCTCTCCTCCCTTTCTCCCGCCTCCCTGTTTCCCTTCCCCGGTGCCCGTGTTTCTCGGTGACCCCCTTGCCCCTAGGAGGGACCGTACCTTCCAAAGCCACGACCCTCCGGGGTCGTGGCGGGTGTCTCGCGTCCTCGGCGTTTCTTCGAATGCAGCACTCGGCGTCTTGTCGTAAGCTCCGTGGGAGGACTCGTCCGTGTTCGGTATCGCTATCTTGGGCTCTGCTACTCCACCGGTCGGCGTCTTCTCCGTGGCGTTCGCGGCACCAGGAATGTAGTCCGTCTTCTTTTCAACTTCCGAAGCCAGGAAGTTGTTACTCGTGACACGACGTAGCGTACTCTCGTTGTTATGGGAACGCAACGCCGTATCGAGGGAACTTGTTGAATGATGTCGGCTACGAGGGAGGGAAGACGCGGTCGCAGAGACCCGTCTACAGTCCCCTTACCATGATCGGGACTGTTCGAGGACCGAGGAGGAGGAAGGAGGAAACCGTGATAGGTAATCGGTGGGACCCTGCTGTGAGCCAAGAATGTGGCGGACCTGGAAAGTAAAAGGTTGCAGTTCTAGGAACCATCGTAACACTCTAGAATTAGAGTCCTTGTGAGAGGCAAGCCATGTAAGAGGGGCATGGTCAGTGTACAGGACAAAGGACCTGCCTAAAAGATAATATTGCAGGGATTCAATCGCCCATTTGATGGCTAAACACTCTTTTTCAATAGTAGGGTAGTGGGTTTCCCTTGGAAGAAGTTTTCAGCTTATAAAGACCACCGGGTGGTCGAATCCTTCATCATCGGGTTGGGTGAGTACAGCACCGAGACCGACGCCAGAAGCATCAGTATACAGGTGGAAAGTTTTTGTAAAATCAGGACACTTCAGTATCGGATCAGTGGTCAAGGAATTTTTTAACTGTTCAAAACTATGATTCTGGGTTTTGGAAAATTGTGCGAGTCTCGTGGGACTGTGCTTAGTCAGTAGGTCAGTCAGAGGAGCTGCGATGGTCGAATAGTTGGGGATAAATCATCGATAGTACCCTACCAGCCCTAAGAATGATCGTAAATCCTTCTTAGTTGTAGGTTTAGTTGCTTGTAGGATGGCCTCGACTTTGTTTTTTTGTGGTTGAAGGGTGCCATTCCCTATCACATAACCTAGGTATGAGATTTCTGTGTTCCCCAATACACATTTCTTGGGATTGGCTGTTAGTCCGGCCTCTGTTAGAGCAGTAAAGATCTCATGAAGATGTAGTAAGTGATTGTGCCAAGTGTCACTATAAATGACAATGTCGTCTAGATATGCTGCGGTAAAGTCCTGAAATGGTTTTAGCACTTGATCCATCAGGCGCTGGAATGTCGCAGGAGCGCCTTGAAGACCGAAGGGTAAAACTGTGAACTGATAGAGGCCGGACGGGGTTGAGAATGCTGTCTTTTCCTTGGCGTCTTGGCCAATACCCCTTTGTCAAATCAAGGGTGGATAAGTAGTTGGCTTTCCCTAATTTCTCCAAGATGTCATCGACTCGAGGAATGGGGTACGTATCAAACAGGGAGATATCATTAATTTTGCGAAAATCGATACAAAATCTAATAGAACCGTCGGGTTTTGGAACAAGCACTACGGGGGAATTCCAGGGACTGTTAGAGGGTTCAATTACACCCAGTGCTAACATTTTCTTAATTTCTTCCTCAATTATAGGCTTCCGTGCCTCAGGTATGCGATAAGGGCGAAGGCGGACAATCTGTCCTGCGGGTGTTTTGATATTATGGTGAATCAGAGGAGTTTTACCCGGTGTTTCTGAGAAGAAATGCGGATGTTGTTTTAAAAGTGTGTATAGCTGGTGTTTCTCAGTTTCGGTTAGAGCCATATTGATACAGGGGTTCCCTTCTGGATTTGTTTTTATTAAAGGGCATAATTCTACATCTAGTTCTTTGGAAGGCGAGATAAAATAGCCAGTGGCTGTTTGATTCTCTGCCTCTTCTGCTGGTCTCCATTGTTTTAGCAAGTTGATATGGTAGATCTGAGTTCTTCTCGGGTGTGTACCTAACTGTATGAGGTAGGTAACGGGAGTGACTGCTCTAATGACTCTATTGGGCCCTTGCCATTTAGCGATTAATTTATGGTCTGACGTGGGCCTCATTATGAGGACCTGTTCATTTGGGAGAAAAGAGCGTAATTTGCTTCCTTTATCATAGTAGGTCTTTTGCTGTGTTTGGGCTGTCTCTAAATGTCTATGAACGTCCTCCCATAGGGTTTGTAATTGAGTTTTTAGTTGGTGGACATAGTCAAGCAGGGGTTTTCCTTCTTCTTGTTCCTCTTCCCATGTTTCTGCTGCCATATCTAGGAGACAACGGGGTTGTCTCCCAAATACCAATTCAAACGGACTGTGACCCGTAGAAGACTGTTCGTGTGTTCGTATGGCATAAAGGACCAAGGGTAGCTTCTGATCCCAGTCGCGACCGGAATCGTCTACGGTTTTCCTTAACAATGTCTTGATAGTGCGGTTATAGTGTTCCACCAACCCGTCTGTTTGGGTGTGGTATACCGAGGTCTTTAATTGGGTAATTCCTAATATCTGACATATCTGCTTCATGAGTTTTGACATAAAAGGCGTGCCCAGATCTGTCAGTATCTCCTGAGTGAAACCTGTTCGAGAAAAAAACGTTATCATGGCTTGTGCTACTGTTTTTGTCGTCATACTGGACAAGGGGATTGCTTCGGGGTATCTGGTCGCGTAGTCCACTATAACCAAGATATAGGTGTGTCCTTTAGAGGAGGGGAGTAGTGGACCGACCAGGTCCATACCCACCCGGCTAAAAGGGACCTCAATAATGGGTAAAGGGTATAGGGGTGCTTTCCTGGGCATTCCTGGTTCGGTAAGTTGGCATCTAGGACATTGTGAACAATATCTTCTTATCTGGGCATAGATCCCTGGCCAATAAAATCTCCGCATGAGATATTCTTCTGTTTTTTCTCGGCCATAATGGCCTCCTCCTGGTTGGTTATGGGCTAAGAATAGTACTTGGGTTCGGTATGGCTCAGGGACTACTAGTTGTTGTTTAGTTTCCCCCGTGACAGTTGTGGTTATTCTATAGAGGAGATTTTTTTGAATCAAAAAATAAGGACCCACCTCATTAGTGATCTCTGTTTTGGCCGAGTTCCAGGCGTGTGCTAGGGTAGGGTCTTCTCTCTGGCTGGCTCGAAAGGATATGGGTGCGCTGCTAATTTCTGCCACTATCTTATGGTCCTCCCTGATTTCTCGGGCTTCCTGATATCGTACTTTCTCTCGTCTTTTTTCCTTTCGAGTGAGTTTCTTACGGTTGGGAGGGCATTCAATATTACAATTGAAGAATGGTGCTTCGGTCCACCACTCTGGGATTGCGGTCTGGATGTGGGTCTGATCTAAGAGATTATAGAATCGGACATAGTCAGTTCCTATAATACAGTCCTCTATCAATCAATCCATAACCCCTATTGGGATAAGATCTTGAAATTGACCCCATTCAACCTTGACCAGTGCCAGTGGGTAATTTCCTTTATCTCCATGTATACAACAGATAGAGACCCATTGATCTGTGGCTAGGTTATTAAGGTCTATTAGGTCTTTCCGGATTACCGATTGACTGCATCCAGAGTCTATTAACGCGGAGATGGGCTGTCCGTTTATTTTGACAACGTGTTTAAATTTCGCATTTCCTTTTCCGGTACATCGGACTCTTCGACGAGTGACCCCGATCTCCATGGGTTCCACCCCCTCTGTTTTCCTAGGACATACCCTTGCAATATGACCCCACTCTCCACAGTGGAAACATTGTGGGGACTGCATAGGGTGATGTTCCACTGGTTTAGGGAACCGGGATGCCTCTGGAAGGTATCTGGGAACTGGTTTTGGTGGAGGTGTTGTGGTCTTTAGGACTGGTCTTGGTTGTAATAGTTTGACATCCGTGGATCGATGGTAGGCACCGGCCAAGTCTATAGCGACCTCAGTGTCTACCTTTGGGTGTTGTCTGATCCCATTCTTGGTGCTAGGAGGTAAGGAATCCAAGTATTGTCCCAGAATAATAGTCTTTATCACGTCTTCTCTGGTTGTCCCTATAGGACCCAACCATTTCAAGGCTAAGTCTTTCACCCGGAAGTAGAAAGGGCGAGGGTCTTCGTTCATACCCCACTTTACTTTCTGGAACTTTAACCGATAGTACTCCGTATCATGACCTACTCGTGCAAGAATACTCTTTTTTATATCTTTGTAGGAAGTGGTGCCGTCAGGATTGGCGGCTTGGTATGCTGTTTGTAGGAAACCGGTAAGTAAGGGCGCCACATACTGACCCCAGCGGTCTTCTGGCCATTGAGCGGAGGAGGCTACCCGCTCGAAGTTCGTAAAAAAGGAATCTGGGTCCTCGCCTTCCTGGAACTTTTGTAAGACCGAGCTAGGGACGTTGGGATGCACTTTACTGGCTGCTATTGTGTCTGTTAATTTTTGTAATGCGGTTTCATGTACCAGTTGATTATTGGCCAAAATCGTGGCTTGACTCTTTAAGGCAGATTGTAAAGCCTCCCTGTCCTCTTTGGCCTCTCTTTGATGTGCTTCCCACACTAGCTGCAGATGTCGTTGGCCTTCCGGTAGTTGTTTGATCATGTCCTCAAGTGTCGGAGATTCGCTCATGATGTATACCGCTCGTTAGCCTACCAGGGAGTACTGATCCCACTTCTGACACCACTGTGGTAGGCTGTGGTGTACGAGCGCAGAGAGACTGAGTCGGAGAAGTGTGGCACGGGGTATTATCGTATACTTTTATTCTCTATTAAGTGTTCACAGAGAAAGTATATTATTCTGTATTTCTGATGTGGTTATAATTGATTCTTTCTGTCACTCGTTCTTAATATTTCTTCTTCCTTCTTACGTCCTTTCGTAGGGTTGTCGTGACGGTGTCGGATGGTGGACCCCACGGGCGGTTTCCGGGACCATAGAGGAACAGGGAAAGAAAGAACAGGTAAGTCCTTCTGTGGGATCTGGGTACTGCTATTTTTATTTAAAGGGGGAAGGGAGCAAGCAGGGTGGGTTGGTGAGGATATGCCACGGTGAAGGGTTTTGTTTCTGGTGCCCGTTCTGTTTCTCGGTCTCCCCCCTTTCGGTGACTTAGTGTCCCTCTCCTCCCTTTCTCCCGCCTCCCTGTTTCCCTTCCCCGGTGCCCGTGTTTCTCGGTGACCCCCTTGCCCCTAGGAGGGACCGTACCTTCCAAAGCCACGACCCTCCGGGGTCGTGGCGGGTGTCTCGCGTCCTCGGCGTTTCTTCGAATGCGGCACTCAGCGTCTTGTCGTAAGCTCCGTGGGAGGACTCGTCCGTGTTCGGTATCGCTATCTCGGGCTCTGCTACTCCACCGGTCGGCGTCTTCTCCGTGGCGTTCGCGGCGCCAGGAATGTAGTCCGTCTTCTTTTCAACTTCCAAAGCCAGGAAGTTGTTACTCGTGACGCGACGTAGCGTATTCTCGTTGTTATGGGAACGCAACGCCGTATCGAGGGAACTTGTTGAATGATGTCGGCTACGAGGGAGGGAAGACGCGCTCGCAGAGACCCGTCTACAACAGCATAATATAATACAATAAGGCACAGATGGAAACAGGTATCTTGAAACAAAAAAGGGGGAAAAAACATTTAAATTCAACACAATACTTCGGATCCACTGTGTATCGTACCAAGCTGCAGAGTTATCAGCACATGTACCTCACTGCCCTCCACAACCAAGAACAATATCTAGTCTTCATCTTTCTTTAGCCCTTCAGAAAGAGCGCCTCTTTCCAGTATTACACACATGAATGAAGCCCCAGCCCTATTTAATCTTCAAAGCAGCAAATTTGAGTTCTTAATAAAACCTCATTGTGATAGCCACTTATCAAAGGTGGGTTGAGTGGTATTTCTCAATTTGCATGCCAAGCAAATCTTAGCACAACAATAGAGAAAAGTAGAGCTGGAATACTGGCCCAGGGCCCCTTCAGTCCTAAGGAGAGTGTATTATTCAAAGTATCTAATTCTACCACAGAGCCACGTTTCTGAGAGATCCATCTAGAAGACTTGGATTTGAGGACTGCTAGTGAACATATGAATGATATTTGCCGCCAGCTTCCCACACCTAGGGCAACTGATGCCTCCTGCTTGCAACTTTGCCCACTTTCTCAGATGTATAATAAAGAAGAGCGATGGTCTTGTACTCGTGTAATTTAAGCCTAGCTCATATGAAATAAGTAAAGGACAGGGTGAAGGCCTGGGCTATCATGGTGTCATTAATCAATCACTTACCCCAGCAGACCAGATCATTTTGATGACAATATCTCCAAAACATGCTCCCTGGACTGACTAAAATAAATATATAGCCTTTGGATACTAATTGGATGTACTCTTTTGCAGACTAGATCCAATAGTTCGTGTTCACCAGAAATGCTGATAGCCCACTGAAGGAAATAATCTCATATCTGAAGATACTTGAAAAAGCTATTCGGAGCGTGAGGTAAAATCCTCCCGAAGATCAGCAAAGGCGCAAATTAGCTCATAAGCAAAGAAATGACCAATAGTTTTAAGGTCAAGTGAATGCCATAACTGAAAAACAGAATCACGAAATATGGAAGGAAAGACATTATTTCTGTGTACCTGTATATATATGACTAGATTTGGTCAAACTTGTATTTTCGACTCCAGTCTATCAAAATGAGTTAGGCATCCTGGATTACCGTAAATCGGACCCTCTTAAAATAATTGGGATAAAATCTAGAGAAACATGCATGGGCTTTGGGCCCTAAGCCAATTTCATACATAAGAGTATTGCAGTTACCCATATCCATGACCACACAGCGAATACCTTCACCAAAAGTGGCCCAGAAGGACTGTTGAAAATCTGGTAAGGACCAGCCTCCTGCTTCCTGTGATGTTTTCAACTATTGTATGGTGAGTCTAACATGTTGCTACCCCCAGAGACAGCTACTAATGACACAGTTCAACCGCGTAAAGAAGGAATTGAGGACATGAAGTGGCATAGTACAAAATAAATATAAAAACTTGGGTAATACATTCATTTTAATTATATTGCATCACCCCAGTAACAGATAGGGGTAGTCAAATCCAAAAACTAAATAGACTGATAGCTTTTGGGAGAATAGCCTCATAATTACATTTTTAAACTTCATGCATATTGGCAGCTATTTCCATACCCAAATAAGTTGCAGAGGGTACAACATAAGGATCATTAGAAGCATTGGGATAATTCGATATAATCTATGTCTTATGTTTATTCACGTTATATCCTGAGACCTTACCAAAATCAAAGGCTTCCAGTTCAATAACAACAATATCAGGAATAGCTGATTGAATACACAGTAATGCCATCGGTATAGTCACTTGAATCTTAAATTCCTCAATAATAAAAGGTGACAGAGATTTATGATTAAGAATTCAGGATATAAAAGGCTCCAATTTATTTTTAAATGTAACAGTGAAAGAGGACAGCCCTGTCCGATGTCATGTTGAATCGAAAATGGCTGGGAAACCTCTCCTTTACTAGTTATCCTTGCATCAGGTTTCTGATACAAGTGCGAACATGATTCAAAAATTTGACCCAAAGCTCAATTCCACCATACCCTCCCAGAGATAGGGCCAAGAGACAATATCAGGGGACTTCTTGGCATCTAGGAGAATCATACCGGTCAAGTGATCAGAATTATTTGCTGGATCAATAAAGGATAATACTGTTTTAGTATGAAAGGTAGTATCCCTACCATGGACAAATCCATGCTTCTATGTGCCCACCAATGACTGAATAATGCTACTGAGTCTGAAGGTAAGAATCTTAGAATAAATGTGTGTGTCTGTATTAATCAGTGAGATTGGTCAATGTGAATCTCACTCCCTTGGGTGCTTGCCTTATTTATGAAAGACAGCAATGATGATGGGTTGCCATGATTCAGGAGCTCCCAGCCCTAAACCAACATCTTGAAGTATTTGAATCAGAAGCAGGGACAAGAGTTCTATAAACAGTTTATAAAACTCTACAAGAGCTCAGTCTTGTCCTGCAGCTTTACCTGAAGGGAAAGAGGAGATTGCATCATTAACTTCTTGTAAGGAGATAGCCTTAGATTGTACACAGTTGAGACCGGCGATCCCACCGGGCATTAAATACTTTTTGCTGCACTCTCTCTGGTATTGATCATTCAAACTTTCCGTATTAGAAAGAGATTGATAAAATAATCAAAAGTGTTCTAAAATAGTCTAAAATAGCCTAAGGCAATAGCATAACAAACAGGTTTTGTGTGCTCTTTGGAATTTGAGTGGTAGGGAGAAAGCTATGTCAAATAGGTCAGGTGAACCTATCTTCAAATACTCTTTCACATAATCCAATTGTACCTCACTAGGAACCCAATAGGTTAGGACTTTGTAGAATTTGGACTTGTTTTCTATACACATGAACTTATTGTGCAGTTACCAGTTATCTTGTCCCTTGTCAGGACCAGTGTTCAGACAGTCCTGTAAGTCATCCAGGTATTCTTCAGCTCTAGAAAGTCTAACCTGAAGGACAGAAAATAAGTATGTATATCTGGTATATTTCCATAGCACATACCCAGCCGAAAGGCAGCAAAAGGCTGTACATTGTAAAGACAAGCATAAAGTCATTAAGTAAGTGAAGAGAAAGCTGGGTTGTGGATGGTCAATGTATTGCAATGCAGTGCGTTTTAAGGAGGTAAGTCTTTAACTCTTTCCTAAATTGGAGCAGCATTGGGATAGTTGTAATGGGTATTAGGATGTTTTCCCACATCCTAGGTGCATAGATGGAAAACACCTGGTGTCATTTTCCACTTTTTTTGTTAACAATTCTTAATCTGCTGTCTGATGATGTCCTGGCTGCGGCTGTGTTTAGGGCATGAGATATGGTGAGCTTGTCTGCAAGATAAGTGGTGGTGCTGGACGTGATAGCTTTGCAATGATGTCGCTAGTTTTGAAAATGGTGTGGGCTGTTGAGGAAAACCAATGGAGTTCTTTTAAGATGGGGACAGTGTGATCATATTTCTTCAGGCCCTGAATTAGATGTGCAGCAGCATGTAGGTGCACCTAAGAGGTGCCAGTGTCGTGTCTGGGAGGCCAGGGAATAGGGCATTACAACCACCAGTTGCAAAAGTACAAGGACTTTAACATCAGTTTTGAAGTTGTTTATGGAAGAAATTATTTTGACTTTCTTTAGAAAAGAGACCTGGTCCTAGGTTGTCTTAGTTTTTTGGTAGTGTGTTCTTTGAGTCCAGGTTCAATTCAAGGGTTTTGGCAAAGAGTGAAACTTAGGGTTCAAAGCTCTAAAGGTTAATGTAATTGAGCCAGGTTTGTACTGTATCTTGTTTTCTATTGTTGGCAAATTACAGGAATTCTGTTTTGGTTGGGTTGACCTTTATGTAGACCTTAGACATCCAGATCTGATTCATGTGCAAGCAGTGTGTGAGTCATTGGATGTCTGAATCAGAGGAGACTTTCAAGTTGTGTATAATAGCATATTGATGAATCTTGATGATGTTATCTGTCTGTAGAGCACAAGGCGGCTCGGTGTGTGGGTTGAAGAAGACAGGAGAAGCCCTGTGGAACTCCAGAGGTGATTAGCTTTTTTGTGACCTGGAGGTGCCCAAGTGGACAAACTGGTGTTTATTGGAAAGGTAGAAGAAGAGACAGTGAAGGACATTGCCGATTAAGCCCATTTAGGACTCAAGAATGTGTCTGATGGTGGGTTGGTCGATTGTGTTGAAGGCAGCTGAACAGTACAGCAATATAGGAAGGCCGGGGTTCCTCTTAAATTGTGGTCAAGGAGGCATGTTCTATGATGTGTAAGAGCATGGTTTCTGTGCTGCAGTGTTAGCTGAAGCTACAACGGTACTCATTCAAGAGATGGTTAGAATTGATGTAGTCTTGAAGTTGAACATAGACTCCTTTTTATAATAATATTTCTGATGAATGAAAGGTGAGTGATGTGCCAGTAGTTGGCGAGATCATCAGGGTCTAGTGTAGGTTTCTTTAGAAGTGGGAGTATCTGGTTCTTGAGAGCTTCTGGGAACATGCCTTGAGTGAGGGAAGCATTGACAATGGTAAGTAGGGATAAGCGAGCTACTCCAAAAAGAGCTTTGATGACGGACGATGGCAAGACATCATCTTCATAAGTAGTGGCTTCGAGAGAGATGAGTATGTCAGCAAGGTCTGGGAGAGAGATGGCTCTGAAAGCTGGCTATTGGGAGATTTTACAGGATGGGGTAGGTTCAAAAATTGAAGCAGACTTGGTGTTATCTATGTACTGTAGGATCTTTTTTCACAGAGGACAAGGTTGATGGCATTGCACTTTTCTGTGACAAGAGGAATAGGTGATTCTGGTAGGGGTTTGATGCAGTGCTTGATTGACTTGAACAGTGTCCTTCTTCTGTTGGTGGCTTCATTGATGGTGTTGGTATACTACTTTTCTTTGACTGATGGCTCTGATTCCATTAATATCATCTCTGATGGCCATTCAGATATGCTGCCATCCAAAGGCTTCATCTTTTCGCCAATTGTGGTAAACCCCTTCATAATTATCTCCAGGATAATTCCTTGAGATTGTAAGGTCATACTGGATTAAGTCCTGATACCTCCCTTAGCCTTCAAGAATAGTTTATTTGAGGGATTTGATGAGAACATGATCACTTGTAAATTGAGTGTAATGATCAGATACAGAAATGTTTCCCTACATTGGTGGTGGCATCAGAAGCTAAAGAGTTGTGGGAAGTGGAGAAATTTGTGGATGTGTGCTTTATATGGGAATTGGGGCCTGATTTAGAGTTTGCCAGACAGATTACTCCATCACATTTGTGATGGAGTAACCCCCTCCACCAAACCCTAAATCAGGCCCTTCGTATCCTCTTGTGAAGTACGCGGTCACTAATTGTGTGGGTTGCTGCCAGTAGAGTCCTCAGCAGGTGTGTGGAAAATAGCAAAGAATACCGTTCTACAGATTCAGGGCTCCAACGAGAAGTGAAGGGCAAGTTGCTGGCACAGTTTTGGAACCTCTGAGGGTTTGCATTCATTATTTTTTAGGGACCATCACAACTAGGGAAATGTGTTGTCTTTTTATTCCTATTGTGGTCAAAGCAAACAATACCAGCTGTATGAACCCAGGTTCCATATTTCTGTCAAATTCAGAAGACAGTAAAGCCTCATTGCGAGACCTCTTTGGTGGGAGGGATGTTATATAATCATGATAAAAAAAAGATTTCATTCTTACCACCCTAGATTTTAAGATTCCATTCTCTGTGGGCAGTTACTGGAAATGTCGTCATATGGGTACCGTTTGGATTACCAAGGACAACACACCGTAGGAGCAGATTTGTTTTAATGTAGTATCATCTGCAGATTTAAGCGGGGTCATGTTCACTTTATGTAAAGGACTGCGCAGTCCTTATATATGTCAGGCCCTGTTCAAAATGTGTGTACACTTTTTTGCTCCTCTTCAAAGTTATAAGCAAGCTGCATAAAGCTATTGATTCCTGTGCTCAGACACTTATTCCTTCATTCACCTATGCACTCACTCATTCAATTGTTGACTTATTGTCACTTTCACCCAGTCAAACATCTACACAAACACATCCAAACTTGAATGAAGAATTACTTTCACTAACATAATAGCCTAACCTATTGGTTTTGGCAATGTTTGGCATCAGTTGCTTGTGTATGTATTGTTCGTTCTTTCTTCATTTTATTACTTTGGTCATCTTTGTTTTTTTTCTCCATTATCATTGGGTTACCATAGTGATGAGATCTACATATGAGCAAGACACTGTTTATCAGCACCTACTGCAGTAATGAGTATCCAGCAGAAAAAAATATAAACCTGAAGGAACTGATGAAAATGGTCCATAATGAGAATGCCCTACAGTGAACAAGCAGCCAGTGACTTCAGTTGTAGGGCATAACACTGTTTCCAGATTCTCCTGCTACCATAATATTATGAGACAATTATTGAGGACTAAAATATCTAAAACGTGTGTGCATATAGGGGAGTATAGATGTACTATTCTTAACTACAAATCTACATACCATGTAAAAATATATATTGTCTAGGTATATAAAAGTTGAGTTAAGAAAAGTAACCTGTACCTATCTATATATATTCTTACTTATTGATTCAATATTGTGCACACAATTGTGGCAATATATTGTGTAACCAATATTCGGGTTGAATATCCTTAGTTCAGAACACTAGGCTAGTAACTACACCAAGCATCTCTATCCATTGCATATGATTAGAAAACTGTGCAAAATTAAATTAAATGCTTTATGAGCATTTTTTGATTACAGAATTTTTCTTGTGCAGACATGAGAGGATACACCACTAAGTTAAAAAGAGCAATAGTATTCAATTGGAAGCCTCTATCATTTACATCAGATTCTAACTCTGATAATTCATTGCTATGATGTATCAGCAGTTGATAACAAAACTCATTCTCAGCATTACTATGTCATAAAGGCCTTCCTGATCAGGCTGGCAGGGTTACCTGAGAACCTGTCAGTGCATCACTGCTTGTCCGATTTGACTGAAAGCAAAAGGCACAGCTGCGGGTAGGGGAAGGAAGGCAAGGAAGGAGGTGAGGGTTGCCTAAGGATGGTAGGTAAGGTATTTTTTCACATTTGGGTCATGTTATGTGCATGGGTGTCTGCAGACATTTTTTCAGGAGGGGCATCCAGGACTGTTTTTTGCAGGGGCCACATCTGTACTAGTGCTGGCAGTATCACCCTTTCACGCTGCACTGTGAACCTGAACACCAGGCTGTACCTAAATCCTAGGGGGGGGCAAGCAATAGCACCCCCCCCAGACTCCCAAGGTTACGTACTGGGTGCACTATTCCCCCTTCCACTACGTCACTTACTTTAGTTGGACCCTCGTATGGATCTTTGAGTGTGGCTGGAAATTTAATAAGCTTTAACAATAATTTTGAGACACAATAATTTGGTTCCGTTTAGAGTCAATAAAGAGATATTTAAATAGTTTTAAAATATTTATTTTTAACAGAATTAATATAGTTTTATTAATCAAAACTTCAAGTTACAGAAACACACATGAAGTGTGTCCTGAATCTATCAGTAACGTATTTGTCTCTACATCGGTATAATACCGCCTCTTAATATGGGAAAGTTTAGAAAAGAATGTTCAGTCTGTTACATTAACCAAGATTCTCACGGTTTTCTGTCTCGTGCTTACATCTATCATACTATTCTGAAACAATTAATCAACTTTCTCTAAGACCTAATACCATCTCCGCAGCGGATGAAATGACTGTTGTATCTATTTACCCTGTAGCTAGACAGTTCCCATAATATTTTCTCCACTCAATCCTATTTCCCTAGACTAATATATTCCACTTAATATGGCCTCTCTAAAGTCTCACCTCAGTCTCTCTATAGTTCATATAATGCTCTCTAGTCACCTCTAGCTCTCAGCTGCAACAGCAGCAGCAGCAAGAAATAGTGGCTTAAGGCAAAGGACACAGTCTCCTACCCTCTGCACACAAACTATGTCACGTCGTATCAACTATCTGACCCCCTCAGTTTGTCATTCGTCTTCTCCTCTTCTCATTCCCTATGACATCCATTATAATTAATTCCATCTATACATTTGTTAACAATTAATTCCATCTATACTTTTGTTAACAATGTTTTAAGATTCTTGAAATGTTGCAACAGTGAACAATGCATCTTCTTGTTAGATGGCAAGAACTGGATACTGACACTTCCTTTCCCATATGCTTTTCCCTTCTCCAAGAACAATTTTACATACCTAAGTATAACGCCCACTCACTACTCATTATTCATGTATTGTTAATTGTTTAATGCATGAGTAAGGGTTAGTTTTTAATATGTCAGCGTATTCCAAAGCAGTTTAGTAGGTGGGTAAGGGTGCAAGTAACACTGGTTTCTATTGTTTTAAAGAAAGTTGTATCAATTCACAAGTCAAGAAGAGGTTATAGAAGAAACATTTAATAAAAAGATGTGTCAGCCTAGAACATTTTCGCAAATCATGCAGCACGGGTTAGGTGAAGTTCAGAGCATGCTTTTAAATGTTAAGCAACAATAGTTTTTGGGCCTAGCAATTCTTATGTTAGTGATTAGTATAATGATTATGAATTTTCTGGCATGGCTCTCAATACTCCTCTGAGCATGCACAACAGTTGAAAGCAGGGGCAGATGCTTTGGGGCAATACCTAACATAAATTTGTAAATGGGTACAAAGTGAATTGCTTGTATGTTTTTCACTTCTGGGTTCTGAATGACATCTTAGGCAACTCAAGCTGTGCTCTTGTTGTCTGTTTAATGTCACACGAAAACCTGTGGTGAAAAACACCCCTGTAATCTACTGTTACCCAACCATAATTCTATATATGACCATACCCTATTGAACAGATGAGTACAACAGGAAAGAAAGGTGGGCAGATCTACAAAGAATGCAGAGACACTTTTTGATGAAACACATGCATTAGTTCTAACCTAAATGGATCATGGTCGTCATTATAACCCTGGCGGTCTTTTGACCGCCAGGGTTAGTGTGACAGTATTATTGCAAACAGGCTTGCGGTACACACCACCACATAATGAGTGTGGTAGTTTGGCTGCAGCCAACCTGCCACTTCTCCAATCATACTGCCATGGTGGTATGAGCCACCAGGCTGGAGATGTCAATCTACGACCTAGCGGCCCACAGAGTACCGCCAGCAGCATTATGAGCCAGCCTATCACCATGGTTTCCGGGGCATTTAGCAATGCCACGAAAACCATGGTGGTAGGCCCTACCGGTAACAGGGAATTACTTCCCTGTCACCGGTAAGCGGCTCACCCACGCCGCAACAGTTACCTGACACCCCACACCCTCCATCCCCCACCCCTGATTCAAACACCCTCCACCCCTCCGATACATGCATTCACCTCTCTGCCCCCCATAAACACACACATGCACACACCACCACCTCACGCACCCCAACTACAGAACCCCTCGCCCCACACCACCCTCCCCACATACATACACACATATACCCACACACACCAAGCATAAACACATTCACTCATTCACTGGCAATCATGCATTCACATATGCATTCATCCAGACATACTCACACACATTCTTACACACAGACACACTGACTTGTAGACACGCACTCACTTCACCATTCTTACATGCATTTACTCACACGCATACAACACAACACACAGACACATTCACACACGCATTCACACACTCAGACACAAACACACCTCCCATCCCCCTCCCCTGTTGGATGCCCGACTTACCTTGTGCGGCAAGGAGATCGTCTGGCATGGAACGGGAAGGGACACTGCTACTGCCAGCAGTGCCCCACCAGCAGAACACCGCCAGCCGTATTTCTGCTCAAAATACGGCTTGCAGCATTCTACTGGCGGGGAAGTGTTGGTGTTAGAAGCACCCAGTCACCACCGTCTGCCAGTATGAACACTGCCAGATTTCCGCCCTTATTGTGGCGGAAGTCAGGCAGTGCTCATAATCTGGCGGACAGCTGGTCACCGCCACAGTGGTATGTTGAAGGCAGTCATCGCGGCAGTAGGTGGTTATTACCGCCAATGTAATATTGAGGGCCTATATCTGTTGGTCAGGATGTGCTGTAATCACAGCTTTAAACAAGCTAAATAGATTTATCTTCTCCCTCCTCAGCAAACCATTATCATCATCAAAAACCATTCTGTTAGACCTCCTTTTGCCACTCTAGCAGTAACTTCTTTCATGTATGCCCCCAAAAGGTCTTGTAATACAGGTTATCAGCTGTCACCACAATCACAAAGTATTAAATACTATCAATACCCTTTTCAGTTCAGACCAGAACTTCCATGCCATTTAATATACACTCAATGGATTTATAGTTGTGATTCAGGATCAAGGTCACTAGACTCTTTAGAAGTATAATATTGGGGCTATAAACAGATAGGACATGGTAGGTACATTCTTAAGTCTCACACAATTACTTTTACATAAAGAACTTGATAGACTGACCAATCAAAAGCAGTAATGTTTTTTTTTTTTCAGAGTCTCACCACAATTCAAAAGTTTAATACATATTTTAATTTTCTAATCAATTGCTCACCTTAACAAGCAGCGGCAAAACCAATAAGTACCCCCCGACAAGGACGTCACCTGACCCTTTGGCTTTCTCAGAGCTTTTTTACCTATGCTGTTCTGTAACAGCAAAAAAAAACAAAAAGGGCCAGTTTGTAAATGCAGAACACCATTGGTTAAAACGGTTGAATCATCACCCTGCCCCACACTGCTTTTGGCTAAGTGCAGCAAAGCTAGGCTACCCATGGTGTATTGAGCACAGTAGCCCAAGGCTTTGCACAGCATGGGCCAGAAATCTGCCATCGGTGCCCATCCCCCACTTCACAAAGCCTATGTCTGTACTGTGTGGGAGGCAACCCTCTGAGGGTGGCCAACAACAACTGAGCATAACCTTTAGCTGTACTCGCTGGGGTCTTGCCATAGCACATGGCTTGTGCTCAACCCAACATGCCCCATTATGCATGACCTTTTGCCGTGCACAGCAAGGGTTGGCCCAGGCCCTACACTTAACATGATGTATCTCAGTCTCCAAAAATGAAGAGGTTGCACTCCATGGCTATGATCAAGATTTCTTAGAGTGAAAAGCGCTGGTGTGGAGATGTTCTGTGTGATGAATAAATAATTGGTGAGAAATTGCTCCCTGGAGTGCAACTTCTTCATTTGTAGAGACAGATATTGTACAGAGCATGGCCGGGCTCTGGAAGTCAGCACCTGTGAAAGCGTGCTGAAATTGAGCTGACAGAGGTGAAGAGACTTAACTTCACTTCTCCAGATAGTTTCTACTGAGCATAGCCTTGGAGTGGACAGTAAGAGACTGGTCTCCATTTTGGGTTATTCCCATCGTAGTCTGGTCTTTATACCCAGATGAATGAGTAAGGTGTTCATGAAACCATCTGCATCATTAAGACTGGTAAACATTCCTCCCACTGTATGCAAATGGACCTGCAGAAAGTACAGCAATGGTTTGGATCATAGTACAACCTTCCTTGCTGATGTCCTGCATTAACATCTGAGAGGGTGCAAGAAATTTGATCAGGCACAATTTTAGCTCTCATTTATATCCATACACTGATGTGGCTTTGGTGGTAGCGCCTTCTACCCTTTGAAGCATTTAATTATTTCTAAACTTATATTCCAAAAGCTGGTGTTGCATTGTATCTAATATGAAGTTCTAGCCTTCTGGGATCTCTTGCAAGAGAGTTTACACAGTCACCTTATTAGCTTACTGAATGCTCCTCAGACTATTGTAGACTGTAATAGCAATGGTTACAATGCCTGCAGATCATCTGGAAGGCCACTGTTGTGGACTACTTATTACTTTTTGAAGAAGTTTTGAACAGTCAGATTGATTCATTGGGCTACACAGAGCACTGAGCACTATCCCCATCTACCATTTATTTGACAAAGGCACTGCCATTGTCAATGGGAACAAATCCAATCGTAAGACCAATCTTAAGTCCTCTGTTTTGAAATGGAATTAGTATTGAATTCTTCCAGCATGAAGGGAGGTGTGATTGCTTTGTTCATGGTAAACATTGCAACTGCTGACTAATGCCTTGAAAAGCATCATCACTCATAGGACCGTTGGTAGCCTTCTCTTAACTCCCTTGAAGAAGACTCAGTATTCAGTGATATACATATATAATACCTTGGGAACAGGCCTAAATGTCTGCAGTGAGATGAATGGACTACACAACCCTGTCCTTACCTGAATTATCAACCAGTCCCATTGCTTCACTATACAGCTGTGGCACCAAAGCAGTTGAGAAATAGGTCATGCTTGGAATCTTCAGTGATAGACATTGGTCATCCACATATTCCAGAACCCCTCTTTTTCCACCAAAAAAAGGGCAGGCGGTCAAGTGCCAGCTAGATGGTCAAATTTCCATTTATCTTTTTAGTTATATGATACAATTTTACCTAACATAGTTGTGTCAGTGTTTTGTCCTGACCCTTCAACCTCAAATGATTTCCTTGGGAGTAGGCTGCTGGGATGCCTTGAGGTGACTGTGATATCCTCCTTTTCTCTGTGCCAAGCAATGATGCTTGCGCAGAGTACACATTATGTGTTGCAGTGCTGCTTAATCTGACAACAACATCTTCATCATCATCATTATTATGCCCTATCAGTTTGGGTTCTTTTGACTTAGCAATGCCAACCTCCTTAGACGCTGTTCCCATATGATTGAATGTTTGGCTTTCTTGTTGACCAATGGTACCCAGTGCCTAGATGTCTGTCTGGCTTCCCACAACACACTGGTTTTTTGTTCCTCATTCACTTTAAGTCCTAGAAAGTCCCAAATTGAGGAGAGTGCTTCTTTATAGAGACAACTCAGAACTTGTGGTGGAACTATATGGGGTTTGTTGTTTTGTAATGGTAGACTGGGACTTCATTGGGAGCCATTGGTGGTGGTTTTTGGATTTTATAGAAGATGGAAGCAGGTGGTGGTGGTGGTAAAGAGGCATGTTTAATAAAGGTGATCTGCACTTCCTCATTGACACTCTTGACATGAACACTGACTAGTTCATATTTTTCACTGCCAACCACACTTTCTGGACCCTTTCTTTTGCCTTGTCACCCTGTGGGAGGGATGCACTCTATTTGACTTCATTTTAAGGAGGCTTGGAGGGAACAGCTGCCCTGGTTTTTCTGACTGAAAGACATTTGCAAGGCAGAAGAGAAGGCACATCATCCTACAGTGCAATAAGTAACATATTGCTGTGAAACAAGTTAATCATTCAAGCCCAACTTCCTGTTCTACTGTTACCTCATGAGGATGAGGTGTAGCAGACTCTTATTCCTGCTGTGAAGAAAATTGTTAGAAATGGGGTCTCTAGTTGGCAGAGGTATACACCCTTGTCCAAGTAGGGACCACAATCCTAATCATGGTACGTCACACACAATCCAAATTATCCTATGCCCACCCTCTGGTAGCTTGGCACTGAGCAGTCAGACTTAACTTAGAAGGTAACGTGTAAAGTATTTGTGCAATAAATCATGCAATAACAGTGAGAACACTGCAAAAAGACACCACACAGGTTTAGAAAAATATAAGATATTTATCTGATTAAATTAAGGTCAAAACAATGATAATCATAAGTTGAAATATCACTTTTGTAATGATCAGTAGAATTCTTAGATCTTGAAAGCAACCATTGTCTATTGCAAGCACAAAGTACCTGGTTTGCATCAAAATTACACACACGAAGACCACATAGGAGGAGATGCGTGGAAAACGAAGGGAGTACGTCGGAATTCCAGGCACACACAGATGATGTGTTGATTCTTTTCCACGTGGCAAGGGCTTTGCGTCGACTTCGGGTGCACAGGCTTGAATCCGCTTTGTGATGCAGGGTCTTTTGATGCCCAGGGACGATCTATGGAAATCCTGGGCGTGTGGGACAAAGTCACATCGGTTGCGTGGATCTGGTGGGCGATGCGGCGGAGTTTGACGCACGGCTGGTGCTGCGTCGATTCCTCTTGCAGGAAGTCGGGTTGTGTCATTCCAAATCAGTGCTGCATCTATCTGGTGGGCTGTGCATCAAAGTTCCGGTCTCAACGTTGGTGCTGAGTTGATCTCCACTGGGGGAGCCTGGCTGTGTTGTTCCGGTTCAGCGATGCAGTGACTTTTTTCACCACTGGACAGGCTGTGTGTCGATTTCGGCAGGCTGTGAGTCGAGTCTTGCCACACAAGGAGCTTCTTTGTAGAGATGAAGTCTTTTTGGCCCTGAGACTTCAGGAACAGGAGGCAAGCTCAAACCAAGCCCTGGGACAGCACTTCTCAGCAGAGCCAGAGGCCAGCAAGGCAGCAGGGCAACAGCAAGGCAGCAGTCCTTTTCAGCAAAGCAGTCCAGGCGAGTCCATTTTGTCAGTCCTTTTCGGCAGCCAGGCAGCTTCTCTTGGCAGGTTGCAGGTTCTGGTGCGGTCTCTTTCCCAAGAAGTATCTAGTTTGGTAGGGTTAGGGATCCAATTTATATACCCAAATGTGCCTTTGAAGTGGGGGAGACTTCAAAGAGTAGCTTAGAAGTGCACAAGGTCCCCTTTCAGTACAATCCTGTCTGCCAGGGTCCCAGTAGGGGGTTTAGCAGTCCGTTGTGTGAAAGCAGGCCACCGTTCTTTGAAATGTAAGTGTCAGGCCCTCTACCCTTCCAGCCCAGGAAGAGCCATTCAATATGCAGATGTGTGCAGGTATGACTGAGCATCCTGTGTTTGGGGTTGTCTGGGTGAAATTCACAAGGGAGCTGTCAACCAGCCCAGCCCAAACATGGATTGGAGACAGGCTGTAAGGAACAGAAGGATTTAAAATACAGAGAAATGCTCACTTTCTAAAAGTGGCATTTCTAAAATAGCAATAATAAATCCAACCTCACCAGTCAGCAGGATTTTGTATTACCATTCTGACCATACTAAATAGGACCTGTTTACCCCCTTTCTAATCAGAATCTACCACTCAAACAGTTTATGAGGGTAGCCCTAATGTTAGCCTATGAAAGGAGCAGGCCTCACAGCAGTGGAAAACTAATTTTGGAGTTTTCCACTACCAGGACATATAAAACACACAGATATATGTCCTGCCTTTTACCGACCCAGCACCCTGTCCCCTGGGTTACATAGGGCCTACCTTCGAGGTGACTTATATGTACAAAAAGGGGAGTTTAAGGCTTAGCAAGTACTTTTAAATGCCAAGTCGAAGTAGCAGTGAAGAAAGTGCACACACAGGCCTTGCAATTGCAGGCCTGAGACATGGTTAAGGGGCTACTTATGTGGGTAGCACAGTCAGTGCTGCAGGCCCACTAGTAGTATTTAATTTACAGGCCCTGGGCACATGTAGTGCACTTTACTAGGGACATACAAGTAAATTAAATATGCCAGTTGGGTATAAGCCAATGCCACCATATTTTAAGGGAGACAGCATATGCACTTTAGCACTGGATAGCAGTGGTAAAGTGCGCAGGGTCCTAAAACCAGCAAAAACAGTATAAAGAAAAGTGGAGGGAGGCAAGCAAAACATTAGGGGTGACCACCCTAAGGCTGTCAGGTCTAACATGCCCCACCCCAGCTGAAAATGGGGAAAGCTACCCAACACCTTGGGAGCTCTCATCGCTAAGGCAGAAGTATCTGGAGAGACCACCAGCGTTGGCGTGGTCAATCCCCGGGCGATGGTCCACTGTAAAGTCCATCCCCTGTAGGGAAATGGACCACCACAAGAGTTTAGGATTTTCACCCCTCATCTGCATGAGCGATCGGAGGGGCCTGTGGTCTGTCTGAACCCAGAAGTGAGTCCCAAAGAGGTATGGTCTCAGCTTCTTCAATGCCCAGACCACAGCAAATGCTTCTTTTTCAATAGCACTCCACCTCTGTCCCCGTGGTAATAGTCTTCTGCTAATAAAGACTACTGGTTGGTCTAGGCCCTCCTCATTCAGCTGTGCTAGGACCACCTCTATGTCATGATCTGAAGCGTCTGTCTGTATCATGAATTCTCTAGAGTAGTCTGGGGCCTTGAGCACGGGGTGCCCTGCACATGGCTTCCTTCAAGGACTCAAAGGCTTTCTGACAAGCCTCTGTCCATTCACCAACCCAGGTTGTTCCTTGGATGTGAGCTCTGTTAAGGGGGGGAGGGGCACTATGGTGCCATAACCCTTAACAAATCTTCTGTAGTATCTAGTGAGAAGGCTCTCACCTCTGTCTGGGTTCTAGGTGGTTGCCAAGCCTTGATTGTTTTGTACAACTAAACACCACCCATCCCTGAATCCTTAAAACCCTCCCCACCCTAAATCCCACCCCATCCTGAACCCTAAAAATGCATCACCACCCCAGCCACTACTCATACTGTAAAGGAATCACTGCACCAACACGAATGCTTCTTTTTCTTCTTTATTAATCACATCCAACCCTGGCAGGTCTTATGAACAACTGCCTGCCTTACAATCTACTCTCAACATTCCAGTTCCCTCCCAGTTGCTAGGCAGCCAACAGAGCTTATCCTTCAATAGAATACAACACATACCTTAACCCACAAACCCTTGCAAGCCCTAAAATCCCTATCCATGAACCCTAAAAGCCTCAATGCTCTTACACTCCCCACCCATCCCTGTAGCCTAAAAACACCTCACACAGCTAAACACCACTCATCTGTGAATGCTAAAAACACCTCACCATCTGTACACTCCAGCCATCTCTGAACCCTAAAATCCCTTTTTATGCTTGAACCCAATTATTCCTGACCCCTAAAAAACCCTCTTCACCTTAAATAATACTCATCCCTGAACTAGTCCTAAACTCCACTAAAATTTAATGTAATGTTGGCTTTTTCCTCAAAATTATCTTTCCTTTAAAATATTTTCTTTAATTTTCATTTTTTTGTTTCCTTCAAATTGTCATTCCCTAAAATTGGTTTTCCATTATTTGATTACCTCCAAAATGGTTTCTCAGTTTTCGTTTTCCATTAATTCACACACTTACTTGGACTGGAGCCACCACTGAGCTATCACCAAGAGCATGTTGACAAAAATTGCCCTAAATTGACATGAACTTAAGGTCATCCTCAGGTCCCCAAAATATCTCTAATGGAGCAGCAGTAAAAAGGTGAAAGGTCTATTAAAATAACTGACAAAACTTCTATTTTGCACAGGGACTGGGCATCAAACAGTAACACAACACAGATTCGTAGCAAATCTGGACAAAAAGGGAAAAGGGTGAAATATATCCACACGCTTGCACCACACTAACATGTCCATTGCCTGAAGACTCTTTTCCTTTAATCCCCACACAGGCCTTCCTTGCATTCCCCAATCCATATTATATGCACTCCGGAAAAGAAAATCCAAAAATAGGAAAACATATTTGTGCCTGTCCTTCCTGAAACATCAAGTGATCAAAAAGAAACATTTTCTAAAGAACTGAATTGAGCATTCTTGAGTTTTTTCAAAACAATGCAAATAAAATGAAAGATGGAAGATGGAGCACACTTGCAGGCCTGGCTTTTATATACATCAACAGTAGGTGCTCTCTGCAAGGCAAGGCAGGAAATGAATGTAATAACATCACTGCTTAGATGAACACTGCTTAGTTCATCAATGTATGCCTATTCTGCAGTAAATGAGACAATTATTCCTATAACTGGTTTCATGAGGATGGATAGCTTTCCCAGAATTGGACATTTCACTCACACTTGAACTCGAGCAGTTCAGGTAGTTGAAGGTGGGAGCTCGTCACCTTGATGATCCACCCCTGTTATTTCAACAGCTGAAAACATAAGTTGATCCCGCCGAATTTGATGAAGTGAAGATGTGTGAATCGTCTAGTTATTGAAGCACAAGTGTGTCTGATTCCAGCAGAAGGAACAAGTTTAATCAGTGTGTCGTTTTCTTCTGAAAGGACAAGCTGAATGGTGAGGCTTCACATTTAAACTGCCCTTTCCCTTTTGCAAGACTGAGGTACTTCCATTGAGGTCTGTTGATCTAGATGTGATGTGCATGTAAACATTGCGAAAATCCAGTGCGCCATAAATACACCCAGTGACATCTTTGGATGATCCAGTGTAGATTGGATGACATCAGTGCGTGCTGGCTCGCAAACTGATTTACTTGCCCAAATCCACTTTATGATATATTCTGAATCAAAAAAACGGATAAAAATTGGGTTACTACCAGCCATGAAACACATTCTTTAGTAGACTAATAGCAAACACAGGACACGAGCCAAAAGATTGAGGCCTGTATTGCCAGAAACTAAAATATTGAAATATCATGGGATTGTCTGAGCCCGCTCAAGGTACACTTTGTTCCTGGTGATATTTATTTGGTCTTCATAACATTTTATTAATTTTGAAAGTGAAAAGACATACATAAAACATACAGAAATTTTACATATTACAAGAATATAATGAAATACAGCTTTTTGATTTATAAATGAACCTATCATCAGTAAAATGTATGTACTTAACAGGAAATGAAACTAGAAATACGGAACAAACAAGGGCTACTTCTTATACAAAATGCAATCAAAAATGACTCTGAAAATCAACTTAAATAGGCAGCATATTACATGTCCTTTGTAATATAGGCATCAACTGGTTTCTAAAACAATTGAAAAGGGGTATTTTTAAACAAGTAGAGGAGATCGGAAAGCGCAGTGGGAAGAAACAGAGACAGAGGGAATGTGGACAAGAGGCAAGACAAAGAAACCACAGCCAGGAATGAACACAACACCAGTCTACTGGGTTAATCTCACACCAGAAACATTGACTGCAGGCGAAATCACAGTGTTGAATAGAGACCTGGGCTTTGTCCCTACTACTTTTAGGAGACAAGTGTGGTTTAAGCTGTGAAAAGAAGGATTTTTTTGGAGAAAATCTGATTAATAAGCTTTTTCCAAAGTAGCCCACCAGTAGACACAGAAGATGGGTATACTGACTGGACGAAAATTGTGATTTCAATTCTCCAAATACTGCAATACCACCAGAGATTTTTGTTTTGGAAGAAGTGGTCATAAAATATATTGAATCCTTGAACCCAAAGAAAGTCTGCTACCATAATCTAGAGAGGAAAGGACAGACCTTACATAATTAAAAACAAGAACAAAAATGGTATCATTAAACAAGCAGACAAAGGTGGGGCATTAGTCGTCCAAACTAAAAATGAGTATTATGAGGCATATATGACTTTATTGCAATATTGCAGCAATTACAAAACCCTTAATTCTGACCCTACCATTGCCATAGAAATAGAGATCAGAAGTCTAGTTGAAACTGCTAAAGAAAATGGGTGGATAACAGACAAAGAACCCAAGAATATCATACTTCTATACAGTACCAAAGGTAGATAAACAAGAGGTCCCAGTACCGAGTAGACCTTTCACCTTGGGTTTTGGCTCTATTTTAAAGACTTTATCAGTGTGTAGTCTGCTTCCTTCACCTTCTGGTCCTACAAATGCCATCTTATGTAAAAGACAAATGGCACTTATTAAAATTTTTTGATAACATTGAGTTTAACCCTGTTTAAGTTGTTGATGACTCTCGATGTGGAATCTCTGTACATGAGTATACCCCAGCAAGAAAGTATTTATGTAATTGGGGATCTACTTTCAGAAAGATAGTGGGATCTCAAAGCTTCTATAACATGGGTAGTTGACCTCATGCAATTGGCCCTGACAAAAACATGATTGAATATGAGGGAATCATTTGCCTGCAACAGCACATGACATTGATGTGCAGCCAATATGCTCTCAGTTTAGCATGTCTAAGTATACCATTTCGAAATGGAACATATATGGTCCAATAATCCATTTAAGGACCATGTGATTATTTGGTGGTGGTATATTGATGATATACTAGTCATCTCGGGGGATAAACCTGAGAAAACAGAAGCATTTCTTAGCTGGTTGAACACCTGCAAGTGTTTCTTGAATTTCACTATGTCGACAAATCACAATGAGATACCATTTCTCAATGTTAAAATATCTGGAACAGGAGGCAAATTGAAGAGAAGCATGTATAGAAAATCAACAGCTAGGAACAGCCATCTGGATATAAAGAGCTCCCACCCACAATCTCTCAGAACGAACCTGCCTAAAGGACAGTTCCTGAAGGTCTGTTTAAACTGCTCTGACATTGGAATACAAAAAGGAAGCAGCTCACTATCATGTAAATTAATGGCCCACCACTTTCATAAAAGAATCATGTTTAGGATAAATAGGAAAGCACAAAATAATCATAGAAATGTTCTTCTTGATGAAAGTCCAAACTCTACTCAGCCACAACTCACCTTTGTAAGTACATACAAGAACCACTCCAACTCAGTAAAAGGGGATCATTGTCAGATTCTGAACAGTGGGAGATTACGACAGGATAAAAGATTGTTTTCTTTTAAAAGAAATTCCACACTGAGAGATATACTAATCCATACTAGACCTAAAAAGAAATTCAAAGCACTGTGTACTTTATGGGACCTTCTGAAAGTTACAGGATATTTCCCTGGGGGAATTGCTCCGTAGGTGGGTTGACATGAGCAGCAAAGACAATTGACCTAGGAATTGACACACCTTGGAACAACAGTGTTCCATCAACTGTAACTCTAATAATGTAATACACATTATTAAGTGCCTCTGCAATATGATATATATAGATATGACCTCCAGAAAGGTCAAGATTCACATCTGGGAACAATGTAGTAACATTAGGTGTTAATGCAACACTACTCGCCTAACAGCACATTTCAGAAAAAGTAACCATTCAGAGAATGACCTATATTGGATAGGTGTAGAGAAAATATAACATGTCCAAGGCCCTGCTGCATTGCGGAAAGAGATGGGTGTATAGATTACACACTCACACCTTAGGACTCAATGATGAGATCCCATGGTTCCAGCTTAACTCTGTGTGATTTGAACTTCCATATTCTGCTCACTTCTAACTAGATATAGACATGAAGTGTGTTTATCATAAAATATAAGATTTACCCCACTGTGTTTAGATGATGGAAATTCATAGAAAATATACATCCCTATTTAGATGCCCTTCTAATTTAAGGAAATAGTACTTAAGTGATTAGAACTTCAAAATTCTCACCTATAAGTTGTATCATCTGTGTATTTTCCTTTAGGACATAGGTAAAAAAAAACAAGCTGTATACTGTTCCAAGATAAGTAGACTATACATGCAGTATTCAGAAGCCGAGTGATATCTTGTGCAATGGAAACTACATTTCCATTGACCGTATCTGCTAAGCACTCTTTGCCCTGACACAATGACGCAGAGTGTGTCAATGCAGGAGCATATTCTTAGAGCAGCAATGAAGAAACAAGTATGAATGGAGTCTTTCAGGCTTCGTGCAGCACTTTCGATGAGGTGAATATACGCAGATGAAGTAGGTTGAGAAGAGGCATGTTAGCCTTGGAGAATTAAGTGGGTTTGCCAATAAGCAAGATGGCACCTGGCAATTAGAGATAAGAAATATTTGTGGGTCACCTGGAGATTGACTTATATTATGCATACCCCTGTTTTTCTTTCCTTACACTTTCTTACTCTGTGTGCTCCATCCACACCTGATTACAACTACTAGTGTTTGACTACAGGGGCATGCCCACACTCCTCCCATGTAATGAGTATGCTACTTAGCAAGGGTAGGTTACTGTGTGGGAGTTTGCAGTTCGTATGGACATTGTGCATGGACGTAGAGGCATCTATTCACTGTTTGACGAATATAGATAACATCGTCACGGGCATGCATTGAAAAGCAAAAGAGCACACTCATACTACATGTGTGCACAATATTGAATTTCTTGTCTCACAAGAAACAAGGGTTTGTCGAGTGGACAGTAGGGTGAAGGATATTCACAAAAATGGCATATGTGGACCAATTCATAACAAATATGTTTTGAGAAATATTTGTGTTTTGTCTATGCTTAGTTTTTTTACGCAACCAAAGTGGAAAACCCTACACTAAACAAAGGCAAAAACTGTCTTTAAAGTACATGTTATATGTACTACAGGTTGTGTCTCTTGCTTGTGACTTAGGAGTTTGTAATCCAGACATAAATAGTAATAAGACATGTCACAGGGAATCCACGTACTTCTTTATAGTACTGATACAATCCATGGACCCACTGGCCTGGTAGAACAGGGGTTGACACATGTCAACTAAAATAGAGAGAACATAGGAGCATAACTTCCACATACTTCCTAAAATCCTTTCTTAGTCACACCAGAAGCACCACCAATAATACCTTAGGTGTTTTCAAGGTATAATTAGCATAGGAACCTGGCAGGAGAAATTATTCTAAGTTCTCCCTGGACTATGGTTGAGCCCATCCTGGTTTTGAGGGACTTATACGAGACCCGAGAATGAAGCATGACATCAATAGGGTGTTTGAGGTTCATTTAAACAACATTAAGTTATGTCTTCACTAAAGACAGAGCTCCACTTTACAGAAAAATATAACACTCTGCTGGGATAGTTCAATAAGTGTAGGACACATAAGGTGAGATGTGTAGTTTTAATAGTGCCTGTTATAATAATTAGGCTCCACACTTAGGGCCTGATTATGAGTTTGGCAGACGGACGAGCTGACTGCCACACTTGCAGGGATAAGACCGCCATCAACCCTGCGGCCTCACCCCCAGTCATATTACAAAGTTTCTACTGGGCTGACCGGCGGGCACACTGTATTAAGACGTTCCCGCCGTCAGCCTGGCGGGAACAGTGCTAAGGTATTGGTCTCAATGCCATAGCACAACAGCACCCTTGATTTGCATACTGTCTTCAAAGCAGACAGTGCGTATTCTTAGGGTGCTGTGCAGAAGGGCTTCTGCATTGCCCACAACATGGTTTGTGGGCAGTGCAGAGGCCCCCTGTGGCCCCGGCATTTATTTTCACCAGCATTTTCATGGCAGTTAAACCACCTTGAAAAGGCTGGCGGAAAGGGGACTTGTGATCAGCATGGCGGTGCTGAACTCAGCAAGAGTGTGGCCGTCTGACCGCCACCGCAAGGCTGGCCATCTCTTGACCACCACCCTCATAATGAAGCCCATAGTAAGTGTGAGACAAGACCACAAAGTATGGACTGACAATAAGTCAGCAATTTTCCAGTTAACTGTAATTGATTTGATGGCTGAAGAAACCAACGGGTCAAACAGTTGATTTGATTGTCTGATAATTTGGAGGATAATGCAGTAGATTTACATATAATCAGTTGATAAGTGAGGGTATCAGTAATGTGAATTATTTTCACAATGACATCCCAAACAGGTCTCCAAAATTCTGAAACCACAAAACACTCAAACATAACATGTTTTAAAGAAACTTTGATCATTTTGGTATGCCAACAGAGAGAGGATTTGATAGGTTTAGCTTTAAATACTTTGCAAGCTGTCCATAAAGAATTGAACAAGATAAAACTATTTACTTGATATAAGTTAATAGGTGAGCAATCTTGACATATTTGATAACCATATTTTCTACCAAATATCTAGGGTATACTATGTTTCAGATTTTACTAACAAATTTCAAGTTAGCTTATATAATTAAGCAAGTATAATTTGTTTCAGATTTTACTAACAAATTTCAAGTTAGCTTATTTGTTTATTTTGTTTGTAAAATTTAGAAACTGCATAGAAGTAGGAAAAACATTGATAAATATTTCCAAATCAGAAATGATAACCTGGGGTAAAGTATTTGGAAAATAATTAAGTATGAATTTCACATCATATATTTATGGGCACTGCATCAGATAAACAAAATTATTGTGTAATTCTGAAAATGATAAAAATAACTTTTTATCAGGAATATCTCCAGAGTAAAAAACACCAGCATCTATCCACGATTTGTAAAATGTAATAGTTTGATTACATTTTATTATAAGATCATGACAGAGATAATATGGCAAATGGCAAAATGGGTGAGTGAATTGAAGAGTCAAACTCATGTAAGATTAATTTAGTAGTTGTGATAACGGTAGATGGTGTTATACGTCCATCAGCGCTTGACTTAGATAATGTTGGTAAAGGGAAGGGAGAATCTAAATGTTGTTCCACTTGAAGCCATTTGAGTAAGTTAGTAGGGTCAATGCATGTGAACCATAAATAACCTTGTTTTAGAATAAATGCTTTATGATATGTAAACTAAGCCCATTAATTTTAGAACATTTGAGTTTGGTATAGCTTAAGCAAGGGGGTTTATTATCCCTAAGAAACCTACACAAATTAAATAATAACAATTTAATGTAATTGTGTGTTTAATAGAGTGTAAAAATTAAATTACCAAATATTTTAGTTTCTCCTTTTGCTAAATGAGACTGGTGTTTTCTAATACATCGGGGTACAATGATTATTCAGGGTAAAACATTTTTGTTTTATTAATTTTTATGGTAGAACCATGGACAAAGGGGTGTTTGTTTATGAGATTGAGATACTAAATTATAGAGGCTGCTGGATCACTAATGAGTTATAAAAAAACTGTCTGCAAAATCAGAGGTTTTAATAGTATTGTTTGCAATTTTGGAGTCGTTTGATTTCATTAGCTTTTCAGATCCTGGAAAGTAAAGGTTCAATAGCTAGCAGAAATAGTGGTGACAATAGGCAGTATGTCATATTTCCTATTAAAAATTAAATGGATTAGAGAAATTATCATTGATAAAAAGTTGTGCTAAAGAAGGTCAATATTAGGAGATACTGTTTTAATAAAAACCTCCCCAAAATTAAAAGAAGATAGAATATGAAATAAAAATTACCAGTGAACTTTACCTGAAGCTTTTATAGCATTGAGAGGAAGTCTAGAGGGAAACGTACAAGTGGGAATAGTGTCTATTTCATGCCATTGTCATATTAACAGAGTATATATTTTTCATAAAACCAGTTTGATTTACTTGTATTAACATTGATAGAAATTTGGATAATGCTATGGCCAGAATGTTTTAAGCAATTTTACAATCTTGATTTATTAAAGAAATAGGGCAATAGTTTGATCTTTGTCTGGCTGAGGTAGTAGTATTATCAATACTTCAAAAAATGAGCTATGTAGGTAAAAGGCAGGACATGTACATGTGTGTTTATATGTCCTGGAAGGGGAAAACTCCTAAATTTATTTTCCACTACTGTGAGGCCTGCTCCTTTCATAGGATAGTATTAGGTCTACCCTCATGTACTGTTTGAGTGATAGATTCTGATCAGAAAGGGATAACCAGGTCATATTTAGTATGGTCAGAATGGTGATAGAAAACCCTGCTTATTGGCGAGGTTTGATTTTATATTACTATTTTAGAAATGCCACTTTTAGAAAGTGAGCATTTCTCTGCACTTAAAATCCATCTGTCCCTTACAGCCTGTCTGCAATCCACGTCTGGGCTGGGCTGGCTGACAGCTGCCTTGTGAATTTCACCCAGACAACCACAAACACAGGATAATCACTCACACCTGCAATCATCTGAATACTGAATGGGTCTTCCTGGGCTGGGAGGGTGCAGGGCCTGACAGTTACATTAAAAGGCTAGTGGCCTGCCCTCATACAATGGACTGCCAATGGGAGGGTCGAGGGCCTGACAGTTACATTTCAAAGGCTAGTGGCCTGTCCTCATACAATGGACTGCCAATCCCCCTACTGGGACCCTTGCTGACATACCTGTACTGAAAGGGGACCTTGTGCACTTCAAAACCACTCTTTGAAGTCTCCCCACTTCAAAGGCATTTTTGGATATGTAAACTGGGTCCCTGACCCCACCAAATCAGACACCTCTGGACCTGAACCTGCAATCTATCAAGAGAAACTGCCTGGCTGCTCAAAGGACTCATTTGGACTGCTTTGCTGAAAAGGACTGCTACCCTGTTGCCCTAGGACTTTGCTGAGAAGGGCTCTCTAAGACTTGGATTTAGCTTGCCTCATGTTTTCTGAAGCCTCAGGGCCAAAAAGACTCAATCTCTTCAGCAAAATGCTTGTGCACCTAAAACGGATGGACAGCCTGCTGGAAATGATGCACAGCTGTGGTGCGACCGAGAAATCGCCACACAGCTGAACCGGAACAACGCAGCCCGACTTCCTCAGTGAGGAATCGACTCAGCGCCTGCCTTACGACCGGAAATTCAATGCACAGCCCTACCGGCTCGATGCATAGCCGAACCGGAATGAAGCAGCCCAACTTCCCGAGTGAAGAATCGACGCAGCACCTGCTGTGTGACAAAAAATTTGACACATACCTACTGGATCGATGTTACGCCTGTGATTTTGTCTTGCACGCCCAGGATTTCCCCGCATCATCCCCGGGTATCAAAAAGCTCCCCGCATCGCAGTGAGGAACCAAGACTGTGTGCCTGAAATTGACGCAAAGCTCATTCAGCATGGAAAAAAAATTACACAGTGTAGGAGGCTGGCCTGGTTTGTAGTGGGCACCTTGGGTACTTACACCAGGTCCAGTAATCCTTTATTAGTGAAATGTTGTAATGTTCTAGCAGCTTAGGCTGATCACAGTAGCTATAGCAGAGCAGCTTAGTCTGAACTAGGAGACATGCAAAGCTCCTGCAATATCACTTATAGTTACACAGTACTTATACACAAGTAAAGACAATACTCAGTGTCACCAAAAATAAAGATAGTTTATTTGGGTGACACAAAGCCAAAACAATCTTAGAGGCAATACTCCTTCTGGAGGTAAGTATTATACACAATATACACTAGACACCAAAATAAGATAAGTAATTAGACGTAGGACAGTGCAAACAATAGGAAATGCTATAGAATGCAATGTAAGAAAATAGGTCTAGGGGCAACACAAACCATATACTAAGAAAGTGGAATGGGAATCACAAATTCTCCCCTAGACAAGTGTAGTGTGTAGGGAATCGCTGGGGGAGTAAGAATACAGCAGAGGTAAGTAAATTACCCTACCCCAGAGCCCAGGAAAGTAGGAGTAAAGTACTGCAAGTTTCCTTAGGACACACAACAAGTTGTGATTAGAGTTATTGCAAGAACCAAGCAAGACTGCAAACAGAAAATGGTGGATTCCTGGACCTGAAGACCTGCAAAGGAAGGAGATCAAGTCCGAAAGTCGGAAGAAGTTCCAGGAAGGACAGGAGCACCTGCCAACCCAGAGGAGGGTACAAAAGAAGAGTCCCTAGTTGGACGAAGATGCATAAGTGCACCCGAGGAAGATGTCAGCGGGTTCCTGCATGATGCAGTGGATGTCCCACAAAGAGATATTTGATGCAGGTGCGTTTTGGCGCTGGATTCGTCCAACAAGCCTTGGTTCCGGCAAAGTTACGTTTTGCGTGGCAATGTCTGGACCCAGGAGGGACCTGGGGGCCATAACTCTGCGTGAGGAGGAAGTGGGGGCTCTCAGCACTTCAGGGAGCCCTCAGTTGACCAGACAGCACCCACGGGAGTCCCAGGACATGGGGACAAAGGAGGTGTGAAATGCGGTGGGTGCAGCACTACAAAGGAAGGTCCCATGCCGCTGGAGGACAATTCAGCGAGTTGGGCATCACAGGATAGAGTGCTGGGGACCTGGGCCAGGCTGTGCACAAAGCAAGTGTGCAAATAGTGCACAGAGGCCTCAGGAGGTGAAGATGACGTGGTGCACAGTGGTACTGTCGACTTGGGGAAGGCAAGCTCTTACCTCCCAAATTGGGACAGCAGGACCTTAGGACAGTTTGTATCAAAGGGGTCCACCTCCTGTGTTCCAAGGAGCACACTCGTCACCAGGAGAGGAGTCCAAGAGAACCGGTCGTCGACTCAGAAGGTGCCTGCAAGAGCAGGGAAGTGACTCCGTCAATCCACTAAAGATTTCTTCGGTCCTTCTCGTGCAGGGTGAACACAGGGAGTCCCCAGAGTGTGCAAACCATGGAAACTGTTGCAGTTGCTGGCTGGAGCTGAAGTTGCAGAGGAAAAGTAACCCTTCTGGATACTTTGTTGCTGTTACAGCAGTTCTTGGAGCAGTCTGCGGTTGATCCGAGGTCAAATGATGAAGTAGTAGTTGCAGAGGATTCCTGCTGGAAACTTACAAGTAGAATCTGAAGAGAAATCCACAGGAGAGACCCAAAATAGCCCTCAGAGGGGGATTGGCTACCTTATCAGGTATGGACCTATCAGGAGGGCTCTCTGACATCACCTACTGGCACTGGCCAATCAGAGGCCTCCAGAATGTTCCCGCACCTTGGAAAACAAGATGGCTGAAGTCTGGGACACACTGGAGGAGCTCTGGGCACCACCCCTGGGGTGGTGATGGACAGGGGAGTGGTCACTCCCCTTTCCTATGTCCAGTTTCGTGCCTGAGCAGACTGGCTTATACCAGGAGGGCACCATCTGTGCCCTTCAAAGCATTTCAAGAGGCTGAGGGAGGCTATCCCTCCCCAGCCTGTAACACCTATTTTCAAAGGGAGAGGGTGTAACACCCCCTCCCAAAGGAAATGCTTTCTTCTGCCTTCCTGGGACTGAGATGCTCAGACCCCTGGAGGGCAGAACCATGGCTGTGAGGTGGCAGCAGCTGTAGCTGCAGTGCAAGCCTCAGAGGGCTGGTTTGACAATACTTGGGGTCCATGGTGGAACCCCAGGATGCATGGAATTGGCTCCCCAATACATACCAGATTTGGAATGGGGTGACAATTCCATGATCTTAGACACCTTACAAGGCCATATTTGGGGTTACCATTATGAAGCTACATATAGGTATTGACCTATATGTAGTGCACACGTGTAATGGTGTCCCCGCATTCACAAAGTCTGGGGAATTGGCGCTGGACTGTGTGGGGGCACCTTTGCTAGTGCATGGGTGCCCTCACACGTAGTAATTTTGCACCTAGCCTTCAGTAAATGAAGGTTAGACTATATATAGTCCTGTGTGGACGGGTTTGTCTGAGCTCCTTACGGATGGCAAAAGAAATGCTGCTGCCCATAAGGATCTCCGGGAACCCCAATGCCCTCGGTACCTAGGTACCATACACAACGGACTTACAAGGGGGGCCCAGTGTGCCAATTGTGACAAATTTAAAAGCAGAGAGAGCATAAGCATGGAGGTTCTGATTAGCAGAGTTAAGCACTATACACAACACACACATTAGGCCATAAACTATGAGCACTGGGGTCCTGACCAGCAGGATCCCAGTGAGACAGGCAAAACATACTGACATGCAGGTAAAAATGGAGGTAACATGCCAAGAACGATGGTACTTTCCTTTCCTACACGCATCATCTGTGCTGCGCTAAAGATTCCGACGCACACCATATTTTTCCACGCATCTCCTCCTCTGCGGTCTCCATGCGTGTTATCTTTGACACAAACTAGGCACTTTGTGCAAACAAGAGACAACTGTTGATTTTTAAGATTTAAGACTCTTTTTAATCCTGAAAAAGTGATATCTCAACTTATGCTTATTGAATCTTTATTGTTTTGACCTCGATTTAACCAGGTAAATATCTTATATTTTTCTAAACCTCTGCAGTGTATTTCTGTGGTGTTTTCACTGTGTTACTGTATGATTTATTACACACATACTTTACATGCTTCCTTCTAAGTTAAGCCTGACTGCTCAGTGCCAAGCTATCAGAAGGTGGGCACAGGATAATTTGGATTGTGTGTGGCGTACCATGACTAGGATTGTGGTTCCTACTGGGACAAAGGTGAATACCTCTGCCAACTAGAGACCCCATTTCTAACAGACAATGAATAACATGATAAATAAACAATAAATGTCATTGAAGAAATTCATTATTATGTCAGTAGTAGACAATGTGAAGGTAGTTAGCTAGTAGTTTCTCACATCTAGTGACATTTAAAGTGAAATTTAGCTTTTTGATTTGAAGTGTGTACCCCAGCATTTTACTTAGTATTCAATTATATTCATAACAGAGTTTTTTGCAATTTGGTTTTAAAATCATTGTTAGAAGCTCTAAGCAACCTTTTAAATTTAGCAATTTGTTTTTCTAAATCTGATAACTGCAGAAAACAATTATTTTCATGAGCTATTCTAGAAATCGTTACATCTCTTGTACATGCTTTAAAAGCATATCATACAATATTAGATATCATGCTATCAGTGTTGAGAAAAAATATATCTTGAATAGCAATCAATAATTTAGCCTTATTATCATCCTAAAGGACTGTATCAACATTCACATTCCATCTAGATTAAGAAACAGATGAAGTATTTAATTGCAAGCATGGCAAAGTTATTGCATTATCTGAAATGTCATTATTACCATTTGTAGGATGGGCTATAGCTTTTACCAAATTTCTGGATGCCAGTAAATGATCAATCTGTGAATGAGAGTTATGAGGATTAGAAAAAGTAAAGTCTTTATGAGTTGGCAAGTATAATCACCAAATGTCAATAAGTTTTGTATCTTTAAACATAGTTTTTAATGTGTGAATGTCAGAGTCACTAGATCCTCGGGGTCTGTGCACGTTCCCAACACGTCCACCACTGAACAGCTCCAAGACTCTGATAGATAAATCACAGAGACTGAGAGAGTTCAAGAGGGGAAGGGAGGATTAGGAAGGGAACAGCTGGGAAGGAGACCTGTAGTAAGAAAAAGGTTAGAACACACAATATGAAAATTATATCTCCTGAAATCAATACTAGACTATGGGGGTTATTACGACCTCATCGGTCTTTTCAAAAGACCACAGTGGCCGCGGGAGACAGAATACCGCCATTGCCAGCGGTATTTCTGTCTCCCTATTATGACATTTCCGCTGGGCCAGCGGACGGTAACAGTGTTACCGTCCGCTGGCCCAGCGGAAATGTCACATCAACATTGCAGCCGGCTCGTAATAGAGCTGGCGGCAATGCTGATGTGCAGCGGGTGCAGTAGCACCCGTCGCGCATTTCACTGCCCGAAATTCGGGCAGTGAAATGCGCAACGGGGCTTTGCCTGGGGGCCCCTGCACTGCCCATGCCAAGTGCATGGGCAGTGCAGTGGCCCCCAGGGGCACCCCAAGTCCCCTTACTGCCGGCCTATCCATGGCGGTGTGTACCGCCATGGACAGGCCGGCGGTCGGGGACTCATAATCCCCAGGGCAGCGGGGCATGCACCGCTGCCCTGGGGATTGTGACCGCCAGGCGGAATCCTGGCGGCAAAGTGGATGGGCCGGCGGTATGGCCGTGGCTTTTCCGCCACGGTCATAATTGCTGGCGGAACACCGCCAGCCTGTTGGCGGTGTTACCGCCAACATACCGCCGGCCGCCAGGGTCGTAATGACCCCCTATGATTCTAAGCCTAGTCACTCTGAAAACATGAACAATCTAAGAGTTAAGTTTAAAATGGCTAAGTTTCAAGATGGCCGGATACCTGTAAGGGAATCAAGATGAATTAAATGAAAACTTTCTTATTCAAGTACTTTCCTTTACATGAGAATCAGAAAAAAACATTCTGACTAAATTTTAAACCAGTCATATAAATCCTGTTTTGTGAATGTATACTAGGACCATACAATATTGCATCTAGAAACTCTGGCCTTCTGTGTACTCTTAAAATGTTTCAACATAAATTGCGCATATTGCATATATATATATATATATATATATATACATATATAGTAAACACCATAAAAGGATTGTGCACCATGAATAACACAATATGGATTCAGGAAACAAATCACATAACTTGTCAACTTGAATATTACATAATAAATATCTTAGAATAGTGGCATAAAATAAACAACATGAAATAAACTCGAGGAGAGAATCGTGCGTCTTGCTGATTCGAGTGTCACCATGTAAAATACCAAGTAATGGTAGCACGCAATGAATATCAAAGTCAAATTCGTAAAACACGATGTAAATGTCAAGAAATAACAGCTCACAATAAATAACAAGATCAAAGTACAATGAAATGAATTGCGCTTCTTTTGCCGATTCTTAAGCCACCATGTAAATGTCAAGAAATGGTAGCGCGCAATGAACAACAAAGTTAAATCCTCATGAAACGATTTGCGCATCTTGCCAGTTCGTAAAACATCATGTAAATGTCAAGAAATAGTAACACGCAATGGACAACAATTTTTAAACACCATAAAACGAATCGCGCGTCTTGCCGATTCTTAAGCCACCAGGCCAATGTCAAGAAATGGTAGCACGCAATGAATAACAAAGTCAAACCTTTATGAAACAAATTGCGCGTCTTGCCTATTTGTAAACTACAATATAAATGTCAAGAAATGGTAGCGCGCAAGTAATCTGTTACTCATTTAAGAATTAAACCAAGAATATGAAAATTCTCAATAACGGTGTCGGAACAGTCCAACCACCGTCTTACCGCCTGGAACAATGATCACCAATGAAGGATGAAGGGCAGAAGACTGGAAGATCCGAATAGGCCGCCGGGACAGGAGCTCAGGAAGAAGTTGCTGCTCTGCACCGGGACCTCTGAATAGTGAGCACTGGGAGTTGGGCTGGCTCTCTTTTATAGAGTCTTGGCCCAGCCCAGAAACACGCCCAGGCATGTTGCAGGGAAAGTCTCTGGAAGGCCCTGGAAAGGGGCCACACCCTAACACACTCTGAAAACCTGCATCAATACATTGCAAAGGAACAGTATTTGTAAGCATATTAAAAATACGTTTTCAGGATTGAACTCTGCAATGCAAAAGGTTAAACCACAACATATCAGCACAATGCATAAATTACGTTGTTTTGAGAGTGCTGGGTTTTTGCATTTTTGTCGCCAATAGAGCACATACTGCTCTGGTGTTGACAGTAAAAAGCTTTTGGTTTGGAAGTATAAATTTCTTAGAGAACGTCGATCTAGAAGAGGATGAACTATCAAACTAAAATCACTACCAACAATAAGAGGAGCATTACCAAGTTTAAACATTTCAGAAGTAATGTGTTTCTAAAATGTCGACTCATCAGCTACTAGACCATAAATATTAATTCAATGCAGCACAGTCATATCAATTTTAACTTCACCAAATAAAATCTGTCATCTCAAGTGAAATGTTTATCTAAGATTTCTAAGAGGCGTTTTTAGAATATAAAAACCTCACTCCATTTATTTTTTTTACTTATGGCAGAAGAAGAAATACTGCCTCCTATCTATTTTCTGTACATATGAGAAAACCTTTTGTCATCAATATGTGTTTCTTTTAGTAAACAAATGTCAGCCTCATGTCTTGATATGGAGTCTAACATTTAGAAATGTTTAACTAGATGTCTTAAACCTTTATTATTCAGAAAAACAATTTTAATCGTATGAGAGTTATAACTCAAAACATTGAAAAGAAAATTGCACACAGTTGAATGGGCTGAGCTAGAAAAGTATGAATAAGCGGAAACCAATGAAGTAGCTCAGGAAAATAGAACAGGAAAAGAAAACAGAGCAGACAAAAGACTACATACAAATCCAACATAGAGCATTAATAATAATCTCAAGACACACATGCACATTCACAAGAGTAGCCAGGTGAGAAAAGACCATCATTGTCTTAGCATAGAGGGCTAATTAACGCATTATGATGCACTTTAAGCTATTATTACCATCAGTGTGAAAGATCCATGGAGAGCGGAAAATGATGATCTATAAATTCTCAAAAATCTTCAGGTTGATGAAATGATTTACAGATGTTGTCCTTCCAAATGTGCATGGTGGTAGGATTAAAAGGCCTCACTTGAATCCTGAATTTCTGAATTGTGATCTTGATACAGTAAATTCCTTATATGTGGCAACTGTTTCCTTAGCAAAATCCTGATGCATAAAGAGTTTATTACTGTTAACCATTAGAGAGGAAATTTCTATTGTTGCTTTTCCTATCATTACAAGATTATGTTGATGAAGAACGTTGAATATAACTTGCAGGATTTGTTTGGCCAAGTTTAACGTGAGAAGGAATGCAATGTGCTTTATCCATCTCGAAATGTTAACTTTAAAAGATTAGGCAGCAGAGTCTCTAAGTATCATACAAAATGTATGTGGGTGCACCACTCCAAAATATCCAATTAGAACAAAGTAAAAGTGAAAAGTCCAATAGTATTCAGTAAATAACAATGCGAGGCTTCTGTAGATTTCTTCCTGAAGACTTTTAATTTGTATAAGAAACTTGATACAGCAAAGAAACAGCCAACGCGTTTCGCCCAATACGAAAGGGCTTCTTCAGGGCTGCAAAGTGACATATAACCACAACAACGTGTGAAAAACAACATAAACAAGGTAACAAAAACAAAGACACTCTAACATAGAGAAAGCTACTTTATATACATTTGACAAACACAAGGTTATTTTATAAGAACACAATAATAAAAACAGGAAGACAGAGTATAAGCAATCTAATAGTCCCGACCAATGTCAGATCATGCATAATTGATTGACCAGAACTAGCAAGGATCAGTGCAAAAAGTGAGAAATAGGGTTCAAGTACACCGTAAGAAATTTGTGTATGAAAAAGTAATAGAGTAAATCTTCTCATAAGGAAAGAGGCAAGAATGGTTTTATAGAGAAGCAAGGGAAACATCCCACTACCGATAGGTCCAGATTCCCATCAGTGCCAAAGAAACACAATATGGAATAGCCAGAGTTATTCTCAAGTCAAAAAGACGTACCAAAGTCGTACTCCTAATGGAGCAGGAAATGGTTTGATTCACAATATGTAAGTGCACGAGGGTATAAAGTAATCCTAGTAAAAAAAGAGTAAAAAGAGATAAAAAAGCCTATAGCGATATATGTAGTCTGAAAGAGAAGCCATTCGCAAGACCGGACAAAAAATGTGTGTGGCATTATCCTCCCAACAGGGAAGGAAATAAAGAGGGTGAAATAAATGGGTATTTAGATATATCTATAAATGCCAGTAATAAATAAAGGGTCCCCCATGAAGACAGTATTACCCAGCGTGTAATAGATCAAAATAAATTAAACACGCAAATGGCACCATCGACAAATAAGATATAGTTGCTATATTTAAGCCACGTTTTAGGTGTAAAAGCTGCTTCAGCCTTACCTGCGAGAAAATTCTGCAGTGTACTGCTGCGCGGCAGTCTGCGTGATGTCCGTAATCGGTAATAGAAAAGACAGATGGGCCTGGTCCTAAGCCGCAGGTCCCACTGTATGGGGAGAAGACACCGAGGTGAAATGCCGCGCGGCACTTAAAGTAATATCAAGGGCCGGAATTCAAAGTAGAGACGGGCCCGGCCGTATGCCGGCTGTCCCGCTGGTGGCATCGGTATTCGGCATACCAAGCAAGTGAGTTATAAAGAAGACACTGGTTGTTTGAAAGTCCCGCCCAGGCCAGGGAGAGACTTAAAAATAGACGACGGACTGTAAAAAAGCAGTTGTCATATTGTAATCGATATGCGGTGGCCATATTGGAGTAAGAGTAAACGTGCCCAGGAGGAGTAAAAACCCGGTAATAAGGAGACATGGAAAGAAAAAACAAAAAGAATATAAATAGAAAAAGACTTAGAACATCTGAAACAGAGAGATATATAATGGAAATAGTGAAATGTATAAGTGTAAATATAATGGGAAACAATAAAGAGCCCAGAATGGAAAAGAGCACAAAATAAAGAGTAAGGGAGCCAGTGCTGGTCCCAGCAAGGCAACAATGTTGTCATAAGAATTATATCATCCAAATCCATAGAGAAATGTAAAATTACAAAGCAAATAGCAATACAGTTTTTAATTATATCTAGAGACAACCTATTTACATAATAACAGAAAAGTAGGATAAGTAAAGAATTCTTTGATTAACCCCCAAAAGGATTTTATAGAAAGGTCCAACTTACATGAACATAAAGGATACTTGTAACATTTTTTAAATTTACATTTCGATTAACGCATACATAGAAAGAGGTCTTATGAGACAAATAGTCTATCGAATGAGTTGATTGCAAGAGACTCCAATGTACAACGGTCAAATAAAAGAAGGGGGGGCATGTATATCAGTGATCAGATAAACCTAATTTTGCAAATGTATGGTGGACCAAAAAACACTTATAAGTAATAATGAAGTTCATGGTCTGTATTGTGTCCCAGCTCAACTGCTCGTAAGTGGCATATCCAAGCTGCCTCTCTCCTTCGTAATTGCAGTTCTCTATTTCCTCCTCTGTTTTTTTTGGGAATATGGTCAATCCCTTGAAACCAAATTGAATTGTCTTGAGAGTGGACCAGTGCCATGTGTGATGATAGTGGGTACCTATTGTCATTGTTCTTGATGGCACGCACGTGTTCCTGTATTCTGTGTTTCAGAGGTCTTATGGTGCTACCCACATATATTTTATTACATGCACACCCTACAATGTAGATCACAAATTTGGTGTTGCAATTAATTAAACTTTTGATAGTGTAGATCCCAGTGTTGTTGTAACAAAAAGTACTGGTTTTGTCTAGGCCAAAAACGCAAATATTACATTTGTGGCATGGGTAGAAACCAGACGGCTTGGCAGGAAGCCATGTAGTAGCATTTGGTACAGAAACATAACTAGGGCACAGATAATCCCTCAATGTCTTGCCTCTACGGTAAGTGATCTTAGGTGCTCTGTGAAAGGACTCTTTGAGTCCTGGCAAATCAATAAGCAATTGCCAATGACGTTTGAGTATTTTACATATGCCCTGACTGTGGACCGTGTATCTAGTCACAAATGATAAGTGTTCAGAGTGTTTTTTGTTAGTTCTCCTATGTTTCACGGTCAAGGTGTCCTTTCTAGATGTGCTCATAATATGTTGTTAATATAGCAACTATATCTTGTTTGTCGATGGTGCCTTTTGCATGTTTAATTTATTTTGATCTATTACACTCAAGTCGGGAGTGAGCAGATGCCCAAGAAATGCCAGCTGAGGTTGCAAAGAAGCTGCCACCGGATGGTAGAAGCTGAGGATTCTGCAAGAACGAAGAGGACTAGGAACTTCCCCTTTGGAGGATGGATGTCCCACGTTGTGAAGAAGCTTGCAGAGGTGTTCCCACGCAGAAAGACCGCAAACAAGCCTTGCTAGTTGCAAGGTTTGCGGTTAGGGTTTTTGGATGCTGCTGTGGCCCAGGAGGGACCAGGATGTCGCTAATTGCGTGAGGAGACAGAGGGGGCGTTCAGCAAGAAAAGGAGCCCACTCAAAAGCAAGCAGCACCCGCAGAAGTGCCAGAACAGGCACTACAAAGAAGAGTGAACCGGAGATCACACGAAGTCACAAAAGAAGGTCCCACGACGCCAGAGGACAACTCAGGAGGTCGTGCACTGCAGGTTAGAGTGTCGGGGACCCAGGCTTGGAGGTGCACAAAGAAAATCCTGGAAGAGTGCACAGGAGCCGGAGCAGCTGCAAATCACGCGGTACCCAGCAATGCAGTCTAGCGTGGGGAGGCAAGGACTTACCTCCACCAAACTTGGACTGAAGAGTCACTGTACTGTGGGAATCACTTGGTCAGAGTTGCTGAGTTCCAGGGACCACGCTCGTCGTGCTGAGAGGGGACCCAGAGGACCGGTGATGCAGTCTTTTGGTGCCTGCCGTTGCAGGGGGAAGATTCCGTCGACCCACGGGAAATTTCTTCGGAGCTTCTAGTGCAGAGAGGAGGCAGACTACCCCCACAGCATGCACCACCAGGAAACAGTCGAGAAGGCGGCCGGATCAGCGATGCAAGGTTGCAGTAGTTGTCTTTGCTACTTTGTTGCGGTTTTGCAGGCGTCCAGAGCAGTCAGCAGTCGATTCCTTGGCAGAAGGTGAAGAGAGAGATGCAGAGGAACTTTGATGAGCTCTTGCATTCGTTATCTAAAGAATTCCCCAAAGCAGAGACCCTAAATAGCCAGAAAAGGAGGTTTGGCTACCTAGGAAGGAGGATAGGCTAGCAACACAGGTAAGAGCCTATCAGAAGGAGTCTCTGACGTCACCTGCTGGCCCTGGCCACTCAGAGCAGTCCAGTGTGCCAGCAGCACCTCTGTTTCCAAGATGGCAGAGGTTTGGAGCACACTGGAGGAGCTCTGGGCACCTCCCAGGGGAGGTGCAGGTCAGGGGAGTGGTCACTCCCATTCCCTTTGTCCAGTTTCGCGCCAGAGCAGGGCTGGGGGATCCCTGAACTGGTGTAGACTGGCTTATGCAGAGATGGGCACCATCTGTGCCCATCAAAGCATTTCCAGAGGCTGGGGGAGGCTACTCCTCCCCAGCCCTGACACCTTTTTCCAAAGGGAGAGGGTGTAACACCCTCTCTCTGAGGAAGTCCTTTGTTCTGCCGTCCTGGGCCAAGCCTGGCTGGACCCCAGGAGGGCAGAAACCTGTCTGAGGGGTTGGCAGCAGCAGCACCTGCAGTGAAACCCCGGGAAAGATAGTTTGGCAGTACCCGGGTCTGTGCTAGAGACCCGGGGGATCATGGAATTGTCTCCCCAATGCCAAAATGGCATTGGGGTGACAATTCCATGATCTTAGACATGTTACATGGCCATGTTTGGAGTTACCATTGTGACGCTATACATAGGTAGTGACCTATGTATAGTGCACGCGTGTAATGGTGTCCCCGCACTCACAAAGTCCGGGGAATTTGCCCTGAACAATGTGGGTGCACCTTGGCTAGTGCCAGGGTGCCCACACACTAAGTAACTTAGCACCCAACCTTTACCAGGTAAAGGTTAGACATATAGGTGACTTATAAGTTACTTAAGTGCAGTGGTAAATGGCTGTGAAATAACGTGGACGTTATTTCACTCAGGCTGCAGTGGCAGGCCTGTGTAAGAATTGTCAGAGCTCCCTATGGGTGGCAAAAGAAATGCTGCAGCCCATAGGGATCTCCTGGAACCCCAATACCCTGGGTACCTCAGTACCATATACTAGGGAATTATAAGGGTGTTCCAGTATGCCAATGTGAATTGGTGAAATTGGTCACTAGTCTGTTAGTGACAACTTGGAAAGCAAAGAGAGAGCATAACCACTGAGGTTCTGGTTAGCACAGCCTCAGTGAGACAGTTAGTCATCACACAGGGAACACATACAGGGCACACTTATGAGCACTGGGGCCCTGGCTGGCAGGGTCCCAGTGACACATACAACTAAAACAACATATATACAGTGAAATATGGGGGGTAACATGCCAGGCAAGATGGTACTTTCCTACAGTGAGAGAGTAGGACCATGCCATATCCTGGTGGATAAGACACTTTCACGCTCCCTTCCTGTCCCGGCGTACAGCTCAGCACAGTGACTTTGGCTTCTGAGCTACATTGCGTGAGCTTCCAGTAAATATGATGGTTAGAAATCTGAATAGCTAGAGCCACTAATTTTGGGATGATGTGATCATGAGAGGTATACTTTAAAACATTCAGTAGAAAACAGTGTAGAGGTTTCAAGCATTGCAACCAATCGAAATTCTGAACATCAAGGGTGCAAATGTACCAAGATCCTTGACACAAAGCCAACAGAGTTGTGGGTCTTACAATTGTGGCTAATATGAAGAGCAATCATCCTAGTGAAGAAAGAAGACTGTCCGCTGTCCACTGCCCAATAAATGTGTTGCAGGATTCTACAAATAGTTTCTCATGACTCATTTTTATAGTTTTACCAGCATGCCTATGTCATATGTTTCACATTGCATGTTTTACTCATTTATGTAATGGCCAGGGGTTTTAATACATACAGGGCAACACTAGCTACAAAACTCTTAGTAAAGAAGTAATATGCCCATTGTGCGCTACAAGAAATTGTGAATATTTGCTAGAGAAAGCTTGCTGTACACCCTGCTGAAACTGAAGGAAACAATGAAGTGATCAACAAGAGATATTTAATAAAGACTGCAGATAGTGGGAAGTGCTACGTTTTCCTCTCATGAATGTATGTATGTTCTACACCTGTATTTACCATAGTTTGTTTGTTTGAGAACCTACAATACAATAAGTGCCCACAACTTTAGGAGTTAAGAAAACCTCTTTGGTGGCAGACACAGGTGGACTGCTCACTACATCCTTAATAGCTGGGCTTAGTGACTTACATCTCCTTTGAATTACATGCTGTAGTTGTTAATGTGCTGACAATACACTGGGACAGTACCACTGTTGCTATATAGAAAAAAAGGTCCCCTGGACGAGCTGGAAGTGTATTCACCAAAATAACCTCAGGATGGTACGAATCATGGTAGAGCACACTGTAGATTGTTTCTTATGCTGATGGGGAAAGTAAACCGTGCACTAATTTATGGGTCTGTTAACTCACAAGTGTATGAATCAGGTCATGCACAGTTGCTCTGTTCGCAACATTTCTGCATTACCCAAAGTTGGTTGGGCGGCCTGTCTTTGGTGTACTGTATATGGCTTTCATTAAATAAACTGCTCATTCTTTTTCACAATGTCATAGTGCTTTTCTCCTATTTTTGTGAATGGGGACATGGAAAAAAAAGATTTATTTGTATCTCTTTTTGATTTAAAAACAGTATTTGGAGAAGAAAATCAGAGCAAAGTGTATGTGTCTTGGTAGATCTAGTATGTGTCTGGTGGTGACCGACCTAAACCAGGTAACGCATCTAGATACCTTTGTTAGGATACCCTGTGGTGCCAAGCTTGAATCCATCAAGCATCCCACAGTTTATTATCTGGGGTGTCATAGGTGCTTGTGGTCTTTTAAAGATTCACTAATGGATTAGAATGAAACTAACGTCTTTAGTAAATTACCCTCTTACTCCTACATGCAAATGAGGCTGTTCTGTAATCACGGACAGTCTATTGCTAAAACATAATTCTACCACATTTTGAAGAGCAACTGCAACAAAACGGAGAAACTACTGACCCCACCCCACTCTCTTATGAGGTGTCACTGATTGACACTCCACCGTGGGCACGCCAAACACTGGAGAGGTTTTTAAAGTCTCCTCTGGTGCTCTTCACTGGAGGGAGTCCTTTATTTTTTTCTGCAATGATAATTGTGAAAGTAAAACGAGTCAATAGGCTTGTTTTACTTTGACCATATCAGTGCTTGGGGCCATATCTCACCCCCATGGAGCACTGATCATCAAATAAGAGGTATCGTTTGAAGGAAGAGACTGTTCCCTTTCTAATGGTACCTCTTCCCAGTGGACTTCAGCTTGGGAATCGCCACAAGAGAGCAACCCCCAAGGAGAGATCTGCCCACTAGACACCAGGGATAGTGGGAGAAACTCCTTTGGCAAAGACTTGACCTCACCCTTGGCATTTTGTATCTTTTCGTCTTTCTGCCCCTGGGGGGCTGCAGGGGGCAATTACCCCTGATCTGCCCCCAAAGGGGAGGTAGAAAGCCAACTAGACACCAGGGAATTTTGAATTACATAAATAATATACTGGTGGGGCAGAAAGCCCACTGCATGCCAAGGGGCAATGGGACACCAGTGTTTCTGCCCCTCGGGGCAGATTGAGGTAATTACCCCAAATCTGCTCCCAAAAGTCCATTAGACGTCAAGAAATATATTATTTTTTTAAGTTTAGTGATGTGGGTTGCCCAGCATGGAAATGGCCATGACCATGCTAATAAATGGGGCAACAATCTTTCAGTCCCCCCGGAGGGGGGGCAGATGGGGCAATTATCCTATCTGCACCCCAGGGGGCATAAAGCCGAAAGTACGAAAGGAAGATATACTTTTAATAAAACAATGGGGTGGGTCTTGCCCATCCTAACATCAAGGCACTCCCTCACCCCTAAAACCTCAACAGTCTTTTCAGCTCCCCTGTGGACTAAAACATGCTATACCAATGACAAACTAGAGGACATTGGATTCTGTTGAGTGTTGTTTTTACATACCAGCCAGGAGAGTGTGGCTAACTTCCAATATAGCCCCACTTGCAATGGTGAACACTTTTTGGACTTTGGTACGGTGCCACCTGGAAAAACCTTCCTGACTCAGATAGTTCAGAAAACTAGACACCCGGGGAGTCCAGAGTGGTGTACTTTGCATACATCCCACACCATTTTCTTATCCACATTGCCCTCCAAACATCAAATGCTGACTAAAAACACACATTTTCCTCACATTTCTGTGAGGAAAACTTCTGGAAGGGAGCAACATATTTCCAACCACCCAGCATGCCCCCAAGTCTCCTGATGAAAAATAGTATTTCACTTGTGTGAGTAGGTTAAGAGAACTTGACAAAAAAGGCCCAAAAGTGAGTGCTACATGGAGAGATCAGCAATAGGGGTAGCAGCAGGTTTTGGGACCATAATCAGCCGCCATCCATGGAAACCTATCCACCCACAGACATTTAAAAAAAGAAAAAAACAGGGGCTCCAGGTAGGGGTGCCTTGCGTTAATCTCAAGAGATTTTCTTACCCACAATGCCGTGCAAACCTCAAACTTTGCCTGAAATCGACAATTTTCCTTACATTTTTGTGATGGAAACTACCGGAATTTGCAGGAATCTACAAACATCCTACCACCAACAATCCCCCACTTGTGCCATAAGAAACGCTGTGCCACTTGTGTGGCTGGGTCTAGTACCCATGTCAAGAACGGATCAAACCAAGGTCAATAGGAGCAAAGTTTGAGATTTGCATGGCATTATGAGGAAATAAACCTCATGGGATCCATGCAAGGACCACCACCGCAGACCTCCCCTAGATGTTTAGTTTTCAAACATGTACAGTTTTGCTAGACTTCCCTATGTGCCGCCCGCGTTATGGCGCAAAATCCACAGCTACCCACTGAGCAAATAAATTGTCAGTTTTGAGTAATAAAATGTGATGTGTGCATGGTGCATTTTGGCCATTTCCTGTTGTGGACACTAGACCTACCCCAAGTGGGGTACCATTTTTATCAGAAATGCTGGGCAGAAGGAAGTTTGTAGCTCCCCACAGATTCCAGAACATCCCATGACAGAAATGGGAGGAAAGTGTGTTTTTTAGTCCAAGCCGTACAAGTCATCCCACCCTAAACTTCCACTGGTGTCTAGTTTTTTTTAAATGTGCAGGTTTGCTAGATTTCCCTAGGTGCTGCCTGAATTAAGGTCCAAAATCCACAGCTACTCACTTTGCAAAAAATGGGGCAGTTTTGAGTAGAAAATTGTGATGTATCCATGTGACATTTTGGACTGTTTTGTGAGACAGACACTAAGACTGTTTCCTGTCACAGGCACTAGGCCTACCCACACAAGTAAGGTACCATTTTTAATCAAAAGACTTAGGGGGATGCTGGGTGCAGGTTTGTGGCTCCCAGCAGATTCCAGAACTTTCCATCACAGAAATTTGAGGAAATTTGTTTTTTTAGGCCATGTTTGAGATTTGCAAGGAATTCTCATTATAACAACATGGTGAGAGCCACACAAGTCACCCCACCCTGTATTCCCTTAGATGTCTAGTTTTTAAAAATGTACAGGTTTGCTAGGTTTCTCTTAGGTGCCGGCTGAGCTAAGGCCCGAAATTGACAACTACCCATTTAGCAAACAATTTGTCAATTTTGAGTGGAAAAATGTGATGTATCCATGTTGCGGTTTGGGCTGTTTTTTGTTGCAGGCACTATGCCTACCTACACAAGTGAGGTACCATTCTCATTGGAAGACTTAGGGAAATGGTGGATGGAAGGAAGTTTGTGGCTCCCCACAGATTCCAGACTATTCCATGACAGAAATTTGAGGAAAACGTGTTTTTTAGTCAAGGTTTGAGGTTTGCAAGGGATTCTGGGTGAAACAACATGGTGAGAGCCACATGGGCATCCTATCCTGGATTCCCCTAGGTGTCTAGATGTAAAAGGTGTACAGATTTCCTTGGGTGCTGGCTGAGCTAAGGCCCACAATCCCCAGCTGCCCACTTTGCAAAAAATGGGTCAGTTTGGAGTGGGAAAATGTGATTGATCCGTGTTGTGTTTTGGCCTGTTTCCTGTTGCAGGCACTAGGCCTACCAACACAAGTGAGGCACCATTTCTATTAGAAAACTTAGGGGAATGCTGGGTGGAAGGACGTTTATGGCTCCCCGCAGATTTCAGAACTTTCCATACCAGGTTATATGAGGAAAAGTGCAAGGTTTGAAAGGGATTTTGGGTACACCAACCTGGCGAGAGCCATGCAAGTCACCCCATCCTGGATTCCCCTATGTGTCTTGTTTTCTAAAATGTACAGGTTTGCTAGGCTTCCCTAAGTGCTGGCTGAAAATCCCAAACTACAACACTTTGCAAAAAACTGGTCTGTTTTAAGATGACTTCTGGGTCACATTGTGGAGCTCCACTGTTGGATTCCAGAGTATGCCAGTAAGATGTATTTCAAGGGACAGCTGCTGGTCCTAGCTGCTGTGGGGTGTACATGTGCAGTTGATCCTTCATAACTTCTTCAGAAAACCATCTGGTGTCCTAGGCATCGCATTACTTGTGCCATTGTTGTTTCTGTAGACATGAAAGAATACAGAATGACACAGCCATTCACACCTTGTACTTCAGTAGCCTCACTGCCAGAATACATTGCCATGCCTGCCCCTTGCACTTCTACACTTACACTACTCTAGCAACTATCCCAGGTGATTTTTGACACTAGCCCCTTTTAGCTTTTACTTAATTCTTTTATTGTTTCTCTTCAATCAGAACGAAGGCAGAAGGGTCTGTCCACAATACAGTCTTGGCAAACCGCTGCACTTCCAGGAGCAAAAGCTTTTGTTTTGAACACAATGTTGTGGCTCATCAAAGGTAAGATGCCAAAACCTGCAAGTGGCAGGTGGCCATGTTGCATTGATGCGTGCCATCTGTGATGTATTGTAAATCCATTGGAACCCTGGCCTCGACCGAGATATAGCCACTTCAGGTCTTGGAGCAGTTACCGCCACAGAGCTTGGACTCTGTCACGTGGACCATCAAGGAACAAATGCAGTTAAGCTCCACAGCACTGCTTATGACATCACCCCTAATGTAACAGATGCAATTACATGAGCATTGCCCTACATGTATGCAGATTCCTTGTTCAGATTCAATTTGATTGTACACCATAGGTTGCATATGCTGTGATAGTGGATGGCTGTCAAATCTATAAATACATAATGTTGGTCATTATTGAGAATGTATGACATTACCACACATGCCTTTACCACGCATCATGCCTTAACAATCTAGCTTTTATATGTATGGCTTTACCAGTCTGATGCCTTTACCACATATTCCTTTACCACTCATGGTAAGTATATTTAAGGTAAGTAAACCCATCTATCTATCTATGTATCCATCCATCCATCTATCTATCTGTCCATCTGCCTGTGCATCTGCCTGTCTATCCATCTGTCTGTCTGTCTATCCATCTGTCTACCCATCTATATCTATATAATCAGTAGGTAGTTATAGTTAGGACAATTCCCATGGACAAAACATTTTTCATTTTGCCAGTAACTTTGGCGTTGTTTGATGAATCTTGACAAACTTTTCAAAAACTGGTACGCTAATTACTTCAGCTCATCTCTTGAAGTTTCGGGGTGATTGATCAAGGGGGAACCAAGAATAAGGGGGGGTCCCAAAACTTGTTTTCACCATGCAAATTCCCACAGAGATTTTGAACACAACTACAGGCTGAATCGCAGAACGAAAATACACCAAATTTGGCAGAAAGCTAGATCTTGGTCCAGTAAGATCTCTTTGAATGATTTTGTGTAACTGTGTTCAACAGTTTTGGAATTATTAAAGAAAAAAGAAATCTGTAATCTAGGGACAAGGACCCTTAGTGGAGTCATTTGTGAAGGATCCACAGATCTCGGGTAAAAGCAAGGTTCTGATTGGCTGGCTGCAAACTGACTGGAAAGGTGTAGCCACCACTTTCTTTCTAGCTTGGGCTGGGGGACGGGGGAAAAAAGGGAGATAAACACATAATGGGTCAGGATACAGGTATCCTGACTCCATAGGAGTCCTTTATGGGCCACTCATGGGCAAAATATAGACTAATATTTTTTCAGCCTTTACGTGGGATCCACAGTAGGGCTCAGTATGACCCCAGTGTAAATCTATGGTGAATCTTCAGATCCAAAGTAGACAAAAAAAAAAAAATAAGCCCATTCACACATGAAACCTCAGCCGCACAAAGCCAAAGTCTGTGCTCAGCGTGTGGTTGGGTGCATGCAGACAGGTTGGTTGCTTAGGCTGTGTCTGATGATGGTTGGATTAACAAATGGTAATTATATAATACTTGACATTTTAAAAAAACATAGAAATTCAACAGTTATAGTTATACTTATATTAATCTGAAGAAACTATAACTCGTGCTGCTGTTAAGTATATTAAGTAACTTTAGGCCAAGAGTAAAAGTTTCTTAACATAAGTCCTAGAACTGCTGAATTCCTGTGGTTTTATGTGGGTAAACTGTCAACCTAACTATAACGTCCCTGTAACCTTTAGTTTTATATATATATGCAAAATTCAGTCTGTCCACACTACAGCATGCTCCAGGTGCCGGTACTTTCACAAACTCTGACCTCCTCATCAATCTTTTCATCAAAAACAACAGAAAAGCACTCCAAAGCAGGAAAATGACTGTTTTATTGCTTCCTTCAAGAAACAGCCAACGCATTTACGCATTTCATCCACCAAGGTCTTGATCACAGCTGTTAGTCACTCCTTAGTCTAAAGTTTTATAGTTGTTTAACCCCAGTGCATACTGGTACATGCACTTTTCATCAACCAGGTTACCAATTGAAAAATGTCATGCCTCTCTGGCATGCTGACATTGTTCATAACCTTATGCTCATCATGTGCATAGAGACTTCTTTGTGATGTTGCATGCCGAATAGCATCTCTAATATATGTATTTTCTTATCACCAGTTTACAGCATTATTCGCATTTAATCCGAATTTTCTCTGATTGAGGTGATAGTCCCTTCATCCATATGTCAATTACATTAACCCTAAGGGGGGGAAAGGACATCTGTTTTCTCCAACCTTCCTACACCAACTGCATGTCACCATCCAGACAATTATTTCCCCTGGATTGACATCTGCTGTCCCACAATCATATATGTACATAAAGTTCTTCATCACTGTTCAGGCCATTTTGGCTCTTAGTTTTGAGTCTAATAATATATTTGATTTTGTTTTGTCTCAGTAGCCATGTTCGATTGCCTCCTCTGGGTAATTTCGTTATCACATCTATCCAAAAGTATTTTAATATCTTCCAGGTGGCTCCTTCATGTGCCTTATTGATATGCTTAGCCACTGCATATGTAGTGTCCTTACTCTCCACTGCCCAGATATTGCCTTATTGATATGCTTAGCCACTGCATATGTAGTGTCCTTACTCTCCACTGCCCAGATATGTTCCAAATCCTTTTCTTTAAAGGACAAATCATACTCCCAACATACTACAAGTCACACTTGCATTCCACAATGTACAATGCATATGTTTTTTCACAGCTGATTCTTTGGTTAACAATTATTTCCACCCCACCTGGTTCCTTTATCGTTCTAGTATTCTTAACTATTGTACAGGCTTTACAGTTGAAACATTTTCTGAAACATTTATTTGCAGCATGTAACCGTGTATCTTCTAGTCTTTTCTCAAAGTAGCTGCGTACCAACTTGTCTCTAATTTAGGGGGCGTTTTGCAATGCAATTGACACTGACGACTTAAATCTTTGTTTTATATCAAGTTCCTCCCTGATAATGTGCCAATACTTCTGAAGAGTCTTTATAATCAATGCACTCTCCTTGCTGTATGTCAAAATCACCCTTAACACTTGTTCTTCCATTTGGTTTTCTTTGATATTCTTATGTTTGTTTGTGACTAGCAAATCTGTGCTATTGATTTCACGTGTTGTGTTGTATCCTCTACGGATATGATGTTCTTTATATCCAATTGCTCGGATCCTATTCATTGCTGTCATACAATTTGTATTCCAAAATTAGCCAAGGTGGAACAGTTTCTTCTTAGCCTTGCAAATTCTCCATCTGGGATGTTGTTAACTATAAAATGCGGATGAAACCATGTAGCGTAGAATTTGTCGACGACTCTTTAATATATAATGTTGTTTGTAACTCATCTACTTCCACATATATTGCCACATCAAAAAAGTCTACCTTTTTCTTGTTGATCATTTAGGTGAATATCAAGCCTACGTAATTGGAATTGATGGCAGCAAAAACATCCCAAATTCAACTCTGGTGCCATTCCAGATATTAGATAAATCATCAATATATCTTGTTCACAAGACCACTTTTTCCATACATTGTTGGAGTGGTTCACCCAATGCCAATTCTTTCTCCCACCACCCCATAGTCAAATTGGCAAAGCTCAGTGAAAAGGCCACACCCATGGCAGTACCACACTTCTGTTTGTACATACATCATTCTCTAAGCAAATTTCAACCATTTCCATCAATATTTTTGAATGTTCATATTCTCCGACATTCTGTTCTTTCAAAAAAATACTCCATGGCCTTCAGACCCATGTCATATTTTATTGATGTGTATAACGATAATACATCTATTGTCATGAGGAAGTAACCCCTCCTGCCATGTGATGCCATCAATACTCCTCAATAAATCTCCTGTGTCCCTTATGTATGAACTCAAATTGCATACCATAGGAGCAAAGTAATAATCAATATATTTTTTAATGTTCTCCAACACTGAGTCACATGAGGATACAATGGGTCTTCCTGGAGCATTATTCAGATTTTTACAGATTTTTGGAAGAGAAAATAGATGGTAGGTGTCACCGGATGATCCTTTGCCAAAAACTTTAATTCATCATCATTAATTAACAACTTTGAATGCCACTCCTTTAGTTTTTTATCTACCCCTTACTTGATTTCCAGGGTTGGGTTATGAGCCAGCTGAAATAACTTTCGGTGTCCCTCAATTGTCTCATTGCTTCCTTTATATATTGCTCTTTATCCATCACTACAATATTTCCACCTTTATCCGCGGGTTTGATGATAAGGGCAAGATTTTCTTGAAACAATCTTATGGCTTGTCTTTCCTACTTGGATAGGTTCTCTTTTTTCCCCTAGATTCCTCAAATTAGGAAAGTGCCATTGTTGGCATGGTTACCTTCCCACGTTTTGCCTAGTGTTGATGCCAACTTTGATTGAAAGTGTCCTGGGATCCTGCTAAACAGGCCCCAGCACCAGTGTTCTTTCCCAAAATCTGTACCTTTGTTTTTACAATTGGCACACCCATGGCACACATTTAAGTCCCTTGTAAAGGGTACCTCTGGTACAAAGGGCCCTGTAGCCAGGGAAGGTCCCCAAGGGCTGCAGCATGTGCTATGCCACCCTGTGAGACCCCTCACCAAGCACATGTACCCTACCTTTGCAGCTTGTGTGTGCTGGAGGGGAGAAAAAGGCAAGGTCGACATTGCACCCCTCTCAGGGTGTCATGCCCACAAACCACTGCCTGTGGCATAGGTAAGACACCCCTTTAGTAGGCCTTAAAGCCCTAAGGCAGGGCACACTATACCACAGGTGAGGGCATAGCTGCATGAGCCCCCACAGTGTTTGAGTCCATTCTTAGACATTGTAAGTGCAGTGTAGCCATAATGAGTATATGGTCTACGAGTTTGTCATTACGAACTCCACAGTTCCATAATGGCTTCACTGAATACTGGGAAGTTTGATCTAAAACTTCTCAGCACAATAAACCTCCACTGATGGCAGTGTGGGATTTATTGAAAAATGCATTCATAGGGCATCTTAGAGATGTCCCCTGTATGTTAGCCAACCTGCTAGTGCAGGACTGACCAGTTTGTGCCAGCCTGCCACTTTCAGACAAGTTTCTGACCACATGGGGTGAGAGCCTTTGTGCTCTTGGTGGTCAGAAACAAAGCCTGTCCTGGGTGGATATGCTTCACACCTCCCCCCTGCAGGAACTGTAACACCTGGCTCAAGCCTTGAGTTACAGCGCCCCAGGGCACTCCAACTAGTGGAGTTGCCTGCACCTGGACAAAGCCCCACTTTTGGTGACAAGTCCAGTGGGAAAATTAGGGGAAACAGCGAGGAGTGACCACCCCAGCTAGGGCCATCCCTAAGGTGAGCTGAGGTGACCCCCTCCCTGCAGAATCCTCCATCTTGGTTTGGAGGGCAGGGACCAATAGGGTTAGTTTTGTGCCCCCCTTCCCAAAGGGGGTGGGCACAGGAAGTGCGTAGCCACCCTGAGGGGACAGTAGCCATTGGCTTCCGCCCTCTGACCCCGTAACCCCCCTAAATCACCCACCTAAATCTTGTATTTAAGGGCTTCCCTGAACTCAGCTCACCAGAGTCGTGTCAACTGGACAAGAAGAAGAGGGACTGCATAGCTGAAACCCCCAGCAGAGAAGTAGGAAGAGGACAACTGACTTGTCATCTTACCTACTTCTACCAGCCCTACCGGCCCTACTGGCCTGTCTTCTGCACAAGCCCAGCAATGCATCCAGCGGGACCAGTGACTTCAGCCAAGCTCCAGAGGACTGCATTGCACCTAAAAGGACCAAGAACCCCCCGTGGACAGCACCCTGTCCACAGAAGAAACAATAACCAAGGACTTCAACCCTACTCCGAATGCGTGAGTCCTGACCACGCTGCACCCAACGCCCATGGCCTGTGTCCAGGTGGCCCAACCAGTTAGAGAGGAACCCCAGGCGATTCTTAGCAAGTGCCCACCCTGAGTTGACCTCTCCACCCCTCCACGACGACGCATGCAGAGGGAATCCCGAGGACCCCCTGACAGCAAAAGCTCTGGATAAAGATATCCGATGCCTAAAGGCACACTGCACCCGCAGCCCCAAGGACTTGGAGAACCCGACCTCCGATGCAGCAACATTCAGCAGGCGGTCCTCCTCACTGTCCAGCCTGTGGTTTGCCTGAGACGACCCCCTGGACTTCACCTGTAGCCTCTGAGTGACCCCCAGGGTCCTCTCATAGAGAATCATTGGAGACCTGACATCTTGTTTGCACCCTGCAACCGGCCGCCGCAGCTCTACTGAGGGTATATATTTGGTGCCTACTTTTGGCCCCCCCAGTGCTCCTCTAAACCCCTAGGTCTGCCCTCCAAAGACGCGGGTACTTGCCTGCCTGCAGATCTGAAACAGAGTGCACCCAGTCTCCATAAGAGCCCAGGTTAATTTTGCCTACACTTTGACCTATGTACCCGGCCGGCCCCGTGTTGCTGGTGGGTGGTGGGTGTTTGGGGTTAACTTGAACCCCAACCTGTGGACTTCCTAACCCCCAGAGACTGGAACTGTAAATGTTGTGCTTACTTGCAAATCCATCTAACCTTTCTTCCCCCCAGGAACTGTTTCTGAAAATTACATTGTGTCAACTTTTAAAACAGATAATTGCCAATATTTCCAAAACTGTATAATTTATTGATTTCAAACAAAGTGCTATTGATACATGTGTGAAGTACGAAACTATTGAAGTATTTACCTGCAACTTGAATCTTGTGGATCTAAAATTAAATTAAGAAAATATATTTTTGCTATATAAAAAGCATTGGTCTGGAGTTAAGTCATTGAGTGTGTACTTCTTCTATTGTCTGTGTGTGTACAACAATGCTTTGCACTAACCTCTAATAAGCCTAAGTCCTCGACCACACTACCACAAAAGAGAGCATTAGTATTATCTACTTTAGCCTCTGTTAAGCCTCTGGGGAACCCTTGGACTCTATGCACACTGTATCTAATTTTTATATAGTATACACAGAGCCAGCTTCCTACACTCACCCTCTAGAGTTTCTCCAAATCTGTAGTCACTAGATCATAAACCAAATCTATCTTGTACCCCGGGGGCAGAACTGGGCACAGTCTGTAAAGTGGTCTGGAACTGCTACATTGATGTGTATCCATATCAGTACCACAGTGTCCAATAAGCTGTGTGTCTGTAAGGTCATTGATATCATGTTGATCCTGTATTTCTAGAACACTACTGAAGTCAGCAATTTGATGAATCATCATTTAGCTCATTTATCTAATTGCAGCTGGTGTCACCACTTTCTCTTTAGTTGGATTCTGTGCATGTATTTTTGCAATTTCGTTTTTTTCTTACAAAATTATACATGCCAATTTTTCGTTTTACACCATTGAAATGAGTTTGAGGACAACATGATAATCCTTTATTGAACACCTGATGTTCTGCCGGTACTCGCGCAGGTATTTTATTGAAAATTATTAATGAGAGGTCAGGTATTCTGAATGATGGATTTGCATAGAAGATGTAATAACGATAGAAAAAATAATGTACAAATTTGCAAATGTGATCATGATGAGTTGCCACCAATGTTCACGAAGTGTATTAATTAATGGTTGAGTAATATGAAATGTTGAGTATATGCTTGACTAATGTAGGAATGTGTCATATAAAGGGATATGTATTATGTATTAGCTTTATAAATTGTAGGCCTTAACTTAGCAGAGGGCTTGGCTTAGTTGCCAGGCCTTATGTGAAGCTGTATTTCTTAACGCGTAATAAGATGGCTGTCCTAGAGAGATAAACTGTGATTTTCCATTGCATTGTGTAAATGTGTTCGTAGCTGAAAATCTTTTCCATGAGAACCGATTGCTATAAGATGCTGTTCTTGCTAAATTTACCAATACGTATGTAATGTGTGCGAGACTGACTTTCTCAGGAGAAGAACAATGGAGATACTGACTGCAGTAGAAGCTACAACAATATTGTTACCTGACGAGTTGTATGATGAGGACATTACAGGAGAAACCAATCAGTGACATGTGAATGGAATAGTGGTACAATTCATAGATTTGAAGTTTTAATTTTATTAGACAAAGTGTGAACATGCAATCCCATGACTAATAGGGACTTGGGAAGTAGTTGCAGGAAATCTAACTTAGCCAGACTGCACGGAGGAGAAGTTGTCATTGAGCCTTTGCCTTGGGCCATTCTCTCTATTCTCCTTGAGGGTTTACCTTTATCCTTTTGGGTTGCTTGAAGACATTGCTTTTTTCTGAACTTTGATGCTGAATCCTGAATTCTTGCTGACTGAACCAATGTCCTGATGACGAAGACTGTCTGAACTTGCCAATCCAATTGAGGAGAGGTATTATTGTACGTGTGTTTTATGCCTATTTGCCTATTCTTTCTAGGTACCAACCACACTGTTTTGACAGAGCCATAGTTAGATGTTTTCCAAATTTGTGTTACTAAATTGTTTTGCATGAAGCCCAACATGCTGATGCTAATCTGAGGTTAGATAAGGGTTCACACTAATGAAAGTCTGCCAATAGGGAATAATGCTTGATAAATTTCTCTGCTGAATCTAAATGTATGTGATATTGTTTGCGCAATTGTTCTTGTTGTTAATTTGCACCGTAACCTTAGAATGTCTAATAGTTCAAGCTTTGATTAGATTGCGGTTCTTCCGTTGATTTGGACAGCCAGTGTTGCTTCTGTATGTGTATCATCTGATTTTGAGAGTAACTTACGTGACTTTAGCATTGTCAATATAGGGAAATAAATATTTACTAAAGGTGTGGTTATTCATGACTGAAAAGTCATGGTGCGTGACAATTACTGACTCCATTGATTATTAAATGTAATTATTTATTATTGATTATTGATGTTGGCAATTGATTTGCATGTAGTGGTGTTATGGTGGGATCATCTTAATTGCGAGTCAAAAGGTTCATAGACCTATTCGCGTCCACTTGTAAGTTTACTTATTAAGGTCAAACGCGCCCTCACCGCTGTGAGTCCATACTGTAAAATATTCACCACTAAATCTTGTTTTTCTTGATTCACTTTCCCCGACTATGGAGAGGATAGGTTCTTCCTGTGGCTTCCTTTTCCTCTTCCTCTGCATTTACCATTGTTTCTTCCTCATCCCCTTGTTTGTTGATTTAAAAAAACAAAAAAAATAAGCAGAATAGTTCTAGTAGCTGTGCGACTCCTTAATGAACCATCATTGTCAGTAAGATCTGTTTCTGGCCCACTTGTGATCTCTACTTAAGAGGCAGAGGTTGTACTTGACTTTCTATCTCTTGTTTCCCTGGGCTCTTTGTTGTTTTAAAATCTCAAAGCGCCTTGGAAAAGTGTAAATCTTCCCTTAGACAAAATCATTTTCGTCTCTTCTGAATTTCCTTGGTTTTCTCTTCATAATATCTTCTTCATGTTTGTCCAATTTCACGTTATGCCATTTATCAACTTCATCCTGCCCACTGAGGCCAGTAATTTTCTCCTCAAGGTCTCTCATATCCTATGAGACCTTTCTTGGCATACTTTATAAGAATCCTTATCATGTTCTTAGAACATTCCGTGTTATTCTGAACTCCCTCCTGTAGTATCTCTGGGGTAGTACTAGGATGGTTTGGCGTGATAAAGACCCTCAGCCCATGGGGAATTCTGTCCACCTGTAAATTATTTCCCATCTTTTATTAATCTCCTTTCTGGCAGTTTTTTTCTGACTGAAATAACAATTCCTTGATTCCCAATTCAGATTTTTTCACATTACTTGAGCCCTCTCCATCCTCCGTTGTCCTCCTACATTTAAAAAAAAAAAAAAGGATTTTGCTTCTTTAAGGCATCGCGCTGTTCTTGCTTCCATGTTTTTTCTTGTTAATCTCTTAATTCGATTTACGTTTCCTTTATAACGTTTACCTTTCCGGAGTACCCACTTCCCAAGCAGCAGCATTTATCCAAACACGCTCATGTGTACATCACACATCATGTGCTCCCAAAAGCCAGTTTATATGTTCTTAAAAATATGCCCCTTCTGTTTGGCTTAGTGATCAAGTCACCCATTGTTTTTTTTCCATGCGCTTCCCAGTTGAAGATTACTTCTCCAAAATATCTTGCCTTTCAAATCGAGCCCTGTGACTCGAGAAACTGTTACAAAGAGGTCCAGTACATTTGTTTCAATTGTTATTCCACGTTGCCACTTTCTTGATCATATTAACATTTCCTTGTAATCGTTGTAGTAATCATTGCAAACGTAATTTATTTACCACTCGACAATTCCGACTGAACTAGTGCCGTCTCAAATTAATGAGCCCAGCAACCCTGTTACAACTTTGTTTACCGTACGTTTGTTTCAATTGTTATTCTATGTTGCAGTTTCCTTAATCTCATTCGTGATTTCTTTTCATCATTGAAGTAATGAAAGTAAGCTTAATTTTTGTCACTTCACAATTGCGACTGTACTGGTGTCATTTCAATTAACAGTGAACTTTGCCAGTTGGCGACAACACTTCCCAAATGTTTTTTTGCATACGTTTCACACCATTTGACCTGGAAGGCTTTTTAACTTGGTTTTTCAAATTTTGAACTTCTTCCTTGTGGCTTAATGATTTAAACACCTGTTCGCACAGCTTACTTCAAAACACAAACCAAAAGACATTTCCCAGTTGCAGTGGCGGCTGGTGACATTTGAAAGTGGTGGGGCGTAATAGTCTGGGTACGACTTTTATGTAGCGAACAAGCTCAGTGGACAAAGGTTGGGTTCCCAAGAAAAAATAGAAAAAAGATTGACAAGTGGTCCATTTAAAAGGAAATAAATTTAGTGAGAAAGCAAGGTTTATAAAGCAGTGGGAATGTATAGTCTTGAAATATTAAACACATATCTTACTGCATTAATACGTTCACCCTTTACTTTAATGTGCAAATTGTACACTGCAACAACTTCAGGCCCTTTAAAATGTGTGTTTACCCACTGTCTTGCACTCCATGCAGCATCAACTTTGGAAGAATATGTTCTAACCCGACATCAGGAAGCACACACAACTACTGGCTGCAACCAGTCATACAGAAATATGTGCAGACAGGTCTTTAAGTGGGATGAAAAAAGTGGGGGCTCTCTAAAAGGGAAAATGCAAAATGAGATTTTATTGCATCCAGAAATATAACACAACAATTGACATCACGTAAAGCCTGTCAGTACAGTTGGCTTTGTCAATGGTTGTTAGCTGTGGAAGATAAATGAGTAACAACAATGATTAGTTATAAATAATTAACATTGAAAATGTTTCAATTCTGAAATTGTGAGACTATGAATTAAATATTGTTGAGGCCTGCGGAAGGAGTAGGGCCTTCAGTTATTTGTTCTTTAATGTTAGATATGTTTGCCCTATTTCTTTTCACATCTCATCCATCTGCATATTTTCAACCTCCTCTCTCCTCTTCAGCACCGTCTTTTCACTCTCCCCTGAATGCACTCCCTGCATCTCCCTCATTTTACAACCCCAAACATACATTGCACTCATTCACATATAAACACTTTATTTCCTTTTGCTTTTGCCTTCTTAATATTATGACCTCTGTGCATCCTCTTCACACACATTTACACTAAGGGCCAGATGTATCAAATTTTTTTGCTTTCGCAAATGGTGCGAATGCTCGTTTGCGAATGCAAAAAGCCAGTTCAGAATGTAAGAAAGACATTCTGAACGCAATTTTAAGGAATCGCTAAAATTGCGATTCCTTAAAATTGCGACCCTGTTTAGAGAGTCGCAAATTGCGACTCTCTAAATAAGAAATCGCAAATAAGGATTCCTTATTTGCGATTTCTTAGCACATGTATGAAGCCATTCCTAAATGCGATTTGGGCATTTAGGAATCGCTATTTACCACCAGGTTGAACCTGGTGGTAACCATGTGCTAAATTTAAAAATGCATTTTAAATGCATTTTTTTAATGTACATGTAAAGCACACATGCCCTTACATGTCCCAAAAAATAATTTTGGGGTGCAGCAGAGGGGGCCTAAGGCCCCCAGCACCCCGGGGTTTTGCATTTCCAAAATTGCGATTTCTGGTTAAATAAATTCGCCCATAGGTGCTAATGGGGCCGGTATCGCAATTTGCGATTCGGTAATAGCATTTGCGATTTTTAAGAAATCGCTATTAATGTTTCGCAAATGTGATACATGCCATTTTGCGAGTCGGAAATTGCGACTTCTTAAAAATCGCTATTTCCGAATCGCAAAAGGCCTTCATGATACATCTGGCCCTAAATGTCAAATGTAACTGGAAAACATGACCATTGTTCTGTGTGCTTTGTGAAGACGCCAACACACTGACAGGCACTTTGCTTTACCTTCAGCCTCAGCACCAGCACTCTCAATGAAAGCCCCTCATAAACACCTGGCACGAATCAAAGTGTGCACTAGGCAAGACAGATACAGATCATGATGAATCAGCTAACTCTTTTGGTGAAAGCAACATTAATTAAAACATGTGAAATAAGAGTAACTAAATCACTTTTTAATATTCATTATTTGCATATCAATTCATGTTTTCAGCATTAATGCTAAGGGCATGATGATAGGGACAGTTTTAAGGCCATAGAGCAGATAAATGCCTTTACTGTAAGCACATATTTCTCCCTTTGTGCTTGAATCCAATATTTGGATCAATTTTGCAAGGGAACAAGAACCATGCTCGTCTTTTGGATCAATTTCATGAGGGAACAAATGCAGCACCTCCACTTCTAAAGGAGCCAGCGATTTGCAGCCAGGGCCTGGGGCATCACAGTGGGGGAGGTTAGTGTGGCAAGGGGTCTCAGTACCATAAAGATAACATAAGATTAGCATTATAACACTTACCATTACCCAAGACAAGACACCAAGGGCCAGATGTATCAACTTCCACATTTACGATTCGGAAATTGCGAGTCTGTGCGACTCGCAATTTCCGAATCACAAATGCGGATGCAGAACGGTGTCCCAGACACCTTCTGCGACTCGCTATGGGGTCGCAAAGACCCACCTCATAAATATTAATGAGGTGGGTCGCATTTTGTGACCCCATAGCGAGTCCCTGCACTCACAGGGATGGTGGCCTGCTGAAGTCAGCAGACCTCCATATCTGTGACTGCTTTTTAAATAAAGCAGTTTTTTAATTTTATTTTGCAGCCCGTTTTCCTTAAAGGAAAATGAGTTGCAAAATAAAAAAAATACAGAAACCATTTGGTTTAATTTTTTCAGAGTAGGCTGTGGTCCATTGGACCACTGCCTGCTCTGAAAAAACCTTTTGGGCAACATTCACAAAGGGGAAGGGGTCCCCTGGGGGCCCCTTCCCTTTTGCGAATGAGTTACCACCAGTGTGCACTGGTGGTAACTGCGAATTGCTTTGCGACCGCATTCATGGTCACAAAGCAATTCTACATTGTGATGCGAGTCGCAAATAGGAAGGGAACACCCCTTCCTATTTGCGAGTCACATTCACAATTTGCGAGTCGGTACCGACTCGCAAATTGTGAATGTGCATCTCAGAAGGCTGTTTGCATGGCGCAAACTGCGATTTTTGCAGTTTGCACCATGCAAACAGCTTACTACATCTGGCCCCAAGTTACTCATGCTTGCATCCACTTCTACTACGTGAGGAATGGGGGAAAGAGTGGGCTCTATGTCAGTGAATGTTAGATGGCTGGGATGAAGAAGTTTCAGTGATAAAAGGTACACGTTTATTTGAGCTGCGGATTACATGTTTAATATGACATATCACGTGCAGAAAAATAAAACGAGCATAACTAGCCATGAAAAATTACTAGAACCATTACTGCCTTTGGGAGACGAAATCACCTACAGAGGCAGTGAAAGGAGAGGAGAGCTGAGAGAACAGATTTTTTTCTTATTGTCTGTAAAAAAGATAGAGCTCCAACTTACTTGTGTGCAGGGTTGTCTTTGGCATATTTATGACTTGAGGTCTTCAGGTCACACTCCTGTCTCCCAGAGAGCCCTGGATGGAGTTATTTATTTCAGGTGCTCTTTTGTACCCTCTACGGATATGATGCTCTTTGTATCCTCTTTCTCTGAACCTATTCATTGTTGTTATGCAGTTCTTTTTCAAAAATAGCCAAGGTGGAACAATTGGCAGTCATAGTTAGGACCTAGTTTCCAGTGAAAAAGTGTTTTTTGACTTGCCTATGTATTTTTCACCTTCCCAAAAAAATTGATGCTCACTTCAGCTGCTGTCTAAAACGTTTTGGGGTGATCCGTCAAGTGGGAGCATTGAAAAACACATTTTTCCCACGTTAATTTCCATAGGGATTTTGAATACGACTACAGCCTGAACTGCTGGGGGGATTTACACCAGTTTGGGCAGAAAGCTCGCTCTTGGTCCAGAAAGCACCCTTTTTGTGATTTTGTGTGAATCCACTCAATAGTTTTCTAGTTATTAAATGAAAACCAAAGGTAAATACATAGCGACGCACAACCTACTCAGATCTTCCACGGATTTGGAGGAAAAGCAAGGCCCTGACAGGTTGGCAGCAACCTTACAGAAAAGTTAGGGCTGACATTTTGTTTCTTGCATTGCCTGGGGGGGTGGGAAAAAAACAGTGTAAAAACATATAAGGGCTCAGAATACAGGTATCATGACCCCAAAGGACACATGGGGGAGTCCCTTACGGACCTCTCATGGGCAAACAATTGTCCTTATTTTGGGTGATCTATGGATCCTCAAATCCTCCTTGGAACCTCCTCAGATTCTTCTCAGACCCTCCTTGAATCCAGGGGAAAAACAAAGCCCTAATTGGCTGGCCACAACCTGACAGACACATGAACTTGTGTGTTACAAAAACCATAGAAATTCACTGAGAAACGAAAGGTTACAGGGACATTATAGTTAGGTTGAAGTTTTACCAATTCAAAACCATAGAAATTCAGCAGTTATAGTTATGCTTAAAGTTATACTTATCTGAAGGAACTATAACTTGTGCTCTAAAGTAACTTTGGGCAACCAACAAATTATAGTTTCTTAACATAAGTTTACCTGTAAGTATCCCTATAACTGCTGATTTCTGTGGTTGTGTATGGGTAAAATGTCAACCTAACTATAACATCTCTGTAACCTTTGGTCTTTTCAGTGATTATATATATTTTGCTTCTAACTGCTGGTAGCTGCCGTGCTCCAGAACGGAGTGGGAGTTGTTGAAATCAGAGTCAGAACACTCCATGAAATCCAACCAAAAGGTTTGTGAAATAGCAAACAAAGGGACCAACGTCTGCTATGGTAAATATGCTTTATTAAGCTGGCTGCTGGCAAACACATTTTGTTCACGTCAGTGACTTTGATCAATGACAAAAGAGGTAAAGTTCATTAACAGCTTTCAAAGCGTGTGACTTCATCATAGTCACTGTGAAAAGACAAGAAAAAGTGAACAAACCACCTGTGGTTTACAATAATGTGAACATAAAATTAGAACATAAAAGGTGCAACAAAACAAGGTGGCAACAGCATCAAATATAGAAGCTTGTTTCCATTGTATAGCACATCACTTTCACTTACCCAATGGAGAAATCTACATGGAAATTTGTTTTCCATTTCTGGAATGGTGCCTGAGTTAAGATATCTAAGGGACATGATCTTTTCTCAAAATGTACACCCCTGTGAGTAAAAAATCTCAAGACTGAAAGCTACTATTGATGAACAAAAACAGACTGCTCTATTGTGGACAGGTCACCAAATAGTATATATCCAAATCATATAATATGGCACCTTGTTCATTTTAAACCATACAATCAAGGCGTATGCCTTAGCAACAGAGCTCAAGTGGTCTATAGATTGCACCACTCCACTAATAGCATCAAAGCATTTTGCAATGAAACGGATAACTCATAATTAGGTTGAAGGTAACTTTACTCACTGGAATAAACTACCTACCCTTAGAGCAACATCTGCACTTCACAACAAGTAACATATACCCCGAAAACACCCCAAAAATAAATGGACAATTGAGTGTGATACTCCTATGCATCCTGCAGGGTTTGCAGCCATGTCTATGGATTACAAATGCATGTGCAGGTCTTCCTCACAATTGAGACCACTAGGGTTTCTAGTGTTGAGCTCTATGATGTATCTGGAATCTAGTCTTCTGAGGGCCAGTTCTCTGTTCCCACCTCTGATGTTCACAGCTATTACATCAGTGACAAAATATGTCAACCCCGTAGTGTTACTCTGATGGTATTGCTCAAAGTGTTTGGCCATTGGATAAGTTTGATCCTTGTTCTTAATGGCCCTTAGGTGTTGAAGTACTCTCTTGTGAACCGGGAGTGTGGTACTACCTATATATAAAAAAATCACACTGGCGTTGTAGGACATAGACTGCAATGCAGTGATACTTGCCTCTAATTGTGTACTTATTATGTGTTAGGGGTGAAACAAACTATGGGGTGTTCCTGCCATACACACAGACCTTGCACCTGCTACATCTTTTGAAGCTTGGACGCTGGCTAAGCCAGATCTCTTTCTCTTTAGTATTGCTCTCTGGGCTGCTTTTAACTAGACTATCCCTCATAGATCTGGCTCACCCGAAAGTTATTCCTGGTCTTCGTGGAACCAAGGACCTAATTTGCCTATTATAGGGTCACTCCTGATCAAATGCAAGAGATATATATAGGATGGACCTTACTGCTCCTTCCTCCTTGTTAAAAGTAGCACAAGCTTGCAGTGAGGATCAACCTAGTCCTGTTTGCGTTTCTTACTGTGAAACAGAACAACTTCTCTTGACTGTGATTTCATGCTCTGTTTTTCTTCCGTGGTGCAGCCTCTAGGATAGCCTATTTCTGTAAATCTTTGGGATAATCCTTGTAGTGCTAGCTCTTCCTCCTCCACCTCACTACAGTTCTGTTTCACGCTTAGACTCTCAACATACGAAATGCTATGGTTCAGCCTCTGAAGATGAAAGCTGGTGGCATGCAAAAGTGTGTTGCATGAGTTGGGTTTTCTATATCATTTGGTGTGTAGTCTACTCTCTTTGACATATACAGTAAGGTCGTGATAATGTACTTCGGTATGGTGGATACTACTGGTGAGCTTGAGATTAAGGTTGTTGTCACCAATCCTCCTTACAAAGTCTTCTGCTCTATGACGGGTGTCTTTCCATATTAAAAACAGATCATCAATGTACCTACTCCAGTGTAAAATGTTCTCATTCCGTTCACGTTGGTAGTCATTGTGGATCACCTGCTCCTCCCACTCATATGCATATTCGCATAGCTTGGGGCGAAGCAGGTGCCCATCGCTGTTCCTCTGAGCTGATGGAAATGTTAATTGTTAAACAAGAAGATGTTACTCTCTAGGCATCTTTTTATCATACTAGGGAGCATCTGTGTATGTGTCCATAACCTAACAGGCCTATCACCCAGAAAATGCTGCACAGCGTGTATCACATCTGTGTATAGGATACTACATACAGCTGTGCATGGTGGGGGTTGGCCGCAAGGCCTGGCCTGCAGCCAGGCCTTGCATCCAAGCCCTTGTAACCACACAACCCTGCACCATGCACAATTTTTGGCCGGGCCAGTGCAGGTGGCCACAGAGCCTGTCTCTCTCAATGGATCTGTGGCTGGGTGAGTGTCTGAGTAGATCTAAAAGTAGATGTGTGAGTCTATGAGTGGGTCTGAGTGGGTGCATGAGTGTCTGAGTGCATGTATGAGTGAAATAATTAGTGTATGAGTGAGTCTGTGGTTTTTCTTTCAAATATTTTCACATTTGCGAATATTCTGCAAATAATTTGTGAAAATGTGTGAATGTTCACGAATATCACACATGGTGATGCAAAATATTTTAAACTCATCATTTGCTCCTAAACCACACACCTATATCACACTCCTGGGGTCAGGGTACCTTCACCCTGACTTATTCTGCCACTTTCAATTAGGATTTTCACTCCTGGGGACTGTGTCCCGTGAAATAAAATGGTGCCTGCAACTTTCTAGTCAGGTTGCAGACAGCCAATCACAGCACTTCTTTTCGCATTCACAAAAATGTGTGATTTTTCATGAAATATTCACAAAATAATTGCGAAATCGTTGCAGTCAGAGATATACAAATTTGAATTTACTTACATTTCTTAAAAACTACTGAACAGATTCACACCCCATAAGCAAACACACAATCTGTGTACCAACAGCTAGCTTTCCACCAAATTAGGTGTAATTCTGGCCAGTGGTTCGGGCTGTAGATGTGTCTTAAGGTCCTATGGGAATTAACATGGGAAACACAACTTTTTTCACCCCACTCTGTTTTTCTCTGCCCGTTTAACCGCTGCTTGACGGATCACCCCCATATTTTCTGTACACGACAAGAATCACTATGACACTTTTTGGGAAAGATTTGTGAAGATTTGTCAAACGGCGCGAAGGATAAAGGCAAGTCAAAAATGCTTTTTCTATGGAAACATGGTCCTAACTATAACTACCTAGTGGCAACCACCACTAGGTAATCTATATTTATGCTGATCCTATGCTTAAAAACTTTGCTAGATAAGCAGACATTTGAGGTGAGCAAATTTAGAGTGTCGCTGGTGTTGAGGGTGCTCCTTACTAGAGCAGCTCTCCACCTAAAATTGGGAACTTCCCAGAGTTCTCCTTTGTTTTTTGCATAATTTATGCGTCACTCTAACCCTGAAAGGGCTTTGGTTTGACTTATACTGGGTGCTCCCTTGTGTCTGGACAAAGCTATACCCCTCTGAAGAGCTCTAATGAGAGCGAAACACGTGTCAGGGGTTGCTTTACTCATTCCGGGATGGCTTTGACGGTATTTGACCAGTCCAAAGCTGTAATACTGTGCCTGGAGTGGTAAATGGCTTTTGTCATTTTACAGCTCGGCGAGGATGACACTGTGTCAATCCTATGCTTAAAGATTTTGCTGTACAAATGGCAAAAGACTTTGTCACTATCTAGCTTGGTGAGGATAGCACTGTGCTGATCCTATAATTAAAAACTTTGCTAGATAAGCAGACATTTGAGGTGAGCAAATTTAGAGTGTCGCTGGTGTTGCAGGGTGCTCCTTACTAGAGCAGCTCTCCACCTAAAATTGGGAACTTCCCAGAGTTCTCCTTTGTTTTTTGCATATATATATATATATATATATATATATATATATATATATATATATACATATACATATTTTTTTCATTGAAAAAAACAATTGTTAGGTTCTGAATTTACTTGCACAAAACCAGAGAAATTCAGCAGTTATACTTATGGTTAACTCAAGTAACTATAACTCATGCCCTAAGGTAATTACAAATTGCACCCCACCATGCACAGTATTCTCATGTATTATTTTATTGCAAATGTTGCAGTAATAATAGCAATGATACCTTAGAAGGTGTCATTAATGATGTAATATTTGGAGTAACTAGCTGTGCATGGTGAAGGCGCAAGTTATAGTTACCTTAGAGCACGAACTATAGTTACTTAAGTTAACCATATCTGTAGCTATTGAATTTCTTTGTTTTTTACAAGTAAATTCAGAACCTAACTATAACATCCCTATAACTTTTGTTTTTTTAGTGAATTTCTTTGTTTTTCAGCATGCACAGATGTGGGCCAACCCTCCTGCATGTGCCTAAACCCAAGCCTAGCTGTGCACAGCCTTTGGCCATGCACTGCATGTGGTTGGATGCAGTGGATTTATTTTCTCAATTTTTCTCTGGAACCGATGTTCCACCCTTGTTTTTTTTAGTTAGATAATATTTAATTACCTTACATTAATCCAACCCCCAGCAAGCAAGGCCTTTGGCCATGTGTGACAGGGTTTGGCAATGGAGCCTGCGAGCAACCCCCTGTATGCACCCAACCCTGCGCCATGCATGGCCTTTGGCTGTGTGCAGTGGGGGTTGTCAGCAGGGCATGCCTGCAGCCAAGCCCTGCATCCACCCACTCCAGCAGAGACCCATCCCGTGCCTCACACAGCCTTTAGTTTTGATCAGCAGGGGGGTCGACACAGAAACCTGGGAGCCCCCATCCCAGCTAATTAGTGGAAGGAGAGGGGACCACGTGGCACCACTCCCCAGGCTGATTTTGGCCCTGGGATCACCCAACCCAGGGGGCCCAGTCACATCATGCTGGGTGCCCTTGCCCCACTCAGGGCACCCAGTGTGCACTGGTAGGGACCGCAGGGGAAGCCTTAATGGCTCCACCGTTCTTGCTGTCTCATCACCTCCAGCGGGAGCCCGCATTGTACCCACATGCAGGAAGCAGCAAAAAGTGCTGCTCCCTGCATGTAGGAGCAGTTTTGTTCATCTGTTTTCCTTTGCTCCTGACAGCGGGCGGGGAAACAGATGTCAAGTCCACTTTCAGAGGGCAGGAGCAGTTTTCCAGCACCCATCTACTGGGAGCAGAATTACTGTTTGGTCTCGCTTGGTGGGAGTTGGCAAAGCTCTTACCAAGTGACAGCAAGCATCTATGTCCCGAGTGATGGCACCTCGAGACATTTGGGAGCGAACCTCTGGAATGGCAGTCCCCAGGGCGATTAATGGCTCCTAACTACAACTATAATTATTACCTACTGGCTGTTGCCAGGAGGTAGTTATAGATAGGACCTGGTTTCCCTAGGAAAAGCATTTTTTGTTTTGCTAATAACTTTGCAGCAGTTTGACAAATTTTCACAAAATTTTCAAAGCTAGTTTGCCACTCACTTCAGCTGCTGTTTGGAAAGTTTCAGGGTGATTCATCAAGCAGGGGTCAAGGAAAAGGTGGGAGGCCCAAAACACATTTTTTCAGGCAATTTTGCACAGGAATTATTTAACTCGACTACAACCTGAACCGCTGAACGTAATTACACCAAATTCAGCAGAATGCTGGATCTTGGTCGAGAAAGATCTCTTTTTGTGATTTGCTGAAAATCCATTTAGTAGTTTTGGAATTATTACAGAAAAAATATTTATGTGTATATAGGGAACCAGAAGCCCTGCCGATCCAAAAGATCTCAGGGTGAAATCTGATTGGCTGCCACCACTTCAACCAGGAAGTGTTGGCAGCCATCTTGGGACTCGGGACTCAGCCCGAGTCCTAATAATAAGATAAACACACAAGAGGCAGAGTAGGAATACCATGACCCTCTTGGCCTGTTAACAAGGCTACCATAGGTTGTCATAGAATGTGTGTTGTGCCACAGCACAAGTTGTAGTGAACTAGCGGTTATTCACACTTAGGTTCACAAATTGATTAGGATTAAAAATCAATTGTTAATAATTTGGGGTGCAATCGCGCGGCCAAGACTCCTGCATGGTAAATCTTCCCACTTCTTGCTCTGGAGACACCCAGAGGTACCCAGCAGCCCTCTCCCAGCCCTACCATGTCCATAAACAGAACTCGGGAGATATACTAGTAGGAGAACTGAAAGGCCTTCTTGAGGGCTGTAGGTTAGTACGTCTATTGTACTGCCATTGGTAGGAACACCACATGCCCCATCTTGGTGTTGGAAAAGGGTAAATATCCACTTTATCGCATAACACCTTAGACCTGCATTTATGATTTATCCTAATTGTAAGGGCTCCCGATTTGGGTGTTACGAGAACAGAGGTGCAGAGCGAGGAAGTGGCTGGTTATTAGTGGCTCTGAACATAGGTCCTGGTAATACCGGCTACAGTATTACTTTTATTGCACGCTGCTCTTGCACCTGCTCAATGAATTCATGAGATTCCACATCTGGAATTCTGACTAGCATGCAGGAATCAGTGTTTCCATGCAGATAGCTGACTTTGTATTTCCAGTTTCAGCTGCATTTTTCACCTCGAAATTCTATTCACTTTCAGCATGCAAAATGGCAATCAGAGATCTAACAGGGCTTGAAGTCCTAATTGAGACGCTTACTCCATTACCGGCAAATCATGATTACCAGCCGTTTCATTATTGGTCAAAAATTTGGTTTGCCCAAGGTTGCACAATGTGATCAAGTGAGCAGTTTGGATTTTAAAGGCAGGGAGCCAGGTCTGCAGCCCACAGCTTACCCACTGTTTGACATAAAATAAGATGTCCATTCTGTATACTCTAATCTCCATCTTTGTATTTGCATTACACTGTGATTACTCCTCTTTGTTATCTGCCTTTAAAAAAAAAAAAGACTATAACTTAATTTGTCACTACTACAGCCTATACCCAAATGGATTTCTGTGCATGTAACACCCTGAAAACCATGCTGCACTATGACAAGACCTTCACATTAGTTCACTGTTTTACCTGGGAGGTGACCCGTGGTAGCTGAATGGCACTGATTTCTGCTGTGATGTTATCATATTAGGGCCTATGGTGTTCTTAGAGCATTATTTTAATACATATCTTGGGGCACAAGACTGTTCATATAAATATAAAGGCCACGCCACATGTATGTGATGCAGGAGGAATTCCTGAGTAAAAAATTGCCAGCCTCATTTTAGGAACCGGAAAACATAGGCTCAAAAACAACCCAGGGGAAATACCTTTTGTGCTCGGCAAAGGGGGGGGGGGGGCTCCAGTTTTTGTACCTGATGGCAAGTATTCACCTATGCAGTGTGAAATAACCAGTGCTTAATTTGCAAAAGAATAAGGGCCATATGTAGCAAGCATTTTGCATGGTGCAAACTGCGAAAATCGCAGTTTGCGCCATGCTAAATGCTGTTTGCGATGCTCGTTTACAATTTGCGAGTCGGTATCGACTCGCAAATTGTGAATGTGACTCGCAAATAGGAAGGTGTGTTCCCTTCCTGTTTGCGACTCGCATCTCTATGCTAAATTGCTTTGTGACCGCGAATGCGGTCGCAAAGCAATTCGCAGTTATCAGCATTGTCACACTGGTGGTAACTCATTCGCAAAAGGGAAGGGGTCCCCAGGGGACCCCTTCCCCTTTGTGAATGTTGCCCAAAAGGTTTTTTCAGAGCAGGCAGTGGTCCAATGGACCACAGCCTACTCTGAAAAAATTAAACCAAATGGTTTCTGTATTTTTTTTATTTTGCAACTCATTTTCCTTTAAGGAAAACAGGCTGCAAAAAAAAAAAAAAACTGCTTTATTTAAAAAGCAGTCACAGACATGGAGGTCTGCTTACGTTGGCAGGCCACCATCCCTGTGAGTGCAGGGACTCGCTATGGGGTCGCACAATGCGACCCACCTCATTAATATTAATGAGGTGGGTCTTTGCGACCCATTGCGACTCGCAGAAGGTGTCTGCATATGGTTTTGCGACTCAGAAATTGCGAGTCGCTCCGAGACGCAATTTCCAAGTCATAAAACCTAGTTTTGCTACATCTGGTCCTAAGTTCTGGAGCCCAGTGTATTTTCAGAACACGGTCAACAGCATTGCTGAATGTTCAGGTTGCAGAATCAAAGGCTGTCTATTCTTGATTACACCTCACATTTTATGTAGCTATTTAAATTTCTTTTTTTTTCAATCAAAAGAAGTAACACATTGTACACACACAAATCTTTCTATCCAGCTTACATATACACATACATCTCTCTCTCTCTCTCTCTCTCTCTCTCTCACACTCTCTACATATATATATATATATGTGTGTGTGTGTGTGTGTGTGTATATATATTCACTGAAAAAACAAAGGTTATAGGGATGTTATAGTTAGGTTCTGAGTTAACTTGCACAAACAAGCCCAGAGAAATTCAGCAGTTGTAGTTATGGCTAACTCAAGTAACTATAACTCAGCCCCTGCTTCACAGATCACCATGACACTTTTAAGACAGCAGCTGAACTGACTAAAGTATAAGTTGTGGAAATTTTGTAAAGATTCGTCAAACGGCACCAATGTTATTGCCAAAACAAAAAATGCCCTTCTATGGAAAAAAACGCCACTAGGTAATATATATATATATATATATATATATATATAGTTCAACACACTCCACAAAAACAGCAAACACACACTCCAGGATGAAGAAAATAGCAAGTTGTGAATCATCAAGTGTTTATTCAAGTGCAATTCACCAAACCAACAACCCAAATCGTTTTGGCGCTGACACATGACTTGATCATGGGTTGATCAGTAACGTGCAAACCCAGATTAAAAAGACCACAGGATAAACATAGATGACAGGCTGGGGGGTATGCCATGTTGACAAATCAACAATGAATGTGGCGGCCATCTAAGAGTGTTGCAGTCACAATATACCAACAAAGCATTGTATCATGTGCAAATCCAAAATAACAAATTTATATGTTAATGAAGTGAATGATGTGGCTCATATTAAGTAGGTATGTTGTTAAAATAAAAAATACATGTAAACAAAATCAGAATTAAGCACAAAAAAAGCTGCCTCATTGTTGCTTAATCTCCCCCAGTCTGGATGTAATGGTAACAGAATTCACAATTGTATAAGTGTTTAACCATTTAAATAAATTAAGTACATTGAATACACTCAAATTGAATTGAAGCCTTCAAAGCCAAAGTTGACAAATATCACACAACATAATGAATTAAGTAAATAATTGAATAGCAGCAAAACTGTCCTAACTCAACAACTTGCACGGATCAAGAGTCATGCTTCGCTCCAATCCTGTAAAACATATAACCAAGAAAAACACTTAGAAAATTGTTGAAAATATAAAAAAGATTAAAAACACCAGGCCTTTGAAGTGGAGAAAATGCATACAGCACTAAGCATGGTTTTTACATGTTTAAACTCACAAACCTGTTAGGATCTGAAAGTAAGCCCCCAAAGGAGCAACCACATGACCAGCAGCAAAAAAACTGGTCACCATAACTGTTAATCCCCCAAACTGGTAATTCCTTCTCAATATTCACGCCACTGGGCCTATTGGTATTAAGTTTCAAAATGTATTATGATTCCAAGCACCTTAACATTTGTGTACAATTGCCACCCCTGATGGAGGCAGGTACTCTGTCTAAAGCAAAAAATCTCAGTAGGGCATTGTTCTTGTTATGAAAATTGGCAAAGTGACAAGCACCAGATATTGTTTATCTTGGTTCTTAATGGCCATAAAATTCCCCAAAACCCTCTTCTCTGCAGGATGAATCATACTGCCAATGTACATCTTTCCGCACAGGCACATAGGAGCATAAACACAATAATCAGACTGACAATTTAGAAATTTGTCAATGGACTTTTCTATGCCTAGTAGGGGAGAGAAGTAGTTTTTAGTTTTCTGGCTGAATTAACAAGCTTTGCAGCGAGAAGAAGTGTGAAAACATTTGGGCATAAGAGTCTGTCTACTGCTGACTGAAACCACCATGTTTTTACTTAGTCTATCCTTCAAAGTGTTCCCCCTCCTATATGTAATATTAGGGTATTCTCTAAAAATAGCAGACAGAGGCCCTCATTCTGACCCTGGCGGTCTTTGACCGCCAGGGCGGAGGACCGCGGGAGCACCGCCGACAAGCCGGCGGTGCTTCAATGGGGATTCCGACCGCGGCGGTAAAGCCGCGGTCGGACCGGCACCACTGGCGGGGTCCCGCCAGTGTACCGCGGCCCCATTGAATCCTCCGCGGCGGCGCAGCTTGCTGCACCGCCGCGGGGATTCTGACCCCCCCTACCGCCATCCAGATCCCGGCGGTCGGACCGCCGAGATCCGGATGGCGGTAGGGGGGGTCGCGGGGCCCCTGGGGGCCCCTGCAGTGCCCATGCCACTGGCATGGGCATTGCAGGGGCCCCCGTAAGAGGGCCCCTAAATGTATTTCACTGTCCGCTGCGCAGACAGTGAAATACGCGACGGGTGCAACTGCACCCGTCGCACAGCTTCCACTCCGCCGGCTCGATTCCGAGCCGGCTTCATCGTGGAAGCCTCTTTCCCGCTGGGCTGGCTGGCGGTCTGAAGGAGACCGCCCGCCAGCCCAGCGGGAAAGTCAGAATTACCGCCGCGGTCTTTCGACCGCGGAACGGTAACCTGACGGCGGGACTTTGGCGGGCGGCCTCCGCCGCCCGCCAAGGTCAGAATGAGGGCCAGAGTATCTTCAGTGGGTAAAATGTCCCAATGTTTTCTTAAAATGTTCTTCACTGTCCCAGCCTTCCTGTTGTAGGTAGTTATGAACCTCATAGAACTCTCTTTAAGGTTAAGAGGTTGTTCACCCAACCTCCTGGTATCATTAAGAAGGATATCTCTGTTGACACTTTGGGCTATAGAAAGTGTGGTAGGGATTTTCTACATGCCTGGATATCTCCACAGCCCTGCAAAACTGGTGGCAGAAGACTGAGAACAAAGGAGCCAAATGTTGAATCAGTGGTCGAGGCATATTGGTTCCAGCAAGTCTGGTGAGTAAGCATTCCCGGCACTGATGGAGAGTTTGAGGCCTGCATGTGTTGGGTTCTAAAGACCACTTTGTGTGGCTATTAGCTTATATCTCTTTGGGTTTTGTACTTATTTTTTACACTCCCTGACAGAACTTTGTGTCATGATCGTGTGCAATAACATAGTGAAATGATGAGAAACTATCTTTGTTATTTTAAATAGACAGTGTGACATCCCACAGATTTTTCTACAGGACACCTCTCCTTGAGGTCTTGGGTGATGGTACCATTCCATAGGCAGGACATGGACAAAGTAAATGTAATAATATTATTGTGAGTGCCTCATTGAGATACAAGTGCTGTTGGTTCACCTAGGGACATGGCCAAGGAGGTGGAGTCGAAACGCTGGTTTAAGGCCAATGAATTGTTCTCACACACAGACACACAACAGGAGAACAATGAGGGCTCTATACCAACCCCTGTCATCATGCAGATGTATTATTTCATTTTTTTTAAATTCTATTTCTTAACTATGATGTCCCTGAAACCTTTATTTTGTCACTGAATTTCTTGTTTTTTTTAACGTTAAGTAAGATACCCATCACAAGGATGTTGGGGAGTTGGCACAGGGCCTGGCATTGTGTTGTCCCCACCCAAGCTTGCTACTCCTGTCCCCCTCTTCTCCTTGCCATCAATTGTCTATGTTCATGCCCCTGCTCCCTCATTACAGCCCTCTGCGGCCTTTGTTCTGCCACTGCCCTTACCACCTGTCCTCAACAGTTAGATTGCTGCCCTTTCCACCTCTTCCTACCCTCTGTTGTCCAAGTCCGTGCACCAGCCCACTTCCTCCTGCTTTGCATGGCCAGATGTGCTGCTACTGCACATTTGGCTTAATGTCGCTGCCCACTCCTGCTGATCTCCAGTGGCCAATGCTATGCCTCATCATTGCGCTTGCGCTTAACCTCTTTGCTTAGATTGCTGCCCCTACCCTCTTTTCTCCTGCCCTATGATGTCTGTGTGCATGCTTCTGCTCCCTCCTTTTTTACCACAATGTTCCATGGACCTGCTAATGCCCCTCCTATTTACCTTGATGAGTTGCCACTCCCTCCACCTGCCTAGCAGGGTCAAATGGCTGCCACCTCTCTCTGCCACCTCCACCCTGCCTATCCGAGTTCCATGCCCCTATCCCCTCCCTCCTGTCCTCCTTGGTTCATTTTGCTGCCACTCCCTTCTGCCCTCTATGCTCTGTTGAGTTGCATCTGCTCCTCTTGCCTGTTCCATGTGGTCTCTTGTGAAGCCCCTTCCCTTGCGCTCTCTTGTCTGTGTCTAGCCCCTACCCCTCCCTTCCATCCTCCATGATCCTTTGTGCATGCCCTGCCCCCTACCTCTTGCCCAACATAGCCTTTGTGCTGCCACTAACCCTCTCTCTTGCCATGCATGGCCTTTTGTGCCCTTCCACCTGCCCTGTGTGGTCAGCTTGCTGTCCTTGACCCCCCTCCCACCTTGTCTGTGTGTATGTCATTATAGTCGCACTGCTGCCCTCCATGGTCCGTTATGCTGCAACTGTCCCTCCATCTAACCCCTATGGTCAGCTTGCTGCCCTTGCCTGTTTCCACTCTGCTCTCTGTTGTCCATCTGCAGATAAAATAAAACCATTTTGGACTTTAAAAAAATCATGATTCTCCTGCCTGAACCGGGTCTGTTTGCATGTATGGTTGTACTGCCACTATCCCTTTCTTCTGTCCTGAGTGGTCTGTTATATTGCCACAGTGTCCCTTGCCTGTCCTGCATGGTTGGTTTGTTGCCCCTACCCCCCTTTTGCTACTGCCCCTCTCACCTGCCCAGCATAAGCAACTTGTTTCCTCTGCACCCTTCCACCTGCCCTCAGTTATCTATGTCCATTCCCCTGAAATATGCCTCTACAACGTTTTTTAATGAACAAGACTTTTAACACTATATTTATTTCAAAAGTATGGCATACCTGACGTCATCTGAATGTAATCAAAACTGTCATACCTGAAGCATTTCCTTTAGAAATTATAAAATGAGAGGTTCTTATTCCCATAGAAATTATGGTTAGTGTTCTAAAAAAACTAAAATGGGGACATGTTTTCTGAGTTCTGAAATAGCGACAAAGCGCTTTTGAATTATTTGCTATCTTGATGTTTGTTATCCAGTTGATCACTTGATTATATGTCACACAACATCATCATCATCATAAAACTTTATTTCGATCAATAATTGGCCATAAAAAGGCACAAGAAAACAGTTCAAATATATAGGGGGTCATTCTGACCTCAGTGGTAAAAGGCCCTTACCGCCGGTCAGAAGACCGCCATAACGCCGCCGCGGTTAACCGCCACGGTCATTCTGACCCACAACGGCCAAACCTCCAAAAATCCGTCCTCCACTGCAGCCCGCCACATCAGCGGGCAGCGAGAAACTGGAGATGACCAAACCTCCACCGTCACGCCAACAGAAATACGCCCATGCCATTACGACCCACGAATCCACACGGAGGTCATTCAAACGCGGTATTCCATTGGCGCTACACACCGCCGCGGTCAGAATACACACACAGCACCAAAACACAGCCACATTGGACAATTTGAAATACACACACCTGATACACATACACACACCACTCCCACACAATCAACCAACTATAAAACACACACCCACATCACCCACAAACCCCTGCGACCATAATTACTGAGAGAAGGAGAGAGAGACACAGCAGACAATCCATAGCAAGACACACTGAGGCACACTACACCATTACACACACCACATAGTAGCACAAAGCACCACTCACCAACATACTTATCATCACATACACCACCCCACACCTCACCCACACCACCCCATGGCACCCCAAAGGCACCCACGCTTTTCGGACCAAGAACTCCGGGTCATGGTGGAGGAAATCCTAAGAGTGGAACCCCAGCTCTTCGGCTCGCAGGTGCAGCACACCAGTATAGCTAGGAAGGCGGAGCTATGGCAGCGGATCGTGGACAGGGTCAACGCGGTGGGACAGCATCCCAGGAATAGGGAGGACATCCGCAAAAGATGGAACGACCTATGGGGGAAGGTCCGATCGATGGTCTCCAAGCACAACATCGCGGTCCAGAAGACTGGCGGCGGACCCCCACCCACCCCTCCCGAATTCACATCGTGGGAGCAAGAGGTCTTGAACATCCTGCATCCTCAGGGCCTCGCAGGAGTAGCCGGAGGAATGGACTCTGGTAAGTCCAATCTCAACTACTATATCCCCCCCACCCCACCAGCATGCCAACCCACACCCCCACCCTCACCCCCAACCCCCCAGCACACATCCTCCATGACAATGTCTCACCAGCACAACCCACCCATCCCAACACCAACTCCTGCATGCCAACACAAATCATGGGCACCCATCACCTAAGCATGACCACTGCACTAACCCCCCCCCCCCACTAACTACCCTCAAAACACCTCCCTCAAGGGAATGCCTGCACTGGGGGACAAGGGCACCCATAACACGCACGCTATTGCACACACAGAAACAATAACCAAACTCTCTTACCCCATGCAGGACCCGAACGACAACACACCAGCCAGGAGGGTCCAGAAGTGTCCATCCCACCACCGGAACAGGCCCACACTGAGGATAGCAGCTCTGTCGACAGTGAACCTGATGACCAGCCCGGACCATCGGGGACCTCTGGGCAGTCGGTTCCCCTCAGGCAGCCACAGGCCACACCAGACCCGACCCCCTCTGCCAACACCAGCAAAGCTCCCACCCAGCGGGCCCATGCCTCTGTCTCTAGGACAGCTCAATCAGCGGTGTGTCTGCCACTACAGGGCACCCAGGCTAACCCAACACCCCAACAACAGAACCTGGGGGCAGTGGTAGCGGGCACACCGTCCAGGGGACAGAGGCCGGGGGAAACCGGGCAGCTCGGAGGGCTGCTGTGCGACAGGGGGGGGAGGAGAGGCCCAGGGAACCCACTCTCCAAGAGGCCCTCACCACCATCATGGGGGCCTACCACCACTCCCAAGAAACGATGGCGATGGTACTGGCCAGGTTCACTGAGATCCAGGCACAGCAGGAGGAACGCTACATGGGGTTCAGGGAGGAGCTGAGAATCATCGGGACCGCAATGGGGACCATCGTCCTGGCCCTCCACAGGATAGAGGACGCGTTGCGGGACCATGGTGCACCACACAGGGCCCCTGTCACTAGCCCGGACTAGGAACAGCCTACCTCCTCCGCCGGCGCTAGTGGACAGGAGGTCCCAACACCTCGACAGCCCCCCAGAACCCCACCTCCTGCTGAAGAACAACCACCCCGTAAGAGGAGCCTGAGACCAAAAAAAAAGACAGAGTAGGATGTCAAGACCCCCGCCAGCAGGACATACCCCCTCAAGTCTTCCCACTGTCCCACATTGCCACCCTGTCCAACCATGAACTGCCTATGCTCCATCCTTCCACAGGCAAAAGGACAATGCACCTGTGAGACTGAGAACTGGACTCTGCCATGGATATTCCTCCACCCCCACCCATCACCCTTAGAATCACATGTACCGATATCTAGCACTGTAAATAAATCACATTTTGCACACAAATCTGTTTTGAGTCATGCTGTATTATTAACAAATGTATTACATATTACTGTTCAATTTCTGTTCTGTCAATTAGTCATGACAACATACCAATGTCAATACGCTGTATTTCATGGGCGAACCAAGCAGAAGTCAGGTACTGAGTCAGACAGCACGGAGAAGGGAAGGGAAAGGCAAAAATTAATGAAAAACATCTGTGGGGAACTACAGAAAGTACAGATGCAGGAGGCTATAAGCAATTGTGAAATGGCGTGGGTGATTCTTACCTGTGTGTTACTGGAAATACTGTTGTATCACTCTGTCCCTATTGTCTGTGTCGTCCTCAGAGTCTTCCTCCTCTTCACTCTCCACAGGCTCCACGGCTTCTACAACACCACCATCTGGACCATCCTCCTGCAGGAAAGGCACCTGGCGTCGCAAAGCCAGGTTGTGGAGCATACAGCACGCCACGATGATATGGCACACCTTCTTTGGTGAGTACATTAGGGATCCACCTGTCATATGCAGGCACCTAAACCTGGCCTTCAGGAGCCCAAAGGTTCGCTCAATCACCCTCCTAGTACGCCCATGGGCGTCATTGTACCGTTCCTCTGCCCTGGTCCTGGGATTCCTCACTGGGGTCAATAGCCACGGCAGGTTGGGGTAACCAGGGTCACCTATTAGCCACACACGCTGTCTCTGTAGCTGTTCCATCACATAGGGAATGCTGCTATTTCGCATAACATACGCGTCATGCACTGACCCTGGGAACTTGGCATTTACATGGGAGATGTACTGGTCAGCCAAACAGACCACCTGGATATTCATTGAATGGTAATTCTTCCTGTTCCTGTACACCTGTTCATCGTCATTTGGGGGGACTAAAGCCACATGGGTCCCATCAATTGCACCAATGATGTTGGGGATGTGTCCAAGGGCATAGAAATCAGCTTTCACTGTAGGTAAATCACCCTCCTCTGGGAAAATGATGTAGCTCCGCATGAGTTTCATCAGGGCAGACAACACTCTGGATAAGATCTTGGAAAACATAGGCTGAGACATCCCAGATGACATGGCCACTGTTGTCTGGAATCAGCCAGTTGCAAAGAAATGGAGGACAGACAGAACCTGCACTAGAGGGGGAATTCCTGTGGGTTGGCGGATGGGGGACATCAGGGCTGGCTCCAGCTGGGCACACAGTTCATGGATGGAGGCTCGGTCAAGTCGGTATCGTAGTATTATGTTGCGTTCTTCCATTGTGGACAGGTCCACCAGCGGCCGGTACACGCGAGGATTCCTCCTTCTCATCGCTAGTCCCAGCGGACGGTGCCTAGGAAGGAGAATATGGAGTACAGAGTCAATCCACTCACAGGTACGTACAACACAGCTTGCACAGTACAGGTAAATGTATGGTTTGATATGTTTGTATGTGTGCCATTGCAAGGCCTAGGCCTGTGTGACGCATTAGAAATTAAGCCATGTGGGCCCTTGAAATGGCCGATGCCTGACCTGTGAAGTGGGACAATGGGATGTGAGGTCACTGCGCTGGCGGGGCACACCGTGGCGGTAGGCGGTCGAAGACCGCTGTGCGAAGACGCATTGGTTAACATTGAAGCCTATGGGTTTCAGGAGCCAATGACGATGTGCGCCGGCGGTCGCGGGACGCACCGCCGCGGTACGCACCGCCGCGGGCGTGACCGCCATTTTCTATCTGCTCAATCATTCGAGACCTGATCATCCACAGGAGAGGACCTATGCTGCAAGTGCTGCTGTGAACTCGGTCTGGAAGTGACAATGGCTGCTGCTACTGGTGAAAGGGCCCCCGCCTTCAGTTCAGAAGAGTTGGAGAAGCTCGTGGACGGGGTCCTCCCCCAGTATGCGCTACTCTACGGTCCTCCAGACCAACAGGTGAGTACACTCAGTGCACATTGAATGGGTTATGCCTGTGTGGAGGGGGGGGGATGTAAGTTGGTGGGGTGTGGAGGGAATGAGGAGTGCAACGCACGACAGATGAGAGAATGGGAACCATGACAAGGTTGGGGAGGGGGGGGGCATGTACTCCAAACATGCAGATATGTGACGGTTTCTCTTTCCCACCCTGTACATGTCAAACAGGTGAGCGCCCACCAGAAAATCGATATTTGGCGTGCCATCGCCGAGGAAGTCCGGAACTTGGGGGTCCACAACAGACGGGGCACCCACTGCCGCAAGAGGTGGGAGGACATCCGCCGCGGAACGAGGAAGACCGCAGAAACACTGCTGGGGATGGCCTCCCGACCTAGGAGGGGTGCCAGTCGCACCATGACCCCCCTGATGTCCCGGATCCTGGCGGTGGCCTACCCTAATTTGGATGGGCGCTTGAGGACAGCACAGCAGACACAAGGGGGAGAGTATCCGCACATTCTCCTATCTGTATGCGCATTGGAGGCGTCTGGGTGGGGGAGGAGGGCTGTGGGTGACATTAGGCCAGGGCGCTCTCTGTAGTGTAGTCTGCTCCCTTAGGCATGGCCCTGTGCCCCCGCCCCCCACCTCTGTAGGGTGCCAAGTGCAGCTACCCATGCTCCAGCATCACACATGTGCGCGTGTGTTGTCCCTAGACCTGTTTGCCTAGTCAGAAGTACTGAGTAGTGTACCCCAAGTTCGCGACTTAGTGCACAAGGCACCTGTGTCTGTCCTCTCCGCAAAGGATATTGCTAAGGCATGCACTCAACTTTGTTTCATTTCTCCCCCACCCTAAATCTTTGTCTTCTTGTGTTTTAGCATCATCAGGCGGAGGAGATTTGGCGTCGGAGCAGGAGGGAGCTGCAGGTCACCAGGCCCCGGTGGGCACTGACACAGACACCGAGGGCACCAGTGATCCGGAGGGCGAGGGGAGCACCACAACGGGGGCCGGTGGAGACACCAGCGACACGGACACGTCCTCGTTTGGGAGCTCCCTAGCGGTGGCGGCACCATCTGTGCCCCCCGCAACAACAGGTACAGCCGCCACCCAGCGCACCAGCACCGCCCTCCCAGCAGCCCCTCAGTCTTCGCTCCGTGGCCGCTCGGCCAGGAAGGCGCGCGTCTCCTTCGCCCCAGGCACCTCAGCCCCTGCCTCTGTTACCCCTGCTGCCCTCAGTGCAGGGCTCATTGACCTGGTGAGGACGGTCATTGTTGGGCAGACTACCCTTCTGAATGCCATCCAGGGGGTGGAAAGGGAGGTGCATCGGAGCAATGCCTACCTGGAGGGCATTCATTCGGGTCAGGCTGCCCATCAACGAGCGTTCACTGCTCTGGCCTCAGCACTGACGGCAGCCATTGTCCCTGTCTCCAGTCTCCCTCTTCTATCTGCCTCCACCCTTTCTCTGTCTCCTGTACCTCAACCTATCCCATTCACACCATCAGACCAGCCTGCACACACCTCAACACCCAAGGCCAGCTCATCCAAACATAAGCACCACAGAAAACACAAGCATTCACCCAAGCAACACACAGATGCAGACATATCAACAGTCACTACCACCTCTGTGTCCCCGTCCTCCTCGTCTCCCTCCTCCCTCCCTGTGACGTCTACACTCACACCTGCATGCACCCCAACATCAGCCAGTTCTTCCACCACCAGCAAACCCTCCACTACAGTCCGCACACCTGCAGTCACCACCCCCACTGGCATTTACAAGTCCCCTGTGTCCTCTCCCACTGTGTCTGTCACCCCCTCTTCCAAGACACATAAACGCAGGCGTACACCCAAACAACAGCCAACCACCTCACCACAGCCTACGTCCCAGTCACCTGCACCCAAGGACAGCACACCTGGCTCTCATACAACCACATCCTCTTCCTCCACTTCTCTCACCACTACTCCTACCCCTTACCTTGGTCCCAAGAAAAATTACCTCTCCAGTTTTGACCTCTTTCCCTCCCCCGACCCACCCCCTCCAACTGGGAAAAGTCCCAAGGGCACCTCAGCCACCACCAGCCCAACTTCTACAGTGCAAGTGGTGCATGGCATGTGGAGTCCACCCTTTGGCGGCAGTAACACTTCGGTGAGCAGCAAGGGGACAGCCAGCCCCCCCCCCAGGCAAGAGGACCCGGAAATTGAAGGGCCGCCGTGAGCGGACAGAGACGGCTGCCCCCAAGGAGGTGACTCCGGCCACTTCACCGGCCACAGCAGCCAGGGGAGGCAAGGGCCCGAGAGCCCCATCTAAGGAGCGGAAGGACAGCAGGGCGGAGAGGACAACCACCAGGAGCGCGGAGCAGGAGGGCCCCACAAGCCCCATCCCGGCAGCAAGGGACGACACCAAAGGGCCCAGGACTCACTCCCCGAAGGGGCCTGACACAGCACGGTCGGAGGGCGACTGAGCAGGGTGTCCAGGCCAGGTATGACTCCCTTGACATACTGCAAGAGCACCGCTGAACAGGGCCCCGCCGTGAAGACAGGTACCGCTGAACAGGGCCCGACGTGCAGAAGAGCACCGCTGAACAGGGCCCCGCCGTGAAGACAGGTACTGCTGAACAGGGCCCCGCCGTAAAGACAGGTACCGCTGAACAGGGCCCCGCCGTGAAGACAGGTACCGCTGAACAGGGCCCCGCCGTGCAGAAGAGCACCGCTGAACAGGGCCCCGCCGTGAAGACAGGTACCGCTGAACAGGGCCCCGCCGTGAAGACAGGTACCGCTGAACAGGGCCCCGCCGTGAAGACAGGTACCGCTGAACAGGGCCCCGCCGTGCAGAAGAGCACCGCTGAACAGGGCCCCGCCGTGAAGACAGGTACCGCTGAACAGGGCCCCGCCGTGCAGAAGAGCACCGCTGAACAGGGCCCCGCCGTGAAGACAGGTACCGCTGAACAGGGCCCCGCCGTGAAGACAGGTACCGCTGAACAGGGCCCCGCCGTGAAGACAGGTACCGCTGAACAGGGCCCCGCCGTGCAGAAGAGCACCGCTGAACAGGGCCCCGCCGTGAAGACAGGTACCACTGAACAGGGCCCCGCCGTGCAGAAGAGCACCGCTGAACAGGGCCCCACCGTGAAGACAGGTACCGCTGAACAGGGCCCCGCCGTGAAGTCAGGTACCGCTGAACAGGGCCCCGCCGTGAAGACAGGTACCGCTGAACAGGGCCCTGCCGTCTCAAGCACCGCTCCGCTGGGCCCTTCCTGTCAAGCACCGCTCCGCTGGGCCCTTCCTGTCAAGCACCGCTCCGCTGGACCCTTCCTGTCAAGCACCGCTCCGCTGGACATCGCCATGTCATGCACCGCTGCGCTGGGTCCCGCCGTCTCAGGCACTGTTTATGGTTCACTGTGCCCACCATGCCTCCTCCTTGACCAGTGGACTCTGTAATCCACCTGAGAGACTGTGGCTTTGCACTCCCCAGGATGGCACAGTGGGCAATCCACCCACTGTAGAGACTTGAGAGACTGTGGCTTTGCACTCCCCAGGATGGCACAGTGGGCAATCCACCCACTGTAGAGACTTGAGAGACTGTGGCTTTGCACTCCCCAGGATGGTCCAGTGGGCAATCCACCCACTGTAGAGACATTGAGAGACTGTGGCTTTGCACTCCCAAGGATGGTACAGTGGGCAATCCACCCACTGTAGAGACATTGAGAGACTGTGGCTTTGCACTCCCCAGGATGGTACAGTGGGCAACCCACCCACTGTAGAGACATTGAGAGACTGTGGCTTTGCACTCCCCAGGATGGTACAGTGGGCAACCCACCCACTGTAGAGACATTGAGAGACTGTGGCTTTGCACTCCCCAGGATGGTACAGTGGGCAACCCACCCACTGCAGAGACTTGAGAGACTGTGGCTTTGCACTCCCCAGGATGGTACAGTGGGCATGGTGGCTCCTCGTGGATCTGGCGTCGTGGACTCATGTGGCTGTGGTGGCCCCCCCTTCCCTTCCCCCTGAGGTGCCTGTAGTTTTGACATCAGATGCCCCTGCAGTGTTCTCTCCAAAGGACTCAGGTCTTGTGTGTGGGCTTCGCCCTTGTTTCGCAGAACCTTGGCCCACGGACATGTTAGATTCGTAGGATGTGCAGGACTTGTTACTTCAGTGATACACTGATGTGTATATCTTTTTGGTTTTTGTAAATATTTTTCACGGTTGCTCAATTATTTCCAGGTGCTTTTTTTGTACATGAAAATTTATTCCAAATTTGGTTGTGTCATTGTATTTTTAAAGGGTCTTTGTGTGGTGTCACTGTGACTTCCTGCTCTGCATTGGTGTGTACATATTGGGGGGGTCGCATATGTGTATGCCCATAACCTTTCTTCCTCCCCCCTCCCGTGTGTCGTAGGTGCAGTACTCACCGTTGACGTCTGCGCCGGAGTTCGTACTCGTGGTAGATGAGCAGGTAGACGAGAGCAGGTATGATGTTCAATTCGGGTTCCATGCTGTCCGGATTCCGCGTGGAGTGTCTCGAGGTGAGCGTTTTCCATTGGAAATGTCTGTTTCCGCCGTGTTTTTATCGGCGGGGCTCCCGCCCCGGAAAAGGTGGCGGATTGGTGGGTCGTGATAGGGTGGGCGGTACATTGTCTGCCGTCTGGCTGTTGGCGGTGACCGCCGCGCTGTTTGTTTGTTCCGCCGTGGCGGTCGGAGTGTTAATGCGGCAGGCTGTGTTGGCGGTTCCCGCCAGGGTCAGAATTGCATTTTTTTGTCCGCCGGCCTGTTGGCGGGTTGGCCGCCGCTTTATCACCGACCGCCAGGGTCAGAATGACCCCCATAGTTTGAAACAAACAATAAATACATTCCCTAGAAACAAACCATGTAATAAAAGAATTGAACTAATATTTCGAGTTTACTCAAGTATTCAAGTTTAAATGTTCCATGATTAACATGCAACCCTAATGGCTAAAGCACTTTCACAATTGCAAAACCAACTTCTGGCGACTCTATACTTTGTAAAAAATAAAAAGCTCCTCTATGTTGTCTAATATTTGCCACTTTCAAACATGGTAATAAAAACCTTTTTCGCAGGCTAGCATAAAACGGACGGAGCACATTTATCACAATGGCAATTTGGAGGCATATTAAACCAGGTTTCCTGAATAGGGATTGCACATAAAAATGCACAATGCTCAGACTAAACCTAGTGAGATAGAATCTATACTGGGTATTTCTAAAAAACACAAGGTACGACTCCACATCGTTGGTCGGATTCAATTCTGTATAAACCCTTACTGTATGCATATTAGCAGCTTTTGACAGCCTCAAATCTTGAGCGTTCTCCAAAAAAGAGTGTTTTTACTCTTTCTTCAGTGTGAAACATGACTGTTGTGTCCTATCCCAGTTTATCCAACAAGCGTTTTATATACAACAGCCCGGGGTACATTTCCATCTCATCCAATGCTAAAAAATGTGTCAAACTCAATCTTGTAAATGCTAATTTAGGTGTTAACGAGATCTTTATCCATAACAGTAAAAGAGCGAGCTGAACCGTATCCACCCGAAAGTTCAGGCCCAATTCTGATGACCAATGAAAGTTGCTAAAGTTGGCCGGGTGTGGTGAGTGCAACTGATATATCTATTTTCCAGCAACTGAAGACTGCTAACATTTGCATAACACCTCAACCACGCTCCACCGTGCCCACTCCTGGATGAAAAAAAATTGCATGGGGATAAGGATATTATGTTCTTCTGCCATGACTCTGAGGCCCCTATTTATACTTTTTTAGCGCCGCATTTGCGTCTTTTTTTTTACGCAAAAGCGGTGCAAACTTACAAAATACAATTGTATTATGTAAGTTTGCGCCGATTGTGCGTAAAAAAATTACGCTATTGCGGCGCTAAAAAAGTATAAATACGGGCCTAAGTGTGTTGCCCTAAGATTTTTAATGCAGTATCCAGTAATGAAATCGGTCTATAACAGGCCGGGTCAGCTTTATCACCTTGTTTGAAAATGGGGAACACAACTGACCCCTTTCAGGAGAGGGACAAGAAACCACTCACTGCAGCACAGAGGACATTTGTGATCCAGGGGGCCCATAAATCTATATTAGTCTAAAGAGGTCCATATGAACCCCATTAGGGCCTGACGCTTTCTGGGAAGCAGATTTTTTGATGGCAAGTGCTACCTCCTTAGGATCTATAGAGTTGCTTGAAGCAACCCTAGAACTCTGTTCCATAGCGCCTCCGTAAAATTCATCCATTTCACTTAACCCCTAGGAATTTTCATAACCAAAAAGTTTTGTGTAATGTGCCAGCCACAATTCCGCTGAAATAAGACACTCAACACCTAATCACTTATGTTATGAAAGGAACGGGTGAATAATTACTTCCCAGAAGCGGCGCTGATCCCTAGATTTTAATGCTATTTCCAAATCATCCCACTTTGATTTCTGGGTGTCTACTTTCCTTGAGGCTAGAGTTTCCTTATAAGCAATCTAGCACACCTAACCCACACCTTATCCTTTGGGGTCGCCTTAAGAGGTTGTTACAGCTCACGATGTGCTGCCCTACAGGATTTATCAAACCAGCCAGAATAGTGAGGGTCTACCTTACCCTTCTTAAGACCCAATAGCTTTGACACCTTAAAACAAAGTGAAGAAAGCCCAGATATAATTAATTGCGGGTCAGCATCAAGTGAAGGACAAATGGCAATAGCCAACTCTTCTCCTGTACCAAGTCACATAAAAATTTCCCAACATTTACTATTTCTCATTTCATTCTTAAGCCATGGTTGGCTGAGAAAGTCAATATGCCCTTGGATATTTCTTGAGCTTTTCCGTAACCCACTTCTAGTAGCAACTCAAGTGCACTGTGATCACTCATACAGTTGCACTCAATAGCAAAATCCACAGCTCAGGGTATTAATTTTGTCGAAACAATGATGTAATCAATAGAACTGTAGTTACCATGACCATGAAAAACAGGGGGTACTAGTCAAGCGTTAAAATAGAGATCCTTAACAAAAAACAGATAACATTTCACAAGAAGCATGTGTGTAATATAATCTCCCTCTGGGTTAATTAACCCACACACTGATGTTGTGCAGAATTTACAAAGCTTTAAACTAAACATCCCCGCCCACAACAGTGAAAATTGGTGATTTAATTGGGAGAATGCCTTTCCAAGAGACTCATCCAAAACATCCACCACCTCAGTTAATCTGTGGTCAAAGATGTTATAATAATAATTCACTATGGCTAAACTCCTACACCCCTTGGTCAACAACTGGATGATCTGAAACCACCTAGTAGAATATATCTGTATCACCTTGGCAGCACGGAAACTTACTGAAATCTAAACAGCTAGCTCCCTTTTGGGGTGGCCTATAGCCGATGGAACCTCATGACTACAATAAGTGTGGAAGCCATCTATCTGAAATCCTGTATTAGGATTAGGAAATCATGTTTGCTTATAAATGCAAGCCAATTTGGGTTATCAAGTTTGCTCATAACCCCTGCAGTATTCCACAATAAAACACTAGTCATGGCCCGTGATTACCCATTATTCATTAAGCTGGAATTGCCCTCAACAGCCAGAATAACATGGCTCTGTCCCCTCCCCTCTACTACTGATCTCTTAACCTCTTTCTTATCTGAAATAAGAAGAGCCCCACACCGATTCTGTCAGTCTATGGAGCGAACTCTGACCTGTTTCAGGTCCTGAGCTCGCCCCCCACGACCGCAGCACCAACCTGCTGCCTTCTGCCTCTGTCCCACGAGCACGCTGCCGTTTGCGTGTTCGAGGCCCTCCTCCACCCGCAGGCATCCTCCTGCGCCTCATCCCTGGTGGCTAGTGGGCTCACTTGACCCGTGTGCCGCTTCCGCCGTCCTGTAAGTGTTTTTTGGCTTTTTCGTTTTTTCAGCGCCTCGCCGCCGGCGCTTCTGCCCCCTTTGTGCCCCCCTGTTTGCTGTCTCCCCGATCGTGTATTGTGCCATTATTGTATTTCTGATTGTATTTCTGATTGTATTTTCTCTTTGTAACTGCTTGTAGTTTTGCTCGTTTTCAGTGTTTTTTGCCCCTTGTGCGCTCCCCGTTCCCTGCCGCTGCCTCCCTGCGGCCCCGCCCCCCTCGCGCCCCCATTTGCCGCTCCCTCCCGCCTCCCGCCTCCCAGCTGCTCCTCCCTCCCCCCTCCCTTCTTAATGGCTGGCGCTGCACGTCGCGAGTGAGCGAACTCTGACCTGTTTCAGGTCCTGAGCTCACCCCCGCGACCGCAGCACCAACCTGCTGCCTTCTGCCTCTGTCCCACGAGCACGCTGCTGTTTGCGTGTTCGAGGCCCTCCTCCACCCGCAGGCATCCTCCTGCGCCTCATCCCTGGTGGCTAGTGGGCTCACTTGACCCGTGTGCCGCTTCCGCCGTCCTGTAAGTGTTTTTTGGCTTTTTCGTTTTTTCAGCGCCTCGCCGCCGGCGCTTCTGCCCCCTTTGTGCCCCCCTGATTGCTGTCTCCCCGATCGTGTATTGTGCCATTATTGTATTTCTGATTGTATTTCTGATTGTATTTTCTCTTTGAAACTGCTTGTAGTTTTGCTCGTTTTCAGTGTTTTTTGCCCCTTGTGCGCTCCCCGTTCCCTGCCGCTGCCTCCCTGCGGCCCCGCCCCCCTCGCGCCCCCATTTGCCGCTCCCTCCCGCCTCCCGCCTCCCAGCTGCTCCTCCCTACCCCCTCCCTTCTTAATGGCTGGCGCTGCGCGTCGCGAGTGAGCGAACTCTGACCTGTTTCAGGTCCTGAGCTCGCCCCCCGCGACCGCAGCACCAACCTGCTGCCTTCTGCCTCTGTCCCACGAGCACGCTGCCGTTTGCGTGTTCGAGGCCCTCCTCCACCCGCAGGCATCCTCCTGCGCCTCATCCCTGGTGGCTAGTGGGCTCACTTGACCCGTGTGCCGCTTCCGCCGTCCTGTAAGTGTTTTTTGGCTTTTTCGTTTTTTCAGCGCCTCGCCGCTTCTGCCCCCTTTGTGCCCCCCTGATTGCTGTCTCCCCGATCGTGTATTGTGCCATTATTGTATTTCTGATTGTATTTCTGATTGTATTTTCTCTTTGTAACTGCTTGTAGTTTTGCTCGTTTTCGGTGTTTTTTGCCCCTTGTGCGCTCCCCGTTCCCTGCCGCTGCCTCCCTGCGGCCCCGCCCCCCTCGCGCCCCCATTTGCCGCTCCCTCCCGCCTCCCGCCTCCCGCCTCCCAGCTGCTCCTCCCTCCCCCCTCCCCCCTCCCTTCTTAATGGCTGGCGCTGCGCGTACGCTGCGCGGACGCGCGCCGGAGGCGTGCCAGAGGCAAGCCTGTCTGCGCCCGTCCGCGCCTGGACCGCGCCCAGCGCCACACCCCCTGGCCCTCGCGCCCCCCGCATCCGCTACTCGATCAACGAACTCCGCGCCTTCAACCCCAGCCCCTCCACTGAATGCTGCCGGGCATCCCCGAAGCACACTAAAGGACCTTTTTCCTGCCGTACCTGCAACTTCTCCTGCATCAGAACGACCAATCCAACTACTGAAACATTCAACCCCAACCACCTGAACTGCATCCTCATCAACACCCGCTCCGCACGAAAACACGCCATCGAGCTCTGGGATTTGCTCGACACCACTGCTCCTGACGTGGCTTTCCTGACCGAAACCTGGTGGAACGACTCCTCGTCTCCGGACATCGCCATCGCCATACCGGACGGCTACAAAATCACCAGAAGAGATCGAACCAACGGAATCGGCGGCGGAATAGCCATCGCTCACAAAGCTACCCTCAAAATCCACACCCACTCGGACGACACCCTCAAGACAGCCGAACACCTCCACTTCCAGATCCACACGGACCCCAACACGACCCTCAGAGGAACCCTCATATACCGCCCACCAGGACCAAGAGCCCCCTTCAGCGACACCATCGCCGACCTTGCAAGCACCCACGCCCTCGCTTCCCCGGATTACATCCTCCTGGGAGATCTGAACTACCATCTGGAAAATGCCAACGACGTCAACACCGCATCACTGACCTCCAACCTCCTCAACCTCGGACTCCGCCAGCTAGTCAACACGCCCACCCACATCGCCGGACACACACTTGACCCTCTCTTCACCTCAAGCAACCACGTTTCCTTCAGCCACACCTCCGAACTCCACTGGACCGACCATCACTGCGTCCATTTCACCTATAAGAAAACCACAGAGCAACACCGCATCCAGCTACCTCCCCACCGCCGCTGGGGCAAAGTCACCCAAGACCAACCGACCAGCACCCTCATCAACAACCTTCCACCCGACGCAACCGACCCGAGCACAGCCGCCATCAACCTCCATCAATGGATCCTCGACTGCGCCAACACCCTTGCCCCTCTCAAGAAACCCACCGCCATCCAAGGAAAGAAAAAACCAGCCTGGTTCACAGACGATCTAACCACCTCCAAAAGCATCTGCCAGAAGCTCAAAAAGAAATGGATCCAAGAACGCACACCCGACAACCTCGTCGCCCTCAAAAACGCCAACCGCGAACACCACCAACGGATCCGCATCGCCAAGCGCGCCCACTTCACCGAACGCATCAACAACAACGCCCACGACTGCAAAGAACTCTTCAGCATCGTGAAGGAACTCTCCAATCCAAAAGCCAACTCCAACGACATCCCGCCCTCCCAGAAACTCTGCGACGACCTCTCCACCTTCTTCCACCAGAAAATCGCTACCATCCACGACAGCTTCAACACCGGTCCACCGCCAGACCCCACCCCCGACGTCTCCTCCCGCGACTGCCGCCTCACCGCCTGGACCCACGTGGACGAGGCAGAAACCATAACAACCATGAACACCATCCACTCAGGCTCCCCCACGGACCCCTGCCCCCATCATGTTTTCAACTCAGCCAACGCCACCATCGCCCCCGAACTCCGCAAGATCATCAACCTCTCCTTCACTTCTGCCACCTTCCCGGACAGCTGGAAACACGCAGAAACCCAACCCCTCCTCAAAAAACCCAAGGCCGACCCCAACGATCTCAAAAACTTCCGTCCGATCTCTCTCCTCCCTTTTCCAGCGAAAGTCATCGAGAAGATCGTCAACACTCAGCTCACCCACTTACTCGAAGACAATTCCATCCTGGACCCCTCACAATCCGGATTCAGACGAAACCACAGCACTGAGACTGCTCTCCTCGCCGCCACAGATGACATCAGACATCAAATGGACAACGGCGAAACCTCAGCCCTCATCCTCCTCGACCTATCAACCGCCTTTGACACCGTCTGCCACCGCACCCTACTGACCCGCCTCCAGGAAGCCGGCATCCAAGACAAAGCCCTCCACTGGATCTCATCCTTCCTCTCCGACAGAACGCAGAGAGTCCGTCTCTCCCCTTTCCGCTCCAAAGCCACCAACCTCATCTGCGGCGTCCCCCAAGGATCCTCCCTCAGCCCTACGTTGTTCAACGTCTACATGGCCCCCCTCGCTCAACTGGCCCGCCAACATCATCTCAGCATCATCTCCTACGCCGACGACACCCAGCTCGTCCTCTCCCTGACCAAAGACCCGCTCACCGCCAAAACAAACCTCCACGAGGGACTACAATCCATCGCCGATTGGATGAACAACAGTCGCCTGAAACTTAACTCCGACAAGACGGAAGTCCTCATCCTCGGGCGCACTCCCTCGGCCTGGAACGACTCATGGTGGCCCTCCGTCCTCGGACCCCCGCCCACCCCTGCCAGCCACGCAAGAAACCTCGGCTTCATCCTGGACTCCGCCCTCACCATGTCCAAACAGGTCAGCGCCGTCTCCTCCTCCTGTTTCAACACCCTTCGAATGCTCCGCAGAATCTTCAAGTGGATTCCAACAGAAACCAGAAAGACGGTGACCCAGGCCCTCGTCAGCAGCAGACTTGACTACGGCAACGCACTCTACACAGGCATCCCAACCAAAGACATCAAACGACTCCAACGCATCCAGAATGCTTCCGCCCGACTGATCCTCGACATACCCCGCCGAAGTCACATCTCCCCTCACCTAAAGGAACTCCACTGGCTCCCGGTAGACAAGAGGATCACCTTTAAACTCCTGACCCACGCTCACAAGGCACTTCACAACACCGGACCCTCCTACCTCAACACCAGACTTAACTTCTACACTCCAACACGTCAACTCCGATCCGCCAACCTCGCCCTCGCCATCGTACCCCGAATCCAGCGCAAGACATCCGGCGGCAGATCCTTCTCCTTCCTCGCCGCCAAGACCTGGAACTCTCTCCCCACATCTCTTCGCCAGACCCAGGACCTCCTCACATTCAGAAGGCTCCTCAAGACCTGGCTCTTCGACCGCTAAATCAGCAGCGCTCCCCCCCCCCCCTCTCAGCGCCTCGAAACCCTGACGGGTACATAGCGCGCTTTATAAATACTATGATTGATTGATTGATTGAGTCTAGACTCTCCAGGTCCATGAGGGGAGCAAGCCGATTTTGAGTGGTAACAGATATAGCCCTTGAAAGAGCTCCACCTTTCTCTTCGCTCTGGGATACAAAGGGCGTAATGGGGCCAAGAGCTTATAAAAACCCTAATGGTAAGGCCTGAATGCCTTTAGTAGGAGCGTGCATGTAAGTGAGGCATCAAGTAATAATGCCACTATTTTTGGGGTCTTAAAATTTGCTACCACATAATCGTGGTGAAAATCATGCGGGCATGCCCAACTTTTTTGCCCCTTGTTACTAGAAAAATGTATTTGTCCACATCATTGCCCCACTCCAAATATTTCTTAAATCTGAAACATGCTCATACTTCCCAGGGGATGGAGTAGGAACATTTCTCAAAATTATAACAGCTAGCTGGGGGCAGGTGTAAATGATTCTTTGCGGTCTTATTTATCAGCCTACCTCCAGTATCTAAAGTGGAAGCCCCCGTACCATTTTTGAGCCTGTATGTCAGAGTCACCAGATCCTCGGGGTCTGTGCACGTTCCCAACACGTCCACCAATGAACAGCTCCAAGACTCTGATAGATAAATCACAAAGACTGAGAGAGTTCAAGAGGGGAAAAGGGGATTAGGAAGGGAACAGCTGGGAAGGAGACCTGTAGTAAGAAAAAGGTTAGAACACACAATAAGAAAATTATATCTCCTGAAATCAATAATAGACTATGATTCTAAGCCTAGTCACTCTGAAAACATGAACAATCTAAGAGTTAAGTTTAAAATGACTAAGGTTCAAGATGGCCGGATACCTGTAAGGGAATCAAGATGAATTAAATGAAAACTTTCTTATTCAAGTACTTTCCTTTACATGAGAATCAGAAAAACATTCTGACTAAATTTTAAACCAGTCATATAAATCCTGTTTTGAGAATGTATACTAGGACCATACAATATTGCATCTAGAAACTCTGGCCTTCTGTGTACTCTTAAAATGTTTCAACACAATTTGCGCATATTGCAGATATATATATATATATATATATATATATATATATATATATATATATATGTATATATAGTAAACACCATAAAAGGATTGTGCACCATGAATAACACAATATGGATTCAGGAAACAAATCACATAAATTGTCAACTCGAATATAACATAAAAAATATCTTAGAATAGTGGCATGCAATAAACAACATGAATTAAACTCGAGTGTCACCATGTAAAATACCAAGAAATGGTAGCACGCAATGAAGTCAAATAATCATTAATCGAATCGCGCGTCTTGCCGATTCGTAAAACACGATGTAAATGTCAAGAAATAACAGCTCACAATAAATAACAAGATCAATGTACAATGAAACGAATCGCGCTTCTTTTGCCGATTATTAGAGAGAAGAAAAGCATATTACAAAAATATTGCATGGAAATATACTGAAAAGATATACTGAAAAGAAAATATCCTTATTTCTCCACTCTCTTATTCACTGTCAATACAATACTGCTCCTTAACTCAAATGTATGTATAGTTCCTCACTACCAGTGAGGAACTATACATACATTTGAGTTAAGGAGTAGTATATGCTTTTCTTCTCCTTGGTGTCCCATTAAGTTATGTCCTAATAAGTTAGTTATCTTATCATAGTTGAGTTAATTATAGATATTAACCAGTTTTCCTTAATGTTGCCAGTTTTATTAGCTTACAATGTTGGGGAAATAGATTAAGCATGAGATCCCTCAATTAGAAGTGCGTAGCATTACACATATTTCTTTATACTCACAATGCATGTTTTCATTTAATAAGTTTAGGGTAAGTGGTATTTGTTACCAATATTGTTTTTCCTTGATTACTTAGTACTGTTTCACTCACGTTTCTTTAGTTATTCACTGTTTTTATTTACTGTATTTTTATATACTGTGTTGCTTTAAGTGAACTGAGTGGTATATCTAGAGGTCCAAAATGGCGGCCCGTGGGTTGATGAAGGCGGCATCGCCGAAACGCGTTCCCATCCAGAGAAATTAAACCTTTTTTGTTCTTTCATTCGTGGAGTGCTGTTTACCTTAACAATGTTGTATGGAGTGTTTATATATATATATATATATAAAATCCAGATGCTGGATTTTGTGAACTAAAGCATTTGGGATCATTCCACATACATGTGTATTCTCTCCTTTGAGACATTTGTGTGCATATATATATATATAAATAACCTACTGGTGGTTGCCAGTAGGTAGTTATAGTTAGGATCTAGTTTCTATAGAAAAAGCTTTTTTTGATCTGCCTATATCATTGGAACCATTTGATGAATCTTCACAAAATTTTCTAAAAAAGTATGCCCAAGAATCTTGTTGTGCATGGGAAGTTTCGGGGTAATCCGTCAAGCCGGGCAAAGAAAAAGGGGTGGGGGGTAAAAAAAAGTGAATTTTCTATATTAATTCCCATAGGCCGAGCCACTGGACGGAATTACACCAAATTTGGCAGAAAAGTAGCTATTGGTACACAGATTACGCTTTTTGTAATTTGGTGTGAATCCATTTGGTAGTTTAGGAGAAATTGAAGGAAAACCAGTTTGTTCATCTAGAGCTGTGTAGGCTCCACAAATCCTCCCGATCTTGTGCAGAGGTCTGATTGGCTGCTAGCACTTCAACCAGGAAGTATTTATCACCATTTTGAGACTCAGCTTCAGCTGAGTCTCAGAAAAGAACGAAAAAAAGAAAAGGGTGTGGGGTACTGTTAGGCTAATGCCTTAGCCTTGGTCCAGGGGTCCTCCCAGGGGCCCCGCAGGGCTAAAGAGCATTTTATGAATTCAAGGCAAAAATCACAAATATTTGCGTATTTCACTGCGTATTAAAAAAAATAATAATCAAGAGTAGTCTCCCATGCTTGCTTTTTATTTAGCCCCGGGTGGGTCAGGTCCTGGAAGCACTCATAAAATATAGGAGGGGGGAGCAGAGCCCCCTTCTAGGGCTTTTCAAAGCTATGTGGATGGGGCCACCAGCTCCCTAGGGCAAGAGTAATATAATATGCAGGGGACTGTGCGACACCCCTAGCCTCAGGGACAGCCACCTCCCTGGGGCAATTAATAATTGTATTGTATGCGGGGGCTCACACGGCATCCCCCATGCCCCAGGGACCAGCCACCTTCCCAGGGCAAATCCATGTAAACCTATATGGAGGAGCCTGCCCTGCACCCCCAAGCCCTGCGGACTGCGGCCTCCTGGGGGCAATTAAATATTATGTATGCGGAGGGCCAATGCGGTCCCCCCCTGCATCTCTGGGGACTGCCACCTCCCCAGGGCAAAGAATATAATGTATGGGAGTCTGTGCTGCCCCCTCACGCCATGACGACCGCCATATCCCCAGAGCAATGAATATAATGTATTGAGGGGTGTGCAGCCCCCTTGCAGGCCACAACCTCCCTGGGGCTTAAATAAGTTAAAGGCGGGGGTCTGTCAGAGACCCCCGGCCACGGGTACCAATACCTCTCCAAGGAAAAATGTAATGAAATAGTGGGGGCTGCGTGCCCCCCTCTTGCAGCCATTTATAGCCCTTGGGTCTGCCATCCCCCAGGGCCAGTTACTGCTACCTCCCAAGATGCCCACCCTCAGGGAGGTAGCTGTTTGCTTTTGCTTGACGGGAGCAGATGGCTCCCACCAATCAAAAGCAAGCATAACTCAGCTTTCAGCAAGCAGGAGCTTGCTGAATGCGGAGTTTTCATCTTTTTCCCTGCATGCAAACATGTGTGCAGGGAAAGCGTGGAAACATTGCTTCCACAAGCAGGGAGCTGCTATTTAAAGCAACTTCCTGCTTGCGGGAGAGATGCCTGCTCCCACAGTAGTCAGGAGTTGGCTGGGACTGCAGGGGCCTTGAGGCTCCCCATGCGGCCCCATAGGCACTCAATTGTCAAAGTTACAGACACACAAGGTCACTGAAGACATTTCCTTGACATTCTTTACGCAGCTTTAGTGTAGGAAATGCACTATACATTTACCCTAAGGGGTAGCACTTACTAATTAGCCAGTAGAGAGTACTCCATTTGGGTAGGCATTCTGAAGAAAACAGTGGCCTCTTCTTGGATCAATATGCAGTACAGGATTCATTCTGGCATGATACTCATTTGAGAGCAATCAAACATCAATGGAAACACTTACAGATATAATCAAAGGAGGTGCCCAAGTTCAAGGTCCACTTCTCTAAGATACTAATCATCCTAATTTCTTGCAGATAATCAAGACAAAGCAAGTGCTTTTTTCCCTGCATTTCCACCTGGAAAGGTTATCTATAATTCATGATGGAGGTGCTTGCATCCTTGCTTTTTTCAAATGCAACATCTCATGTATTGACTGTGATGAGTGGGTTTTTGACAACTGCTGCTAAGACCCACCCCCTGCCGAACTCGCCCAAATGCCGTGTGCGACACAGGGTTGGGTGGCTATAGGGGGTAATTCACTGAAAAAAACAACAGTTAAAGTAATGGTATAGTTAGGTGAATATGTCAGTGACAAACATTAATGCTTTGGCCTAAAGAAACCACTCAAATCCTTTCTATACAAACTAAACTTAAACTACACAAACATTAGAAATTCTAAAGTTATAGTTATACTGTGAATGTATAACTTAAGCACCACCTTCAAATTACTATAACTTCATTCTTTCTATGCAAACCTAACTTAAACTACACAAATATTAGACTTTCTGAAGTTACAGTTATACCTTAAATTTATAATTTATGCACCAAGTTCAACTTACTATATCTTACTCACTTGCATACACAGTGTTGTCAACTCGCTAGCCACAGTAAATTAACTATAACTCGCACCTTCTGTATGCACTGCTTATATCCTTTCATGTTACATCTCTTATAGCATCTTAATTTCTCGAATTCCTAACAATACTCATGGAAAGTCTAATAAAATCCTTTATGATAACACTGTGCACAGAAGAGTGGGAAGTTGTAGTTAAAGTACTGTGGCTAGCGAGTTGACAACACTGTGTTCGGAGGGAGGGTCCGCCCACCAGGGTGATAATGCAACAGTTGGACCGCCACAGTTGCGGTGGTCCAGCCGTCACCACAAGATTGGTGGCCCTTGGACTGCCACCCTCATGATGAGGCCCTTAGTGTGGTCTAAACATTATAGCGACTTTTTTATTTTGTAAGAGCTTTTATTATACAATCATATACTATTTTCTCATTGCGATGTGCCATGGTATACTGTAACTGTGAAGTTTCCGCATTAAACAGCAGCCCAATATTTAACTAATATTTTGTGCCTTATAACTTTAACACTATTTAACCCATTTAGCTCTACTACCAAAAAGAACCCTTTCTACCCCAATCTCTACAGGCCTACTAAATTTCATCAACATATGTTCAGCCATTTTCCAGCTACACCTGTTTAAAGTACATTCTACAACACAAAATGCCACTATACTCAACACCACAGCACTCTATGCTATTCTACTGTATGTCACTACACTGTACATAACTCCAGTCTATGCTTTTCCACTCGACTTCACTCTACACCACTCTGCTCTGCGCTATTCTACTCTACACCAGTGCATGCCACTCCACTTTACACTATTCCACTCTATGCCACTCCACTGTACACTATTCCACTGTACACCACTCCACTCTATGCCAATCCACTCTACACCACTCCACTCTGCTGTATGCCACTGCATTCTATACCACTGAACTCAATGTCACTGCACGTTACTCTGCACCACTGAACTCTGTGCCCCTCTACTGCAGCCTGCACCACTGCACTCAGCTCTATACTACTGCACCACTGCACTCTATGCCACTCCTCTTTACACCACTACAATCTACACTACTCCACTCTACAAAATGACACTGTATGCCCCCCACTCTCTGCCATCACACTGTATGCTACTCCACTATACACCCCTACACTGTATGCCACTCCACTCCACTCTACCCCACTTCACTTGACCCCACTTCACTCTACGCCACTCTACTGTGCACCGCTCTACTTTACCCCACTTCACTCTACCCTAATTCACTCTATGGAACTCTGCTCTATGCCACTCTACTCAATTAAATGATACTATAAACCACTCTACTACACTCCAAGCCACTGCCCAAAAAGAAAAACCATGATGGATTTACTGTCTGGTTAGTTACAGATTTTTTTACAACATAAAATATCATACAAATTCAATGAAAAACCCACTGCCTCGGGCCGGTCAAACACACATGCACACTGTGCTCTCTCCAGCCCGGCGCTGTGTTGCCGAGCTGGAGAGAGCAGGCACAGGCTCTCAGTCTGTCTGGGGGCCCTGGGCTGGGTGCTCCCAGCCAATCCTAACGCTGCTGTGAGCAGCATCAGGATAGGCCGCAGAGCAGGCTGGGAGCCTCTGCCTGCAGCCTGCAGCAGAGGAGCAACACAGTGGTGGTGGTGGTAGCGGTGGCAGCGACAATGTCTAGAAGTGCTTTTTCATTTTTTAAATTCATCCTCCCCCCACGCCCGGCCCCTTCAAAGCACTGCGAGCTGCTCCTGGAGCATTCCCATACCGCTGCACTCACATAGGCACACCACTCATTTTCTACTTACATGGGGACACCTCCCAGCCAGCACTCATGTAGATATACCTCTACCAATACATTCACTCAACTACACTGCTCTCCAATAGGCACACAATTCAACCTGCTCTCACAAAGGCACAACCCTCACATTGCAGTCACACAGGCTCAACCTCCCTTCACAAAAGTACAGAGATCACCCTGGATTAATACACACGCACCCCTGTACTCAGATAGGTATGCCTCTTGCCTTGCAGTCATATCACTCACCCTGTATTAACTTTGGTACACTCCTTAACCAGCACTCACAAGGACAAAACTCTCACCCTACAATTCTGAAGACACCCCCCCACACATTCACACTGGCAGACTTTTCACCCTGCACTAATACTACTACACTACTGTCAAAAAGACACGCCATTCACTCTGGCCTCTTACTGTTACACCCCTCTGTAGGAAAGTGCCAGTATTAGTAAGGTGTTAACCATTTTTTCTTGAACTTTATTGCTGGATTTTAGACTTCGCACACTGGGGCACTGCTGTCCAGTGGCCAGTGTATGTGCTGTGAAACATGTAGAAATTGTCTAATCCCTGATTGACATATTTAATTCTCATATAAGGCCATAGTATTTAGTGCAGAATCTACACCATGGCATGGACTAGTAAATATAATCTGTGAACTGCAGCACTTAAAACGCCATTCACTAGTGTGACACAGGAAATCCTGGCTTCAAGACCCCTTTCAGCAGCACTATTAGCATATAGGCATAGAACTCCATGGCCACACTGTGCATTCACCTATTTAATCTGTTATATAACACCAAGATCGGAATCAGGTGGCATTGGTATGAGGGCAGCGCATATACCTTCACTGTCCTGGGATTTCTACTAAGTGAGCCTTGGTCCTTAATTCACAGGGTACAGAAATGTAGACCATCCCTTACTGAGCAGCTACAGGCAGAGGAGTTGGGGTGGGAACTCAGCAACACCTACAAATGTAAAGGTGCAGTGTTACAGAGTGCTGCTTTAGTATTCATATTCTGCTTGCTTGTAAGCACTTCCAGTTTTTACAGCGAAGCGAACTGGGGCTCTGGGAGGGAGAAAGATTTGCTTAGGATCACAAAGTTTGGTCCTGATGGCAGAAGGCAGGGTCAAGGTGTGGAGTCAGCACTGAGCACGATGCATCTTGATATGACAGAGGGAGTAGAAATAAAAAAATAGCTATTTCCCACATTTATTGTCAATAATTAGTTTATTTAAAAGAGCCTGCAAAGTTCTCAGGTACTAGATACTATATTGAATGTTAAGTCGAAAAAAATAGATGTACACCCAGGTTTCCTCATCCCACCGTCGACCATTTCATGAACTCTAAATGACAATGGTGAGAATATTGGGAGACAGCAACAGTGGTGGGAGCAGTATATGAAGCAGTCTATGGGGCAGGAAAAACGGAAGCAGCTCCTGTTGAATCATCCCATTGCCAGGCACCTGCAGTACATGTGCTCCTGGCATTGACTAGCCACCGATTACAGGGCTGAATCTAGGCAGTCTTAGTACCTCCTTGCTGCACATGTTTCGAATCCCCCCACATGGATTGTGCCCCTACTTTGCCTGGGCTGATTCTCTGGAGATAGCCGACCCTCTGCAAATGGCTGCAGGAGGCAGGGGCAGTGCCGATCATCCCAAAGGACATGTGCTCCCTTTGTACTCACTTGGGGCCATATTTATACTCTGTTTGCGCCGGATTTGCGTCGTTTCTTTTGACGCAAATTCGACGCAAAACGAACTCCATATTTATACTTTGGCGTTAGACGCATCTAGCGCCAAAGTTCATGGAGTTTGCGTCATTTTTTTGCGTGGACACCTTCCTTGCGTTAATGATATGCAAGGTAGGCGTTCCCGTCTAAAAAATGACTCTGAGGCATGTGCGCCGTATTTATACTCCCGGGCAAAAATGACGCCCGGGAGTGGGCGGGTCAAAAAAAATGACGTCCAGCCGCTTTAGCGTCGTTTTTTAGCGCCTGGTCAGGGCAGGCGTTAAGGGACCTGTGGGCTCGGAAGGAGCCCAGAGGTGCCCTCCCATGCCCCCAGGGACACCCCCTGCAACCCTTGCCCACCCCAGGAGGACGCCCAAGGATGGAGGGACCCACCCCTGGGACATTAAGGTAAGTGCTGGTAAGTATTTATTTTTATTTTTTTTGTGGCATAGGGGGGCCTGATTTGTGCCCCCCTACATGCCACTATGCCCAATGGCCATGCCCAGGGGACATAAGTCCCCTGGGCATGGCCATTGGGCTAGGGGGCATGACTCCTGTCTTTGCTAAGACAGGAGTCATTTCAATGGGGGGTTGGGAGTCTAAATAAATGGCGCAAATCGGGTTGAGGCAAAAATTTTGCCTCAGCCTGACTTGCCCCATTTTTTGACGCCCAAGCTCCATATTCCCCTACGCCGGCGCTACCTGGTGTAAGTCATTTTTTTTCACGCACACCAGGCAGCTCCGCCGGCTAACGCCGGCTAACGTCATTGAATAAATACGGCGCCTGCATGGCGCTTCAGAAAGGCCTTAGCCGGCGTTAAATTATTTGACGCACAACTGCGTTGGCGCAGTTGTGCGTCGAAAAGTATAAATATGGCCCTTAGTGTTTGAAAACCAACTGTAGTGCTCACTGACAAAAACATCCCATAGAGCTATAAAATGTGGATTTAAGAGCAATACTGTGACAAAGAGTAAGAAGCCTAAAAGTCAAACAAGTCTAAGAATGGAGATACCTGTTCATGCATCTCATGGATTACTGTGCAAAATCATTCAGCAGGTGACCAGGACTCTGAGTCAAAGATTTGCAGTCTGACTAAAGGTGGTGCCAAGCTGCAGTCCAGGTGCATTCGCGTGGCCTTGTCTCAGACTGCGATGATATCACTACTTTGAAAACAGTTTGATCTCAGACTCTCACATCCCGATTCTCGGCCACCCCCTGCACGCACTCTGACTGTCTCTTCCATTCAGTGAGGAGGGTCTGGGAGCAAGCAGTGAGCAGGGCTGGCATCCAGAATCTAGGAAGCAGGATCCATGCCTCACACCACTGAGATCCGTGTACAGCAACTTTCTGGATGGGACTGTTATGTGTTGGGGTTTTTGTCGGGTTGAGCACCCTTTGACAATGTTTTCTGATCTTTTCTGTTTGCTAAGCAGCCTCCTTGCAGGAAAGAAGAGTTGTAAGTTCGCCAGCGAGACACCTAAAATACCACCAAATGGGCTGCAGTGGGGATCAGCACTAATTTCCCTCCCCTTCCTCGGAAACACAAGCAGGGCTGGGGTGGGGGGGCAGAGTCAACCTGCCACAGACTCTTTATTACCAGCAGCAGTAGAGATAAACCACCATTAGGGCCAAGTGGCTTTCTAAACATGTCCATTCAATGCACTGCACTCTTTGTACCTAGAGGGTTTCACCTTATACACCTCTTAGTCATTACGTTTACACACAGCGGCCATGTTAGGTGAATGGAAGCCTCCCACGAGCCAACAAAAATGCAATAAAAGCATGCTTTCTGTGGAACAAGGCAACATCTGCCCCATCGAATGCTGTATCCCTGATGAGTATGTTTATAGGACAAGTTCAAGCACATCATAGAACAATAGTTTGCCTTGATACTTTATGCATGTAAGTGTGAATTCCCTACCTTGTCATACTGCTGCTGGCTGACAAAGCTAGCTAAACAAGTTATCACAGTTGCTTGGAATGGAAGCACTCTTTCTGTGGAGGCACACAGCTTTGGCCAAATCAAAAGATGTATTCAGGTAGCAACACTGGGCAGAGCCACAATCCCTCTGTGCAGCACTCCTGAAAGCTCTTTTTTGATCAGATCAGGTCTGGCAATGGCTGCACTGTCAAGCTAGATCTAAAAATACAGAGCAAACCATTTGCTCAAATTGTGCTGGTTGTGTAATACACCATGATGCGAAGAAATTTTGTTCTAGCTCATATCACAAGTAGGTAATTACACCACACCAAGACAAGGGGCAAGCCCTTTGCATGGGTGAGCTGGTTGGCTGCTTTGTCACTTGATTACAGAAGGATGCCTGGATCTAAAATAACACAAACTTTCCGATGAGGGCTTTGAGAGAGAAATGCTCCACTTTTCCATTTGAACCATCTGTGGGGAGTGGCTCATTAATGAATGCCCGTCTTTTAAATCTCTTATCATTCTTTTTAATTCCCTAAATCACCATCCTCACATAAGTGGCAGCTGGTGATCTTTGAAAATAGTGGGGAATAATACGGGCCCGGAGTTCTCCCCATTTTTTTCAAAATTTGCCTCAGTCATACTTACGTTCTCTCACATTCACTCTCTTCCCCCTCACTCACGCTAAATCACTCTCTCTCACTCACTCACTCCCATTCACTGTTACTAACACACAAACATAGTTATACTCACTAGTTCTCATTCTCACCTACTAACACACTAACATACACTCACTGACCATTGTGCAACTGAACCTAATGCACGGTTGATAGCTACACCAGTAACACATTCACACACCCTCTGACAACCTCCAATCAATCGCATGCTCTAACATTCATACTCATTCCGTCACTCCCACACACTCACTTTTGCTTATTCATACACACGTTCAAACACAGATTTTCACCCACTTTCACTCTCATTGACACTTTCACACATACTCATGCACACTTTTTTGCTCAATCCCTTTCACTCTCAATCACTCACGAACATATACACATATGCTTAGAGAAATAACATTGTTTTACTTGCCTTGCTTACTTAGCTGGCAATTTGGAGACTCCATGGCAGGAGAAGAGCAGTAATCTAGTGCTGGGTGCTGGAACCAGTAAGCCATGATCTCCAGTGAGGAGCCGGATAGAGAAGCAAGGGCAGGTTTGAAAAGGGGAAGATGGAACTCCACTCCTTTTCCAGCTTCTAAATAATATGAGAAGCACAAACGTATTAGAAGCTGTGATAGTGCTGGGCATCCTGCCTCTGCTGCTCTGTGTGACTTCTGATTGGCTTCAGGGCTAAACTGATTTTTGCCCTGACAGCCACATTTTAGCAGATATACTGTGCTGCTAAATACCATGGAATATGCCTGTGCGAGTTGTTGTATTATGCCCCTCAGACATCCAGCTATAGAGTGTTGTGTGTGTGTAGCTGGATCATGCCTCAGCCTCCTCAGCCCACTCCTCCTCCTTCTGTCATCAGGAGCCTGGTTACAGAGAAGAGAGAGGTGCCCTGTGCACCAGCACTGTTTGTTTTCATGAACAATGCTAAACTGAAAAATGTGCAAAGCCTCAAAGGAGACAGTGGGGTTCAGCCGTGAAGCCCTTGATAAGGAGCCAACGCTGCTGCCTCATCTCTATTATGATCTGAAAGGGCTGTCAAGTGTAGGGCAGATTGAACCAGGCAATTACACATTTCTGTCCCATTGCTTTGCATACTGAGGGTGCAAGCTGTATTTGGGAATGGAAGCCAGATTTGGTCAATTAATCCAATGTTTAAGTCATTAACACTTAGGAGCTCCTTGAGAGTTAGGCAACGACCTTCCTAGGGAAAAGTCAGCCACATCTGAATATACATTTTACCATGTGTGAGAATGTTCCTAGTAGAATGAAATGTGCACAGAAACAAGGAAAACGTAGAATTGGACCATGTTAGCCTTGATTCTGAGGCTGAAACTATGTGATGTCTGATAATTGAGAAGGGGCGGTCACACTCTTGTAATTTCAGAAATGGTATCTCCACATCAAATTACTGGTGTACGTTTGAGCAGAGCAGGCAGTAGTACAGCTACCAGTTGTTTCCAAAGTCAGTGCCACATCGACGCAGCAGGCACCCTGTCTACCTACACAGCTGCCTATAGCACCACTCATCACCACAGCTTTGGCTTTAGTATTGGCTCGCTGAGTCAGACCACAGCGCTGCAGCACTGGGGTGGCATCGGACAGCACCTGACAGGAGGTGAGCACTTGGCGGACCTGTATGATGTGTGAGTCCCTCAATAGCTGAGCCCTACCAGGAGGTGAGCACTTGTGCAGTGGAAGCAGCTGAGCCAGGACTCGGTGTGGCTTGCGGCCCGCCCCCCCCCCCTTTCCACCCACTGTTACATGACTGTGGGGGGACTGCGGGGAGATCTGCAAAAGGCCAGGGGCGAGGCAGCCATGAGAGAACCACTGTAACCAGTAAACAGGGAGCCACAGGGAACCACAGGCCTCCAACAGTTCCCACCAGCAGGGAGGGAGACTTGGAAAACTAGTGCTGCTTTCCCCATTGCTGTCCCTCCAGCCATTTGCCACACTCGGGGGACACCACTACTGACAAAATGTTGTCGCACCTCAGAGAAGTGCAGTGATCAGATGTCATAAGTCAAAGCCAAAATCCCCTAAAGTCCTCAAAGTGACCCCTGCAACACCGCTCATAGTTGCAAGAAGCACACAAAAAACAATGGCAAAGCTAGGGTGCTTTCACACAGTCCATATAAGAGGTCAGGCAGAATGAGCTAGAGCTAGAGCAAGACCAGTGGAAAACAGAAAACATGCACTCCTAGCGCTCAGCCCCAAGTGTACGCAAGTGAAAGAAGGACCACAAGGCTCCTTCCCTTCGGAAATTATAAGTTGTCAAATAGGACTCCCATATTCAGGAGAGCAGCAGTGATGCCTAAAAGGAAGTCACAGATACAGCCACAAACGGGAACAGGTAAACAAAATGGAGATCAAGACAAAGCCGGCGGACATAAGCTCAATAATAGAGCTCTCAATTGAAATATTGGATCTCCCACCATCACAAAATATGGGGTACGAGGTGTGTGATGCACGACATGGGCAAGAGCCACTGCCCCTCCGTAAGCCGACCCAACACCAGGAGCCATGCAGTTTCATCATGAGTATGGACAAAGACAGGGGTCGGCAGGCTGACAGGAGTCACGAGCTAATCAGAAGAACTGGACACAAGCAGTACACCACACAATCAGGGAAGACCCATAGAGAAGTCTCCAGGAAAAGGGGCAACAACCCTCCTAGAATTACAGGACTTGCTACAAAGAACCCAGCTTATCTGTCTTTTGACCTCTCTCATACGCAGGACAACTTACTAAGATCCATCAATTCTTAATTGATGTCAGCCACAAACGCTTTGACATGGCAGTCCCAAAAACTTGAAATACAGATGGAAACTTTACAATTAATGGTATTCACCATGGTGGACATGGCCAGGAAGATTGAAAAAATCAATGAGTTCCACACAAGTCTGCCTTTGTACAGACATTGTGGACAAACTGTCCATGCTACCGACTGTCCTAGCCACTCTGGTTACTAAGCTGAAAGAAATAACCAAGTCTTGCCCAGGTTTACAACATACAGGGGCAACAGAAGGAGGGATACATAAGATGGACACGTGGGACACAACAATAGAAGACAGGACACACATGATGGATGTGCAAGTCATAACGACGGACAAACATCACAAACAACAATAAATCGTCCAGACTAGGATGGAGGAGAAGTGGTGACTTGAAATGCCCAACTGAGTACTAGTAATAACTGAAAAGAACAGATTGAGCTGGAGAAAGAAGATTGTGACTGTGCCAATGACGGGGTAACACTCGATAATGGCTTGCTAACCCAGATCGCAAAAAAAATGCCTAAAGAAGCATCAGAAAGCAACAAAAACACAGGAAACCATTTTTTTTGCAACAAATTTGCTGCAAGAAAACGTCACCCAACACCCACAACCATCAAACCCATCTCACCAAGCCTTTATACCCAAAATTTCAAATCGGAATCCGCAACTTGGGCCCGCAGAGTACAAACAAGCCATCATTGGCAGCTGCCACTGAATAGGGATGGGGGGTGGGATGGGGTGGAGGGAGAAAGATGTTTAAAAAACATAAATACATTTTAAAAAAGAACAAAAACACTTTCCTTCGAAAGGAGATGCGTTTGTCTCCCCTCTGTCCTCTTCTTCTTCCTGGCTGCACAGGCTCCCGGCCATTCACAATGCTGCTGACAGCAGTGTTGTGATTTGTCTGTGCGGCCTGATTTGCAGTTCAAACTGGTAGTGGGAGCCTGTGCATGTTCTCCACTCAGCTGTGCTTTACAGCTGGGTAGAGAAAATGCGCACTTTGTGTGCACATAGCCCTCCTCGGGCCCCCTCCCTTCAGCACAGCCCCAACCTGCCCTTCAAGGAAAAATAAAATGATAATAACGTAATGTACGTTATTATTATTTTATTTTTCCTTTTTGGAAAAAACAGTGGGGCGACGCTCGGCGGAGGAGCCGCCCCTGCAAGCCAACATATGCTCAGGCTATCTTACATTCGGGCAGTGACAACCACAGTTCAACAACTGGTATAGATACGGTAAAGATACGTCAGACCCCAACAAACAGGTTGGGTAGTCAACAACAAGCCTGCATGATGATCTGTTAACCCCTTCTGTGCCCAGGACGTAATGGTTACGTCCTGAGGCACAGTGCTGCTGTGCCCAGGACGTAACCATTACGTCCTGTGCACAGAGCCCAGAGGGAGCGCTAGCGCTCCCTCTGTGGGGTTCCCCCCCACCCCCCCAAGTCAGGGATGGAAGGGGAAGCCCTTCCCCTCCCACCCCCGACCCCCCCAACCCCCCCTGTGACGTCAGCGCGTGAGCGTGCACTGATTAGTCACAGGGTCTCCCCCATCGCAGCGCGATTGAAAGAGAAATGCTTTTGCATTTCTCTTTCAATCCCATGGGGGAGGCCCCGAGAGGCTTCAAAGGGAAGGAAATGTATTTCCTTCCCTTTGAAGTCTCTCACAGGGTTTCAAAAGCCGGATTGCTTGCAATCCGGCTTTTGAAACCCCACTAGACACCAGGGATTTTTTTTTTTTTCAATGAAACTGTCAAAAGGGAGCGACCCCTTGGGCAAGGGTCGCTCCCAGGGGGGGCATTTTTTTAGGAAGGCCTTTTCTGCCCCCCCTGGGGGCAGATTGGCCTATTATTAGGCCGATCTGCCCCCAGGGGGGGCAGAAACCTCTAGGCTCCAGGGAGCTTTTTTTTTTTTGTGATGTTTTCTTTTTTTTTAGGTGGGGAGCGATCCCTTAGGCAAGGGTCGCTCCCCTACGGGGCAATATATATTTAGGCCATTTCTGCCCCCCTTGGGGGCAGATTGGCCTATTTTGATGAGGCCAATCTGCCCCCAAGGGGGGCAAAAACCATTAGACACCAGGGAGTTTTTTTTTTTGCGCAAATTTCACGCAACGGGAGCGACCCCTTGGGCAAGGGTCGCTCCCAGGGGGGGCATTTTTTTGGGAAGGCCTTTTCTGCCCCCAGGGGGGGCAGAAACCTCTAGGCACCAGGGATCATTTCTTTTTTTTTTTTCTTTTTGTTATGTTTTCTTTTTTTTTTAGGTGGGGAGCGACCCCTTAGGCAAGGGTCGCTCCCCTAGGGGGCAAATTATATTTAGGCCATTTCTGCCCCCCTTGGGGGCAGATTGGCCTATTTTGATGAGGCCAATCTGCCCCCAAGGGAGGCAGAAACCATTAGACACCAGGGAGGTTTTTTTTGCGTGAATTTCACGCAAGGGGAGCCACCCCTTAGGCAAGGGTCACCCCCGGGGGGGGGGATTATTTTAGGCCATTTCTGCCCCCCTGGGGGGTAGATCAGCCTATTTCGATTTGGCTGATCTGCCCCCAAGGGGGGCAGAAACCACTAGGCACCAGGGATTTTTTTGTTTTTTTGTTTTACAGATGGGGAGCGCCCCCTTGGACAAGGGTCGCTCCCCTGGAGGGGCAAAATGTATTTAGGCCATTTCTGCCCGCTTTGGGGGCAGATCGGCCGATTTTAACCACTAGGCACCAGGGATCTTTTTTTTGCGCCGTCACGCAAGGGGAGCGACCTTGTAGGCAAGGGTCGCTCCCTGGGGGGGTAGGGGGGGGCAAAATTATTTTAGGCCATCTCTGCCCCCCCTGGGGGCAGATAGGCCTATTATTAGGCCGATCTGCCCCCAGGGGGGGCAGAAACCTCTTGTTGCCAGGGCGTTTTTTTTTTTTTGTTCGTTTGTTTTTTTAGAGATGGGGAGCGACCCATCAGACAAGGGTCGCTCCCCTGGGGGGCAAACTGTATTTAGAGCATATTGGTCGATTTTAGGTCAATCTGCCCCCAAGGGGGCAGAAACCACTAGACACCGGGGATTTGTTGTTTGGCGCCAATGTCACGCAGGGGGAGCGACCCCGTAGGCAAGGGTCGCTCCTGGTGGGGGGGTGGGGGTTGGGGATGCAAATTTATTTTAGGCCATTTCTGCCCCCCCTGGGGGGCCTATTATTAGGCCGATCTGCCACCAGGGGGGGGCAGAAACCTCTAGGTGCCAGGGCAAATTTTTTTTGTGTTTTTTTTTTTTTGTTTTGTTTTTTTTAGAGATGGGGAGCGACCCATCAGACAAGGTTTGCTCCCCTGGGGGGCAAACTGTATTTAGACCATTTCTGCCCCCCTTGGGGGAAGATTGGACGATTTTAGGTCAATCTTCCCCCAAGGGGGCAGAAACCACTAGGCACCGGGGATTTGTTTTTTGGTGCCAATGTCACGCAGGGGGAGCGACCCCGTAGGCAAGGGTCGCTCCTGGTGGGGGGGGGGGGTTTGGGATGCAAGTTTATTTTAGGCCATCTCTGCCCCCCCGGGGGCAGAAACCTGTAGGCGCCAGGGCAAATTTTTTTTTTGTGTTTTTTTTTTTGTTTGTTTGTTTTTTTAGAGATGGGGAGCGACCCATCAGACAAGGGTCGCTCCCCTGGGGGGCAAACTGTATTTAGACCATTTCTGCCCCCCTTGGGGGCAGATTGGTCGATTTTAGGTCAATCTGCCCCCAAGGGGGCAGAAACCACTAGGCACCGGGGATTTGTTGGTTGGCGCCAATGTCACGCAGGGGGAGCGACCCCGTAGGCAAGGGTCGCTCCTGGTGGGGGGGTGGGGGTTGGGGATGCAAATTTATTTTAGGCCATTTCTGCCCCCCCTGGGGGCAGATCGGCCTATTATTAGGCCGATCTGCCTCCAGGGGGGGGGGCAGAAACCTCTAGGTGCCAGGGCAAAAAAAAAATGTGTGGTTTTTTTTTTGTATGTTTGTTTTTTTAGAGATGGGGAGCGACCCATCAGGCAAGGGTCGCTCCCCTAGGGGGCAAACTGTATTTAGACCATTTCTGCCCCCCTTGGGGGTAGATTGGTCGATTTTAGGTCTATCTGCCCCAAGGGGGCAGAAACCACTAGGCACCGGGGATTTGTTTTTTGGCGCCAATGTCACGCAGGGGGAGCGACCCCGTAGGCAAGGGTCGCTCCTGGGCAGGGGGAGTTTGGGGGGGTGGGGGGTCAAATTTATTTTAGGGCATTTCCCCCCCCCCCCCCGGGGCCGGCTGAGCTAGAGGCCAAAATCCACAGGTAGGCACTTTGCAAAAAAACACTTCTGTTTTCTGTGAAAAAATATGTTGTGTCCACGTTGTGTTTTGGGCCATTTCCTTTCGTGGGCGCTAGGCCTACCCACACAAGTGAGGTACCATTTTTATGGAGAGACTTAGGGGAACGCTGGGTGGAAGGAAATTTGTGGCTCCTCTCAGATTCCAGAACTTTCTGTCACCGAAATGAGAGGAAAAAGTGTTTTTTGGCCACATTTTGATGTTTGCAAAGGATTCTGGGTAACAGAACCTGGTCAGAGCCCCGCAAATCACCCCATCTTGGATTCCCTAAGGTCTCTAGTTTTCAAAAATGCGCAGGTTTGCTAGGTTTCCCCAGGTGCCAGCTGAGCTAGAGGCCAAAATCCACAGGTAAGCACTGTTTTCTATGAAAAAATGTGATGTGTCCACGTTGTGTTTTGGGACGTTTCCTGTCGCGGGCGCTAGGCCTACCCACACAAGTGAAGTATCATTTTTATCGGGAGACGTGGGGGAACGCTGGGTGGAAGGAAATTTGTGGCTCCTCTCAGATTCCAGAACTTTCTGCCACAGAAATGTGAGGAACATGTGTTTTTTTAGCCACATTTTGAGGTTTGCAAAGGATTCTGGGTAACAGAACCTGGTCCGAGCCACATAAGTCACCCCATCTTGGATTCCCCTAGATCTCTAGTTTTCAGAAATGCACAGGTTTGGTAGGTTTCCCTAGGTGGCGGCTGAGCTACAGGCCAAAATCTACAGGTAGGCACCTTGCAAAAAACACCTCTGTTTTCCTTCAAAAATTTGGCTGTGTCCACGTTGCGCTTTGGGGCGTTTCCTGTCGCGGGCGCTAGGCCTACCCACACAAGTGAGGTATCATTTGTATCGGGAGACGTGGGGGAACGCTGGGTGGAAGGAAATTTGTGGCTCCTCTCAGATTCCAGAACTTTCTGCCACAGATATGTGAGGAACATGTGTTTTTTTAGCCAAATTTTGAGGTTTGCGAAGGATTCTGGGTAACAGAACCTCGTCCGAGCCACACAAGTCACCCCATCTTGGATTCTCCTAGGTCTCTAGTTTTCAGAAATGCACAGGTTTGGTAGGTTTCCCTAGGTGGCGGCTGAGCTACAGGCCAAAATCTACAGGTAGGCCCTTTGCAAAAAACACCTCTGTTTTCCTTCAAAAATGTGGCTGTGTTCACGTTGCGCTTTGGGGCGTTTCCTGTCGCGGGCGCTAGGCCTACCCACACAAGTGAGGTATCATTTTTATCGGGAGACGTGGGGGAACGCTGGGTGGAAGGAAATTTGTGGCTCCTCTCAGATTCCAGAACTTTCTGCCACAGAAATTTGAGGAACATGTGTTTTTTTAGCCAAATTTTGAGGTTTGCGAAGGATTCTGGGTAACAGAACCTCGTCCGAGCCACACAAGTCACCCCATCTTGGATTCTCCTAGGTCTCTAGTTGTCAGAAATGCACAGGTTTGGTAGGTTTCCCTAGGTGGCGGCTGAGCTACAGGCCAAAATCTACAGGTAGGCCCTTTGCAAAAAACACCTCTGTTTTCCTTCAAAAATGTGGCTGTGTTCACGTTGCGCTTTGGGACGTTTCCTGTCGCGGGCGCTAGGCCTACCCACACAAGTGAGGTGTCATTTTTATCGGGAGATGTGGGGGAACACTGGGTGGAAGGAAATTTGTGGCTCCTCTCAGATTCCAGAACTTTCTGCCACAGAAATGTGAGGAACATGTGTTTTTTTAGCCAAATTTTCAGGTTTGCGAAGGATTCTGGGTAACAGAACCTGGTCCGAGCCACACAAGTCACCCCATCTTGGATTCCCCTAGGTCTCTAGTTTTCAGAAATGCACAGGTTTGGTAGGTTTCCCTAGGTGGCGGCTGAGCTACGGGCCAAAATCTACAGGTAGGCACTTTGCAAAAAACACTTCTGTTTTCCTTCAAAAATTTGGCTGTATCCACGTTGCGCTTTGGGGCGTTTCCTGTTGCGGGCGCTAGGCCTACCCACACAAGTGAGGTATCATTTTTATCGGGAGACGTGGGGGAACGCTGGGTGGAAGGATATTTGTGGCTCCTCTCAGATTCCTGAACTTTCTGCCACAGAAAATGTGAGGAACATGTGTTTTTTTAGCCAAATTTTGAGGTTTGCAAAGGATTCTGGGTAACAGAACCTGGTCCGAGCCACACAAGTCACCCCATCTTGGATTCCCCTAGGTCTCTAGTTTTCAGAAATGCACAGGTTTGGTAGGTTTCCCTAGGTGGCGGCTGAGCTACAGGCCAAAATCTACAGGTAGGCACTTTGCAAAAAACACCTCTGTTTCCCTTCAAAATTTGGCTGTGTCCACGTTGCGCTTTGGGGCGTTTCCTGTCGCGGGCGCTAGGCCTACCCACACAAGTGAGGTATCATTTTTATCGGGAGACGTGGGGGAATGCTGGGTGGAAGGAAATTTGTGGCTCCTCTCAGATTCCAGAACTTTCTGCCACAGAAATGTGAGGAACATGTGTTTTTTTAGCCAAATTTTGAGGTTTGCAAAGGATTCTGGGTAACAGAACCTGGTCCGAGCCACACAAGTCACCCCATCTTGGATTCCCCTAGGTCTCTAGTTTTCAGAAATGCACAGGTTTGGTAGGTTTCCCTAGGTGGCGGCTGAGCTACAGGCCAAAATCTACAGGTAGGCACTTTGCAAAAAAACACCTCTGTTTCCCTTCAAAATTTGGCTGTGTCCACGTTGCGCTTTGGGGCGTTTCCTGTCGCGGGCACTAGGCCTACCCACACAAGTGAGGTATCATTTTTATCGGGAGACGTGGGGGGAACGCTGGGTGGAAGGAAATTTATGGCTCCTCTCAGATTCCAGAACTTTCTGCCACAGAAATGTGAGGAACATGTGTTTTTTTAGCCAAATTTTGAGGTTTGCAAAGGATTCTGGGTAACAGAACCTGGTCCGAGCCACACAAGTCACCCCATCTTAGATTCCCCTAGGTCTCTAGTTTTCAGAAATGCACAGGTTTGGTAGGTTTCCCTAGGTGGCGGCTGAGCTACAAGCCAAAACCTACAGGTAGGCACTTTGCAAAAAACACCTCTGTTTTCCTTCAAAAATGTGGCTGTGTCCACGTTGCGCTTTGGGGCGATTCCTGTCGCGGGCGCTAGGCCTACCCACACAAGTGAGGTATCGTTTTTATCGGGGAGACGTGGGGGAACGCTGGGTGGAAGGAAATTTGTGGCTCCTCTCAGATTCCAGAACTTTCTGCACACAGAAATGTGAGGAACATGTGTTTTTTTAGCCAAATTTTGAAGTTTGCAAAGGATTCTGGGTAACAGAACCTGGTCTGAGCCACACAAGTCACCCCATCGTGGATTCCCCTAGGTCTCTAGTTTTCAGAAATGCACAGGTTTGGTAGGTTTCCCTAGGTGGCGGCTGAGCTACAGGCCAAAATCTACAGGTAGGCACTTTGCAAAAAACCCCTCTGTTTTCCTTCAAAAATTTGGCTGTGTCCACGTTGCGCTTTGGGGCGTTTCCTGTCGCGGGCGCTAGGCCTACCCACACAAGTGAGGTATCATTTTTATCGGGAGACGTGGGGGAACGCTAGGTGGAAGGAAATTTGTGGCTCCTCTCAGATTCCAGAACTTTCTGCCACAGAAATGTGAGGATCATGTGTTCTTTTAGCCAAATTTGGAGGTTTGCGAAGGATTCTGGGTAACAGAACCTCGTCCGAGCCACACAAGTCACCCCATCTTGGATTCTCCTAGGTCTCTAGTTGTCAGAAATGCACAGGTTTGGTAGGTTTCCCTAGGTGGCGGCTAAGCTACAGGCCAAAATCTACAGGTAGGCCCTTTGCAAAAAACACCTCTGTTTTCCTTAAAAAATGTGGCTGTGTTCACGTTGCGCTTTGGGACGTTTCCTGTCGCGGGCGCTAGGCCTACCCACACAAGTGAGGTGTCATTTTTATCGGGAGACGTGGGGGAACACTGGGTGGAAGGAAATTTGTGGCTCCTCTCAGATTCCAGAACTTTCTGCCACAGAAATGTGAGGAACATGTGTTTTTTTAGCCAAATTTTCAGGTTTGCGAAGGATTCTGGGTAACAGAACCTGGTCCGAGCCACACAAGTCACCCCATCTTGGATTCCCCTAGGTCTCTAGTTTTCAGAAATGCACAGGTTTGGTAGGTTTCCCTAGGTGGCGGCTGAGCTACGGGCCAAAATCTACAGGTAGGCACTTTGCAAAAAACACCTCTGTTTTCCTTCAAAAATTTGGCTGTATCCACGTTGCGCTTTGGGGCGTTTCCTGTTGCGGGCGCTAGGCCTACCCACACAAGTGAGGTATCATTTTTATCGGGAGACGTGGGGGAACGCTGGGTGGAAGGATATTTGTGGCTCCTCTCAGATTCCTGAACTTTCTGCCACAGAAAATGTGAGGAACATGTGTTTTTTTAGCCAAATTTTGAGGTTTGCAAAGGATTCTGGGTAACAGAACCTGGTCCGAGCCACACAAGTCACCCCATCTTGGATTCCCCTAGGTCTCTAGTTTTCAGAAATGCACAGGTTTGGTAGGTTTCCCCAGGTGGCGGCTGAGCTACAGGCCAAAATCTACAGGTAGGCACTTTGCAAAAAACACCTCTGTTTCCCTTCAAAATTTGGCTGTGTCCACGTTGCCCTTTGGGGCGTTTCCTGTCGCGGGCGCTAGGCCTACCCACACAAGTGAGGTATCATTTTTATCGGGAGACGTGGGGGAATGCTGGGTGGAAGGAAATTTGTGGCTCCTCTCAGATTCCAGAACTTTCTGCCACAGAAATGTGAGGAACATGTGTTTTTTTAGCCAAATTTTGAGGTTTGCAAAGGATTCTGGGTAACAGAACCTGGTCCGAGCCACACAAGTCACCCCATCTTGGATTCCCCTAGGTCTCTAGTTTTCAGAAATGCACAGGTTTGGTAGGTTTCCCTAGGTGGCGGCTGAGCTACAGGCCAAAATCTAGAGGTAGGCACTTTGCAAAAAACACCTCTGTTTCCCTTCAAAATTTGGCTGTGTCCACGTTGCGCTTTGGGGCATTTCCTGTCGCGGGCGCTAGGCCTACCCACACAAGTGAGGTATCATTTTTATCGGGAGACGTGGGGGAACGCTGGGTGGAAGGAAATTCATGGCTCCTCTCAGATTCCAGAACTTTCTGCCACAGAAATGTGAGGAACATGTGTTTTTTTAGCCAAATTTTGAGGTTTGCAAAGGATTCTGGGTAACAGAACCTGGTCCGAGCCACACAAGTCACCCCATCTTGGATTCCCCTACGTCTCTAGTTTTCAGAAATGCACAGGTTTGGTAGGTTTCCCTAGGTGGCGGCTGAGCTACAGGCCAAAACCTACAGGTAGGCACTTTGCAAAAAACACCTCTGTTTTCCTTCAAAAATTTGGTTGTGTCCACGTTGCGCTTTGGGGCGATTCCTGTCGCGGGCGCTAGGCCTACCCACACAAGTGAGGTATCATTTTTATCGGGAGACGTGGGGGAACGCTGGGTGGAAGGTAATTTGTGGCTCCTCTCCGATTCCAGGACTTTCTGCACACAGAAATGTGAGGAACATGTGTTTTTTTAGCCAAATTTTGAGGTTTGCAAAGGATTCTGGGTAACAGAACCTGGTCCGAGCCACACAAGTCACCCCATCGTGGATTCCCCTAGGTCTCTAGTTTTCAGAAATGCACAGGTTTGGTAGGTTTCCCTAGGTGGCGGCTGAGCTACAGGCCAAAATCTACAGGTAGGCACTTTGCAAAAAACACCTCTGTTTTCCTTCAAAAATTTGGCTGTGTCCACGTTGCGCTTTGGGGCGTTTCCTGTCGCGGGCGCTAGGCCTACCCACACAAGTGAGGTATCATTTTTATCGGGAGACGTGGGGGAACGCTGGGTGGAAGGAAATTTGTGGCTCCTCTCAGATTCCAGAACTTTCTGCCACAGAAATGTGAGGATCATGTGTTCTTTTAGCCAAATTTGGAGGTTTGCAATGGATTCTGGGTAACAGAACCTGGTCCGAGCCACACAAGTCACCCCATCTTGGATTCCCCTAGGTCTCTAGTTTTCAGAAATGCACAGGTTTGGTAGGTTTCCCTAGGTGGCGGCTGAGCTACAGGCCAAAATCTACAGGTAGGCACTTTGCAAAAAACACCTCTGTTTTCCTTCAAAAATTTGGCTGTATCCACGTTGCGCTTTGGGGCGTTTCCTGTCGCGGGCGCTAGGCCTACCCACACAAGTGAGGTATCATTTTTATCGGGAGACGTGGGGGAACGCTGGGTGGAAGGATATTTGTGGCTCCTCTCAGATTCCTGAACTTTCTGCCACAGAAAATGTGAGGAACATGTGTTTTTTTAGCCAAATTTTGAGGTTTGCAAAGGATTCTGGGTAAAAGAACCTGGTCCGAGCCACACAAGTCACCCCATCTTGGATTCCCCTAGGTCTCTAGTTTTCAGAAATGCACAGGTTTGGTAGGTTTCCCTAGGTGGCGGCTGAGCTACAGGCCAAAATCTACAGGTAGGCACTTTGCAAAAAACACCTCTGTTTCCCTTCAAAATTTGGCTGTGTCCACGTTGCGCTTTGGGGCGTTTCCTGTCGCGGGCGCTAGGCCTACCCACACAAGTGAGGTATCATTTTTATCGGGAGACGTGGGGGAATGCTGGGTGGAAGGAAATTTGTGGCTCCTCTCAGATTCCAGAACTTTCTGCCACAGAAATGTGAGGAACATGTGTTTTTTTAGCCAAATTTTGAGGTTTGCAAAGGATTCTGGGTAACAGAACCTGGTCCGAGCCACACAAGTCACCCCATCTTGGATTCCCCTAGGTCTCTAGTTTTCAGAAATGCACAGGTTTGGTAGGTTTCCCTAGGTGGCGGCTGAGCTACAGGCCAAAATCTACAGGTAGGCACTTTGCAAAAAACACCTCTGTTTCCCTTCAAAATTTGGCTGTGTCCACGTTGCGCTTTGGGGCGTTTCCTGTCGCGGGCACTAGGCCTACCCACACAAGTGAGGTATCATTTTTATCGGGAGACGTGGGGGAACGCTGGGTGGAAGGAAATTTATGGCTCCTCTCAGATTCCAGAACTTTCTGCCACAGAAATGTGAGGAACATGTGTTTTTTTAGCCAAATTTTGAGGTTTGCAAAGGATTCTGGGTAACAGAACCTGGTCCGAGCCACACAAGTCACCCCATCTTAGATTCCCCTAGGTCTCTAGTTTTCAGAAATGCACAGGTTTGGTAGGTTTCCCTAGGTGGCGGCTGAGCTACAAGCCAAAACCTACAGGTAGGCACTTTGCAAAAATCACCTCTGTTTTCCTTCAAAAATTTGGCTGTGTCCACGTTGCGCTTTGGGGCGATTCCTGTCGCGGGCGCTAGGCCTACCCACACAAGTGAGGTATCGTTTTTATCGGGAGACGTGGGGGAACGCTGGGTGGAAGGAAATTTGTGGCTCCTCTCAGATTCCAGAACTTTCTGCACACAGAAATGTGAGGAACATGTGTTTTTTTAGCCAAATTTTGAGGTTTGCAAAGGATTCTGGGTAACAGAACCTGGTCCGAGCCACACAAGTCACCCCATCGTGGATTCCCCTAGGTCTCTAGTTTTCAGAAATGCACAGGTTTGGTAGGTTTCCCTAGGTGGCGGCTGAGCTACAGGCCAAAATCTACAGGTAGGCACTTTGCAAAAAACCCCTCTGTTTTCCTTCAAAAATTTGGCTGTGTCCACGTTGCGCTTTGGGGCGTTTCCTGTCGCGGGCGCTAGGCCTACCCACACAAGTGAGGTATCATTTTTATCGGGAGACGTGGGGGAACGCTGGGTGGAAGGAAATTTGTGGCTCCTCTCAGATTCCAGAACTTTCTGCCACAGAAATGTGAGGATCATGTGTTCTTTTAGCCAAATTTGGAGGTTTGCGAAGGATTCTGGGTAACAGAACCTCGTCCGAGCCACACAAGTCACCCCATCTTGGATTCTCCTAGGTCTCTAGTTGTCAGAAATGCACAGGTTTGGTAGGTTTCCCTAGGTGGCGGCTAAGCTACAGGCCAAAATCTACAGGTAGGCCCTTTGCAAAAAACAACTCTGTTTTCCTTAAAAAATGTGGCTGTGTTCACGTTGCGCTTTGGGACGTTTCCTGTCGCGGGCGCTAGGCCTACCCACACAAGTGAGGTGTCATTTTTATCGGGAGACGTGGGGGAACACTGGGTGGAAGGAAATTTGTGGCTCCTCTCAGATTCCAGAACTTTCTGCCACAGAAATGTGAGGAACATGTGTTTTTTTAGCCAAATTTTCAGGTTTGCGAAGGATTCTGGGTAACAGAACCTGGTCCGAGCCACACAAGTCACCCCATCTTGGATTCCCCTAGGTCTCTAGTTTTCAGAAATGCACAGGTTTGGTAGGTTTCCCTAGGTGGCGGCTGAGCTACGGGCCAAAATCTACAGGTAGGCACTTTGCAAAAAACACCTCTGTTTTCCTTCAAAAATTTGGCTGTATCCACGTTGCGCTTTGGGGCGTTTCCTGTTGCGGGCGCTAGGCCTACCCACACAAGTGAGGTATCATTTTTATCGGGAGACGTGGGGGAACGCTGGGTGGAAGGATATTTGTGGCTCCTCTCAGATTCCTGAACTTTCTGCCACAGAAAATGTGAGGAACATGTGTTTTTTTAGCCAAATTTTGAGGTTTGCAAAGGATTCTGGGTAACAGAACCTGGTCCGAGCCACACAAGTCACCCCATCTTGGATTCCCCTAGGTCTCTAGTTTTCAGAAATGCACAGGTTTGGTAGGTTTCCCCAGGTGGCGGCTGAGCTACAGGCCAAAATCTACAGGTAGGCACTTTGCAAAAAACACCTCTGTTTCCCTTCAAAATTTGGCTGTGTCCACGTTGCCCTTTGGGGCGTTTCCTGTCGCGGGCGCTAGGCCTACCCACACAAGTGAGGTATCATTTTTATCGGGAGACGTGGGGGAATGCTGGGTGGAAGGAAATTTGTGGCTCCTCTCAGATTCCAGAACTTTCTGCCACAGAAATGTGAGGAACATGTGTTTTTTTAGCCAAATTTTGAGGTTTGCAAAGGATTCTGGGTAACAGAACCTGGTCCGAGCCACACAAGTCACCCCATCTTGGATTCCCCTAGGTCTCTAGTTTTCAGAAATGCACAGGTTTGGTAGGTTTCCCTAGGTGGCGGCTGAGCTACAGGCCAAAATCTACAGGTAGGCACTTTGCAAAAAACACCTCTGTTTCCCTTCAAAATTTGGCTGTGTCCACGTTGCGCTTTGGGGCATTTCCTGTCGCGGGCGCTAGGCCTACCCACACAAGTGAGGTATCATTTTTATCGGGAGACGTGGGGGAACGCTGGGTGGAAGGAAATTCATGGCTCCTCTCAGATTCCAGAACTTTCTGCCACAGAAATGTGAGGAACATGTGTTTTTTTAGCCAAATTTTGAGGTTTGCAAAGGATTCTGGGTAACAGAACCTGGTCCGAGCCACACAAGTCACCCCATCTTGGATTCCCCTACGTCTCTAGTTTTCAGAAATGCACAGGTTTGGTAGGTTTCCCTAGGTGGCGGCTGAGCTACAGGCCAAAACCTACAGGTAGGCACTTTGCAAAAAACACCTCTGTTTTCCTTCAAAAATTTGGTTGTGGCCACGTTGCGCTTTGGGGCGATTCCTGTCGCGGGCGCTAGGCCTACCCACACAAGTGAGGTATCATTTTTATCGGGAGACGTGGGGGAACGCTGGGTGGAAGGTAATTTGTGGCTCCTCTCCGATTCCAGGACTTTCTGCACACAGAAATGTGAGGAACATGTGTTTTTTTAGCCAAATTTTGAGGTTTGCAAAGGATTCTGGGTAACAGAACCTGGTCCGAGCCACACAAGTCACCCCATCGTGGATTCCCCTAGGTCTCTAGTTTTCAGAAATGCACAGGTTTGGTAGGTTTCCCTAGGTGGCGGCTGAGCTACAGGCCAAAATCTACAGGTAGGCACTTTGCAAAAAACACCTCTGTTTTCCTTCAAAAATGTGGCTGTGTCCACGTTGCGCTTTGGGGCGTTTCCTGTCGCGGGCGCTAGGCCTACCCACACAAGTGAGGTATCATTTTTATCGGGAGACGTGGGGGAACGCTGGGTGGAAGGAAATTTGTGGCTCCTCTCAGATTCCAGAACTTTCTGCCACAGAAATGTGAGGATCATGTGTTCTTTTAGCCAAATTTGGAGGTTTGCAATGGATTCTGGGTAACAGAACCTGGTCCGAGCCACACAAGTCACCCCATCTTGGATTCCCCTAGGTCTCTAGTTTTCAGAAATGCACAGGTTTGGTAGGTTTCCCTAGGTGGCGGCTGAGCTACGGGCCAAAATCTACAGGTAGGCACTTTGCAAAAAACACCTCTGTTTTCCTTCAAAAATTTGGCTGTATCCACGTTGCGCTTTGGGGCGTTTCCTGTCGCGGGCGCTAGGCCTACCCACACAAGTGAGGTATCATTTTTATCGGGAGACGTGGGGGAACGCTGGGTGGAAGGATATTTGTGGCTCCTCTCAGATTCCTGAACTTTCTGCCACAGAAAATGTGAGGAACATGTGTTTTTTTAGCCAAATTTTGAGGTTTGCAAAGGATTCTGGGTAAAAGAACCTGGTCCGAGCCACACAAGTCACCCCATCTTGGATTCCCCTAGGTCTCTAGTTTTCAGAAATGCACAGGTTTGGTAGGTTTCCCTAGGTGGCGGCTGAGCTACAGGCCAAAATCTACAGGTAGGCACTTTGCAAAAAACACCTCTGTTTCCCTTCAAAATTTGGCTGTGTCCACGTTGCGCTTTGGGGCGTTTCCTGTCGCGGGCGCTAGGCCTACCCACACAAGTGAGGTATCATTTTTATCGGGAGACGTGGGGGAATGCTGGGTGGAAAGAAATTTGTGGCTCCTCTCAGATTCCAGAACTTTCTGCCACAGAAATGTGAGGAACATGTGTTTTTTTAGCCAAATTTTGAGGTTTGCAAAGGATTCTGGGTAACAGAACCTCGTCCGAGCCACACAAGTCACCCCATCTTGGATTCCCCTAGGTCTCTAGTTTTCAGAAATGCACAGGTTTGGAAGGTTTCCCTAGGTGGCGGCTGAGCTACAGGCCAAAATCTACAGGTAGGCACTTTGCAAAAAACACCTCTGTTTCCCTTCAAAATTTGGCTGTGTCCACGTTGCGCTTTGGGGCGTTTCCTGTCGCGGGCGCTAGGCCTACCCACACAAGTGAGGTATCATTTTTATCGGGAGACGTGGGGGAACGCTGGGTGGAAGGAAATTTGTGGCTCCTCTCAGATTCCAGAACTTTCTGCACACAGAAATGTGAGGAACATGTGTTTTTTTAGCCAAATTTTGAGGTTTGCAAAGGATTCTGGGTAACAGAACCTGGTCCGAGCCACACAAGTCACCCCATCGTGGATTCCCCTAGGTCTCTAGTTTTCAGAAATGCACAGGTTTGGTAGGTTTCCCTAGGTGGCGGCTGAGCTACAGGCCAAAATCTACAGGTAGGCACTTTGCAAAAAACACCTCTGTTTTCCTTCAAAAATTTGGCTGTGTCCACGTTGCGCTTTGGGGCGTTTCCTGTCGCGGGCGCTAGGCCTACCCACACAAGTGAGGTATCATTTTTATCGGGAGACGTGGGGGAACGCTGGGTGGAAGGAAATTTGTGCCTCCTCTCAGATTCCAGAACTTTCTGCCACAGAAATGTGAGGATCATGTGTTCTTTTAGCCAAATTTGGAGGTTTGCAATGGATTCTGGGTAACAGAACCTGGTCCGAGCCACACAAGTCACCCCATCTTGGATTCCCCTAGGTCTCTAGTTTTCAGAAATGCACAGGTTTGGTAGGTTTCCCTAGGTGGCGGCTGAGCTACGGGCCAAAATCTACAGGTAGGCACTTTGCAAAAAACACCTCTGTTTTCCTTCAAAAATTTGGCTGTATCCACGTTGCGCTTTGGGGCGTTTCCTGTCGCGGGCGCTAGGCCTACCCACACAAGTGAGGTATCATTTTTATCGGGAGACGTGGGGGAACGCTGGGTGGAAGGATATTTGTGGCTCCTCTCAGATTCCTGAACTTTCTGCCACAGAAAATGTGAGGAACATGTGTTTTTTTAGCCAAATTTTGAGGTTTGCAAAGTATTCTGGGTAACAGAACCTGGTCGGAGCCACACAAGTCACCCCATCTTGGATTCCCCTAGGTCTCTAGTTTTCAGAAATGCACAGGTTTGGTAGGTTTCCCTAGGTGGCGGCTGAGCTACAGGCCAAAATCTACAGGTAGGCACTTTGCAAAAAACACCTCTGTTTTCCTTCAAACATTTGGCTGTGTCCACGTTGCGCTTTGGGGCGTTTCCTGTCGCGGGCGCTAGGCCTACCCACACAAGTGAGGTATCATTTTTATCCGGAGACGTGGGGGAATGCTGGGTGGAAGGAAATTTGTGGCTCCTCTCAGATTCCAGAACTTTCTGCCACAGAAATGTGAGGAACATGTGTTTTTTTAGCCAAATTTTGAGGTTTGCAAAGGATTCTGGGTAACAGAACCTGGTCCGAGCCACACAAGTCACCCCATCTTGGATTCCCCTAGGTCTCTAGTTTTCAGAAATGCACAGGTTTGGTAGGTTTCCATAGGTGGCGGCTGAGCTACAGGCCAAAATCTACAGGTAGGCACTTTGCAAAAAACACCTCTGTTTTCCTTCAAAAATTTGGCTGTGTCCACGTTGCGCTTTGGGGCGTTTCCTGTCGCGGGCGCTAGGCCTACCCACACAAGTGAGGTATCATTTTTATCGGGAGACATGGGGGAACTCTGGGTGGAAGGAAATTTATGGCTCCTCTCAGATTCCAGAACTTTCTGCCACAGAAATGTGAGGAACATGTGTTTTTTTAGCCAAATTTTGAGGTTTGCAAAGGATTCTGGGTAACAGAACCTGGTCCGAGCCACACAAGTCACCCCATCTTGGATTCCCCTAGGTCTCTAGTTTTCAGAAATGCACAGGTTTGGTAGGTTTCCCTAGGTGGCGGCTGAGCTACAGGCCAAAACCTACAGGTAGGCACTTTGCAAAAAACACCTCTGTTTTCCTTCAAACATTTGGCTGTGTCCACGTTGCGCTTTGGGGCGATTCCTGTCACGGGCGCTAGGCCTACCCACACAAGTGAGGTATCATTTTTATCGAGAGACGTGGGGGAACGCTGGGTGGAAGGAAATTTGTGGCTCCTCTCAGATTCCAGAACTTTCTGCCACAGAAATGTGAGGAACATGTGTGTTTTTAGCCAAATTTTGAGGTTTGCAAAGGATTCTGGGTAACAGAACCTGGTCCGAGCCACACAAGTCACCCCATCTTGGATTCTCCTAGGTCTCTAGTTGTCAGAAATGCACAGGTTTGGTAGGTTTCCCTAGGTGGCGGCTGAGCTACAGGCCAAAATCTACAGGTAGGCCCTTTGCAAAAAACACCTCTGTTTTCCTTCAAAAATGTGGCTGTGTTCACGTTGCGCTTTGGGACGTTTCCTGTCGCGGGCGCTAGGCCTACCCACACAAGTGAGGTGTCATTTTTATCGGGAGACGTGGGGGAACACTGGGGGAAGGAAATTTGTGGCTCCTCTCAGATTCCAGAACTTTCTGCCACAGAAATGTGAGGAACATGTGTTTTTTTAGCCAAATTTTCAGGTTTGCGAAGGATTCTGGGTAACAGAACCTGGTCCGAGCCACACAAGTCACCCCATCTTGGATTCCCCTAGGTCTCTAGTTTTCAGAAATGCACAGGTTTGGTAGGTTTCCCTAGGTGGCGGCTGAGCTACGGGCCAAAATCTACAGGTAGGCACTTTGCAAAAAACACCTCTGTTTTCCTTAAAAAATTTGGCTGTATCCACGTTGCGCTTTGGGGCGTTTCCTGTTGCGGGCGCTAGGCCTACCCACACAAGTGAGGTATCATTTTTATCGGGAGACGTGGGGGAACGCTGGGTGGAAGGATATTTGTGGCTCCTCTCAGATTCCTGAACTTTCTGCCACAGAAAATGTGAGGAACATGTGTTTTTTTAGCCAAATTTTGAGGTTTGCAAAGGATTCTGGGTAACAGAACCTGGTCCGAGCCACACAAGTCACCCCATCTTGGATTCCGCTAGGTCTCTAGTTTTCAGAAATGCACAGGTTTGGTAGGTTTCCCTAGGTGGCGGCTGAGCTACAGGCCAAAATCTACAGGTAGGCACTTTGCAAAAAACACCTCTGTTTCCCTTCAAAATTTGGCTGTGTCCACGTTGCGCTTTGGGGCGTTTCCTGTCGCGGGCGCTAGGCCTACCCACACAAGTGAGGTATCATTTTTATCGAGAGACGTGGGGGAATGCTGGGTGGAAGGAAATTTGTGGCTCCTCTCAGATTCCAGAACTTTCTGCACACAGAAATGTGAGGAACATGTGTTTTTTTAGCCAAATTTTGAGGTTTGCAAAGGATTCTGGGTAACAGAACCTGGTCCGAGCCACACAAGTCACCCCATCGTGGATTCCCCTAGGTCTCTAGTTTTCAGAAATGCACAGGTTTGGTAGGTTTCCCTAGGTGGCGGCTGAGCTACAGGCCAAAATCTACAGGTAGGCACTTTGCAAAAAACACCTCTGTTTTCCTTCAAAAATTTGGCTGTGTCCACGTTGCGCTTTGGGGCATTTCCTGTCGCGGGCGCTAGGCCTACCCACACAAGTGAGGTATCATTTTTATCGGGAGACGTGGGGGAACGCTGGGTGGAAGGAAATTTGTGGCTCCTCTCAGATTCCAGAACTTTCTGCCACAGAAATGTGAGGATCATGTGTTTTTTTAGCCAAATTTGGAGGTTTGCAATGGATTCTGGGTAACAGAACCTGGTCCGAGCCACACAAGTCACCCCATCTTGGATTCCCCTAGGTCTCTAGTTTTCAGAAATGCACAGGTTTGGTAGGTTTCCCTAGGTGGCGGCTGAGCTACGGGCCAAAATCTACAGGTAGGCACTTTGCAAAAAACACCTATGTTTTCCTTCAAAAATTTGGCTGTATCCACGTTGCGCTTTGGGGCGTTTCCTGTCGCGGGCGCTAGGCCTACCCACACAAGTGAGGTATCATTTTTATCGGGAGACGTGGGGGAACGCTGGGTGGAAGGATATTTGTGGCTCCTCTCAGATTCCTGAACTTTCTGCCACAGAAAATGTGAGGAACATGTGTTTTTTTAGCCAAATTTTGAGGTTTGCAAAGGATTCTTGGTAACAGAACCTGGTCCGAGCCACACAAGTCACCCCATCTTGGATTCCCCTAGGTCTCTAGTTTTCAGAAATGCACAGGTTTGGTAGGTTTCCCTAGGTGGCGGCTGAGCTACAGGCCAAAATCTACAGGTAGGCACTTTGCAAAAAACACCTCTGTTTTCCTTCAAACATTTGGCTGTGTCCACGTTGCGCTTTGGGGCGTTTCCTGTCGCGGGCGCTAGGCCTACCCACACAAGTGAGGTATCATTTTTATCCGGAGACGTGGGGGAATGCTGGGTGGAAGGAAATTTGTGGCTCCTCTCAGATTCCAGAACTTTCTGCCACAGAAATGTGAGGAACATGTGTTTTTTTAGCCAAATTTTGAGGTTTGCAAAGGATTCTGGGTAACAGAACCTGGTCCGAGCCACACGAGTCACCCCATCTTGGATTCCCCTAGGTCTCTAGTTTTCAGAAATGCACAGGTTTGGTAGGTTTCCATAGGTGGCGGCTGAGCTACAGGCCAAAATCTACAGGTAGGCACTTTGCAAAAAACACCTCTGTTTTCCTTCAAAAATTTGGCTGTGTCCACGTTGCGCTTTGGGGCGTTTCCTGTCGCGGGCGCTAGGCCTACCCACACAAGTGAGGTATAATTTTTATCGGGAGACATGGGGGAACTCTGGGTGGAAGGAAATTTATGGCTCCTCTCAGATTCCAGAACTTTCTGCCACAGAAATGTGAGGAACATGTGTTTTTTTAGCCAAATTTTGAGGTTTGCAAAGGATTCTGGGTAACAGAACCTGGTCCGAGCCACACAAGTCACCCCATCTTGGATTCCCCTAGGTCTCTAGTTTTCAGAAATGCACAGGTTTGGTAGGTTTCCCTAGGTGGCGGCTGAGCTACAGGCCAAAACCTACAGGTAGGCACTTTGCAAAAAACACCTCTGTTTTCCTTCAAACATTTGGCTGTGTCCACGTTGCGCTTTGGGGCGATTCCTGTCGCGGGCGCTAGGCCTACCCACACAAGTGAGGTATCATTTTTATCGAGAGACGTGGGGGAACGCTGGGTGGAAGGAAATTTGTGGCTCCTCTCAGATTCCAGAACTTTCTGCCACAGAAATGTGAGGAACATGTGTGTTTTTAGCCAAATTTTGAGGTTTGCAAAGGATTCTGGGTAACAGAACCTGGTCCGAGCCACACAAGTCACCCCATCTTGGATTCCCCTAGATCTCTAGTTTTCAGAAATGCACAGGTTTTGTAGGTTTCCCTAGGTGGCGGCTGAGCTACAGGCCAAAATCTACAGGTAGGCACTTTGCAAAAAACACCTCTGTTTTCCTTCAAAAATTTGGCTGTGTCCACGTTGCTCTTTGGGGCGTTTCCTGTCGCGGGCGCTAGGCCTGCCCACACAAGTGAGGTATCATTTTTATCGGGAGACGTGGGGGAACGCTGGGTGGAAGGAAATTCGTGGCTCCTCTCAGATTCCAGAACATTCTGCCACAGAAATGTGAGGAACATGTGTTTTTTTAGCCAAATTTGGAGGTTTGCAATGGATTCTGGGTAACAGAACCTGGTCCGAACCACACAAGTCACCCCATCTTGGATTCCCCTAGGTCTCTAGTTTTCAGAAATGCACAGGTTTGGTAGGTTTCCCTAGGTGGCGGCTGAGCTACAGGCCAAACTCTACAGGTAGGCACTTTGCAAAAAACACCTCTGTTTTCCTTCAAAAATTTGGCTGTGTCCACGTTGCGCTTTGGGGCGTTTCCTGTCGCGGGCGCTAGGCCTACCCACACAAGTGAGGTATCATTTTTATCGGGAGACGTGGGGAACGCTGGGTGGAAGGAAATTTGTGGCTCCTCTCAGATTCCAGAACTTTCTGCCACAGAAATATGAGGAACATGTGTTTTTTTAGCCAAATTTTGAGGTTTGCAATGGATTCTGGGTAACAGAACCTTGTCCGAGCCACACAAGTCACCCCATCTTGGATTCCCCTAGGTCTCTAGTTTTCAGAAATGCACAGGTTTGGTAGGTTTCCCTAGGTGGCGGCTGAGCTACAGGCCAAAATCTACAGGTAGGCACTTTGCAAAAAACACCTCTGTTTTCCTTCAAAAATTTGGCTGTGTCCACGTTGCTCTTTGGGGCGTTTCCTGTCGCGGGCGCTAGGCCTGCCCACACAAGTGAGGTATCATTTTTATCGGGAGACGTGGGGGAACGCTGGGTGGAAGGAAATTTGTGGCTCCTCTCAGATTCCAGAACATTCTGCCACAGAAATGTGAGGAACATGTGTTTTATTAGCCAAATTTGGAGGTTTGCAATGGATTCTGGGTAACAGAACCTGGTCCGAGCCACACAAGTCACCCCATCTTGGATTCCCCTAGGTCTTTAGTTTTCAGAAATGCACAGGTTTGGTAGGTTTCCCTAGGTGGCGGCTGAGCTACAGGCCAAAATCTACAGGTAGGCACTTTGCAAAAAACACCTCTGTTTTCCTTCAAAAATTTGGCTGTGTCCATGTTGCGCTTTGGGGCGTTTCCTGTCGCGGGCGCTAGGCCTACCCACACAAGTGAGGTATCATTTTTATCGGGAGACTTGGGGGAACATAGAATAGCAAAACAAGTGTTATTGCCCCTTGTCTTTCTCTAAATTTTTCCAATCCAAATGTAAGACAGTGTGTAAAAAAGACATCTATTTGAGAAATGCCCTGTAATTCACATGCTAGTATGGGCACCCCGGAATTCAGAGATGTGCAAATAACCACTGCTTCTCAACACCTTATCTTGTGCCCATTTTGGAAATACAAAGGTTTTCTTGATAGCTATTTTTTACTCTTTATATTTCAGCAAATGAATTGCTGTATACCCGGCATAGAATGAAAACCCACTGCAGGGTGCAGGTCATTTATTGGCTCTGGGTACCTAGAGTTCTTGATGAACCTACAAGCCCTATATATCCCCGCAACCAGAAGAGTCCAGCAGACGTAACGGTATATTGCTTTCGAAAATCTGACATTGCAGGAAAAAGTTACAGAGTAAAACATAGAGAAAATTTGATGTTTTTTTCACCTCAATTTCAATATTTTTCTTTTTCAGTTGTTATTTTCTGTAGGAAACCCTTGTAGGATCTACACAAATTACCCCTTGCTGAATTCAGAATTTTGTCTACTTTTCAGAAATGTTGCGGTTTCTGGGATCCAGCATTGGTTTCATGCCCATTTCTGTCACTGACTGGAAGGAGGCTGAAAGCACAAAAAATAGTAAAAATGGGGAATGTCCCAGTAAAATGCCAAAATTGTGTTGAAAAATTGGGTTTTCTGATTCAAGTCTGCCTGTTCCTGAAAGCTGGGAAGCTGGTGATTTTAGCACTGCAAACCCTTTGTTGATGCCCTTTTCAGGGAAAAAACCACGAGCCTTCTTCTGCAGCCCATTTTTCCAATTTTTTTGAAAAAAAATGAAATTTTCACTGTTTTTTGGCTAATTTCTTGGCCTCCTTCTGGGGAACCCACAAAGTCTGGGTACCTCTAGAATCCCTAGGATGTTGGAAAAAAAGGACGCAAATTTGGCGTGGGTAGCTTATGTGAACAAAAAGTTATGAGGGCCTAAGCACGAACTGCTCCAAATAGCCAAAAAAAGGCTCGGCACAGGAGGGGGAAAAGGCCTGGCAGCGAAGGGGTTAAGATGACAAAGGAATGAATGTCCATACTTAGGTTGAAGGTCCCATATTACAACTAAATTAATAATCCTGAAAGTCAGTCTGCAACATCACATGACATGCAGGCGATTAACACACATTCAACTAATACCAAGTCAAATAGGGAAACAGAATATACAGGAAATACTGAATCAACAAAGAAAATAGTACAGCAGGCTCACAAAGGATGCCTACCATCGGTAGAACTATGTAGTACCCCACACACGCCATACTCTTGCTTGGAGAAAGGCAGGCACGTATTGGCTCCAGGGGACACAGATAGAACAATAATAGAGTCCCCTATACACAAACACCAGGCCAGTGATAGGGCGCACATGTGGTATATCCAATAGGCTGCCCCCTAGTACCTCACCCACCTGATCGCCTTCATCTACAACCAGCTGCAATATTGAAGAAGGGTGTGGACGACAAAAAATTATAATTACCCCACAGTACGTATCCAGGAGTGCTTCGGACGTTCTAAACTGATCCAACATACAAAAATGTCTGCAGTTTATCCCCTCACTGTCATTTATTAGTAGTGAAGATATAAAAAGGATAACGTTGCCCTTATATATCCAGACAAATTAAAAGAATCCATGATCATAACATGGCGAGACGCTAGTATGTCAAGAAAGGTAATCAACAAAAAAGAGCAGTTCGCTAACTGGGCAATACTAGTATGTATGTTGGAATGAGAAAAATATCCACACATCTTAAACCAACACCCGAAAAACAGTACAAAGAAAGCTATCTTAATGGGTACAAGGAGAGGCAAAGCTCAACTTTCGATCATTCAACTATCACCAACGCAACGACTGGGGCTGGTTCGCCGGGTAGCCTAGCTCGAGAGAAATCGAGTAATTTCTAGTATAAATGTCACAGAGGCGGTGAGATTGAACAATCAGAAAAAAAAAAAATAGTGCCTGGAATGTGGTTGGAATCACCAAGATTTTGCAGGATGAGGCAGTTGCAGTTCTGGAGGAAGCAGATATCATTTGTCTTCAAGAGACATGGGCACTCACACCCACACAGCTACAGGGGTATGCGGAATATCGCAGGTCCGCAAGAAGGCACACCTATTTGGGAGACGTTCTAGAGGTATAACAATTGATATCATGCATTCTTTCAAACTCTCCATCTCAGAAATAAACACAAATTCGGAAATGCTGAAAGGTGGAATTCTGAAGGGCCTCATCTGTAACAGAGGCAACTAGTGGATGCTAATCATCAACATCTACTTCAACTACCTGGGTAGTAACACATGGGAAAAAATAGAAAATGTGATCGGCCACCTGGAAAATCTAATCAGCACCCATACAAATAATCCTACTGGGTAATTTCAATATGGACTACCTGGGAGAGGACAGCACAAGCTTGACGGGGGGTTGCCTAGTAATACAACCCAGAAATGTAATGTTATCTTACAGACATATAGCTTGGAGTCGGTACAGAGAACAAGAAAAAGGATCAAACCCATGCAAACCTATTCACACACTTTCAATAATCAAACTACAATTCACTATATATTCCTGAGCCAGAGTCTGAGCAAAGCTGTGGTGAATTTCAAAGTTCTCCAATGGTCATAGAGCGACCATGCCTTCCTGACGGTGCAGTTAACCTCACAAGGAGGGAGCCGCAAATCATACTAGCACTGGGAAAAACAAACAGCGAAGAACATTACAAACTCCAGCATAGGTTAAAATGGTCACCCAAATCTGTAATAAGGACAGAGGGATGGAAGACCAAATAGGAAGGCTAGGGAAACATGTGACAAAAGTCAGACATCATCAAGGGTTGGACCCCAGTGAGCATGGAACTACAATCGCTCCTGCAAGGGAATAGCCCAAACAAAAGCAAGAAGGTAGCGAACTACATGCTGGGATATTTGCCAGAGATTAAAACAAACATTCAGAAATTAAGGGTGGCATTAAGAGCAAACAATAACTCAAAAGCAATCATCTAGGGGCAGGAGCTAGCAACAGCAGCAAAGAAACATAGGCAGCTTGTATGGGAGAATAAAAGAAAAACTCATGAGGCAGAGTGGATAACAATTTTTGACCTACTAGCAGCCAATAAGCACCAATAATGTCGGCAGTGTGTCAGCACCTTATGCCATGGGAAAAGCAAAAGGGGTACTCAGTACCAGCGGAGAACTGGGTAACTCAAGTTATGACCCTCTACATAGAGCCCCGGAATAGCCCCCCAATCCAAAAATAAGTTCTGTGTCCTTTAATAAAGCAACTTAAGCCAACATTGTGACAACAACCGCAAGGATGGAACACCGAGCATCAAATGACCAGGTGGTGATTAATGTCTTCAAGAACATCAGAAAGGACTTCACTCCCAGATCAAATGACTCGCCTGTGTCATTATTTAGAGAAGATCCTTGGTTTTGGGCTTCAGTTCTCGCCCGGCTGAATGCCGAATGCAAACTAAACAGATACGTCCTGTACTCATGGAGGGGCTTCCTACTCCAGCCGATTTTTAAGAAGGATGATAAAACTGATCTCAGAAATTATAGGCTAATAGCACTGTTGGACGTTGCGGGGAAAGCGTACGCCAGCACATTACAGCATGAGCTAGCTAAATGGACATCCAATGAGGGCCTGCTGCCCTCTTACCAAACAGGATTCGGAGCGGGAGGATCAACCGTAGAAAGCATAGTGGCCCTCTCCTACACAGACCGTCAAGCTGTCACACAACACCTTGCCTGGCCTCGCATACTTCATTGACTACTCTTCAGCCTTTGATGAAGTAGTCCGGAACCTACTTTGGCAGAAGCTTGCAAGGTGGGATATCTGTTCCAAGCTACTGAGAGCCAATATGTCACCATTACACGAGGACTTGGGTCAGGGTTAAGCTCTCTGGAGATGTAGTAACCACATAATTCACAACGAACCGATGCCTAAAACAGGGCTGCGTGCTCACCACAATTTAATCTATACACAGCAGACCTGGGCAGGGCACTAATTGATGAAAACGTAGCCACCCCGAGGAGATCGGAGAAAGTAAAATCCATTTTATGCAATATTCAGATGACTTAGTGGTCCTAGATCACATTAAAGCCAGACGCCAGTAGGCCATGTATATATACAATGTAAAAAACAAACTCATTCCTAATGCAAGTAAAACGAAAATTGTGGTCCTCGGATGTTATCCGAAACAACGGTCAAGAAATGGTGGCTGGGATTATAGAGGCTTGACTGTGTACAGAGTGGGGCATGGCTTTGTGAAACAGGAAACCCGATCCTACACTGAAAAATGAAGAGCAAAGGAAAGATGGTTATCCACGCGCTCCACAAAATAAGCAACAAGCTTGATAGCCCAACGACTACGGCCATTAGGAGGGTGATTAGGGCAAAACTCCAGCCCTGGGTTAATTACGCCCAACAAGCCCTTCTGGATACACTGGCAGTCAAACTCGACAAGCTCCCATGCATGGGACATCTTGATTAGACTCCTCAACCAAAAACTTGAGTGTATGGCTGCCTTGGCGAAATACCACTATCAGACAATCGCTGCACCAGATAATTCAATGAAGGCAGTTTTAATATACATTTTCACAACAAAGAACAATTCCTGGTCCATCAACCTCAGAATCGTGGAAGAGAAGGTGCTGCTTGTAGTAGATAATGGGGCCCAAAATACCATCAATTAACCAGCTATCAAAGCCGCGATCAAAAAGCAATTGAATCTCTGCCTACGAGTAACGGATATCAAAGCCTTATAGGAGAGGGGCACACATGACTCTATAAAAACAGCCCAAATGACCCAGTCATGCAAATCACACGTTTGCCAGGCACTGGGCAAACGTGGCCCAAAACAAACACTATGGGCAAGATTGGTGCTACTCTCAATAAGATAACTGAATGCCGACTGGAAACCCATTGACAACGTCATACGCTGTAGACTGTGTGACTACAGAAAGGAATCGTTGGTCCACTCACAATGCTGCTGCCCAGCATTGCACCTTATCCGTCACACCTTCCTGAGGCCAATTGTTTTGCATCATGGTATACCATCGAGGATCAAAACCTCCTATTCACATTAAAAACCGTGAATGAGAAGGCCAAATTTGGAAAAAGTTGTACACTAAGGCCCATATTTATACTTTTTCAATTCAAAACTGTGCTAACGCAGTTTTGCATGAAAAAGTTTACCACCGGATAGCACCATTCCAAGACGCTGGTTGGGCGTCTTATTTATGGAATTGTGCAATCCGGCTCAAAGGGTGGGCTAACGTCATGGAAAATGACGTTAGCCGGGTGGGGTGGTGGTATGGGAAAAGGGGGTTTTGCACCAAAAAAATGACGGTGGGCTGGTCAGAGTAAAAAACAGATGACTCTAACCAGCCTAGTGTCATTTCATGATGCTAAACCTACCATACCACATGACTACTGTCTTATAAAAGACAGGAGTCATGTCCACCACCCCAATGACCAGCACTGGGGACAAGGGTCCTCTGGGCATGACCATTGCACCCAGTGCCATGTATGGGGACCATTTCAGGGCCCCCAATGGCACTTTAAAAAAAATCTAAAATACTTATCTCTACTCACCTATACTTACCTGGGATGGGGTCCCCCATCCCCTGGTGTCCCTCTGGTGTGGATGGGGGTGTCCGTTGGGCGGGCACCTGTGGACTAACTTCATGGTGTTCCACCATAGAAATAGGCCCACAGGTCCCCTAATGCCCTGACTCAGGCGTTAAATAATGGTGCTAAGCAAGCTTAACGCCATTATTTAGGCCTGCCTCCCTCCCGTGCACCATTTTTGCACTGGAGGTTAAATAAGGAGCCTGGGCCTAAGAGTAATTTTTTGCCCACGAACGCCTACCTTGTATCTCAATGACGCAAGGTAGTGTCCTGCTAACAAAAAATGACTTTAACTCCAAAACTTTGGCGCTAGACGGGTCTAGCACCAAAGTATAAATTTGAACTTAAGTTTGCACTGAATTAGCATTAAAAAATTACGCTAATTCAGGGCAAACAGAGTATAAATATGCCCCCAAACATGGAAACTTTAAAGGGCCATTTGCTGGAAACACATGCGTGCCACAGTAGGGAGTAGCCCAGTGCCCAATAAAATTCAGTTTCAGCAAGTAAGAGCTACTTTAGCGCAACTGTGTTAAGCAACGAAATGTCTTGCTTGTATGCAATGAAACATTTTTATTATATGTGCATGAATGATTTTTTTAAATCGTGTTTTTATGTACATTGTGAACAATAGTATGCAATCTTGACACATTTTGTAATGGTTTTAAGTAATCACACAATAAAGAATCAATCGATCAATCATCTTGGAGTGAGGCTGTAACCAATCTGCGCTGCCAAATCTAGCACATCCTACAGGTGGCTGTCAATTGGGGAGCCAAAAACTGAACTAAAAAGTAAAGGTGTTTTTAATGTTCATCTTTATAAAGCTGGGAGACAAAAAAAAGTGAACTGATCGATGTTCAGTTTCACTGTTGTATCTTTGTAAAGCTGCCCATGATACTTACACACCTAAATGTGAAAATTATACTATTGATACTTGCCTTCCTGCATCAGTAAAGTAAAAAAAAAATTGCAATTACTTGCATGTAAAGAACTGAAAGGTCGGGGTGAATGTGCAACAGCTAACACGGGGTAACTAGAGTTTGAAAATGCTACAGAGCTCGTAGGATACTTCATGTCAGTCTGTTAACCTTGTGTAATCATTGTTTTGCAGTACATTTTGGTAATTAAAATTTTGCAATTTAAAGGATTGACTAAAGCTGAAAGTACAATGGAAGTGCAAAGGAATGAACAGTACAGTATGAAGTACTCGGGTACAAGTTATCCTGGTGTTGCCTGCATTGCACGTGCTGTGACTGAATGAGGCATCTTTGCTCTCTGTTTAAGCATCAGTCTTGGGTGTAAACAAGCTTACACTGCTGCAGCTCTTTGCAATGTAGTTGTCTGATTTTGAGTGACGCACGGTCTGTTGATACCAGCGCTGTCTGTGAGAGAATCCTGATACATGCTGCCTTCTGTTTACTGAAGCATCACTCACAGGACTGCAAAAGAGAAGTCTTTGCTCCATGCCAATTCAGATATTGGTCTCTTTGTTCATACTGGAAATTACTATCAATTATGTCTCAAGCACGTCATTTAGAAGTCACCAGGGGTCGCAGCTTCGACCTCTGAGTTGCCCATTGCGACCCCTAGCTCTTCCTTTGCGATCCTGGCCTCAGAGGTAAAAACAATCAGTGCCTGGAACACAAGGCAGCTCGTCCTAATGGACGATTTTCTATCAATTTTCTTATTACACAAATAGTGAATAATGATATTCAATAGTAGTGTAATACAAACTTGAGTGCATCTAGCTGCAATATGACTGTCTAGCATCTTAGGGAAGTAAAAAATACTTTTAAATGAATGTTATATGTGTGCTTATGGTTAAGTGTGTGTTTATGTGAGAGTGTGTGAAGGTGTGTGTACATCTAAGCATGTGTGTGAGTGAAAGTAAAGATCGAATGGCATGTGATATCACTTACGCTACCCCTGGTATTTTGGTGAATTGACGTTAAAGGATGTACAACTAAAAGTATAGCAACCCTTTCAAAAGCACTGACAATTTTGAATTAAAAGAGTACCAGATCTGAAGAGAAATAGAGGAACTGTTCCATTACTAATATATCACCTTACCCCAAAAGCTATGGTACTCTCAGTTTAAAAACTTAGGGCAGTTTAGAAGCCCTTTGTTCCACCTTCCTCCACATTAGTATCATTTTTCTGATGCTAATGTGGCGTTAGGTTGACAAAAATGCCACACAATATTTACAAAGTGGCACAATGCATGCTTTGCGCCATTTTGTAAACCCATGCACCACATTGTGCCTGTGCCAGTCATAATGCAAGCAAGGGGGGCGTTCTGACATTAGGAGACCCAAACAAATGGCGCAGTGGAATCTATGAGATTTCATTGAGCCATTTTTCGTGTCATTTTTAACGCCTGCCTAAGGCAGGCTTTAAAGTGAGGCTCCCATTGTTTTCAATGGCCTCCTTTCACTTTGTAGGCTTAGCGTCAACATTTTTGGAGCTAATCCTGCAAAGCGCCAAACTAGCATCAACATTTTTGATGCTAGTTCCCTAACATGTGCCATGGTGCGCCGTATCATAAATATGGCACACACATGGTGACGTTAGGGGTGCACAAGAAAGGTGGCGCAGCAATACATGATGTGCCACTTTTCATAAATATGCCCCTTAGTATCCATGCTGAGTAATTCTGATAGTGTATTATCATATGTCTAGCATCCATTTTCAAAAGTGCCAGGCTTGTCCTGTTTGTGTTGTAGCAGCACTCCTCTGTTGTGAAAGTTGCTGTACTGTACTGCTTTGTTTGAGTAGGACAGAACAGAATAGCACAATATCTACTAAGATATGGTGGTGTTTTCCACTCTCCTTGCACTGGTTCACTTTGGCTTGTGTGCACCAATGAATCCATCCTTGTGTCATACTGCAAGGGTGGGTGTGTTCTGTAAGGAATACATTTGGTGCTGGAAGATAAACTTCAGTACAAAATGTTTTAACACTTATCCTGCTTGGTGTGTGTGCTGTGCAATGCAGTATGCATACAAAGTAGGAAAAACAAGAAGAAATTAAACATTTCTTCTTGTTACACCTAGTTCCAGGCACAAATCCCTGTCTACTAATGTTTGTAAATAGAGGTTTGTGTAGAAATGTGTGGGTTGTTGCATGGGAACTACAATGTAGCACTCATTCAATGCAATTTTGATGCAAAGTAATGCCAAGCAGTGCATATCACAACTTTGTGTTACTTTGGGAAACTATTTGTTGGCTAGTAAATCCCAACATAACAATTTGCATCAGGTTTGTGTTACAGAAGTAACACAAACCCCGTGCAAACCAATAGTAATTTGGGGTCTAAGGGTCTGATGTGTAATAGGATTGCGTTGCCCTTGCATCATGCACGGTGGCAGATGGACAATGCAATCCTCACGTCATTTTAACAAGCCACGCAAGGCCACCTTAGTAAATCTGGAGTAACGCAAGTTGCCACCTTGCGTTAATCTGCCCCACTAAGGCGTTATATGGGTGGAACATGGGCGAGTTCATGCATCTACCTATGTATTTTGGCGCACTTTCCGATTTACCAAGACTTATCAACCTGGTAATGCGTCAAAAATGTACACCTTCCCGATAGAAGTGCAACAAGGAGAAATATCTTTATTTCTCCTTATTGTTTATTCTTTCTTAGTGTGCAGCATTCTGAGGGAAAACCTTCTTAGGATTGTTTTTGTGCAGAAAGGTGTCCCCTACTTCACAAAAACAATCCTGCCTGGAACTCAGGCGCCCTTGGAACATGATGCAAGGGAACCTGCTTTGGTGCTGAGCAACTACAAGTGTGTCAGCACAAGGAGAGAGCAGAAATTTGCGTGTTTTGATAAATATTACTCACTCCTACCCTCTCCACTTGCAGTGCAGCACAGCAAGTTGTCTTGCGTTGTGTTGTCTCAAATTTTGAAATATCTGGCATTAACGGCCTTATTTAGCTCTGGGCAGAGATCTGATTTAGATCTTGGCGGAGGGGAGTGCTCGTCACAAACATATTACGATCCCATTATACTCTATGAGGATCGTAATACAGCGGTCGGGATATACTTCAGCGAGGGATGTAAAAAATGGAAATATGAATCCTCTTTGTGCAAATATCTGCATTTGGTGTAGCTTGGATGGTATTTGAATTAAAACGTTAGTGATATACTTACACACTTTAGCACGTGACCCCTTTAGACAGTGTGGGGACCACCAAGGTGAAATCTGAACGGATTTTTCTGAGCAGACTGATATTTTGTTTTACTTCAGAAATTTTTATTGCCGATGTTTCTTTATGCGACTGAAATGCGTAATGTACATAAAAATAAACTGAAGCACGAGATCTAACGAGTGAGCCGGGGTTTGCCAAAAATGTTTTTGTACGTTTTAATTCACAATACTGGTCAAAGAATGTACTTTGGTCTATGGTGCCCTCTAGCGTCAATGCTGTAGAACTCCTCTGCAAAGTTGATTGAAACTGAAAATCTTGTACGAACCTCTTGAGCTTGAGATTTTTGCTCGTTAGCGGGATTTTACCTTGCTAATGGCTCTCGCGCATTTCATGTGGCAAAACATTTTTACAGGTTATGCGCTTTACCCATTGCTGAATGAAATGTATTCGGCACAGGTAAAGTGTTCCTGATAAGTCTTTGTTGCGACCTACAGTACGTGGACCCCTTTCAGAGTAAAAAAGTTTGCAAAACGTTTCTAAGGCCAAGGGGCCGGATCTACCAATGGCTTGCCTTGCCCTCCCATCACGAAAAATGATGCAAGGGCAACACAACCTCTTAAGTGGTATTTACTATGCCACACAGAGCCACCTTGCGTGGCTCTGGTGGTATAGTACATTTCGAGTAACGCACCACAGTGCAAGTCACTGCTCTGCATTACTCTGCCTGGGAAGGAGTTCCAGCATGCCACACCTTATGAACCCTCCTGAAGGACATCACCAGTTTAGTTCTTTATCACTTTCCCTAGTCAGGCCCCATAGGTATACAGGGAGAAGTTAACTTGTAGTCACTCATTATTCAAAGGTCCAGACCCACTGCAAAAGCTAAGGCTCTCCCTGTTTCCTGCATCTACAAGAGATCAGACTCGTGTCCCTCGAATTCCACTTCTGGATCAGAAAAAGGGCCTCTTTTGACACAGTAGCCCCCACCTTTTCCCTGGAAAATCATGTGGTTTCAAACTGTAAGTGCCAGAGTCTCCTGCTAAAAAGGTTCCCAGGGCCAGATCTATTTCCCCACAACTGTACTATGTATGGGCACTTCAGCCACCCTTGTAAGTCCATAGTAAATGGTACCCCTGGTACCTAGGCATGGATACTGAAGAGGGTCCCCAGAGCTGCAGCACCATTTGTGCCATTCTGAGAGGACTCACACCAGCCTCTTGCAGACTGTCATTGCAAGTGCATGATAAGGTGTATTTAAAAGTGGTAAATTCGAAATGGCACTCGCCAATAGAGCCCTGTCCACTAACACTGCATGCACTATAGGTAAGTCAGCCCTCTGGCTGGCCTTACAGTCCTAAGACAGGGTGCATTACAATGCATGTGAGGGCATATGTTTGCATTAACAAATATGCCCCTACTGTGTCTTCACAAAACATTAAGACAGTAAGGCCCATATCTCTACAATATTCTGCCAAAGAGGACCTCTGTGTGCTGAAAAAATGGTCTCAAGATGTAATGTTGTATGTAACCTGACTTTGTCATCTGGCAGTGAAAATCCAATGGGTCTATTGTACCTTGCTAGCACTGTTTCAGAGAGGTCTCAAAGATGAGATCAAGGATGAATTTGTCCACATGCTGTGTCCTGTGTCCCTCAAAAAAGCCATGGAAACTGCTCTTCACATTGAGCATAGGTTAAATGAGAGTAGGGAGGAAAATAAAGACAGGGCTTTTCCAAGGACTATTCTACCTTGTATTACTGAGGAGGCCAAGAGTGCTGTAGTGAAACCTATGCAGATAGATTCTGCTAGAGATCCTCTCGCTGAAGTACAGAAGCAAAGAGGACAGAAGAATTTATGCATTTATTGGGTAGAAGGTGGTCATTTTGTTCGTCAATATCCAATTCACTCATCCAAGAATTCGGGAAATGCCTTAGTCCAACTCTTTGGTGGAAGGAGAAATTGGGTTCAGTGAGTCTTCCTCAATCGCCAAACTTACAATTTGCCTCTGAGAAGTGTTACCACCTATTCTTACTTCCCATTACTATTCATCTAAGCGAAGGAAGGAAAATTGCACTAATGATGCTGTTAAACTCTGGGGCTACAGGCCTATTTTTTTTATTCTAAATGGGCTTTGGGAAATGAGGTTTCAAGTCACCCTATGTGAAAGTCTGAAACATCCACACAATGGATGGCACCTGAATAACTTCTGGGATGGTAATATAATGTTTGTTGTCCTTGAAGGTCTCAATGTGTAACCAACAAGAAACTTTGCCACTATACATAATATCTTCATATAATCATCCAGTGATTTTGGGGCTCCCTTGGCTGTGCCACCACAACCTGCATATAAACTGGGCAAGACAGAATATATCTCTCAGCTCAGAGTATTGAAATCAGCCTTTTTTCTAGTCCTTGACAACAGGACAGGAAAAAACCCTACTTTCCAATTCTTGTTTATGTTCCATTCCTCAACAGTATAAAAACTTCTTAGATGTTTTTGACCTTTATGAGATTAAATGATTACCACCTCGTTACTCATGCCTAAAATCTGCAGTAGAAGTTCTGTATAGCCATATGTACACTCAATCTGAGATTGAAAGAGATGTTTTAAACAATATTTTGACAAACGTTTAGAACAAAGATTGATTGTATCTACCTCCTTTCTTGCAGGCACCCGACTATTTTTTGTTCCAAAGAAAAACAATGAACTATGGTCCTGTATTAACTCGAGGAAGTTTAATGAGATCACTTTAAAAGATAGATAACATTTTCCTTTAAGTATGGATATTCTGGAGGGCTTTTAACTGTTCGTCAGGCTTGTTCTCAAGGAACCTACTACCTGTTTTGGATAAAGAGTGGGGATGAGTAGAACCACCTTCAGGATGCCAAAGGGACATGTGAATACAGAGTAATGAACTTTAGGGAAAGTAATTCCCCATCAATATTCTAGGGTTTCTTTTTTTCTGATGATTTGAATACTTTTGTCATTGTATATTTAGATCATATCTTTATTTGTTTCTAAATCCTTGATGGAATACGTGAAACATGTTGTGAAGTCCCTAGACATCTTCCGACTAGTCACCTCAACTGTAAGCCAGAAAACACTTTTTAGATGAATGAAGCTGACTACTTGAATTCTGAATATATTTTGACACCTCAGGACATGACTATAGATAAAATGAAATAGCTGCAGTTTTGGACTGGCCTTCTCCATCTTTTGTAAAGAAAACCAATAGCTTCCTGGGAGTTGCCAATTTTTATTATCAATTTATTTGTTAAACATTTTTCTGCTTATGCCTATTAGATCTGTAGAGTCCATAGAAAGAAACAATTTAAGAATGGATTGAAGGTGGCTGCATGCGTGGAGATTGCCTTTCAAGCTCTGAGATCTGCCTCCACTCGTGCTCAAGTTCTCTATCACCCTGACCCCACTAAGAAGTTCTTCATGGATACTGATGCGCCCACTGAGCAATAGGAGCAGTCTTGTTACAACAACAAGGGAGAGATATGAAAGAACACCCTATTTTATTGTATTCTTGTTATATTACTTCAGTAGAACAAAATTACTCTGTGTTAGAGAAAGAACTATTAGCAATGAAGAAAGCATGCACTGAATGGACACATGTACCATTTGGTGCCAGATATGTTTATAAAATAAAAAGGGACCATTGAAGCCTACATGCTTTAAAAGCAATACAGTGTAGAAATGGCTGACAAGCCCAATGGGCATATTTTTTCCCCAAAAGATTGTTAATTAATGATATTCCTGGATCCCAGAGCAGAATTGCTAACGCTCTGTCTCATAGATACCCTGGAGAAAAGGATGTGGAAGAGTCAAACGTCATATCTCCGAAGCACATCATCTCCAGTGTGACAGCCTTCCTGGAAAGGGTTTGTACAGCCAAACAACAATACTTCCTTAATAAAGGAATTGAGAACAAAAAAACTCAACCCTGGATTTCTAAGAATATTTTATATATTTTTTCACAAAACTGTTTTTAGTCTCTTAGAGGCACCATGCAAAACATCTGGTGGCCTACGATTAAGCAAGATGTCAAACTTTATGACAAATCTTGCCCAATACGTGCTCAAATGAAGACTCAACACCAAAAACCTGTGGAATTGTTACAACATATTTCTCCTGCCTAATGTCCTTGGATAGCTGTTGTCAAAGACTTTATTTCTGACATGCCCCCTTCTAAGGGAAAAACAACTATTATGGTAATCAATGATACATTTTTCAAATATCATATTTTTCTACATTTTCTAACTTGCCCAGAACAAAGTAGATGGCCCAATTGTTTTTATTCAGGACATATCCAGGCTACATGGAATTCTAAAGACTGTCCTCTCATATCAGGGTCCAGATTTTTTCCCTCAAATCTGGAAGATCCTCTGTTCTATGTTTGGAACTTGTAGAGCTCTGTCCTCTTGGTCCCATCCTTAGACTAACAGGGTTAAAGGGAGGTTACAACTAACCAAACGTTGGAGCAATAACCATATGCAGAATTTGCTTCCAATAGTACTGTTCATAGTGCCATTAGGGCAATTGCTCTTTTACAATACAGGGTGTTAGACCAGTCAGCCATAGATTGGTATCCTAAACTTTTTGCCTTCACCTTTCATACTTTTGCTGATCTTATTTTTGTTGGCCTTAGGACTCTGTACACTTTACCACTGCTAACCAGTGCTAACGTGCTTGTGCTCTCTCCTCTAAGCATGGTAGAATTGGCTTATACCTAACTAGCACATTTAATTTACTTGTAAGTCCCTAGTAAGTGGTACTTTATGTACCCAGGGCCTGCAAATTAAATGCTACTAGTGGGCCTGCAACACATATTGTGCGACCCACTCAATTAGCTCTTTAACCATGTTTTAGGCCTGCCATTGCAGTCTGTGTGTGCTGTTTTAAACTGCAATTTCAACTTGGCAAAATAAACTTTTTGCCAGGCCCTAATGTATGACTTGAAAAGTTCACAGGGCAGGGTGAAATTAATTTGAAAGGTTGGGCATGTACCTTTACGTTTTACATGTCCTGATAGTGAAACACTCTTAAATTCAGTTTTCATTACTGCAAGGCCTACCTCGCCTATAGGATAACATTGGGTTACTTTATTACATTTTATAAGTAAGGTAAGCAGCTTTTGGTGCCTAAAGAATTGTAACTAAAAGCCCCCTTTAGTGGGAAAGTCAGATTTGTAGTTGCAATTCTGAAGATATCACTTTTAGAAAATTGACATTTTCTTGTCCTAACGATTTGGTCTCTGCAGCATGTATTTGGGTCACATGGCTAGGTATAGCTAGCAGTTGAGCTTTGTGTTTTGCTCCAAGGCAATGAGACAAATGGCATAGGTGTTGGAAGAGTGGGCCATCTCTGGCTTGAAGAGAGGGCACAGATGCACATCACAGAGGTCCTGTCTAATCACTCTCACAAAGGTTTTACCACTAGTCTTTTGTGTCACCAGACAATCTGGGGCCATGACAGAGATTAATGGGATGCCTGAGACCTCAAGGGGTGGAAGACTCTTGAAAGCCACTAGAAACATCATCTACTTCAAAATGGGCACTGGGTATACATTTTGGACCTCAGACCCCAACTCTTCAGTATACATCTGGAAGACTCAGAAGAACTGTTGTGATGCTTTGCTGTAAAAAGGACTGTCAATCTGCTGCCCGCTGTGCTGCCCTGCTGCCCTCCTGCCTGAGTGAGAAGGACTGGAGCTGCCTCTTGAACCTAGGACCACCAGATGGACACCAAGGGCTAGTTGGCTGGCATCATGAGAAGGCTACAACCACCTTAAGCCCAGCTGCTGGACTCTGCCTGCTTTGAGGTCTACCTCTTAAGTGGTGCCACCCTAGTCCTGGGCCCTTGAAAGTGGACCTGGAAGTGGGCCTAAAGGTGCCAGCTCAACAGTGGTGCCAGCATAACTGACGCATCGCCTCCCAGATACTCCACATCGGGGCCACTACGCAGCATGTTGCATCACCAAACTCCGCAACAGAACTACTGTGCAACACATAACTTTCCATTGCAGCCTCCTCTGAAGTGCTGCTGTGTGATGCATTGTCGAAGCAGGTCTTCACATTGCAAGCACTTCATCGACAGCATCCTTAACAATGACGAAGGACTCCGCTTGGCAAGTCCAGCAGCTTCTTTGGAATCAGCTGTGCACAAAGCATATTTGACGCAGGACTTCGCATCGCAAGTCCCTCACTAGTGGCATGCTCGACGATGACACAGGACCTCAAATCACAGCCCTGCAGCTTTCTGGAACCACTGCTGTGCAATGCATCTCCTCTCAAGGACCTGGCATCATCCCGGCTGAATGACACATGCTAAATGCAGGACCTCGCAACACTCTGCAACCAGGATTTAAGGTACTCTTGTTTAGTGGGGCAAACTGGGTCCCGGTAGCCGGACCGTGTTCCATGACAGTATGCCTGAACTTCTTACTTTGTCCCTGTCTGCTGCAACCAGACAACCACAGTTGGTGCTTTGTACTTTTTGGGGCTATTTTCATTTAAACCTTAAAATTGGATGTCTTTGATTCTATTGGCCCTCATTACAACCCTGGCGGTCAGTGATAAAGTGGCGGTAATACAGCCAACAGGCTGGCGGTAATTACCACCAAATTATGACCATGGCGGTTAGAACTCCCATACACAGCCACTTTACCACACCGACTGCCAGGGCGGAAACAACATGCACCATGGCAGTAGCGGCCTACAGCCAGGCAGAAGTCAATGTTCCACTCACCGTATAATGACAACCCAATCTGCCACCTTTTCTGGGGTGGTACCAATGACATCAAAAGCCTGGTGGAAACAGAACACAGAAGGGAAAGGACTCCCCTTTGGAGACACATGGAACAACCACGCCACCATAGAGCCTGAACTTCAGATCTTCCCAATGATATTCTATGTCCTGCTCCACCACGAACACCAACGACGGCGAAAACGACCACGGTGATTACAGCCGCCTAGCACACAGGGGAGAGAGAGAGGAAAAAGAGTGTGACACACACACACGCACAACACACACCCCCACCCCCAACACCATACACACAATCAGATGCAGTAATAAAACATATTTACCCCGTACCACTCAGGAATAATGCAAGGACAATAGGAATAGATGAAAGTGAGTGTAATAATATAAATACAGTAGAAATAAGAACATTCAATCTAATGGTATGTACATATGCACAGTTCAATGAACACTACCCAGTCCTCAATGTACGTGGGACACAGGGCCACATGACAAAGTCCAAGGCCCCACTAGTCTCCTGCAGAAACACAGAGAGACCAGTGCAGGGGCATCAGTTGGAAAATAGTCAGGCACCTCAGGGGGAGGGGGAACAGGGGGCACCTCAGCCGGCAGATGGAACAACACCACTGGTCCTGGAGGGGGTAACATGCCCTGCGCTTGGTCCTGGGGAGTGCAAGGCCACAGTCTCTCAAGTGGGTGTCATAGCCACTGGTTCTGGAGGGGGCATCATGCCCTGAGCTCTTGTTCCTGGGGAGGATGGGGTGAGTGGGTGTCATACCTATGGGGCATTGTGCCCTGTGCTCTTGTTCCTGTGGAGGATGGGGTGAGTGGGTGTCATACCCACTGGTTCTGGAGGTGGCATCATGCCTTGTGCTTCAGACCCTGAGGAGTGCAAGGTCACAGTCTCTCAAGTGGGTGTCATTCCCACAGGATTTGCAGGGGGCAGGTGGCACAACAGCCCATAGAGGCAGGATTACAGACAGTCCGCCGGAGGTGACGGCTGCTCAGTGGTGGTGCTGCTGCTGGTGGTGGTGGGGGGGGGTAGCTCCAGCCCATCCCTTGCAACCTCGGATGGCTGCCCAATGCTGGTGGTGGTGGTGGTGCTGCTGCTGGTGGTGGGGGGAGGCTCCAGCCCATCCCCTGCAGCCTCGGCCGGCCGCCCACTGCTGCTGGTGGTGCTGCTGCTGGTGGGGGGAGGCTCACGCCCATCCCCTGCATCCTCTGACGGCTGCACAACCACGGTTGGTGGTGGTGGCTCCGACTTTGTCTCTGCACCATGCCTCTTGTCCTTCTGGCCTTCTGGTGCAGGCCCCTTGCCCTTCCTGGCAGCAGCTGGGGATGGCTCCTTGACCTCTTGACAGCAGCTGGGGATGGCTCCATGCTCTTCTTGGCAGCAGCTGGGGATCGCTCCTTGCCCTTCAGGGCAGCAGCTGGGGCTGGCACCTTGACCTTCCGGGCAGTAGCTGGGGTTGGCACCTTGCCCTTCAGAGCAGCAGCTAGGGATGGCTCCTTGCCCTTCCGGGCAGCACTTGGGGCAGGCACCCTTTCCTTGAAGCTGCCTGGTGCCCTAGATTCTTTCCCACCACGAGTGGGTGTGGAGAATACTGGGCCCATGGACTGGTTGGCTGAGGTGCTTGCCTGGGTTTTTGCCACCCTGGCCAGATGTGAAGGATGGGGGTAGGGGTAGGGAAGAGGTCAATAGTGGAGAGGAAAAGCTGCTTGGGGACATTGGGGCAGGAAGAGGGAGAAGGTTTGGGAGTGGAGAAAGAGGGAGTGGTTGTGGGAGGTGTCTGTCTGCTGTGTTTGGGTGCAAGTGCATGGGCTGGATGCTGTTGTGAGGTGGATAGCAGTTGGGTGTCTGAGTGTTTGCATTTGTGTACCTTGGAAGGCGGGGACAGACACAGTGGGAGAGGACACAGAGGACGTGTGCATGGCTGTTGTGGTGGTGTCTGCCAGTGAGGTGTGTGTTCTGCTAGGTGTGCTGATGATGCTGGTAGTGGATGATGGTGTACTGCATGCAGGTGTGAGTGTAGACGCAATTGGGAGGGAAGTGGAGGAGGAGAGGGACACAGTGGAGGCAGTGGATGTTGGTATGTCTGCATCTGCACGGTGTTTGTGTGAGTGCCTGTGGGATGATGTGTTGTGCTTGAGTTTGCCTTTGCCACTCTTGTGTGTAGTCCTGTGTGCATACTCGTTTGCCTGTGTGCTTGGGATAGGTTGGGGTTAAGGGGAATGGGATTGGGAAGAGGAAGTTGGAGGGGGGAGAGTGGAAACAGGGACAGTGGCTGCCATCAGAGAGGAGGCCAGAGCCTGGATTGATCTCTGTTGGGCTGCCAAGCCAGTGTGAATGCCCTCCAGGAATGCATTGGACTGTTGCATTTGGGCTGCCAGCCCCTGGATGGCATTCACAATGGTTGACTGCCCTACAGAGATGGATCTCAGGAGGTCAATAGCCTCCTCACTCAGGGCAGCAGGGCTCGCTGGGGCATGGCCTGAGGTGGCTGGGGGGAAGGAGATGCCCACCCTCCTGCGTGAACGGGCATGGGCAACTCAGTGAGGGGCTGCTGGGAGGGCAGTGCTGGTATGGGGGTGGCGGCTATACTTGTAGCTGGGGTGGGCACAGAGGTGTCTGCCTCCACCAGGGTACTTCCTTTGGAGAAGGTATCTGTGTCCGAACTGTCCCCTCCAGTCTCCGCCGTGGGGCTCCCCTCACCCTCCCTTCCACTGGTGCCCTCAGCGTCAGTGGACTTTGCCTAGTGGCTCCTGTGGGATGCAGCTCCCTCCGTCACCGGTGCCTCTGCTCCCTCGGCAGATGATGCTAATGCACATAAGGACAGGATGACAAAACAAAAAGGGGGGAGAGAGACAAAGGACACACTGGGTCAATGGCTGCACCAACACCACCGTTGGCATACACACCACGCTCACACACAGGGAACAGGCATATGCACTATGCAATGCACTCCAAGTAATAATGCCAGCCACCAGGGCATGGGGAGGGGCACATACCACCAACTGCAGCACCCTTGGACCCACACAGCCCTGCCCAGTAGTGGATGCCTACAAGCTAGGTAGCAGGAATATCACTTCAGAACCCTGCACAACATGGGACCAACTTTGCAATGTGAGGCCTGGCCTAGGGGCACCCACTGACACACATCCCCCACCCAGGTACCCCACTACCATGCGTAAGTTGTGATGAAGGGAACTGTACTCACCCCCTTGCGGCTGCTGTGATGCCCTCAAGCGCCCATCCAGCTCCGGATAGGCCACCGCCAGTATGCGGGCCATCAGGGGGGTCAGGGTTCGACGGCACCCCTTCCTCGTTGGGAGGCCATCCCCAGCTGGGCCTCCACCGTCTTCTGTGCCCAGCATCTCAGGTCCTCCCACCGTTTCTGACAGTGGGTGCTCCACCTGCCGTAGACCCCCAGGGTCCGCACATCCTTGGCGATGGTATGCCATATACCCTTCTTTTGATGGGTGCTGACCTGCAGAGAAATACACACAGGAAAAGGTATTAGTCAGACCGTCCTGCCTGTTACACGTATGGCCCACCATACCCCTTCCCATCGCTATTTGCACACACAGGGCCCAGCACACAAGCTGCACGCCGCCCAGGGGCCATCCACCAACCCCCCCCACATGAGGCCTTCACACACACTACTCTGCATTCATACCCCATGCATCGTGCTCACACTGTACTCACCTGTTGGTCTGGAGGCCCATACAGCAGTCCGTACTGGGGTAGGACCCCATCCACCAGTCTCTCCAACTCCGCCGACCTGAATGCAGGGGCCCTTTCCCCAGTCACACGAGCCATGGTAGGTTCCAGACACAGGTCACAGCAGCACATGCAGTGTAGGTCCTCTCCTATTGAAGGTCAGGTAGCAAGTAAGTGCTCAGATAGAAAATGGTGGTCAAGTCCACGGCGGTGCATGCCATTGGCCACTGTTCCCCATAGGGGCCAATATTATCCAGTGAGGTGTTGCACAGCTGTTTCCGACTGCCTCCCGCAATGGTGCATAACATCAGCGGAATTACCTCGCTTCCACCTGTCCCTCCACACAGGACAGGTGGATGCCATTTCAGGGGGGGTAGCAGGCCCTGGATAATAACTGCGTCACAGTTCACAATTGGACATACAGGACAAATGCCACTTATACATTAAAAAAGTAACATCATGCATTGTACTGGTGTGGCTATGATGTACAGTTTGCGACTGGCTCCTTACTCTTTTGCCCCATATATTGTTACCACTGCGGATGAATAGGAGATGGAGACATATACCCATGTACTGACCCCTGATGGACTTCGCAACAACGGAGGACAGGCACATTATGCTATAGACTTGACAGGGCCACAATCACCGAGCTGTGTGCCCAATAGGAGTCTGACCTAATATCTGCTATCTGTCACCCCACTGGGATCCCCCCCTCTTGTGCAAGTCCTATATGTGCTCCATTTCTTGGCAACTGGTTCTTTCCAAGTGACAGTGGGCTTGGCAGAAGGAATTTTACAGCCAATGTTCTCAATAGTGCTGACCAGAGTGTTGTCTGACCTGATTAAACACATATGAAGCTACATTGTTTCCCCCCAGGAGGGGGATTTGGCCACAGTGAAGGCTGACTTCTATGAAATGGGACATATCCCCAATATCATTGGGGCAATTGATGGAACACATATTGCATTTGTCCCCCCCCCCCCCAGCAAAATGAACAGGTGTTCAGAAATCGAAAGAGTTTTCACTCCATGAATGTCCAGATGATGTGCCTGGTGGACCAGCACATCTCCCAAGTCAATGCTAAGTATCCTAGGTTGATGCATGATGCCTTTATCCTGAGGAATAGCAGCATCCCAAATGTGATGGGCAAACTACAGTGGCACAGGGTGTGGCTAATAGGTGAGCCCTGGTTCCCACCCAGTGGATGTTGGTGTATGGGTATGGTGTGGGCCATATGGGATAGTGTGTGGCTAAATGTTGTCCCTCGATATTTGCAGGTGACTCTGGTTACCCCAACCTATCATGGCTACTGACCCCTGTGAGGAACCCCAGGACAAGGGCAGAAGAACGTTACAATGAGGCATATGGGCGTACAAGAAGGATTATCAAATGTACCTTTGGCCTCCTAAAGGCCAGGCTTCGGTGCCTCCATCTAACAGGTGGATCCCTGTGCTACTCACCCAAGAAGGTCTGCCAGATAATCGCGGCATGCTGAATGTTGCACATCCTTGCCTTGAGACTCCAAGGCCTTTTCTGCAGGAGGAGGAGGCTGGAGATGGCTGTGTGGCAGAAGTGGACCCTGTGGACAGTGAGGATGAAGAGGCAGAGGATGAGGATAAGGACAACAGAACAGCAGTGATTCGACAATACTTCCACTGACACACAGGTAAGACAGTGTTATTTCATATTTCATTGACATTTTTTGTTTATCTTTGTCACTGGCATGCTGTTATTTTCCACTTCTATGCCCACTCACTGTACCCTTTGGCAACTCATTTTTCAGATGTTGGTGCCCCACTATCACTTCTGGTGTGATCAATGCAGCCAACTACAGGTCTTTCCTATGTGAACATTACTGTACTGTTGAATTGCAATGTATGAACCTGGTTAAACAAATACATACTTAAATCATTTGACATACTCCATACTTGTATTTATTCAAAGGGCATTTATTGGAGTGCTAAGGAGGAGTGTGACAAGTGCATTGGGATGGGGTGATGATGGAGGAAAGTCCAGGGTATAGTTCGAGTCGGTAGCACAGGTGCATTGTCCATGGGGACATAGGAAGGGGAGCAATGGCAGTTCTAGGTGGACAGGGTGACAGAGTGGGACAGAAGGGTGATAATCAGGAGAGTCTCATTTCCTGGTGGGGGTCTTGGCAATAGTCTCTGGCTTCTGCCTGGATCGCAGGGAACATTTGTGGGTGATTAACCTTCTGCAGGGGGAGGGGTGCTGGTGGCCTGCTGGTCCTATGGTGGGGCCTCCTGTCCACTAAGAGGCAGCGGAGGTGGAAGGCAGTTCGGATGTCTGGCTAGTGTCAGGGGCCCGCTGTTGTGAGACTGCCTCCCTCATAATGGTGGCCATGTCTGTCAGCACCCCTGCTATGGAGACCAGGTTGGTGCTAATGGCCTGCAAGTCCTGTCCCTCCTGCAGCCACCTGTTCTCCTGCACATTGGCCAGGATCTGGCCCAGGGTGTCCTGGGAATGTTGATATGCTCCAAGGATCTCGGTGAGTGCCTCCTGGAGAGTCGGTTCCCTGGGCCAGTCCTCCCACTGGTGCGCAGCAGTCCTCCCAGTGTCCCTGTTGTCCTGTGCCTCTGTCTCCCGAACCGTGTGGCCACTGCCACTGACCCCACTTCCCTGATTGTCTTGGATCTGAGGCGTGGCCTGGGGTCCCGGTATTGGTGGACGCACTGCTGATTGACATGTCCTGGGGACAGAGGTATAGGTAAGCTGGGTGGATGCTGTGGTGGTGTTTCCTGAGGGGGGAGGCTCTGTGGTGGTGTGTGACTGTGCCTGGGTAACCGACTGTCCAGAGGTCCCTGATGGGTCAGGTTGGTCATCCAGATCCAGGTGACCAGAGTCGCTGTCATCACTGTGGGCCTCTTCTGTGGGGGGACTGGATAATACTGGCACCTCTTCTCCGCTCACATTGACTGGGGTACCTGTGGGGATGTAAATGCAGTGTTATTGTTTCTGTGTGTGACATATTGTGCATCAGTGGGTTGCCCTCTTTGGTTATATTCACCCTGGCAGCTTTTACTTGTGTGCGTTGGTATGTGGTGGGCTAGCTGATTCTCTTTAGTGTGCATGCTTTAGTGATAGGTGTCCATGCAGGGCTGCGAATGGTGTCCATGCATTGGTGGTGCATGCAGGCTTGGCATTGGGATGGGTTGGATGTGATAGTGGGGTGTGTGGATGGTGGTGGAGTGATCTGAGTGAGGGTGAGGTTATGTGATGGCATGCAGGTAGAGGGGTGATAGTAATAGAGAGTTGACTTACCAGAGTCCAGTCCTCCTGCTACTCCTGCCAGGCCCTCAGTATGCACGATTGCCAAGACTTGCTCCTCCCATGCTGTTAGTTGTGGGGGAGGAGGTGGGGATCCACCGCCAGTCCTCTGTACAGCGAGTTGGTGTCTTGCTGCTATGGAACGTACCTTCCCCCATAGGTCATTCCACCTCCTCGTGATATCATCCCTTGTTCTTGGGTGCTGTCCAACAGCATTGACCCTGTCCACGATTCACCGCCATAGCTCCATCTTCCTAGCAATGGATTTCTGCTGCACCTGTGCTCCAAATAGCTGTGGCTCTACCCTGATGATTTCCTCCACCATGACCCTTAGCTCCTCCTCTGAGAATTTGGTGTGTCTTTGTGGTGCCATGGGTGTTGTGAGAGTAGTGTGGGTGAGGGTGTGCAGGGTGATGTGATGTAAGGCGCGTGGGTGGTGTATATTTGGCTCTGATCTTGTCTGTGGCCATGGTGTCTGTCTTGTGCCAATGGTTTGTAGTTGTAAAGGGTTGTGGGTACTGTGGGTGGGTGTTTTATAGTGGTGTGTGGGTGTGGTTTGTGTTTGCGTGTCATATGTGTGTAGTTTGAATTGTCCAATGTGGTGTTGTTTTGTTAGTGTGTGTGCATTTTGAGTGCAGTGGTATGTACCGACAATGGTTTACGGCCATTGAATGTCCACCGTGGTGATTCGTGGGTCATAATATTATGGGCATTGTTCTTTTGGCTTAACTGTGTGGGTTTTGATGCCGCCACTTTTGCACTGACCTTTGGGCTGGCAGAATTGTGTATGTGGTTGAATAGTGACGGATTGGTGTGTGTGTCATAATATGGTGAACGGATATCTGTTGCGGCTGCGGTATGTTGGTGGCAGTCAGCGTGGGGGTAAGGGATTTACCACCAAGGTCATAATGAGGGCCTATTGATTGGATTTGTGTCATTTTGGTCTTAAATTATTTATTAAATTATCCTCTACTTTTTTTAATTGGCTAGAGATTTTTCCTGTGTTGTGTTTCAATTTATTACTGTTTGAAGTGCTGCATAAATACTTTACAAATTGCTGTTAAGTTAAGCTTCGCTGCTTTTGTGTCAAGCTACAGGAATGTTAAGCACAGGTTAATTTAGGGTTTGCTTGTGACTTCCACTTGACAAGGATTGTGGGTGCTGTTTGAGTAGGATTTTACACCTCTCAACCAACAACCCAGTATCTTACATAGGGATTTCACCCTAAGATATTAGTTGAATCTATTGAATTCCCTGCTTTGGTTCCAGTAGGAGTGGAATTACTTCACCAAACAAACTGAGGTAAGGTAACTGGTTTCTGCGAATTTTTGAAAGAAGCATTATTCAGATAAAACTACAATAAAATAAGCATATACAGTGAGAGACTGAGTATTAAATTGGAGATAAGGTTTGGTTACCTTCCCATTTTATAGTTTCTAGAGCAGGATTATTCAAATTCAAACCACAATTTCTAGGCCCCTTTTCTGTGGTTTGTGAATACATTCACAAGGTAACTAAGGCTACCACCTTCCTGGAGGGTGTATCTCACCTTTCATGTATCCCAAATTAAACCTTATATCTATGGTGAATTCTTTAGAAATCCTCCTCCACCATCTTCTGTGTTAACTGAAAGACAGCCAGAGTATCACGTTTCTGAAATTGTGGATTTTCACTTAGGACCTGTCCGCCGAAATCTAAATCCCATTATATTCAATAAGATCTAGATTTCAGAGGTCGGGATATCTGTCACCATTGTGATGGAGTAACACGACCACCGCGTTCTAAATCTAGCCCTTAGACTGTATAAATCTTCAGTTTCTGTTCAGATGGAAAGGATATCTTGTTTTCGAACAGTCTTGGAAACCAGCTACTGCTGTTCATGCTCCCATTCTGCTCTGCAGGTTGTTTCTGAAACATCCTGCGAAGCATGAAGCTTTGAGGAAGGGGTATACTGTTAGGTGGCATAAAGGGCCACTGCATCCTGGACGCTGATGTCCTGAACATGCACTGCAATTGTGCGTCAGTCCAGAGCTGTGCCTGCAGTGGGAAGGTTACCTGATGTCTGTGTGCCTATATGGCCCACGTGCTTCTTCCTTCATCCTAGCTTGGGGGTCAGCATGTCAGCATTTCTGCATGCACAAGGACCATCTTGAATATTATGTATAGTCTCAATCCAAGATGGTACTGCAAAGTATCTAATTTGGTGTCTTCCCAGCCTTAGATGCAGGTTTACAGGTTCTTAGTGTAACTGTCTATTTCCATATTAGGGTTCAATATATAGGTGAGGCAGATGTGTGCCGCAAATGCTCTGGCTTCCGGTTAGAGCATCTTTTGGTCCACTTGATTACTAGTTATTTCTATTTTTTTCTTGTAGGATAGACGTTGCACCAGGATTTAGCGTCATCTTTTCACTACTGTTTTTTCCTGGAGATTTTTTACTTCTCCCTTTTCTTCCTTCAGCAGTGATTTATTTGTATAGGTACTTGGCTGCCGTTGGTATTCCTTCCTCTGTTGGTACAGTGGCAGCAAAAAAGAATCACCCTTTCCTTGGGGTCAAGATATAGCGCAAATGGCAAAGTTCATCAGGAGCAGCAATTGACAGACAATCTGATGATAGTGCTCTGTGTTGGGTTTCCCCCTTGTGCAATGTAGCGCAACAACTTTTAGCCCATATTTAACAGAAAATGAAGGCATGTGATGCTGCGCCAAAATTGGCAGTGCTGCGCTCCGTAATTTTCATAATGCAGGGATGCACCATATTTAATTAAATAGGGTGCCCCCCGTGTTGTCCCCTGCGCTGGCTCTAAATTGAGCTGCCTAGCCTTGCACCATTGTGCAAAGATGTCTGCATTGAAGGGTTTGATTGTTTATGTGTGGGATGGTGTCCCTTCCTGCAAATAAACAATCACTGATGGTGATTTGGCACTTCTGTGTGTGCTGCAGAAGGGGCACCTTCCCGGACATGAACAATCATGTATGGCATTTTGCTCTTTCAATGTGTGCTGCAGAATGCAGCACACATAGAAAAAGCAAAAAATGAGGAGGAATAAAAGTATTCCTCCTCGTTGCGCCTTGCTAACGACACCCTTTGCACACCTCTTCCACGCAAAGGGCTGCATGTGAAGGGGCTGTATTTAGAAGGCGGCGTTAAGCCACAAAAAATGGCTTAAAGCCACCTTGTAAATACGGCGCAGAACGTCATGAAAAGTGATGCTTCGGTGGCACTAGGGGCTCATAAATATGCCCCTTTGTTCCTATGCTGTGTTGCTTGATAAATTAATAAACCTGGGATCACGGTGTTCATTTTCCTATTTCATTGATAAACAAAGTAAACAACCAAAGGGAAAAAAACTGCCAAAATGAAAAGTCAAATAGCCTCTCAAAAAGGATGCAGCACTTTGTTCATTGTATTTGTGTGCTCATTTCGGTGCTGATATAAGGATTTTTTTTATTCGAAATTCAGACGTTTTCCCTCGTTTCTGATTTTTACTACATGTGTAAGCCTGCATTGCTCCTACACAACATAAATGCAGATACAATGCTTACCACAAAGAGCAGGTTACTGCCAAGCTTGACTGAGCTCTATGGAAAGGGCCCTGTCATACATATTGTGAAATAGCTACAAGAGAGCAATTAACTTCCCAAAAAAATGTTTAAACACAAGCTTGGCTGAACACTGAAGTCACTATCAATCCAACTTTACAAATGTTACTACAGAGGAACCTCCATGAAATAACAACAATTTTAACTCAAACTTGACTCTTCTCAGGGTTGAAGCCAGAGTCGCTCCTCTTCCGTGACGCAGCCTGGGTGAATTTCCCTAATACAAGCAAAATAAATATTAAAATACAGATATAACTAGAAAGCAACGGCCCCTTACACAGAGTAGCATGGAGTGGTGCAGAGTAGAGTCTGGTGCCATAAAGTGCAGTGGCACAGAGTGCGGTGGCATAGAGTGGAGTAGTGCAGAGTAGAATGGCATAGAGTTCAGTGGACGAGAGGGCACTTTTGTAGAGTGTCAGAATGCAATAGTGTAGAGTGGAGTAAAGCAACATTGAGAACAGTGGCATAGAGTACAGTGATGCAGAGTAGAGGGCAGTGTCAAAGAGCGCAATTGTGTAGTGTGCTTTGGCATACAGTGAAGTGGTTAAGAGTAGAGTGGCGTAGAGTGCAGTGGCATTGAGTGGAATGGCGCAGAGTGGCACAGAGCAGGGGTTTCCCAACTCTTCAGTACGAGGGCCACATCTTATATTTTACAATTATTCGCGGGCTGAAAAAAAAGCAATTTTATGAATGAATGAATAACATTTAACAACATTATTGTTGTAATGTGAGTGATGACCCCTCTGGCTGATAACAGATGTAAAACCTTGGAATAATATGTCTCATCTAACAGTGTTGATGTAATGTGTTTGAGGAGATAACTTGATGATGTGCTCCAACAATGTTGGTGCAATATGCCTGAAGAGATGGACTCATGGTGACCCTATAGTGCAGCCTGAAAAGGGTGCAAACACTTTACCTAGATAGTGCTAAATCTAAATATAAAATCATACGAGCAGCCGATGTAAAGAGCACTCTCCCGATGTGTATGTTCCAGTTGACCTCTGGGTTGACCACTTCAGAGCCCTATATCTTGTGAGTGCAACTGCGACTGAAGAAACCTGTCCCCAGGGGAAGGACGTGGGTGATATAGTACACTGGCAGGGTTACACACACCGTCAGTTTCTAGTGATTCTTCCATAGATTTTTTGATGGAGGATACTAGGGTCGCTCTCTCACATATGAAGAATGAGAAAAGCTCCTGGCCCTGATACTATGACAGTGGGTTTATTTCACTCTGTGCCAGAAATCTGGGACACTTCCTGAATAAGTTAAGCAATGCAGTAATTAACTTATCGTCCCAATCTACAAAAATGGCCAAAGAGACATTCCAGACCAATAGCCTTATTGACAACACTCAGAACATCTTTTGTAGGCAAGTCCTATTTCGTGTGCAGGAGTGGATGGAAGAACATCAGGTCTTGTCACGCCTCCAGGTAGGTTTCCATTAGAACATAGGTACTATAGGCCAGATATTTTGTTTAATGACCATCTGCTAGAAGTACACTTCCATCAGGAAAGACTACCTGTATGTGGCCTTTAGAGACATGAGGGCAGCCTTTGATCTAGTACTGAAGCACTTCCTCTCAGAGGTATTGGCCAAAATGGGAATCCAACCTGATTTACTCCACCTCCTCTTTAGGCTTCATCCAAACACATTTTCTCAGGTGGAGAGTCCATGGTGACCCTTTCCCCCAGGTTCCCAGCCAATCAAGAAGTAAGACAGGGATGTGTTCTGACCCACAAGCTGTTCACTTTGTTCATGAATGATGTAGTGGAAGCCTTGAACAAATGTCAGCATGATGCTCCCAAGGTCGCTAGAGTTCATAACTGTGTTCTGCTCCTTGTTGACAATACCCTGCTGCTCTCATGTACCCCATGGGCCTACAGGAACTGCTAAGCTACTTTGTGGGATTCAGCAGTGGCCGGGGCCTTGAGAATAATGAATGCAAATCCAAGGTCATGGCCATTAATCCTCATTGTACCTTCAGAAACAAGATGATTGTGGATGGATCCAGCACTGACCAGGTAAGGAGCTTTGACTACCTGGGAGTTAGGTGCACTGATACGCTTTCTAGGGACCTTCAGCTGGCAAAAAGCAACTCTACACTAAGCATTGACCACCAGGGCTGTGTCGCTGGCCCTCGAGGTATACAGAGCTTTGGCCTTGGAAGGCGCTTAGTATGGGGTGGAAATCTGGGGCTCAGAGGACACTTCACAACTAAATAAACAGAAAATAAATGTATAAGATCTATCTTGAAAGTCCTTTTTTTTTGTTTGTAAACACATTTTTATTATAGTTTCCAACAATGCATACACCATTTGTCAGGCCATGATGTTGTGCCTATTTACATTTCCAATGTGCAGTACAATAGTATTCATTCACTTGTAGTAAAAACATTCAGGGATGATCATATAAGGTACATAGCATTGTGTTTATAAAAGCCTGTACCCTCACAAATGTTGATGCCCCCCTCCGCAACTCCCTCCCGACCTTGTTCCTACCCTTGCAACAAACTGTTTATTTTTCCCTCAATGCCGACAGTACGGAAATGCAACTATAGGAATTAACACACTATCAGGATATGCAATGACACACCATCCACAGCAGGTAATCAAGTCAGAGTAATCATGTTTGTAACAGTGTAGGAACATTGCCCCCCTCTAACTTTCCTCCCCTGCCCTTGCATGTTTCCCCGACTGCTCCAATTCCTGTAGGTGGCTTAAGTGTCAGCATTCCTGTGAAAGTGGTTCCATGTAGTTCAGTATGCCATTTTAGGATCCTATGGAGTCCCTTCACATCATGCCTTACATGTGCAATCCCCGTGGAGATATCTAGCCCCTTAATAGCTATAGTGTCTAGGGGTACCCAGCACCTCCTCTGGTGAGGGGGGCTCTGGGGTTTAGCAATGCATCCGCTAATTCCTCCCAGGCCGTGGGCAAGTCGAGTGAGGTGTGACTTGGTCTGGCTTCCCGGAGCACCACTACGCTCTCATAGTTTGTAAACCTTACCAATTCCTTTCTCCAGACGGCCACCCGGGGCTCCCTCAGGGCTTTCCAGTTTCTGGTGATTTCGCTCTTTGCAATTATAAGGGCCAGATCCTATAACTTGCTTGTAGCTTATGTTTTGACAGTGTGCTGGAACCAGCTCAAAAGACAGTGTCCAGGGATACACGGGTCCTCCCTCTCAGTGATTTCAGCCAGTGCTCCAGTAATTTTTTCCTAGTATTCTACTAGCCCTGGGCATTACCAAAATGTGTAGAAAATCAGCTCCCTCTTCCACACATCTCAGGCACCTCGTCCCCTCCACCTTGAAGTATGTTCATTCTACAGGGGTGAGATATGCTCTGTGCAGCTCATAAAGATCGGTAAATTTAAAACGGGCATTCCTAGACACCTTGGGTATTCGCTCTAAAATGTTCTCCCAGTCCCCCTCCGGAATGGGAATTCCCAAGTCCTCCTCCCAGGGGGCTCTAAGGGTGCATAGGGGTAGCATCATGCCCCCCCCTAATAATTTTGTATAAGCAGGTAACAGCCTTAAGGGTACCCAAGAGGTGACCAGGTACCTGCTGCCATCCATTCCATCAGCTCCCACCAAGTCCCCTCTGTGGGATCACTTCCAGAAATCACAGCAGTATTTTGGGGGGCTATGGTAGCCTCACCTGCACCTTCTAGTCCAACAGTGTTGCAGCATGTGAAATACTGTAGTGCTGCCTGCCCTGGGACAGGGAAGCCTAAGAAGTACTCTAGTCAAGCTGTGAAGGTCATGTACAAAAAGGCCATTTCCCTCCCGGTGTGAGTCTGCCCACTAGCCACTGCATCAGCCATTGGAGCTGTGCCGCCAAATAGTTGGTCTCAAAGTCAGGAATAGCCAACCCACCTTCCTCCGTTGTTCTCTGTAGTGTGGTGAGAGCTACTCTTCTGCGGCACAAGCCCCATAGGAAGCCCATAATAAGTGTGTCAATGTCTCGGAATTTCACCTGAGGGATCCAATCCTACAACTACAAAGAAATACAGTATGCAGGGGAGGGCTATCATTTTTAGCAGTGCCACTTGGCCTGCTACCAATAGGGGGAGCGTTTTCCAAAACTCAGTGCTCAACCAGAGCTCTCAAATGGCTTTCCCCACATTCCCCTCCAGCAGTTCTGCAGCATCATGGTAAATCTGTACACCAAGGTAGGGGAAAATAACTGGGTTCCCACTGTAACACCCTCAGTCCCTCCGGTGGATCTCAGGACACCAGTGTGGGGAATAAGAAAGATTTCTGACAGTTAACTCGCAGTCCAGAGAGGGAGCCAAATCACTCCAGGAGACATTGAGCACCCTCTAAAGCCCCCATTGCATTGTGTAAGAAAATCAAGAGGTCATCTGCATATAACACAATATGGTGGGTCTGGACACTCACCGTAATACCTTGATAATTGTTCCCAGCTCTGGCCTAGCAAGCCAAAAGCTCCATTGCAGAGCAAAAAGTAGGGGAGACAAACACCAGCCCTGCCTTGTACCATGACCCACAATGTAGCCTTCCCAGATGACGCAACCCATCTGAACTCTGGCAGAGGGGTCCACATGGGGCAATTTGGACAAGGCAACAAAACCCCATCCCAGGCCAAAATGAGCCATCACACCATACAGGAAGACACATTCCAGGCTATCAAAAGCATTCTCAATGTCTACTGCAAAGATCACTGCCCTTGCTCTGTTGTATGTGCCTCCCTCTTACAGAATGAGGAGTCTGCGAATATTGAGAGCTATATTGCAGCCAGGGATGAATCCCGCTTGGCTAGAGTGTTTAAGGGTAGTTATGTCGTGGAGGAGTTGGATGGATAGGATCCTACTTAAAATTTTGTAATCGATGCTGAACATCGGTGATGTCTGGTAGGCCTTTTTCTTGTGGGACTGCTTCCCCGGTTTCAGCAGGGACATGATCAGGGCTTCCCATGTGGAAGGTGGCAGCAGCCCTGTGCCTTTAGCTGTCTTGTAGAGGTCCACTAGTTTGTGGTCCAACTCTTTTACATAGGTGGAGTAGAACTCAACCGGTAGCCTGTCTGTGCCTGATGTTTTGTTCCAGGCCATGGATTTTATGGCTGGTCAGAGCTATGGAAACATGATGTCGCCCCCACCTCCCAATACTTCAGGGGTAATGGTAGGGAAAGTCAAAGATTCTAAAAAAGGCCTTAATGTGGTCAGTCAAATAGTCAGTGGGACTGCTGTAAAGTGTACAGAAATATTTGTAAAATTCACAGTTGAGTTCCTCCTTCCAATAGAGTTTGAAACCTTGGTCAGTGCCTAACTCTACAATAACTGAGCTCCATTTCGCTGGGTTTGCGGGCCATGCTAGCAGCGAGCCAGTGCGGTGTCTCTCCGCATGTGTCTTTACCATATAATTCTGTAATCAAAAAATCTCAGCCTCTCTACTTTCTCTGCAACTTTCTCATTAGCCTCTAAGAGGTGGAGCTGTAATTCTGGATGAGCTGGTCTTCGCTGTTCAGTGGTCTGCAGAGTTTCTTCAGATGACAAGACATCCATCAGCAGAGTCCGTTGGACTCCTACCAACTCAGCAATGCATCTGTCTCTGATCATAGTCTTACATGAATCCCACTCCACCTGGGGAGATTACCCGGAACCAGCATTTACTTCAAAGTATTGTCTACTGGCAGTCCCAAGTGTATAACAGAAGACGGGGTCTTCCAGTGCCTCCGGCCTTAATCTGCACAACGGGATGCAGCGCCGAGTTCTCTCCCAGTCTAGCCCTAACAATAGAGGATTATGATCAGAGACGATCCAGGAGAGATATTCAATGGTTCGGACTAACCCATGCACATCAGGAGTAAACAAGAGTGTGTCCAGTCACACATGCAGGTCATGCAAGTTTGAAAAGAAAGAATAGCCTTTTTCTCCTGGATGATGCGAGCGCAAGAATAAATTAACCCCCATTCCACTTGCCAGGCAGAGAACATACAGACCACTCAGATTGTCGGAATCTCGCAGCGGAGGCTGGGAACGATCAAGTATGGGGTCTGCTACACAGGTATCATCTCCCCCCAGGATAACTGAGTCCACTAAATGGGGGGGCCACCTCACTTGAAAGCTCAGCGTAAAACGCCACCTTGTCCACATTTGGCCCATATCTGGTGCCTATGGTGTTGTCCTAACCTTTTACCCATCCAGTGACCACAGTGTAGTGGCCTGCCAGATATTTCAGGTGTCCAGTATGTTGAAAGAAGACCCCTGGTCGTATCCATACTATGACTCCTCTCGCACAGGTCAAGTAGGTAGTATAATAGGCCTGTCCTCTCCACCTACACTGCAGTGCTACCCCCCCTCCGTGGCAATGTTATCTGTCTCTTGAAGGAGCACTACCTGAACCCTTTGCCTATTAAGGTATGTGAAAACTTTATACCTTTTGGCCGTGGTATGGATACCTCTAATATTCCAAGACAGGATTTTGTAAGTCACATAGCTGGCCACTGTGTATGATGAAGACAAATCCAATTGAACCAACAGGCTCCAACATCTCAACCACAGGAAACGACTCCACTCCAACATACTAAGGAGCACCTACACAGGGCACAATCCAAATAACTCCCCTCAACAGGCAAACAACAAACTCCCCAAACCCCCTACCCCAGGACAAGCTGGTTAACTCCCCCCAACAGTCAGCTAACGTACAAGCATTCATGGGTGCACCCACAGGAACCTCAAAGAAACTGGGGCAGTGACCATCCAAGGCCATCACATCTGACTTTCACACCATTGGACCAAGTGAACATAGGGAATGTTGTTCAAATGAAAATGTATCTTATAAAAACAAGAGACAAGAGGCGTCTGGCAAAACAGGAATCGGTTTGTCTAATTAAACATTACAGCTGGGAATGCAGTTACAGAACTGGGGTCTGAGGACTGTGTCTCTTAGTACATTGAATTGATGCAGGTTTTATAGATTTCCATGGGTGCAACCAAGTCATAAAAACATTCCTCCTCCTTGGTGAAAAATGTGAACAGTTGTCAAGGAGTCGTAAATACAATTCCAGATATGGAATGCAGGTGGGCCTCAACCCGGTGAGGACACAATGTGGGCCAGCAAGTATGTGTCCAGATGTCCGGCCTGAGGGGCATGTGGTCACTGCATGTGCTGTGTCCTGTGTCCTGATTAGCGAAGTGTGCCTAACTGCATGTGGTATCTAACTTTATGGTGTTTTGGGAATTCATGCAGTGCTCAGTTCGTTTTTTTCTTTTTTTTCCTTTTTTCTCCCTTCTTATCTATGGCAATAGTCCACTAAAGTGCACCCCACCTCCAGCTCAGGCTGAGAAACATGGCACTTTGGAATATCGGTGCGCAGGAGCTCTCCCTGTAGGCCCCTCTAGGAAGCTCGTGATTTAGACAACCTGGGGCACGTGGTCAGGGCACCTGGCAGACCTCGCACTGTGCAGCATTCTTGCAAGTCTCACTGTATTGTCTCAACAGGTTAGGGAACCTTTCATATCTCATCTCCGCTCTGCAGCTATTCAGGTATTTCTACTCACCAAACTGCAGCACCCATTTTTCTGGGCCCAGGATATAAGCTGTCACTTTACCAAAGTGGCTTGCGCAGGTCATCGGGCCCAATGGACAGATTGCGCCCCTCCAAAGGCCAACAGAGGATCTCCTTTCTCATCTCCTGTGTATGTGGAGTGCAGCAGCATTTATTTTGTGGGACAAATTCAGGGAGCAGGACATCCATACACTGGAACCCTAACCCCGTACTGTGATTCTGTGTACGCTGTCACTGCAGTATTCCCCAGTACACCGGGGAGTCACCAACATTCGCTGGCTACTGCTGGCTACTGTCCTTCTTCTTCCTGTTGGGAGTTAGGGGCCTCTTGTTGTGTGAGCTCAGTTTCCCCAGTGGCTAGTATTGTGCTGCAGCACCACCCTTTTTTGCCTCCAGCGCAGCTTTCTATGAGCTTGGTGGCAGAAGATGATCTGCCCAAGCAGTCTTTCGCCCTCTGCATGTGCCTGGACACACCCATTCTTGCCTCAGCCACAACACAGCAACACCTCCTCCTTTACTCACCTGGCTGGCTTCAGTGCCGTCAGCCCTCTGGGCGTGTGCGGGTCCCCGCAGCCTCCACCAGACCCTCGTCAGTCACGGCTGGCAAGTTGGCAGGGACCCCGCTTCTCAGTAACGCTTTCCCAAAACTGCTTTGCTAGGCCTTGGCGGAGGCTATATCGCTATGCAGGTCGCGGGCTCAGAGCAGATTCAGAATCCCACAGCCACTATCTTGTGAGTGCCACCATGCTGGATCTGCAGGAATTCAGAGAGTTTCTTACCTCGGTGCTGGCGCCTGCCCAAGATAAGTTGTGGCATGCATCAGAGTCATGGGGGCTCTTTAATAGGTCTGGAGTTCCCTTGGGTTTAATATAGTGGTAGGATGCTGTTGGATAGGATGAAATCTTTGGCCTGTGGTGTCAGCTTTTGGCCACGTCCCCTGAGTGTCCCTGTAATTACCCCACTCGAACACTTAAGATGGGACCTAAGCCTTAACAGGGCTGAACAAAATGCTTGTCTAAAAACCTTGACTATCTATTGGGTTAGAATATGGACATCCCAGGATATGGCCCCCTTTAATGCTGCATAGCAGGATTTTCTGCTATTAGATAAGCGATGCACCACGCCATGGATTAAAACTGTGAAAACTCTATGTAGGGTATGTGGAAAGACCCTAGCAAGTTGAGCTCTAACTCTGTGAAATAGGTCAAAGATATCTACTGGGAGCATGTTCCACAAAAGAGATTGAGCCAGATGAGGCCCAACCACCTGATGGATACATTCCTAAGCCATAAATGCTCCTTGCACTTTGAGCCGTTTCTTGAAAGAATTACCCCCTCCCATGCAGCAAAGTCTATTTGCCTCCGAGTTGACACACTCCTTTAGGGTTTTACCTCAAGATTGTACAAAGCGGAGAACAGAGGTGTGACTGCTCGTTTTGTCCTAATACGTCAGAAATTGAGGTGCACTTATTAATTTGTTATAAGTATAAAAAAACCAAGATCCAGGTGGAATCTGTCTCTGTGCCGTAATTTAGGAGTAAAGCAGTGTCTGGATGCATTACATGTATTAAAGTCTGACACTTCTGAACCCATTGTGTTTTGGCGTACTAGATTGTTAAAAATGGGCTTTTGTCTCTCAGAGCAGCTGCGATATCGGCTGCTGCAGCAGAAGCCACATGTGCGTAACTGAGCACATGTCGGGTGTCCAGAGATTGCGTCACCGTGGGTTTTTACAAATTATGGCAGGGGTGTTTATATTCTCTTCTTAAAATACTTGTGTTCCAGGCCAGTTCTGGGACATTATACCGAACTAGTTCGCAGCAACAATTCTAGCCTAGCTCGAGGCTCTGTTGTAAAAATGGCAATTGTTTTTCTCTTTGGGTAACACTTTGAACTTGGTCACGTACCATTATTGTATTTTTGCACCCATTTGAGAATCACTTATTATAGTCATTTGGAAAATAGCTTTCACACAATATCTTTTAACGTATGCAAGCTGCTATAATTTTATATTGCACCTTTGCGCTTACGTCTACACAAATTCTATCCTTGACACTTTTTGTTAGAAATTTTACTTGCTGTTAGGAACCATTATGCACATAGTCATGCAGCAATTACCTTCATATGGTGTTTCTCTGTGATTCTGGTTTGTTTTTATTACTTATTCTTTATCATATGTTTAATGGATATCTATGAGCTCTCTCTCTATGTATTGTACCCTTTAAGGTTATTTGTGACCGAAGTAAAGGAGTTAATGAATGAAAGGAACCGCCATTATGGAGGTTCTCTTCAATGTACAAAAAGATTGGTGGATAGTTGCCTTCGGTTTTGACACAATTTTCAACATTGTTTTGTTTTTCAAAAGCAAACTCAAATAGGGTGTTTTCTCTCCAGGTAATTATTGCCTTTTTCTGTCCCTTGCCACCCAGACAGTTAAAAAAGATATTACACCATTCATCCTAAATAAGGCAGGGATTGTAATGCCCTTTTTTCGATGGATACTACTTTTTCTGGCCATCAAAGGAGGCTTTCCGACTGCAGAGCCTATGGGTACTCTGTTGACAGAAAGTTTACTGTCCACTCATCTTGAATGAGGCGGGCAGACCGAGGGCTTGGAGGACAGGGCACTCTATTACGATTACACCAGAGCACCCACTCTGCAAAATTCTAAATCGGGCCCTATTGTCTATGGACAGCAATTACTTCTGCTTTAATACTCCATGGAGTAAAAATGTCATAAATATTCTGATGGCACATGACTTTTTTCTGGTTTACCACAGAGAAAAAAAATTGGCAGTGAAATCTACATTAAATTTGCCCCAAACTAAATCGGACAAAACTAAATTTCTTTTTTAAGAAATTCTAAATAAACTCATCAAAACAAGACCCGCTATCTAAAAATTACACAAGTACTTCATCACACGTATAGGGAAAGTATGTATAGGGGAAGTATAGACCATTTTACGTAAATAAATGAAGGGAAAAATAGGTATTCTTGATTAACTTTAGTAATAACTATCTTAAGCTGCTTAGATATATTTAATCAACCATTCCAAAAATTATGATCTGTGAGAGCAAGGGGTATAATTTAATCAAAGACTGAGTATTGCATCCGTTTGTTGATTGATTTTATGCCAAAAAAAGATTAAGCACAGCTTTAAGTACCACAGAGCTTCTTGGCGAGAGCAGTAACAGAATATTACTCCTTTTCTGCAAAACTTCTTTAGGTGCTGTACGGGGAAATGTCTACGAAAATGTCTTTCAGTTCAGGAAACCAACTTACTTGAGTTTTCTGTATCACATAGAACCTAGGGAGAGATGGGTTACGCATTTTGAGATTATAATAGTGCTTTGTGGAAAATAAGATGACAATGAACCCTGAGAAACTTGATGGAAGGACAAATGGGAAGCTGGGCCATCTTCACACAAAAGTGTGATGTAATTTGGTGTTATAAGGGGTGTGGCCTGGAGAGAACAACACTCTCATATTATGTCCGCAGAGTAAGGAAAGCATTTTCTAAAACGTAACTTGTATATTAATACCTTTGAAATCCCATGTCAGAAATTTAACAGAAGACATGAGGGTCAAAGTTTGATTTAGGCAGTGGGTTATATTTATTGTGGTCGTGGCTGTCTCTTCCACGTCAAGCCTTCATAGGGGACAGGACACAAGGCTTCTTAGCTCACCATTGAGCATTGAAACCACTGAATAGATAGGTGCATTCAGAATTTTTTTATTTAAGACAGATCATTTTCAAAAAATGATTGTAGAAATATTCATGCCTCCTCACACCCTGACAACAACGTCAACAGTAAACTAAGAGACAAGTCAGTTGCCACGTTGAGCCCCCGAGCTGCCAGGATTGTTATTATACATGGGCAACATTATAGTTCATTAAATAAGCCACAAGAGGTTTGTAGAGTATATATCCTGAACTCATGTATTTCAAGGTGCTCTTTTAACTCATAATGAAGAAAAAGGAGGCAAAGTGAAATTAGGTAATTACCTAAGATCAAACAATTGGGTCAAGTGGGGAAGCTGAGATTGATCCTAGGTTCTCAGGTTTCACATTGTGCAATTCTGTTTAATTCCAATTCATTCAACAATCACAATAATTCCTTTTTACACGTGCCTCTCCCAAGTTAGTAATAGCAAGCAGAAAGGCTTATCCTAAGGTGCAGTAGAGGAATAGCAATTCAGCCCCAGAATAATACAGTATTCTCAAATCTATGACTCTTCTAGAAACTTGGGGCTTAATTTAGAGAGCAGTAGTAAAAGAAATCCTAAAAATAACACCATGACTGATTGACCACACAATGTATGTAATTTACTTCCCCTACACCCACCTTAACCCCCCACAAAGCCCCACTCCTACCATGCTGGCATTAATGCGGCCCTCGGGCACACCACAGGCCATACTTTGTGTCCTGCTACTTTTACTCTTATTATTTGGCAGCCTACTTAGGCCTCCAGACCTGGGACAGGGGCACTGGCTGGTGGAGGTTTTTCAGAAACCATTCATAAAGTCTAACACAAAGACAACAGAGTCATATAATTGCATAAGGCAGGTACGATTCAGTTTCATAGTGAAACCTTTCGTTTTTGGTGGTGTACATTTTGTTGTCAGAATTACAGAATCAAATTAAATTATATCTGAAATACAACATTGTAGTCTCACATGGTTAATGAAAGGGACGTCAAGCATTGATCCACTATAGCCAAAATCATGTTAGTGTGTTAGAATGACCACTGAATGCATAAATCATTCCTACTGGGAATTTAGTCCCCAGTGTATGTCCTGGAAATATAGCATGGACATGCCTTCGAGTACTAATTCAGTTTCTCTGCTTATGGAGGTTCTACTTTTGTGTATGCACACTTCTGGAAGTCTGTCAAGTGGAGATTACCTTAGATGCCAATTGGTTCAAACAATGCAATGCAGATTTTCTTCATAGATCCCCAAGTTGACATGGCCACATTTTTGACACAGAGAGGCTTGGTTTTGGAGAAGGGCAAGGGACAACACCATCTCTGCACTGTTGGGACTTGGAAACATCATATTTTCATACCATTGAAACTGCCTTCGCAGTGATATTAATGGGAGGGAAACGTCTGCTGCATGGTAATGGACGTGCACCCCTGCCATGGGTGCCCCAACTGTACTAATGTCTGGTTCCCTAATGCTGATTTTTGTAGTCATAGGCAAACATGGATCATGCATGTCCACCATGACATAGACATATCTCACGGGTTGTGGTCTTGTTGGACCGGTAGGGGCATCCTCATAGTGGTGAAAGGCTACTGCTTTCACCAGGAGGTAAGCAGCATGAGCCCGGTGGTGATGGGCCTGTAGTGATCAGTAGGAGTGAACAGCTCCTTTTTAACCTGTGTCACTGGAGTGAGGCCTACAGGCTCACTCATTTAAAGTTCTGCTGCTGTGTGCTTAGCTCACCCTGTGACCTACATTGATTTAGCAGCGCATGAGTGGAGTATCTGTGCCAAGTGTATGTGTGCCTGGGAAGGATACTATCAAGGGATAATGCATTACTCTACAGTGCATGCATGCTGAATGCATGTGCCTGCATGTATGTGTGCCTATGAGTGGTACAATACATGAAGGATGTAGGGCTGTGCAGTGTGTGCATGTAAATGTAGGTGCTGGGTGTATGTGTGCCTTTGATTTGTATAGTACAGGAAGGATACAGTGATGTGACGTGTGAGCATGATGTGTACACGTACTGGGTGTGTGTGAGTGTGCCTGTGAATTGTGCAACACATGAAGGACCATGGTTTCCATTTCGGGAGACCCAGGCCTATATGGTGAAACATGAAGAGAGTAGGTAAAGGAATCCACCCAGACAGATTAGTGAATTGCTGCATTCCTGTAAGCTGACTGGACACGCAATGGAAAAGGGGGAGGCAGGCTTCCCACATACATTTCAAGGAGTGCTCTTTGATTCAGTTAGAGGTCACAAGGAAGGGGTCTCGGGACACGCAGGAAGGAGACTGGGCTGGTAAGAGTGTCATAAGGAGTACAGCTGAGGCCCTGGGCTAACCTTTTGATACAGATATCAGTGTGACTGTCATCCAGGTGTGAACTCTACTCATTTACATGGCCTGTGTTGTGGGTTTATCAGCTTTGGAGTCCCTCCTGCCATGACAGGCTGCTTTCAAAAGAAAGAGATAGCATTTCAAGGAAAGACTTCCAAAATACACTTTAAAGACTCAGACTCCAAATCACATTTGGGGGCATATTTACAAGGCTCCTGTGGCACAATAATGTGATTGGTGCATCACTTTTGTGATGTTTTGGTGGCACAGTGTGCCCGAACACATTTACAAGGCATATAAAGCCACCTTGTGTGGCTTTTCATGGCCCTATAAATATGGCCCCCTTTCACGCAAGACTGCGTGAAAGGGACATTTCATGGGTGTTGCCAAGGACTCTGAAGGTTTCCCAGATTTACAAGGTTTCATCATATTCCTAAAAGTGGTGCAATGAGGAGAAATACCCATATTTCTCCTTGTTTTTGGCTCTTTTTTTGAGTGCTGCATTCTGCAGCTCACATAGAACGAGGAAAACCCCATTAATTATTGTTTATGTATAGGAATGTGTGTCTTCCTGCACATAAACAATCATCCCTGCAATGCAGGCACCCTTGCACCCTTGCACCATGGTGCAAGGGTGCCTGCATTGGCTCTAGACTGCTAATTATGCTTAAGCGCAGAGGAAAGTACAGGGATGAGTCGTGTTGCTGTAAATTGTCTGCATCCCTGCACATTCCTTATCACACAGCTCATACCAAGCTGGCTTGCAGCGCCACGCTGCATCATTTTCTAGTAAATAAGGGCCTTGATATCTGGAAATGAACTAAAAGAAGAGGAGCTTGAGACCTCAAAAGTTGTCTTCTGCCTATCAGCCAGACAGGCTGTTTGAGGAGGGGAAGCTCCACAAGTCTTCTGCCTGTGACCAGGGCTGGGTCTGTGCACAACTCCTGTAGTCCGTTGGTATTTAGTTGCTGAACTGTGCAGAGTAGTTGCTACAGACTCCTAAATCCACGGGCCCAGAATTACTAAGATTTTCAATTGGAGTTGCGTAACTTTATTTGGCCAGCTCTGACACAAATGGGGTTATTCCAACTTTGGAGGAGGTGTTAATCCGTCCCAAAAGTGACGGAAAAGTGACGGATTTACCACCAGCCGTATTACGAGTCCATTATATCCTATGGAACTCGTAATACGGCTGGTGGTATATCAGTCACTTTACCGTCACTTTTGGGACGGATTAACACCTCCTCCAAAGTTGGAATAACCCCCTAAATGTCTTTTGGGATTTACAAAGCTATGCAAAGCTCGATTTGCATGCTTTTGTAAAAAAAGAATAATGCAAGCCAGCACGTAGCATTGCCTTACATTACCCTGCATCAGGTAGGCATTACATGGATTTGAGTATGAGTGTTGCTATGAATTCACCCATGTATTCTGACTTAAACCCATATTTACAAATACTTGTAAACATGGGTTTGCTCCAAAGTGATGCGTCTACCTAAGAGGCTAAGACTGGCATAATGAGGAGAAATACTTTTATTTCTCCTTGTTTTTCCTCTTTGCATGTGTGCTGTATTCTGCAAGACATGCAAAGAGGTAACAGCCTACAAGGATAATTTTGGTACAGGAAGGGACTCCTTCCTGCACAAAAACTATTCTGGCCACAATGCAGGCACCATTGCAGCATAATGCAAGGGTACCTGCGTTGGTGCTAGGCAGCCACAAGCGCACCAGCACTAGAAGAGAGACAAAAATGGGCATAACTTTACAAATATGACACAGTTCTACTCTCCCTTCCACACAAGGCAGCACATCAACTTCCCTTGTTGTGTTGCATCAAATGTTAGTAAGTATGCCCCTTGGGGCCATATGGTGTGCAAGTATTTGTGCTGCACGTTGTCCTGGCACAGCCGTTCTCCTAGTGATGTTTTCAGTCAACAAAATACTTATGTGCAAGCAAAAGTCACTGAAGGCGCTGATGCTCTGGAATTGTGGGTCACCAGTGTAACTCAGATGGGGCCCTGAATGTGATGATCCAGCTGTGTCCTGATGTTCATCTGGTGACTATATAATTTATCATTTGCAATTGATAAGCCAGCTGTTTAACACACAAGTTCCCAGTACATACAATTGACATGTTAGTAACTTGGTTTATACCAGACTTTTTATACAAGTAGCTCGTGAGCCACTGACAGATCCCCTGCTACCCTTGAGAAGCTCTTCTCTGTGCAGCCCAGCCTACTAAATTAGAAGATTTTGGTCGGTCGAATCAATATATGTATTGCAAAACTGAGAGTATGTATTTGTGGTGAAAAATTCATCTTGTAAGCTGATGTTTGGATGAAAACAGCTGAATTTCCAAATATGTTTAAAGCTGATGTTTGAGTGGTAAATCATGTGGAGTTGGGGAGACTTATTACTAATATTATCATCTTGGTGCTAGGGGCATTGCAGCTATGGATGCTATTTATTACCCATTTAGAGGCATTTAAAATGGACAAACTTTTTTTTTAATATTACCGCTGTCACCCCTAGCAATCTTGAGTATGATGGCCACTACTGTAATCTGATTTAATGGGGATCACTATTGTAGTGTTGGGGGCCCTGGGCCCTCATGCTACTGAAATAACATGACGCAGACACTGGAGCATGGTTGTAGGAACTGGCCCTGGGCACGTGCACCCGGCCCTTTTTATTGGCAGGGTCACCTGACTGGTGACACCTGTGTTGGGTGGGTGTGGGGTGTGAATGTAAGGCCAGCCCTCAGCCGAGTGGCTGTTGAGAACACTAGAACGTGTCCAGCAGGACACTACAACTATTACAACGCTATGAATATTAGTTGCTCAGGATTCGTTTAATTTCATTGTACATGAGAAGCTCCTGTTATAGAAAGGTTTGGAGGCCCTGATTTGTAAACTACATAGAAAACTCATTTTCATCTATAAATTTAAATTATAAATCTGAAATACTTGTGTGCGACACCAGCGAAAGAAATACTATTGCGGCCCGGGGACATCTATATCGGATTATAAAAATGTTGTCTGTTCAGAAAATACTCAGAAATTAAACCGGTATATTCTTTTTTGTGTCCTGAACCTTAAGCCTTGTTTATAAGCACTTCCAAGATTACTACATTTGGCTCTATAATGCTTGCACGTAAAAGACGTTACACACCCACGGACAGCTGCATATCCGTTGACAGCTGTTCAATGAAGGTTAGAATCCTGGGTGCAGATTATAATTACAGCAACCCACCCAATGACAGCAACGCTGGTCACATAATTTCTTCATCTGCAAGTAATAGTAGATTAAAATGAAGAGGAAGTGTTTATCTATAAAGAGAGGAGGGGTCAGAAAAGCCTCGTTTGTAGAAGACAGGTTCAAACAGGGATGGTTAATTTATGTACCCCTTACTGAAAAACGGATCTATTGTAACAGCTTTCTTTGTACCACTCTTCGGTGCATTCTCGTGTGCTTCAACTGTTAAATGTTTAAGGGCCGTTGTTTGAAGCTGCCGGACACAGTTAGGAAAATGGTATATTCATATATGAGTATATGCCCCCATCTAGTGGTCAATAGTATGAATTGCATTGACATATTTGAATTCTTTCTCCACTTGTTCAAACATATAACGCTGATAACACGTACCCGACCAAAACAGGGCCATCGAAATACGTAAATAAATCATGTGCTTAAACAGTGGGATATCCACGCGATCTTAATAACAGATGGTACTGTAGTACAATTAATTTTATGAACATTCGAAAAATAAACTGCTGACTCAAATCAGTTCTACGAATACTATACGTTAGTAGGAATCATTTCTAAAAGTTGCGGCTTATATAATTAATGGTGTGGCTTAAAACATGTAGAGTAAAATCCAGTGTTTGCTGTAGCCTACCACATGCCCAGTATGTTGGTGCCTCTCTGTGTGTTGTCACCTTAATTGCGTCCAGGCATATTACACATTAACCTACATGCACCTCAAACAGGCCAAACATATTTGGTTTGCCAAGGCTTGTTAGCTGTTATAAAATACATGAGCAACAACAATGATTTTGTTGTGAATAATTAGAATTGAAAATGTATCAGTTCTGGAACTATGAGACTGTGAATTAAACATTAATAAGGTCTGTGGAAGGAGTAGTGGTCTTTGGAGTGCCTAAATGACTCTTGCTCTTACCTTTATGTCACTTTATGCTGCAGTCTGTTTGTTAGCCATTTACACCTTTTTCCTTCCCACAACTTTCTGAAATATTCCACCTGCATATGTCGCAGCTCATCTTTTTTCTCCTCAGCCCACTCTTTTGACTCTGTCCTGCATAAATGTTCCTGCATTCCCTTCACTATTCTCCTACAATCGCAAATTGCACCCACTCACTTGTAAGCATTGCATTTTCCCTGTCACCCTGTCAATATTTAACAGCTGAGAATCTTCTTCACACTTTTGCATAGTATTACAGCTCCAATTGGTACATGTGACCATTGATCTGTGAGCTCTGCAGAGGCACCAAGGACTGCATGTGCATGTATCCTGAACACCTTTATGTCCCATTGGCAGGAACTGTGAGAAACTCACACTGACTTCAGACTCAGCTCCAGTGCTATCATTTAATATTAAAAAGATGCACCCATAACATGAAGTCACACAGACACCTAGAGGCCAGTTCACAGTATGCAATATACAAGAATATTATGCTGCACAGGAAAACAAACTACAAAAACACAACACCCTTGAAAAAGCAAACACACTTAGAGAATGTAAGATTGAGTAAACATGAAATGTAAAAAGGAACTACATCACTGACATGGTGCGCCTTCAAGGTTATTCCAGTCATGATTCAGAATTGCGTCAGTATTTTTGCCTGTAAACTTTATCACCTGAAAATAAAGGACTTGAAAGGGATCTGTATAAATGTCAGTTTTTAATTACAGCTGGATCTGAGAGCAAAAGGAACTCATCCTGCTTAAAGATCTGTCTGGAATCTAGATTGGGGTGGCCCCATGAATCTTCCTGGCTGTGCCTTAGACCCACCAACTTCCATGGTGACACCATGGGCATCATTTACAGGAATCTGGTGCATTGGCTATGATGTGTCAGATTGCTTGAACTGCCCTATGACCCACTAACGACGCCATGGATGTGCTGTATTTACAATACTGAGCTCTATGGTGCACGTTTTCACAGATGCATCAGAAATTCTGACACATCTTTGTTGACAAACTTGTGCATTGCTGGACTTGCATCAAAAAAATGATGCTATTCCAGCAATGCCAGGAGGCCCCCTTGAGAAAAGCCCTGCATTAATTTTGCACCTAAAGTCACAAAGGGCCAGATGTATCAAAAGTTTTTGCATTCGCAAACGGTGCGAATCGCAAATTTTGTCTGTTTGCGAATGCAAAAACGTGGTCTGCGAAGCAGACCAAAAATAAGAAATAGCCAAAATTGCGATTTTTTGAATTGTGACTTGGTTTTGCGAGTCGCATTTTGCGTCTCACAATTTGCGACATGAAATACCGAATCGCAATTAGCGATTCGGTATTCCAAGTAGGAAATTGCGAGGTGCAAAATGCGACTCGCAAAACCAAGTCGCAATTCGATGCATCAAAAAATCGCAAATTGCGATTTTTCACAGAATGGCATTTTGCACATGTAAAATACCACTAAGTGAAAGCAGGTGGTGCAACCTATATAAAGAGGCCCAGAATGCCTCAGGCTCTTTTCCACAATGGTTGCATTCTACGTCATGGCGAGGAGGATGAGGATCTTGGCAGGTTTGAGGAGAGGGAGGAGGAGACAGGAGTCCATTTTCAGAGTGCGCATTACACTTTTTGACCAGACAGAGGAGGAAATCTTTGAGGTGTACAGGTTGAGCTCTGCCATGATACTCGACCTGAGAGCTGAGCTACAACCCATACTGCAGCGCACAACACATAGGACTCATAGCATCCCCACCCATGTGCAGGTATTATGCTCCCTCCACCGACTCGCCTCAGGGAGCTATCAAGGGGTCATAGAAGCAGCTTGAGGGGTCTCACAGAGTACCCTCTCTAGATTTTTCAATGCATTTATCAACGCCATGCTGAGCAGCATACACCAGTACATCGGATTCCCCACACCCCAAAGGAAATACAGCAGACAAAAATAGATTTCTACCAGATAGCACAGTTCCCCCATGCCCTAGGTGCCATAGATGGGGCACGTGTTGCAATCTGTCCACCATCAGCCACAGAGTATGTGTACCGCAACCGTAAATACCAACATTCCATGAATATACAGTTGATATGCAATGCCTCCTATATCATAACTGATCTCGTGGCCAGGTACCCAGGGAGCACACATGATTCATACATCTTTCACCACAGCGGCATTCACACAAGACTGCTAGCTGGGGACTTTGGTGAAGGATATCTACTAGATATTGTCCCTCCGTACACTGGTGCATTGATGGCAGTGTGACGTCAGATGGCTCAGTTACTCATCATACCCTCTGTTCATTCCAGGAGACAGTGCCTACACAGTGCGCACCTACATGATGACGCCCTACCTAAATCCTACTACACCTGCTGAACGGAGATACAACGCAGCACACAGGGTGACCTGAAACATGGTGGAGCGCACCTTTGGGCTGCTGAAGAGTCGCTTCCGGTGCCTCCACAAAAGTGGAGGGGCACTACAGTACAGCCCAGAGACAACATGTAGAATAGTGGCTACTGGTGCAATCTTGCACAATATAGCTACCACCAGGGGCATACCTGTGGAAATATCTGATTCTGATATCAGATGAGGATGATGATCCCAGACCACCCCTACAGCCAGCAGACAGGACCAGTGCAGCAGAGGGCAAGCAAGGGCGTGCTGACATCACACACAACCATTTCAGATGTAAGTATGAACAACAGAAATCCACTGACAAATGTACTTGTAGTAAGTAAATGTATTACCTTAATGTCAGGTAATATCAGTTCCACTAGTACCAACAAAAGTAATTGGGGCAAAAAATAAAAGCAGTTAACAGAAAATCACTATTCCTTCATAGTGTCCTTATGCCAGAAGTATATCCAGTCCCCTTTGGCCAATACACTCACTTCCTCTGGCCACGCACGCCACTCGAGTGTGCAGTTGCCTCACTGGCACCTCAAGTTTCTGCCTCTGTGACTGTGCTGGGCACTGCGACGTCTGGCATCCGTTGTGGGCACAGCTAAGCTGCTGAGGCTTGATGTGTCCTCCGTGTCTCCCAGTCCCAGTTCACTTGGTGTGGCTGACCGGTTACCCATAATATTGTCTATCACATTCGTGATCTGGACCAGTCCTTGGGCCACATCCCTGCTGCTGTGCAGAAACCGCCAAACATACCCATGAAGCGTCGCTCCTGCCTGCGGTGGCTCACCCTGTGGTGGCGCAGCTCCTGACACAGTTCCCTCACAGCAGTAGTCAGCTCCCTCGTATCCTGCGATTCTTGGACCTGTCCCTCATGCAGCTGTTTGATGTTGGCATTGAGACACTCCACCTGGCGATGCAGCCCTCCATGTTTGTATTATGTGCCTGCATCTGCCTTTGTAACGCCAAGATATATTTTTTTGCAGGCGCTGCTGCTTTAACATAGCTGATTCCAGGCCACCAAATAATGATGTTCCCTCACCTGCCTCAAAAGCCTGTGCGCCTGCATATGTAGGCCTCCTGCGGGGTGCTGTGCTCTGCTGTGGAAGTGGCTCCTGCATCCAAGTGCATCTGCCACTTGGGGACGGTGTGTATTAGTCTTCCTGCTGCTCATCAGAGTCCTGGCTCAGTTCTGGTAGTGGCAGTGCCCTAGGCCTGCGTCGGATTGGCGCAATGTTCTGTGACTCTCTGGTATTAGAGTCTAAAGCAGGATGGGTGTCTGTTTTCCCTGCAATGGCACATGCTGTAGCTGCTGGGCCACCTGCAATGACAATATGCAGCATGTCAGTTATGTATGTAGCAATAAAGGTCACACAATGGTAATAAAGGTACAGTTACTTCTCATCACTATGTTATGGGTGTTGTGTTCTTCTGTGTGTCGCTCTGCCTATTACATTGTATTTGCTACTTCCAGCTCTGGGTTGTGGACTACCACTCCCATAAGGCATTGTTGTGCTGCTTCTAAGATGTGGAATGGACTACTTCTCACAATGTTTTAAACTACTTGCTAATTCCTAAGGGGGTTTTGTGCATACACATGTGGGGTTACATTTCAATATTGCACTTACCTTTACTTGTACTTGGTGTGCCGGATGTATCAATGTCAGTGACCACACTGACTGCTTCTGGAAGGAGTGTGGACTCCACTAGGTCTTCCATCGGGGTGGAGGGTGTCTCTGTGGGTGGTCCGCCTCCTGTGCTCCTGGCCTCCTGCAGTCGTCTTGCCACCCTCTCCTTGGCACGGGACCGTAGGTCGTACCACCTCTTCTTGATTTCCTCAACAGAGCGCTGTGCCACTCCAACAGCGCAGATTTTGTTCTGGATATCTGCCCAGAGTCTGCGCTTTTCACTCTCAGGCACCTGGAGTGAGTTTTGCCGAACAAACGTCATGGCTCCTGACCACCTCCTCTGTGAGCACCTCCAGCTCTTGCTCACTAAACTTCAGTTTGCGCTTCCTTTCTCCCTTCTCCTTTCCCTGGGCAGAGGTGTCCATGTTGGTTCTGCTGTGCTGCCTTCTTCAGAGACTTTCTCAGTGTGGCTAGGCTGACTCTCTCTGAGTGCTAGTTTGGGTGTGGCACCTGCAAACTGCCTGGGATGACTCACTTCCTGCTTGTGATGTCATCAGGCTCCTCCAGTTGTGCGTTCTCGCATTTTGCGATTTTCAATTACCGAATCGCAAATTGCGAGAATACAAATTGCAATTCGGTATTTGGGCCTCGCAAACCACAAATAGTGAATTTTAGGGAATTGCTAATTCCGATTCGCAATTATGACACATGGCCTATTGCAACTCGGAAATAGCGATTTCTTAAAAATTGCTATTTGCGATTCGCAAGGCCATTTCATGATACATCTGGCCCTTAGTGACGTAGTGAAATCTTGTAAACTTCACTGCGTCAGTTGTGCGTGGCTTTTCTCATGGGAACGCCTACCTTGCATACATTAAACCTGACGCAAAGCTTTACAATTTGAACCATTGTGCCCAATGCGTCAGATTGTAAATGTGGAGAGCACTGCTTGCGCCACTGTTGCATTATAAAATCCCAGTAAAATGGAGGTACAAAGGCCGTGTAAACTAGGTCCTATGTGTCCACAATTTTGGCTTCCTTCACATGGTCACACAGTGAGTAACCAATATTACATGGTGACAGGGGAAATGAGCAGGAATTAACTGCACAAGTGAGTTTCCAGCTGTCTTTGTTGGCTCTGAACAGCCAATGTCCATTAAGGGGAGGGAAAAAACCTCAGGACATAAGCACTAGCCTCAACATGCTTTTGTTCATTTTTTTGTAAGCAGGATGTTGGTGGGGTAGGGAACCGAAGTGCCTTTTAGGTAGTTCTCAGCCCCAGACCACATTCCCTCCAGTGCCAAACCCCTGCTTCATGGAGGACACTACAGTAAGTGCCTTAAGTCCCTGAGCTATCTTAAAATGGAGTAATCTTTACATTTCTAACACTGATATGAAGAGACACAATTTGAAACATTGTTCACAATAGAATAAAATGATTGTGTATCCATAAAAACAAACATAATATTTCCCCAAGTGCTGTGAACACAGTGAGAACAACCTCACAAGTAGACATCTGGCCAGGTGAGCAAGTCTGGGGAGTGAACCAATGCACAACAACATAAAGCAGGCAATGCATTTTATTCAGCACTTATGTGTGTGTCATTTGCAAGTAATCAACATTTCAGCTTTCTGGGCCTGGGTAACTGCATATGAATGCAGAGTTGAAACAGGAGTAAGGAACTGTCCCGATCCTGTCCCATCTTTGTAGCCATGAATCCTGTGAAGAGCCCATAACGACTGGGGTGACCCCCGTCTGTTATTTACATGGACTGACTGATCTTGGATTAGTGTCTGTTGTCTATAAATGGTCCTATTGTGGACAGTGTTAGTCCAACATTTTAAAGCTGCTGAACTGAACTGGGAGCAGCTTGCTAACAACCAGTCAGTGCAGAAAGTGAGCCTACCCTAGAGAAATTTGCTGATTGAATTCAGCAGTGCCAGCAACCTGCGCAGTGATTTCTTATCTGGGCACAACAGAAAGACTAAGGGCCTGATTTAGATCTTGGTGGAGGGGAATACTCTATCACAAATGTGACGGATATCCCATCCGCAAATTACGGTCCCATCATATCCCAGGGAGACCATAATATGGCAGGCGGGATAGCTGTCACATTTGGAAGCGTATTCCATCCATTGAGATCTAAATCAGGCCATCAGAATAATAAAAGTTATACGGCATAATTGGTGTGTCCTCTTTATCATGCTTCAGTGATCGTAGTGAGTATTGGAAATTTTGAAACATGGGTGATATTCTTACTAATCACCAACTCTGAATTCCCACATTGACTTGGAAGGTGTTTTGTCTGCACAGGTTTTTCAAATGCGTTTCAGGGCATTTTCTAGCATCCTGTGAAGAGCCCATAACTACTGGGGTGACCCCCCTGTCTGTTATTTACATGGACTGACTGATTTCGCATGAGTGCCTTTTGTCCATAAATGGTACTGTTATGGACAGTGTTTGTCCATAATTTTAAAGCTGCTAAATTGAACTGGGAGCAGCTTGCTGACAGCCAATCAATGCAGAAAGTGAGCCTCACCCAGTGAAGTTTGCTGAATGCTTTCAGCACTGCTAGCAGCCTGTGTGGTGATTTCTTATCTGGGCCCAACTGAAAGACTAAGGGCCTGAATTAGATCTTGGCGAGGGGAATAGTCTTTCACAAACGTGACGGATTTATTATAAAACCGAAAAAATCCATATCCTATAGAAATCTGGCCCTAACTGTAACTTCACAGTGGGACCTGCTGTTCAAATGCCCTCCTACTCTCCCATCTAGAAGAAAGTACTTTCTTGGGAGGGCTACAGATTATTTATATGAGCGTAGGTGCTTCATTTAATAGTTTAGTCATGTTTTCTATAAATATATATTTCTTGTATTCAATTTTAAATAAATATATTTAAAATTCCCATTACACATGCATTTCACTCAATAATCAAAAATGTAATTTAAATGTTTTGCAACTTTTGTTGATCACAAATACATATTTTAGTTTATAAAATGGTACTTTTATTTAATAAGTGCATTACAAAATTATTTTTTTTAAAGAGTATTTCATTATCACAAAAATCTACTTTTATTAAAGCAATGAATTTATAATTAAAACACGAATAAAATACGTTTTTGAGATTTTTTTCTGTTTCTCATGGTTTCCCATTGATGTGGCATAATTGTCCTTTTTTCAGTTTTTACAGTTGTCTTTTTTTAATGTATCCCTCGTTTTTCCATTTCTTTCTTTTGTCGTTGGAGCATCATGATCAAGAACAAAGAGATGCTGCTGCACTGATCTGGTACACATCTAACTATTTCTACTTATGATCCTCATTTAGTGTTGTGCTAGGAATTTCTCTAGAGTAAAAAACAGGAAAGACATGATGAAAAGGTAATGGATAGCACATCACATGTAATTAGTCAGTGATTCAAGGATACAAATACACAATTTCAAAGCTTCATAATAGTCTATTGTATTTTCTTTATATTCAAGGATATATTCAGACTGATCCAATGATCAAGGTGCTCCAAGTGACGGTACAGTGAAAAGTGCAAAAGTGGCGAGCCAACACAAATCAACAAAATTCCAAAAATGAGAAGACAAAAAGATATATCTAAAATATCCACACTGTACAGAGGCAGCCACTGGGAGCTTTGCTCTCGGAATCTGGCCACAGTGATTGTCGATACAGATTATTTGGGGCGTATGCATTCGGATCACAATCCGCAGCTTATGCGACTGAGCTGGGAATCTTCTCCTCCAGCTGTCCCCACTTGGAGGCTTAGGCCAGAGCTATTAGAGGACGCTGCCTTTAGGGCGTCGCTGGGCGCAGTGATCCCGGAGTTCTTCGAGCATAACGATGGTACGGCTTCGTCGGGCTTGCTGGAAAGGGATGCCTTTAAAGTTTTCATTCGTGGGCATTGCCTGGGAACTCAGTGCAAACTGCACCGCTCCATCGAGCGTGACCTGGCTCGGGTGGAGCGCGACATGCTGTGACCGGAGAGAGAGGCGGCTGGTGGCTTTGCGGAGGAGTTGCTGCTGTCAATACTTAAGCGCCTGCGCTGTCTGAATTATGCAGTGCACTCGGTGAGAACGCATGCCTCGGCCGACAAGACGGGCAGGCTACTGGCCTGGCTGATTCGACGTGACTGCGAGAAGGGCCCGGTTATGGAGATTCGTTCGCAGGCTGGGGGAATGATACATACACCTGGGGAAATACACTCTGAGTTTACGAGGCACTATGAGGCGCTCTATGCCTAAAGTGTGCTTCCAATGGAGTGGTCTTGTAGTGACTTTCTTGCTGGAGTGGAACTCCCGCGTCTGGAGGAGGAGCAGATGGAGGCGCTTGAGGAGCCTCTTGATCTTGAGGAGATAAAGTCCAGTATTGGTGAGCTAGCATCAGGTAAAACGCCGGGCCCAGATGGTCTACTGGCTGACTTTTACAAGGTTTTTGCTTCCATGCTGGCGCTCCGATTGCTACGTGTGTATGAGGAGACAGTTCAAAGGGTCTGTTTGACAGCGTCCCAGAGGGAGGCGCTGCTGGTGTCCCTTCCCAAGCCTGGGAGGGATCCAGTAGAGCTGGGTCCGTATCAGCCGCTGGCGATGCTGCACGCTGACTACAAAATCCTGGCCAAGGCCCTAGCAATGCGCCTTGCACCGAGAGTACCGGATCTGGTCCACCCGGATCAGAACAGGTTTGTGCTGGCCAGGGATACGTCGCACAATATCAGACGGCTGTTTCGCGTTATGCAATATACGAGGTGGGATTGGCCGCGGGCGGGATGTCTCGTCCTGGATTTAGAGAAGGCTTTTGATTCTTTAGTATGGTCTTACCTGTTCATGGTATTGTGGCGGTTTGGCATGGGACCCTACTTCATTCGGCGGGTTAAGCTGTTATATACTGAGCCACAGGTTCGGGTAAAATTGGGGGGCATGGTATCGGAGCCGGTCCGCGTGTGCAGGGGTACAAGACAGGGCTGTCCCCTTTCCCCATTGTTGTTTTCTCTCGCCATGGAGCCCTTGCCGGCGGCCCTACGTGGCGGGGGGGCTGAATGGGGTATTGCCCTGGGGGACGGCTTGCACGTGGTATCCCTGTATGCTGACGACCTCCTCCTGTATTTTATGGATATTAAGTGGATCCCTTTGGAGGTCGGGACGTTGCTGCAGCGATTTGCGTTGGTGTCTGGCCTCAGGGTCAATTGGTCCAAATCATGCCTCTTTCCTTTTGACTCCACGCTCCCGGATCCAGGGCTTAGCCTTGCTGCGAGTCCTGTCCCGTGGCAGCCACACACTATCCGGTATTTGGGTGTCCGTATTTACCATTGGGAGAGGGACCTAGTCGACGGCAATCTTACGAGATCGGTGTTCTCGATAAAATCCCAGATGACTTTCTGACGGATGCTGGCGCTGTCGGTGGCCGGTAGAATAGCGCTCCTAAAAATGGTAGTCCTACCGCGTCTATTGTATTTCTTTTCAAACCTTCCGCATTACGTTCCTCCCAGCTTCTTTAGGACTTTGGAAATCAGAGTTGAGGGAATTTATCTGGAATGGGGGCTGTTGCAGGGTCGCTCTGAAAAAACTGTACTTACCGTTGGAGAGAGGTGGGCTGGCGGTCCCTAATCTAGAGCACTACTACTTGGCTTCTCAGCTCCAGTGGATGTCCAGGTGGCTGGCCGGCCTTCATCTGGCCGATACGGCGTCTGCTGGGGTGCTTGGTCTCTGCTGCAGGTTTCGCACTTATTTCATCCACTCGCACGCGTGCCAATGCCAAAACAACTATTCCTCAAGGTAGCGTATAGCTGTTTTCGTAGGTCCCTCCATCTCACTGGGCGTGTGGTCCCATTCGCGCCGGCCTTGGTGCTGTTGGACACTCCGCAAGGCCTCAGGATTACGTGGGGCTTGGAGCTACGCGCGTGGCATGAAGCGGAGTTGTGTACGATAGGTGATCTCTATGAGGATGGCCAGCTGTTTTCGTTCTCTAGGCTGATTAAGGCGCGTTTGAATGGTAATTTGATGCCTGTATAAATAGTATCCAGCAGTTGTTATTGTTCATACTGTTTGTTTGTAATCTGTTTACAGTATCTGCCTACCAGCAAGAAATACCCATGTTCAATTATGGGTGGTAATGAACTGATATTGCGGACTGATTTGTTGAACCATGCAATTGTTTTTCATCCCTCCAAGGACGCCTACGCTTCCAGCCCCTGGTGTATGCATGCCCTACTCACGAATTGCATAGCTGTCAATGGTGGGCCATGGGAGCTTGGGTTCATCACGGTTTAACAGATGGGTTGGATGCTTGGCTACATCTTGTTATGACGCCTGTCTTTTTTTTGCATGTGGGCATCCAAGTGAATTGTAACTGCGCAATGGCAATTATCCAAATGTTAGTGGTTTTTTGGTGTTATGATGAGATAAAAAAAAAATGCTAATAAACAGATTTATGAAAAAAACAGAGGCAGCCACTGGGAAAGAGTTACTAAACACAGATAAGTGATTTTAAGTGTTCTTAATTTCCAACAGTAAATGAGCATGTGCTGCCTCAATTTTATGCTGATATTTTGACCCCAATTAGAGTGTTTGGCCCTAGGACCTTCATCAGGGCATCATCAATGGTAGACACCTAAACCTGTGTTATTCTGGGTATATTCAAGAATCAATTCCTGTTCAGCAACCTTTTTGATCTATTGGAAAATATCAGAAACCCATACTGCTGAATTATGAGTAGCAAGTCACATAGTAGTGCATTACATAGATGATGTTGAAAGAGGATAAGGAACACACTGTGAGCTTGACAGGCAGAGAAAAAACAGATGAGTCAATACAACAGTTTAGAAAAGTCACTAGTAAGCAAGACGGTGTTAAATACTCAGTATGCAGATCTGTGGACAAATGCCTGCTCAAGTATGTGTCTCAAGAAGGAAAGGCAAGGAGTGTATAGACTAAGTTATTAGATCAAGTATAGGAGAAAAGAAGGTGTCACTGCTGATGCAACAGTCTGTGATTAAACCTTGTCCAGACGTCAGTAGTGCAAGGAGTAACCAAACTTATATCCAGTTGTATGAAGGTGTATACAATCACTTTGAGGTAAGTATGTCTTAAAGATAGCTGGCAGTCACCGCAAGCTAAACAGAAAAAAGAAAGAAGTAAACTGAGAGAAGAAACAATACCGAAAATGACCATCCGTCTGTTGAGTAAAAATATAGCAGGAAAAACATGTTGCACCAAAAAGATCATATCTTTGTCATTTGAAAGTCAAATGCAAATAGTGGTAACCTACCAATAGTCTTGATGCCTAGATAAAAACACCCACCAGGGACAACATCCCTGAGGGAAAGAACATGGCGAGGCACTGGTTCTAAGTTAAAAGGCAAAAAAGGGGTGGGAGCAATACCACCACCCACCCAGTGAATAACAACAACTCAAGCTTAAGTACAATAACCAGCAGGATAACAGAATACCAACTTGTCAAAACTAGGAAAGACCATACATTGTACACATATTGATGTCATGCATACACAGAGGAGCAGGAACCAGATGCTAAACCTTTGGCATGAGTTTCCAAAATCAAGGACGGCAACTACGCAAGTGACCACCTCTAGGATTAAACACCTCTAGGGGAGAGAAAGTTATCCAAGCACCTATTATTTGTTCGAAAAAATCCCCATATGGGACTTCAGAGACAGAAACCGTCAGATAGTGGTGAAAGGAAGCGAATGCTCACCTACCTAGTTTCTCTGTCAGGTGCTCCCTGCTGACTTGCACACCTCCCGAACTGGAAAAATCAATGAAAGTGAATAGCCCAAAGGAGACAGAAAAGGAGGCTCATCAAGTCACATGACCTAGCCAATAAACAAAAAAGGTGTGCTGCAGAAGCAAATTGTGTAACTATACTGCGGAGTGACATCAAAAGAAAGCTAGAATGCTCCTGCACTATCATCGTGCCCACCGAGAAAGTAGAAAAGCCAATCAAACATACTGGGAAAGAGTAGACTGCATGCATAGTCTTAATATTACCCAGTTTTGAAAATACCACTGGGATTGCACCCAAAGGGGGGAAAATACCTTGTAGATGACAAGTGCACGGTGAAATTGGAACAACATATTACTTGAATTGTTTGAGTGCAATGCAAAGAAGGACAGAAAGAGGACAGTGACTAATCGGTCTCCATATTAAATTAACACATGCCACATCTATCAAAAAAACAAAAAAGAAATCAAACAAATATTGTCTAATAGCATAGTTATACAGTCAGTAAACAGGAGTTACACATTGGCTCCATTCCACCTGATTATTCAGTTAATCTTCCATAGATCTTACTCTGTACATCCAACTACACTCCAGTTCTAAAAGTATTTTTTGATATTGCCATCCCTCAGGTCCTGTTTGAGGATTTTAACCACCTGCCAGCTAATTTTATTTGCCAAGTGTCCTTGTTCCGTAAAGTTATCCACCAATGGTGCTTCAGTGGTTTTGCAATTGATGCGACTTCCATGTTTAAGGATGTGCGTCTTGACCTTTTGAGTTCTACCCCAAACATAGATGTTCTAACAAGTACACCAAATGGCATATACAATGTACTTCACATTTCAGTTAGAAAACGTATTTAGAATGTGTTACATTCCAATGGGAAAAAGAGGTTTTTTTCTTTGCACATTTGGCATGCATTGGATGTGCCGTACGAAAAGGATTAAGCAGTGCTGTTTTAGAAAGTTGATGTTACAAGCAACAATTATTGTGATTTAATCCACTTTGACACAGTGTCCCCGAGGATGGTCTCATTGACGGTTTGAGCCTTGGGAGACCGAAATGTAGACCTTATTCTCTCCCTGATGCAATTCTTCATATGAGCTGCTGGGGGCCATTATGAGTGATTTCCGATTGTTTGAAAGTTGGCATAAAGGACTCAAACCTTTTATGTTTGGAGAGTCAGGAGGGTTGGTGCTCTCTTTCTGTCCCTTGGATGAGAAGAGATTGTGGACTAGAGGGGTCACCAGCGCATTTGTATAAAAATACAAACAATTCTCTTTGTTGCTATGCTGTATTGATGATTATATTATTAGTGAATATATAAAACTTCTTTATTTTCCCAGAAACAAATTACATGCTGTATGAAGATTTATTCATTTATTGAATTTGATCTTTGGTTAATTATAGCATTAATAGTATTTAATATCACTGAACTATTTGTATAAAATTGATTCTTCCATGAACATTGTGTGCTTTACAGTTTAGATTACCCAGTTCTGAGGGGAATTTTGGGTTACCCTGTTTATTTGTCACATTCCCATACAGCATTCTTTCAAAGCTAGACCTATTGGCTTTGCATTGGTTGTATTTCAGGGATGTAGTTATCATAAAGAAGACATGGCTCATGATTAAAAGTTTGTGTTAAATGTTCAAGTATGTTTATGTCACTGATACTTTGGGCTGTGGAGGATAAACCTTATTTACCTGTTTCTTGTGCTTACTAAGCTTTTGAAATGCAGGCATTTCTCAAGAAGCATGCATGAGAATGTTTCTGGATACTTGCCTTAGCACTGCATCAGATGGCTCATTGGAGGTCCTTGCAAGTGTTTTTATTTGTTGAACATTTTCCTTAAAAAAATAAATATTGGAGTTTTTTAAACATTGTCATCAAATCATAGACATATAGGGCCTCATTATAAGTTTGGCTGTACTGTGACCGCCATGTTGGCGGTCTGACCACCAACGGTCCAGCGGAATGGACCGCTGTATTACAAGTTTGGCGGTCATAGAAACAGCGGTCCACCAGCACCACCAGCCAGCACAGACCGCCATGGTCACCCGGAAGCACAAACATGCCAGTGGAGCCTGTGTTTCCGCCGGGCTCATTACAAGGTTGCACACCACCAATGTGACAGTGGCAGTCCAACCACCAGGAAGAAGCTGGCGGAAAATGACAGTATATAGGGAGACACTCCCCTTCAGACAGCCTCACACTATTGGAGCTACCATGGAGCTATTCGCAAATGTCATGCCGCAGCTCATGATTACTGAAAGACAATGAAATCAAAACTGCTGTGGACGAAAGCAACCATAAGTACACACACACCTACCTGTATCATTAACCTCAAAAACAGCTTGGAGTGCGGCAAACACATCATAGGGGGTACGCCACGAGCAGCAGATACACTTCTCAAACCACACACACTCACTGACGTACAGCAACACGGACACCTATACACTCACAATACGCACACTTTGGCCAGCACACTCACTCCACTGCAACAATGCACATATACACATGGCCACACAGCTAAGGCACAGGGACACTGAAGGCTAAACAACATTGTCACACACAGCAACAACAACACACTTAAAGCACAAATACAAATCATACACTCACATACAATACTGGCCAGGGACTGTCAACACATACAACACATATCTATTGATGTGGCATTGAATACATATAACATCGCCATGAAACAACCCTTCAATGGATACAAACATCACACAAATCACACCACAATGGAAGCACAATGGCATACACAATAAACAGAGAAACAAATAGACAAAATAGACAAAGTGCACTATACCAACAATACCTGCACAGTTGGAATGTGAGCATCAGGAGCATACATGGAAGGAGGCTGCACTGGGACATGTGTCAGGCTGAACAGGCCCCTGAAACAACATGCGCACACGAAATGGCCCTACATGGATCTCAGGGACAAACAATACCAAAACTAAATGTCATGCAGAGCTGCACAATGGGGAAGGGCAAGTCAACAAATTACATGCAACTCCTACACCAAGGGACATACCTCTACACAAACTAGCTTCAAGGGACACACACCTAAAGCTACGCACGCTCACCCAAATGCAAAGCAACCTAGCACAACTGAACACACTCTTTGTCTGCAATAACAAAACTCAAGAATAGACACATCACATGTATACAATAGCCATACCAGTGAGACACGTCTAGCACCATATTAGACAACACCAAAATACAAAACTCAAGAATAGACACATCACATGTATTCAATAGCCATACCAGGGGGACACGTCTAACACCATATTAGACAACACCAAAATAAATACTTACCATACCAACCAGTACACAATGCCATGAAACCAGCATTGCATATACACACACATACCTAACACACAACATATACCCTTCCCTTGGGGGACAACAGCACTGCACACACACTCACATACTGCAGACAACAGCACATGGAGCAGTAAGCAGGCACAAACACACACAACTAGAGGCACAGGACCATAAAGCTAGGAAAGGAATTGAAGGATAAATATACACCCAACAAAATCAACTCTTTGAGTTTAATGCCAGCAACAACAATGGCAAAATCAACATCCAAAGGCCATTGGCAAGTCCAATAAATGTCCAAATCATGGTACAGTGCTGTGCCCAAACTTGACTCCTAAGTGTCATGTAACCTCCACAGTAAGGGGCATCAAGGGGCCAGGCAGACACCTCAGGAATTATCCAAGGTGGGGGTGATCGGATTTGGGAGTAGGTGGTTTGGGCTGGGGGGGGGCTCCTTTTTGGGAGGGGTGGTGTTCTTCTTGGAAGGGAGGACTATGGGTGTTTGCAGGGGACATGAGAGGCCTTGGAGGTAGAAGGGATGGCCTTCGTAATGGCTGAGGACCTTTGGTACAGGGGGAGAATAGGGGTAAGGGCAAGTTCACAAAGGAAACCTTTTTGGACACACAGGGACAGTCATCAGAAGGGGGTCAGGAATTGGAGGTTGAGGGAGTGGTTGTCTGATGTGTAGTTGTGGATGTCTTGGGTGCCTGCTTATGGGAGGTATGCTTGTGTGTGGTGGGTGTCTGTTGGGTAGGTGAGTGAGGGCGTTTATATGTCTTGGGATTGGGGGCTGGAGGTTCTGGGGGATGCTGTGGGGGCGGATGTGTGTTGGGGTGGTGACTGCAGGTATGGTGGATGTGCTGGATGTAGGTGTGTCAGTAGTTGCAGTGTTTTTGGGTGTGGTGTTTGGATTAGATGTCTGCAGGTCTGCTGGGATAGTGTCTGTGTGTAGGATGGGTGTGGGGGCTATGTCTGTGACTGTTGGGGTGGTGTCTGTAGGTATGCTTGATGTTGTGTGTGTGATGCTGGGGGTGTCAGAAAAAGTAGTAACTGTTGCTGGGTTTGCAGGCGGATGTTGTTTGTGGGCATAGTGGTGGGGTGTCTTGTGGTGCTTGTGTTTGTGTGCGCTACCTTGCCTGTTGAGGTGGATGCCTGAAGATCGGTTTGTGTGCTTTGAGTAGGTAGGGGAAGGGGGAGTTGTACTGGGAAGAGGGAGTTGGAGGGGGGAGAGAAATTGGGGGGTAAATGGCTTCCATCAGTGTGGAGGCCAGAGCCTGCAAAGATCTCTGTAGTGCAGCCATTGCACCATGAATGCCTTCCAGGAATGCATTGGTCTGTTGGAATTATCTTGCCAACCCCTGGATGGCATTCACGATGGTGGACTGACCCACAGAGATACTTATCAGGCGGTCAGTAACCTTCTCACTGAGGGCAACAGGGCTCACAAGAGCTGGGGCGGAGGTGACTGCGGCAAAGGAGACACCCACCCTCTTGGGTGAGCAGGCACAGCCAACGGGGTGGGGAGCAAAAGGGAGGACGATGACAGAACAGGGAGTGGCGGACATGGATGGTACAGAGGGGGTCCCTGATGGGTCTGCCACCATTCTACAATTGCATGGATGAAGTCTGGCGAAACCCCACAACCATTCTACGACTAGGCAACCTCTTCATCCCCAATGCTGTGCCACATGCAGCAGACTCCAGAAAATTCGTAGGCAACAACATTATCCTACTGTAAAGTGCACACCCATTTTTCACACACGTTTGTGCACACATCCATTTTGCTCTTTCATGATGTACCAACGATTTGAGATGAAGCCAATGACACCCAGCTAACTCTATACAAAAGTTCAATGCCCTAGAGTATTGTAAATGGAAATACCCATGCCATAATGGACACAAGACAACAATGTACAGATCTACAAGTGACACCTGTAACAATAGAGTCAAGGAGATACTATCTGTGTCACAAAGAGAGTCCTGACGTGTCAATAAAAGGAACATCATTAACGTCAGGTTCAATATGTCATGGAGTAATGTCTCAAGGATACACAAAACAAAGAATCAATAAGCCCCAGGCTAGTCACCACTAATGTCTGACACCCATGACAATGACAACATCTGAGTGTATCAGTAGTACACATCTGTCACCTGAATGTAGACATGCCGAACATGGTAGCTATCTGTGGATAAATGCATGAACCCACACACGTGATGTGAACACATCAATGCAAGTCACTCCATGATGCATAACAAAGGTCAAGGAACAATCCTCAATCAATACACATGTGCAGTAAACTCTTCAACATGATGGCACATCAAGGGCATAGATAAACACAGATTGGTCCCACAATCTTGGCCACCTGTCATATCACTCATTGCTACAGGAGTTCTATATGCCAAATATATACTATGATGCATGAAGGTATCTGTCAGACAATACACAATATCAACACACTCCTGTCTGTGACACAACATAGAATGTAACACCATTGTAAATGTACCATTCCACTAACAGTTTTCCAACCACATATATGTGAGGGGATACAGACATCATACCATCAACATGGTTGGGCATGCCTGACATTTCAGATAATGAATGTTTTTCTAAAATGAAATGGACACATGCTAACATGTAGGCACAATGAATGTTGGCAACAGTCATGGGACATGATTCATGTCAATGGACATTCCCCACTTACAAAGGGAAAGTTTTTTGCTACATCTCCAAATAATTATCCAGGTAAGCTATGTCACATATATGATGGGCAACAACACAGCACAGACTGCAGTATCCATCATATACTGAAGACAACTTGCTTTTGGGTGTCAGATGTCTACATACACATATGCCCGGACACATGGCAGAGGACAGTGATCCATAATACAATTACCTTTTGTCTGTGACATTCAGGGGAAGTGATTATTGGCTCACAAATAAAACTCACTACAACAAATAGTACATGAATGATGAGTAAATGATGAGTGGACACAGCCACTTTTGGACCATGCAGGGTAAGTGGTTTGTGAATTACTCCAAGGTTTGTTCAAGGGCCCAGGTTCAGAAGGCAAGGTACACCTGTTAGATACATATGACATGTCAACACAAACAATGTCCCAAATACTGTGTGACAAATGGCTCATCCCTAGTTGTCAGAGGGAGCAGTAAACACCCCACACAATTACCTGGCAATGGGACAAGCAGGAATTATCTGTGTTGACCCCAAATGCCCATTCAGCTCCGGATAGGCCACTGCCTGAATGTGGGCCATTAGGGGGGTCATGGTCTGATGCTCCCCCCAACATTAGAAGGACAGCCCCAGCTGGGCATCCGTAATCTTCTGGACCCAGCGTCTCAGGTCCTCCCACTTCCTTCTGCAGTGGGTGCTCCATCGGCAGTGGACTCCCAGGGTCCGCATCTTCTTAGCAATGGCTCTCCAAATCCCTTTCTTTTGATAAGCATTGACCTGCATGGATGCACAAACACAAGACAGGAAAATATGTCCCCCGATCACATACAAAATGGCAGAGTCACATACATGTCAGCACACATTGCAATGAACAATCTGTTTTGCCCAAAATGCCTGGGTGGGGCACATACCAGTCACTGAGTACATGGACAAGACAACAAACATTTCCCAATCTGCAGACCAAACCACCACCCTGCTTAGGCTCTCCACTAACTAGATTGATCAACTGATATCTTGTAAGATATGCCATGGCATTCTGACAGAGATTAAAAAAATTATTGGACACAACACAACTCTGTGGCTTCCAATACAACAGTGACTGCAGCGCATACAAATTTTGGCACACATGGGCACAAACTAGCCTGTGAGAAGAGAAAATATGTTGAAGTACAGGGAAAAAGGTGGACATGAGGCACCTTCCTACTCCTCTGGTGCACCATAAAGCTGTTCATACAGAGGTAGGACCTCCTCCACCAGCTTCTCCAGCTTGTCCAGGGAGAAGGCAGGGACCATATCACCTGCTGGACGTGGCATGATTGCTCCCAGAGGTGGTACACAATAGCTTAGGTCATGGAGGTCTTGCTGGTAGCAGTTTCAGGAGTCAAGTGAGGGATTTTTCCGAACTTGTCGGTCACATCTGCTAAGTCCTCAGCTGTCACAGCCCATGACTGCCACTGGCTGTGTCTGTCTCAGTTGCAACAACCTATCACCATGACGGCTTCCGCAGGCAGACATGGGCAGTTCCTAGTGTCCAGTGGAGTAGATCAGACACCCATCATTTTAAAAGCATTTTGTGTTGAATTTGGCTAGCAAAAAATGATCTAAACAACTGATAAGTGCTGGTCTTATCCTGTCATGTATATCCTTCTACTTTGACAGCATTTTTATACATTGCTAGGCATTTTAAACTGCTGAACTTATATCACATTCCAAGTAGCATGTTACTTCTATGGAATTGACAGAGGTAGCGTGTACTGAGCATCATGTCATCAAATCAATGGATGCTTTGTCACAGCATGTCAATAACATGCATTATGTATGTTGCAAGAAATAATTGGATGATGGCTATACTCATTTCTTTTCCTACATAAGTGTCCAGGGAGAGGAGGATCAGACAGCCTCCTGTCTAACGTCCACTGCCAGACCTTCAGGCCATGGAAGCCAGACGCATCATCTAGATATACCGTCTGAATAGGCAAACAATTGTGGATCTCTGTTGTCAGTGGGAGCCAGATCTACTGCCCACAATTTCTCATCCAAAAACCATACCACTTGTTGGACCTGGCCCTTTCGGCAGGTTCATCCCCTGACTTTTTGCCTCCTTCCATTATTTTTCCTGACATTTTGCTGTTGGATCTAGGACCCTGAGCACTTTATCACTGCTGATCAGTGCTAAAGTCCAGGTGCTTTCCCTTCTAAAGTTGGTCTGATTTGCTTATACCTAATTGGCATATTTAATTTACCTGTAAGTCCCTAGTACAGTGGTATCCCTATAGCCACGGCCAGTAAATTAAATGCTACTAGTGGGACTGCAGCGCTACTTGCGCCACCCACTGGAGTAGCCTTTCAAACCTGTATCAGGCCTGCTAGAGCAGGGCCTGCATGCGCAGTTTTCTGCCATAGGGACCTGGCATCAAAATTCCCCTTTAACTTCGTGTAAGTAACCACTAAGGTAGGCCCTAACTAGCCTTATGGGCAGGGTGCTATGTATGTAGAAGGCAGAACATGTGCCTAGTAGCGTGGCCTGTCCTGGTAGTGACAAACAGCCTATTTGATTTCTCACTGCTGTGAGTGCTGCCTTCTCATAGGATTGCACTGGAAATGCGCTGCCTTATGTTTAGGGGGTATTGTCTGATTTATGAGGGGTATAAATGCTGCTTACCGGTGAAAGTGAATTTTTTTATTACTATTACAGAAATGCCACTTCTAGAAAGTGAGCATTTCTCTGTGCTTATGACTCTGGTATTTTCCAGCTTGACTCCAATCCACATCTGGGCAGAGTGACAGTTGGGCTTTGTGCATACTTTTCAGACAGCCTGTACACATGAAGGGTGGACGTGTCACAGAGGTGCTTCTGCATTTTGAATAGTCTTCTTGGGCTGAGAGAAGGGAGAGGTAAAGGCATTTGTAAAGGCTGTGTCTGGGCCTCACACAAAAGGGTAGTTTACCCCCCAACTAATGTTTGGAGCCTATGCTGGAGGAGAGAGGGGCACTCCCAGAACCAGTTGTAACTGGTTGCAGCCTCCTCTCCCCTTCTTTGTTAACCCACTGTTAAAACTGAGTATAAGTACAGGGGATTTTGCTCCAAAACTTGGAGACGCGTGGAACTTACTTGGAACCGACCACAGAATGCTGCTGGAGGGACTCACCAGGACCCATCTTGGACTGCTGCTGCTGTGCTGACCTGTGACCTACCTGGTCACTTGGAGGAACTGCCACTGTCTGCATCCCCTTTGAGCTGGCCTGCTGCTGGGCCCTGCCGCCCTGTGCTCCTTCTGTTGTGCCCCCCAGGGGCTGGGTGCCATGGCCCTGGACCCCTGCAACAATCAGTCTAGCACCTCGTTAGCGCTCTTCCTAGGCTGAGGCACATGAGGAGTGTGCCATCCTAAGCCCATAATGCCTGGAAAGCCCTTTGCTATACTCATTGGGAGCACCTTGTGAGTACTTCCCTGGTGGAGGATTTGCACTTGGAAGCGATCCTGAAATCACCACCATGACCCAGACTCTTTAAATCACCCCCAGCGCTTTGAAAAGTGCATTGCTGGGCCCAATTCACCGCAGCGACCCGGGCGTCATCAATTTCAAAGCGCACCGGAGACACACTGCCCATGGGACTCCAGGGACACCACCAAAGTGGAGAAAGGAGCAAGCGCACTCCTAGGGTGCCCCCAGGGTGAAGCACGTTCCGAGGAGTGCCCCCGGGGCACAAGAAGGTGTCCAATCCAGGGGGGCTTTCTCCTGTGGTTTGGAGCCGGGCAGCCTCATCGGAGGCTCCCCACCCTACTGTGCCTCTCAGCTGAGTTGGTGGATGGGCAGGGGGGAAGGAAGCCTCATCAGAGGCTCTCCCTGCCCCATTGAAGCCCTGATTTTTGCCCCAAGAGACCGCAGGTGGGCGGAAGCCTGCCGGGGCCCCCCGCACTGCAGGGTCTCCTGTTGTTGTTTGTGCTGGCTTTGGCCTCCGTCCCCTCTGGAGGGCCCCAGAGATCGCAGGCCCCAGGAGGGACCCATTCGAACAACATAGGAGGTGCATGCTGCCTCCCTCCCGCTAAAATCACCAAATGGCCCCTGTTCACGCAGAGAAGCGCCAGGGGGCCCCCAGTTACATCGTGGCACTAGAGGTGCCTTCTTCACTGTAGAAACAGGTACTGTTTTTTTGGACATATGATTTCTAAATGTTCCTGATATAGACATTGTGGACTTTTATGTTAACCTGGCTCAACCTGGCTCTTTGATGATGTGACATATATTTGCTGATGTTCCTTTTATGGCATGACATGCTGATATGTTTTTATTACTTGACATATGTTTTATAATGTTCCTGGTATGGGCATTTATGATATTTCTATGACAAGTGCATTTCCTTAGTAATGTGATTCCTGACTACTACTTATGTTTCAGAATAATAATTAACCTGTGTGTTGTGTGTGACTACCGCTGGTTTCTGCAGAATAACTATAGAGTAACATTCTGAAAACTGCTTGAGTAGCAGGGTATTACTGACATGTTGTGTCTGGTCTAAATACAGTTTATTCTTATATAACTTGGTGTTGTGTTTCCTTTGTGGTGGGGAAAGTGTGTCACGTGGGTTGTGTGTGTTGTGCAAAAGCTTTACATATTGCCTCTGGGATAGGCCTGACTGCTCGCGCCAAGCTACCAAGGGGGTGAGCAGGGGTTATCTTGGACATGTAAACCCCTTGTCCTGACTAAAGTGGGTGGGTTCTGCCTGGCGTAGGTGCATACCCTAGCCAACCAGAAACCCCATTTCTAACACCACCCATTGTCCACGTTATGGCAGTGTTGCACTTCCTGGCCACATGGGCCTTCCAAAATACAGTGGCCCTATCTGCTGGGATGTCCCAGCCTATGTTCAGTCTTGTATTGAAGGATGTACTCTCAGCAATGTTGAAACACCTGGACAGCTATATCCGGTTTCCTCAACATTAGGATTTTGCACATGTGAAGGCTGACTTCTATGGTTTGGCACAGGACTTCCATTCCATCAATGTTCAAATTGTTTGTTTGGCGGACCTCTACATTTCACAGGTCTGTGCCTGTTATCTGGGTTCAGTCCATGATGCCTTCATAATGCAGAACAGCACAATTCCACAGCTGATGACACAACTGTACCCAGAGAGGGCCTGACTGGTTGGTAAGTCACATATGTTTGTTTGTGTCAAATGTGTGCTGCAGAAGAAACAATGAGAGGGACTAATTGTTGCACATATGTCCCATTCCATTACAGAGGTCTCTGCATACCCAAACCGTCCATGGTTGTTGACACTGGTGAGGAACCCAACTACTCCAGGGGAAGTCCTCTTCAACAATGCCCATGGAAGCATTATGTTGTGGAGCCAGATTTTGAGCTCCTGAAAGCCAGATTTAGGAGCATAGACAAGACTGGTGGAGCCCTCCTCTACTCAGCCAAAAAAATATGTATGATCATTGTAGTCTGCTGTATGCTGCACAACATTGCCCTGAGGAGGAACATCCCATATATACCAGATGAGGGGGAGCTAGCAGTGCCACAGATTGAAAATCCTAAAATGCCAAGTGAGGATGACAGTAATGAGGAGGAAGGTGAACACTTGCAGGCAGATGTCATCAATCAATACTTTACTTGAGTGTCAGTGTGTGGTAATGTGTAATTCATGTGGTCGTATGGCAAACTGTAGTTGACAAGATGTGTTGAGTAGGGGATGTTTTTCACTGAGGACAGGGGATCTCACGCTATGCAGTGTACAGCTAAGCTGTGATTACAAACTCAGACTGAAAAAGCTAAGACCGTCATCATCTTCTTTGTTTTATATCAGTCTCATAGAAATGTGAATGGATCTACTGAAGTCTAATATGAGGGGTATGGTCATATGTATTTATTTGTTCTGCCTAAACTCCTTGCATTGTGTTTTATTTAGGTCTCTTCATCATGCCATCCTCATGGGGGCAAAGTTGTGACATTGGCATGTAGCTGTTGCTGTCCTAACATATGAAGTGGACATGGGTTGATCCAGGTAATGTTGGTCACAGATTTGGGGGGTATAAGTCCTTTGCCAAAAGCAGCTAGGACAGTAGGTGAGTGGAATTCTGCAGTGTACAATACACTTTTCTGATGTGGTGTGTTGATCCAATTGTCTCGTGTGTGATAATATGCCCTTGATACATGTTGTCATTCAGTGAAACCCATGCATTCTCCCTTCAAGTTTCTGTTGACAATTAAACTGTATGACCTGCATGCAGCTGTTGAAGTGTTTCCTGATTGCAGGCCAAAGTGTCTGTGCCAGAACACTGACAAAGGTTTGTATCATATCATAAGATGTTTGTTCATTGTAATAGGATGGACCTATGAATAAGGACTGTTGTACTGCCCTCTGTCTGTGTCATAGCGTACGGCAAGTTGGTAGACCTGGTTTTAGTATGTGATAAGACTCAAGCTGGTGACAAGATACACTAATCTGTTAGCTTGTTCTACGGGACAAGGTCTGAAATAGCCCTTTCTTCTGTGGTCTGGGGAACGGTACCTTGAGATATCTAGCATGACTCAACATAGTTCTGCCGTTCTTGGCTATGACAGTCCAGACATTTTGGCAGCCTATGTGCTGTACAGTGCAATAAAATGTTTGGTGTGACTAGTCACGTGTGTCATTGTGCTGGTAGTAATACTCTGCATGGCACTACCTTTGACATATCGCTCCTTCCATTACTATCTTATGTATTCATTTGCATCACATTGATTCAACATCTCAAAATGTATTAGGTGTGTTTATTTACATGTGCACAGGAAATAAAGGTTAAACTAAAAAAAATGAACTGGCAATGAAGTAATCAGTCATGGTGGGTGTAATCATTATAGTAGATGTCACAACATTTGAAGTCCAAAGTCCAGTGTCCTACTAGCATGGGAAATGAAAAGTAGTTGGAGAACAGTCAACAGGGTGAATCAGAGACACACAAAGGAGTTTCATCAGGAAGGGCTCACTTCCTGGCTGTGATTTGTGTCTTGCAATCTGCACGTCCTAGGTGCTTGGGTAGACGTCCCCGCTTGTGGGAGGGAGGGTTCTTCAGCTATAGAGGCAGGGGTTTCTGAGGCAGGCCCTTCCCCTTTCAGGGCCTCCCATCCAGTGGCTACCACAGATGTAGAAGGGTCTGCAATCAACTGGCCAATCCAATGGCTACCACAGATGTAGAAGGGTCTGCAACCAACTGGCCAATGGAAGGGTTCCGGTGTTGTTGATGATCCCTGCTCAGGGTGGTGTTGATGTCTCTCAGCACCCCTGTTAGGGAGGCCATGTTGGTATTGTGGGCCTCCCAGTGTTCACGAATTTCCTGATGGAAGTACATCTGTAGCTCCTTGATCTCCCTGATTTTGGCAAGTACATGGCCCATCACGTCTTGGGATTCTTTGTATGCTTCCAAGACTTGGGTGATTTCCTGGCCAGACCATCCTAAGCAGCCTCATTCTGCTGGCCCACGCCATCCCTCCCATGCACCCTACCTCACATGCCTGCGCCCTTGGTGCAGCTTGCCGCCTACTACTGGTCCCAGGACAATCATTGTCGGAGGTGTCTGACTGACTCAGGATCCTGGACTGTGGACACAAGATTGTTATCACTGTCCTTTGGACACAGGTTTGGGGATGACTGGTTGCCTGAGATACTGACGAAACAAGGCTTGGAGGAGTTGATGTGGTTGGAGGTGTTTTCTGTCCCTGTTGCCCAGATGGGCCAGAACTGACCTCAAAGTTCACACATCCAGGAGTGTTATCATCACTGAGGGCTTCATACATGGGGGTAGTGGAAACCTCTTGAGTGGTCTGTGTGTTCCGAGTGGCAGGTAGACCTGTGGATGTGAGAGACATAATGTTACAGATTGTATTGTGACATCTACCTCCAATAGTTAACAGACAGTGAAATTTGACAAAGGCAATGTACAAATTGGATTTACCAGTTTTCCTTAAGTGACAGGCACACATGCTATCAACTGTATTGACCTGACATTTGGGTAATATACCAATTCCATTTCAGTCAACTAGCTTCAGGATGTCTGAGTTTATTAGCACTTGGAGGGATGCTCATAGGCTTACCTCTTGTCAACAGTGCAGTAAAACAGTGGCTGGGCAGTTTGTGGATTAGGTCATCTTAAGTCCTAGTTGACTGTCATGCAGGCAGATCCAGAACTTTGTTGCATGTGTGATAGTTGTCATCATGTGGTCATTGCTTTGGGAATATGTCTGCTGCCAGTACCATTCAGATAATGCATTTTGGGGCCTAAGATCTGTCGTTAATGTTTTTTTGCACACAGTTTGAGCTGTCCTTCCTGTCCACAATATCTTCATCTTGACATAGCTACTCAAGATGGATCTAGGTATTTAGCTAAATCACAGAGTGTAGCATGATCTGTATCTTGGTCCCTCCTAGGTGGGTAAACGTCATCTGTGAGTTCCCAGCCAGATGCGCATTGTGATATGGACACTGGCCTGGTTCTTGGAGTTAAAGGGCACTCCTTGGATATACTGTCATGTTCTTCAAGACATACACTCATTATACACGGGTCATCCTCTCAGATGAGCACAGTTCCACTGCAAGTTCACGTACAGGGATACTTAGGCAGATGCACGGTGGGCTGATGTTTTGAATTGGGTATACAGCGCCTCCTGGTCTTAGCATTCCTGTCAGTACCTGTCCTACACACAGACTATACAGATGCCATCCTCTCGGGTGAGTACAGTTTAATGGTTGAGTAGAAGGAGAAGGGTCATAGTAGCAGAGGACAGTGGTGTGGCCGAGTAGAGGAAGGGTAGCAGTGCCTCCAGGTCTTAGCCTTCCTGTTAGTGCCTGTCATACACACAGGCTATATAGATGCCATCCTCTCAGGTGAGTACAGTTTAATGTTTGAGTAGAGGGAGAAAGGTCATAGTGGCAGAGGACAGTGTTGTGACTGAGTAGAGTGAGAGTACCAGTGGCCTTAGCATTCCTATCAGGGCCTGTCCTACACACAGACTATACAGATGCCATCTCTCAGGTGAGTACACTCCGATGTGGAGTTTGTAATAAATGTTCATTCTGAGTAGGCTACACTGTTCTGGTTTTAGTAATATTGGAACAGTGCCTGCTGGGATTTGTAGTGCTGTCAATCTTTGCACTACACCCGCTATACAGAGATGTAGTTACCCCATGTGAGTCTACTTCACATGTTGGAGGCCAGACAGGGGTATGGACATGTGAACACCTGAATGTTGAGTGGGGTGACAGTGAAGCTGGCAAAAGGTGAGCAGTGAGAATGCATGCTAATACATTTTGGTGCAATCTTTAATTGTTGTGACTTACCCAACTCCACTCCCCCAGGTATTCCTGTCAAGCCCTCAGGATGCAGGATGGATAAGACCTTCTCCTCCCACGATGTGAGCTTTGAGGAAGGAGGTGGGGGACCACCGCCAGTCTTCTGCAGCTGCAACTGTTGCCTAGATGCCATGGAACATACCTTCCCCCTGAGGTCGTTCCAAATCTTCCTAATGTCATCCCTTGTGTGCGGGGTGGGGCCTCCAGAATTCACTCTGTCGACTATTCTTTGCCACATTTCCATTTTCCCTGTGAAAGAAGTGTGCTGGACTTGGGCTCCAAAAAGATGTGGCTCTAATCTAATAATTTCCCCGACCATAACTCCTAACTCATCTTCAGTAAAACAAGGTTTTTTCTGGGGTTACATTATGGTGAAATGAAATAATCAATAATAAAGAAAGGTGTTGGGAAATGAGAAGTTGAAGGGAGTAAATCGAGTGTAGAGGTGCAAATGGGTGTGAGGTGGGTGTGTTGAGGGCATGTGATATTTGCCCAGTGAGAGATGGAGGGGTGCCAATTAAATTGGAATTTTTCTTTTTTGGGTGTTCTGGATGGTGTATTTTGTGTGGGAGTTGCAAAGTGTGTGGTTTGTGAAGGGGTGTTTTTTATAGTGTGGCTTGTAGGTGTGTCGGTGTGTGAATGTGTGTCAGCTGTGGTGTTTTTTAATTCATCCCGTGTGGTGTTTTTTATTACTGTGATGGCCGTGAACTGCCATGGTTCGTACTATCATTGGAGGACCACCAAGGCATGACCGCCACAGCAATTTTTAACTTGTAATAGATTTGGTGGTTGACTGTAGGGCTGGTGGTCGGGCCGCCTATTTTCTGCCCTCCAGTTCACTGGCGGTGCTTTTTTTTTTGTTTGCTTTTGGCAGTCCTGGCTGTGTAACTCGTAATGTGGCTGTCTGTGAGACCAACAACATGGTGGTCTTTTGGCAGCCGTCACTATGGCAGTTTGACGGTCCGACTGCGAAACTCGTAATCAGTCCAATAATATCCATAAGTATCAAAAGCAGTTGTGATGAATCAATGCACAGAGCATATCATTCTGTACCACAAGGGAGTAGAAGTAATGCAATCAAGTGCAGACACACTGCCATATAGGTAGAAGGGAGGTAAACTAGGGATAGGCTGCTGTAACACAAATGGTCAGAGCTCAAAGGTATCTGGTCCCTTGGTACATAGAAGTGCACATCTGTCTCCATGACAGGGTAGGGGATCACACCAACAAAGCGCCTGTATTGAAGGCGAAGAGTAGAGACAGGAGGATGGGGAAGCTAGGGGGTGGTGGGAGGGAAGGGGGTAATAGGATTAGCCTGTAATGGCAGGTGATCAAAGGATGTGTCCAACAGAATATCTGTGGCAGGGGACAGATCTGGATCTCCAGCTGGGGATGGAGGCTCTGAGTCTGGTAAGTTTAACAGCTGGGGTGGTGAGGAAAAGTCAGGGGTAGGCGCTCCACTGTTGAAGTTCTCAAGCAGGGCATTCCACTGATGTGATATTGGGAATTTCTAAAGACCCCGCAGCTCCTCAGACTGTCAGATTGGAGGACAGTACCCTCTGCTGTCGCACACACTTCCCATGATCAAGGCCAAACAAGTGGACAGGTGGGGTTGCAACTACCAGGTCCATGTGAATCCTTGTTTAGTTAGGAGGAGCACCAGGTCTCTGAACCTATTGACTGCTTAGCATTTTTTAGGATGTGGAAACAGGTCATGTGTACACACATCCAAGTGTGTAGTGAGGGGACACCAGTGGTGTGGGAGAGGTGCGATCAGTGATAAAACAACCAATAGTTAGTTAACATAGGGCAGGATCAAAACATGTACATGAAGTCTGAATCCTAGTGTAAGCATCAGGGGCAGGATGCATCTGTATGATGGAAGAACTGGTTTAATCTGTACAGGGGTAAGGTATGCCCTATGCAGGATATAGAATTGTATTAGTTTGATCCACACATTCTAGGAGACAGCAGCCGGATAGGCCAGGACTGCAACACATTATGGCCCTCATTCTGACCCTGGCGGTCTTTGACCGCCAGGGCGGAGGACCGCGGGAGCACCGCCGACAGGCCGGCGGTGCTCCAATGGGGATTCCGACCGCGGCGGTAAAGCCGCGGTCGGACCGGCACCACTGGCGGGCTGCGCAGACAGTGAAATACGCGACGGGTGCAACTGCACCCGTCGCACAGCTTCCACTCCGCCGGCTCGATTCCGAGCCGGCTTCATCGTGGAAGCCTCTTTCCCGCTGGGCTGGCGGGCGGTCTGAAGGCGACCGCCCGCCAGCCCAGCGGGAAAGTCAGAATTACCGCCGCGGTCTTTCGACCGCGGAACGGTAATCTGACGGCGGGACTTTGGCGGGCGGCCTCCGTTGTTGATGTATGCTTGGTGACCATATAGGCAAACTAATGCTACATAGATTATCATCACAGGAGGAGTTATCATCCACCTCATTTAGCTTAGAAGATTGTTGAAACTATTTCTGCTTACAAGTATGAAATTCTGGGTCCCTATGATTTTTAGATACATTGTCCAGAAGCAGCTCAAATCTATGTGAGGTCAGAGCTGCTGCATTTGTTCTGTGCCTTTCAGAGATAGGCACATCAGATATTTACGGGCAGCATCTGGAATCAAACCACCTTCTTGATTATCTTATAGCACCTTCAGATAGTTTAAACAATAACTTCTCCACTGTTTGTACCATACTAGGAAATAAAGGACTAAGTGAAGACTTATTTCTTTTATCCACAGCCACAAGCTCTAAAGACTGAAAAATAGCAGATTTTGTTGTGTAATAACACAATCAGAGCTTAATTTGAGCTGAAGGTTTCCAGTGCTCAGGCACTAATTGGCCTCATTACGAAGCTGGGGGTCTAAGTAACCACCAGCCTCGCAGTAAGGGTCAGAAGGTTCGCAACTGTGATGTTCCGACCACCACATTACAACCCTGGAGGGGGGCCCACCGGGCGACTCTCATCCCCACTGGGAACATGATTCCTGACGTGGTGACAGTGACCTTAGTTGTACTTAGCCAGGGTGGCGCTGAACTCAGTGCCACCTGGCTGATTACAATCCCACTTTCTGTCAGTCTTTTCAGGACCAGGATCCTGCCATAAAAAGGCTGGAGGAAAGCCAGTGCTGGGGGCCCCCCTGCCCAGCACTGTCAGAATGTGCACTTTCTTCCTTACAGACAGTGCGCATTTGAGGGTGCTGAAGTGCTATGGTACTGGCCAATATTGTAGCACTGTTCCCACCAGTCAGCCTGGCAGGAAAGAGTAATACAATGATCCTGTCGGTCAGCCCAGTGGGGACATTGTCATAGGCTTGGGGGAGGTGTCACCACCATGGCAGTGTCATCCTGCTTGCGTCTTTGAAAGTCCTGTTGTGGGACAGCCAAAGTCCTAATCAGGCCCTTAGTAGTTAACACCAGCATTTAAGATAGTTTGCCACATAGTGGAGCTTTTTGTCTAATTTTGAGATGAGCACAACAGATGTTTACTAATTCAATATACCTTACAAATGACTAATACCTGCAATAGTCTGAATTGTCACACTTGTGGGACTGTGATGGTTAGCAGTTGTGTTGGTACTGTCAATGGCAGCGCTGGCGGGGCAATGGGTGGTGCAAGTTGCAGTGGCCTCCCGGTGAGGGCCATGGCCCTTATTGTTTTACAAAAAAAAGCATTGAGTACAATATTTCTCAGAAATGGCAACATCGATCTATTTTATCTTGCATCTTCTACCAATGATATTTATTGTACTTTACATTGGAACCTTCTCTTGTTGGCCATTATATTTGGCACACAATACAGGCCCAAGTTTCTTCAGCCACTGTAATCTCAGAAGTAAAAATAAGTTAGTTCTGTTCAATATTTTCCCATTTGTTTGCCAGTCCAGCAATGAGTAGAAATAAAATGTTCCAGTTTTAGTTTTTGCTTACGTTGAAAACCTTAGATTTAAGGAACATTATTTGTCAGATGTTTTATCTAGTGGACTGCTTTCCCTACATACATACAAAGAATGTTACAATTTTCCTTCAGCTAAATTATCATTTCAATTACTTAATACATAGCGGCAGATTTACTAAGAAGTCACGCAACGCAGTGCAATGCAGCAAGACAATTTGCTGTGCTGTCTTGAGTGACTGGGAGTGAGAAGAAATTAATTATATCTACCATGATAGAACACATTCTTGCTCTATATCTGTGCTGGAGGACTGTGGCTGCCCATTGCCAATGCAGGCCCTCTCACATCAGATGCAAGGGTGCCTGTCTTACAGGCAGAATTGTTTTTATGCACTAAGGCATATTTTCCTGCACAAACAAAACCTTAGAGACATTTTCCTCTTTCTGCATATGCTGCAGAATGCAGCACTTGTGGAAGGAGGATATAACTAGGAGAAATATGTATTTCTCCTTGTTATGCCTCACTTCGGAAGGCATTCAATTTTGACGCAATCCCAGGTTTGCTGACCCTAATAAATCTGGCACTGTGTTATAATCCATGGGTGATGCATCAAGATGCATCAAGTAATGCGATTTGTGCTGTCTTGCGTTACTATATATTTACTAAGCCACACAGATCCATGCAAGGCAGCTTTGTGTGGCTTAGTAAATGCCATTTGGGGACGTGTTGCGTTGCAGTGTCTTGCATGACACAAGGGCATCACAAACCCTTAGTAAATGTGCCACAAAGTGGTACATTATTTGGAGGGATGCACTACCACTAGGCAGCGCTTCAGAGTGATTTTGTAGAGCCAGCCATCCTAATGCTGTTTATAACCTGAGCATGATTAACATTTGCACCTTATGAAACATCTTTTAATAAAAACTCTCTTTTCTCTTTTCATTTTAACTGGCCTTTTCTAAGGCATCATCTTCTCTAAAGGCTGGTTATGTATGTTTTACATTGATCAGTTGATGTAAAACCGCTTCAATAGGGATGACAGAGAGCTCCCCCCTTTTCCTTTATGTATGGGATGGAGCCATGGCTATTACTTCACCTCTCTCAAGAGTCCATCGGTTTTCTGGAATGTGGTTTCGCTATCCTTCTAAGTGCCGTTTTTGCACCCCATTGGTAATTCCAGACCTTCTGGTAGTCTTGCACTTGCAGGTTTTCCTCCAGATAAATAACATACGTCGCCCCCCTTAAGCAGATAATTTACAAAAGGAAAAGCGATAAGATCAACACTTGAAAACTAATAGATGGGTGTCTGCTTAACCACTTCCAGCCTCGGAGAAGATGTCTATGGGCCTCTCCTTAGGCCAAGCTTTGCTACCTGCGCCCTGACCTGCCTTTTTAGGCTCTAACCACCACCAGTTAGGGGGGAACTAAGCCTCACATACTTCAGAGACGTCTGTGACACAGAGTCCCTCTAGAAGTTTAAAGAAGCAACTCACTCCAGGCAATGCCCCCACACTTCTCCTTTGTGATGTTGTAAAAAGGATTTAACTGGGGATAAAGAAGCAGGAGACGAATGTCCCAGAGGGTTGGCCTAACCTGCCTTTTAGGATCTAAGATCTGAGGGGTGAAAGCTTATCCACATCAACTTCAGAACAGCCTGGGACACAGAATCTCTCGGGGGGATTAAAGAAGTGGCTCACCCTAGACAACATCCCCAGACTGCTCCTTCGTGACATTAGCAGGGAGAAAGAAGTAGCAGAAAAAAGTCCTGGTTGGTGTTTAAAAAATATTAATTGGACACCAAGATAGTCCATACACCCCTAACAAAATTCTAGGTAAGGCTTGGGACTTGAAGTTTGGAGAAATGGAAGGTTAACATTATGTTTTTTCTGCTAAACGCAGTGGAATAAAGACTTAATGCACATTATTCAAGTTTCCTTAAAGTATTATTCAATGTTCTACCTTTAGTAAACAATGAATGTAAAATTTACAAAGCGATTTACTGGTGTTGACTTCTAAAATCTCTTTACTGATCCACATTGAAAACATGAAGGTTAGCACCGCTTATGCATCACCTTATATCAAAAGACATTCCTAGATGAGTTCATGGTTCGTTTGTGTTCATTGTGAAGAAAGTTTAGGGGAAATGTAATTCCCTTCTACTCTTCCATTCAGTTTTGCACATGAAGAGAGTAGTGAGCTTTGAAATTCATCAATCCACAGCTCAGTATGTCTGTTTTCTAAAAAGATAAAATAAAATGCACATATAATTGCATTTTCTTTTATCTATAACAAGGAAGAGAGAGGGTATTTGCTATCTTGTCAAGGTAAGGATTTAGCATAGCAAATCATTCTGCTAGACGTTCAGATACTTGTAAATGGATGATCGATATCTGAAAAGCCCATCTCTCTGCAGGTATTTGTTTGCATTATCGTTGATGGACTCTACAAGTCAAAATTGCTTTTGGCCACAATTTAATTATTTACATTGCTTATTTATACATCGTGCAATGCAGTGTTCCTTTGAGAATAGATTCGACTGTGTGCAGTTGAACACTTTGATGAGAAACACAAGTTGTTGTTTTTTGATACATGAGTTTTAAACTGAAGATATCCTCAAAATCGAACACATTTGTGAAGTACTGTTGCTTTCTTCAGGGATTATTGAATGGTTTCTTTCACTCATTCCTATAAAAAATCCTCTAAATGTATATATACAACAAAATATGTTGCTGAATGAACTATGCCATAGTGAAACCAATGTTAAATTACTTAATTCATAATTACATCAGCACTGAAACCAGGTGATTTTTAATGGGCTGTTGTCCTCTTGCATGTAGTGGATTGGTCCTTGACATTATTTTTTTAAATTAATTCTTCAATATTTGTGTGTGAGTTGTGAATAGGGAAGACCCCTCTTTATCTCCCTCTCCCTTCCCCTTCTTGCGCACTCGCATTCCTTCTTGCCTCCCATTGTAACTGATTTGGGAGCCCAGCAACAGATAATTTTTCAATAGCACCTACATATGTGTTTACACCCAACTCACTGTACATATATTGTCTGCCTCCAATGTACATCGCAACAAACAAAAAGGTGATAGGTGAAAGGCCGCAACCCAGTTAATTGTTTTTTGCCCATTTGCGAAATGTAGACAAGAACTCCCATTATGCACATCAGTGCTAACTTTTCTCAACACGGGAACAGTCCATCCTGAAATGCCAGGCATGACCCCCTCTAGAACAGACCAGAAGCAACACCAGTCGGATTTGTCCTAGTAGAATGTACCTTGAGTCCTACAGCACAGTAAACAAGGGACCCACATCTGGGCATACATGTTGCACTTAGAGCATCAACTTCAACAAATATCAAGGTGTTGGATAGAATGCTTAAATTAATCTCAGTCACTGGCAAATGCTTGGGGCTGCATTCCAGTCCATTAATGTCAGTGTATACCCAGCTCTCTTGGTGCATGGCCATTTTTGCACTGTGTCTGTTTGTGCAATGCCTGGTTTCTGGCAGCTGTTGCCAGATCTCAGTCTTTCACTGCCAGTGACCACCACACTTCTCTCCTGCTTCACATCTTCTTTAGCTCACGTATACATATGTGCATTGGTAATAGTCGTGCTTTACAAACTATATCATCTTAGAAGTCATGGGATGAATCAATAAATCACACTGTCCGTCATCCGGAGCTTGGTTGCTATGCCTGCCCTCGTTTGAGGAACGGGCAAATTGTTACTCTGACCAAAATCAATTGCTTACTTTCAGATATCATGGTAGGTTTATTGCTTTTTCACAAAAATATTTTTGCCACTTTTTCTTGAAAACTAAGGACCCCATGTTAACCCACTCAATAACCACATATTCTGGAAAGATATATTACACAAATAGCTTAATTTTACCTTTTTATCTGTTTTGGACGTGAAACAAGGTTCAAATTGTGCATGTCAGTTTGGCTGTAGCAAAGTAGCTGGCCAAACCAACATGCTCACTTCAAACTGAAGTAGCCACTCCTCACTGCTGCCAATTATGGGCAGCAGTGACACACTGGCCCAGCCCTGCCCTCGCACTCCGTTTGGTGGTAGAGCATCAAAAATAAAATGGAAATAAAATAATTTCATTACCATTTTACTTTCAACAGTTTTGGCACGTTAGTGTGGCGAGGGGGAGCGACGCTCCTCCACTCCCAGGGAGGAACCCCCACTGTTCTGATGGCGTCTTAAAACCTCTTTTACGAGTTGGAAAACCTTTGTGAAAAAGAGTAAAAATAGTTTAAAAAAACATAAACAGTAACATAAATAGTAAAACAAGTATTTTTCCGTTGCAGACACGGTGACTTTGCAAATCACAAGGTTTCAGACCACAAAATACCATTGCATATATATATATGGCCCAAGGGGAATCTAGATCCTGATCTCATGTTAAACATATAAGATATATTTTATTTTTTATCACAATACACAAAAGTACTTCCGAAAATGATTCGAAATGACCCAGTGCCCAGCTCTTAGTCATGTGATATATATACTGAATAAACAACCACTGGCAATGAGAAAAGGTCTTTGCACTAAAAGGCCAAGCTATTGGCTTTGCCAATGCCTTTTTCCAATTGACAATGTGTGCATACGCCAAGATGAATGTGCATGCACGACTCAATGAGCTCTCTTTTAAAGAAAGCCATTTTGTGATTGCAGCTGTTGCACAAACATGCGTCATGACAGAGGTCCATGCGTGAGTCATGAAACATCCATAATGACACCTGTGTACACAGTCCTAATTAAGTAGCTGAAGGGTTATAATTTACTGTTAAAAGATGGCAGACCTCTTCCAGGTCAGCTGGGCATAAACCTTTAAGAGGGGTTTCTGCATGGATATTTGGAATCTTTAACCATTGAAATAGTTATTTTTGTTTTAGCTCAAAAGTGGTGAGTGTGCAGTATCTTACTAACATGGGAATTCTAACTACGGGGATGGGTAGTTCTAGGTAAGTGACGTTTCCAGCTTCCATTACATCCATCAGAATTAGCGAATGTTGCAAAGTGGTAAGCCTTCCAATCTAGGAGAGATAAACATCCTCCCTCGCCTGTCAGATTCAGGTTCTTTGAACTGAACCTGGGGATACATTTATTCCAGATAAAAGAACTAATAAGTGAATTTAATTTTTGTAAAATAATATTTGATGATGAACAATAAATTGATTAAAAAAAAGAAAATGCAAAAGGGGCACGTTGTGCATTTTTGTCATCCTGAATCTACCTATGATGAAAATTGGTAGCTTGCTCCATCTATCCAACATATTGTTAATCTTAACAAATAGAGGGGTATAATTCAGCTTGTATGTATCTCCATACCTCAGATACCCTAATTCCTACATAACTCACCGGGTTCCTATGATATGCTGCCCTTAAATATTGAGATAGCGAGTCAGCACCATTATTTAAAAGCAATATCTCAGTTTTAGCAATATTGTCCTGATATCCAGATAATTTTAAATAGTAGAAAAAAACATCCTACACACACTGTCAAAAATAGATGCCTGCGGTGGGAGAAATAACACCAGGTCATCGGAATACAATGTCAATTTCGGTACTTCAACGGTCACAGCTTTCACTTACTTACTTACTTTCCCTCATTAAGCAGGCCAGGGGCTCTATAAACATTGTGCAAAAGGAAACAGAAAGATGACAACCGTGCCTCTAGAGATGTTCATTGGTTCTAAATCTCTGCCATTCAAAGCTATTGAAGTTGTTGATCTCTTATATATTATACCTACTGACATTCTGACCTTGTGAGCTGGCACGGACAAGCTCACAAGTTCATCTATGAACAAGGTCACAAAGTGCATCTATGAACAATAATGCAGGAGCCGTCTCGCTCCCTAAGATATAGGGGCTTATTACGAGTTTGGCGTTTGGTCCGCCAGACCGCTATAGTGGCAGCTGCCAAATGACCGCCATGTTGGTGGTCGCACAGACCGATATATTATGAGTTACACAGGCATAACCTCCAAACGTCAAAAAACCAACCCCCCAGGACACTGGAGGGCGGGAAATAGGCGGTCTGACCACCAGCACCGCCAGCCCGTCAACCAAGAACCGATTGTATTACAAGTCAAAATTTGCAATGGGGGCCCTACCATTGCGGTCTACCAAATGTCGATCCAAACAGTGACGGTTGGTGGTCACCACAGTAATACATTACAATGCATTGGACGCATTTGAAAACAACACAGCTGACACCATTCACACACTTGATGCACCTGCAAAGCACAATATAAAACACACCCCTTCACACACCACACTTCTTTGCATCTAAAACACCACACACAACAAGATAGAGCTCGCAAAAAGAAAGTCCAAACCATAGATTATGCACCCCTTCAACTTTCACAACTACATATCCCACATCCTCAGCACACACACTTCATAACAGTTGCACCTCCCCACTCTATACACTCCCGTCACCTGGTCAGCCCCCAGCATCCATCTTCAGGTATTCGTCCAACACCACCATGTCACCCCAGAAAAATCCCCCGTTTCACAGATGACGAGTTAAGAGACATGGTGGATGAAATCATAAGAGCACAATTATTTGGAGCCCAAATCCAACAAACTACTATCGCAAGGAAAATGGAAATGTGGTAAAGGATAGTTGACAGAGTGAATTCTGTAAGCACCTCCCGGTGCACAAGGAACGACATCAGGAAGAGGTGGAATGACCTCAGGGGGAAGGTCCGTTCCATGGAATCCAGGCACCAGCTTGCGGTCCTGAAGACTGGCAGTGGTCCCACACCTCCTCCCCTACAGCTCACATCATGGGAGGAGAAGGTCTTGGCCAACCTGCATCCTAAGGGCTCAACAGGAATACCTGGGGGTGTGAAGATGGGTAAGTCACAACACTTAAATATCACCAAAATGTATTGTCATGCATGCTCACTGATCACGTTTTGCCACCTTCACTGTCACCCCACTCACCACCCCAGTCACCACCTGTCCAAAGACCACTATCTGCCATCTCACAGGAAACTAGACTCACCTCAGGGGACCACATCTCTGTATACTGTGTGTAGCACAGTGAAGGACAGCACCACAATTTCCTGCAGGCACTGTTCTACTTTGACAAAAACCAGAACAGTGTACCACACTCAAAATTACCTTGTTCTTCAAATCCCTGGTGAATGGCACTCACCTGAGTGGAGGACAGCTGGACAGTGTGTGGGAGTAGTCCAAGCACTGACAGGAATGCCAAGGCCAGGGGGCAACAGTAATGTTACCCCTCTCCCCCAAGCCAACACAGTTTTCCCTGCTTCAAAACACCCTTCTCCCTCTACAAACCCATGGAACTGTATTCAATTGAGATGATGAGGACAACTGTACAGTGTATGGAGTAGGGCGGGCACTGACAGGAATGTCAAGACCAGGGGGCAACAGTAGTGTTACCCCCAGCCAACACAGTGTACACAGATACAAAACACCCTTCTGCCTCTACTCACCCATAGCACTATGCTCACCTGAGAGGAGGACAATTGTCCAGTGTGTGGGAGTAGGACAGGCATTGACAGGAATGGCAAGGCCAGGGAGCAACAGTAGTGTTACCCCCTTTAGCTAACACAGTGTACCCAGATACAAACACTCTTCTTCCTCTACTCACCCATGGAACTGTACTCACATGAGAGGAGGGTAACTGTACAGTGTGTGTGAAACAGGGAGTGAAATGTCTAGAACTCATTGGAGGGTCCCTTAGTCTCACTCCAAGCAACAGTCCACTGTATACCTGTAAAAATAAAATTTCATGGGAATTCACACATGAAGTGCACACACCTGAGGGACTTACATCAAACAAGTGCATGTAGTCACATGACTGCTGATGCCAGAAGGCTCTGTCTAACCAATCCAATGACCCAGCACACTCCGCATACGTTCAAATATCTTTGTTGGTATACTTGCAATGGAAGTCTACTCACCTCAGATGATTAAAAAATGTAAACTGTGAGTTATGTTTTGAGTAACATCACTGTAAATCCCAGGAGGGCCAGGCCACGTAACCTCAAACACCAGGCCAGTGTCCATATGACATTGTGTCACTGTCCGTGAACTCACTTATGAAGTTAACACACCTGGGAGGGACAAGGATACAGGTCATGGTACACCTTGTGGTGTCGCAACACAACCAGATCCATATTGAGCAGCTATGCCAAAATGAAAATAGTGTGGACAGGAAGGACAGCTCAAAATGTTTGGAAAGAACTGATCTAAGACCCCAAGATGTGTCATCTGAATGACATTGGCAGCAGTCAAATTCACAATGCACTGACCCCAGGATGACAACAATCAAATATCATCCCAGGTTCTGTCACTAGCTGCATAACAGACAACTAGGTCACAAGATGACCCAAAAAAGATCTTGCCCAGCCACTGTTTTGCCTGTACTGCTGGCAAGATATGACTCCATGACAATCGCTCCAACAGCCAAACATTCCAGACAGTCTGAGGCTAGTTTACTGAAATGGCATTGGTATGCAACTCCAATGTGAGGGCAATACAAATGTTAACATGTGTAACTGTCACATAAGGCACACCTGCAAATCCAATGTGAACATGGCCCTATCCCAATGTCACTGTCAATTATTGGAGGTAGATGTCACAATACAATCTGTAACATTGTATCTCTCACATCAACAGGTTGATCAGCCACTGCAAATACCAAATCCACTGAAGAGACTGCCACTATCCCCATGGATGAAGCCCTCAGTGAGGACACCACTCCTGGACCGGTGGACATTGAGGACGGTTCTGGCACATCAGGGCAACCTGGTCAGATGACACCAGTGAGCCTCAGCCTGATCACAGCGACTCCTCCCAGCCCCGTGACCTCTACATCTCAGGCAGCCAATTGACCCCAAACCTGTGTCCTGAGGACAGTCCCAAACATCTTGTGCCCCCAAGTCCAGATTCCTGAGTCACAGCCAGTCAACTCCGGCAATGAAGGCCCTGGAACCAGTGTAAGAGGGCCAGCTGCATCAAGGGTGCAGGCACGAGAGGATAGGGTGCGTGGGAGGGATGATGAGGCCCAGTGGCAAGAGGCTGCTGGCAATGCCCCTGGCCAGGACACCATCAGCCAGGTCTTAGGAACCTACCAACATTCCTAAGGCATGATGGGCTATGTACTAACTGATCTCAGTGAAATCAAGGAGCGGCAGAGGGATTCCGTCAGAAAAATGTGTGAACAGTGGCTGGCCCACAATACCAACATGGCCTCCCTAACAGAGGTGCTGAGGGACATCAGCACTACCCCCATTCCTTTGGTGCATCTATACCAGGCCCTTCATTGGTGCCAGCCACTGAAAGGGAGGCCCTGCCAGGGAAAGAACCCGCTTCAGACACCCCTGCCTCTGTAGTTACTGAGCTCCCCTACAAGCAGGATGTCCAGCCAAGACTCCAGGAGCTGCAGATGGCAAGACACCAACCACTGCTGGCAAGTGACCACTTCCTGATGTCACTCCCTTATGTGCCACAGATTCACTCCGTTGACTGTTCCCTAACTACTTTCCATTTTCCGCAGTAGTAGGGCACTGGACGTTAGACTTCAAATGTTGTGGCCTCTACTCCATTGATTACATACACCATGACTGATCCTTTCACCTTACTTCTTGTTTTACAGTACCATTATCATTTTATGTATATATGTAAATAAACACACCTATCACTAAAACTACTACCTCTTCTTTTAAATTTTGGAAAGTCGAATGGTAATCATATGTAAAGCACATGAGTAAGACATAAGCAGGTAATGGAACGAGGGAGATATCTCAGGCAGTGTCATGCTGAGGATGGCTAGCAACACAATGTCACAAGTGTCTGGCTACACTAAATATTTTATTGCACTCTACTGCATATAGGCTGTTAAAATGTCTGGACAGCCATAGTCAAGATGTCTGAGCCATAATAAGTCAGGACAGATATCCCAAATGTACTGTCCCCCAGACCGCACAGGAAAGGGGTTTATCAGACCTTGCCCCATAAGTTAGGCTAACAGAGCAGTGGATGTTCTCATCAGCTTGAGCCTGATCACATACCAAAACCAGGTCTACCAACTTAACATATGCCATGGCACAGACAGAGGGCAGGTCAACAATCCCTAACTCCAGGTCCTTCCCATTACAGTGAATAAGCATCTGGTGGAATGTCACAAACTTGTGTCAGTGTTGTGGCACAGGCACACTGGCCTGCAATGAGGAAACACATCGACAGCCACAAAATGATCTTACAGGGTTAATGTTGACACAGTGTGAAGGTAGAATGCATGAATTTCACAGGATGACATGTTGCAAGGCCACATGATCACACACATAAAACCATTGGACCAACACACCATAACAAACAAGTGTAGTGTGTATTCCTGATTCCTACCCACCCACTATACAGGCTGCTTAGGCACAGGATCCATACACTCCAAACCTGTGACCAACATTTCCTGAATTATCCATGTCTCCTTCACATGTCAGACCAGCAACAGCTACCTGCTAATTACACAACTCTTAAATGCCCACATGAGGATGGCATGGTGAAGACACCTGGAAGCAGGAATAAATACATGGAGTTCAGGCAGGTAAAGGCATACACATAACCCAATTATCATTTCAAATTTCATTTGATCCAATGACAATGCAACAAGACTGAGCCAAACAAAGCAGATCATTAGGTAATCACATGTCAAAGTCTGACTTAGCTAGCAAACCTTGCCTGTATAATGCATAGCATGAGATGCCCTGTCTCCTGGAAAAAGAGAGACCCTACTCAGCACATCCTGAACCCTACAGTTCCCCATACAGTCACAGTAATCATATAACATCACATACTTACACTCAAGTGAAGTAGTGATTGATGAGATCTGCCCGCTTGTCTCCACCTTCATCCTCATCACTGCCATCATCACTTGGCATTTCAGGAGGCTCACCTGTTGGCACTGCTAGCTCCTCCTCAACTGAAATATATGGGATATTTCTCCTCAGGGCAATGTTGTGGAGCGTGGAGCAGGCCACACTGATCATACACACTTTTCCAGGTGAGTAGAGAAGGGCTCCACAAGTCTTGTCCATATAACGACATCTGGTTTTCAGGAGCCCAAAGTCCACTCCACAACACGCTGTGTCCTTCCATGAGCCTCGTTGAAGTGGACGTCCTCTGGTGTAGTTAGGTTCCTAACAAAAGAATAGATGCACAGTTCCACAGTAGAGATGATGGATCTAGCCCTAGTCTGGGAGAGATTGATTGGTCCCTGTGAGTATCCTAAATCAGGAACAAGAGCCCTCACTCAACATTTGGTGACATGCTTCATCATTGGGCTTTGCTCCTCATCAGGCCAGCACTGCAATGTCTGACGGGCCCCTCAATGAAATGCCAAGTGAGAAAGCCCAAAGCTAAACTCCCCCTCAAAACTTGATCCCCCCCACCCCTAGATAACCCCTGAGATGCCTGCCCCCTTGATGCTCCTTACTGTGGTGGTTATATGGCAGTTAGTAGTCAAGTTTGGCAACAACACATTGCCGATATTAAAACACCATGTGGACTGGTCTTTGACCTTGACTTACAGCCCTTTGTTGAATAAACCCAGTTGTTGGTTTGTTGGGAACACTTTGTCCTGCAATTCCTTTCCTAGCTTTCTGTTGTTCCTGAGTGACTTTGGTTGCATGCCCGTAGTTGTGTGTGTTTGTGCGTGCTTGTTGCTCCATGTGGTATTGTTTGCAGTTTGTTATGTGTGTGTAGATGCAATGTTGGTGTCATGGCATTGTGTAGTGTTTGTTATGGTAAGTATTTCTTTTTGTGTTGTGCAATGTGGGCATGTAGGGTGTTGGACTTGTCCCCCTGATATAGCTATTGTATACATGTGATGTGTGTATTCTTGGGTTTTGTTAGTGCAGACACGGACTGTGTTATGATGTGCTAGGATGCTTTGCATTTGAGTGTGCATGTGTCCATTTAGGTGTGTGTGCTTTGCAGCTAGTTTGTGTAGAGGTATGCCCCAAGATGCAGGAGTTGAATGTGCTTCGTAGACTTGCCCTTGACCAATTGGTCTTGGTATTGTTTGTACCTGGGATCCATGTAGGACCATTTCCTGCGCGCATGTTGTTTGAGGGCCCTGTTCAAAGTGATATGTGTCTCAGTGCAGCCTCCTTCCATGTATGCCCCTGATGCTCCCATCCCAAATGTGCAGGTATTGTTGTTTGGGTGCTCTTTGCCTCTTTTATCTATTTATGTCTCTGTGTTTTCTGCATGCCATTGTGCTTCCTTTGTGCTGTGTGTGGGTGATGTGTATGTCCATTGCAGGGTTGTTTCATGGTGGTGTTTTATGTGTTCCATGCCACATCAATGGATATGTGTGTTGTATGTGTGGACAGTTCCTGGCCAGTGTTGGTTGTGAGTGTGTGAGTTGTATTTCAATATGTGCAGTAGTTGTGTTGTTGTTGCTGTGTGTGACAATGTTGTGTAGCCTTCAGTGTCCCTGTGCCTGAGCTGTTTGGCAATGTGTATTTGTGTGTGTGTGCTGACCAAAGTGTGTGTATTGTGAGTGTGTGGGTGTCAGTGTTGGTGTCTGTTTGTGGGTGGGTGTTGAGTGACACGTGTAGCTGCTGCCAGTGGGGTCCCTCCCTATGATGTGTTTCCCAGTGCTTCATGTTGTTTTTAAGTGTTATTGATACAGATAGGTGTGTGTACTCAGTTGCTGTCATCCACAATAGCATTGATTTCATTGTCTTTGGGTGAGCAGGAGCAGTGGCATGACATCTTCGAAGGGCTACATGGCGGCACTGAGGCTTTCTGCAGGTGAGTGTCTCCCTTTATACTTTTGATTTCTGCCAGCTTGTATATGGTGGTTGGACCGTCACGGTCACATTGGCGGTGTGCAAACTCATAATGGGTCCGGTGGGAACACAAGCTCCACAGGAATGTTTGTGCTTCCAGGGGACCCTGGCCGTTTGTACTGCCTGATGGTGGAGGGAGAACGCTGGTGGTCTTCGGTTTCTATGACTGCAATACTCGTAATATGGCTGTCTGCTCTGCCAAACTGTTGGCGGTCAGACTGCCACCACCAATTTGGCGGTTCTCAGACCCCCAAAGTCATAATCAGCCCTAGAATCTATAGCCTCCACCAGATAGTGCTTATTGTAGTCCAGGAGATGATGCAGTATAAATACATTCTGATTGTGACTAACCAGATAGGAAATCACTTCTGCTATCCTTGCTGGTGTTCTCTCCATAAACATCGTATGTTCTGCATTCAGCAGAGTAATCAGCCAAAAGGAGTTACAATTCTCAGAGTTTTAATCCTTATTTCAAAAGGCAAGTAAGGAGTTTTTAAGATAGAAAAAGATGGAGGAATGGGATCCCCTTTCAGAATCTGATTAAATATATAGAAAAAAACAATTTTCTTCCAGGACCAAGATTTGATACCACTCTGATGGGGTTGAAAAGAAATGAGTGAGAAGCGTGATAAAGCAAACACGTGTCCTAGCAGCACAGTACAGAAATAAAAAACAAAATAATAAAACACATTAATTTAACATTTGGAGCAGATAAGGCACACTGAGTGGAGTGAATAGAGAGAGGGGTTAAAAAAAGAAACCAATAGAGATCAAGAAAGAATTGCCCTCCCATGGGTGTAATCATAAATAAAAAATACAAGGTTCTCTACAAGTAAGCAGTAGAAGGATACAACTAATTCAATCTGAGCACTGTGAGGTATTTTCAAGAAATGCTCCTTGGTAGGACAACCTCAATAATAGGGAGGAAAGCCATTGAATCAGGAGCGGACAAGAGAGATAGACAGCAAAGTCATCCAGACATGAGCAAGGGAATAACCCAAAGTCCACTATTTATTTGTTATATATAGAAAGCAATATGCCTGCCTTCAGTCAGCTAAAGCTAGCAATAGCCAAGATCTACTGGATAATTTTTTTTCAAGGGGAGACCAAGTGTCAAAAGTATTTTATTATGCCAAAAATAATCCTCTAAATATTAGGAATACACTATTAAGGTAACTGACATTGATTGTGGCTTGCACATCCAAATATGGGTAAAGTATTGAACCTGACAGAAAATGTACATTTGTCATCATTACAACGGTGACGGTCAGACTCTAACAATGGAGAAAACACAACAATTTGCATCCTGGGGAATAATATAGGGGAGTCTCAGTTCAGCAAGTTGAGTAAAGAAATGTACTTGGTCCATGTTATGAGGCTCAAAAGAGTCCACATAGTCATCCCTTTGATAAATGATCTGCAAAGAATGATTGAGACTTGAAATTAGTCTTGATCAAAACAATCTAAGGGTCCACACAGCGAAGAGAAGAGACACTTCTCTAGATAGAGAGAGAGCCTGGAGAACAAAAGACTTTGGTTCCCCAGTTCTCCCTTTACACGTACCTAGGAATGGGAAGGCCTCACCCTCAACCCTTTCAAGTTAATGAAGTCCCTGAACACTTCTCAGCTGTCCTTCCTATGGTGATATGTGTCACATACCTCATATCCAGGCCTTCCTGTGCAAAGGTTTAGGTCTTTGCTTCTGCCCTTGGAGCAATTTTCACGCTTCATCAATTGGGAGCACGGCTGTCTGGCAGTAAGCTAATGTTAATTAGCCCACTGGAAAGTAGGCAGACAGGAGGTCAAACGTCATTTTACCTAAATATTTATCAAAAATACGACAACCATACAATTGGATTTTTAATATATATTAAGAATTGTGTTTGAATTATTCCAAAAGCTTGTCCTCAACCAGAGATAAAGATATGATTTTATTCTGAACTTTGTTTTTTCATAAGACAGCTACTGCCCTTCAGGGTGAAAATAGCATTTGAGGTTAGTCACTGTAGATAAACAACAACATTAAATTCTTGTACTTATCACTTGGAAATATTAGGCATTAAACCTTGTGGGCTGCAAGGCATACTTAGGGGTGCCTTATTTAATAGTTAAAAGTAGGATACTTTCCGGTCAAAATGCCATATGTAGACAGGTTTGCCTGCAGGTGCAAAAGCTTTAGGAGTTAAGGTGCACACACAGATCTAAAGCCCTCTTTCATTTGTCAGTCTAGAGATAACACAAAATGTGCTTCAGTCCCTACTCCAACTTATAAAATGTAAAAACAGAATGCAGCTATAAAGATATATTCCAAATAAAAACCCTACTACAATAATTATGGACTAAAGCATCCAAAGAAACTTGTCAATTGCATGAGCTGCTAGATACCAAAATCCTACACCAAAAAATCAAAGATTATACTACCTAGAAATGATTGCTTAAACACTTCTATGATGTACTCCACCATGTACATATAGACACACAATACTAACCAACTTAACAAATCACAATGCATACTAAACTCTAATATAATTATATATTTTACATTTCTAAAAAGTATATTTTATTTGGATTGTTCTGGAAAAAGTAACTAATTAAACAAAATGTAAAATAAAAAAACAGGATCACATCACATACATGAACATTTGTAATAGTTAAATATACTGTACTCATATACAATCCACATTTACAAATATAATAATTTTAGAATATTAAAACTTAAATTATGAACAATGTGTTACTTTAAATGATATAAACCATAGAAAATTATGCTATTATTTTTAAAATACAAACATACACAATGTATAGCAATAGTTAAAAGTACTTTGCTGTAGCAAACTGAAAAAATACATATGTAGCAAGAAATCTTATTGTAAAATATAAATCCTTCCCACCCAACGTTTACATTTATTGCTATACATTAAAAAGTATTTACAGTTTAGAAGTTAGAGGCCCTTGAAGCAACAATTTTATTTCACAAGGAGACATTCAAAATAAAAAAAATACTTAATATTGCAAATATGCTGATAAAAACCTTTAATTGCATCGAAACACGCACAAAAATATTTAAAAATATAAACACTCTATGAAAACCAAAAAAAGAAGAAAATTAATATACATTTTTGGATATAAAAATCCCAAATGTGGAAAATAAAACAAAAACAACCTCAATAAAAATATCTTCTTTTTAGTGGCAAATATTACCTAATTTAAAACATGCATTACCACATACAAAACAAAGGGCCTGGTTGTGATTTTGGCGGATGGGATACTCTGTCACAAATGTGACGGATATCCTATCTGCCATATTACAAGGTTCCATTACATCCTATGGAACTTGTAAAACAGCGGCCGGGATGTCTGTCCCGTTTGTGATGGATTATCCCATCCGCCAAGGTCGTAATCAGACCCTAAGAGTCAAAAGCACAGCTTAATACACATCACACATAATGTAAGCCCATTAATGTAATTGGAGAACAATAATTTGAAAACTCACTACACAAAACACTAGACCCTGAGACACTTACTAAACTGACTATAATGATTGCCTTAACATAATAATCAAATCACTTTGACTATACATAAATACACTACCTAACTGCTGACCCAACTGACCTACCACGGTTACTGAAAATCATAAAAGAAATACACATGTCCGAAATGCAGAGCTCCAGCCTTAGAACCACCATCATTTGTGACTATATCTGCATGGTCAAGATAAAAAAATATAGAAAATACAGTTTGTGTCAAAAAGAAAATTGATATGAATTTAAAATAAAAAAGATAAAAATGAAATTGAAAGAAAGAAAAATAATGTCCTCACATTGAAATGAATGAAAAAAGTGATGTAAATCATTGGTGTTTTAAGTACAGAACAATTATAGTTTATAAATGTCCATAAAAGTGCTTAAGACATTTTAACAAATTTGATTTATAAATATATTAGAGAATGCTGCTTAATATATGATTAATTAAATTATTAACAGTGTTTATTTACATGGATAGCCACCAGCTTAAGTGCAATGCAGATAAAACTGAAATTTTGTTTTTTGGTAATACTGTGCAAGAATTCTGGAAAACCTTTTGGCCAGATGATATGCCCCCGCCCCTTCATCTGCCAAGAAGTTTAGTAAAGAACTTGGGGTTCAAATGTTATGACAGTCTATCTTTCAAATGTGACATTAGTTCTGTAGTTGGGAGGTGCATTGGTATAATTCACAAATTTCTACATTTTTGTCAATCTCTGAAGAAAAGTTGGTGATTTAGGCTGTGATAACTTCAAGATTAGACAAAGGCATTGCCATTGGATTTGGATTACCCGAACAACGAAATAGACTCCAAGTAGTTCAAAACACTGCAGCCCACCTACTATTAAAATTTGCCAATCAGAACTCGGATGCCCCCCCAAGTAGGCTCCCTATTAAAAAAAAAAAATCTGTTCAAAGCTCTGGTATTGGTACAAGGTGCCTTGTACCAGTCTGGTGCTGGTTACCTTACAGCTGAGGTTAGCTTTTATGACCCTCAGAGAAAATTGGGATCAGTGTGCACATTGTTAGCTATTATTCCCCATATTCACTGAGCCAGGACCAAGGGTAAATCTCTCGCTAATCAAGGTGCTCTGAAATGAAATAAGCTCCCACTGGAGCTTTGCACTCTAAAAGTAATGCAAATATTGAATATTGCACTGAATAAAATAAAAAACAATATTTTTATTGTCAACATTCTGCCTCAGGATGTTCTGCATACAACTATATTTTAGAAATGATTTTATTGGCTAACAATATTCTTGAGTTGGTATTAAGGTGCAACACCAAAACCTGGTAGTACAATTCAAGAAAGAACTAAAAGTACTCTCACATACTAGGAGAAAACATGCAATGCAAAATGGCACATGCTTGAGAAATGTATCTGTCTTCAGAATAAAGCCTGCACTGGTGGTTACTCTGAAGGCAGTAAGATCCATTTTGGGCAGGCGGGGAGCTCACAAAACATTAGTGGTTCTCGAACAGGGGACTGAAGTCCATGCACTCTACTGACCTGCGGGCTGATGGGAGACTAGTCAATCTATAAATGAACTTGTAATTTTTTGTGTTGTTTGCCCAATACAGGTAAACTCACATAAATACCAGATGGCACAAATGACTGCAGTTGTATTTCAATTAGAGTGATGTCTTAGCACCTGGGTAAAATCATTACCTTTGAAAGTCTTCATGTCCAAAGCCATGATGCAAACTCGAAGTGCCCCACCATGTGCAAGAAGGCCCTATTGTGGTTTACTGAATTGATGGAAGTTGGCATTAACTGCTCCTTTAAATTCTTGTATCTTTTGCAAGCAAACATAGGTTTTGTGACAGTAGCTTCACCAAGATCCGTCCGCTCTTGAAGAAACCCAGAGCCAACCAAACGGATCTCAAGAATTACTGCCCTATCTCTCTGCTGCATTTCCCAGCCAAGGTCACCGAAAAATCAATCAACGCCCAGTTCCGCCAAAACATCGAGGACAACAACTTCCTGGACATCCCCCAATCAGGTTTCAGAACTAATCACAGCACCAAGACTGCCCTGCTCGCCGCCCCAGACGAAACCCCCTCTCTCCTCGACAGCTGCCAAACAGCAGCCCTCATCCTACTAGACCTATTAGCTGCCTTCAATAGTGTCCCACTGCACCCTATGTGCCAGACTCCACATAGCAGGCATACGCGGCAAGGCCATTCACTGGATACACTCCTTGCTGACAGGCAGAACACAGGGAGTCAGAATCCCACCACACCTGTCAGAACCTACAGAGATCAGCTTTGGAGTATCCTAAGGATGCTCGTTGAGTCCCACATCTATATTGCCCTGCTTGCACCAATAGTCAGAAACTATGGACTGAACATCATCTCCTATGCTGATGACACCCAGCTGATCATCTTCCTGACTAAAAACCCCACAACGGCCAAGAAAAAGTTTCAAGACGGGATAGAAGCTGTTGTTGCCTGGATGAAGGAGAGCTACCTTAAGCTAAACTCCAAGACCAAGTTTCTCATCCTGGGACCTCCACCTCCTCAGCCTGGTGTAGCTCCTGGTGGCCCTCAGCACTTGGCAGCCTCCCATCCCTACAGACCATGCATGCCACTTCAGAATCGTCTTTGACTCAGCACTCAACAAGACAGGTCAACTCCATCACCTCCACCTGTTTCCACACCCTTCGATCTTCAGATGGATCTCAAGTGACTGCCACAAAACCGTGGCAAACGCCCTTTATCACAAGCAGACTCGGCTACCGCAACACCCTCTATGCTGGAACCACTAAGAAGAACATAAGCAAACTAAAACAAATCCAGAACGCCTTTGCCAGACTTGTCCCGAACATCCCCCACCAAGAACACATCACAGGACACTGGAGAGATCTCCACAGGCTCCCCATTGAGAAGAGGATCTACTTCAAGGTCCTCGTACACGCCTACATGGCCCTCCACAACCTTGACCCAGCTACCTCAACCACTGCATCACCTTTTACTTTCCTGCCAGACCCTTCCACTCCTCCCAGCAGTCGCTCACCATCGTACCCCGTATAAAGAAGTCCTCGGCTGAAGGGAGATCCTTTACCTACTTTTCAGCAAAATGTTGGAACTCCTTACCTCTCCCCCTCAGACAGTTGCCATTGCTACCTCAATTCAGGAAGGACCTCAAGACCTGGCTCTTCGACCGAACCCTGAAGTCATACCCCACAGCGCCTTGAGACCCTATGGGTCAGTAGCATGCTCTAAAAAAGTTTGCTTGATTGATTGATTGAAAGGAAAGCATAATTTGTTTTTATAGTTTCAGTGATTTGGCTTCTGTGTGGACTGAAGGAAACTCTGACAGACAGCCTCTGTTTGCATCTTTTTTCTTGGTATCATGGTGGGTCAGTTAATTCTCAAAGGACCAATGCCAAGCTTTTTTCAGGTCTCACTTGTGTATTTTCAAAGAGTTAGGAGCCAGACCTCGAAATAAAAATAAATAAGAATTGATGATGACATGCTGCAAAGTATTAATTTAAGGATGCCAGAATCTAATATGCTATGAGGTCAGAAATATCAATCAATAATTATCGCTTTCTGTACAAGGTGTAGAGGAATGGAATCTGTATAAAATTATTGGTTGAGGGGAGTGGAAGCCCTACTCAGGGAACAATCTAGCAATCTGTTCCTGTAGCTTTTCGACTACTATTTTTGCTTGCATAAAAAAGCATTTTTCATCTAACAAGTTCAACTAGAAGGCAGAAGGCAAATTGCAAAAAAATTGTGTTCTTGTTTTAATCATGAAGATTTAGGGACTCATAATGAGTTTGGTAGTTCCAGCGCAATACCAGCAAACTCCCAGAGAGGATGCCAACGCCATGGAAATGATGTGCCTCCCCCCAAGCATATTACAATGTTCCAGCCGGGCAGACTGGTGGGAACATTGTAGTTCACGGTTCCCGCTGGGTTGCCTGGCGGGAAAAGTGCTATGATATTGGTGAGCCGAGACCAATATCGCAGCACTCCAGCACCCCTGGAATGTGCACTGTCTGCAAAACATGGCACATTCCAATGGTGCTGGGCAGAGGGGCCCTGGCATTGGCTTTCTACCAGCCTTTCCATGGCGGAGTCCCCACCATGGAAAGGCTGGCAGAAAGTTGAGTTGTAATCAGCCAGGCGGCGCTGAGTTCAGTGCTGCCCTGGCTGAGTACAGCTCAGGCCTCCGTCACTTGTTCAGGAACCATGTTCCTGGTAAGGACAGCAGTCTTTAGGAGGGTCCGCCCTCCAGGGTTGTAATGTGGCAGTCGGACCAACTGGAGTGCCGCAGTCTCACAGTCACAGAGAGTGTGGTGGTGCTCGGACCACCACACTCGTTATGAGGGCCTAAGTAACAGAATGAACACTCAGATTGTGGTAAATTTCAGACAGTGATGTAAATTGTTAAGCTACCTGATAATGTAATCTAGTTTTGTACAAAATAAAAGATATGCTACTTGTACAGTATTTGGATAGACATTTGATGTTAACATAGGGGACAGAATAGGAAAACATTAATTTGTTCACAGGAGAAACTACATACGAATAGCCACGTTTAGGGCAAAACATACTACTATTATGGCATCCTTCATCTGGAAATAAAAGTTTTGTTTAGGCACATAGGGCCTGATTATGACCTTGGCTAATGGGATACTCCGTCACAAACATAACGGATATCCCACCCGCCGTTTTGCAAGTTCCATAGGATATAATGGAATACAATTAAATATTGTAACATGGCGGGCTGGATATCCATCATGTTTGTGACAGAGTGTCCCATCTGCCATGGTCGTAATCAGACCCATAGTGTGGAAAATGAGAAGCAAAGATTTAATATTCTTCCTAAACATGAATAAGATGATGCAAGTTAATTAAATTCATAGACTGACTGTAAGCAAATTCTTGACTCAAGGAAGAGAAATGCGAAGGCATGAGGTTTAGAAGGCCAATGCCTGTGGATGTTTGAGTTATGACCATTGCAAGAGCAGTGCAATTAGTGGAAAATAATGTGGCATATTATTGTGATTACTTTTATTGAGTGTGCAGCTTTTAAACATTATTCTCTTCCTTATGCTTAGCCCTAATAAATTACTTTTGACTTCTGGGACATGATATCTTGTTCCAAGAACACAAATCAGAATGACACCAGCATTTTGAGCACGTTGAGGCTTCTTGATAAGTTTCCTACAGATGGATTTTGTTAATGTAGACTAGACTAGTGGAAACACCTGTTCCTACCAGCACCTGCCTTGAGGAAGAGGGAAAAATTAGAAATACTTCTCTCCAGTCTCACGATATGGCAACATATTTTTGCTGAGTTCATGATGTGTCATAGTGACATCCAAGCATTTGCCTATAATTTTATTTTATGAACTAAATTATCCTTTCTGAACTTTGAAGACCCTTTCTGAACTGAGACTTATTTAATCACCTCTGTTTTGTTTTGACTTAATTATGGTGCATTAAGCTCAACATTTACTGATAATTTTAGGTTGTTATGGGTCTCCATGGGAATTGATGAGTATTTGGCTGTCATGAGCATATGAAAGGAGGTGGAAGTGGGGGTGTCACCCAGCAAACTATAGTAGTAAAGATAATATATAGATCTTAAAATAGATACATTGGGAGGAGATAAAGCAGTTAACATTAAAAAATCATGGTACATAGGTGCTGACTTTGGTAAATTTGTCACCCTCCAATGGAAAAAACTTATAATATGTCAAGTATGAATCTTCCATCTACTGACATTACCCAACAATCCCCAGAGCAAAGGGGTGGAACCTCAAAAAGACACTAAATTAAACTCTGCTTAATCCTCTGGTAGCTTGGCACAAAATCAGTCTAGCTTAACTTGTGTAAAGTATTTATGCAGCACACAAACAGCAATAAAGTGAAAACACAACACAAGAAAAATCCCAAACTAATTTAGAAAAATCGACCAGATAATAATACCAGAATGACGAAAATCCAGTCAGTGGCATTAGAGCTATTCAATTGTAAAGGTTTTAGTAAAAAAATAGCACCTAAAAGCAGGGGAGCACCAACTGAGGGTATTCGGTTGAGCTGGACAGGGACAAATTCACAATTTCAACATGACTGCGATTGTGCGCAGACTGGGCACAGGACCGAGTTGGGCCCGCAGGGAGTCAGATCTTATGTCCTCCAGTTGAGGTCTCCAGTGCTTTGCGAGGCGTCATGTCTCTCTGCGTTGAATCCAATGAAGCTTTCAGCTGTGCAGAGAAGCTTTGCATTGCTTGTCATTGGTTTTGATGAAGCATTTAGCTGTGCAGCAAGGCTTTGCATCACTCAGCATCAGTTCCAATGAAGCTTTCAGCTGTGTGTGAGGTTTTGCAGAGTCTGTCGCACCCCACCCATGGCTGGCTTCTAATAGCAGGTGGATCATGACCTCCAGCAAGAGCCAGAGGGACTGTAGAAGTACCAGCAGACTGCCACAGCCCTAAACACATTTACATAAATGTGACCAGCTTGACGGTGCTCTCTTGGACAATGGCACTCCCCATGGGGACATATATGAAAACAGTCTTGGCATCTCCATGTTTCTTCTCCTTCTTCTTCCCAGAATCCTCTGGACAGGATCTCTGGGATAGCAGTAACTGCCTCTTACAAGATAGCGCCTGGTCCATTCTTTCCAATAGGATGTTCCCAATCCAACATGGTGTCCTAACTTTCTGTGATGTAATTCCTTTCCTGGACTAATAAAAAGAAAATTATTGGTCAAAGTACCATGTACTTGGCTTTTTTGTATTATTTTTGCACTTGCTCTGGGGATCTGATTTTATTTCCAATCTTTATTAGGCTCTATCAAGGTACTGTTGTGAGGTGAACACATCTTTGGGAAAAGGGTGTCCGCAATATCTTTGGTTGCATCATATCTTATTATTGATATCTTTCTTAAAAGTACTCTAAAACCGTGATTTTGAGAGACCCCTTCCAGAACTGATGGATTAAATATCAGAGTAAGATAATTCCTTGAACATTTGTTGTTTGGTACAAGAATTGACCTATCAACATATCTCTAAAGACATTAGTAGATGATCTACTTATTCAATCTATAGTGGATTGCTACTATTCTGTTAGTCCTAATGAAGACCCCATGTGAAGTCACTATGGGCGTCGATATGTTGAAGTATTTTACTAGTGATTTGTAATTTACTCTGGGTTTAAGAACAGAACACTCAATATTGGAGTCTTTGTCATCCAACATTATGGCCCTCATTTCGACCTCGGCGGTCTTTTTTAAAGGCCGCCGAGGTACCGTCGTGCTGAAGACTGCCTGTGCAGGCAGTTTTCGGCACAGAGTATTATGACTGCTGGCAGCCCTCCGTCCTTTTTCGGATGGTGAGCCGCCAGCAGCCATACTGGCGGTCGGCGGGGAAGTGGAGGCTGCTCCACCTCCACTGCCCGTTATCAGAACACCGCCCACCGAATCACGTCCCATGATTCGGTGTGGCGGTGTTCTAGTGATGGGGAGCTGGTGGCGGAGCAGCCCCCATGGTTCCCGTTCCCTCCCGGAGGATCAGCGGACAAGGTAAGTTAATCCTCCGTTAGGGAAGGGGGATGGGGGGTGTTGTGTGTTGTGTGCGTGCATGGGGGTGTGTTTTGTGTATGGGAAATGTGTGCGGGTCGGTTGTGTGCATGTCTGTTTGTATGTGTGCGGGTATGTGTTGTTGTGTATGTGTGCTTGTAGGGGTGTGTGTATGTGCATGTTGGGGGTGGTGAGGGGGTGTGTGTATGTGCATGTTGGGGGTGGGGAGGGAGGTCCTGCCACCTTTGGGGGGTGGCAGGGGGGTGGGGGGTGTCGGGGAGGACTTGGGGTGGGGGAGGGGGGTGGCGGAGACCCCTATCAATGCCAGGGAAGGAATTCCCTGGCACTGATAGTGCGTACCGCCATAGATTTCGTGGCGATTCCAAACCACCCGAAATCCATGGCGGTATGACCGAAGTCTCCAGCCCAGTGGTTTGAGTGGAGAAGAGGCGGATGACCATTGTCATAATTCCATGTTTTTCCGCCGGCCTGTTGCCGGTTTTACCGCCACTTCTCCCCCGTCCGCCAGGGTCGTAATGAGGGCCAATATGTCCAATCATTGAACAGTGTATTTTTTTTTTTTTTCTAGGTCACATGAGGACCAACAATCGCCCTTGTCACTACTCACTTGTACTTCACCGCTTTTTGGAACACATATTTGTGTTTTATTTTTCTACTGTATATACATATTTGTTTATCTGAATGTGGTTTGTGTTGCCAGAAGAGCTTAGACTTTAAGCTGTCTCTGAGGGAATCATTGTATTTTGTTGTCAATCTTAACTTAGCACTGTTAATAGAAGTATGACCTGTGATAAGGTAACCCAGTGTTATTCAATGGGAGAGACAGGTCTACCAACAGTGAAAAATGACTACTAGTTTTTCACTGCTAGGACATATAAAATGTAAGAACACACGTCCTACATTTTAAATACAGTCTACCCTGGTCTGTAAGTATTAAAGAGGAAGGTTTAGACCTGACAAATGTCAGAAAGGTAGTTTAATACTGCACACACAGGCTGCAGTGGCAGGCCTGAGAGGTTTTAAAAGGCTACTTTAGTGGATGGCACAATGGCTCCTGCTGGCCAATAGTAGCATTTAATTCACAGCCTCTAGGCACAAGTAGTGCCATTTACTAGTGACCTACAAGTGAATTAATTGTACCAATCAGGTAAGTGCCAAATGTACCATGTTTTAAGGAGAGAGCACAAGCAATTTACCACTGGTTAGCAGTGGAAAAGTGAGGAGTCCTAGCGCCAACAAAAGGAGATTCAGCAAAAGAATGCAAAAAGCTGGGGGTGACCCCACGAAAAGGGACTAGGTCCAATGGATTCTTTTGCCAGAAGAATGTACATTAGAACCTAGGACTGTTATCATTTTTGCCACTGATGAGAAACCCCAGATCATAGTTTAGGGAAGCCAATTATATTAATGGTGCAATTGAAATTGGATTGGATTTATCAACAGCCACATCCTTAATCCTTATGTTCTACTCAATCTACAGCTTTGAGAATGTGTGATCACTCTAGGTTACTACAACCTGTCTCCAGATTTCTGCTTCCACTATCCTGTCTGCATGATATGCACAGCCTTTGAGAAACTGGACAAATGTAGTAGTAGATGAAAGAGGAGCCATTGGCTTCAGGAGTGGAAGTGGCTTTAGTCGTGGTATGCCAGAATTGAGTGAAGCTAAGTTAGCAAATGTAGGCATATTACTGTTCAAATGCATATGAACTCTGGATGGGTCAGTGGCTTTAGGATCCATCAACTCACCTGAGCACAACCAAAGACCACTGCAAGAGCACAAACCAACTGATCATCTTCACCCTGCAGAGAGCTAAGAGAAATCAATAGTAGTCTCAGGTCACTTCACTCACCAGCACCTCACAGATGCTGAGTGTGTTCATAAACAGAAAATTGCCTACAATAATCCCATACTGATAACACTGAACTTGCCTTGTAAAGTAACTGGCCTACACAAACCAGGCTACAAGTAATCCTCATCTAGTTGACAAAAGCCTTAAAAGCACTGTGGAAGGCAAGTACTTCCACAAAACTAAAGATGATTCTATTTTTGAAACCATAATTACAACATTTCCAGAAACTCCACCAGTTTTTTCCTCAAAACATGTTAGATAGAGGTTGAAAATTTACACCCAAAGGCTAACACCTTTCAGAATTTTTATAAATTCCTAAAGACTTCCTGGTGTACTACATTGTTATACGCAAGTGTGTACACAGATGTAAGGAGTAGATGGAACTTAAAAAAAAATAAGAAGACAAATCGTCTTTCTGAGTGCTAGTCATGTTAACAGATTTATTTTGTGCATGTGCTGTAGAGTGCACATCTCGGATACACCACTGCATCTCTACATCTTTCCGAGCTGCATTGGGGAAGGTAAGACATTTACGGATGTGCTGCCTACAGAGCTATTTCTGTACAAAAGAGAGTACATTTCGATTCTAAGGGCTTTTTTACGAGTTGAGCGGTTGAACTGCCACAACTCCAATACAGCGGTGGTGAGTCAGCTGTCAAGCTGGCGGCCTCCCCATTGTCGTATTAGGGTGCTCTCACCGGGCTGACCAGTGGAAACCGTCGTAATATGACGTTTTCACGGGTCAGCCCGGTTGAAACAGTGCACTTGTATTGGCCTCGGCTCCCTTAGGGAGCCGAGGCCAATGCTGTCGCACACAGCACCCTTGAAATGTGCACTATCTGCATAGCGGACAGTGCGTATTCTGAAGGTGCTGACAGGGGGTGCCTGTACTGTCCATGACATGGACGTGGGCAGTGCAGGCCCCCCTTGTACCCTCCAGCACTGCCTTTCTGCCAGCCTTTTCATGGATGGTTGTTATTATGTAAGCTTGGCACAAGAAGTTTCTAAAGAAAATGTGAGGCAGTGATGCATTCCAGGGAGAGGCAGTTGCTGCTGGTTCCCTGGTGTGGATCGATGCGAGGTCGTGTACTACAATAAAGCTGGAAGATACATTAAACCAAGGTCTCAGCCGTGATGTTTGGGAGGAGCTTACAACAGGGGTATGTTGTCTTCTGCCAAATTTTATTATTTTTAGTCATCCAGCTTAGGTGTTATTTTGAACAGGGCAATAGAGAAATGGTTTCACTTCTTATTATTGATCAATTCCGAGTTTCTGAATACTCACAATGGACCTTAAAGTCACATTTGAGCAAGGGGTTTCAGATACCTCATTTCATTTTATTTCAGTGGGCTAGCCTTCCCAAGAATTGGGAGTTATATGCCCGTGGGAGTGGGGAGGAGAGAGACAAACCTAGATACATGACACATCCTGAGTGTTCTGTAGAAAGTAGAGGCCACTGGGTCCTACAGTATTTTCTACTGCAAGATCTTGAGTGATAGTAACAGCCCTAGGTCTCTAATGTAGGCTTTTGATAAGAAATCCAAATTTCTTTTAAACCCAAAGTGGCCTAGCAGTTTTCCATAGTAACATTATTTTCTTTAATTCTAATTTAAAGCTAATGGAGTGGAACACATATTTTGCCTATGTGCATTTTATTACTCTGTGGTCCAGGAGAATCACATTGCATTTCAAAGTATTTAACCATAAAGTATGATTCTGATAGTATTTAAAAGGATAGATAGATAGATAGATAGATAGATAGATAGATAGATAGATAGATAGATAGATAGATAGATTGATTGATTACAGGATAAAATGCTGCTTACCATAAGAAATAATTGGTAGAATAAACAGCTAAACTGTTACCTTCCACACATCTTCATTTACATCCCTGCTCTCTTGGTCTTTGTGATGAAAGGGGCCCTCCACTTACAGGTTTTCTGTTCAAAAAGCTTGCGGCATTCCTACAGTGCCCACTGGCCTGGGCAGTAGGCGCTCTGACGTCACATTTTACACGTAATAATGTATTACAGCTGAATTGGCGTCTCATTTTCATATTACAAATAAGTAGCAATGTCATAAATAGACTGTAATAAGAAAATTAGAGACGCGTGTTTAGTCATGTATTACAAGACATGCATAGTGTTTCCACAGCTGCTGCTTACAATGGGGTCACCTTCATTTATCCTATGTGTGTGTGTAGTTACTTACCAAATGCACAAATGTAAATTGTATCAATAGAAATGGATTTGTCGGAGCACTTTCCTACTGAATTATTTAAATTATAAGTACTTTTCGGAAACGATGTTTTGCTTTCCATTTTCTTACACTTGTTTCTCATAGTTTTCCTTGCCTGTTTAGGGACCTAATTAATATTGTGAGGGGAGTACAGATTTTTTATAGAATATAAAATGTTATGCAAACAATACTGCCTCCCCGTGGCATTAATTTTGTCATCTCATTGGTCTGCAACGATCGATACAGTGATTTTTAGGAAATATAAAGTTACAATCCGCTGAGTGGTCTACTGTCGCTGCAACTTTTTAACTTTTAGATGTGACTGCAGCAGAAAGCCATTAAGGAAAGATAATATTTCATTCAGGTGAAGCATTGCCTTTCTGCTCAAAGGCAAAACACCGTCGTGGGCTTAGTGAAGAATTTAATTTGATGTATATCTGCAGGAAGTAAGCCTTACATCAAAAAGTAAGTACCAGCAGCTGGGTTCAATATGGGATTTAACACTGTTTTCTGTAAGCTCTTTACCAAATGTGTGCTGTTTCAGGATGAGGCCACATGCCCACCTCCTCCTGATCCTTTCCTGGAAAGTGAAATACCTTTAATCTTAAAAATGACATTCACATGCCTATTTTAAAAGAGCTGATTTAATATGAAAGATTATATTTCCTGGTCTTTATTAGGATCCACTCTTCTTGTCAGAGTGGTGCCGGAAGTAACAAGCCATTCTACATCCTGTTCTTCATTAAAGCAGGAGCGGTATCAAAGTGAAATACAGAAGGAGCATACATGTTGAGGAATTTTAAGACCCCTGCTGTAATCTATAGCATGCAAGTGACATAATGAGACGCGAAAATGAACACCAATCTGTGCAGTGAAACCTGGGCTTGACCGATTATTTCTTTTGCTTGTGACCTACACTTAACCTCTGTTCCCCTTTCAAACAGCTTATTCGCATCTGAGAAGGGACCCACTTACATATAGGTATGTGAGGTATAGTGATGTGCGTTACAGGATGGTAATACACGTACCTCAGTGAAGGACATTCAGCAGCGGTAGAATATTAATATCTGAACACAAATCCTGGTGTGCTGTGGATTGTAATCAACAGATACGATGCGGCCATTTTCACTGCTTGCTTGCCTTCCAGGGTTCCATGCTAACATTTTAAAGCTGAGACGCTGCAGGATGTTGCAGTCCAACCAACCCTGCTAAAAAGGCGCAATGTGTGGTTTGGTTGGAATGCCCTAGGGCATGGTATTACAAAAAGGGGCAATAAAGAAACTTCAGAAAATCTGTTATCTGGAATATGAAAGATGAGAATATCTTATACTTCAACATCGCAGAGCATCGTAGCCAAAATATCAAGGAAAATATATCAAAAGGTAAGTGCATATGGGGCAGTATAGAATCACTATTCTTGACTCCACATCTACGTACCTTGATAATATATATTGTCAAGGTACACATAAGTGATAAGGTATGGAACATCTATACATACCTATTTGTCAATATATTTGTCCTCAATATTTTGCCTACAGTATTAAGGTATAACAATTTGCATAGAACAATCAGTACTTTGGAATGGGAGGCATGCTAAGAAATGTGGATGCTATATGCATACACAAAAATGATTAAATAGAAGAGAGTGAAATGCTAAGAATCATGGCACGAGACACCTAAACAATCACCATTAAGGACTTTATTATGTGTTTGCTGAATTTCAGAATACGGGCATCGGGGAAAACTTTGATTCCGAATAGTATCCCACATCAAAATCAAGCATTTACAGGACTTGTCTCCAGATGAGGAAAAAACACACAGACCCTATAAAACTAGTCTCTGAATAGATGGTTCTGCCTTGTTGTTTGAAGAAAGAATCAGCTGGCAGGCCGCTTGAGGGTTGGTAGTGGGGGTCAGCAAGCAGGTAAGGTGGTCAAAGAATACCAGAATCATTCGAGAAGGGCAGAAGTGTAGTCTGCCCTGCTCGTGTTCTTTTTTAGGTAGGTTGAAGTGCACTCAACCTTGACCATTATCTTATGCCTGTGAGATATTCCTGATAGTAGGGCTAGGGGACGTCAGTGGTGGACTCATCAACCCCAGGCTGTGCAACTGACTCATGGCCACCAATTGTTGCCGGGTGAGAACTTGATCCTTTATCGCAGATGTGGGGTGTCAATAGAGGCCACCTGGTGGGAAGTGTATGTGATGACATTGGAGGCTCCAGCCTGCTTGAAAGGAGGATAGTCTGCGCCTCACTGCACATGTATGACCTGCAGTGGCGTAGCATGGGAGGTGCAGGGGGGGGCGCCGCACCGGGCCCAACATCTGGGGGGGGGGGCGCGCTCGCGAGTGCTAAAATCCACGGGTTAGGGGGCGCAAATTACTTGCCTTGCCCCGGGTGCTGACAACCCACGCTACGCCACTGATGAGCTGTCTACCTTGTGGCCCAGGGCTACATATGTGCCTACGTGCACATTCACACCTTTTCTTGCTATCTGGAAGAGCTGCAGTAATGTCATGGAATCGAAGGCACAGGAGGATCTGCATCTGATTGAGTGTTGTTTGCTCTCCCTTAGTGCTGCAGGAGTCGGATTGTGGTCTCTCTGTTTTCTGCCCCTGTTCCTCCAGTAGTTCCATTGGGAATACATCAGCACTTAGCTGGTATTTGTGGACCTGGGATTATCAGGTTTGCCATTTGCAGACCTGTTAACGTCGGGCCCAGAGACACCAGGCTAGATGGAATGACATTGGATGGACTCTCCCCTGCCTCCGTCCCAGGGTTAATGATCTGGGACAAATACCAACACTTTTTTTGAGGGCCTAAATAGATAAACACCGATATCAAGTTAGGATTCTGCAATGACAGGGCATTTAATGTGTGTAGGGAACCTGGAGGTGAAAAGTGGTTTTTATTCAAATATGTTTTAGCTTTTTAGTAGAGGCCAACATTATGTCTAGTCTGCGAACGCTGCAGATATTTTCTTTACTAAAGCCCCCATTACCAGTGGCCCATCACAATTCTAAGTTTTGCAGCAAACACCACAACCTGCAGATTTCCCAAGGTGATTTTCGAGAGATCAAAACACCCAATATATACCGGAGAAAAAGTGCCCAGAATATACCAAGATTTGCAGCTCTGAAGTCACATGTTATGACCTATTGTATCAGAGAAATCTCATGATAGGTTAGAATTTTGTACCCAATAAATTATCACACCTTTGCTTCGGATTTCATTTGGTGCAATAACTATCACATTTGATACCGGACTGGGCCATTTGTGTTGAAGGCCTTAGATGCGTACACCCCAGCAACATTACAAAGATTGTAAACAAATGTCATGTTCCTCTCTTCATGCTTGAATATTGAGGGCCAGCTTTATGGAACAACTGTTGTGCAAGTCTGACTTCAAGACCTATAAACCAGCCCCCTACCTACAAATTATTTCCAGACTCTACTTATGTTCTATAGGATGCCTCATGAGGAGCATGTATATATACGTGTTTCACTGCATTTAGAATTCACGTGGTAGTGGGGACCTTTGAAAATCCTACATTTCTCCTTGAATTGGCTACTGTGACATGATATTCTTGTGACATTGGCATGTTCAGTGATACTGCATCCAAAACGTCTTCATTCCAAGTCTTCGAATCAGTTGCAATATGCTACTTGAATAACATTTGAGAACTAATTATCTGCCAAAATAGCACAGCCTACATTTTTTAATTCACAATATTGTGAAGGTAAGGTTAAACAGTTTAGTGTAAATTTAATGTACTTCACTTTACTTATAAGTACCTTACCTATATATGCGTGTGTGTGTATGTGTATATATATATATATTTGCGCATATATGTACAAAACCTTAGAAATTCGCCAGTTATATTTAGAGTTATCTCAAGTAATTATAACTCGTGCCCTAAGTTAACTATAACTTGTGCCCTTGGTATGTGGCCCACCTGGGGGCATTATAATAAAGAAGCACAGGCGACGCACGTAATTTTTTTTTACAGTGGATCCCCGGATCAACCTTGACTCAGTTCATAAAATAAAAAACAAATGCTTTATAGCCCTGGGGACATGGGGGGGGGTGCTTTGGGACCTCACCACCAGAGTTAAGGGGTCATGGGTCTCGTCCCCTGGCCCCTTTTCTTTATTTTTTACTTTCTTTTTGGGACTCATCTTCAGCTAAGTCCCAAGATGGCTGCCAAATCTTCCTTGATGAAGTGTTAGCAGCCAATCAGATATCAGCACAGGGTCAGTGGGATCCGCAGAGGAGCCTTTCCCATAGATATCCATATTTTTGGGTCTTGAAGTACTCCAAAACTACTTAACAGATTTGCACCAAACCACAGAGAGTGTGATCTGCTCAAGAGTCTAGCTTTGTGCCAAATTTGGTGTAACTCCATTCAGTGGTCTAGGCTGTAGGCATGTCTAAAGGTCCTATGGAAAAATAAATGGAAAAATGTGTTGTGGGACCCCCCTTTTTCTCCGGACCCATTTGATGGATCACCCCAAAACTTTCAGGCCAGAAGCTGAATTTAGCAAAGTATACGTTTTGAACATTTTGTGAAGATTTGTCAAGCGGCGCCAAAGTTATAGGCAAAACAAAAAACGCTCCTCCTGTCGAAACTAGGTCCTAACTATAACTACCTAGTGGTAACCACCACTAGGTAATAAATAAATAAATAAATAAATATACATACAAGATACATAGCTGAGGAGCTAAGAATTGCAAATCTATATTCCCCTATGCATACTTATCATCTCAACTTTTTTTCTCTTGCTATTTAGGCTACCATATTTTGCCACATGTATATTTCCCATAATGTGGACTGACATACAACCACAGTCTCTCATTTATCTGATAAAATGTTTCCTTGGGCAAACACTCCACAGATTTGAGTGAATGCTGTCACTTTGAAGATGAAGAGGGAAGGACATACTACTGCATGCAGAGTCATTCCACCAGGTTTAGGACTCGTGGAAGACACTTTAAAGTACACACTCACATTTCTTATTAGTACTTTGGTTGCATGTCAGAATATCATCCACAAAAAATTGTAGTGCAAATATATTGGTCAAAATAACAAGTTTACATATTTATAATGTAAATATAAAAAATGAAATACAATAATATTGTGTTCTTAAATATCTATAGTATTTTAGTGTGTGTGTGCATATGTGTGTGTGTGTGTATATATTTCAAATACAAATTAAATTACTAGAGGTGGAATCTCTCAGAAACATAAATAATACAAATTAATAATATAAACACATTTTTTCAACATTAATAAATCATTATTCTTACAAACACATATAACTAAATGTGTTAGCAAGTATTAGAACACATATTTGTAATCTTTATATATGAATTACTTTTTCTATACAAATAGAATACATTTCCATGAAAACAAGTATAACATTTTTATTGATTTGGACAACAAAGAATATCAACTTTTATAATTATTAATTATTGAATTACAAATTTAAACATGCAGTCTTAAATTATTAAATGCCATACAAATTGAAAGAAACATAAGAAAAATGCTATTTATAAAGTATTTTATATAATTTTAAAAGTACTTAATGTTAGAAAACAAAAAGAACAAAAAAGTAAACAAAGAAATAGATGAAAATATAAATTGTAATTTAATGTGCTGAAAATATGGAACTAACATTTTCAAAAGTAAGTACAATTTAGTAATCTATCTCTAATCCAAAATGTATAATAAAACAGTGTAAATGAAAATTATTTAAAATGCAGCACTATACTCCTGAGAGAGCATAGATTTATATAACCTATATTAGAGTAGAATATCTATATTAATGTGTGACGATACTGCATAAAAACTGTAATAATAGCGAATTTGCTTAAACACGCACCTGATTTGTGACTACAGTAAATGGCCACCAATGTATACGCAAACTAATAATGATGAATAAAATGATTAGGTTAGATTCAATTAAGCTTATATTAACGTTCGTATTGATGAAACTCTATTGAAATTCCTCGTAGACCTTAAGTTAGCGTGAGCTGCAGTTTAGTTGCTCAGCTCTCATATTAAATGTATTTTTCTGTTTTTCCAGTGTGCTGACTCGCAAAGGGCCATGACCCTGCAAATGTTCTTTTTCTTCAGCTTCGAAGATGAATGTATCTATGATAACACTGTTCCCAAGCGCATATTCGGTGCCTTGGTTTAAAAAGTATGAGCATATTGAAACAAATGTAGATTAATGTAATGTACAAGGTCATTTAGACCGATGGACAATGGATCTGCTGACCCAAAGGACGTGCCAAGGAGTGAAGTAACATCGGATGTGCCACCTCCGAAGACGTCAATTATGAAGACCAATCAAAGAATAACGAACTAATGTGGGGTGACAATTGGGATTACCTAATGTTAAACTGGATAGGTTGAAGATAGTGGGGTATAGTAAATGTCCAATAGAATTTTGGGGGAATGTACTACGGAAAAGGGATAAAAACCCATGTCACAGAAGGGTCATAAGAACTAGGTAGGGAAAGCTATTGATTTTATCCAGAAACTCTGTCACTCTATTTGGTGACTTGAGACTTATTAGAAACCATCCTCATCCATAGACTGCTCATTTTTACACTTCTCCTCCTTATGAGGGAAGTGCCCACTTTGCCCTTTAGTTGAGTCCTGACTGATGGCGATTTGACTGATGTCCTGAAGATGAAGATTGATCCTGAGTGCTGACCTAATCCTTGGAGGGTAATTATGACAATGCAACTTGTAATTTGTCTGTTTGCTTTTCCTTTCTAGGTACCAACTGCTCATTTTGTTAGAGACCATAGTTAGATGTTTTCCAAATTGGTGTTCTAAATTGTTTTGCATGAAGCCCAACATGCTAATGCCAATCAGTGGTTAGGACAGGGGTTCACTTAAACTGACGCGAATAGACAAACGACTGACATTATGCTATGTTGAATTGACGTGTGTTCAAAATTCTGCTATCTTGATCTATGTTTATGCCGTGTTATGTTCTAATATTTGTGATTCTCTCGTTAATGAAATCTTATCACAGTTGCCACATCGTGACTATGCTATTATGCTTCTTGGTATTGAGATTAACCCTTTTGCTCGTAGATTGTAACTAATAGGGAATAAAATTCACAAAATTCTATCAAAGGTGTTGTTATTCATGGCTGAAAGGTCATGGTTGCGTCGCCAATGTTGATTAATGTCTTTAACTAAAGTGAAGTGTATTGTTGTGATAAATATTGATGACATTATTGATATATTGATTGACATATTGATCAGTTATCTCGTCTTACGGTGTCTCTCAACTGGGTCAAAAGATTCATTGGCCTAAAACGAGTCCTAATGTGTAATAAATTAACATAAAAGGACGCGTTATCACTCCAATCCAACAAACATTAAGGAACACATATACATTTAAAGGGAGGTAATGGGGGTGGAATTACAAGTCTAACTCCAATACAACAAACATTCAGGTAAACCCATATATTGAGGGGGAGGAGTGGGGGCCATGTTTAATATTCTAACTCCAGTCAAACAAAAATTTGGAGGGGGGTTCTAACTTCAGTCCAATGGACAGTGGGAAAAGTGCATACATTTGTGAAGGGGGTGTCATATTTACTATTCTTATTCCAGTACTACTACAATTGAGAACAAACATTGACAAAGCCAATAGGTCTGGAATTGGCTTCTGAGCTATTGGCTTTGCCAAAGCACATTTTCTTTTGCTAAAGTATAATAAAAAGCACTCAAGGTGTCCCCAAGCTCACACGTGTTGCCACATGGGTGGCCATTTGGGAATTGCTTTTATACTTTTTCATAAACCATTGGGACGTGATGTGCTGCCCACCCATTCCTAGTGTCTGGGTAGCTGCTAGTCCCTCAGAAAATAAAACAGATGTTAGCAAAGCCAAAAGGTTTAATTTCTGCATTGTCCTAACAACCATGCACCAAGCTAAAGTTACCCACTCTCCAAAGACACATTTACACTGCGGGTTGCAAGAGGAAATCACTGGACACATTTTCATGCTGATTACAAATCCAAAAGGCAAGTGCTAATGAAGCCTGCAAGTCTTCACAACTTCATTTGAAAAGTATGAGCAACAATCTGTGCACCTTCTATCTAATGAAAGTGAGCTGATTAGGTACTTTTGCTATTTTATATGTCTGGTTGATCAGAAATCATCCATTCAGCCATCATTCTAGTCAATCATCAAATGCATTCATGAATGCACACACTCAGTCTTGCATTCATCCACCCACAGGCACACAATATCAGAAATAAAGAAACACTCTCATACATAAATTGTGTATATTAGACTTGGATACAGAGTATCATGCTGATGCCTTATGCAGCTTGGTTCGAGCAAGTCAACACATATTTAGAACATATGGCATTAGTGGCAACTGCACAAACAAAGGAACCTAATTTGCATTTCCCTCACAGAATTTTGTACAACTGTTAAAGTGTTAATGGCCTGATAAATTGTTCAACATCTTAAAGGGAGAGTGGCTAGCAGATAACCTTCAAGGCACCATCCATTCTGTAACTGCCAACATTAGTACTGACTTACAAAAAATAGGAAAGGAGTACTCATGTCAAGTAATATATGTGGCTGCACTGCAAACGGCCGAAAAAAGGACCTAGAGGGGTGACCTTTCCATAACAGTAAACTAGGGCCCAAATGTAAGAAGGGCCTAATCCAACTATCGCCAGCATCATTTGTTTACGCTAATGTGGCGATAGTGTGGCAAAAATGCTGCGCCATATTTACAAAGTGGTGCAATGCAGGCATTGGGCCTCTTTGTAAACCCTTGCGCCACATCTATGAGATTCCACTGCACCATTTTTAGCTACATTTTAACGCCTGCACAGAGCAGGCATTAAAAGGAGGCACACCATTATTTTTAATGCACCTCTATGTAATTTGCAGGATTAGCACCAACATTTGTGGCGTTAATCCTGTAAAATACAACAATAGTGTCAAACGTTATGATGCTATTGTCCCTAACATGCGCCAGCATCACTGGGCCTGGATGTGCCGTTGTGAAAGCAGAATGCCTGTGTAACTGCTACAGGTTGTAGTGACAATAACTAAATAAACCACACAACAAAACACACTGCACCAATACACATATGTGAGAAAGTAGCCTCTTTCTAGCATGGTTACCCCCGTTTGTGGCCTGTTTGTCAGTGTGTTGTGACTGTGTCAGGACCCCAGTGCTTATGGTTTGTGCCCTACATGTCAGTCTGTTTCACTGTTTTGTCAGTGTGCTTACCTGTGTTACTGGAGTCCTGCTAACCAGAACTCCAGTGCTTATGCTCTCTCTGGTTCCAAAGTTATCCTTACATACTGGTAACCAGGTATTTCACTCTAGATTGGCATACTGGATCCCACTTGTAAGTCCCTAGTATAGGGTACCTTGGTACCCAGGGCATTGGGGTTCTAGGGGATCCTTATGGGCTGCAGCATTTCTTTTGCCACCCATAAGGAGCCTATAAAAAGGCTTCTATAGGACTGCCATTGCAGCCTGTGTGAAATAGTGCATGCACTATTTCACAGCCATTTTCACTGTACCAAGTCACTTATAAGTCACCTATATGTCAGGCCTTCAGATCCTGAAGGCTGGGTGCAAAGTACCTGTGTGTGAGGACACTCCTTCTCTAGCAGAGGTGCCCCCACATTGTCCAGGCCCATTTTCCTGGACTTCGTGAGTGCGCGGACACCATTTTAAGTGTGCACTGTACATAGGTCAATACCTTTGTACAGCTTCTCAATGGTAACTCCAAATATGGCCATGTAAGGTGTCTAACAACTGGGACTTGTACCCCAATACTGATTCCAGTGTTGGTTTTACAATTCCATGCACCTTGGAGGCTCCACTATGAACCCCCAGTACTGCCATACCAGCCTTCTGAGGTTTTCACTGCAGCCCCAGCTGCTGCTACCTCACAGACAGGCTTCTGCCATCCTGGGGCTTGACCAGCTCAATCCCAGGAAGGCAGAACAATGCATATCCTTTAGGAGAGGGTTGTTACACCCTCTCCCTTTGGACATAGGTGTTACAGGCATGGAAGGGGTATCCTCCCAGAGCCTCTGGAAATGCTTTGAAATTCACAGATGGTGCCCTCCTTACATAATCCAGTCTACACCAGTTCAGGGACCCCCTCAGTCCCTGCTCTGGTGCGAAACTGGACAAAGGAAAGGAGAGTGACCACTCCCCTGTCCATCTCCATCCCAGGGGTGATGCCCAGAGCTCCTCCAGAGTGTCCCTGGGTTCTGCCATCTTGTTTTGAGGATGGTCAGGAAACTCTGGGAGCATCTGATTGGCCAGTGCCAATAGATGACGTCAGAGACCCCTCCTGATAGGTGCTTATCTGGTTAGGTGACCAATCCCTCTCTCAGAGCTATTTAGGGTCTCTCCTTTGGGTGTTTCTTCAGATTCGGATTGCAAGACTCCAGCAGGAATCCTCTGCATCCTTTACCTAATCTTCTACCGACGGATCGACCGCTAACTGCTCCAGCAACTCTACAAAACTGCAACAAAGTAGCAAAGATGACTTCTGCAACCTTGTAACTTCAGTTCCTCCCAGCAACTGGAACAGTTTCCAGGTTGTGCACACTCCGAGGACTGCCTGTCTTCATCCTGCACCAGAAGAACCGAAGGAATCTCCTGTGGAGTGACAGAGTCACTTCCCTGCTTCAGAAGGCACCTCTCTGCAGCGACAACCGGTACTCTGTGTCCCCTCTTCTGACAACGAGCATGGATCCTGGAACATAGGTGGTGGACGAAAGTGACCCTGACTGTCCAAAGGTCCAGCTGTCCAACTTTGTTGCAGGTAAGAGCTTGCCTCCCCGTTCCAGACAATACCCTTGTGCACCGCGTGTTTTGCAGCTCCTAGGGCTGCTGTGCGCTTTTCCAAGAATTCCTTTGTGCACAGCCTAGCCCAGGTCCCCAGCACTCTATCCTATGATGCTCAGCTCCCTGAGTTGTTCTCCGGTGGCGTGGGATCTCTTTGTGTAGTGCTGTGACAACCGCCATTTGCAACTCCTTTGTCCCCATGCTGTGGGAGCCCTGTGTGTGCTGCCTGGTCTTCTGAGGGCTCTCTGCGTTGCTGAGAGCCCCCTCTGTCACCCCTTGTTGGGTATAGTCAACCTGTACTTCCTGGGCCCGGCAGCGCTATTTTCGCGAACCACAAACTTTGCATTGAGCAGGGCTTGTTTGTGGAATCCTGTGGTAAAAACCAGACTGCATTCATCCATCCAGCGTAGGATATCTTTTGCACCAACCAGGAACCCGTGTCTATCTTCTTTGGTGTAATACTGACTATGTCTTCTCACCGGCGGTTCTTCTTTTGCACCTTCATCCGGGTTAGCAGGGGCTCCTGTTCTCCCAGAACTCTTGAGTACTTCTTGGATTTGGTCCCCTTCTTCCACAGGTCTTCTGGTCCAGGAATCCGTCCTAAGTGTATTGCAGTCTCTTCTGGTTCTTGCACTGTCTTCTACCATGATTTCTGAGGTGTTTTATTAAACTTTCTGTGTTTTACTCCTGCTTTCCTGGACTCTGGGGTGAGGCATTTTACTTAGCTTTGGTGTTTTCTCACACTGCCAGCTCCCCGCTACACACTACACTTGTCTAGGTGGGAAACTGAATTTCACATTCCAGTAATTTGGTGTATGGTTTGTGTTCCCCCTAGGCACATTGTAACCCATTATTTGCACTGTGTGCACTATTTTCTGACCATTTACTTACCTGTTTTTGGTTACTAGTATATATATTGTGTAAATTACTTACCTCCTAAGGGAGTATAGTCTCCAAAGTATTTTTGGCCTTGCGTCACTAAAATAAAGTAACATTGAGTTTTGTCTTTCATGTGTGTGAGTACTGTGTGACTACAGTGGTATTGCAAAAGCTTTGCATGCCTTAGTTTTTTTTTTTTTATATATTTTTATTAACATTTTGTTGTTACACAGTTTCATACTTGTTCATTTTACATGCATTTTTTGTTTATTATGCTATATTCTACCTTTTGCTCATTGTTTGCACTTTTTATTGTCATTTGTCTTAATGGTCTTTATTCAACAAATTGTGCTCATTTACTTGTTAAAGCGTGTTTCCTTTCTTCAATACGCTGTTCTGCATAATCAACAATCAAACAACAAACTTGAACCCCTTCTTCCTTGTAACTTGGGAGGGTGGCGTAGAGGGTTAAGTGCAGGAAGATAAGGGTGGCAGAGGGGGAAGAGGAAAGTGGGGGAGAGGGAGAACACACGGTATGTGATATACAATTTCTGGTGACAGTCATATTGGACCGGTTGGAGGTGAGGAAAAGGAAGAAGGGGAGAAAAAAGAAAACAAAGGACCCCAAAAGGTCAACTTTACGGCTTTGTGCGAATGGCTTTTGTAATTATTAGCTTGAAGGTACTATATTGTATTCGTTTTTGGGTGAGGGAAGATGTCAACCCAGGGCGCACCGGCGCACCGTGGGAGTGGCGGGTCACTCACGTTGCTTGCTATTGCTGTCAGTGGAGTGGGGGTCAGAGTTCCAACTGTCCTCACACCCTTACTCTTGATGTGATCTATGTGTGGTCTGGGTCTGTTTTTGGGTGTCTATCTATGTACTTCCACCATTTGGTTCCAACCTCGGTGGGGATTGGATTTCACTGGTTTCTCCTACTGGGCCTGCCAGCCTCTTATTTATACTCTCCCAACTCGTCATTAAATTCTCCCACCCCGGAGCTATAGGAACCTGGCGAATATTCCTGGCTTCTTCTGCTTTTAGGACCTGTAGTTCAGCTCTGGACCATGTTGATATATCCCTTTTCCAGTCAGACAGCAGAGGACGGTCTGTGGTCTTCCAGCCCCTCGAGATTAGTCTCTTATAAAGGGCCAGGGAAAGGTCCAGAGAGCGTCCCTTCACTTTTCCACAAAGCGCAGCCGGTCTGAGGCCCAGCAGGCACAGCTCAGGGGTGGGTCTCAACTCAAACTCAAACAATTCAGTCAGGGTGGGCAATATTTCCCTCCAGCCTATCTGGATTGCTGGGCAAGTCCAGACCATGTGGTCAAAATCTGCCCCTCCTCCTCCGCATCTCGGGCAAGTCCCCAAAGTCCCTCCATATATACGGAACAGTCTGTGAGGTGTGAGGTACGTTCTGTGCAAATAATTGTATAGAATGTATCTTAACCGTGTATTACGTGATATCTTCCGGGGGTAGGCCAGTATTCTCTTCCACTCTGAGTCAGTTAGTTCCCGCCCAATTGTGCCCTCCCACCGTCCTCTCAGCGACCGTAATGGGTCTAAGGCTGCCTCAACTTGGGCCCGATATATTTTGGTGATCAGATGTGATTCCTCCCCTAATGTCAACAGTGAGTGCAGGACCTCATGTGTGACAGGTTCCGCATTCACCGTGTCCCAGTGAGTTTTAAGAGTGTGTACTAGCCTCCCGTAAAGCAGGAACTGCCCCCCGGGAACACCCTCTTCCGTTAATTCAGCAAATCCCCTCATCACTCCCTCCTTGAAGAGTCCTCCCACTACTTCTATTCCAGCAGACAACCAGGGGCCAAGTCCCGTGCTTCCCGGCCCCCTCCCCCTAGGTTCTATGGCGAGCACCGCCAGTGGCAGTGCTGGGGAATATGGAGGGCCCACTCCCACCCTTTTCGTGCATCTTTTCCAGCATGCCATTGCCACTTTTATCATTATATTGTTCCCAGGGGGGGTTATCTTTCTGTTTGTCATGCATGCCGCAATCCACGCCGTGTCAATTGCTCCTTGGGCTGTATACAAATCCAGTTGGCCCTGGCCCGCAAGCCAGCCGGGTATCCACTGTAATTGGGATGCCAGGTAGTATGCCTCAAAGTCGGGGGCTCCCAGGCCACCCGTGTTGGGCGGCCTGCAGATGGTTGTAAGTGTTGTTCGCCTGCGCCCATTGTCCCATATTAGTTCTCTGAGTAATGCGTTCAGATCGCGGAACCATGCTCGGGGTATTAACAGTGGCAAGTTGGTGAAGTAATAGAGAAGTCGGGGGAGCATGATCATCTTGGAGAGCGCCACTCTGGCCATCACTGACAGTTTCAGAGAGCGCCAAAATTCTACCGAGTATCTCAGGGATCGGAGCGCACTACCAAGGTTGCCCTCTCTTAGGTCTCCCACGTCATGATAGATCTGGATCCCCAGGTATCTAAATGTCCGTGAGGCCCATTTCAGGTCTGTTGGGCACGTTGCAGGACATCTATATCCGGGCATCAGGAGGAACACATATGTTTTATTACGGTTAAGTCTTAATCCTGACACCTCTCCAAACTCCTCCAGGGTGTTCAGGGCCCAGGGGAGACCACTCGCCCCATCTCTAAGATAGATCAGGATGTCATCTGCATATAGCGAGATAATGTGGTCAGTTGGTCCCCACTGAATCCCTCTACCCGCTCCGTCCCCTCGTACCCAGGCCGCCAGGGGCTCCATCGCCAGGGCGAACAACAATGGAGATAGGGGGCATCCCTGTCTAGTTCCTCGGTGCACTGGGTAAGCACCAGAGATTGTCCTACCTGTCTTGACCCTTGCCAGTGGGGATGAGTATAACAGATCCACCCATTCGACCCAGCCCTCACCCAGACCCATCTTTAACATTGTCGCCCTCAGGTAGTCCCATCTAATTGAGTCGAAGGCCTTTTCAAAGTCCACTGCTAGCATGATCCCAGTTGGCGGCTTCGATTCACTGGGCATATGTATGATAGAGAAAATACGCCTAAGGTTCAGAGAGGTGCTTCGACCAGGTATGAAACCGTTCTGGTCAGGATGTATCAGGGTGGGCATAAGAGGTAATAGCCGGTTGGCCAGGATCTTACTGAGGATCTTAAAGTCGCTATTTAGCATTGATAGTGGGCGAAAGTCTGTTACTGATGCCTCCCTGCTGTTTGTTTTAGGAAGTGGTACTACCAATGCCTCACGCAGTGTGCGTGGAAGTTCTCCGTTCTTTGCCGATTCCGTATACATTTCTATCAGTCTGGGGACTAGTAAGGATTTATACTTTTTATAAAAGTCCATAGGGAGACCATCTGTACCTGGGGTCTTCCCAGGGGCCAACTGTGCAATTGCTTCAGTTGTCTCATCCGCGGTCACTGGGCCCCCCAAGCCGACCCTGCCCTCTGGGCTTAATACCGGTAGGGGTATCCGAGTTAGGAAATTGTCAAGGGTCCCTGTCCTCAAGTCTGTGGGCTTCCTGTATAGGTGTGTATAGTAATCTCTAAATGCGTCGTTAATGGATTCTGGGCTGAGTCTGCGTGTTCCCCCCCTGTCTAGTACACTTGCAATAGGGTCACTGTCTCTGTGCGGGCGCACCAGCCATGCCAAAAGTCTACCGGATCTCCCCTCCTCTGACTGTATGGATGCCAAGTATCTTTGCCTACTATGGCATCTAAGCCGCTCTTCAGCTTGGGAGTGCTCTCTACGTGCACGTTCATACTCTTCATCCACTTGCCCTGCGGAGCTCTGTCTCAGCTCCCCCTCATGTATGACCCTCTCCAATGCATTTAATTCTCTCTCAAGCGTACGTGTTATCCCCACCGACTGTCCAAGACAGTGACCCCGTGTCCCCACTTTGAGTGTCTCCCACTCTATGCCTCTGGCGGAAGTGGATCCCTGGTTAGTTTCTATATGTTCTGTTAGGTAGCATCGTAATTCCTCCCTGTATGCCTGGTCTTCTAGCGCTGTCGGGAGCATTCTCCATGATGGTATGGGGGGTCTGTCCTGTGATACTCTCAATGTCAGTAATAGAGGGTTGTGATCTGATATTGTGCGGGCAAGGTACTCAGCATGGGTCATATTTCGAGCCAGTCCCGCAGTGCAAACTATCCTATCGATTCTAGTGTGTACCTGATGGAGACCCGAATAAAACGAATAATACCTGGTCGCTGGGTGTTGAAACCGCCAAGCATCTACCAGCCCCCAGTCGTCTAGCCACCCAACTAGTTTTTTTGCTGTTTTGGTTGATGTTGCTCCCTGTAGTGGGGGGGTAGATCTATCTAGGTCAATGTCGAGCACTGCGTTAAAGTCTCCTCCCATTAGTACTTCCCCCATGTGTTGACGAGTGAGGTGCCTAGACAGGTCCGTCATGAATGATGTTTGGTCCTGGTTGGGGGCGTATGTACAACTCAGGGTCAACTGGAGCCCCTGTAATTTCCCTTCCAATATGACAAACCTTCCCTCTCTGTCTATGTTGGAGGAATCAATCGTGAAGGGGACCCCCGCCCTAATCCAAATCAGGACTCCCCTTGCGTAAGTTGAATATTCTGTGGCAAACACCTGTCCCCTCCATCTACGCCTTAGTTTCTCTCCCTCTCCAGGTGCGAGATGGGTCTCCTGTAACATAGCTATCTGCACCCCTCTCCTTTTTAGAAAGGAAAGAATTCTATGTCTCTTAGCAGGAGTACCCATCCCCCTAACATTCCAAGTTATGATATTGTAGTCTGCCATCCTATTCTCAAGGCCTGTTGTATGTAGAGCCGGCACACCCATGGCCCCGATCGATTCCCCCACAAGCTTGTACCTTCCTCATGCTCATACCATTTCGCACATGTAGCCGATATAACTAGTAACTGCAAACCCCAACTCCCCATCCCCAGGGCACCTCCGGAACTGTAGGCTGCCCAATAAGTTCTGCAACACTGCAAATTATTCAAACACATCAATGCAATACTCGCCAGTCAGGACTGACAGGCAAGAGTCTGGTCCGGGGGAGTGGCCAGGTCCGGAGGGGCCACCTTACTACTTATCTTGTCTCGCCTTTCAGCGCCGGTGTGGGTTCGATCTATGCAAGTTCGTCAGCGGTCTGCGGGGTCACTCTTGGTGTGTAAGTCGAATCCCCAGAGCCATCGGGCGAGGACACCACTGCGTCGTCCGATTCCTCTTATGAGACCTCCCGGGGCAATGACTCTCCACCCACCTTGGCCGCCGCTTCCAGGGCCTCTCTCTTGCCAGTTTCTCTCTGTGTCCGCGTTGGCGCCAGCCGCTGGCGGTCTCTGGGTCTTTTCCCCCTCGGGGTCCGCTGGGTCCCGCCCGCCCCGCGGTTCTCCGGTGCAGGTCGCGTCGGCCGTGTACAAGATCTTTCGAGCCATTCCCATGCCTCCTCTGGAGTTTGGAAGAACGTGGTTTTCCCCTCCGCAATCACTCGTAGTCTTGCTGGGTAGAGCAGCGAGTACTGTATCCCCTCTTCTCGCAAGGTTCTTTTAACGGCTAAGAAGGAGGCGCGCTTATTTTGGACCTCCAAGGTGAAGTCAGGGAATAATGTTGCTTCGCCATTGGCTACTTTAAACGGGCCGGTTTCCCTGGCTTTCTGTAAGAGGATGTCTCTGTCTCTGTAGTGCAGGAGTTTAGCTATTACTGCTCGTGGTGGCCTGCCAGGAGCGAGTGGTATAGCTGGCACACGGTGTGCTCGCTCCAGTGAGTAAAAGGGGGTCAGACATCCTGGTGCGACAACTGTGCTTAGCCATTTCTCCAGAAACTCCACTATATTCGTCCCCTCGGCCCCCTCAGGGAGGCCCACCACGTGAATATTGTTACTTCTATTTCTACCTTCTGCGTCTTCAGCTCGCTGCTCGAGCTTCGCCACTCTGCCAGCCAAGGAGGTCACCTCCGCTGATACGTCTGCTTGTTTTGGGACGACTTCCGCTAGCGTTGCTTCCACTTCTTTTACTTTGTCGGCTAGTTTGTGGTGATCGGCTCTCAGGAGGCCCACCTCTGTCGCCACTTGGTTGATGTCGCGCTGTAATGTGGATTTGGTGTCCTCAATGGCTCCCAGTATCTTGTCTAGAGTGTCTTGTATTTTGATTTGCGACTGGTTCTGCATGGTTGGTTCATTGTCCCCCAGTGGTGTATGTGTCAGGGGGTCCATGGCTTTGCTCTTATGTCTGCCCTTGGGGGGCATTGGCCAGGCAGGGAGGGGTGACTCAGTGAGTCTAGCGCACTGTTCAGGCGCTTATGCTGTTTGCTGTTGATTTGTCTACTAGCCCAGGGCACTGTTGTCGCAGTCTCTGGATCTGGTCGCTCCAGGGAGAGCCCCAGGCACTCCGCCAGCCACACCCAGCGCCGCGTCCGTCCCGCGATAGAGGATCATCCGATCCAGTGCGCTCAGGCCCGGGTCCTCCGGAGGCCCCCGCGGACCAAACGATCATGCGTGCGCCGCGCTCCACAGATGAGGAACCAGTCCTGGGCCAAACCGGGGCAGGTGCGCTTTCATAGATTTGCGTCGTTGTGTGTAGGAGGGGTGGATGCAGCAGGCCTTCAGATCGGCACCGGCTCGGTCAACCAAGGGGGGCCCCGCACCCGGGAACAAAGGCACCTGGCCCCCAACTCTGGCAGTCGATGGCGGATGGCGCAGGGCGATTCCACACTGCCCCGCCTCACAAAGGACAATCAACGCTCGTCTCGGGCCGCCCTGGGCGTAGAGAGTCCCGTCGTCGGCATCCGTGGGCCCCTGGGCTTCCAACACCGGCGCACGGATTGTGCGTCCCCCGGGGGGGCGTACCCAAAGCGGGCCCCTCACCGGGCAGCCCCGGTAGGCCCCCCGTCTCCTCATTGTATGCAGTTCCGCAGCCAGGAGGCACCAGGTTCCGCCCCTCGAGCAGGGGGCCAACTCGCCACCAGACGCTCCGGTCCGCACCCCCCCCCCTTCAGGGTGGGCCCGCGTCCGAATTCGATGCCGGGAGCAGCACACCGCCCAATCCGGGATCTCGGCCGCAATCCGGCGGTGATCCCGCGGGTCCAGGCCCGCGCCGGGGCGCACAAGTCCGTCGGGGGCCGCCCAAGCAGCCCCGGGCGCACCAGCCGCTCACCTTCAGCGCTCCGACACGGGGAGCCTCCCAGCCCAGCGCGTCACGGCCCCGCCCGTCGCCAGGGCCGCGGCCTCTCTCCTCAGTCCCGGGCAGCCCCAGCCACTCGGGAGCCCGCTCCAGGGGGTGAGTCCGCACCTCCGCGGTCCCCCCCTGTCCGCAGCAGTCGTCCCACTCCTCTCTGGGCACGAGATCGCCCGATTCAGCGCGTCCAGGCACCCATTTGAAGTCGGCCCCTCCGGAGCCGAACAGTTAAGCGTGCGCCATGCTCGGCTCCGTGGCCACGCCCCCTGCATGCCTTAGTTCAGCCTTGGCTGCTCTGCCTACAGCTACCTCTAGACAACATGGCTTCTAGACACTTACTACATTTCACTAATAAGGGATAACTGGACATGGTATAAGGTGTAAGTAACTTCCGTACCCACTACAAACCAGGCCAGCCTCCTACAGTGCCACTTTTCTTAAATCTGGGCCTAGGTGTGCCATTGTGAAATCAGAATGCCTGTGTAACTGCTACAGCTTGTAGTGACAATAACTACATAAACCACACAACAAAACACACTGCATCACTAAACAGCATATGCAAAATATAGAACATATTACAACACAAATAAAACACACCATAAAATAACATAACATATCATCACAGCACAGTATTACAGCATACAACATTTTAGACAGAAGTGAACATAACATGAAGGTAAAAATGACAATCTCTGGCAAACCTGACTTTAGCCTCAGTTATTCAAGTATCAGTAGTAAAACATGAACCTAGGTTGACTCATCCTCAAACATGGTCCACCGTAATGTCAAAGCAGCTGACACATAATCCTCAAACCTTATCTGGATTGAAGATTTTGAATAGCTAATCACCCTGGTGATGCCTGAGATGATTCTGATTCCAAATTAGAATTGAAAGGGCGCCTTTTGTGTTCTTTTCACATTGTTCAGCCACCCCGCCTATGCTTGTCTCTAGTAAGAACATTTAATCTCGAGTAGAGCGCAACTCTGTCTGATTTTGATACAGTTGACGCTTCCTTGTCACTCAACCCTGCCTCTTCACAGAGGAATTTTCTGGTGGTCAGGCAGTGAGCATTGACAGTGCTTGGATCTGCATCATAGGAGAAAACACCCACCTAAACAAAAAATCAAGACAAACTGCTGGGTCTTCCATGAGAATTGAGGTGTTGAGTTTGTATGGGGTTATAGATATCCATTGAGCCCATGCTTTAGGATCCGATGACAGCTTATTTTCAGGGCAAAGATCACACGGTGCACTAGCAACACCTGTGGAGTGTTGCCTACACTGATCAGTGAAAAATTGATTGGGGGTCTCAGTCCCCTTTTTATACCAGGTTTACAGACAGAGTTTGTGTATTCTTGAGCACAGCCCTGTGACAAGTTTTAGGTTATTTCTGGTCTCAAGCTACAGAAAGGTCGGCCTGTCAATCTTTGTCTTCAGGTGATAACAAGGAGAAGGGGGTGACACTGGGAGTCTGTACTGAGATAGCTAGCAGGAGAGGGTGACACTGGGAGTCTTCACTGAGATGAACAGAAACAAGAGCACAAAGGACAGGGAAATCATCACACCTTGCTCCTATATGCACCATGGGATCAGCAACTCTAGGAGGCACAAATGAATGGCCACTGACACAGGATAAACCTTTTGCTTCTAAGGAAGCAACTGGTTTGTAATTCCTCAAACCCTCCTCCATGTTATGGGGGTAACACTGGGAAAGGAAAAAAGGGCAGGAGACAGCAAAATGCTACCTCTGAACACCAAAAGACACTACTGCCTCCATCCCTCCCACAACATGCAATTTGACTCTCTAAAGAGCTTCAGGAATGCTAGCAATCCACATTGCCTCTCAGATAGGTTGCCTCCAACCTCCGTTTTGTACCTCATGTTAACAAGTGGAATCCAATATGGATCCCATTATATCAACAGCCAACCATGGTAGACACACTGCAGGTTCAATTTACCATGCACACTGCACTGCATACACACATTCTGCCTATAAGCACTGGATGCAAAAAGAACTGAGCATAACTTTACACAGGGGAGGATGACAGGTCACTCAACCTATAGCATAACGCTGGTAACTAGCCTGTGTGTCACTACAAATCCTAACACTTCCATACTATAGTGTATTCTGTCAAGTTGACAGCAGTCACATTCACCATGGAGGGCACACTGTGGTGCTACTCTCCAGACGACAATACATCTTCAATCCGGGTCTTCAATCTTAATTACAGCAGCCCTCAGTGTGCACGCTTGATTGCATTGTGAGCTGAAAGCACGTACAGATGTCAATAAACTCAAAACCTACTCAAGGGTACCCCAGGCTGGAGGTGGACGCTTGTAAAACTATGTAGTGGAACTTCCCATCTCAACAAACATCCAGGGTAAAGCCAGAGCCTCCCTCATGTTTGCAGGTAATTTACTCAACAGTACAGGAAATATATTTGAGTGTGTTTATAATAATGTAGATTTATTATTATTCAACCCAAAATTCTATTTTCGATCAGTGTAAATCTGTTTATGAAGAGAGGCCAAATATACAATTACGGGCACATCAGTGACATTTTGTTCGCAACTGTATGTGAGAAACTGGCTCTCATCATTAGACCTCATTACTTATATATCTTGGATAACATTATTTCTTACAGCATGTTCTTCTAGTACTAATGATAATGCACATTGGGGTTACGAAATATGCCATGCGTAAATGTTGCCTAAGGAAAAATGTACCTCGACATTTTTATTACATTGTTATGTTAAAAATCAAATTTCGAAGCATAAATTCAACAATGTATAATCTGCATATAAAACAGATTGTACATTTTAGAGTGCATTAAGCATATATGGACTTTTTACCTAAACAAACTTTTTCTTTTTTAGACATTTGTCTATATAAATGTTTCTATTATCTTTCTTATGATACTGGAAATCCAGACGGATATTATTGCTTTTTAGGTCACAAGAACAGTGGCAGATAATAAATTATATTATGTAATATATACATATATCTCTCTGTGACATTTTGTAGTTACACAGTATAAAATGTATTTGTAAGACAAAGAAAAATACGAGCTGCAGAATGGGGCTAGAGGACAGTTAAAATGGCTTTTCAGTATCTACTGATAAACCTGTGATGCATTACTTAAGATTTGGTACATATCCAAATGCATCTGTTGACCCAGATAAATCCATTCAGAGCAAGAATCAAGTGATTGTTTTTCTTAGAATCCTATTGATTGTGTTCATGTTAACACAAGTGGCAATACAGCCCTGAGCTCCGAGTTAATACCAGGGTCATTTAAAATGATGCTGGTAAAAAAGTAGTTTTTTGTGCTGCTCTGCTGACGAGCCACATTCGATATTACAATAAGATACATGGTAATCATATGAACCTAAGTTATAAACCATCATTTTCCAATAATATTTTATATTTCCTGAATCGATAATCCATCAGAGGTTTCAAAGTGTAGGTTGTGCCTGTTGTCAGTGTCCTTTGTAATTAGGAAGTGCATTCCGAATCTACTATGAGACTTGCTTCTTTGTATTATTTAATATTTAAAAAAATATGATGATGAAAAATGTCATAGGTTTTTCTTTTCATATACACATATGTGTTTTTTGAGAAATCTTTCGTCCAGTTACTTTACTGCTCTTCTTAAAATTAAAGTATTTCAAGGTCATTTGTTTTATTCTCAAATTTCTTCAATGGTCCACCCAAAATAACCTTCAGGAAAATATACAGAATACCAACCACATTGCACCCCACTCCACATTGAGCAACAAGCTAGATCCATAGGCCAATACAGAGGTGAGCATTATTTTCAGAGGTGGACCTCACCTTTGGACTAACCTTCCCTCAGACACACAACGATTCTGTCTCTTGTGCTCTTTGAGCACAAACGAAAAACCTACCTATTCCAATGCTCAATCTTACCTACCACCCTATAACTACAATTCAACTTATTGTTGCCCCCTTAACCAGTTGAAGAGCAGGCTCTCCTCTACTCCTTCCCCTCTTCTTTGTATACCCCTAACTTGAGGATACCCCTGTTCTTGCTACATCTGAAACTGATTTGTCATTGGTACTATGCAGTGTTAATTTGTACAATAATATGTGCCAAATCCCAAAGGTTTGCTCAGAAGCTGGTGCTATTGAATGTTGGGGGTTTAGAATATCAAGGTTATGTAGTTTTGATTTATTCTCATATCTGTTTCATCCACCACCAGACACTTCATGCCTCTTTATATAACCCTTTCAAGTTCTTTTTCCTCATCTTTCCACTTTTTGTATTTGTCTCTCTCTTGCTCTGACTCAAAGTCTGATGAGGAAAAATAAGTGATGGTCCCCAAAAGTGATGGCAGTGGGCTTCTACAACCACTGGATGCACGAGGGCTGGTGCCAGTTAATTTTACATTAATCCCCATATTTCAGTCTGGTAGCTTTCTGAAGTGCGAAGAAGCAATTGAATTCTGGTGAGTGTGCTATACAAATAAATACACCTAAATCTAAACATAATTATGTTAATGCATTTGGAATTGCTTGAAAATAATTCATATTGGCCAACATTTGTTTTTAGTTTTGGAAAATAAAAATACATCTACAATAACATACATGACAAGGTAATCAAAAAGCTAACAGAAAATTGTAGATCTTGTGTAAAACCATATCCAAATGAGAATCACAAAATCAGAAATATTGCGAAAATGAAAAGAATGACCTATTGTAAACATGTACTACAAAATATAAAAAAGTTTATAAAAGTACTTGGAAGACGGCCAAGCTCAATAGATGTAGAATCACCTATCTCGCCTGATTGAACAAAATAATATTTAGTATTTCTTCTAAATAGACTGCAAAACAAATTCTTTATTTTGATTTCGAATTTAGACAATAGAAAATCTTTCATCTTCCCATTCCTAAAGTTATATGTTTGTTCAAACAATTATTCACTCTTCTCGGCCTTTAGTCTTTGCATACCATTAAGAACCTGGGGCCGTATCATATGTTGTACCCAGTGTGCACCTGCTTTGTGCATCCCAGGGCACAATGGTATTACAGAAGGAGCCACAGACGCTTGTGCAGCCCCTTGTCTAATACAGATAGCACTGGTGCCCTTGTAGCACCAATGCTATAATGAGAGGCTGTTTCCTCATTTGCATGGGGAAGGGGTGCCATGCAAATGACGAAATCTCTTTTCGCCTGTGATGTATAGTAGATGTGGGCGCAGACACACACAGGCCCTTAGGTGCTGCACTCACAGGGCACCACAAAAATGTAACATACCCCCAGTGCATCTCCTGAAAGCAGCCATCTGGAGGAGATAAAGGGGATCCATGGAACCCCTAAACATCGCCCTGCAGGTGAAGCACTCAGTCACCGCTCCTGCCTGCAAGAGGGTCTCAAACCCCTCTTGAAAGTGCAGGTGACTTGCGTCTGCAAATTGAAACACAAAGCAGCTGTGACGCACCTGATCCATATTTCACTGAATGTGCTCCACCCAGGGAAGCACAAGTTCATGGCTGCCCTGAGGGCAGTGGGTGCTTTGTAATAGAGCACACCTTTAAACAGGTGCACAAAGGCACAAACAGGGACAGTGCACCCTATCCATTATCATGCCCCTGGTATTCGAGGAACTTTAAAATCCTGGAAGCTATTCCCTGATTATTTAGCTGCTTTTTAAATCAACAGAACCAGGTTTGATCAATTTGTAATGTCCGTGGTTGTTCATCAACTTAATTCATTAGTGCGCATGTAGCATTTCATAACTTGACTATAGTCTTTAAGGATCATATTATTATATAAGAAGGGAGATGTTTATATGCATTTATGAATACCATTAAGACCTACATTTTATAAATCAATTCTCTCATTTTTAGCACTTTAAATGATTACTAATAGCACTTGTATTCCCAGGCAGTGTAAATGTAAATTGATGAGATCAGTATTTATGTGTTTTATAAAGTGAGCACATGTGTACCTTTTTGTGTATTCTGACTGTAATGGTGGCATAGGAGCAGGATTTATTTGTTTGTTCTCTCTCTCTCTCTTTCTCTGTTGGGGTTCTAACTCCTACTCTTCCATGAAATAATAGAAACTATTATAGCCTTTTGCCACTATTGCTTACCTTATTTATTTCTTTGATACTTTTTCATGTGGTTGTGTGTTCATTAAAGATGCTTAGTCCCTGATTTATACTTTTTTTGCGCCGCATTACTGTCATTTTTTGACGCAAAATCGGCGCAAACTTACAAAATACAATTGTATTTTGTAAGTTTGTGCCGCTTTTGCGTAAATAAATTACGGTAATGCAGCTCAAAATAAGTAAAGAACAGGGCCTTATTTCTTAACAACTCTATATTGGAAGAATGTAACTCCTTATAAACTAAACAAAGAGATGTAACAATATAGCTACTACAACATTGGCAGTACACTTTACAACATATGGACATAAGAGTACAACAGTTCCCTTTTCTGCCAAAAGGAGGTGCTTACATCTTTGTTCAAAGACATACAGGATTGTATTCCCACCTTTATTTCCACTGTAATGAGGAATACTGGCATAAAGAGAGTAGCATTACATACATGTGTAGAACTGATTCTCATTACATTTGTCAACAAAGAATTCCTGCTCAACAGATGACAGATATCTTCTTTAGGCTGCTCATGGCAACCAGCCACACTCTTCAGTGTTACACCTGCAGGAATATGCTGCTTTGGCAATCACTCAGATGACCACAGACAAACCAAAGAAGTGGGAAATGATTACCCCTTTCTAACAAGTGTCATACTGTTAAGGACCCATCACGTTCCTGTGCTAAGGTACCTCATGCTCCACAGCCACAAAGAACATAGATAATGATATTGTGGTCATCTGCCACCCTCAGCCCCACTGGTCTTGGGCAGTCAGCATTTTATTAGCCCTCCTCCACAGCTTACACCACTTTGGACTAAGAATACACAAATTCGCCAGTAAGTCTCCCACTGCACCCTGAGAGGACATACCATAGAATTCTGACAGAATGGAGCTCTGTATAAATATCTCTTCAAAACAAGCCCCTTAGTCTAACATTAAATCACAAACTGAGATGTGTAAGAAAAATAGATGTGACAATGGAAATATGACAGAGATACTATGGTGACATCACACCAACACATCATAAGAAGTGTGATAGCTAATGAAGGTAAACTTGACATCCATGAGTGCTGTTGATCCTTCATTTGTCAGGAATTGGTTGTCAATGGGGATGCATAGGAAAGCCCTGGACAAGGGTTTCTGAGCTTATTCTGAGGACACCCAAACAGTGAATGCACATCTACAGGATTTCATTCTTCCTGGCTGTGTTCCTCCAAGGATATTGTCCTCTGCCTGGAGGGGGGGGGGGGTTATGGAAGTCCTTTGGTGGTGTTCCTGCCACTGCACATCCCTTCACTGTTGAACATCTACTTCCACAATAATCAGAGCCACTAGTACATGCCAAATCTATCTTGCTGCTTCTTCTAGGAAAGTATGTGTGACATTTTACAAATGTTTATACCATTCTAGGAGGTGCAGTGGGTTTAACGGAAGCCCCTGGTTAGGCCATCTCACAAGTGAATTTGCCATAAGACCTGGGGAACCAAAGGGCAACATTTCCTTCATTGGATTGTTCATAAAGTTGCTCTTACTTACTGACACAAATTCATGCATGTACACAATAGAAAAAAGAAGATATTATGACCCAACATCTGCACTACCTCCCTACTTAGAGATACAGGGTTGTGCGAAATTCACGCAATATGCTTTCACGTAATTACACGAAGTTTAAACAAAAATAATGTGCACAATTTTTATTTTTTATTTGAGTTCATTCGGTCTAGAAATCTAGACCATTTGAGGTAATAATAACAATCATACATAAAAGAAAAGAGTGATAAAAACATGGTAACAATGTAAAACCAATAGTCGTCAAAACATTCTAGCAATAAGAACAACAGGACAGAGCATTTGATCAAATATATAAATACAATAAAGTAGGACATAAATAGATGTAGTAAAAAAAAGGGGACAGAGCTAAAAATTAAGGTATAAAACTTTTTGTCTGGGGGACCAGTGTGCACGACCAGAAGACAAAAAGACAGAGATAGTCTGATTAGATTAAAAAATAAAAATAGAATAAAAAACATTATCAGAATACCAATCAAAAAACAGCAGTAAAAGCTATATGGGAAGGCTATATAGGCTAGTGCAGTCTCAGGAAATCATGAAGAAGGCAACAACTTCCTAATGGAAATTTCCTGCTAAAAACAATACAGGAAGATAAAAAGAGCAGATTAAAATCCTTCTAAAGACTAATATAGAGATGACTCAGGAGCTTTTAGATGCAATGAATTTGCGACGGATGTACCAGGTCTCCGATAAGTATTTGGTAACTGGAATGGCTACCCTGGGAGAGAAATCATGCGTGCAGATTCTAATGGCAGTCGCTCTATCCTGAAATGACATATTTTTACAGAGGGGAATAATCCACCTCTTTCTTGGTGTCTTATACAGAGGGCAGAAGAATAATACATGCTCTGATGATTCTTTACAATGTTGGCAGAAAATACACCTATCATTTGTAGCGATGTTAGATGGCCAATGGGCCGTGAACCCATTGATAGGCAATGTACCATATCTTAACTGCAGGTAAAGAGCGCGGGCATACGGAGGGATAGGGAGGTTCAGGAAATTCTCAGCCCAGGGTTCATGCTTAATTTGAAGAAAATCCATTGTTAACCTACCCGCCCCCTTTTGGTGCAAGGAATCTTCGTTAACTTTCTCCCAATATCTGCTTGTGACAAATCTCCTAGCCTTATCGGGGATTTGATCCGGGTGGTTCCAATAATGGGGAAGACCCATTTTATCCCAGGCGGTTTTCATCTCTTTCAGCCAAGGGATTCTCTCCAATGCCTTGGGGGCAGCTATCAACTCTCTTATAGCCAGCCTATATGGTTCAAGTTCAGCAGATTTCCATAGACGAATCCAGTAGGAAAGGGGTCTTAAGGCCGCTATGGTTTTAATGCCATTTAAACCAAGGTCAAGCCTTAAAGGGGTCATTGGTGTACCTGTACCTAGCCTGGACACCTGCCTAAGGAAAATGTTTTCCTTGGTTTGCAGAATGTCCAGGTTTTTGTTGGACCCCCAAAGTTCCGCTCCATATAAGGCCGCTGGTCTAATTTGAACATTATAAATCTCCGCGAGAATGTTCAGAGGGGGGCTCGGAGCCTTTCTAGATCTACGGACTAAGGCCCCACCTCTTTGGCTTATGATCAGAGCCCCTTTATCAATAGCTGCCTTCCATTTGCCTGATGTAGATAATCTGAGACCCAAATAGTCAAACTCTTCAACTTTCTCCAATGGGGTTGAATTCATCTTAATATCAGTACGCAATCGTTTTTTAGAGTTAGTGAATATCATGAATTTAGTTTTCTTAATGTTTACTTCTAAACCATAGTCGCTACAGTAAGCACAGAACTGGTTGATCAGGTGTTGAATTCCCATTTGCGATTTTGACAATAGGATCGTATCATCTGCATAAAGCAGACAGGGGATTTTTTTCCCACCCAGTTTCGGAGAATCATTTATGCAGTTCTCTAGGTAGTGGATACAATTATTAATGTAGAGCAGAAAAAGAGTAGGTGCCAAAACACAACCTTGTCTAACTCCTTTTTTGATAGCTACAGGGTCAGTCAGCTCGCCCCCTTGTCCACACCTGATTTGGGCAAAGGTATTTTGGTGCAATTGAGCTATAAGTTTCAGGAGGCCAAATGGCACTCCCATGTTTGATAAGGTTGACCACAGCAGATTCCTGGGGATCAGGTCAAATGCGGCTCTTAGATCTACAAAGACCACATAAAGGTTACCCCTCCCCAGGTCAACATTCTTCCATTTTATAGACATAAATCTTAGGGCTTGGTCAACTGTGCTCACTGCGGGTCTGAAACCCGCTTGTAAATCAGAAAGAGCTTCAAACTCAATAATCCATTCCTCAAGGTGGGACAGAAGATGTTTCGCATACATTTTTTGAAAGTTATCGAGGAGACTGATTGGACGGTAATTAGCTGGAGTGTTTGGATTTCCTTTTTTAAAGATCGGTACAATTTCAGCCCCTTTCCAAGTAGATGGAACTGGAGCGCCCGCTGCGATTGCATTGCAGATAAAATTGAGGTAGGGAGCCCATATGTCAGGTCTAGATTTATATAGATCACCTGGAATTTTATCTGGGCCAGGAGCCTTCCCCCATTTCAGGGAGTCTATTGCAGCTCTAGTTTCGGATAGAGAAAATGAAATTGGAATGATCTTTTGGTTTAATGAATCATTGGGGGGCCACAGAGAAACTTCTGGTGGACCTCCATAAAGTTGCCCAAAATGCTCTACCCAAGTTGCTGAGAGGATTGTAGAGCCAGGCGCGGCAGGAGAGTCAATGTCATTGTCAGCTATTAGTTTCCAAAACCTGGATGTATTATTAGATAGAGCTGAGTCCAGAATAGTGGCCCATCTGGCCTCCTCCCAGCTTCTGCGTGCCTTTGAGCATTCCTTCTTATAAGCGCCCCTGGCTATTCTCAGTGTCGCAGCGTGGCCTTCTTTAATTGCGTCCAGGAGAGCTAATTGTGCTATTCTGCAAGAGTTATTGAACCAAGGAGCATTGTATTTTTTTTTAAAGTTGTTGGCAGTCTCTTTTATAAAAAGTTGTTTTAAAGATTGGAACAGATCAGTATGGGCTGTGAGAAGGCTGACGCCCTCCTCAGACTCGTCTAACCGGGTCATGCACTCCATATGCTTTGCAAGCAAGCTATAAATAGATGCCAGATGATTAGGGGAGGAGATAACAGATTCCCATTTAAGATTGCACAATTATATTAAATGCAAATCTGTTGTTTAGTTCTATATTTTAGAGTGAAATGTGTCCTGGAGTCTGTTCTTGATGTGAGGATGCTGCTTGCAGTAAAAAATAGAGCGAAAAACACAAGAGGCGCAAGAAACAAATGCACGCCTTATGACCGTTCATGTTATTCCTGAGTGTTTGTGGTAACATTTTGCTGAGAATAGTGCAGTGTTTTGCACTGGTGTAGCAGCCACCCTGTAAGATGTCCAGAAGCTTGTTTCACAAGTTACTGGACAAGTACAAGTCCCTTGTTAAATCTTAAATACATGTCTTCAGCAAACGGACTAAGTATAAGTCTATGTTGTTCAAAGATGCTCTATTTTGGTGGAGCAGACAGATGGATACACAAATAGATAGATAGACAGATACATAGATAGATGTTCTTTTCCCTAAAATAACAACCCTGGCTAACTTTCCCTCTTTAGTGCAGCTCTGATAATTGTATTGTACCCCTCTACTTAATCATTGACTTTGGCTCCTCACCAGTGCCTAATTAGTAAATGAAACGTGCTGGTGCCCAAAGCTCTCCTCTGAAAGACGTGGCTGCTGCACTGATCACAGAATTTAATCCTGAAGCTATCTCGGCCCTCTTTAATCCATTTACAGACACTCCTTGCCCCTTCAGCTCACTGTTGCATCTTTCTGTTTTCTCTCTTTGTGACTTTTTTTGTTTTTCACTTCCTCCCTTGTTCCCATGTGTATTTTGCTGTCAGTAAATGCTTGAGGCAGAAAAATATGTGCTGATGTCTCGCACCGGAAACCACTGGCTCAAATTAAGCAGTACTGCTCGCCCAGCTTTCCAGATAGGTAAGGATCCATAGGAGGCCACATTGCTATCACAGACTGCACTCAGTGTGCTGGTTAGAGGGAAACACCTCAGAAGAAACCACTGACTTTGCTATTGTGTCTCCGCCAATAAACCTATCTCTATGTAAATACATACAGGTTATTTTATTAAATATACATACATATTATCCAAAAAAATGGGAAGTATTGCTAGGGTGTGCAATCATTCTGTATGTTCTGAATTTCACCCTAATAATGTCACATGCAAACGTGTTTTTTAAAGAAAATAAGCATTGATTATGAAACTAAAATAACAGTGTGCGATTTGTATTGGAAAACAAAACTCAGGTTTTTTCGGCTGTCGGTTGCTTCAGCAGAACCACCGACATGCAACGGCCTTGTTCTGCATGGCAGACCGCGCATTACAGTCATTATTTATCATCCGAGAACACACAGCGAACATTATCTCTTTATCAGACTGGCGCGCGCATCAACGTCTACAATACGGAACGAATCAGTGGCACACTAGAGCCCGGAAAATCTTCTCATTGTACTGGATATATGCTTTACCGCCGCAGCCGCCATGTTGTATTTTATGAATATGATCATAGTGGATTGTAAGAAAATGTTATTAACACTGCTGTATAATGAAATATTTATGTCGCTCGTTTTACTATTTCTTGTTCTTAACTTGCGGTTCCGCTAGACTGCTTCCCAGAGCCCATCTCCTAATAGCAGGGCTTAGCGGTAACAGCAATTTGCACCGCAACAATGAACTCTTTGTCACAATGAAGCATTCTGATTACTTGTGCTCTGTCGGCAAATGAAAACAAATTCTCCAGCCTCTGCAAGGTATCATCCGAGGGACTGTCGGGCCAGCCTAGGCTGAGCTTGCATTCAAGGTAATTCCTCTGTGAAATTAAGATCATTATGATCCTATAATGATATATTTTAGAGGACAATAAGTTGTGAAATTGTTAAGAGCACATTTTATTTTTTATTAGAAGGCAATTGTTAATAAAGTGGATGTTAGCGGAAGAAATCCTACTTCGAAAATATGCAAACACAAATTACGGATTGATACTTTAAAGCAACCCAGCCTGCGATGCAATGCAGGCCGAATGTTAATGTAAACCATCACGATATTTTTGTGAAAACTTAAACCCACTCTAAAGTTGTTTACGAGAAAAATAATAGTAAACTGTAATAGGAACCAAAGAATTAAATGCTGCAAAATGCGAAGCTAGACTGTGAGGATGAAATAGGTTTGTGTGGAATGACGTAAGCAAAACCCACTTTCTGATACAGTTTATTAATTATTCCTAAAGAAAACAGAGAAAATAAATATAGATTCTTTTAAAAGATTGGTATAATATTTTCGTTTGCCCGTTGGTGCCAAAAAAACGATTCCAACATGAAAAATCCTACACAGTATTTATGACGCCTTGCATGTGGAGCTAAAAGAGGAGTAGAGTTAAACAAGGCACATGTCCGAAATAAAAACAAGTCTTGACTAACACAATGGCAAAACGCCATTCTTTCCAAAATATTAATTGGTAAAGCCAATAGGTAAAGCTTTTAAGTGAAAAAGCTTCTTTATGTATTCTTTTCATGTGCAGTTGTGTGGATGAGTGACCGGGCAGGAGAGTGTGTGGTAAGGACAGCGTGGAGAGACTGGCAGAGCTTTTTAGTCATTAAAAAAAGCAAGGTAGTCCATCCAATTACACATAGCTTATGGCTTCTCTGGAATGTCCCCTAAGAGAAAACAAAAAAAAGAACAAGTATATATGTTCTCATATGTAACACAATTGAAAGTCTGACACACTGTGAAGCACCTGGTGAAAATGTGACGTGAGAAGCTGATTATGACCAAGAAGCACCAATTAATGACGCATCTTCCTTCATTCCAGCAATGGGCAGTCTGTGGAAAGATTAAAGCAATTTACAAGAAATTAGCGTTTTCAGAACACAAACATAGCAGAGTCAGCAAACACTGGGCTGTGCTGTGTGTATGATGGTGCAGGAGGGTGACTTTAATGTATAGTGTTGTAGAGTTCAGAGTGAATCTGGCTTGATCTGAGTGCGCCATGGAGATGGCAGTTTTTTCATCAGCTTTAGGGCATGGTGCTGTGCACCTTATGATGCCAGATGCTACACTAATACGTAATGTTTTGTAGGGCATTATGCTTAAAAATACTTTTTTCTGGATGTGCCATTGAAATGGCATATGCTTTTTCAACTAGATAGGTTGGAGCTGTGCTGTTTGCTTTTGGGTTCAGGAGTTGAGTTTCACCAGTATTGGTGGTGGTGTGATATATGTTTTATTCACTAGGGCCTATTTAATGGAGGTTGTCCTTTGGTAAAGAAGCACAACTTGGGGGCAATGCAAACCTCGTAGGTCAAGGATCACAAAGTTGCCGTGTGGCTAGGCTCACAATGGTAATTGAAGGAATAATTAGGTATTGAATTTTTAAAAGGCCCTTCAATAGATTACATCCAAAGTAGGAAAACTGCACATATGAGATCAATCAACTGAGCAAATTCTTGCCCTCTGCTAATGTAGCAGCACTCTTCATCTCCATTTGTTTGTTGCCAGGGATCTGAAAATACAGTAGCACTAGTGGGTACCAAGGTAATCTATCAGGAAGAATGCAGATGGGTTTCAAGAATCTGGCAAGGGAGGTGAGCAGACCAGAGAGAAAAGAGTGAGAAGAGCGAGACAGAGTAGTCAGAAGGAAAGAGGGTAAAGGCCTTGCCATATACTATGCCACATACGTTGTTGACCAACTTAAGAGCAGGGATGCGTAAGAACAGAATAAGATGGGGTAAAGCAGTAGGATGGTGATAAAGATTAGAGGAAAAAGGCAGTGGGTGCATTAGAGTTCACCTAAGAAAATTAAAATGCTCAGAGTCCACCTCCTGAAATCCCAGGACTGTCCCTCAGAGGGAAGTGTAATCCCGTCATAACCCGTGGAGTTATCGGCTGCCAGGTTGATCTGCCATGTTTTAGAGCAGGACTGGAACTTATTCTGTTGAACTCATTTGTCATCAAGGTTGGGTGCACTAGAATTTGGCTACATGCTGGAACTGTGTGATAAGAAGTGGAGCTGGAAAGTCAGCAACACAGGATATTACCCTTGTAAGAGACATTCATCAGTGCCTTTCTGTATTTACCAAGTGATGAAGAAGAAATTATGAATCTCTGTTCAGACAGTCTTACAATGCGATCTCGCTACACCTACATGACCAAATTGTTTATTCTTGTGCAGTTCATGCCCTTGTGCTTATTGCCCTTGCCTGCCATTTTGACTTTTAAGGGAGAAGCCAACTAACCATATGAGCTTCCTAATTAGTATCATATCAAGATTTGAAGTAAACACGAAAACTCTGTAGCAGGCAACTAGCTCCTTTAAAATAATGCCTTTTATGACTACTATAGTAATCAAGAACAATTTTGGGTTACCATATTATTATATATGTATATTTTTGAAATAATGCATATGTACGAGCAGATCATATAATTGTTGGGAAGGATTTTCACCCTCCCAACACCAACCATAAAACCAACAGTTAAGTACTTTGTATTTGGACAAAATAATGTTTAAAATATCATGACAGAGAAATATTGTGAAAACAAATCTTCACTAAAAAAATATTGTGATACAGAATATTGTTGTCAAGAATATCTTCTTTTGGTGACAAATATTACAACATATTGTTGTTTTTAATATCGTTTACAATAATATAATTGTAAAATAATTTACTTTTAAATGATTTGATGGTCATTAGGTACTGCATTTGTAAGTGTTTAATAATGTATTTTTAAATTTTATTGGTAATTTTAAGTTTAGTAGTGGATTGTTGGGTTTGTAGAGAAATATGATATTAAGTTAATTAAAATATAATTAATTTAAATGTAAAGGTAAGTATTTAAAAAAACTGTGATTTAATTAATTCTTAATTATGTTAGCAATTGTTAGTTTATATTTTCTAATCAATTTTGTTAATTTTCACTTGAAATGCATTGGGGCTTGTTTTGTAATCATGAAAAGTTCTTCAAGTTTGGAATGTCAGCTCTATGTTGTTCATAAGTGTGATGTAACACTTGTACAACACGACTGATCTAGAAACAATTATATTCTTCTGAACAATCACATTTCTTGCTTCAGAGATTTGCTGCACTGTTTGTTTATCACTTGTTGATTGCTTGATACACCTTTGATTGACTTGACTTTGCTCACTTTGAAGCTTGTTTTGGCATCAGCTGTGCATCCTGAGCCTAGTACACTTTGTTGTTTTAGCCCATTCAAAGTTGTTTCACAAGCTGAAGCAGGTCTTGCTTCACCACTGCACGCTACGTTTGTTTATAATGTTTTAATATGTTTGATAGTTCTGTTAATACTATGTACCTAGTGTGCACTTTAACCATTGTCAGACAATTATTTAATTGAAACATTATATTTTAAATGTATTTTGTTAACTTAAATGTATATTTTAGTTTGTTTAACAATTTGAAATTATATTTCATTTATTAATTTTGTAACTTAAGATAATGTTAAGATTTCCTTGGTAATACACTGTACTATGATTTATTAGGTATTAAAATGGTTTTAATACAAGATTTGATCTTTTATTGTTATATGTAGTTCTTTCAAAGTCAAGTGCTTTCCATACAGTTGTGTGACTTGAGTGAGAATAGTAAATCTAACCCCTCGAAAATCGCACCCTTTCTCTACTGTTGCTTAAACAGGAGTGGGAATAGTATAAATCTAACCTTCCGGAGTCCAACAATTTCTCTACTGTTCCTTAGACTGGAGTGAGAATAAAAAATCTAACCTCTTTGAAGTCTAAATACTTCCCTATTGTTGCTTAGACTGGGGTGAGAATAGTGAATCTAACCCCTCTGAAGTTCAATGCTTTCCCTACTGTTCCTTAGACCGGAGTGAGAATAGTAAATCTATCCCCGCCAAAGTACAATTTTTTTGCTAGTGTTGTAAGAACTGGAGTAAGAATATTATATATATCTGAAGCAGAACCCTCTCAATACTGTTCCTTAGACTGGTGTGGGAATAGTAAATCTAACCCCTCTGAAGTTCAATGTTTTCCTACTGTTGCTTGGACTGGAATGGGAGTACAAAATCTAACCTCCTTGAAGTCCAATGCTTTCCCTAATGTTGTTTTGACTAGAATAGTAATACTCTGCCCTAAATCAGAAATCTAAATCCTGTGAAGTGATTTTTTTTCCCAGCTGTTGATTACGGTGGAGTTTAAATATGTATATTATTATTTATTTTTTATATTTTTATTTTTGTGCTTATTCATTTTTATGTTATTTGTAAAAAATAATTGTTACAATATTTCTGAAATGTTTATATTACCAGGTGGCAGTCCCCACTGGGTAGTTACAGTTAGGATAGCGTTTCCATAGGGAATGGCTTTTTTGTGTTGCTAATACCTTTGGCGCTGTATGATAAATCTCCATGAAACTTCCATAGAAGTGCTAATTTTGACTAATTTGCACATGTCAAGTGGGGGCCCAGAAAATGGGGGCTCATAGAACATATTTTTCCCATTTGTTTTTCCTTAGGACCTTTAGACACAGCTATATCCTAAATCGCTGAACAGAGATTCACCAAATTTGGCAGAAAGCTAGATCATGGTTCAGAAGGAGTGTGTTTTGGTGTAAATCCATTCAGTAGTTCTGGAAAAACAAAGGTTGAAATAAATTGCATATATGATGCTGCAGAGGAGCCGTGGAGCCAGCAGATAAACCAGGAAATGGTGGCAATTATCTTAGGAGTCAGGATCCAGTGAAGTTCAATATTTCCCTTCTGTTGCTTGGACTGGAATGAGGGTAGAAAATCTAACACCTTTGAAGTCCAAAGCTTTTTCTACTGTTGCTTTGATGAGAGTGGTAATACTCTGCCCTAAATCAGAAACCTAAGTCCTCTGAAGTCCAACTTTTTCCAAGCTGTTGATTACAGTGGAGTTTAAATATGTATTATATTATTTATTTTTAGCATTTTTATTTTTGTCCTTATGAATTTTTATGTTATTTGTAAAAAAAAGTGTTACAATATTTCTGAAATGTTTATATTACCCAGTGACGGTCGTCACAGGGTAGTTCTAGTTAGGATAGTGTTTCCATAGGGAATGCCTTTTTTGTGTTGCTAATACCTTTGGCGATGTTTGCCAAATCTCCATGAAACGTCTATAAAAGTGCTAATTTTGACTAATTTGCACATGTCAAGTGGTGGACCAGAAAAAGGGGGGTCCCAGAACATTTTTTTCCCCATGTGTTTTTCGTTAGGAACTTTATACACAGCTTTATCCAAAACTGCTAAACAGAGGTTCACCATATTTGGTAGAAAGCAAGATCATGGTTCAGAAAGAGTGCTTTATGGTGTAAATCCATTCGGTAGTTTTGGAAAAACAAAGGTTTAAATAAATTGTATATATCATGTCACAGAGGAGCCATGGAACCAACAGATAAACCAGGAAGTGGTGGCAATTACCTTAGGAGTCAGGACCCAGTACTTACAACAGTCAAAGCGCATGCACGCTTGACCTAAAAAAGGATGTGTTGCAAATAGGTTTTATCACAGGTGATCTGCAGCCAATAAATGTTCCTGCTAACCACATATGGCAATCAAACCATAAGTATGCCAGGTGCGACTGAGAAGTTAGAGTGTTTACCTGTACGCTCTTTACTAACTCATGTTCAGTTCAAGGTATACAAGTGCATTATAGCCTATGGCACTTTTGATGCCTTGGGCAGGAAATCTGTCATGTTTTGACTATTGTGTCTAACCTAATTAGCCAAGTCATCAAAGAAAAGGGCAACACACAAGTGATGGGAAATGTACATATTTTAAACATACGATGTATTTTACATTTTTATAGGAATTTCTTCTATTTTTCTGTTAGGAAATAAAGAGGAAGTTCAAGGAGGTTTGGGCTAAGCGTAAACCACAAAGGGTTAATTTCCTTCTAGGAGTCATATTCTTGTTTTGAGTTTTCTTCTAACAAATCACTCCTGTGAAGCATCAGTAGCCTCAAAGTTATCTTTTAAAATAACCATTTCAGCTGTTAGCTCAAACAAAAACAGATGTACAGCATTTTCCAATGTGGGTTCCATTAGAGCCCTGGAGTAAAATTAGTATTGGATGTCTCTGAAAGGTCGTCCCACTGCGACCTCAGAGATCTAAGTAAATAATGGTGTTGTTACAATGGTTTCTAACTGAACATGAAGCAGAGACATCACGCCATAAGCGAGATGCACACTGCAGATGTATCAGGGCACAGATCCAAAAAGAAGAGTGATTCATCTTTAACATTTAAATGTTTGTTCCTTTCAAACGTTTAAAAAGATCTAAAAGTAAAGACCGGGAAATAAATGTTTTAATGAAAGTTAGGAACTAAGGGGCATATTTAGAACATGTTGGCGCAGGGCAGTGCCACAGGCATTCTTGCAGTGCTGCCCTGCATCAAAAGAAAAGGGCAGGAATGTGATATATCTATAACATACAGCGCATTCCTCTCCTCTTCCATTGCGCTGGCACACAACTGGCTGCCGTGCACCAATGCAAGCATACTTGCACCATGGGTATCAGTGTTGTAGGAATGATTGTTTTAGTGCAGAAATGGACACAAAAACAATTGATGGAGGCATTTTCCTCCTCACAGAAAGAGAAAAAAATGAGGAAAAGTAAAGTTATTTCTCCTCGTTACACCTCCCCTGGGGAGGCGTAGGCTTTTGACGCATTCCCAGGTATAAAAATCCTTGTGAATCTAGGAATGCGTCATATTCCATGGGTGTTGCATGGGAACACCCACTGCAACACCCTTTGCATCATGTTTTTCTGCACTTTTAAAGCCTGCTCAGAACAGGCATTAAAAGGAGGCTCCCATTGGTTTCAATGGGCCTCTGTGTGCTTTGCAGGATTAGGGTCAGAATTTTTTACGCAAATCCTGCAAAGCGCTGAACTAGCATAAAAAATTCTGACGCTAGTTCCCAACAACTGCCATGGCGCACCATATATTAAATAAGGCACACACATGGTGGCGTTAGGTGGGCGCTAAGGGGCTCAAGAAAAATGGCGCTGCACTAGGTGCAGCGCCACTTTTTATAAATCTTCCCCTTAGTTTTAAAAGAATAATGAACAGTTTCTGCTGTTCTTGTATTTCGATAAACGTGCCTGACCAACTTTTTTCACAGACCCTGTCCACGTGAAGAAGGCCAGTGTGTTAATGTTATACCATAAAGGCTTATTGTAAAGCCTAAGGATTTGCACCCTGACAAGCTCTTGATTACTGGGCACAGTCTATCCTTTTTTGTTAGGTCTGGCAATAGCCAAATCCTTTGATTTTACTACAGTTAAGTATGTAATATACCTAAATTAAAAGGCTGTCAGCCAGCCCTCTTCATTCCTTCCCACTACAGCACAGGCATTGGGAATTAGGTCAACCACTTCAGCCATTCTACTTTCAAAAGTAGTACATCTACTCACAAAGTATTTCCTTTAATGCCAGAAGCTACTATCACAGTGGGTACCTTTTGAGACACTGAAAATATTTTTGCTTTTAGGTACATTTTGTGTTTTTTATTCATGGGGTCCCAACAGCTCCCAAAATGAAAAAAGTTTACAAAAACAATGACAAATCATAACAAGCGTTGGCAAAGCCTTAATGGTTGGTGGCCAAAGTATGACCGATTGGAGTTGCTTATATTTATTCTTTGATAAAATTCTGTAAAAATTAGTAATGGACTAGTTGAGCCACCAAGCAGTAGATATCCACAATGTAATTGTTTCAGGTCAATTCTCATGTAATGTATGTAAGGGGAGATCATTTGCATTGAATTTGCACTCAAACAGTGGGGATTATCCCCTACAGTAAATCATTCTCTTCTACATATTCTTCACTGCACCTTGGTCAGTTTGAGAAGCTGGTTTTTGATTTAATAAGATGATGTAAAACCTATATTCTAGAGCAAATGATGGAGTGTTGGTATTTGCCCACTGTTTATGCAGTATTATGAATGGTTCTACGGGACTGTTTTTCAAGTTTATATTTTTAGTTACTAATAGTGACGCATAATATGCACATGATCCTACAGATATAGTAGTAACAATTGCAATTGAAACAGATTTTATATGATGTATAGAAGTGGGGTTATTTTTTTAACCCCTTCGCTGCCAGGCCTTTTCCCCCTCCTGTGCCAGGCCTTTTTTTGCCTATTTGGGGCAGTTCGTGCTTAGGCCCTCATAACTTTTTGTCCACATAAGCTAACCAAGCCAAATTTGCGTCCTTTTTTTCCAACATCCTAGGGATTCTAGAGGTACCCAGACTTTGTGGGTTCCCTTGAAGGAGGCCAAGAAATTGGCCAAAATACAGTGAAAATTTCGTTTTTTTCAAAAAAATTGGAAAAAGTGGCTGCAGAAGAAGGCTTGTGGTTTTTCCCCTGAAAATGGCATCAACAAAGGGTTTGCGGTGCTAAACTCAGCAGCTTCCCAGCTTTCAGGAACAGGCAGACTTGAATCAGAAAACCCAATTTTTCAACACAATTTTGGCATTTTACTGGGACATACCCCATTTTTGAAATGTTTTGTGCTTTCAGCCTCCTTCCAGTCAGTGACAGAAATGGGCATGAAACCAATGCTGGATCCCAGAAACCTAAACATTTCTGAAAAGTAGACAAAATTCTGAATTCAGCAAGGGGTCATTTGTGTAGATCCTACAAGGGTTTCCTACAGAAAATAACAACTGAAAAAGAAAAATATTGAAATTGAGGTGAAAAAAACATAAATGTTTCTCTACGTTTTACTCTGTAACTTTTCCCTGCAATGTCAGATTATCGAAAGCAATATACCGTTACGTCTGCTGGACTCCTCTGGTTGCGGGGATATATAGGGCTTGTAGGTTCATCAAGAACCCAAGGAATCCAGAGCCAATAAATGAGCTGCACCCGGACGTGCGTTTTCATTCTATACCGGGTATACAGCAATTCATTTGCTGAAATATAAAGAGTAAAAAATTGCTATCAAGAAAACCTTTGTATTTCCAAAATGGGCACAAGATAAGGTGTTGAGGAGCAGTGGTTATTTGCACATATCTGAATTCCGGGGTGACCAAACTAGCATGTGAATTACAGGGCATTTCTCAAATAGATGTCTTTTTTACACACTCTCCTATATTTGGAAGGAAAAAATGTAGAGAAAGACAAGGGGCAATAACACTTGTTTTGCTAATCTATGTTCCCCCAAGTCTCCCGATAAAAATGATACCTCACTTGTGTGGGTAGGCCTAGCGCCCGCGACAGGAAACGCCCCAAAACGCAACGTGGACACATCCCATTTTTTTGAAAGAAAACAGATGTGTTTTTTGCGAAGTGCCTACCTGTAGATTTTGGCCTCTAGCTCAGCCGGCACCTAGGGAAACCTACCAAACCTGTGCATTTCTGAAAACTAGAGACCTAGGGGAATCCAAGGAGGGGTGACTTGCGGGGCTCGGACCAGGTTCTGTTACCCAGAATCCTTTGCAAACCTCAAAATTTGGATAAAAAAACACATGTTCCTCACATTTCTGTGGCAGAAAGTTCTGGAATCTGAGAGGAGCCACAAATTTCCTTGCACCCAGCGTTCCCCCAAGTCTCCCGATAAAAATGATACCTCACTTGTGTGGGTAGGCCTAGCGCCAGCGACAGGAAACGCCCCAAAGCGCAACGTGGACACATCCAAAATTTTGGAAGAAAACAGAGGTGTTTTTTGCGATGTGCCTACCTGTAGATTTTGGCCTCTAGCTCAGCCGGCACCTAGGGAAACCTACCAAACCTGTGCAGTTCTGAAAACTAGAGACCTAGGGGAATCCAAGGAGGGGTGACTTGTGGGGCTCGGACCAGGTTCTGTTACCCAGAATCCTTTGCAAACCTCAAAATTTGGCTAAAAAAACACATGTTCCTCACATTTCTGTGGCAGAAAGTTCTGGAATCTGAAAGGAGCCACAAATTTCCTTCCACCCAGCGTTCCCCCAAGTCTCCCGATAAAAATGATACCTCACTTGCGTGGGTAGGCCTAGCGCCGGCGACAGGAAACACCCCAAAGCGCAACGTGGACACGTCCAAAATTTTGGAAGAAAACAGAGGTGTTTTTTGCGAAGTGCCTACCTGTAGATTTTGGCCTCTAGCTCAGCCGGCACCTAGGGAAACCTACCAAACCTATGCATTTTTGAAAACTAGAGACCTAGGGGAATCCAAGATGGGGTGACTTGCGGGGCTCGGACCAGGTTCTGTTACCCAGAATCCTTTGCAAACCTCAAAATTTGGCTAAAAAAACACATGTTCCTCACATTTCTGTGGCAGAAAGTTCTGGAATCTGAGAGGAGCCACAAATTTCCTTCCACCCAGCGTTCCCCCAAGTCTCCCGATAAAAATGATACCTCACTTGCGTGGGTAGGCCTAGCGCCGGCGACAGGAAACACCCCAAAGCGCAACGTGGACACGTCCAAAATTTTGGAAGAAAACAGAGGTGTTTTTTGCGAAGTGCCTACCTGTAGATTTTGGCCTCTAGCTCAGCCGGCACCAAGGGAAACCTACCAAACCTGTGCATTTCTGAAAACTAGAGACCTAGGGGAATCCAAGATGGGGTGACTTGCGGGGCTCGGACCAGGTTCTGTTACCCAGAATCCTTTGCAAACCTCAAAATTTGGCTAAAAAAACACATGTTCCTCACATTTCTGTGGCAGAAAGTTCTGGAATCTGAGAGGAGCCACAAATTTCCTTACACCCAGCGTTCCCCCAAGTCTCCCGATAAAAAAGAAAGTTCACTTGCGTGGGTAGGCCTAGCGCCAGCGACAGGAAACACCCCAAAGCGCAACGTGGACACATCCAAAATTATGGAACAAAACAGAGGTGTTTTTTACGAAGTGCCTACCTGTAGATTTTGGCCTCTAGCTCAGCCGGCACCTAGGGAAACCTACCAAACCTGTGCATGTCTGAAAACTAGAGACCTAGGGGAATCCAAGGAGGGGTGACTTGCGGGGCTCGGACCAGGTTCTGTTACCCAGAATCCTTTGCAAACCTAAAAATTTGGCTAAAAAAACACATGTTCCTCACATTTCTGTGGCAGAAAGTTCTGGAATCTGAGAGGAGCCACAAATTTCCTTCCACCCAGCGTTCCCCCAAGTCTCCCGATAAAAATGATACCTCACTTGCGTGGGTAGGCCTAGCGCCAGCGACAGGAAACGCCCCAAAGCGCAACGTGGACACATCCAAAATTTTGGAAGAAAACAGAGGTGTTTTTTGCGAAGTGCCTACCTGTAGATTTTGGCCTCTAGCTCAGCCGGCACCTAGGGAAACCTACCAAACCTGTGCATTTCTGAAAACTAGAGACCTAGGGGAATCCAAGGAGGGGTGACTTGTGGGGCTCGGACCAGGTTCTGTTACCCAGAATCCTTTGCAAACCTCAAAATTTGGCTAAAAAAACACATGTTCCTCACATTTCGGTGACAGAAAGTTCTGGAATCTGAGAGGAGCCACAAATTTCCTTCCACCCAGCGTTCCCCCAAGTCTCCCGATAAAAATTATACCTCACTTGCGTGGGTAGGCCTAGCGCCGGCGACAGGAAACACCCCAAAGCGCAACGTGGACACGTCCAAAATTTTGGAAAAAAACAGAGGTGTTTTTTGCGAAGTGCCTACCTGTAGATTTTGGCCTCTAGCTCAGCCGGCACCTAGGGAAACCTACCAAATCTGTGCATTTCTGAAAACTAGAGACCTAGGGGAATCCAAGATGGGGTGACTTGCGGGGCTCGGACCAGGTTCTGTTACCCAGAATCCTTTGCAAACCTCAAAATTTGGCTAAAAAAACACATGTTCCTCACATTTCTGTGGCAGAAAGTTCTGGAATCTGAGAGGAGCCACAAATTTCCTTCCACCCAGCGTTCCCCCAAGTCTCCCGATAAAAATGATACCTCACTTGCGTGGGTAGGCCTAGCGCCCGCGACAGGAAACGCCCCAAAACGCAACGTGGACACATCCCATTTTTTGAAGTAAAACAGTGCCTACCTGTGGATTTTGGCCTGTAGCTCAGCCGGCACCTAGAGAAACCTACCAAACCTGTGCATTTCTGAAAACTAGAGACCTAGGGGAATCCAAGGAGGGGTGACTTGCGGGGCTCGGACCAGGTTCTGTTACCCAGAATCCTTTGCAAACCTCAAAATGTGGCTAAAAAAACACATGTTCCTCACATTTCAGTGGCAGAAAGTTCTGGAATCTGAGAGGAGCCACAAATTTCCTTCCACCCAGCGTTCCCCTAAGTCTCTCAATAAAAATGGTACCTCACTTCTGTGGGTAGGCCTAGCGCCCACGAAAGGAAATGGCCCAAAACACAATGTGGACAGAACATATTTTTTCACAGAAAACAGAGGTGTTTTTTGCAAAGTCCCTACCTGTGGAGTTTGGCCTCTAGCTCAGCCGGCCTCGGGAGGGGGGGGCAGAAATGCCCTAAAATAAATTTTCCCCCCAAGCCCCCACCCCCCCGGGAGCGAACCTTGCCTACGGGGTCGCTCCCCCTGCGTGACATTGGCGCCAAAAAACAAATCCCAGGTGCCTAGTGGTTTCTGCCCCCTTGGGGGCAGATTGACCTAAAATCGGCCAATCTGCCCCCAGGGGGGCAGAAATGGCCTAAATACAATTTGCCCCCCAGGGGAGCGACCCTTGCCTGATGGGTCGCTCCCCATCTCGAAAAAAACAAACAAACAAAAAAAAAAACACCACAAAAAAATTTGCCCTGGTGCCCTGAGGTTTCTGCCCCCCCTGGGGGCAGTTCGGCCTAATAATAGGCCGATCTGCCCCCAGGGGGGGCAGAAATGGCCTAAAATAAATTTGCCCCCCCCAGCCCCCACCCCCCCCGGGAACGACCCTTGCCTACGGGGTCGCTCCCCCTGCGTGACATTGGCGCCAAAAAACAAGTCCCAGGTGCCTAGTGGTTTCTGCCCCCTTGGGGGCAGATTGACCTAAAATCGGCCAATCTGCCCCCATGGGGCAGAAATGGCCTAAATACAATTTGCCCCCCAAGGGGAACGACCCTTGCCTGATGGGTAACTTCCCATCTCTAAAAAACAAACAAAAAAAAAAAAAAAAAAAAAATTTGCCCTGGTGCCCAGAGGGTTCTGCCCCCCCCTGGGGGCAGAAATGGCCTAAAATAAATTTGCCCCCCCCAGCCCCCATCCCCCCGGGAGCGACCCTTGCCTACGGGGTCGCTCCCCCTGCGTGACATTGGCGCCAAAAAACAAATCCCCGGTGCCTAGTGGTTTCTGACCTAAACTCTGCCAATCTGCCCCCAGGGGGGCAGAAATGGTCTAAATACAATTTGCCCCACCCTGGGGAGCGACTCTTGCCTGATGGGTTGCTCCCCATCTCTAAAAAAACAAACAAAGAAAAAAAAAGAAAACATAAAAAAAAAATTGCCCTGGCGCCTAGAGGTTTCTGCCCCCCCCCAGGGCAGATCGGCCTTATAATAGGCCGATCTGCCCCCAGGGGGGGGCAGAAATGGCCTAAAATAAATTTCCCCCCCCCCAACCCCCCCCCCGGGAGCGACCCTTGCCTACGGGGTCGCTCCCCCTGCGTGACATTGGCGCCAAAAAACAAATCCCCGGTGCCTAGTGGTTTCTGCCCCCTTGGGGGCAGATTGACCTAAAATCAGCCAATCTGCCCCCAAGGGGGGCAGAAATGGCCTAAATATAATTTTCCCCCAAGGGGAGCGACCCTTGCCTAAGGGGTCGCTCCCCACCTAAAAAAAAAAAATGAAACATAAAAACAAAAAAAACAAAAACAAATGGTCCCTGGTGCCTAGAGGTTTCTGCCCCCCCTGGGGGCAGATCGGCCTAATAATAGGCCGAAGGCCTTCCTGAAAAAAGGCCCCCCATGGGAGCGACCCTTACCCAAGGGGTCGCTCCCTTATGTGAAGATTAGTAAAAAAAAAAAAAATCCCTGGTGTCTAGTGGGGTTTCAAAAGCTGGATTGCAAGCAATCCGGCTTTTGAAACCCTCGGAGAGACTTCAAAGGGAAGGAAATACTTTTCCTTCCCTTTGAAGCCCCTCCGGGCCTCCCAAGTGATTGAAAGAGAAATGCTTTTGCATTTCTTTTTCAATCGCGCTGGATGCAGAGCTTCCAGCGCGACGAGGGAGGCCCCTGTGACTAATCAGCGCGCGCGCGCTGACGTCACAGGGGAGGGTGGGGGGGGGTCGGGGGTGGAAGGGGAAGGTCTTCCCCTTCCATCCCCGACATGGGGGGAAGGGGGGGTGCACGGGGGCACGCTAGCGCGCCCCCAAGTTCCCCTGTGCCATGGACGAGATGATCTCGTCCAAGGCACAGGGGAACTGTAGCCTTGGATGAGATCATCTCGTCCAAGGCACAGAAGTGGTTAAACCATATTTTTTGCAATTTTAATATATAACAGCACAGCAGTTGAGGTGTAATGGAATACATCATAATTTTCCACAATTCTTGTAAAAGAGCACGTATTTTCACAAAGGATAATTAATACTTGGAATACCCAGAACCCTCTGGCCTTTGCTGCTGCCATTATACCACCCACCTCCTGTGTAGAGTCTGTCTACCATAGATCTGAATGAGCTGCATCCTGCTAATTACCAGTGTCTGGTGCTACGTCGGTATCAATAATGTCCCCATCCTCTGTGCTAGTGGTGGTGTCTGGATCTACTAATCAGTCAGACAGGACTCACCAGGTTATGGGTGCCTCATTTGCCTGTTCATCCCTCCTACTTAACCACAAATGGCTTTCTTCAGATACTGTCCACTCTGCCACATCTTTACGCCAGTGTGTCAGTTCTGGATTACGTTTCTTCATCCATGTGATTGCTGCCCTGCGCCTGGCCAGTACTATCACAAGTTGCACAAATTTAAACACTATCTTTCACTGCTTATGTTTTAGATTAATACCCAGTAAGCAACAGCGCGGCGTGGTGTCCACCCTCCGGTGTATGATCCTCAGCAGCTCTGCTACCACTACGGTCCAGTACATCTGCACTGCACTGCAATGCCATGCTAAATGAAGAAAACCTGCACTGTCCGCACCGCATCACGGACAATTATCCACTCTAGTTTGTGCCATTCCCTTGAGTTCTATGGGGGTTTGATACATTTTATGTAGGAAGTTATAATGTACCAGCTTAAACCTGGCATTGCATGATACTCTTTTTGTTAGGGCTGCTGCTCGCTTCCATTCCTCGTCTACCAAAGGTGTGTCTAAGCCTACATCCAATGCCACCCAGGATTGTGGCTGTGCTCCCACATCATCTGCCCTGCTTTATAAAGGAAAGTAATTAGGTGTCTACCTGACCCACTTGATAAAAGGACCTTCAATGTGCAAGAGGCACCCAGACCTGCTGGGTATAAGGGCCATGGTTGTCTGGCTACCTCCACCAGCCCCAAATACTGTAAGAAGTGCCCCAGGCCTAAGTTAAAAGTAGTGCAGGCCTTGTCAAACATAAAAAAGGTTTCACCTGGGTAAAGATCCTCCATGTTGTCACAGCTACCATCTTTCCAAGCGTGGAAGGTGATGTTGGCTATCGTGTCTGGCATCAGAAACCACAACAGGTGTTCCCTATGAAATGGGGCTCGCTGGGGTACTGCTGGTACGAATCGCTGCCATATGTTTTCTGTTTGTTGTACCACATACGGCATGTCCTCTGATACCCCCACCTCCTCCATTAATAACATCAGGAGTGTATCCGCTTCTACCAGGCCTGTCAGCAGTCTCTTTTCCCATCTGACTGCTTCATCCAACCACTTTGCCGTGTGTTGCAGCTGTGCTGCATAATAGTACTGATATAATCTGGGTGCCTCCAACCCTCCTTCCTCATATGGCTGCAAGAGCCAGACTAGCTGGTCTTCTTTCCCATAACAGTGAAATTAGTAATGAGTCCAGTTTGCGAAACACCAGCGCGGGGATGGGGCATAAAGTGTTTTGCACTATGTAGAGACAGCGCTGCAACATTACCATTTTTTAGATAGCCAGTCTACCCATCAGAGATAACAGGAGCACATTCCAGAAAGCTATCAAAGTATTGAGGTAGTCCAAGACTCTACCTATATTAGGTCGCAATAGATCAGCCCTTCCATGCATCACCATTACACCTAAGTGTATCTAAAATGCTGTGATTCCCAACGTAGACCCAGCTCTTTCAGGACATCCGTGCTTGTTCCCGCTAATGATACTAGGGGAAATAATAATGATTTTGTGTGAATGATTCGGGGACCAGATATGTTCCAAATGTATCTAGGACCCTCAAAATATATGGGAGATCTGTGCAGGGGAGGGCAAGTATAAGAGAGCTTCATCCATTTATAGCAATAGGACATGGTATACTTCTCCTAAGCATATGCCTGAGTCCTGAAGCTCTCTACACAACCAGGCTGCCAGAGGCTCCAGATCTAATGCAATAAAAAGCAGAGATAAAGGGCATCCCTGTCTCGTCCCCCACTCAAATGTCTTGGTTCAATGTCTCCCTAGCTGTATAGAAGTGGAGTTCTCAATGTGTTTTAGTTAGGCCACAGGTTTGTATAAATATCCATTTTTAACACAACGGAGGCCATCCTTGTCACTCACTCCTAACCCCCCTCTGCATACATCCTTTCCTCACAGGCTTCACAGAGCACACAGTGGTTTATTTCCACTGCAGTAGTTGCTTTTCTAATAGTGAACTTGCTGTGGTGCAGATGTAAGATTGCAACAAGTATCTATCCCATTTGGTTACTTCACTGGGTTCATTCATTCGGAGAAAGTCTTATTCTCTAAAGGTTTCATATTTGTTCAAACACCTCTGGATGACATTAGGTTTGAATAACGTTTTTGGACCCGAGGTGGTGCTTATGTGTTAAGGTAATAACATGTATTATTCTTTCTCATGAGTATGCTGTCCATTGAAACTTAGTGTAATTTCTGATTTTTACATACTCTGTATAACGTTGCATCTGAGAGCCTTCATGGCATTGATGCTGTGTTCTTTGATTTGGATGCTTGTAGTACAACCCATTACATTTTCATTGATCTAGAACTCAATTATTGAGTAGGCCCCAGCACTTAATGAACTATTTTACTCTGCTAATTGATTGTTGGGGAGGTGCCGTAACTCAGGGACATATTGCCTCATGAAATTGAGGTGTAATATTGTCTCCAATCAGGTAAACTGTGGAAGAATCGAATGAGGTAAGTTTGGGGTGTATACATTTTGGGGTACGATTTTGCTGTCACAAATCTTGGTAGCAGATAATTGTTGCAGGTTAAAGAACACCTCTTTTTTGGTAAGAGACCCTTGTTCTCAAGATATTATGAGTTAGATGTCTGCATAAGGTAGTGTGTAGTGTGAGATGTCTCATGCACATGGTCATGGCTTTCTGAATTAACAAGTTTTCCTTTTCAGGGTTCTATGTTTAATATGGGTTGTAGTTGCATTAGCCAAGGTGAATTACCACTGGATGGGAGTCTACCTAGTGTGAATTGAGGTTTGAAACGGTACAATGAGCAGTGCTGTTCTTGCCATTCTTGTGTTTATATATTTAGAGAGGTATCTTACCTCATCTTGCTGATTTCCTTCTTATTAGAGCAGACAAGGTTTATTTTGTGTGAAAATAAGTGAGAAAGGTTTTGCAATTGTTTTTCTCTCTTTTACAAAGAAGTCAGGCTGTGATTGGTCAGTCAGTCAGTTAGCCACGCTGGGATTGGTAAGACGTCACCACAAAGCTGCACTGTCATTGGTTGGTTGCTGACAGAGAAGCGCTGAGATTGCTTTGCCTTTGACAGAGACACACTGCAATTGGTAGCTGCACTAGTGTATTTTGCATGATTTTTCAATCAGTTTGAGCAACAAAAAAAAATGGGTGCTGTGTTGAAAAAGCCTAGAGTGTCTTTTGCACCCTCTGCCGACTGTCAGAAATTACATGCTGAGGGATCGCTTGCATATAAAATGATGATGGACATTGGGTTCTATACCTGTACCTGGATCTCTGAATGGCATGACCATCTTGCTACTGATAAACCTGCAACTGATAAAGACTTACAGTTTCCTTTCAAAGGTACCTTTAACATTAGAAAGCTAGATTTTATGACACAAAGAATGAATGAAACAAAGATGCTGCCAAGACCTAAACAGTTTGAGACATTAAATAAATAGGGTTGAACGTTTACAGAGAACGAAAGAAAGAAAATGAAAAAGCAAGTAAAGGGTTCACTTAGACAGTGTTTAGAGAACAAGTGGGATCGACGAGAGAAATATTGAAGGGAGGATATGATGGACAGTGTGAGATTTTTCCCTGCAATATTTAAAGAAACTGATGACGGAAAGAAAATTAAGGAGGAAAAAGAAAAGCAACAAGATATAAATGAAGAAGATAATTTCTTTAATTATCTTTTTTTATTCCAGACCAGTTACATATACTGATAGGGCACAGATAACTGATACTGGTTTTGTTAGAGTCTCTGATGTGGGCGCAACAGGAGATAGGGCCACTAGAATTATGTGATTCTGCAATTGTGGCAGTTTTTCCACAATAATGGATTTGAAGCATTTGACACATAATTCATTATCTGCTGCATAATTTGCAGATTTAAAAAAAATTTTTGAAGCTCAGACAGATCAAAAGTTACTACAAATGCTACAATGCATGTTGCTGTTCAGATGAAGGCACTTCACTAAGGTTGAATGTTCACCTTTCAATTGCATATTGATATTTGGGTGTTAAACTAGCACTAATACAATAAAACCTTTGTCCAGACAGTGATAATATGTAAAAATAGCAAAATAATAGCCTCATACTATCAGAAAATGTGCTGCATTATGCTGCATAATTTGCATTTTCCTGTCAGAGAATTAAGTAAACCCTGCCCCAAAATCTGGTCATTCCTTGCTGCATATTTCCAGTGGCCCTGGAGATAGTGCAGCCGTATAGATACAGAGTCCACTTAAAGTTGTGGTTGTTAGCAAAATAGAGAGTTCCCCACCTGACATTGCAATGACAGCATTGCCAGGCACTATCAGAGATGCCTCACTTGTTTCTCAAATTGAAATAGGCCCACCTTTTCCTACAGTCGTGGCTGAAGAGGCACCAAACCAGAGAACTATTAACGTTAGCCTTTTGAAAATTGAATTTGGATAAATGTTGCAAGGGGCATTTGATTTAAATAGACTATTGAGACACAGTGCTGATGAACTGATGTGCTTGACTTGATCAAAGAAGCAGCCAATAAACACATGACAAATTAGAAGGCTTAGATAATGACTGTGACATGGATTTAACTCACAATGAAATAAAGGAGACAAGGGAATGGAGTGTTTGAATAAATACAAGAGAAAGATTGAAAAGAAGGATGGTAAATAAAACAGAGATTAAAGAATCAGAGAATAGGGAGAAGGGGTCATCTAGTAATTCAAAACTAGGATCAGGAGCTCTCTTCTTAGTTCTATTAAGGAAGTATATGGGGGAAATTTAGTAATGTGCCATGAACAAGAGTTTGTCTTTATGCTTTTACTATAAATTTCCAAAATATGCGAGAAGAGCCTGAAAGGTGGTTCAAGGAGGTTCAAGGGTTGAAACCAATTTCACAGATGCTGTAGACTGATTTGAATTCATTACTTGAGATTGAAATCCCTAGTGATTTGCGGTTTGAATATAAGGTTGCTGTCGCTTGGCCAACTGAAGAACGACCTACAGTTACTTCTAATAATGCTTCTTAAGAAGAACTAGCTAATAAATATAAGCAGGTAGTGGAACATTTGAAAAAGTATATGCTTTAAAGGATATGAAATGGGCAAAGAGTTTAATGACTTTATAGGAGCCCAAAGAGGCAGCGTATGCTTATTATGGCTCATGTAGATTTTCCAGAGGCAGTGCGGAGTTGTTCTTGAGAAAGATGTGTCAGTGGTTTTGTTTCTGCTTTCATTATCGGGTTGCATCCGGAATTGAGTAGTCACATACAGCACAGTGAAATAAGTTGGCAGACAAAGAGTGTAGATGAAATCTTGAAGTTGGCTAAATACAGTAGTAATTGGGTTGATTCCAAACAGAATGATAGAGAAACTGATGGTTGCCCAGATAAAGCAATTTGGGAGGAATGCCAGAAATCAGTTGATGAGATCAAACATGGGTTATGCTCAGTCTAGAAATCCTGGAGTGAATGGAATGACTCAGATGTAGGGTGTGAGAATGTGAAATAGGTCAATGTAAATGTAAGGTGGTGGAAAAGGAATGGTGAATAATTCTGGTGAATAATTGTGGAATTAGTGCAAATGTTGAAATTTTGTAGAGAAACACTGCTGATCACTTCTGTACTAAAATTGGTCATTGGAAGCAGGAATACAGAGAAAATCAAGGTAGAATCCATAATGATTTTGCTTCAAGGAGCAGTTCACAATGACAGTGCCTGAGGGAGGATGAAGATCGCTTATTTGGAACAGCCTGAGAGGATGAAAAAAGCCTATACATTGATGGTGAAGTCACTGGCTGCCCCATTTAATTTTTAAATGATGTGGGTGCTATCTACTCTACAGTTTGTTCTATGAAAGTTCCAAACCTACCGCTCTTGGGAAGAAAAGTCCAAGTTGTTGGGATCAGTAATAAAGAAATTGTTAATCAGGTTACAGCCAATGTCCCAGTTAAAATAGGAAAAATTTAGAATAACAGTTCATTTAATGTGAGTTATGTCATCTGAACGTAATGAGGGGACTTGCTTTGCAAAATGAATTTACTACACACTGGATAGTGTTGTGCTTGAAACACAAGATGAGGACTCAGCGTTCAAAATCAAAACACAAGATTTAATGGTTGAGTGGTTTCCATCTTCAAAAACAGGTGGTCTGCTTCTGGATTTATGACATGTTCTCATTGAGAGGTGTGGGATTTCTCCAGTAAAGAGATAGGGCTGAAAAAAAGTACAGAACCACTTAAAATTAGAATAAAAGTTGATGCCATTTTGTCTTGAATTAAGCAATATAATCTTTCAAAAGAAACAGAGGAAGGAATAAAACCAGTTATAGAAAAAACAGGATTCAGTAGCAAAACCTTTGGGTTGTGCTTGGTAGTCCTAGCAATCATCCTGTGATGGGATAAAGAAACCTAGTGGGAAATGACAGATTGTGCAAGACCTAAGAAAAATATAATAAAGTTGTCATTCCATGTTGTCCGGTGCACAGAATCCAGCAGTGATTTTGTTCCAAATTCCTTCAGATACAGAATTGTATGTGTCATTAACGTATTCAAATATTTTTCTCAATTTCTCTTCATGAGGAGAGATAGTTCCTTTTGTGTTTCAAATTCAAAATAAAATCCTTGTGTGATGTAAAATGCCACAAGGGTATGCTGAAAGTCCTTCAGTCTTCAGCTAAATACTAATGAAAGATCTGGAAAATTTGAGGTATCCCTGTAACTCAGTCTTAATACAGTATGTTGAGATTTATTAGTTGCATCAAGGACAAAATAGGACTGCAAACTTGACACAATTGCTTTGCTGAATCATTTAGCTGATAGTGGTCAAAAGGTTTCCCAAATGAAGAGGCAGTATTGTAAAAAAAAGAAGTAATTTATCTTGGCTACCATATTGACAAAGGAGGGAAACTGACATCGCCTGTCCTGGAACTCCAGGTCCCACATTGCCCTGTGCCAGGAAGCTCTTATTGTAAGGAGCAGACTTGCGGAGTGTATATAGCGGTGCCCCAATACCCATGGCACGGTACTCCAACATCACCTGTTCTGGTGACTCCAGGTCCCACATTGCCCTTCACCAGGAGACGCTTGCAGCAAGGGGGCAGACTTGCTGAGCACATATAGCACAGCCCTGATACCTGCGAGGCAGGACACCAACACCGCCTGTTCTGGGGACTCCAGTTCCCATATCACCCTGTGCTAGGAGGTGCTTGCTACAAGGGGGCGGACTTGCTGAGTGCATATAGGGTTGCCCGGATACCCACGGTGTGGAATGCTGACATCGCCTGTTCTGGGAATTCAGGTCCCACCACACCCTCTGCCAGGAGGCATTTGCTGCAAGGGGGCAGACTTGCTAAGTGCATATAGCACTACCCCAATACCCACTGCAGAGGACGCCAACATCGCCTGTTCAGGGAACTCCAGGCCCCGCATCATCCGGTCTCAAGAGGCACTTGCTGCAAACCTGCCCCAATATCCCCATGATGTGAGACCTCAGCATTATCTGTCCTGGGGACTCCAGGTCCCACATCACCCTGCACCAGGAGGCGCTTGCTTCAAAGGGGCAGACTTGCTGAGCACATATAGCGCTGCCCAATGCTGGCACAGGACTTTAACATGGCCTGTCCTGGGTACTCCAGGTCCCACTTCGCCCTGTGCCAGGAGGTGTTTGCTGCAAGGGAATGAACTTCTCAGTGCTTATAGTGCTGCCCACATATACACGACAGGAGATGTGCCGGGGCAAAGCCTGGCCACAGGCTGGACCATGTTGCTCTTGTCATCATCCATAGGAGGCTGGGCCATCCCTCTGACATCTGTATTACCCCAGGCATGATCTTTCCAAATTAGCTAAGCTTGTGATGAGAAGGAGGTGTATCAATCTGTGATCTCTGACCTTTAATACTGGCCTAGCCTGCTATTATGGGGAAAAGAAAGTTATTGGAGACACCTATGAGGGCATCCACATCAAAGAAAAAGTCAACTCCTGTACCTATCAACACTGTAACAGAGATGGACAATTTGATAGAGGAAGTGGAAACACTGCTACATCCCATATCCCTGACTCCTGATGATTTCCTGCCTGCTTCGAGTGTTATTCCATCTCACAGTGATAAGGGGCTTGGGAAACTCATTGCTGGCATTAAAAAAAAAAATGGGCAAAAGTGTAAAGTATCCCAGCTGCAGCCTCATAGCCTCGTGAGCAGAAGAAATGGCTGCATTACAATGAGCCCTTTGACCATTGTCTTTGCCCCAGAGACTTCTCTGCCTCTTGCAGTAATCATTACGCCCCCTGGCAAGTCTGGGGTATGTGATGTCCACTCTGTGGAGCTGGCTGCTATGGTGGACACAGGACTCAATGGAAACCAAGCAGGCTCTCTGACAGGACTGGCCCAAACTTTAATAGAGTCTGTTGTGGTCCTCAAATTGGAGGTAAATGACCTGAAGGCACCGATTGATCTTGACAAAAACCTCCTCATTTTCATTCCAACAACTGACAGTGGACGAACCTTCCTTATCTGGTAAGAAACACTTGGCTACTCTGGTAGCAGAGGATGGTTTCGGCCCTTTGGGCCCTAGGACGAGGGACCATTGTTAAGAATTGTTTTTTGAGATAATGCAAATTGGAGATATGATGTGCCCCTAAGTCCCCAATGACTTTCCCGGAATCTCAGAGCTTGCCTAAGAGAGTTGGGGTATGTTCTCGGCGTTCTAGTGATAGTATGTGTGACGTAGAATTTGCGTTTACTCAGCTTATGCACATCACAGGTGAATTGTTAGGTTTGTGAGAAGTTAGGCCAGGTAATGTTTTAGTAGGAGTGGGCGTACTCCGCAGTATGAGAGTAGGGAAGTTGTCGAACTTCATATAAGTGTGGAGCTTTGTGCTAAAAAATTGTCCATGTGGTTGTTGTTGATGTACGGACCCGGCGTGGTCTAAGACTCTGGAGTAAATTGATAAGTGTATGAGACACTTGGTTTATGTTGTAATTTGTGCGGTTTAATAGGTCAATCGGGCGTGCTTGACAAGTCGAGTTTGAGTCAAAGTGTGTGAGTGAAACCTTCGATGGAGATTTGGCAAGTTCTAAAGTGCACTTGGATGAGCCATTGACAAGTCTAGAGTAGGATTTGCAGGTCGAATTCTGCTTGCGAGTGCGGGATCTGAGAAGGAGAGTGTAGCGGCCGAGGCTTCAAGTGAAATCTCTGTAAAGTTCCGAAGCGATTGTGTTACCCTTCCTGTAGTAAACCGGCAAATTTGAGTTTTTGTTAAAGGTGCTCACAATATATTGCATTAGTTTTTGTGTGGATCTAGTGTGAGGAGGACAAGCCGCAGTGTGTGTGAGTGTGACATCATTGGAGCCGCGCTGGGATAGGTCAGTTGCCGAGAGGGGTCGCGCACGGATTGGCAGCCGTCCGTGAGAGGCAATTGGTTGAGAAGGTAGGCGAAGAGTGTTCTGGGAATTAAAGTCACTTCCTGATTAGATTCTAAACAAAATAAAAGACGCAAAAATGAAATTTTTCAAATCGTTAAAGTGTGCTTTGAGGGGAGGTACATACATTACAGCGAGTGTGGGGGAGCCTACACCGCCAGAGGATACTCCGGCTTCTGCCGTAATGGAGGAGAAGGGAGTAGCGCCATGCCTTTGGCTAAAGCAATGGTGCAAATTGACAGAGAAAGAAGGATGTTTGGCATTTCCAGAACACGGAACGTTCAATATAAGGATTTTAGAGAATTTGTGGAGAGTGTTAAATGAGCAGACGCCACCTCCGAGACCAGCTCAGTTTGAAGCGTTAGCGATTTGGGAACTGGCGGCAATTCAGAAACAGCAACAGAAATTTGAGAGGAGAATGAGGAGAGCAGAAAAGACACTAGCGGAAGCTAGATGGGATAGTGAGAACAGAATGTGGAGAAGGGAAATAATAGATGGAGTTAGAATGTTTCCGGCAATAACTCAAGAAGCCGAAACACAGGGAAGAAAGGCCACTTGTAAAACAGACAAGGGCTCTAGTAAGCAGAAGGAGACACAGAGGTCCTGGGCAGATGCCGATGATTTAGATGATGATGAGTTCCTTAATCAGTTGTTACATGATCGACCGCCACCATATGCCATAAATGACAACAGATCAAGTACTAGTGCAGGTCCTGTTAATTCGACACAGAATCAGGGAACCACAAGCACAGCACAGGCGAATAACATTATTACATCAGCTCCGATACAGAATGGTGCTAGTGTATCCACTGCACCAGAGACGCAGATACAGTTGCAGCCACCACCAATTCAGAGGCTCTACCCTGATGTTCCAGTATTAGAGAAGGCTACGAATTTGATGGTACCGCCTGATCCGATAAACACAGGATCAAAGTTAGTGCAGATTGAGCCGACTCCACAATTGCTGCCCCAGCCGCAGCAATAGATGGTTCTGAGTTACACTTCGGTCACAGGGCCGCAGTCAGCTACAGCACCCATAATGAATCAAGCTGGGGGAGTTAATGCTCCACCGGGATTGGGAAAAGGACAGACACCCGCTGCTATATCTTTGCCAATTACTGTTGGTCCGCCGGTACCGCTATATGCGCAGGCAAAGCCTAGTGTATGCGATCAAGGAATAGTGACTCAAGAGATGTTAAGAGGAGGGTTCACAGGAAGTTCCCAGGGAATGACACCAAGAGAACAGACAACAGAAGGATCTAGATCATTGTTGGACTTTAGTCTGATCGGGGTTCCTTTAGAGACAATGAGACAAGCAGGTTTGGGTCTACTGACTCCACAGGTACTGAGCGCAAATGCATCACAACCATTGATGGGGCAAGCTGGAAATATCTCGTTGCAAGGGTGGATTGGCCGATAGAAGAACCAGCAAGGTATAAGATTACGGGAGCACCGTCTCCTGATGTAATGAGGTATTACCATAAGGTGATTGAGTTTTTAAAACAGAAGGTGTCGCCGAAAGTTACTGACTGGCAGAAAATTCATCGAACGGCACAGGAAGGCAAAGAGTCGATACATGCTTACTATGAGAAGCTGTTGAAGGCGTTCAAACATTACAGTGGTACAGAGGTAATAGAACCGAAAGACATGAATCACCTTGTGTTCAGGTTTGTTGAAGGATTGAGACCAGAGATTAGCCAGATGATTAAAAATAATTTGATCTGTTGGCAAGCGAAGCCGATTGATGAGGTGTTGCAGTATGTGAAATACTGTAGTGATGAGATTGAATTGAAACAGAGAAAGTTGAAGGAGAAAATGATGGTGATGCAAATTAAGGCAGCTCAGGCAGGGATGCAGGGAAACGAAGTGCAGCAGATGATACAGCAGCCGCAAGGGAACGGAATGTTTCAGGCGCACCCGAGAGGCCGAGGTCGAGGAGGTTTTGTGAACGCGGTCCAGATTTGAATACAGTTGTGGTTCAAAATGATGTGCAAGGGATGAAGAAGGTGTTACCATGCCATGCATGCGGGGGCGTGGGACACTGGAAGCGGGAATGTCCAATGATGGTGCAGGATGGTGTTATTCAACAAAGCAATGATGTCAGTACATTTAAAAATGTGAAGAGTCCAAAAATGAGGAGTCAAAATCAGAACTTACAGAATAACATGGTTCAGATGCAGGGTCTTCAGCCTATGCAACAGATACAAATGCCACTTGTCCAGCCAGCACAGGTGTAACAAGTACAACAGCAGATTCCTTTGGTACCTAGGCAGCAAATGCAGTTGCCTTTAGCTCCAATGGGACAGCAACAGGTGATGCTTCCTCAACATGTCACAGGTCAAACAATGATTCAAAATGACACAGTACAACAGTTCCCATTGCGTGGTGAGAATGGAATAAACGATGAATGGTCGGATTATTGTTCAGATAGTGAGGAGTGCAGGCTTGCAGCGTCCCTAGAAGTAGATCAGAGGGGACCGTACGTACAGGGAAAGGTGATGGGTCACAAAGTTTCGTTCCTCGTTGACACAGGAGCTACACGCTATACAGTCAGAAGTGCAGAGGTTCCGAAATTGCCCCTATCAGGACGCACTATAAAGGTGGTAGGAGTAGCAAATCAGCTCCTGACAAATCCGATTACAGATCCGGTCCAGGTTGAGATTGGTACCATCCAGGGTTTGCACAGGTTTGTAGTCTGCGACTCAAGTCCCGTATCCCTACTGGGAAGAGACTTGCTGTGTAAGACGAGGTGTTCGATCACCTGTTCCAATGAAGAAATCGAGGTGCAGACAAATAGTGAAGATGAAGGGGATGATGGTCAGATCTCAGAGACAGAGACGGAGACTACAGATGAGGAGTACCCATTGATAAGCTTCTTCCCGATGTTCACAGTGACAGATTTGCCAATTGAATTACAGGGAGCAGTGATGGAGAAAGTTTGGGACTTGACAGGCAAAGAAGTGGGATTGATAAAAGAAGTAGAACCAGTCAAGGTAGAGGTAAAGCCAAATGCCGTGTTTCCACAGGTACTGCAGTACCACATGGCACAAGATGTTCTCATACAGGAGACGCAGATAATTGCAGACTTCGTGAAGCAAGGAGTCCTAAGGGAAGTGATGAGCAGCCCATGTAATTCACCGATAATGGGTCTGAGAAAGCCTTGTGGGAAAGTTCGAATTGTCCAGGACCTAAGAAAGATCAATGAGATAGTGGTGAAGTGTTGCCCTGTAGTGACAAACCCAGCCGTGTTCATGTTTCAGGTTCCTTGCGATGCAGAGTGGTTCACAGTCGTGGACCTCTCTCAAGCATATTTTTCGGTGCCTCTTCCTGAGGACAGCCAATTTCTCTTCAGTTTCAAATTCCTGGACAAGGTTTATAGTTGGTGTAGAATTCCTCAAGGGTTCTCAGAATCGCCTTCCATCTTCAATCAGATATTGAAGAAGGATTTGGAATCATTGGAACTGCCTTTTAATTCGACTCTAGTGCAGTACATTGATGACTTGCTGATCGCGTCCATAACTAAAGATGACTGCAGGTATGATACTGTAGCCTTACTGAATCACTTGGGAAAGAAAGGACATTTAGGCCCTCATTACAACCTTGGCGGGCGGCTGAAGCTGCCCGCCAAGGTTGGACTGCCGGGCGGCCGCCAATGCAGCGCACTCCCGCTGCAGTCATTTTGAGATCCCCGCTGGGCCGGCAGGCGGAAACCTGGTTTCCGCCCCCCCGGCCCAGCGGGGATCACGGGCGCAACACAGGAGCCGGCTCCAAATGGAGCCGGCGGTGGTGTGGCTGTGCGACGGGTGCAGTTGCATAGCAGACAGTGAAAAGCTGCACGGGCATGGGGGCCCCTGCACTGCCCATGCTAGTCGCATGGGCAGTGCAGGGGCCCCCAGGGGCCCTGTGACTCCCCGTACCACCAGCCTTTTCCTGGCGGTTCAAACTGCCAGGAAAAGGCTGGCGGTAGGGGGACTCGTAATCCCCTGGGCCGCGCTGCAAGCAGCGCTGCCCTGGCGGATTAAAACCGCCGGGACTGAAGTGGCGGAAACTGCCGGTCCTGGCGGTGCGACCTTTGCGCTTCTGCCACAGTCATAATCCCCATGGAAGCACCGCCAGCCTGTTGGCGGTGCTTCCGTCGAAACAGCCCTGGCGGTCTTTGACCGCCAGGGTTGTAATGACCCCCAAAGTGTCCCCAAAGAAGTTACAGTACTGTCAAAAAGAGGTGAAGTACTTGGGCCATCTAATTGAGAAAGGGTCAAGGAAGATATCCAAAGAAAGGGTGACAGCTATATTACAGATGAATCCCCCGACATCCAAGAGAGACGTTAGAATGTTCTTGGGAGTGGTGGGTTACTGTCGCCAGTGGATTCCCAACTTCTCAGTCATCTCTAAGCCCTTGGTGAGGTTGACCGTTAAGGAGATTCTGGATGGTCCAGGTACCATAACTATGTCCGAGCAAGAGATGAGGGCATTTATGGAGCTGAGAGAGAGTATGTGCAGGGCTCCAGCTTTAGGTATGCCTGACTACACAAAGCCTTTTGTCCTGTTTTGTCATGAACATAATGCTTGTTCTTTGTCTGTCTTGACACAGGTCCATGGAGGTGCAAACCGCCCAGTGGCATATTTTTCAGCTACTTTGGACCCAGTCGCAGCAGCCTCACCGGGTTGTCTGCGTGCAGTTGCAGCAGTTGGTCAAATTCCTCACACAGTGTGAAGGCATAGTGATGGGACATCCTTTAACAGTAATGGTCCCACACTCAGTTGAAATACTACTCACCCGAACAAAGACGCAGCACATGACAAATGCTCGCCTGACTAAGTATGAAACAATTATATTGGGGTCACCTAATGTATCCTTGAAAAGATGTACTGTGTTGAACCCGGCAACTTTGCTTCCTAATGAGAATACAGATGTTGATGATGCTGAGGAAGTTGAGCATGATTGTCTTGAGGTAACAGAACTGTGCACCAAACCGTGAACTGACATTAAAGATACTCAATTAGAGGAAAATGATTACATTATCTTTGTTCATGGCTTGTGTCTGAGAGACTCAGTGGGAGTATTGAGAGCCGTCTAAGCCGTGTGTACAATCACTGGTATCCTAGAAGCGTCTTGGCTCAAAAGAGTGTACTCTGCTCAAGTGGCTGAATCGATTGCTCTTACTAGGGCATGCCATGCCACTGAAAATTTGAAAGTCACTATCTATACTGACAGCAGATACGGATTCGGAATTGTCCATGATTTTTGCCAGTTATGGTCACAGAGGGGTTTCATGACCTCTTCTGGTTCTCCAGTGAAAAATGGTGAAAGAATTAAGGAGTTGTTGCACGCGATTCAGTTACCTCTTGAAATTGCTGTGGTGAAATGCAATGCTCACGTGAAATCACAAGACTTTGTGTCAAAGGGGAACGGATATGCAGATGAAGTCGCAAGGTTTTGTGCATTGAACTGTATATCGTTCAAAGATCAGTGGGAATTGTTACCTGAAGCAGAAAACGAGACATGCACAGGTTACGCATTGAGGGTGATTGACACAATGGAAGAGTTAAAATTGTTGCAGGGACGTGCCAGCAGAGAAGAGAAACGCTCTTGGCTTAAAATGCAATGTGTACAATGACTTGATGATTTGTGGGTTTCAGACGAGGGGAAAATGGTTTTGCTAAACAGTCTCTTGTCAAAGTTTGCAAGGTTATACCATTGTCAAGCACATATTGGTAGAGACGCCATGATCAGGTTATTTAAAATTGATTGGTTTAACCCAAAGTTCAGACAAGCCGCAGAAGTGATTTGTCACCGGTGCATCGTCTGTCAGCAGATGAATGCGGGGAAAGGGACTGTGGTGAATTTGAGCCACATTGGGAGAGCAGGAGGTCCATTTAGCAGAATGCAGATGGCTTTTATCGAAATGCCTGTGTGTGGAGGTCTGAGGTACGTGTTGGTGATTGTGTGCATTTTCAGTCATTGGATTGAAGCTCACCCTACATGTAGGAATGAGAGTCTCACAGTAGCAAAATTGCTGCTTAGGGAGTTAATACCACGTTTCAGGTTCCCGATCTCTTTAGAATCAGATAGGGGAAGTCACTTCAACAATGAGGTGGTTAAGCTCTTGTGTGCTGCACTGAACATTGAACAGAAGTTGCATTGTAGCTACCGTCCTGAAGCCTCAGGACTGGAGGAACAGATGAATGGCACCTTGAAGTCGAGAATGGCGAAAATGTACGCAGCTACAAATTTTAAATGGCCCGATGCATTGGCCTTATTGCTAATGTCAATGAGAAATACGCCCAACAAGAAGACAGGCCTGTCTCTGCAGGAAATTCTTATGGGTCGAGCTATGAGACTGCCTGCAGTGCCTGCAAATGCTCTTGTGAATATCACGGATGATATGGTGTTGGACTACTGCAAGGGTCTGGCTGACCTGGTCTGCTCTTTCTCTCACCAGGTGGAAGCAACCACACTGCCACCGATAAGTGATCCAGGTCACGATCTGAAAGCTGGTGACTGGGTTGTTGTCAAGAAATACGTGAGGAAGTCGTGTTTGGTGCCACGTTGGAAGGGGCCTTATCAAGTGATACTGACAACTACTACTGCTGTGAAATGTGCGGGAGTTCCAAACTGGATACATGCCAGTCACACAAAGAAAGTGACATGTCCAACTGATGAGGAAATTGAGTTGTCGAGAATAACAGCTGCAGGAAAGGAAGTCTCAGGGCCGGAGAGTAATCAAAGGGGAACTGAGACTAGAGGAGAGCCCGTTGAGGACGGCTTGGTCATTCAAATAGCAAACGAGACCCAGCAGGGTGACAGTGAGCCTATCTCAACTGAGGCACCTGGAGAACAGACCCGAAGAGAGGTTCTTCCAGAAGCAGACGGATACGGGTTTGAAGTTGAGCCCTTGACAGACCCAGAAGGCGAAGGAGGTGAGGCGGAAGAAAGCCAGAGTGTTCAGACTCCTCCTGAGCCACTTGCAGAGCCATCAAGAGAAGACACCATAGCACAAGAGGAGGGCAGTGAGCAGCAACGTGAAGGATCAAAAAGTAAAAAGACGCACAAGGGAGATAAGGGGCCAGAGTCGCAAGCTGCAAAAGGGAAAGTGGTCATTGATGAGACAATAGAGGAAGAGGTCGTTACCACAAGGAAAGAAGATCTGAGTGAGGGAGAGTTGCAGGGTGACTGCAGATTGAAAAGAAACAGAGTAGCAAACAGAAGATACACAGGTCCTGAATGGGCTTATGCAACGACAAGCTAATGGCAGTAAGAGTTCTTGGCGTTCTGTTTTGATCATGAAGTGCCAGGTCAATATCATGGTACTTTAAGTTGACTACAAATGAAGGACTGTGTTAAGCTAAAATCGAATAAAGGGAAACGTGAGAAGAGAGACTAATGAAAGTTACTGGATGTGACACTGTTAACCTGAATTGACTTTGAAAAACTGATTTTGACAAGCTGCTAACCTGACTTGACAAGGATCCTGGGAGTGAGTGAAACGCTGTAAATACTTGCTAAAAGGAAAAAGAGTTATTAACCATCCTCAAATTAGTTGTTTACATTTATAGTACTTCGCTTTTTGATTCTTTACAGATCATGAGTGACACAGGAAATAATAGTAAGGGGAGTAGGATTTGTAGATGGTTGTGTGTTATTTTTGGTGTTGTGTGTGCGATAGTAATAATAGCTGTGATTGTGAGAATGCCATTGGTAGATAAGAGTGAGACTAACAATGCTACGATTCCTGAGACTGCTACACTAACGTCATGGAAGAGGTTTGAGCAAGATACAAAATATTTGCATGAGGGAACTAACACAAAAAGGGAACTATCTACTAAAGTTTTCTATCGCTTGTTGAATGAGTATGTTGAAACAATGGATGCGAAGAGTTGTTATGTGTGCACAAAAATTCCTTTGTCAGTACAAGAAGGGGTTACTTACCATAGTTTGCCGCTAACCTACGGGATAAGTTGTAGTTTGTTATTAACGAGGTTTTATGATCAAGAATATATTCAGTACTTCTATTCTAATCTAGATGTAGTGTTTTCTTTTGTGCCTATAATTGAATATTTGAGTAAGATAGCTAAGGATCATAATATAAAAATAGTTAGGGGTTTCTTTGAGCCAACACAGACGTTTGGGACAGCTTATGCGCACCGCAATAATCTAACCTGTTTACTAACACCTGTAGAGAAGAGCTTCTTAGATCACACTGATGATAGAAGAAAAGCATTAAAAGAAAAATTAGAAAAGGGACTAGAGAAACGAACGTTTGCAAATGATTATGCTTATAGTGCAGCAAAGATGCAAGGCAAATTAGCTTTAGATGCATTACACGTAGGAAAGCTTTGTATATATAGGCCAAAATCTGATCATGACACTTTATTTGTAGGAATGAGTGAGTGCAGACATGTGTTTTTGTTTCAGAGTAAGTGGACGTTCATGTTAAATGGACAGGATCCAGCCATCCCAGGGATCTATTACATATGTGGACTTAATGCTTATTACTGTCTTCCAAAGGGATGGTATGGGACATGTTATTTGGGAATAGTTTTCCCAAAGATATACCAATTTGACGACTTAAGGAAGTTTCCTAAAATGTCTGAGTTACATCATACTAGACAGAAAAGAGAGACAGCTGCTGCTGTTGTGGGTGACATATTTGGAGCAATAATTCCTTCAGTGGGAGTTATCTTAAACTCAATGAAGATTCAAAAGTTGTGTACTATTGTGGATAAGATGCTGACAAATTTTACAGGGGCTATACTCCTGATGGATACTGAACTTGCTGTGGAGAGGGCTATGACTCTTCAAAACTTGCTTGCTTTAGACATTCTTTTAGTGAAAAGTGGCAGAATCTGTAAGATGCTTAATGAGCGCCACTGTTGTGCATATATTCCTGATAATAATGATAAGATTAGAAATATGCTTACTAACCTAACAAGAGATAGTACAGAATTGAAGGAACTGAAGGAACCAGGAGTTTGGGAAAAGGTTGGAAAGGGACTTGCTAAAGTGGGAAACTGGTTTAAAGACATTTGGAATGGGATATTGGGAAAAATAATACAGGGAATATTAATAATGTTGGCTTGTTTATTCGGACTATGGTTATTGAGTAAATGTAGTAAAAGAATTCAAACAAAATGGGCAAAATATAAAGAGAGGAGGGAAGACAAGAAAAGGGAGAAAATGTACAGAGCAAGATATGAAAAGGCAAAACGAAAAGAAGAGATTGAAATGAGGGAATTGAACAAATGAAAAAAATGTTAAAGGATGGATTTGTGTGATGACAAGTTTCATCAGAGGAGGGATTGTTAGAGTGTAGCTTTTGTAATCAAAATTAACATGAAACGCTTGCAAATTAATGCGTAATGATGCCGCATAGAAAATGTTTAAATGTGTTTTACTAAACGCGTGTTCAAAATGTGCCCACGGGGAGTGGCCACCAATGTATACGATGATAAATGAAATTGACTAATAATGAAATATTAATGTACTAATGTATGAATTTGAACTAGTATTAGGGATTATATGTTAAGGGTTTTGCTAATTAATCACTAGACCTTAGTTAGCATGAGTCGGGCCTAGCTGCCCGGTTTCATATTGAATGTGTTTTTCCAACGTGCAGTATGCTGACTTCCTGAAGGACATGTACTCGTACTTTTCCAAAAGCTAGAGAATGTATGTAACCGTAGTAAATCCGTTCTCATGAGACTCGACTTGCCCAAGCAGACATTCTTGCCAAATGCAACAGTGTAGACTTGCAACAGGTACAAGTTCGCCTAACCTGGTTTAGACAATGGAACTACAGACTGAGCCTCGGAGACTAAAAGTTTTTTAACCTGACATTCTACCGGAAGGAGACGTCAATCACAGGAGCCAATAAACTACGTGAGAACTGTTATGGGGTAACAATCTTAATGAGGCGACAAATGGACCATTGGTTGGAGATAATGGTGCGCCAGAACTTGTCCAATCGGAAATTAGGGGACTGTACAACAAATTTGGTATAAGTATGTGTCACAAAGAGCAACGGGAGCGTTATGAAGCCATTCTTGCCGTTATCTAGACACTCTGGGGGTCATTCTGACACTGGCGGCCAGTGGCCGCCAGGGCCACCGACCACGGGAGCACCGCCAACAGGCTGGCGGTGCTCCCACGAGCATTCTGACCGCAGCGGTTCAGCCGCGGTCAGAAGCGGAAAGTCGGCGGTCTCCCGCCGACTTCCCGCTGCTCGGGGGAATCCTCCATGGCGGCGGAGCGCGCTCCGCAGCCATTGGGATTCTAACACCCCCTACCGCCATCCTGTTCCTGGCGGGTCTCCCGCCAGGAACAGGATGGCGGTAGGGGGTGCCGCGGGGCCCCTGGGGGCCCCTGCAGTGCCCATGCCAATGGCATGGGCACTGCAGGGGCCCCCGTAAGAGGGCCCCACTGTGTATTTCAGTGTCTGCAATGCAGACACTGAAATACGCGACGGGTGCAAACTGCACCCGTCGCACCCCTGCAACTACGCCGGCTCAATTCTGAGCCGGCGTCCTCGTTGCAGGGGCATTTCCTCTGGGCCGGCGGGCGCTCTTTTGGAGAGCGCCCGCCGGCCCAGAGGAAATGTCTGAATGGCCGCCGCGGTCTTTTGACCGCGGTGCGGTCATTTGGCGGCGGTACCTTGGCGGACGGCCTCCGCCGTCCGCCAAGGTCATAATCACCCCCTCTGTCACTGTGCCTAAAGACTTTGCCATTTGATTCTTTGAATCATTCTTATCCTACTTTGCTTAGCCCGTTCTATACTTTTCCTCCTTATGAGGGAAGTACCCCTATTGCCCTGTCTCGCTGAACTTTGCTGAGATTCCTGGCTGATGGCAAATCAACTGATGTCCTGAGGACGAAGACTGACTCTGTATGCTGACCCATTATGGAGGGTAACTATATAATGATGAAATTGTAATTGTCTTTTTGCCTTTTCTTCTAGGTACCAACTGCTAATTTTGACAGAGACCATAGTTAGATGTTTTTCTAAATTTATGTTACTAAATTGTTTTGCATGAAGCCCAACATGCTGATGCTAATTCGAGGTTAGTTAAGGAGTTCACTGAATGACGCAAATAGACAAATGACTGAATCTATGCTTTGTTGAATAATGCGCTAATGATACTCTGCTAAAGTTAATCTATGTTGACGTCGTGCTATGTTCTAATGTTTATAATCTTTGGTTTGATGAAGTCTTATTCGAGTTGCCATATTATGACATTGCTGATGAGTTTTCTGGTATTGAGACTAATAAACTTACTGATAGAATTGTAATCAATGGGGAATAAATATCATAAACCCTTCCGAATTCTGTGTGGTTATTCATGACTGAAAGGTCATGGTGTGTTACAATATTATTGATGTCATTGTTTCATCTGATTGACTTGCTATTGTGATTATTGACGAGGTTATTGATCTTTAGACTGACATGTTGAGTAGCTATCTCATTCTAAGGAGACTTCAATCAGGGTCAAAAGATTAATCGGCCTAAAACGAGTCCCAGAGTGAGTAAAATATCTAGATTGGGACGCGTTAGCACTACTGACCTTATGAAAATCTCAATGCAGCCCCACTTTAGGCATACTGACTGTATACTCCAGGCTCCCAGCTCCCTTAGCACCTTTCAGAGGCCAGGACAGAGGACAGAAGGCCCAGCTATGGTAGACAGCCCCCGTAATTATTTTCTTCCAGTTGTTCAACATCATGTGAGATATGCTCCAGATTGCATGGGGCTTGGCCTTCCCCATTTCACACTGAGCAATGGATCTTGGTTAATAAAACAGTCATCAACTTATACTTCTGGCACTTCAGTTACAAATCCATTGCTCTCTTTTGGGTGTGCAACTCAGAGAATCGAAGTACCATCTTTATGCACAATGTCCCAAGATTACCAGTAGGGGTTAGAGAAGGCCAAGACTCACTGACTAACAAAGCCATTGTGAGAAACTGAGTTATTAGTTGACTGTGGTGTGAGCCCTGGTCAAGCAACAGCCACAATCTCCTGCAGGGTGAACCACAGAAAGTCACTAAATTAACCCTGGGTAGCTTGGCACAAAAAGCAGCCTTGCGATAATTAACTTAGAACCAATGTGTAAAATATTTCTATAGCACACAAACAGTGACTAAGTGAAAACACAAGACAAGAAAAATCCCAAACCAATTTGGAAGAATAGAGTAAAGTTTAATGAATTATTTGACACCAGAACCATCAGAATCCAATTAGTAGAACTGGAGTTATGAATTTTTAAAGTTTGAAGTGTAAAATAGTGCTTAAAAATTAAGAGCGCCACCCACGGACATCCGGCCTCTCTAGACAAAAGTCTAACATTAAGGTCGACCACGATGGAGAGTGGATCAGATACACAGAGTGGATTGGGCCCGGTGAGCGCTTACCTTCAAACTTAGAACTTTTTTGAAAAAAAGTCTTTGAGAAGGTAGAAGTTTAGTGGGGCAAGGATACAGGTGTGTCTGAGGAGGGATCGTCATCATTGGATGGCCGTGGTTTGAGATCGGGGTGAATATTTTTACCTTCAGACTTAGCCATCAAGAAGAAATTTGAAACTCTCCAGTGGAACGAAGCAGAAGACTGTAGCCAAAGAGAGTTCCACGAGGTCGGATATCCCTTTGGCAAAGGACCACTGAAAAGGATTTGCTGCTGCAGAGAAAAACGTAGCAGCAGAAGCGGATAGGTGAGCATGTTGGTCCCGGTCTTCTCCTGGTTCTCAGAGCACTTTTTGGCCAAATTTTGTTTAAGTTCTCAGTTTTGGAAATTGCCCATCTAGGCACCTTTAGCAGCACAACCAAGGGTCCAGAAGTGGAGAGAGACCTAATGAGGTTCAGGACTGACTCAGGCTTGGTCCAGCCATGGGTTCGAGATGATGATAGCCTGCTATGTCCCTGTGGCTCTGAAGAGGAGGCCAGCTAACCAGCCCTTTGAGTCACTTCTGAAGTCCTGTGCACAGGTGAAGATGCAGGGCTCCACAGCAGGGCAGGCCTCTGTAGGTTCAAGGCAGACTCCATGCAGTAAAACAGTACTTCCAGGTACAGCAGCAGCCTGGTAGAGTGCACATCAGGTCACAGTAGCAGGCAGTCATCTGAGAGTCTTTCTGCAGGTCCAGTAGTGAACTGAAGAGTGGGTCTGAGAGCCCTCTTTTTATACCTTGGTGCTCTGCTCTTAGAAGGTGGGAGAATTTTCCAGAACGGTTCTTTGAAGTTCCAAGGGTTTCCTACTCCCCTGACTCCTAGCTGACTGCACTGACAATACAGGGTTGTTAAGCCTATTGTTTGTTAGCAGAGCACAGCCTATTCAGGTGCAAGCGGGGCTGTGCATAATTCCACCCCCCATCAAGCCAGATAATGGGCCATTCAGGCTCAGCTAATCCCAATATTGTGTGACTGTCTGGAGGGAATTCACAAAGTCCTAACTGCCAGTTAAACCCAGTTATGTGACAGAAGGCAGGCTGCAGGCACAGAGGGCGCAGAGCAGGAAAATGACAACTTTTTAAAGGTGGCATTTTCAAACTTGTAATGATAAGCCTGACTTCACTATTAAAGTGAGTTTACCATTACAAGTTCAAGTTCATAGATACCAAATATGACATATCTACACCTCTGCTTTAGTAATTACAGCTTATTAAATATGATAAGTAATTCTCAATGTTATCCAATGCGAGGAGTAGGCTTCGCAGTAGTGAAAAACACATTTTTAAGTTTTTTTACCTACTAGGACATGTACAACTATAAAGTACATGTTCTACCTTTTAATTACAGAGCACCCTGCCCTATGGGCTACTTAGGGTCTACCTTAGGGGTGACATATATAATAAAAGGGGAGTTTAAGGCTTGGCAAGGGGTTTGAAATGCCAGGTCGACATGGTAGTGGGACACTGCTTTCAGGCTACAATGGCAGGCCTGGAACATGTTTTTAAAGTGCTACTTTAGTAGATGGCACAATAAGTACTGCAGGCCCACTGGTAGCATTTAATTTACAGGCACTGGGTATTTAGTATACCTCTCCACAAGGGACTTACATATAAATCACATATGCCAATCAGGTGAATTCCAATCAAACCATGTTTAAGGGGAGTGAACACAAGCACTGTAGCACTGGTCAATAGTATTTAAAGTGCACAGAGTCCTAAGGCCAACAAGCAAAAATCCAACAAAACGTAGGAGGAGGAAGGCAAACATTTGGGGGTGACCCTGTAAAGAGGGCCATTTCCAACAGCCATCCATTTGCTATACAATGTGAGAAAATGCTTGTCCGTCATTCCTCGGGACATTGTTGGAGCAAAACACATCCTTTCTCCATTGGGAGCTCTGTTGAGCTAACTCTGGTTTTCTGTAGCACAGTAGATAACCTAATTGCCATAATTGTATGATTTCCAACACCAGTATTGTCTACGTTGTGCTAGAAATTCAGTGCTCCCATTACCACACCTGTGAATGACCTGATTCCATCCCAGCTCAGGGGCACTGACTCACTTGAGATATGACGGCCAATTCCCCTAGCTGAACCATCTTCATGGTTCACTATTCCAAGTCCCCAACCTGAAACTTGGAACATATTGTCGTGGAAAATTGCTGGCCTTAATTCTAAACTGGCTGATCCGGACTGGGAGATTTTTATTGACTCATTTGATCTTTGCATGCTTCAGGAAATCTGGTCTGTAGAGACAGTTCATAGATCTGGGCATACAATCATTTTCTGCCCATCCATCTCACAGGGTAGGGGTTGGCCTGCAGGTGGCTTAATTACAAGGATCAAAAACTCGCTAGCTTTTACAATTACTAGGCTTGAACTAAATTCTTTGGATATTTCGGGGTTGTCTCTTGCCAGTGGTGGTTCTTCCTATTGCATTTTCCATGTCTATGATAGGTCAAATGTGGCAAATAGGCCATCTTGCACTCTTCAAACTCTAGAGGATGTAATGGACTCCTTTCCTCACAATGATCAGGTATTTGTTGCTTGCAGTCTTAATGTAACATTTGAACCCTTGGGCAATAAAACTCCCAAAATACCAGAGGAAGAAGATCTGGGTTGTGGTGTTGCACAGTTAGATCTGGAGCCTTCTAAGGGGTGCACAATGGCCGTTAACCAGCTGATGGGCCTACCTCTTTGTCTTTGCCTCAAAGCACGTCCATTTCTAATCGCAATGGTGCCTATACTTTCAAGTGTCTCCAGCAAAGGAGCCATATTGATTATGTATTTTTATCCACAGATATGGCCCTCACTTATAGATATGTTAGTGGTCAAGCACCATGATAGCACCAACAGCGGCCTTAATTTGACTCTTACGGGGTTTGGGCGTCAAGTCCATCAGGGTGGTATCTCCAAGTTAGAGGGTGAACGGGCCCTCTCGAACAACAAGCAGGCCTTAAAATGGGAGTTTGTTTGCAGGGACTCAAAGGTATGGCTCTGATTTATGAACATCTCACTAACACCTTGGAATTACTGATTCCCAGTAGATTGCGTGCCCCTGACTTTGCTTTTGTGTTTAATTGCCATGAAAAATATTTTACCTGTCTCCAAGGTCTTCTAAGCAAGAATGGAAGCAAGGCTACCAAATCTCACTCTTAATGCTCCTGGTTTGTCAGCCACTGTAAAAAGACCAGAATCACTGTTATACAGATGCCTAAAGCAGGGATAAAATTGACATAACTAGGGCTAGGAAACTCTACAAAGTCACACTGTTGCTTTCTAAATCTGAATGGAACATAAGATTTGAGAATACCTGGGAGTAGCTTCTAGGACAGGGGATAGTAAATCATTCTGGGGTAGAGTGGCCCACGGTACCACTATGCTGCCACCCGGGTGAATTAAAACTTACAACCTGAGACATGGGTGAAAAATTTTCAGAAGGTCTACTCAGTTAAGCCAAATCCCGCATGCAGTGATATAGAAGAACACCTTACTCTTTCAGTAAGAGAAGTCATATTGCTGACTTTCCAATTTAAGTATATCTTGGAGGTAGTAAAGTTGATCCCTCTCTGTGGGAAAACTGGGCTGATTGCAGTAGCCCCCTCACTTTTTGCTGCCCCCATTCATAGCTGATACTGCTGTTTTCTGACTCTGACTGTGCCCTGTGCACTACTAACCAGTCCCAGGGCCAGTGCTCTGTTTAAAATGGTATATGAAAATTGGCTCTGACAACGTACCAATCCATCCCTAGTACATGGTAGGACATGTAGGTTTAGGGGCCCCAGTGTAGTTAGTGCACCCAGAGGTGCACTGCTGTGGTGTTCAGTGTCATTGTAAGGACATGCCTGCCTTGCTGGCTGTTTTTAAGTTGAAAATAACCTCAAATTCGACTTTGGAATTAAAAGTACTTCCAAAGTCTCAAACTACCTTATTTCTGCATATAAGTCATACCTAAGGTCTGCCCTAGGTGACCCAAGTGTTGGGTGCAGGGTACATATAAGCAGGGACTTTATAAAAGATGTTTTATAAGCACTGATAAGGGAAAAACAGCCAAATGTGTTTTCCCCATTGTAGTCAAGGGACTCCACAGGCTAACTTTGGGAGACTTTATATTAAAATAATAAAGTCTTATTTCCAATAGAGATGAGCTAAATATATCAAGTTTGGTACCAAATTATATGTTACCATGAATCTAGCAACCTTCCAATATTGAATTTAATATACTTAGCACAGGGAAAGAGTTTTAGAACTCTTTCTGAAAGTTACCAAATTCAGCCCTGTAGTGCCCTTTACTAACTGGTCAGCCTCTGGCAGGCAGAGCCAGACTACCTTAATGGGGTGTGAAGTGGCATGGGCTGAGACAAAGAAAGCATCTGGCGTGAGGAGAACTGCTGCAGCAGATGGCAGAGCTGGATGGGTGAAGAGTTGCTAAACTGGTCTTCAAAGGAGGGAAATCCACTTGGGACAAAAACTGGACCTCCCCCAGACAGATGCGAGCCCCAATGATTAGATTAGGAGAGGGGCTCGATGCGGTGTGTAAAGGGAAACTTAGCCACATCGGTAGGTGCACTCAGCCAGATCTAACCTCCAAGGATGATTTTCTCCATATTGGATATTTGGAGAATATTTCTTTCTGGGATTTTATTCTGCCACACTTCACTGGAAGTGGTCACCCCAGAGGGTGATGGCCTGCCCCCCTTTGGATAGGAGCACCCCCAGTGCTTCCCACCCTAGGAGCAAGGATAAATATGGCAGCACTGCCTCACCATTCAGAAGGACTGCCCTGCTGAACCCCTGGTCTACACCCAAAGAACTGCACTCACATGGACTGCACCAGCTGCACACTTTGAGCTTCACCAAGAAAAGGACTTTGCCTTGCTTCTGCAACTCCAGGCGTGGACTCCCTGCAAGCTACAGGTACAAAGGAGCTGACCATAGTCTCCTGCATCAAGTCCTGCAAGAAAAGCCCAGCTGACTAGCGTACAGTGGCTATTTGAGGATTCTGACCAGGTGCATTCTGGGAATTGTAGTCCCAACTCCCAAGGAGCAACTGAGAGCTTCTGGAACCTTGGATCAAGTTTGTGGACACTGCAATGACCCAAAAAGACCTCTGGAAGAAGATCCAGAAGTTTGGAGAATTTCAGAGCACCTGTTGTAAAAAGCTCCATACGTTGAAGAGGTGCATTATGGGAGTTGTAGTCTGAGGCCCCAAGAGGCAAACCAGAGCCTCTGAACCCTTGGCTGGTGCTTTGGACCACTTTCCTGAATCAAGAAACACTTCTTAAAGTAAGTATAACAGTGTTACATCGTGGGTGGCCTGAACTCTGGACTTTGTCCCTGTCCAGTGCGACCTTTTTTAATCTTTTGAGTGTTACTTGCTTCTAATCACTAGTTTTACTTCTAACAGTTAAATGTCTCTGGTTCCCTACACTGGATGTTTGTCCTTTTGGTGTCATTCTAAAGATAAAAATATTTACTATTTTTATAAATTGGTGGTGTATTTTTATTGTGCGTTTTGTTTTACTTATTTACCTCATTGTTGATATTAAATGCTTTACACACCTGTCTCCTAAGTTAAGCTTAACTGCTCGTGGGCCAAGCTACCAAGAGTTCAGCAAGGATTAATTGAATGAGCCTTGACTGGACCTAATGGGGAATTGTGGCCTACCTGCCCTTACTAATAACCTACTTTCCAACAATCTCCATAAAGCCTCTTGCCCCGATTCCATCCCTGGGGACCTGTTTCAATCATAACCTCATATCTGGGCCTCCTATTGTTTTCTGATTTTAACGTGGCCTGATCCCAGATTCTTGGCAGTCTGCTGATATTGGCACACTATTCAAAAAGGGAAGCAAAGATGACTGTTGGAACTACAGACCCATCAGCCTTATTGATGCATCCCAGAAAGTATTCTCCTATCTTATTTTAGTGAAACTGATGGAATGGCTTCAGGAGAATACTTTCCTCTCAGAAACGCAGGTGGGATTTAGGAGTAGGGTTACTACTGTTGACCAATTTTTATGGTTTGGTAGCATATATTGGAAAACAGTAACCTTATGCATAGTCCACTTATATGTGGTATTTGTTGATTTAAGATCAGCTTTTGATTCAATCTCTAGAGCTAAGCTGTGGGATGTTCTGCAGCAGATGGGTGTCTCTGCTAATTCTTTGTCTGTTTTAGTTAGGTTGCATGCTTCCAATACTGCCCGTGTTAGATATGGTAATAAAGGAGAGCTCACAGATCAATTTAAGATCATGACTGGTGATCACCAGGGATGTGTGCGGGCACTGACACTACTCAGACTTTATATTAACAACCTAGTAAAGGCGCTTGACTTCCCAGGCAATGACGCACTGTTAGAAATGGGGGCTTCTGATTGTCAGAGTATGCACCCTGTACACGCATGACCCTCCACTCTAGTCAGGGTAAGTCAGATACACACTTTAAATTAACCTGTGCTGACCCTCTGGTAGCTCGGCACAGAACAGGCAGGCTTAACTTAAGAGGCAATGTGCACACACTCATACATCAACACAGCGAAGACACCACAAAGAGATTCCAAATAAGTTTAGAAAAATAGAGAATATTTATCTGAATAAATCAAGATCAAAATGACAAAAATCCAATGTATAATTTTCAAGTTATGACACCCAGAAAACACTGTGCTCAAAAATGCATTTGTTTCTCTTAGCTTTCTTGTGGTAATGCTAGTGAAAGATAAGTGAATTCTCACAACGTGGGAGCGCAGGAGTCAGAGCTTCCACCGTCACTAATTAATGTGTTTATGATGTTGTACTGGTCAGCAGAAGAGACCTCACTGGTCTTGGGTGTTCTACAAATACCCTTGTCGTAGCAGAGAGGCACATGTCACAAGACTTCTCCAGAGGGAAGGCGAAGCAGAGATGGGTAGCGTTGGTGGAGTTCGATGTATGCTTGGTAGTCTGCTGCCCGAAGGGTGCACAAGTGCGGCCATCCCCCGAGCAGGCTCTATAATACAGAGTTGCTGATGTCGGTGTGCAGCGGTGGTTTGGCTCTCAAGAGTGGACTCCTCTGATGCATTGACACTGACAAAGCTGTGCTGGAAGGGTTTCCCTCAGCATTGCACTGTCCCTCAGTATGGCAAAGAGCTTGCATTGCGTCATCCCTCAGTACAGCAGAGAGCTCGATCCTGGAGGAGTCATAGAGGTCATCCTCTTCTCCACACTAAGCGCTTATTAGGTAGCTTCCCAAGTTGGCGAATGTGCACAATTGACTTCTTAAGAGGTGCAGTTGCCGGACTCATGAATAGCAGAGTCCCATGACAGCAAGAGTGCTAAGGTCTTTGATGGCCTTGAGATTTCGTGAACAGGAGGAAGCCAACAAGCCCTTGGAGATCTCTTGGAAGGAAGGCAGAGTTCAGTTCTCCTTTCACAGAGTCGGGGAGCAGCAGGCATCAGGGCAATAAAGCAGAAAAGTAGTCCTTTGAGAAAGGCAGTCCAGTTGAGTCCTTTACGCAGCACAGCAGTTCCTCTGGAAGTGCTTGGTTACAAGTCCAAAGATGTCTGATTTTAGGTGGTTAGAGGCCCGGTACTTATACCAAAAAGTGCCTTTCATGTCGGGGTGACTTCAAAGGAGGATCTTTAAAGTGCACATAGATCCTTTCTTGCTAGTCCTGGCTCCAGACAACCACTAGGGGTTTATCAGCCCTTTATGTAGGGGCAGACACTTCCTTATTCATGTGTGCCAGCTCCTCTCCACCCTTCCTGCTCAGGAGGGCCCATCAAAATGTGGATGAGTGCTCAGACATAAACATCCTGTGTTTGTGGCTGTGTAGAGAGAATGCTGTAAGACACAGAGAAGTAAGAGCAGAGAAATGTCCACTTTGTAAACGTGGTATTTCCAAAATAGAAATGTTAAATCTGACTTTACATCTAAAGAGGATTTACCATTACCATGACAAATATTTAAAACATGACCCAGCTACTCCTTTCTGATCAGGAATTACTTCTTAAAAGTATATTAAGGCATTCCCAAAGCTGGTCTATGAGAGGACTAGGCCTCACAGTAGTGAATAATGACTTTGGAAGTTTTTCCACTAACCTAAAAGTACATGTGCTGTCGGTTACTTACATAACGCCCTGCCCTATGAGCTACCTAGGGCCTACCTTAGGGTTGACCTATATGTAAGAAAAGGGATGTCAAGTGGTTTTAAATGCAAGTCAAAGTGGCAGTAATACATGCACACACAGGCTCTTGCAGTGGCAGGTCTGAGACAGGTTTGAAAGGCTACTTGTGTGGGTGGTACAATCAGTGTTGCAGGCCCACTAGTAGCATTTAATTTACAGGCCCTGGATATATGGTATACCTCTTTACAATGGACTTACAAGTAAATTAAATATGCCAATTGTGGATACACCAATGTTACCATGTTTAGGGGAGAAGCACATGCACTTTAGCACTGGTCAGAAGTGGTAATGTGCTCAGAGTCCTAAGGCCAACAAAACCATGTAGAAAAAATAGGAGGTGAAAGTCGAAGAGTCTGGGGGAAGACCATGTTAAGACTGTCAAGTCTAACACACGTCTAAACTGGGCCCATATAAAATCTCCATACTGCATTTTGCAAACAACATGACTCAAACGTAACATTAAAAAACACAAATCATAGTATTCAACCCTCATAAATGAGGGAGGGTGAATATTTTGGTGCAGGGCATACCCTTGCAGCAAGTCCAGGAATTTGTGTATCTTGGGTTCTGGTTAACGCACAAGATGAGTTGGACTATGCCCTTTGGTAAGAGCTCACTGAAGCTTCAGCAAGAATCAGGTTCAGTGATTAAAATATGCAAGGAAGCCCATGCTTGTCCCCTTGCTCTAACAGTGGAGATCTATAACCTAAAAGTGAAATGCTCAGTTATGTATGGTGCACAGCTTTACAGTCCTGTTAGGGCCAATGACCCCACCAAGGTAGAAAATAGGTTTGTGAGGAGTCTCTTTAATCTCCCGCAGAGTTCTCCGAGCTCTAGTGACATGGGAGTTCTTAATGACGGAGCCCTTTCAGCTCCTGATAGATGCTGTAGAACCTTGACACAAGTGTTAGAGTGTGGTTAAGTGAATGCAGGTTTAGAATGTTGAGTTTGCAGTTACACACAGACGAATAAAGATGTGTAATATAAAACTCCATGTGCACATAGTCATTGTAGGGTATCCAAACTGGAGAAGATGCTACAACAGGCGACAAGATAGGGGATAAGTAACCTGAAGATCAAAAGGGCTTCCCAGAGAGTTTTCCGTGGTCCAATCAAACTTCTTATGCTTGCCACATGTGCCTCAGTTGAAGTGCAGAATCGACATTTGGCATATGTGGAGTTAAAGCGCAACTCCAGCCGGTGTAGAGCACTGAAGATAAAGAATGCTTCACTGAGAAGTTTACACATCCTTGGCCAAGACCCTGCTGGTAAAGCTGTAAAGAGCTGTACTGTGAAACATAAAGCTATATATCACATGGAGTGATAACACTAAAGGCAGACACAAACGGATACAGAAAAGCAGCACTGAAAACTACCATAGTCAGATGAGAGTAAAAAACATAAAAGAGCTAGCTGACAGTATAATCAACAATGAAGCATACTTTTGTTACACTTACTAGAGCCTCAATAAGAAGAGCTCTATGGCCTTAGCAGTGGGTGAAGAGACCCAAGTAGAAGCACAGGGGCTGTGCTTACTGAGCTGTCCAATACCTAAAGTGGCACAACACCAAAGCTGCCGGGTGGCAACTCAGCAAAACTCCAGGAGTCCCCAGAAAAGTGAAGAGCTCCAATGGAGACCAAGAAAGAAGTCACAGTTCCACAGGCTGTTCAAGACAACTCAGAGGCCAGCACATCACAGGGACTTAGAGATGGAATGGAGGAACCAATTACTGGTGGACAGCAGACAATATCAGAAAGAACTCCATTCTCAGTGTCAGCTAATCCCATAAACAGTTATGATGTTGCCGCCTTCCTGAAACCACCACCAGCATTTGATACCACCAAAAACAGAATATTGGCGATTTATGGACTGCTTGGATAGAGTCAATTGATGATTTCATTGATGCACTAGAAGTAAAAACAAGAAGATTATCAAATACCCTAAGAATCTTGCTGGAGAGTTTGTAAAAGAAGTCATGAAGAAAATGCTGCGAGCTGACGAAGGACATACTGTCAAATTAAAGGAGCCTTGAAACTCAAGTTCAATTAAATGCTTAATGTAGATTATAAAAGGTACATTTTCAGTCAAGAACAACAAAGAGTTGGTGAAACCACTGACAAATTTCTTGAGAGATTGGATACACTCATCAAGTGTGTAAGTTCAATGATGTTAATGATGAGGAAGCAGTACATCCCAGAGTTATTGATGAATGCCTATCAGATTCATTCAGACGATGAATGGTAAGAAAAACTCTTATTTGGTCATTTTGAACCTGGCAGTAAAGACTGCACCGCCGGCGGGCGCGGTAACTACTGCCAACAGGCTGGCGGTCCAGACCGCCACATAATGAAACACATGAGAAACAGCCAGTGGCCAATCCACTCACTGCCATTTTGGGAGCACTGCCGATGAAGGCTATCTTCAGGCCAGCGGAAAGGCCCTACACAACCACCATATTATGAACCACCACACCGCCATCAGTTCCGGGGTGGGAACTACTGCTATGCAAAGCCTGGCGGAAATGACCCCTATAAAGGGAAACACTCACCAGAGGCCCACAGAACATGGCGACATGGAGCGAGAGTTGGAAATAATGCCAGTCCTTCTCCTTGCTATATTTCTCTAGGACCGTGACCGCCGATGAAGACGACGACGGTAAGTACTGCAGCCTAGCACACATGGGAGGAAAGGGCACAATTACACACATAACCACCCCACCCATACCGCAACTCACTCCCATCCCCTCCCACCGCCCCAAGCCATACATACCCTAACAAAATGTACTTACCAGACACACGCAAACATATTTCAGATCCAGTGCACCCAACTGTGTACACCACTCCCCCACAGTGAAACGCTGTACAATGGGACAATATTGCACCAACAGGTCTGCTGGGCACAATGTATTGTATAGAAACAAAAATATATGTCCAAACAAGGCTATAGGCCAGTCCAAATTTGAATCCTGGAAGGGCAAATATAGACCACACTTGACTCCTACGATGGAAACATTCTCCACTGAGAAAGGGACATCAATGGGGCAGCCAGGCACCTCAGGGATCAGGGGCAGGGGGTGGTGGGGGTAAGTACTCAGGTTTGGAAGGGGAGGTCTTGGGCATAGGTTCTGGAGGTGCAGAGAGTTTGGGCTTGCCTTTGGAAGGAGGAGGAGTGGGCTTGGACCAGGGGGTGGAGAGGGACCAGGATCAACACAGGGCTTCTTCCTCCCTGGGGAAGGGGCACGGGAATGGGAAGGGCAGACTGGGGAGAACTTTGAAGTGGAAGGAGTAGACTTGGTGAGGCCAAGGAAACGTTTAGGGATAAAATAGGGTGGGCCAGTGGATTCAAACAGGTCAACACGGGAGAGGAAAAGCTTTATAGGTGCAGCAGGAGGGGTTTTGGGGACAGGTTTGGGAGTGGAGGTAGAGAGAGTGGTGGTACGAGGTGTAGGTGTGCTGGACGTAGATGAAGATGCCTGTTTAGTATGCTGATGTGTAGTGGATGTATGTGGAGTGGACGAGTATGAGCGTTTGTGTGTTTTGATAGGAGGGTGGGAGGACACAGTGGGGGAGGTGGATGATGGTGTGTCTGCTTTGGTATGTTGGCTGTGTGCCTGCATGTGGTGGGATGTGTGGTGCTTGTGTTTCTCTGTGTGCTTCATGTGTGTTGATTTGGGTGCATGGCTGTCTGTATTTGTGCTTGGGATGGGTGAAGGGAGTGGGGTGCTGGAGGGGTAGAGGTGGTTGGAGGGGGATGGTAAGACCAGGGACACTGGCTGCCATCAAAGAGGAGGCCAGAGCCTGAAAAGATCTCTGTAGGCCAGACATGGCACAGTGAATGCCTTCCAGGAAAGCATTGCATTGCTGCATCTGGGATGCCAGCCCCTGGATGGCATTCACACTGGCTGTCTGTCCTAAAGAGGTGGTTCTCAGGAGGTCAATAGCCTCCTCAGTGAGGGCAGCAGGGCTGGGACGAAAGAGACGACCACCTTCCTGGGTGAGCAGGCATGGGCTAGTCGGTGGGGAGCTACTGGGAGGGCATTGATGGTATGGGAGGTGGCGGAAGATGGCAAAGAATGGGTGGGCCCTTTAGGGTCTGCCACCACCAGGGAGCTGTCATCGGAGGAGGTGTCGGAGGCACTACCTTCAGTGGTAGTTGCCTCCCCCCTGGTACTCCCCTCGCCCTCCAACCCACTGGTCCCATTGGCGTCGATGGATTCTGCCTCCTGGGTCCCGTGGGCTGCAGCATCCCCACTCGCAGGTGCCTCAGCTCCCTCACCAGATGATGCCAAAGCACACAAGAACACAAGAGCATGGGGAGGCAAAAGAAGAAAGAAGCATGTCAATTCCAGGAAAACTATTCATGTTGGAGCACGTACACTCCCACCCATCTCAGGCACCAACCCTCAACAGACACAATATACGATATGACTGTGCCCCTGACTGGTAGGCATGATCCCACAGTACACTACATTACCATTCTGGCCCTCTATTCTGCTACACTTGGCAATAGGAAACAATGAGAGACGGTGCCAAGACAACAAATCTGCAAATCCATGAGGCCATTTTAAACCAATAGCCCATACAGGGGACTCCTCACAGGCCTACATTCCCAGCCATATCTACCTAAGGACACTATCCCACTGATGTAGAGGGGGCAGGACTGCAGGTACACACCTGTCTACGGGCCTGGCACTACAATGCATGCACCCCATAGCACCTAACTACACTCATCATAGTATCATCACAACAGTGATGGTACTCACACCCTTGTGGCTGCTGTGCTGCCTTCAAGCGCCCATCCAAATCCAGATGGGTGACTGCCAGTATGTGGGCAATTAGGGGGGTCAGAGTCCGACGGGCACCTCTCCCACGTTGGGAGGCCATCCCTAGCTGGGCCTCTCTGGTCTTCTGGGCCCAGCGCCGCAGGTCCTCCCACCATTTGCTGCAGTGGATGCTCTGCTGGTTGTAGACCCCCAGGGTCTGCACTTCTTTGGTGATAGCTTGCCACAATCTTTTCTTCTGATGGGCGCTGACCTGCATGGGACACACAGAGTAAAGAAACAGATGTCAGTGTAGGTGACCCATACACAAATGCCCTGCCAGTCCAACCTGACATGCTCAGGGAGACATACATATAGACAATAGCCAAGCTCAAAACTGCCAGACACACAACGGGTAAGCATTTACACTGCCAACAAAAACGCCTACAAGCATCCGCCAAATTCACACACATTCAAGGAGGACAAATAGTAACTCACCTGTTCCTCTGGTCGCCCATACAGCTTTGCTTACAGGGGTAGGGCCCCATCCACCAGCTTCTCCAGGTCCTCCGTGATGAAGGCTGGGGACCGTTCCAGTTTAGCAAATGCCATCTCAAGGACCAGAGACAGCAGCACACGCAGTGGAGTTCTTTCCTACTCGAGGTGCAGGAGTCAAATGGCAAGGGCATGGCAAAATTGCGGTACATACAGCGGCGGTGTACACCATCACCGCCGGCGGTGATCATGATTGGCCCTGCTTCCCCATTGACAACAATGTTATCCAATGATCAGGTACATGGCAGTGAACACCACCTACCACCATGATGACCAACTCCAGCGGAATGAAGTCTCTTCCTACACTACACTACCTATAGGGCAGGGGGCTGCCATTTTGCATCCACCAAGCCTTCATTGTCTTGCCTGGGTCCTACTCCATGGATCCATTCCATTTCCCCTTCGTTGAGTACTGATATGATGACTGGTCCTCCTCATGGAATCATGTTGGGAATTGAGCCTACACTGTGATGCAATAAAACATACACATCTCACCACACATTGCCCTGACAGGATTAAAACGTTCTTTGTGTCTGTGTGAGGGACAATTGTGTCACATGTACAACATGAATAGTGGAACCTTGTTACGGAAAAGTATGTCCCAACTCAATGTGTCTCTCTTCCTCCCCCATAGTTACAGACCCATGTGGCGAGGGAGGGCCCCATCTGTTTACCGACCCCTGGTAGATCTGGCCACCATGGAGCAACGTCACATCATCATCACTTACCACCTGAATCGAGCCACAATCCTGAAACTCTGTGCACAAACGGAGCCTGTTCTGATGCCAACGAATAGGAATCCCCATACCATACCTACAACTGTGCAGGTACTATCTGTGCGACATGTTTTTGCCACAGGCTCATTTCAAGTGAAAGTGGACATGGCAGCCGGGGTATCTCAGCCACATCCTGTCCAAATTTTTGAATGCATTCGTGCAACACCTGAAAAGTTAATATACAGTTCCCCCAAAGGGCTGATCTCACCACCATCAAATCAGGATTCTATGCTTTTGCAAATATCCCCCATGTGATAGGTGCCATTGATGTTACCCACATAGCACTCATACCCCCAAGAGTAAATGAAAAGGTGTTCAGAAATCGTAAAAACTTTCACTCCATGAATGTCCAGTTGGTGTGTTCTGCTGATCAATACATTTCTCATGTCAATGCAAAGTTTCCAGGATCAGTTCATGATTCCTATGTCCTGAAGAACAGCAGTGTGCCACACATGATGGGACAACTACAGGAGACAGAGCTTGGATTCCAGGTGAGTGTGTATGGCACTGTAGTAGTGACATACCTGACAGGCAGGCTGCATGCAAGTAGTAATTGTGTGTATTAACCCTCTTTCACCCACTTTTCCAGGTGATTCTGACTACCCAAACATCCAATGGCTCTTGACACCTGTGAGAAATCCCAGGACAGATGCCGAACTCCATTATAATGAACCACATGGTCGCACTAGGAGGGTGATAGAGCGGACCATAGGACTCCTAAAGGCAAGATTTTGTTGCCTGCATCTCTCTGGAGGATCCCTGTGCTATGGCCCTGACAAGGTGTGTCAGATAGTGGTGGCCTGCTGCATTCTACACAACTTGGCTGTGACGAAAGCTATCCCACGTATGGAAGAGGAGGATGCTGTCCAACCACCCCTGCCACCTCAGAGGATGGATGAGAGTGATGAAGAAGAAGAGGGGGAAGACATCAACTCCAGAACCCTGCTAATCCGGCTATATTTCCAGTGACTCTGAGGTACATTTCCTATTCTGCAAATGGGTTTCTTACATTGTTTCTGGGAGACTTATGTACTAAGTGCTGTGGTGTCCCTTATCAGTGATAATGTATGTTTAAGAATGAAGAAACAGATGTGTGTTACAGCAATGGAATGTACAGTGAGACATACTTCAAACACAACAGTCTGTCAGATCCCCTACTGCAATTAAAGCGGCATTATGATGGAAACTGGCTAATACATACACATTAACATTCGCTTGCTGACATTAAACGAGGCCATATTTTTTTGTGTGCACAAGTGTATATATTTGAAGATAAAACATACATGAGTGATGGGACAGTGGAAGGGAGTGGGCACATGGTGAACAATATCCTCAGGTACATTTCCACAGCTGTTGGTAGCACAGGGGCAAAGTCCATGGGGCCATTGGAAGATGGTGAAAGGACAGTGTCATGTCAACAAGGTAGCTCAGTGGCACACAAGGGAGACAGTTCAGGGCAGAGTCAATTCCTGGCAGTGGGCTTGGTCTTGGCTGGTGTTTGTCTGGGATGTCTGGGTCTGAGGCCACGTTTGCGAGGGGGTACCTGGGTTACAGGGGAAGGGGTGCTGGTATCCTGTGAGTCCTCTGGCAGTGCCACTACTCCAATAGCTGCTGCAGATGTTGATGGCAGGGCAGTGTCCTGGCTAGTGGAAGGGGCCTGCAGGTGGGTGGAGGACTCAGGCTGAATGTTGGTCTGGTGCTACAGCACACCTGCAATGGAGGCCATGGTGGCATTGAGCTGTTTCCATTGCTCCATGGCCTCCTGGTGGAGTGCTACATTCAGCCTCTGATTCTGCTCCAAAGTGGCCAGGATCTGGCCCATCCTGTCCTGGGAATTGTGGTATACACCCAGTACCTCAGCAATGACCACCTGGGCAGCAGCATCCTTCCTTGCCCCCCCAACCATCGGGCCACTGCTACCCTTCCACTGGCCCTAGCCCCCTGTACCTGTGTCCCCTGCACAGGTCTGGCAGTCCCAATTGCACTGGGCCCTTCATCATCCTCCCTGGTGGTGAGTGAAGGCTCGGGCCTCTGTACATGTGTGCAGCAAGTCTGTGGCTTGGAGACACTGGTGTGTGGGCTTTGGGCCAGAGCTGATGGTGGTGGCTGAGTGGCAGGGGTGTCAGTGGTGTCCTGGGTGGGGCTTCTGGAAGGTGACTGTCCAGGACTGTAGGATTTCCTCTGTGTCAAGACATTCCTCTGCACTCTCCTGAGTGGGGCCTTCATCTTTAGGTGGAGGACTGGCACTCCTTGATGTCTCCGGGGGGCATGGGTGGTGGTACCTGTGTGTGAGAGAATAGTAATGTGGGTGTCCTGCACTTTCTTGTCCCTTGCAGCAATGGTCAGCAGTAATTGGTGGTTACATTCCCATGTAGTATCATGCAGGGTCCCTTTGTGTTCTTTTTGTTGCATTTAGTGAGGGGGTGGTGGTGCATTCTGGGTGTTGTAGTGCTCCTGACATTACATGTATGGGTTGGTGACTGTGCACAGGGGGCTGGATAGTGATATGTATGGGGGTTGTGGGCATGCTGAAAACATGGATAGGAGTGTCTGGGTGTTGTGGGCTGGGTAGGGGTTGGGAGCATGGTGGTAGTGAGAGGGATGGGATGATACATGCATTACAGGTGTGATGACTGTCAAGGTATTGTCATTGACTTACCCGAGTCCTGTCCTCCAGGGAGTCCAGTGAGGCCCTCAGGGTGCAGGATAGCCAAGACTTTCTCCTCCCAGTTGTTGTATTTGGGGGGAGGAGGTAGGGGACCACGCCAGTCTTCTGTACCGCAATGTTGTGTCATGATGTCATGGAGTGCATCTTCCCCAGCAGGTCATTCCATCTCTTCCTGATGTCATCCCTTGTGCATGGATGGGTTCCCACTGTGTTGTCCTTGTTGACTATCCTCTGCCATAGCTCTATCTTCCTGGCCAAGGGCGTCTGCTGCACCTGTGCCCCGAACAGCTGTGGCTCGACCCCGAGTATCTTGTCCACCATGGTTATTAGCTCCCTGTCGGTGAAGCGGGGGTGCTTAGGGGGTGCCATGGTGTGTGTTGTGAGTGGTGTGTTGTAGGTGAATTGGTGACGGTGCTGTTGTGTGGTTGGGAGTGTGGTTTGTGATGGTGGGTGTGCAGTGTTTGTATTTTAGTGGTGATTTTGTGTGTGTGACTTGTGTGATGGTTTGTTTAGTGAATGTATTTTGGGGTGTCAATATGTGTCGTGCTATTGGCATTGAAGAGGATTGTGGGGTGTGTATGTGTGTGTTTTATAGTTGTGTGGATGTGTGTCAGGTGTGTGCTTTTCAAATCGGCCACTGTGTGCATTTGTTGTTGGCGGTTCCCATTGCTGACCGCTGCAGTCGGTACTGCCAATGGTAGTTCGGCTTTCACTGTCCGCCGAGCTGATTTGTGCATCATTATTTGGTGGGTGGGGGGGTTTGTATGCGTGGAGGTGGTAGAGTGGGGTGTCCTGCGTTTCTGTCGTCGTTGGCCCTGGCGTTGGGTGGAGGGTGAAAATATTTTGATGATTTTCATTTTTGGCATCTTTTTACCGCGGTATGTCATCCTCTGACACTGGTGGTCTTTTGTTGGCCGTCGGCACGGTGGTTGGCAGTGTTTACCACCAAGTTCATAATGAGGGTCTTAGTCTGGGATGAGTTCTCCTGGCTGCCAGAGCTGAAGACCATGCCAATTGACAAGCTGCTGACATGGAGGCCGGAGGGGGACAAAGTGAGTCAGTCATTAACATGAAAAGCAAGCAGAAGCACAAGGCTGCAGGACAGAAAGTGATGTTTCCACGGAAAAAGAAGTTGTGTTTCAGGTGTGGATTGTCATTTCGCACCATTGGACAGATATGCAAAAGCTGTAGGAAAGAGAACCACTTTGTAATGGTTTGCAAGGCAAAGGAAAAAGTGTGTCACAGGGAGAAGGCAAAATGGCGGTCTGAACGTTGCAGAAGCGATGTTCAATGCACACCCAAAATGCCATGCAACAACACCAAGTTAGACAAATCAATACAAAACAAAGTGATCCTCATCTAAATCATTGTGGAAAAGTTTTTCAGCATCAATATCAAGTGAAAGCGAAGAAGATGATTGTGCAATGTCGATGTTTACCTCAGAAAAATGTGTGCATGTTGGGCTGGCCGCATGTGAAGAAATATACCCATCAAAGAAAATTTGACATAAAAAAGCACCAAAGTCATTCAAACATTTTTTTTTGCCAGAGGATAAATATAGTGAGCTATGTCCATTGCCACAACTGACACCAGTGAAATTAAGTGTATACATGGGCTGAGTGACGCTAATGAAAAGTCAAGGTTCATTCATAGCAACAGTGAAACACAGAAAACAAAATTGCAAACACCTATTTATGTGCTTCAAGGTACTGCGTCAAGTGCCTGTTTACTCAGTTTCAGCACTGAAGCTGATAGGGGACTGATCTCAATGAACTACAAAACGAATGCTCATCATGAAATAGTAAAGTCAGTTCCCTTTGTTGTTTCATGGGTTAGGAAAGCTTAAACTATGAAAGTACAAATGCTTATTAATAAGGATGTCTATCCTGTTGCTCAAAGACACAGATGACTTGCCTTTCATTATCAAGAAGATGTTGAAAAAGAACTCTAATCATTGCTTAAACATGAAATTATTGAGCGTTCTACTGGTCCAACATCATGGGTTTTTCCGATAACGGTAGTACCCAAAAAGGACAGTGAAGAATTGTACGCATCTGTGTGGATATGTATCAAGAGAACAAGGCTATTGAAAGAGAAAGGCATCCATGTCTGCATATTGCTGACATGATAAAGCAATTGAGTGGTGCAAAAGTCTTCTCATGCCTTTATTTAAACAAAGGATATCATCAATTGGAACTCAAGGAGAATTGTAGGTACATTACAATCTTTTTTACATCAGCTGCAGAGATTTTTCAAGATGTCATTTGACGTATCATACAGACACTCATGAATGCTTTCAACTAAAGTGATAACATTAGTTTTTGGAGCTACACAGAAGGAGCATGATAAAGCTCTCAAGCAAGTCATTTACTGGCTGATGCAAGTTTGAATGCTAACAAATATGAATTCAATAAGACAAAGTTAAACTTCTTTGGTCATGTCTTTTCAGATGGGGGTATGACAACTGATCCAGGTAAAGTGCAAGCTTTTTCACTGCCAGTCGCCCAAAGGATGTTTCCATGGTACGTTCATTCCTTGGCATGGCCAGTTACTGTTCCTAATAAATTCAACACTTTGCCACTGTGAGTGCTCCATTTAGAAACTAGACAGAAAATAATGTTTCATTTCATTGGTCTCATAAATGTGAGCAAGGCTTTAAGAGAATCAAAGAAGCCGTTGATAATGATACTGAAATTGAATATTTTAATCTAAAGCTCCATGCTGAAGTTATTGTTTACGCTAGCTCACTCAGGTTAGGTACAATCCTTGCACAGCATAGCGGACACCCAAATGCTTGTAGACATATTGTGGCATTATATGCAAGCAAAAGTTTGCTTCAAGTTTAGCAGTGGTGTTGGTTTGTGAACATTTCCATGTGTTGTTATACGGAAAGCCTTTTACGCTTGTGATAGAGCATCAATCATTGTTGACCATCTTTGGCAATCCAAAGGCCAAGATGCCTTCTTGCATTGAACGTTGGGGTCTACGATTACAAGCGTACAACTACACGATTGTCCAGGGAAGATCAAAACACTGCTGACTATTTCTCCAGAGTGATTATACAGTGTCATGGTACCCCTTCCAAGACGCATGAAACCTACATCAACTTTATTGTGAAATCGAAAACACCAGCTGCCATTTCACTGGAGCAGATTTTCAGTGCCATGAGTCAAGATAGTGACATGTTAAGACTGAAAGACATTATTGAACACTAGTCTTGGAACCAGCATGCTTGACCTCTTGCCAGTGACAGTTAATACTGAAAGTTCAAAAATTGTCAAAGATGAACTGTCCATGACTCAAGAAGGCATTATCCTGAGGGGTTTGAGAACTGTTATTCAGGAGTCTGCGACAACAGATAATTGAACTTGCCCATGAGGGAGATCGTTAAATTGTTGCTACAAATTGAGCACCCCAAGCCCAAGTCTGTTTTCCTTATCTCGATGAAATAGTTAAAAGAGAATTGAAGGCGTATCATCTATGCAACTGCTTGTCATCGAAAACCACACAATACCCCCTAAGCATGTCAGAGTTGACAAAGCATGTATGGGAAAGAATTGCTGTTAACTTTTTCAGTCCTCTTGATAATGGACATCACCTGATGGTGATTGTTGATGAGTACTCCAGTTTTTTATTGATAGAAGATATCTCATCTATGACTTAAGAGAGAGTAATTGAGATATTAGGTGGCATCTTTGCAACAGGGGACATTCCTGTGATCTTATGGTCTGACAATGGCCCACCTTTCAATAGTAGAGAATTCAAAGACTTTCTTAGTCATTATAATGTAAAGCATCAAAAGAGCATACCTCTTTGGCCACAGGCTAATGGCCTTGTTGAACATTTCATGAGTACATTAAAGAAAGTTGTTTGGCATGCTGCCTTGGAAAAACTAGATCTTAAAACTTTCTTGAATTCTACCTTGCAAGCCTACCGTTCAACTCCTCACTTGACCACAAGTGAAAGCTCTGCAATTTCAATGTTTGGGAGAGCATTGAAGACTAAGTTACCTCAATGGACCACATAAATTAAAGAACCAAGGAAGAAACCTGTATCAAAGATTTGGAGTCTAAAAGGAAAGTGAAAGCCTATGCAAACAAGAGATGACATGCAAAAGATATTGTCTTCATTGGAGGAGGTCAAGTGCTCGTCCATCAGCCGAGAAAATGTAAGTCTGATGCTCCATTCGATGCTGAGCCATTCCATGTCGTAACCAGCAAAGGACACGTGGGACTGCCCAACATCCTGAGAAGTCCATTACACGGGATTTCTCCCATTTTCGACATGTAACTCATCACTCATCAGATACCAATGTCAACCTAGAGACTGGTTCTGAAAGGACAATTGAAAAACCCCTGACTGCTGTTGTTCTTACATCACCAAAGCAGAACATGAACATACTTATTGCTGGTTCCCAGTTTCTGAAGACATGATGGGGACAAGTAATTTGAGTACCATGAAGGCTTATTGAAGAACGATGATTGTATATATTTTTGTAAAAATATGTTTTATTTAACAGAGGAGGAAATGTAGTATTGTGTGAGTTCTTTTGCCTGCTGATAAACTCCATAGAACTGTGATGTAAGTGTTAGAGAGTGGTGAAATGAATGCTGGTTTGGAATGTTGAGTTTGTGATTACACACAGACGAATAAAGACGTGTAGTACACAGCTCAGTGTGTGGGGTAGTCATTGGTGGGTACCAAGGCTGTGGAAGAAACAGCAAAGAGAAGACACTACACTCGCCTTCCTCAACTCATGATATTGGTATTTCTCTGGTTAACCTTAGTATGATGCTCTGACCCATCATGTATAGGCATAGGTTGTGGTCCTTAGATGAGTTGGACTCATTTAGAGTCACAATAAAGGTGATATTAGGAACCCGTGGCTGTGAGAGGATCCTTTGGTTTGCATATATCAAATCCACTTTATGAGATTTGGTTGTCCTCTCTTGGGGACACCCTGGATGTAGCAAAGTTGGTTTCTTGCAGTATTTAAAATGAAGGTATGGGGCCCTCCCTGTGAATAGTTTTTGTGCTAAATGGGGTGAGAAATATTGTAGCACTAGTAAGCACCCCTCCTGCACCTCAGTTGTTGACATTCCACATCACTTTGCCTTTTTCTGCCCCACTTATCCACTACCTTGTTAACAAGCATTTGCAATGTAATAGGTCTCACATTTGTGAAAGTTAGAGCTACTGACTATGAACCTACATTTACAGGCCTGTTTACACAAAAGTGAAAACTCAGAGCCCTCGCTTCCAAAAACACAGAATGGGCAGGCCTGAAAGAAAAGAAAATAGGCTGAGCCTGGGAGCTGCCTTTTGTTAGGGTTTAATGGTGAACAGATGTTCGAGAAGGCACAGGGAGATGAGGACATCACCGGGATTAATGCAAAAGAATGTCAGTGACATGGGAGGAGGTGGGAGGGATGAATGCTGCAATATAATTCAAGCAGCTATGGGCCTGAAACACCCACAGTGTAACAGGAGCAACAAAGAAATGATAAAATAGTCTGTCAAAGCAAGAGATAAAGAACCAAAGTGGATTTACACAGTAGTTGGTCCCCAGAGAAAAAGGAGGGACAAAGAGGCAGGACTGACTACTAGCAAGCAGGTATTTTTAACAGACACTGAAACAAACAAATGAAATTGCTTTAAAGTCACAAGAAGAATACTGAAGTATACAAGAGTTTGTACGCTTACGATCAACCTAAAAATGTCTCAAACCTGTATGCCAGCTCTTGGGATTCACTCATTTGGTGCCTGTATTACGTAATTTATGCACTGACACAAGACAAATGATTGTTATTGCAGTGGCTAAATTCTTACATGCTGCTTGGCTCATCCGCAACTCTATTGCCTGCAGCTGACTGTATGATACAAGTTTGATAGTGTTTGCTTTTAGGCACAATCTTTTATTACACATCTTTTTGCACTTGCACTTTACTTTTTCTTTTATCTGATCATTGTTGCTATTTTATGATCCTTAAGACCTTTATGAACCTTTGTGGAATTTCTCACTGTGAGTGTGTTTAATGTCTCTGAAACAGCATTAATGGCTAGTTTGTCTTATGCTACAACAATTTACTTTTTTTCCTAAGAGTGCTGGCACTTTGCATGTGACTGTTGCCATCTTATAGTATGTATCATGTTACAGTGCTGTACTTTTAATTTTGCACATCTGTTTTATTTTGAGCTTTATGGATTGATCTATCTGCAGGGGTGTTGAATTTAATAAAATATCTACTTGTCTATGGGACAGGTTGCTTATACAAATCTACTTGTCCTGTTAAAAAATACACTTACCCCTTTGTTGCCACGTAGAGCTGCAACAGATTAAGGCAGAAATGTCATTATATAAGACCTCTGAAAATAGCCTCTATGGTAGAGTTTGAATTCTAACAATTTCTGCATTTTGCCACCTTTCCACAGATCTCCATACTGGGGCTGGAGATAGTGCTAAGCAATAGTTCCAGGGTTGGAATGCACTTTGAAATCTGTGCAAACCTAAACCCACTAATTTGCATGTTTTAGAGGTTTTCACCAGCTCTTCTCTGATCTTTTCCCATACTGGGAAAGATTTGAAATTTACTCCTGACAAGAACAGAAATAAAACTTCTTTCACGGTTGATAAAAAAGTGGTTGGAGGGACAGTGAACTTGTAAACACTTAGCAGGTTTTCACATGAGCAAATTTACACCTGCATATTTGCTCGTGCTAAAATGCAGTTAAAAATATTTTCTAGGAGTACAATTTACTGGCCTACTTCTGCAAATTATTGTGAATTCATGAACGCTGTAAATCTGCACTAATGAAAGGGCATATATTGGGGGTACTTTTGTGACTTTATTTAAGGTGTTGGCCCCTAATTAGGTCTTGAGTTAACCAAGACCTTTTTTTAAAATTACAATTCTGTCTCTCTGTTTTTCTATCTATAGACTGGCTTCACTGTGAGTGTCAGCATTCTGCTCTTTTACAAGGAGCAGATCGGTACACAAAGTAATTTTGTTCAGTGCCAGAGACTACTGTGGCAATGTGTGCTTTATGAGATCAAACATTATTATTGCTGCCAATGTTTGTCATAATAGGGAGGGCCTGGCAGCTCCTACAACAATACCATTTTACAAAACCCATGTCAAAACCAGACATGCATTGACAAAACCAGAAATCTGACCACCAATGTCAGACCTATTGATTTTGCCAGTGCTTGTTTATTTTCATGTTTCCCGTAATCTTATTGAACCTTGTTGCACAGATTTGCCATTACATATATTTGTGGAAATACCATCATCCATCAACACATTTTAGTGGGTGATGCTTCTAAGAAATGGTACCTTACATGTCACAGTAGTTTAGCAAAACTTTTTTCCCCAGTTGAATTTTTTGTGAACATTTAATTTGAAGGCAAAGACTCATCAATCGTACTTGCAAGCTTCTGCAGATATTTGCATCTAATCAGAGAGCATTCTAGGAGCATTAAATGTAGTCTCATATTGTTAAACTTTGAAAACATGTGGACACATTTTCATCGTGAGACCACTGTCAGCAGTGCAGTCCGATCTTACGAAATTTCTGTAGAGCACTCACCCTCATAATTAAGGCTTTGCATTAATGAACCCTAAAAACAAGATCGAACAGCATTAACATATGGACACAGATATTACATGAACTGCAGGCAATGCCCTTCATTGATCTATAATCTCATTCTGTAAACTGGCAGCCAAAGGTTTTGGAATGCAGGGGAGCTGGGCTTACTTTTCCCAAGGACAAAATAAACATGAAAACGTGTTGTTGACCCCAAACTATATGCCCTAGAAGTCGGGTCATGGGAATTCCACACCCCTTTATCTGAAATAAGCACTTTTGATGCCTTGAAAAAGGTGTGAGGAAAGTCACAAAAGAATGTGTTCCTGTAATTCTGAAAATGAATCTTCTTACCTCTCAGAAGGATGTGAGCTTTTCTAGGAATTATTGGCTAACGTTGTCAGTGGATTCCAAACTTTTCTTTTATTGCAAAATCGTTAATAAGGTGAACTCAAGTGACATGAAGGACACAGTATAGTTTGGTGAAGAGTGTTCAGAGGCATTCCGGGTATTGTGAGAGAATTTTGTTAATGGATCTTGTTTGAGAGACCAGCAAGGAGCATTGAAGGCTGCCTATGCAGTATGCTCTATTTCTGAAATTCTTGAAGTATCCTATGTGCCAAATGTAACTTCAGCAAAAGTAACAGAGTTGGTAGCATTGATGATAGATTGTTGCTTGTCAGAATAATTGATTGTGACAGTCTATCCATATAGCTAGTATGGTTTTGATGTCATGCATGATTGTGGCAACTTTGATTACAGAGATGTTTTATAACATGTTCTGGAGCTCCCATAAAGTGCAATTTCTATATTCTTATCTGTTGAAAGCAATGTAGCAACCATAAGAGACTGTTGTAGTCAAGTCTGCTGCCTATAAGGCTAAAAAGATTTGGTTACTCTTGGAGATAACTATGCTGATAGAGTTTCCAGATCTCATGGACTTGGCAGTTGTTGGGGAAACTGAAAATGATGGATAAAGAATAAATACTATACAAAATGCAGAAAATACGAATTGCATTTTATTAAGTTCAATTCAGACTTCTTTGTGCAAGTTGAGCTACCTGCAAGGGGCTGTTATGGAAAATGAGAAAAGGAGATAAGAAAAATTGGGTTACAAGAAAGGTCATCAGGATTTGTTTGTCACTTATTCCAGATGCCATGTGATAATCTATTGCGAGGTATTTCTATGATCAGTCTCATTTTGAGCACAATTATGATTAGCATGTTTCAAAAATATTGAAAAAACGCAAATTTTAGAAATGCTGATGAAAGTTTGTGCTCCTGTTGTCTAGTGTGCCAGAGAAATAGTCAGGAAATGAGGACATTGACTGTGGTGAATCATATTGGCAAATCAGAGGGCTGATTTACAAGACTGCAAGCCAGTTTGCAATGGCTTAAAATATATCTTGGTCATTGTACGTTTGTTTTCTAAATGGGTCACGGCCTATCCCTCCCGGTGATCAGATAGCCCTACAGTTGCTAAATGTTTGTTTAGGGAGTTGATTCCACTGGTCGGCTTGTCAACTTCAGTTGAGACAGAGCATGACTCACACTTTAAAAATGAGATTTTGCAAATAATGTGTATTGCCTTCCAAATCAATCAGAGGTTCCATCTAGCTGTCTCCCTCAATATTCTGGAGTGGTTGAGAGGATGAATGGAACTCTCGTGAACAAATTGGCAAATGTCTGTGCTTCTCCTAGTTTGAAATGACCAGATGCTCTTCCCCTTTCTTTTTGTTATCTGCAGATGTACCCCAGACTAAAAGACTGTTTTTTTGTCATGAGGTGATGATGGGTAGAGCAATGAGATTGACATATGCTCCTTCAACTACATCAGTGTCATTAACTGGTGATATTGTGCTAAATTACTGCAAGGTTCTTACTGATATGGTAAAATCTGCCTCTCGTCAGGTGAATGTAACAACTGAAGCAGCAAAAGGAGTACTATGTCATTGACTGAACCCTGGAGACTGCATAGTGGTCCCAAAACACATGAGGAAGAATTTCCTTGCGGCACACTTGCGTGGACCCTATCAGGTGATTTTTTTTAATTACTGCGGTTAAGTTTTCTGGAATCCTGCAGAGAATCCATACCACTCACAAGGAAAGAGTGAAGGTGGCAAATGAAGAAGTGGCGTACACTGCATTGATTCACAGAGTCAATTTCAAATTCATGGTTTGGATTCAGAGGGGATGAACATTTTGAAACTGGTGAGTCAAATGAAATCATAAAAGTCCAAATCAGTCAAAGTGAAAGTTCTGGTGTAGAACGTGGTACCTCCAGACAACTTTTGTCCAGTATCAAAGCTGGAATCAGAGTGAAGAGCTGTTGCAATATCAAAGTCAAAATAATGAGTGGCAGCAAGAAGAAGTAGTCTCTGATCGAAACCATGAAAGACTACAATTTAAAATGTAATTTGCATGAACCCCCAGAGAAAAAAACAGTTGACAGTGAATTGTGCAGTCAACATTGATCAAGGCTCAAGTCCATCAGTGAGTGGAGAAATACGTGATTAAGAAACAACGGGGGCAGAAGGAACTACGTCATTGGGAAAAAACTTCAAAAGAAAGCATTGCAACCAGAGAAACAAGAGAGACTAATGCTAATCAGAAGTTCTGTGGTAATTGAACTAGATTTGGAAAATAATGAGAGTGAATCACCAGTTGTTAAAACATTAGGTATAAAGAGAACACCAAATAGAAAAAGTATACAATCACCTGAATGGGTATGTCTAGCTACAGTTTCAGAGGAAGAAGAATCAGAGTCATAGATCTACAGCTCAATATATCATTACCAATACAGTTTTGAAAGTGAGTTTTATAGTGAACCAGAAGGAAGTTCTTGAAAAGTTCTAAAAAGAAAGTAAAGAATTAATTTAAAGTGAAATAAGGAAAATGTACTGAAAGTACGAACTGAAAACCCTTTGAATACAATAAAATATTTTTTTGAAATTTTTGTTTTAATATTTGTTTTGAAAGGAATAAAGAGAAAAGATGAACTCTAATGTTTTTTTTAATGAAAAAGCTAACTTCAGTTTTAAGTTTTAATTGAAAATGGAGTACAAAATGCTGTAAAATTATTAGTTTAATTGTTTTATGAATGAAATGAATAGTCTTAGGGACTGATCACAAGTTTGATGGTCTGCCCGTCGGACGAGCAAACCCATGGGAATGAGGCCGCTGTCAAGCTGACGGCCTCATCCCCATCATATTATGATGTTTCCGCCCGGCTGACTGGCAGTAACATTGTATTATGACGTTTCCGTCAGTCCGGCGGAAACAGTGTGGTGACAAGGGAGCCGAGGTTATTGCCATCGCATACTAGCACCCTCAACAGTGTGCATTCCGAGGGTGCTGGCAGTACTCTTCTCCCACACCTCAGAACTCACATGAACTGACTACCACCTGGTGCATTTTTTCATAAGCTACGAACCAAAATCCATGACTGCCCCTCCCCTATCCCCCACCCACAGATGGAAGAAAATCACAGAAACACAATGGATCAGCACGCTCTAAGCCAACAGACCCATGCTCTCGAGCAACCCCAAACAAGACACCAGCACACTAACCGAATGGCTCCTCAACTGCACCAATGAAGTAGCTCCCCACTACAAGCTCCACACCTAGAAGATCCAGCAAACCAGCAAAATACTACACCCATGAACTCCACATGATCAAAAGAGACAGCAAACAACTGGAAATCGATGGCACACCAGCAAAGAGCAAGCAAACCGCCACATCTACAAGTAAGCTAAAAATGAATACCACTTCCAAATCAAGGAACCAAAAAAGGGTCCCCCTTAAACGCATGGAGGAAAGTGCAAACTGCCCCAAAGAGCATTTCGAGATCATCAAGGAGTTCTCCTGTCCGAGGGCTGTGGAAAACACCATGCAACCATCCCAGACACTTTGCAAATCTCTGGCGGAACAGTTCCACAAGATAACTGAAATCAACAGCAACTTCCCTCACCACCCCTCCAACGTCGACCGCCTATTCACACTCGATGAGGTAGACCACACCCACCTGATCACGGACTGGTCGCCCCTCTCTACTCAGGAAACAGCGGACATCATGAAATCAGCCCCCTCAGGCTCACCCTCCGATCCCTGCCCACACCACATCTCCAACCTCGGCCAAAAGGAAATCGGCCATATACTCACTCCCATCATCAAGTCCTCCATTATAACAGCCATCATTCCTGAATCCTGGAACAAGCTGAAGTCAAACCTCTTCTAAAAAAAAACATGGCAAACCCCTACAAACTCAAAAATTACCAACCCATCTCACTGTTGCCATTCCCTGCAAAAGCACTGGAAAAAGCCATCAACAAACAACTCTCCGAACACCAGGAAAAATACAATTTACTGGACTCCACCCAGTGCGGTTTCCGCTCCAACTACAGCACAGAAACTGCCCTCATTGCCGCGACAGACAACATCCAGATCCTTCTAGACCGAAGAGAGAAGTGGGCCCTAATACTACTCGACCTCTCCGCCACCTTTGACACCATCAGCCACTACACACTCACCACAAGACTGCACCACATCAGTTTCAGGAGCAGTGCCCTCAAATGAATCCATATCTTCACCACAGGATGCACCCAGAGAGTCCACCTACCTCCCTTCACGTCAGAGCCCAAGGACATCATTTGTGGAGTCCCCCAAGGTTCTTCCCTTAGCCCCACCCTGTTCAACATCTATGTTACCCCTTTGGCAGAGATAGTGCACTACCACAGTCTACATCACATCATACGCTGACGATGCGCAGCTACTCCTCTCCCTCGCTGAAAGATGCCCCACACCCCAAGCTCACATGTCACCCACAGAAAACTTCAGCAATGCCATGTGCCACGAGCCAACTGGACGAGAAACAATTGCCTTAAACTAAACACAGATAAAACAGAAGTGATCATCTTGAGAAGCAACCCCTCACCTTGGAATGACACATGGTGGCCCACTGCACTCGGAGTACTTCCGGCCCTGACCGAACACTTCCGAAACCTAGGCTTCATCATAGAGAGCAAGCTCACCTTCAGAAAACAAGTAAACACAGTAGCAGCAACCTGCTTCCATCAACTCTGTATGCTCCACAAGACTTACAAATGGATCTGTGTCAACTCCAGAAAAACTGTCACACAGGCCACCATCACCAGCACACTAGATTACAGAAATACTCCAGACCACCCTAGACAGTCAGTCACACAAAGGGAGGTGACGTGTGATCTGCATATCCTGGTGGCCCATCATCAGGCTGATGGGACTTCCTGAGCTAGAGTGGTGGGAGGGGCTGACACTTGCACCAGAATAGGGCTGTGCCTGTCCTGACACAAAACAATCTCTGGGGACAGGGCAGGGAAAGGCAGGGTCTTGTGCACTACAAAGAGTTCTCTTTGATTTTGCCTACTTCAAAGACAGAAAAGGGTATAAGTACTGGACCTCTGAAACCACATAGTTAGAACACTTCTAGACCGAGGACATTCTGCCAGGGAGAAGAGCTGGATGCTGTTTGAGGGACTGACACTCTGTCTGTCACTTTGCTGTGCTGGCCTGATGCTTGCTGCTTCTATCACTGGGAGTAAAAGGTCTGGACTTGGCTTTCTACATCATACGTTCCAAGGTTCTCCAAGGGCTTGAACTCAGCTTGCCTCTTGCTAAGAAGTCTCAAGGCCATCAAAGGCTTCACCTGCCGGCACTTGGGCTCTCTTGTTGAGAGTCATGACTTGCCAAGTGGTCCCAAATCCAGTTACTGGGCCCTTGGAAGTGAGTTCTGGTGCAACCAAGAAAAACTAAGCACATCGACTCCAAAGCGACTTCGGAACCGGCGCTGCTGTCTGACTCTGCCCCACTGCCTGCACCGTAGCCATGGTCCACACTGAGTGCAATGACCATGGCCTGTAACACAGACCCAACGCGGCCACAGCACCTCCAAATGTCCAGCCACAGAATCAGTCCCAAGTGCCATGTCCCCAACGTTCGGGACACCTGACTCCGCCGCAGCACCTGTGGCCCTGTGGTGTGATCTCAACACCTCGCATTTTGACCTGCTGGATTTATCAACCGCACCTTGTCATAAGGAACCAACGCCTCACCACTGATGCTGCATCGCCTCCATTTACAAATGTAAGGATCCAACGCCTCACCTCCCCACCTAGCAGTAAGGAACCAACACCTCACCTTCCCGGTAGCAGTAAGGAACTGACGCCACACCGGCTCCAATGATGCCTCACCTCCCTGACTCCATGCAACGTCTTTGTTTCCTCATTGTTTTCCAAGGTACTGTACCCGGGGTCAGTGCGATCTGTGACTGGCCAGCACTCTCTCATGAGTAGTGATAGACTGTTGGAAGCTACTCCGCCAAGGAGCTGTGATAGCCCCAGTTGGAGCTATTTTGTTCCTAAGTGCTATACTAATATTTCATCTTCAAAAACTCATATCTTTATTTGTGCATGTTGGATTTTTTGTCGTTTTGGTCTTGTTTTACTCAGATAAATCTTGACTATTTTTCTAAACTGGTGTGGAGTACTTATATGGTATTTTCATTGTGTTACTGTGAGTGTGTACAAACACTTTATACATTAGCTCTGAGATAAGCCTGACTGCTTTTGCCAAGATACTAAGGGGTGAGCAGGGGTTTTCTTTGCTGTGTGGCTCCCTTAACCTGACTAGAGTGAGGGTCCCTACTTTGACAGGTGCAAACCACTTCCAACTAGAGACCCCATTTCTTACACTTACACTATGGTGCAAGTGTATGGGTGGCAAAAGGCAGCGTAAAGTGCACCAGCCAAAGGGAGAGACATACAGCTTCAAATCTTAGTATATATGGTCCTGTTCTTCTATTTCCCTTTCACACAAAGCAGCCCTCCAACATAGATTGCTGCTGTCTTTTGTGTGAAAGATGATACATTTGGCGCTGCATCTAGAGGGCTCAGTGAGAAGAAGGCAGTTCCAGGGAATCATTGCCTGCACTTCTTTAAGTCTTCTAAAATGTCGAAAATGTGAAGAATATTTATTTTTCAATGTGGAACCGGTCTTCATAATGGATATGGGCTGCTTTGTAAAAACATATTACCATTTGGGAATGCCAACAAATGTCTGGAGGTCTGCTGACCCTTGCAGGCCATTATCTGTGTGGTCTTAGCCAATCACAGAGAGTTGGAAATAGTGAATAATCTCTATTATGCAGGACTTTTGTGACCTGTTACTGGGTACTTCCTGATGGCAACAATTAGTAAATATTTTGCATTTAAAACATCACGCAGCCCTCAAAAAGTGGTGCAAAATTTTCACAGACTATTTGCCGCCTGCCTGCACATCCACCAGGCGCATTATTCTTGCCTATCTTTGTCATATTATTGTTGGCGTCATAATACATTAACAACTAGTCAAACATTCTTTCTCTGGTAGAGTTTAGTATCAATTACAGAAGCTACAGGTTGCCCAGAATACCAGATTAGATTCATATCAGGATTCTATAGCCATGATCAGATCCTTGAAGAGATATGACTTCTTCTCTGGTTAAAAGGTCAAACATGGGGCACCCTTTCATTGCTCACAAAGTAAGAAATATTCCTACTATCATTTATTTGAAGCACAAATTGGAACAACTTTGTTCTCAAGGGGCCATTTGATCCACAAAAGAAGTTCTTTGATACAATTACGAGGTCAGAGTTTTTCCTTGCTACAGATTTTGGAAATCTTTATCTGTTTTCTAAAGATTTGGATAATATTAATTAAGATTTAAATCTTCTCTCAACGCACATGCAATAGGCATTTGTGCATCAAGAGGAAACATTCGTATAGAATACTTTATGGTCTAATCATTCTTTATTAGTAGTTGACATCAACCTGTTTAAAATACCTTTACAACAGTGCACAAGCGGCATGCTGCTATGTTTATTTTTACAGTACAGATTTCACATTTATTCGACATTTCTGCAAGAGACCAAGCATTTAATGGGAGTTTAGGAAAGAGTCATGGTCGGACCACGTATTTTAAAGAATAAATTACGCATGATGTATTTTAAAACGATGTTGTAAGTCAGGTCGGAATTCTAGGACTGTATAAAGGAATTTGTCCTTAGTTTACACATTGAACTCCTTTCATGACTCGCAATTTTCCTAATTTACTTTATCCCGTGTATGATGTCACTTTGGTTGATTAAGTGTTCAGATGCAGCAGGCAGGACAGGAAATTAAATTAGCCAATTCAATTGAACAAACTACTCATTATGGATCACTTCATGGAAAACATTTTCCCAGAATGTACTTAAGGCATTTTAACCGTTCAAATAAGTATATATTGCAGGTTAGAGTTTCTTCCTGACAGACCTGCAGGATGGTGTGCAAGTATGACATTCTTTAATGGCGGCCGAGACAAAGACCCCTTGTAAAGCATGAACTACTCCAACAGCGAGTACCAAGTGATTCTCAAGAACTAACTGAAGCAAAGTACTCGTGTTAACTTCTGAGATTACAAGTGATCAGAGATAAGGAATCAATGAAACTGTGCTTTGTGGTAAGTACCTCAATGGCTCTATTAAGACAGGATTATCTTTACCCGTATGTATCAGGCAAATGTACCGTCAAAATCATTTTAACTGACAGTGTATATATTAATACCTTTGTGCTTTGGAGTTTGGAGTTTTGAAAACATATTTACAGTATTTCCATAAGAGGAATCAGAACAGGCAGTTGTGCTGACTGACGGAAAGCCAAAGCCCTGTATTTCTTAGCAGCACGCCTTGCCTAGTGTCTCAGATTTAAATCAGTGTCACTTGAGTTTTTTTTAAAGTTAACTGGTATTTTTTAAAAGGCTTGTAACTTGATATGGAAATGTATAACACGCTAACATTTCCCTTGCTTGGTTTTGGCCTAGGAGTGTCTTCTTTTTGCCAAGTTTGAAAAACACACCATGACGCTTTTGAATTATTAAAGCATGGAAAAGTATCACAAGAAAACGGTTTTCTGCCTTCAAATAAATGTTTTACACCACAATCGCGCATAACTATTTTCACCGACCAAAGTTTTACAGAAACAATGAAGTGCTTTGTTGCAGAGTAAAGATCTAAAACATCTGAGATAGCTCAATTTTTTACGTATAGGCTTTTGGCTTTAGTAAATATTTTTCATAATAAACGGTTTGAGGCACTCAGGTTGATACTCACTATAGTTCATACTTAGCAATGCAATAATTGGCACATGTTCTATAACAAACAGATCATTAAGCATGAATCTCAATTGGAAAGACTTTTCTGCCCAAGTATACATCATAGTCCAATACGAATGTTATAATATTGTGATCAAATACGTTGTTATATTTTGTGCAAAGGCTTACTCTGCAAATTAATACAACTTGTTTTATTTTGTACTTAATATCACAACGTTTTGACGTTTCAAAGCAATGTAAATAAGACATTTTTTAGATAAATGCAACAGAATGTATCGACCACGGATGGTTAAGACCTTTTTGTGGCCTGTTAAAGAATCAGAATTGTAACCAATGTCAACACTGCACGTTTAACTCACTGAGCCATGCTGGTGTAATTTATTGACTTCATCTGCATGTGTTAGTCACCATGCAGATTATTTTATTACCTTTTTTGCTGGACGTAATCTGAATCTGGATGATATTGCTTAAAACAGCATATCCCATCCAGGTGGTTATATTTCATCACTTCAGTGCTACTCTACACTTCAGTGCAACTCGCCCGGTAATGGCTAAAGAGGCACCAATGAGTTATCCACAAATGAATTTAGGATGACTCCCAGCAACAGGTTTAGGGTAGTGGGGACTGATGGTTCCACAAGCATGTCAAGACCTGCAAAGTTGTGCCAATGATCCTCAGTGTTATTGCTGTAAAGCCTTACCTACAATACTAGCTCGTCTTCATAAATTATCTTTGTGCGGACACCTTCTGCTTTGCAAAAGGTGCAACACCAAGAATCTCAACAAATGGCTAACCAGTTCATAAATGTTTTTAAGGGTCAAGTTTGTGTTACTCTAGTTCCATGCAAACACAAAATAATTTGCAAATTATAAAATCGAAAATGCTGCCAAATAAGAAGGTTCTATTATTTAGCTGATTTCAGTCAATAATCTGACCATCTGAAATAGTTTTAACATTCAGAAATTATCTGTTCATGCATTTTTTGAAGTGGAACAAAAAGACATGGCAAAATTAAACATCATTTAACGGTTTAGGTATGATAAATGTGGACCTAAGCTAATCACAATGAATGCCCTGCTATGGCACTGATGAGCTGTGTCGCAAATGTGCTCTGATATATTTGTTATTACTAATTCTTTGAATGTATGAATTATATCTGACACACTTTGTTTTACATTCTGCATTAAGTCCTCACCTGGGCTATAACCCAATGAATGTGTTCTAAAAGTGCACAATATCTATTGTTACATTACAGAACATTTCACAGAATAGTTTATGCTGCAATGCAACACATGTTTTGTTAGAGTGTGTTAAAAGATGTCCTGCATCTCACCATATCAATATGTACAGTACTCCATTTCTGTTGCCACAGTATAGCGTATGGATTTCTTCACTTTGTCATTTAATTTTCTGCAAAGCAAAATGGATCTGATGTATGATTGCACATCAGCTGGTTTGCAAATAACAATGCAATTTGTGATGTGACCTATGTACTCATAGGTTGCATTGCAAATTGCCCATTTCAATAGGTCACAAAACAATCTGCCCAATGCAAATTAATAAGGGAGGTCGTAATTTGCAGCTCCTTGTGACTGGCTGTACATGTAGGAAAGATTACCAGAATGAGTTACCAGAATTTTGTCCTAGAACTTGGATTCCTAAATGAACTACATTTAATTTAAAGCAGCCTATGCCCATTTAAGGGACAGATGCTGTTGTAAAGAAAAGTTACTAGTTTGAGGAGACAATTTGGGTTGGAGGCAGTGGTCTTATGGTCCTCTGCACTCTCCTATCCAAGGCCACACAACATGATTCCTAAAGGGTCCTTGATGGTCAACTTCCCTGTTTTTGAATCAGTTACCACCTTATTTCATGGGCCAGAATCAGATTAATGGCGTGGAACTACAATAGTGGTCACAAAACATTGATTCATACCTCTTAGAAATGCAAAAGGAGTAAGAACCCCTTTCACCCACCCCCACAGTTGCCTGGGTCTCAAAAGCCATTTTACAAGTCTGGCTTTTGTACATTTTTGAGGTTGCAAAACATCTGATTTTTGTAAACAAACAATCAGACATGTGTGATCTGCAGCCCTTGTATTTCAGCCCCTGTATATATCAGGCTCCATGCCCATCGGTGTCATGTGATTATTAGAAATGTTGTGCATTGAGTATATTGGGTGCCCTTCAGCTGTTTTCTTCTCTTTTTCCCTGCAATGTAATCATATGTGGATGTTCATCAACTCATGTCATATATAGCATGAATGGAAGTAGTTTTGGAGCCACAGACAAAAATTAAACTTCCCTCTTGGGCAGAATTCTTAAATCATTTTGGGACCCTTATGGTCATTTGAGGTGTGCTGTGGGGCACATACTTACAGTGACATTTATTCAGCAACAGCCCTCTCCATTTGCTAATTGCCCATCTGACTAGTGTGCCTAATATCCAATGTCTCGCAGGCCCTAATGTCCATTAGTCCTAAATTCCAATGCCCACATTGTATAAGTTGTGTGCTCAGTGATACCTAAGGCCGCTTCATAATGCATGTTGTGAATTGATCAGCTGTCCTAACAAGAAGTTAGAAGCACTGTTAAATCACTGTCAGGATTTGTCAGAGAATAACGTACTATTTTGTTTAGCAGGTTATGAAAATACAAATTGTTTTTCCTGTTCAAACATTCTAATAGAACAACATAGTGTTAGTTTAACTGATTGTGCAACATTAATATCAAGTTTATCAAACCTACTAGAGCTTTCTATAAGTGATAGATCAGGCACACAATCTTTAGTTGTACTGTATCTAAAGCCATCTTTTTCTTTGAGCAGCAATTGAATGTTCATGCTTTTTGTTGCAAAACATTCAAACATAGCATTGCCATAAAGAAGTGACATACGTACAGACCTAACCAAGGAGGCTCTACTCAAACTCCACATATCTCAGTAAGCTCATATGATAATGAAAAGTTCTGGCCACAAGGCACATTCAGTTGGAAGCCATTGCTATAGAGTAGTCGGAAGTTGCGGGTCCCAATAACAGTGTAATCTGTTGCATAGGTTTCCATACATTGGCATCTCTAAAAAGCCGGCAAGGAGAACAATTCTACAGTAGGGCCCATTACTGTACCCACATATAGTAATAACCTCAAATAACAAAAATGAAGATCCTGGCTATAACACTTACTTTGTTATCCCACATCATATGCAAAAATACACAAAAGTATTTTTTACAGTTTATTATAGTATTTACTTAAGTTCACGAACACGGTATGGTATAATATTCCATACTATGAGAAATAGGGAAATTGGTTGAGGAGGGTGAAACCCTTTCTCAAGCAACAACTAAAATCCTCATCAGAGAGAACAACAAAAATTCACTAAATTAACCTGTGCTTAACCCTTTGGTAGCTTAACACAAAAGCAGTTAGGCTTAGCATAGTGGCAATATGTGAAGTATTATGCAGCACACAATCAGTAATAAAATTAAAACACAACACAAGAAAAATCCCACATCAATTTAGAAAAACAGAGTAAGATGTAATAAATCTAATCAGCAGAACAAATGAAATGCTATTTCGAAGATTAATTTAAGTATGGCACCTAAAATAAAGAAGCACCAGATGCAGTCATCTGGTCCTGCTACATCGGGGAAAAGTCACAAGTTCAAGGCAACCATTGTGGGCCAGATAAACATACCAGGTTAGTCCAGCTGAAAGAGTTACCATCTCAAAGTCTGGAGCATTGTGTCCAGTTTGAGGTGGAGGAAGGAAGACATGAGGAGCAGAAAGAGCATCACAGATGGTCATTGCAGTAGTGAGAAGAGCAGGCTGGACATCATAGATCGTCATCAGTGTAACACAAAAATCCTGTTGGGATTTGACGGCGGTCATTGCTAGAGCTTCGCATTTGCAGTGCCTATGGGCTGTTAATGCAGATCTGCATTGCCAGTTGTTGCTGGCAGTTGCTGTAGTGTAAAAGGTCAGGCTCACCGGATCTAATGAGAACAGCCTCATTTGCAGTTGAGAAGAGCCAAACATTTCAGGATTTTTCCATTCATAGGAGGAGCTCAACTGATGCCAGCTAAGGGTCAGTAACCTGGGGAGACACCTCTTGGAGTGCAGGAACACAATTGAGTAGAGGCCAGCAGGGCTCAGGCATGTCTAGTTGCAGGTCCTGGCAGGTCCAGTGCAGCAGGTCAGCTGGGCAGCTGCAGGGAGGCCCCCGGAGCTTTTTGTGTCCCTGTACCTCAGCCAGCTGACCCTTGGAGTCAATCTGCCTGGGATGAAGTGAGCAGGTCCAGTCTTCCTTGTCAAACAGCAGGGCAGGACGTAAGCAGCAGGGCAGTCTTCTAACAGTAGGGCAGTCCTTCTTCTGTAGTATTGTCACGATTCTTACACTTCGATTATAAATGAACTAACAACCATGATTTAATTCTAGTGCACACCAATGGGAATATACATTACAAAATGATAATAATGAATCTTAACTAAAATACGATCTTGTTTTAACATAATCATGTCCATAAACTATTCATCATTACAATATTACTCATATTCTTTCTCAGTTCGACTACAACAATTGGTTGCATTTGCCAAGTCTTTCTGAACTTTGCAGTAATCCTCATGCCCTTGCTCAGTTTCATAGTAGCTTCCAAGGCTGCCTCTGAGGCTACAAAAGCAGCCCTGTCCCTCAAACACGTGCAGGTTATTCTTGGCGGAGACAGAGGTCTGGTATTGTCTCTGGTCGTGCTTGTTTTCTTGGGACGCTCTTCTTTCCCAGTCTCCAGTGAGTCAGCGTGTCAGCACGTGTTGCAAAAGCAGAATTTCCCAAATGTTTTCAGTCACCGTCAAGTAGGGGATTGATGGTTTTTCATAGGATAGAAAGAGCGGCAACCTTGCAGCAAGATCATGCTTTTAAGGTTTGGTTTTTGAGTTTCTTTGGCAAGGCGAATTGTCCAGTGAACTTTTGTCAAGTGTTTAAACATTGAAGGCAACGTTGTGATGAACAATATTGATATTTCTATGATTTTCTTAATGTTCATGACAATCTCCAAAAGCAAGAAACGAAATTGAAAGTGAACTTTTGTCAAGTGTTAAAACAGTGAAGTCAACGTTGTAACAAACAATATTAATGATGTTCACCTAAAACAGGAAACAAAATATAAAGTGAAATTTTGTCGAGTGTTAGAACATTAAAGGCAAAGTCATAATGAACAATATTTATATACCAATGATCGGGATAATGTTCATGATGTCCACATAAAGCAAGAAAAAAATGAAACCGAAAGTAAATTGAAAAGGAGAAATAATCATAAATACGAGAAATAAGTAAATCTAATGAATTCATATGATAATGGTTTGAGAGAATTTAATGAAGAAATCAAAGTAAAACAAACATAAAGAGCGTTCAAGTATTATAAAGTGTATGCTAATCAACCCTAAGACAAAAGAAGGTCACATCTTTAGCAGGTATTGGTGACTATGTTTTTGAACGTTGGTATTATAATTACTGAGAGAGAAAAGACAGGATTCTAATTATTGAACCCTGCTTTCAGGTCTTCCTCCCTGCAGTCCCCTCCTTAAATCCCTTCCCCTCGTCTGGCCATTCTGATACTCTGTGTGTATATAGATATATATAATCAGAGTCGGAGCTGCCAGAAGGTGGGCCTCTTTAGGGTACTGCTCCTGAGAACCAATCAAACGAGCCTTGACAAGTATCCACAGGTCCGGGAGTCTACTGAAGAGTGTATCTCTGGGACCACTATTTATACCTGGTGCATGTTTTGAGGTGGGAGTGGTTCTGGAATCTTATCCCTCAATGCCCTGGTCCCACAATATTTGGGACAACAAAAGAAGGGCATAAAGTCCTTTGTGAGTGTGCTGAGGCAGCTTCTTTGTAATGTAAGTGTGGGAGGTGGCACCCCTCCCCTGCCCTCCTTGTCAGGACAGCTCATTCTGCCACCACTCAGTTCCCCTTTGTGACACTATTTGGGAGGAATGCACAAAGGCCAACTACACCTAGTCATGTAACCCAGGACACAGGCTGCAGACACCAAATGGTTAGGAAGCCAACTTTCTAAAAGTGCCATTTTCAGAACTGCAACTTACAAGTCGACTTTACAATGAAAGATTTAAAATGACTATTCTTTAGAGAGGTAATATGACACTTGTTTTTGTTCCTAAGCAAAAGTTATCACTTATAAAATGTAATAACATACTCCAATGTTATTCCATGGGAGAGGTAGCCCTTGCAGTAGTCAAAAACGAATCAGAGAGTCATTCTCTACCAGGACATGTAAAACGTATAAGTACATGTCCATTTTTTTAAATTCAATGCATCTTGCCCTATGGGCTGTTTAGGGCCTAGCCTAGGGGTGACTTATATGTATTAAAAGGATTGTTTAGGCCTGCCAAAAGGTTTATTTTGTCAGGTCTCACACATACCCTCTGTGAATTCATTACAAAATGTTAACAACTCGAGCCCATATATATAATTTTTTACGCCGCATTTGCGTAATTTTTTGACGCAAAAGCAGTGCAAACTTACAAAATATAATAGTATTTTCTAAGTTTGCACTGCTTTTGCATCAAAAAATTATGCAAATGCGGCACATAAAAGTATAAATATGGGCCTCATTCTGTAAAGTAGACAATTGAGAACCATTTCTATAATGTGATTCATTTTTGAGCATATTTGTTTTAGGGTTATGTGAAGTGTCAAACTTCACCCTTCAAATTTGGGGGTGGTTGTCAAATGTTAATCTTTGTTCAGTTTGCAAGGTGATTACCGACATCAACCCTTGCAGAAGTCTTATGCACAAAATGTTTGCAAAATAATTTTGTTAGGAAAAATATTCTCAACCTTATTCTGTTGCTAAAGTGTGTTTAATGTGAGTATACCAGTTCTTGTGCTATTTGCCCTTTAAAAATTTAGATAATTATGAGTTGCATGAAGACTGCACATTTAAAATAAATTCAAGACGTTGAGGGGTCATGGTAAAGCCCTGTGACAATTTGCCAAGCCTTTCCTCATAACTAGGACAAACAGAATTATTCGGCAATAGAGATTCAACTTATATAGCAGTGTTCACTAAATTTTGCAGCAAAAACGCTCAAATCATACATGTTGCAACACATGATGTCAGTAGGTTTTCACAACTTTGCATTTTAATACACAGTAACATTATACACTTTCATCATAGGAAACAATTAAAAATGTTACTACTGCAATCAGCAACTATAAGGTGAGCAGTGAATCTCTGCAAAGGACAAGTCACGGTGCGGGACCATTTAGCACACTTCTTAGTAACTTCTTAGTAACTTTTGATCCGTAAGCGCTAGGAACTATATTTTCTGTTGAAAACTTCGAAGGATTCAGTGGATGGTGGGTTATGCGGAAAACATTGAGGAGACACTATAGCATAGACCATATGGTATTTGTTCATGAGCTAAAACTCTTAATTAGGCTCTGTTTAAATCTAAGATATATTAGCTATGCTTAATGTATTGCTTAACCAATGAAATGCAATTCTTATAGTTTTTTTCTTTCACATTCCTATCCTTTGAATTCAAACTCTTTCCTGCTCAACATCAACCGACCTACAGATCAAAAATCCCGCTTGTGTCTTAAAGTGGAAGTGTCATGCTGGCTTCAAACAAATGCGTTTAATATTCCCTCTCATGTTTGCTGGCATCAGTTGAAATAAAACCGGTGTAATATTCTTTGTGAAACACAGGAAGGGGGTCCCAGCTCAGCATGTCTAGCTAGTTTCCTTTAAATATATTAAAACAAAAGAGGCCAACTTGTACCTTTTTGCTGCACTGATATAGCCCACTTCTCAGTTTCACAGCGGTCTGCAATTAATTAGAGTGACTTATAGGTAGCATGTGTTGCCTCACCAAAGCGTTTGTTTTCTTTAGCACAAAAGGTAGTAGGGAGATCAACAAGTCTTCCATCAAATGATAACTTATTTTTCCTGCTCAAACTTCTTGCACGAACCAGCATGTGTGCCTTGGCGTGGGCCTGGTGCAAGCGGAAATGATATGCAAAAAAATGAGAATTCGTGCCAGCATCCCAAATGGGAAGCAGGAACCCAAATATGCCAAAAACATCCTTCTGGCCAGCTCTAGCTGCCTCAAAAATAATTATTCACAAAAATCACAGAACATACACCCATGCTGGTTAGAACTTGTATTTATTAAATAATATTTCCCCAAATGTGGAACAGCTCAGTGGCCTTCTTATGCTATGCACTGTTTTCATCTAGCTTGAAAATGTTCTTATTTTTATTGAATGCTTATCAAGAGCGGATTGGGACTGAAAATTGGTCTTGGCACCAAAGTAATAGTGCTGAATTTGATAGCTAAAAGAAGTGGTTTATGTTTGGAAATCGGGGCAGTTTTGAGCTTGTAATATCAGGAAAATCAGCAGTAAAAAAACCCAGGCAGACCATAAAGCAGGCCTGTTAGACATGGGGTCTCTGGTTGAAAGTCAGTTTGCACTCTGTCCAAGCAGGGACCTCGCTCTAGTCAGGGTAAGGGAGATACACACCTAGGATAATCCTTGTTGACCCCCTTCGTAGCTTAACACAAGCAGTCAGGCTTGTCTCAGAGGCAATGTGTAAAGTATTTGTACAATCACACACAGTAACACAGTGAAAACACCACAAAAGGACTCAACACCTGTTTAGAAAAATAGCTTATATTTATCAGAGTAAAACAAGACCAAAACAACAAAAAACCAACATACTCTAGCAAAGTTTTGAATTTTTAAAGATTAAACTTCAATATAGCGCTTAGAAACACAAATGCTTCAATTTGGTGATATCACGTCGTTGTCAAGGACCCCCAGGTACAGTACCTTGATCCAGTGTGGCTTCAGTTCCGGTGTTGCAGAGCCAAGGAGCGGAGGCATCGATGCGAGGTGTTGGGTCTTTGCTGTGGAGCAGTGGAGGTGAGGTGGCATTGGTGGGAAGCGTCAGATCCTTGCACTTCTGGTAGGGTTGATATCTGGCGGTCACGACATGGTGTGGCGATCTCACAGGGTTGCGGTCACACCACAAGGCTGCAGGTGCCACGGAGGAGACGGGTGTCACGGATGTCAGTGACATGGCACTTCAGAACTCACAAAGTTGTGGATTTCAGCGAGGCTGCGGTGGCATCAGGCCTGTGGGGTCATCGCACTCCAGCAGGGACCATTGCTTCAGTTGCAGGAGGTATCACAGGATCCGGCAGTGGCATCAGTCTGGGTGTCGTCCAAAGTCGGTGCACTTGGTTTTTCTTGGTTTTTCACCAGCTTCTTCTTTCAAGGGCCCAGGGACTGGATTAGGCACCGCCTGGCAGGGCAGGAGTCTCAGCAAGAGAGTCCACGTGCTTGTAGAGGACATCTTTGATGGCCCTGAGACTTCAGAACAGGGGGCAAGCTCAGTCCAAACCCTTGGAGAATCGTTTCTTCTCAAGCAGGATACACATCAAAATCCAGTCTTTGCCCTCTCTAAGGCAGAATCAGCAACTGCAGGCCAACCCAGCAAAGCACACACAGCAAAGGGGCAGTACTCCTTCTCCAGCTCTTCAGCTCTACTCCTTGTCAGAGGTTCCTCTTGATCCAGAAGTGGTCTAAAATTCTGAGGTTTTGGGTCCACTACGTATACCGCTTTTTGCCTTTGAAGTAGGCAAACTTCGTTCGAAAGTGTCCGTTGGTGACAAGTTCCTGCCTTGCCCAGGCCTAGCCCAGGAGACTCATCAGGATATGCAGTCTACACCCCAGCTCCCTTTGTTTCACTGTATAGAGGAAATTCACAACAGCCCAACTGTCAGTCTGATTCAGACTTGGAATACACAAGCAGGCAGAGGCACAGAATGGTTAAGCAAGAAAATGACTACCTTCTAAAAGTGGCATTTTCAAACTGACAATCTAAAAACCAACTTTACCAAAAGGTGTATTTTAAAATTGTGAGTTCAGAGACCACAATCTCCAAATCTCTATCTGCTCTCAAAATGAAACTACACTTAAAAGAAATTTAAAGACAGTCCCCAAGTTAACCCATGAGAGAGATAGGCCTTGCAACAGTGAAAATCGAATTTGGCAGTATTTCACTGCAAGGACATGTAAAACACATCAGTACATGTCTTACCTTTAACATACACTGCACCCTGCCAATGGGGCTACCTAGGGCCTACCTTAGGAGTGCTTTACATGTAAAAAAGGGAAGGTTTGGGCCTGGCAAGTGGGTGCACTTGCCAGGTCAAATTGGCAATTCAAAACTGTCAACACAGACAATGCAGTGGCAGGTCTGAGCCATGTTTATAGGGCTACTTATGTAGGTGGCACAATCCCTGCTGCAGGCCCACTAGTAGTATTTGATTTACAGGCCCTAGGCACCTCTATTGCACTTTACTAGGGACTTACTGGTAAATCAAATATGCCAATCATGGAAAATCCAATCACCAAAACAATTTACACAGAGCATATGCACTTTAGCACTGGTTAGCAATGGTAAAGTGCCCAGAGTTCTAAAGCCAACAAAAACTGGTCAGAAAAAAATAGGAGAGAGGAGGCAAAAAGGTCCAGGTCCAACAAGGCCCAAAATCAGGCAAAGAAAAAAACACACACTGACCTAACAGAGCAGTCTATCGGGCACAGACTGATTGCCCTACTGGCCAGTCTGACTTTCTGTGCTCCTCAGATGAATGATTCTCTTGGCTTACTTTGTCATTACGTGTGCGCTCCCTAGACCCCCTGCATAAGAAAGTCAGAGGAACTGAAAGTTGTTTTGTAATTTATCGCTGTGTAATGAATGCTCAAAGACCTCCAACCATAATGCCAGTGCGATGGGAGTAGGGCTGCCTGAAGGGCAGCTGAGAGTTTCTTGTACATTGGAAAAGCAAATTTACTATCCTAAATCTAGTCCAAGAATATATGGTGAAAGAGCAACTTTACCCAAATTAGCTCAGGAGACTTATTTACTAATCTCACTCCTGTTCTAGATTTTTTAGGAAAGTTAAAAATATCCCTCAAGATTTTTTTTAAAAAAGGAAGAAAAGTCATAATTTTGCGTTGTTGAAAGTGTGGCCCTACGATCACATCTGAAGTCACAAATCCGGGAAAAACAAATATCGCAAGCAGAGGACATTGTTATCCATGATATATCTAAAGCAAACATAAAATGCTCCTAGACAGGTGTAAATGGTGCTAATGCCTCCTCCTCCACCAGCTGGAAAAAGAGTACAATCAGTTCAGGTAAAACACCAATCCAGGAGTACACTCTCCAACATTTAAACAACAGCTGCCCAATTGGTGACATTTAGGGCCTGATTACAAGTTTGGCAGTTGGAAAACTCGAGTTTTCCACTGGGCTGACTGTCACAAACCAAGGTTTCCGCCGGTCAGCCCAGTGGAACTAACATAGAACTGAGTCTAATGCTGTTGCACAGGGGGCCACACCAGCACCCACAGAATGCACACTGCCTGCTGAACAGACAGTGTGCATTCTGATGGTGATGGGGAGGGGGGCCCCTGCACTGCCCACGACAATGTCATGGGCAGTGTTGTGGCCCCCAGCACTTGATCTCCACCAGGCTTTTCATGGTGGTTGAACCACCATGAAAAGGCTGGCAGAGAACGTGGTTGTAATCAGCAGGGTGGTGTTGACTTCAGTGCCACCCTGGCTAATCACAACCAAGACTGCCATCAGCCTGTCTGGATCAGGATCTTGGTGGAGACTGCGGTCTCCTGGAGGTCTGACCGCAAGGGTCATAATGTGGCGGTCGACCGCCAAACTCATAATCAGGCCCTAAGCCCCATACGTAGATTCATGCAACATGTGAAACAACCAAAAGGGAAAGAAAGACAAATAGAGAGGAAGAGACAGAAGATATAGAAAGAGAAAGATGTCCACAAGACAGTACATGACAAAGGCCAAAGATCCTCAACATGCATCAGTTGAACATTGTCACTGTCTCAGTAATTTGTAGTATTATGCAGGATAACATTGTACTAATTCAGAAGCTGACAGCTATACTTAAAAGAACTACGTTTTAGGCCAGGTGTCTATAAAAATATTTTCAATCAGGCCTGTCACATCTCTGAGTCATCATGCTCTCACATGCTGTATGAAGTAATGGTCGGCTTTTTTAATCTAAACAGACACAGCAAACACCCATACTGTGAAAGCTAAGTTCAAGGTGTTTCCAACATCACCCAGACAGTAGGTCTGCTCACATGTAGTGGAACAACAAGTGCCTGATAACAAGTGCACAGAAATTGGAAATTCTGCACACAATAAATCTACAAATGAATGCTTGCTCATTTGTTTTTAGGGCTTAGGGCAGGTGGGGGTGTCGGGGAAGCTTGGTTTTTGGGGGCAGGTGGAGGGGTCGGGTAATTTTTTTTTTAGGGCCGAGGGTCGGTGGGGGTCAGGATAGTTTAGGTATTGGGGTGGGGAAAGGTTTTAGGGCTTAGGGTGGGTGGGGGTGTCTGAGTAGTTTAGTTTTTAGGGTTGGGTAGTTGTTTTTTTTAGGGCTGAGGCTGGGTGAGGGTTTGTGGTAGTTTAGTTATTGGGGTGGGGGTAGGTTTTAGGACTTCAGGCAGGTGGGGGTGTCATAGTTTAGTTTTTTACTGGTAAGGTTGGGTGGTCGGGGTATTTTTTTAGGGCTTAGGGTGGGTTTTAGGGCTTTTGGGGTAGTTTAGCTATTAGGTTTGGGGTCGTTTTGGGTCTCAGGGCGGGTGGGGGTATTGGGGTAATTTAGTTTTTGGGGGCAGGATGGGGTGGGTCAGGGTAGTTTTGTTTTTAGGGTTTCCGGGGCAGGTTAACTATTTGTGCCTGATAGCAAGTGCACAGAAATTGGAAATTCTACACACAATACATCTACAAATGAATGCTTGCTCATTTGTTTTAATGGGGCTTAGGGAGGGTGGGGGGGGCCAGGGTAGTTTTTAGTGGCAGGTAGAGTGGTTGGGGTAGTTTTTTTTTAGGGCTGAGGGTGGGTGTGGGGGTCAGTGTAGTTTAATTATTGGGGTGGAGAAAGGTTTTAAGGCTTAGGGTTGGTGGGGTGTCTGGGTAGTTTAGTTTTTAGGGTTGGGTAGTTGTTTTTTTATGGCTGAGGGTGGGTGGGGGTTTGGGGTAGTTTAGTTATTGGGGTGGGGGTAGGTTGTAGGACTTAGGGAAGGTGGGGGGTGTCATAGTTTTGTTTTTTACTGGAAAGGTTGGATGGTCGGGGTATTTATTTAGGGTTTAGAGTGGGTTTTACGTCTTTTGGGGTAGTTTAGCTATTAGGGTTGGGGTAGTGTAGGGTCTCAGGGTGGGTGGGGATATCGGGGTAATTTAGTTTTTGGGGGCAGGGTGGGTGGGTAAGGGTAGTTTTGTTTTTATGGCTTCCGAGGCAGTTTAACTATTAGGGTTGGGGGAAGTTTGGGACCTCAGGGAGGATTGGAGGAGGGGTTGTCTGACAGAACCACAATTCCGTTTCCACATTTGCCTTTACTAGGCATGCTTTTACAACAAAATTTGTTGTAAAGGCATGCATGGTAAAGGCATGTGTAGACATTACACGGTTGTGGTTCCAATCACTTTGTTAAGGCATGCGTTGTTCAGGCATGCGTGGTTCTGTCATACAACCCAATGCCTCCAACCAAGCAATTACATGGAATAGCCATGGCAAGGTAATCGCTTTGTCTAACATCAAAATCTCTTGAAGGCCACGTGTATACGAGGATAGTTCTGGCATGGACCATAGGGTCACCCAGAAAATTAGTGGGTTGAGGGCTTCTAAGTCCCCTACCTTTTTGAGGCCAAGGTCCAAATAGGATGGTAAGGAGGGAGTACTTTGTGGTAAAAAGAGTAAAGACGGAGCACAATAAGTGTCCTTCTGAGACAGATCTGTAAAAGTAACCATACCCCAGATTTGTGTGGCATTCTGCTCCTTGGCTCCCTAAAGATCAAAGGTTGGCCACACAGATCTAGAGCATGTAGCTCTGTACATTTTCCTAAATGCTGCTAGTCTATAAATCAGTACTGCACTGCTCTCCTTGAGATGGACATGCCACCAGAACAGATTATCAACCTTAATAATCAGGTAATGAAACTGGTTGACCCTATCTAAAAATATTCCCCTCATCATCATACTACCCCTAAAGCATTTATGTGACTTAAAGCCATATATTTAGTTTTTGTAATGTTATTCTTCAGCTCTTGAAAAACTTTTCTAGCTGCTCCCAAACTGAAACTAAGCATTAAAAGTTGTTATAACTAAACCATTGTTTTCCCATTGGGGAGCCAGCCTTGTCTCAGTGACAAATGACTTGGGGGGGGTGGGTTTCACTGCCTCGACATGTAAAACATTAACTTCTACATGTCCTACCTTTAAATACCATTCACCCTGCCTTATTGTGCAATAAGGGTTAGCCTGTCAAAAGGGCGATTTTGACAAGTTGAAATGGCAGTTTTAAAACTGCACACCAAGGCTTCAGTTGCAGCACTTGAGACATGTTTTTACAGTGATACTTAAGTGGGTGGCACAATTAGTGCTGCAGCCTACTAGTAATATTTGATTTACAGGCCCTAGGTACATTTATAATCATATACTAGGGACATGCAAGTAAATTAAATGTGCCAATCAGTTGTACACCACAACATATTTGAAAGGTAGAACACAAGCAGTTTGTTATAATGTGTTGTGTCTTTAAGGATAGAACATTAGTAGGTTGTTATGGGAACGGTGACATTCCGCCTCAGACGGTTGTAGGAAGCTGGCTAAGGTGGAAGTCACATCTATCTTATGAGCTGAATAAACCAACTACTTGTTTAACAGCAGTGTCGGTGCCGTTCTTCACAACATGATTTTGGCGACGATTTGGAGCCAGCTTCTACTGTGAGGGAGTGGTGTGACGTTTGCCAAGACAAAATTTGTGTGTGACCGCTGACTAGCACCGTGTAAAGATCGTGAGGGCCTGATCTTCCCCAAGGACTTCACTGTGTCAACTGCTGCTGTACGACAGACATCATGTTTGTGAGCAGTAAGGATCTAGGGATCGTACCTGATCTAGGCCAGAGACTTTGCTGGATCAACTGCTGCCGGCTGACAGACATCATGATCGTGAGCAGTGGGGACCGTGTAGGCGCAGGGTCAGCTGTTGCCGTCTGACAGCGTTACAGGTTGCAGTTACAGAGAGCACGTCAGGGGCAAGTAGCCACACACCGTTAATTGAATCTGCTTTAGACGGATGTTTTGTGTGTCCATGCAAATTGGTTGCCGTTTAACTCTTCTCGTTTCAACAGCCTTGGTTTGCGCGCGCGTGCAGTACAAACAGAAACATGAGTGGAACGCGTGTAGCGCATAATAAGTAGAAGCGCGTGGAGCGCAGTGTCACCTTGGCTAATCCTGCTGTCCTGCTCTTTGGATCCTCTGCACGCGTGGAACGCGTGTAGTGCACCGTAAGTGGGAGTGCATGGGAGCACAACATCACCTGGTGTACTGCGAGTGTTTACTCGTTACATCTTCTTCCGGAACTGTTGGATGGAGAACTGCTTCCGGGTACGCGGTGATCGGAGGAAAAGTCCTTTTGCAGTAGGGACAAACATCTAAGATTGGCTACCATTGGCCATACTAGAACCGGAACTCATACGGAGTCGAAGGAACGTGTTGTGTACAGTTTTCCTTTAATTGGCTGCTGAGAACGATTGTATTGCATTGCAGCTGTGAACAACATACGGTACTGAGTCTGGACAGTGAGCTGGTGGGAGGAAAATAGGTACTTGGAGTTGGAGGGTTATAATCTGTTTTTTATTCTGTATTTTGGAACAGTGACAACATGGATTTACATCCCATTGCACCACCACCTCCATTCTTATCCCAACCGGGTGAGCCATCACTTGAGTCGGAGGAATGGTTAGATGTATTTGACAATTATCTAGAGGCGGTAGATGGGCTAAATTTTTCTCATAGATGCAAAAAAGCCATTTTACTTAATGCTTTGGGTAAGGAAGGATAACACATTTTTAAGAATTTACCTGCTTTATCCATTCAGGAAGGTCAACCGGATGTTGATGTTTATACTGACGCTTGTAAAGGATTAGAAATCCGATTTGCAAAAGGTCGCAATATAGTAATAAAGGTGACATACATTTTATACCCAGCCACAACGTCCTGGAGAGTCGATTGATGATTTTGTTACCAGGTTGAGAGAGTTTTCATTAAAATGTCAGTTTGGTTCAATGACTGAGGAATTGATACATGACCAACTAATCGTACAGTGCAATAGTCGTACAATACAAGAGAGGTTGTGGGCTGCGAAGAATCCTACTTTAAGGGATGCCATTCAGATTGCTAAAGTTATAGAGGAATTTGAGTACTGCATGAGGGTGATGGGTAAGAGAAAAGAGAAAACTGGTGTGACAGTTATTGGACAACATATAGACAGTGAGAGTGTTAGTAGCAAATATGGGACAAGTGTGTATAAAAGTATTAAAGGTGTTCAGAATGTAAGAGGAACCAGTAGGGGATGCAACAATTGTGGCAGCTTTAATCACAGTACGGGAGCGAGAAATTGCTTCATGAAAGGAAAGGACTGTAGGAAGTGTGGTCCAAAAGGACATTTTGCAAGGATGTGTCGAAGTATAGCAAAATAAAAGTGGCTGTATTGTCAGAAGAATCGGATGAGGCTTTGGGTCTGTGTGCAGATCGGGTGCTGATAGTAGGGCATCAGGACAATAGGAGACAAAGACCAACAGCTGAGTTTCTGGTAAAGGGGAAAGGGACTTATCTAATGGTTGATTCCGGGTCTTTATATGCAATCATACCAAAGAAACTGTTAACGACTAACTGGCCTGATGTCAGATCAATGCTGAAAGATATCAACCCGGGTGGTTACCAGGGTGAGGAAATCGACATCATAGGTTATATGGTTGCTGACATCACATTTGGAGAAAGGAAAGTTAGGGGTAAAGTATATGTGGCAGAGGCGGGTCCGCCGAACCTTGAGTGGGCCCATCAATATGATTTACATATTGTCTTGAATCCACGTGCTCAGTATCCTGTTATGGTGGTACAGGAAGTGACGAAGGAGGATATTCTTAAGGGTGCGGATGAGGTGTTTCGTGACAAAATGGGTGAGCTCAAAGGTTATTCGCAAAAAATCAAGTTGAAACAAGGGACAATGCCAATTCAGCATAAGGTTAGAAGGATACTTATTATGGTTACAGAGGAGATCGAAAAGTTGTTGCGAGAGATTTTAAAAAATTGAATAATCGAGCAAATAGAGACGTCAGATTGGATATCTCCTTTAGTGATTACTCGAAAGGCCGATAACAAGTTGAGGTTTTGTTTGGACTTGAGGAGTCTGAATCAGTGTGTTGTCGCGGACAATTTTCCACTCCCCAACATAAATGAGCTTTTGACTCTATTGAAGAGTGGGAAATTTTTCACGAAATTGGATTTGAAACATGCATATCACCAAGTCAAGTTGCATAACGATTCCAAACCTCTCACAGCTTTCAGAGCCATGGAGGGCACTTTTCAATTTACCAGAATGTCTTTTGGGTTATGTTCGGCGGCCAGCGTTTTTCAGAGAGTAATGACTGATGTCTTCCGAGATTTGGAAAATTTCATTTATTTCCAGGATGACATTTTGATTTTTGGGGACACGGTGAAGAATCACACCTTCGTTTTGAAGCAGGTGTTGGACAGAATTTCAAATGCTGGGTTGACATTGAAGATGGAGAAATGTGTATTTTTGGTCCGAGAGATAGAATATCTTGGGCATACTTTGTCAGCGGAAGGTATCAAACCTAAGAATAACTTGCTAGATGCCATTAGACTAGCCCCACCACCTCAGGACAAAGATCAACTGAGGTCCTTTTTAGGAATGATTGAGTACTATTCAAAATTTGTGAAGAACTTTGCCTCCAAGACAGAGAAACTTAAGGTTTTGATGAGGAAGGGCGTAAGATTCTTGTGGTCCAGCGTGCAACAAGAGTATTTTGAGGACATTAAGGAGGAGTTGTGTGGTGCTGGCCTACTAACCCCTTTTTATACGGGAAGGAGATCTGTAATTACGGTGGATGCGATTGCATGCGGCATAGGAGCTGTGTTTGCACAGATTCATCCAACAGGTGAAAAGACAGTTGCATTTGCTCCGTGTTCCTTAACGAATACAGAGCACAATTATTCTGTTATCGAGAGAGAAGCGTTAGCTGCAGCATGGGGTATGGAGTACTTTAGAGTTTACATATGGGGAACTCGAGTGACGTTACGTTCTGATCACAAGCCGTTGATGAAAATGTAACCTTCGGGTGGGGCTGGCAAGGGTTCAGCAAGACTAGCTCGACTAGCGGCAAGGTTGCAGGAATATAATTATTTTCTGGAATACATACCGGGTTGGAAGAATGTTCAGGCAGATTGCCTATCACGTCTACCTTTAGATTTGGAGTCAGTTGATGAAGAGGCTGTGGTAAGGTACGAGAGCGAAGAAGCAATTGCAAATGTGGGTGATGTGGTTCACTGGACCTCGGGGACCGTGAGTGAAGAGGAATGGGAAGATGCGATGTCACATGATGAAGTGTTGAAAGGGGTAGTCAAGATGATTGTGGACACCTCTTAGGCCATTTGGGAAGGTATTGGATGAATTGTCTATTTTGGGCAACAGAGTTCTGGTACGGGGAGACAGGTTGATACCGCCGGTGGGTGTCAGGAAAAAATTATTTGATGTTGCTCACGAAGGACATCTAGGACAGACAATGTCCAAGAAACGTCTTAGAGCCGAATTTTGGTGGCCAGGAATGGACAATGATGTAGTAAACTGGGTAGAAAAGTGTTCTGAGTGCATTGAAAGTGAGAAAAGGTTGAAGGTGGGAAAGCAAACCTCGTGTGGGACCATGCAGGATCCAGGCATAGCTTGGCACACAGTCTGTGGTGACTTTATTGGTACGATTGCAGGTGTGAATTATAATCAGAGATTTGCTTTTGGTTTGGTCGATGTCAATACCAAGTGGTTGGCCGTGAAGTTTATGGTGGAAGTGACGACTGTATCCACAATAAAGATCTTGTCTGAAATCTTTGGTGAGGAAGGATACCCAGACTGTCTCGTCACCGACAATGGTACTCAACTTACATCGCATAGAATGAGACCATTTTTAAGTGAGTGTGGAGTGAAACATTCACGCACTTCTCTTTACAATCCCCAAGGGAATGGTGTTGTGGAAAGGGCTAACAGAATGGTTAAGGGAGCCATTCAAATGGCCTTGGCGAATAAGCTATGTGTGGGAAAAGTTGTGAGTGATTTAGTGTGGGCGTATCGGACAACATAGAACAACACACGCTTGGCTTCACCTTTTGAGTTGATGCGTGGTCGAAAGCCTAGTACTAAGTTAACACCGTTTTGGTTGAAAGCTTTGTTAGGAGGAGAGGGGAGTGTGCAGGAATGTCAAGAGGGGACAGTGAAACACAATAACAAGATTGTGCCCAGTGATTGGGTAAAAATAAAATCTGGAAGAGGTGCTGGAGGGTTAAACAAGTTTCGAGGACCTTTCCAAGTAAAAGGAATAGTTGCATGGCACGTTCTGTTGGAAAATGGTGAAAGGTGGAATTTTAGAAGGGCAGCTAAATTTGGTATGCAGGACTCTAGGTCTGGTATTCAGAGGAATGAATGTGATGAGTTTGTGATGGTTGAGCATGAAGGTGTGGTTTCAGACTATCAGACTCCTGGAGAAGAGGTTGTGTCAGCCTCTAGAACATCTGATGTTGAGACAGCGTGATCTGATGTTGAGACAGCGCGATCTGATGTTGAGACAGCGCGATCCATTGCTGGAGCTTCTCAAAATTTGGATAAGAGTGTGGTTTCAGCCCCTCGGAGTTCTGAAGGTGAAGTTGTATCAGCCTCTCAAACATCTGAGGTTGAATCTCCTAGAACCATTCCTAGGGCCATTCAGAACCTGGATGAGGGTTGTTTGCCAGCAAGTGGGCAGAGACAAAGGCGTCCACCCTTGTATTTACGAGATTATGTAAAATAGTTATGTTTATTGTTTATGCAAAATTCTAATCTAATTTGGTTATGTTCAATATAATTGTTGTACCTTTTATGTTAAGAATCTTGAGTGTGTGTGTGGTTATTGTACAAAGAAGGAAGATATGTTATAATGTGTTGTGTCTTTAAGGATAGAACATTAGTAGGTTGTTATGGGAACAGTGACATTCCGCATCAGACGGTTGTAGGAAGCTGGCTGAGGTGGAGGTCACATCTATCTCATGAGCTGAATAAACCAACTACTTGTTAAATGACAGTGGTGGTGCTGTTCTTCACAACACAGTTTACCATTGGCTAGCAGGAGTAAGATGTGCAGAGTCCAATGGTCAACAAAAACGGGTTCAACAAAGAAAAGCACACATCTTGGGGAGTACCAGGGAAAATATGGTCATTTTCAATATGCCCCCCCACAGCAGAAGGCAGGGAGAACTATCCCCTCTCATGCACATTCTCATTGCTAAGGCAGAAAAACCTGGAAAGACCATCAGCAGTGCTGTGCTACCTACAGGGCAATGTAGAGCAATGTTGCATCATAAAGTTCACTTCCTTTAGGGAAATAGAGCACATCAACAATTTTTGATTCTCACCCTGCAATGTATTTGCATTAGCCATCTGAGGAGTCTGTCTGAACCCAGAAGTGCGTCTTAAACAAGTATGGTCTCATCTTCTTCAGTGCCCAGACCACTGCAAATGTTTCCATCTCAATTGCACTCAACCTCTGTTCCAGGGAAGTAGCCTTCAGATGATGAAGACTAAAGGTTAGTACAAGCTCTCATTGCTTAGCTGTAACAAGAGAGCCCAAATGCTATGCTCTGAAGCATCCTTCTGAACTAGGAATTCCTTTGAGCAGTCATGTACCTTGAGCAGTGGTGCTGTATACATGGCCTTCTTCAGGGCATCAAACGCTTTTTGGCACATCTCTTTCAAGACGATCTTTTTGTATCTCTTAAAATCCTCAAATAGTACCCAGGGAGGCCTAAGAAGGCTCTCAACTGGGTTTGGTTCTTGGGAGGTTCCATAGCCATAATGATCTTTATGTTGGGGGTCTTCAACCCAACAGCAGCATCATTCTCTCCACTCTAGGAAATACTAAAGTAGGATAGGAGGAACCCATCTAATTATGTGGTAGGTTGAAATACGCAGTTTGAATACACACATAATAAATCCCTCTCAGTATAAGTTCTTTTCAAACCAAGAAAATGCTCCTGACAACATGACTCCTTTCATACTCACTGTCACCCACATACTTAATTGATCTAACACCTGTAGGTTCGCAACGATCCATACACAATCCCCCCTTCCTTTCACGCTCCCTTCTCCATCTTCGATGCAAATTCTTTTTCAGCCTTAATTTGTTACCTTACCCTTGTTTCATCCATTCAGTCTCTCACAGTCTTCAGTCTTATTTCATTGCACTATTTAACAAACTTAGGGGGTGATTCTAATTCTGGCGGGCGGCGGAGGCCGCCCGCCAGAATTCCGCCCCCATTATACCGCTCCGCGGTCAGAAGACCGCGGAGGGTATAATGAGTTTTTCCCTGGGCTGGCGGGCGGTCTCCAAAAGACCGCCCGCCAGCCCAGGGAAAAACTCCCTTCCCACGAGGATGCCGGCTCGTAATCGAGCCGGCGGAGTGGGAAGGTGCGACGGGTGCAGTGGCACCCGTCGCGTATTTCAGTGTCTGCAAGGCAGACACTGAAATACCTTGCGGGGCCCTCTTACGGGGGCCCCTGCCGTGCCCATGCCATTGGCATGGGCACGGCAGGGGCCCCCAGGGGCCCCGCGACCCCCCCTACCGCCATCCTGTTCATGGCGGCTTTCCCGCCATGAACAGGATGGCGGTAGGGGGGGTCAGAATCCTCATGGCTGCGGAGCGCGCTCCGCAGCCATGGAGGATTCAAACGAGCAGCGGAAAGTCAGCGGGAGACCGCTGACTTTCCGCTTCTGACCGCGGCTGAACCGCCGCGGTCAGAATGCTCGTTGGAGCACCGCCAGCCTGTTGGCGGTGCTCCCGTGGTCGGTGGCCCAGGCGGCCACCGGCCGCCAGGGTCAGAATGACCCCCTTATTCTCCTCTTTACTTAAACTACACACATACCCACAGATCTTTACACATGTTTAGCATCTTCAGAGACAAGCAGACCTTTTAGCGAGAATAGGATATATAAGGTGATAAAAATTCATGCTTATTAAAAATACTAGTTAAACATATTACAAGTAAGACCATAAGATAACGGAATCTGTAGGTATGCTGCACCTTCATCTTCAGAAGAGGAAGGAAAAGTACATACAAAATAATCTTTGGCTCCCAAGATGTCTACATACAGACCATACATTCTAGTACAAATATTTTCATGAAATCCACTAACTATGCATTCCCTATGTGTCAATGTGCTAGATTTAGCATCATGTTGTACTTAATTTGATGTTTGTGTAACCATATCCCACCAGAGAAAGAAGAACCAACAATAAACCAACTAATACTATCAGTGTCATTATTAAAGTGAGTAGACCGATTCTTTTGCAGCATTTGCTATATCTAATTTTCTATTAAGATCATGGAACTGCAAAAATCAACAAACACATTAAAGCAATAATAGAGGTTTTCTTCTTTTTCTTTGAAGTTAATAATAACCAATTAAAACTCAAAATAGACTTCAAACATTTTCTTTTCAGTTAATTTCATGCAGTTAGACTCTAACTTATATTGCAATGTTCACATTGAGTTTTTTCAGAATTCAAGGTGGTTCTTCTTCTAGTTCGTTCTCAAAGTTCTCGAATATTGAAAGGTTTATTGTACTGCAGACCTCTGTATCTGACTTTTCTTTTTCTTCTTGAGATAATCCCATTTAGGTGATTGTTGGACCTGGCCCTTTTTGCAGGGTCATCCCCAGTTTTTCTGCCTCCTTCCTCCTATTTTTATCTGTTTTTCTTGGCTTTAGGACTCTGGGCACTTTACCACTGCTAACCAGTGCTAAGCTAAAGTACATATGATCTCTGTGTAAATTTTATTGTTGATTGGTTTATCCATGATTGGTATATTTGATTTACTAGTAAGTCCCTAGTATAGTGCACTAGAGGTGCCAGGGCCTATAGATCAAATGTTACCAGTGGGCCTGCAGCACTGGCTGTGCCCTTCACATGAGTAGCCCTGTAAACATGGCTAAAACCTGCCACTGCAGTGTCTCCGTGTGCAGTTTTAAACTGCCAATTCGACCTGGCAAATTTACCTACTTGCCAGGCCTAAACCTCTCCTTTTTCTACATGTAAGGCACCCCTAAGGTAGACACTATAGCCCCACTGGCAGGGTGCAGTGCATGTTATACGGGGCACATGTACTGATGTGTTTTATATGTCCTAACAGTGACATACTGCTGAATTCAGTTTTCACTGCAGCAAAGCCTATCTCTCTCATGGGTTAACGTGGGGGCTGCCTTTAAATATTACTAAAGTGTGGTTTCCCTTTGGGAGCAGATAGAAATTGGGAGTTTAGGGTCTCTGAATTCACAATTTAAAAATACATCTTTTAGTAAAGTTTGTTTTTAGATTTTCTGTTTGAAAATGCCACTTTTATGAAGTAGGCATTTTCTTGCTTAACCCATTCTGTGACTCTGCCTGTTTGTGGATTTCCTGTCTGGGTCACTTTGACAGTTGTGTTGTTTGCACTTCTCCTCTAGACAGTGACACAAAGGGAGCTGGGTGTAGCCTGCATATCCTGATGAGCCATCTATGCTGGGAGGGAGGGGAGGAGTGGTCACACACACCTGAAAGGCCTGTGCCTGGGCCCTTGAAAGGTGAAGTTGGCAGACAAGAACTTAAAATACATGCACAGACCGCGATGCAGGAAAAAATGTTGATACTCCTTCCGCAACACAGCTGATAAAGGACGCGCTGACGGCTTTGTGGCTGAAATCAGTGCTCTACCTGCATCACTGCTGGGAGATTGATGCATCGTGACTGGAGCAACGACGCAACCAGATTTTTCACACATTATCCCTGGGTGTCAAAGTCAACCCGACTCTGTGCAGATCCGAGGTGCCCTATCCAGAATTTGATGCATCGCTCTCTTGTGGGGGAGAAAAGGACGCATCTCCGACTTGACTGGAGAAGGAAACAACACACCACCTCACTTGTGAGTAAGGAATTGATGCATTGCGACCCTTTTCCGACACACGCTCACCAGTGTAGCTTTATTTTTTACGCTAACCAGGTACTTCGTATAATAACAGCATTCTCCCTGTTTTCTAAGGATTAAGACTCTTAGGTCCTCATTATAACTTTGGCGGTAACTGGCGCCTACCGCCATGGCGACTGCTGCCAACATGCCGCCGCCATGGCTACCAGCCGTATACGCGTATTATGACCGTCGACTGTATTCTGCCAAAAGGCTGGCGGAATACAGCTGACGGTCATGGTGGCGGACGGCGGTAAGGTGGCGCTCCTGACAGCAGCACCGCCACGCCAGCAAAACACCACCGACCGTATCATGAGCAATGATACGGCCTGGCGGTGTTTTGCTGGTGGACGCTGCTGCTGATAGCAGTGCCGCTTCCCGTCTCCAGCTGGAGGACCCCCTGCAAGCAGGTAAGTCGGGTTCTCCGACAGAAGAGGGGGTAGGGGGTGCTGTGTGTGTGGGGGTGTGTGTGTATGTTTTGGTATGCGTGCATGTGGCTGTGAGTCGCGTTGAATGAGTGCCTGAATGACTGAATGTGAGTGTATGTTGTGTGTTGTGAATGCGTGTGCGCGAAAAAGTATGTTGGTGTGTGGGTATGTATGTGGGCATGCGTGGGTGGATGTGGGTGGATGTGGGTATGCGTGTGTGTTAATGGGTGCGCGTGTGGGCGTGTACATGTGTGGGGGTGGGAGAGGGAGGGGAAGGGTGGGGGAGGACTCTGGGGAGGGAGACGGAGGAGACCCCTATCAGTGCCACCACCCCCACACATGTACGCACTCACACTGATAATGCCTACCTCCATGGTTTTCGAGGCAGAAAGATTGGCATGAAAACGATGGCGGTAGGCCACGTCCTAATCCCAAGGGTGGATTTGTGTCGGCTGCCGGGCTGGAGACCGAAGTCTCCAGCCCAGCGGTCATTAACACCGTGGCGGTCGGTGTGTTAAAGTGGCTGTCTGTGATGGCCGTTACTGCCAGGGTCAAAATCCCCTTTTTTTAACCGCCGGCTTGTTGGCGGTATTAACGCCGCTTTAACACCGACCGCCAGGGTCGTACTGAGAGCCATATTCTTTTAAAAATTCATATCTTGACTTGTGTATGTTGGATTTTTGTCATTTGGTCTTTTTTGATTTAGGTAATATTCCCTATTTTTCTAAACTGGTGTGGTGTCCATTTTGTAGTGCTTTCACTGTATTACTGTGTGCCTTGGTAAAAAAACTTGACACATTGCTTCTGAAGTTAAGCCTGCCTGCTCGTGCCAAGCTACCAAGGGGTTAACTGAGGGTTATTCTCCTTTATCCTGACTAGAGTGAGGGTCTTTGCTTGGACCGGGTGTAACCTGACTGCTAACCAAAGACCCTATTTCTAATAGTGATGCTTATGTTCTACTTGAAATTCTTTTCCTTGCTGGTTTTTTAGCAACTGAACACTCACTTTCACTGTTCTCTGAGTCAAGTTAATTTACTTCAGGTTCTTCATTGATTGGCTTTAGTCCTTCGTTCTGCTAGTGCCTTCTTTGGCAGGTTCTCTGACAACTGCAGAGTCTCTTCACTCATTGAATGACTTGAACTTTGATGAGCCACATGACTTACTATGAACTTGTTTCTTCCTCTGGGGTTTCACCTGGAGCTTTTTGCTGGTTAAATCAGAGACTACTTCTTACTTCTGACGCTTGTGATTTTGTAATAGCTCTTAACTCTGACCCTCTATTTGACACTAATCACTGTTACTGCTTCTGGTACCTCACTCGGGAACCTCTGTCTCATTAGCAGTTTCCTCATCTTCACCAGTTTCAGGATTTTCAACTTTTCTGTCTCCCCTTGGATCCACGCTGCAAATCTGAGCTCAACTCTGTGAATCAGTGGATGTTTTACTACTTCTTCATCCATCGCCTTCACTCTTCCTGTGCGAGCAGCGTGGATCCACTGCAGGACTCCGGCACACTTCAAAGAAGTGTTAGCCACAAGGATAAGTTAATACAGGCCTCACAAGCATTCTTTGAGGCAGTCCTTGCAGGCATGTTTCTTAATGACCACCCAATCTTCTGCATTCATTGGGTGGCATTACATTTCTTTGGTCAGTGTTGTTTCTAAGTTCACCTGGTGAGAAATAGATTGCCCCATATGAGTCAGACATTTGCAGCACTGTAAAAGTGTTTCATTAGTCATTATCAAAAGTGCAGCTGAAGAAGAACGGGCTAATCTCTTTGACCTTTCCATCAATACTTCATGGGTGCAAAACCAGTCTTTTTGTCTGGTGTACTTCTTGTGCTCTTCAACACAAGAGAAAGGGCATCTGGCCATTCCAACTTAGTGGAAGCACACAACTTGGCCAATTTATTTTTGATGGTCCCATTCATCCTTTTTACCATACCAGATAATTGAGGATGATAACTACAGTGAAATATTTGATCAATTTGAGAGCCATACAAATGGATTTTAAAATCTTGTTTTTAAAATTGGAGCCAGAATCTGTCTCAATCGAGGTTGGCAGGCTGAATTGGTGTATTAGTTCCCTCAACAAAAGCCGGGCCCTTTGATTTCCTAATGTGGTTCATAAGGGTTGTAGTCCTTTTGCCTTGATTATTTCTCTGACAAATTAAACATTTATTGCACAAATTGCCTGTAATAGTTCTGAATTTGGAATTTTCCCAGTATTTATTAAATATTCGTATCATAAAATCTCTCCCTGCATGCAACTAAATGTGTAAAGACATAGACATGCAATTTAGCATTGAATCAGGCTACACTCATTAGTGATATAAATGCCCTGATACTTTTTCTTGTAACCCAACATTTCCCATTTCTTTTTTTTTTACATCCTCTGGTGCTTCCTCCTCAAGTTCTCTCAATTGGATCAATGTCATTTCAATGGAAAGAATGTTAAATCACAAAATAACAGAAATGAATATTGTTTACAAAAATATCACCATCCCGCCATCCATACATAATTAACAAAAACACAAATATCGTTGACCAAAATATTGCTGTTAAAAATACCTATTTTTACTAATATAAAAATATTGTTACCTAAGAACCAAAAAAGAAAAACTACTTTCACAAATAAGTAAAACATTTGTTTAACATTGTTGAAAGTGAGTTTTTTATTTTTTAAAGTGAAAATAAAAATAACTACTGAACTATTTTTATTTATCTACCAAAGTTTAGTCAATACAGACAAAGTACAAAACAATCTACAACCTACAAACCCAGCAAGTAAATTCAACAAACACCTGGAAAAAGGCACACAAAAAATATGTAAAAACAAACCACCTTTAAATATCAGCTAAACCTTAAAAGTAAAAAATAAAACTAAACACCTTCAACCCCTATAAACTGCCCACAAAAAATGTTTACAATATAACTAATACAGAAAAAACAGCACCTGATCCTCTACAGAAAGCCTTTAATGGAAAACTGGAAAAAAGAACTGCAGTAACAACAGATATGTAATTATAAAATGCATACCAATTGCCAAAATATTTTACACGCATTGGTAATGCATAGGTAAAATTGTTACAATGTAGTTTAGTATGTTATTAAAATATTTCCAGACAGAATGAGAGCAATAGCAAGATGTTGTGATGCTATTAATTGTGTTTGACCAATGACTTTGTGTTTCACCACTGTGCATATTAGTTGCTCAATGTTCACCAGTAGCACATTGTATGTTTTGTTCAGCTTAGCCGCCTATTGGCTTTGACATGGCATTAGCCATTACATTTTGTATTCAGTTCAGCCGCCTATTGGCTTTGACACAATATTAGACATTACATTTTGTATTCAGCTCAGCTGCCTATTGGCTTTGACATGACATTAGACATTACATTTGATATTTAGGTTAGCTGCCTATTGGCTTTAACTTGGAGTTAGACATTGCAGTTGAAACATCGCAGATGTCTGTATTCTTCCAAGCTGTATTTTTCCACAAGATGAACCAAGCTGTTTTCTTCACACCAGACTAGACATGATAAGAGAGAGTACATTTGGTGTTTTCCTTTCTGCTCAGCCTTGGGAATAGGAGAAGTCTAGGAGATCTGGCCAGTCTCCAAAGTCTTGCGTAGTTTTCCCGAGTCTGAGAGGAGGGGGGCACGCTTTTGTAAGGATGACTCTGGGCTACAGTGATTTAGATTCGAATCTGCTTGACTTCAGGCTGGAGCTAGACGTCAGTTGCCAGTCTCCTGTTTGGGTAGATAATCTCTTTCTCGCAGTTGACCGGAGTCATCAACTTGCAGACCACAGAAAGATGAAGCTGAATATTTAGGCCCTGCTGCCTTGCCCATACGGTGATGAATTTGACTTTTATGCTTTGCTTTGAATATATTATATATATTTGCTGTGTACATTGCAACTGAGAAGTACTGTGATATATTTTGCTTTCATTGCTGCGACTACTTTTACTCTTTTGAACGTGTGCTTGAAATCTACTAATTCGTCTCTCAAGAACTTGTGGGTGGGGAAGAATTAACAACAATAAAGGTCTTCTTTGAACTCAGAAGTGCATTCCAGAGAGGTTCTGTAAGCTCCGATATGAGATATGTAGGAAAGCAGAACAGATGTATCACCTGACAGAAAGGGAAACAATTACTCTTGCAAATGGGTTACATGTACACACAAGAAAGCATGTAGAATGTTAATTAGAAATGAACAAAATACTACTCTAATGCATGTTATGGGAGGGTTACTGTGAAAAATTATGTTTTTATTAACGTGAGAGAACACAACCACTTCCTGCCCCCTAAATATCACCAAAATTAGGTAAGGCATGTACTTCATGATTTAAAAGAGGCAAGCCTTAGTTCTGAAGAGCCTGTTACTAAAATTCTAAAATATTTACTCCCAAAGTACCTTAACACATACAAGGACAGCTACCACCTATACCCACTTTAAAACTATTAATATCACAAACTAAAAAAGCCACCAATCCTAATCACACAAAATAAAAAAAGCCACCACTGACACTCCTACTGGCACTAGTAGATAGGAAGATTCCCATATACCAAAGCACTTACCCACCACACATAATATTGAATCCTTTCTCCTGCATTACAACCTAAATAATGAAAAACATATTATTATATTTGCTACAGCAGATAATTTATTAAGACTTAGAAAATGTCAAACATGAATCATGGTTGAAACATTCATTCATATTTGCCTTTCTACTTACTGAACAAAATAGCACTTACTATGAACTACTAAACCACATTAAAATTAAAATAAAAAGAACTTTGAACAAGGCATGATACTAATAATACTTAAACTCTACCTGCACACAACAATTCCAGGCTATTACTGCCAGTATAATCAAAGCATTTGGAAACTCTCCCAACAGTCTGCACTAAGGGCCCGATTACGAGTGTGGCGGTCTCTAGACTGCCACACTAGTGGTGGCGATCTGAACCACCACCAATGGAGCTGTCCGACCTCCACATTACAGCCCTGGCAGTCAGGCTGCCAGGGAACCTCCAGCCCTGCCAGGATCTCAGATCCCAGCAGTCTGGGGGTTGGTGGTGGCCCTAATCCACCAGGACAGTGCTGTAAGCAGTGCTGCACTGGGGATTAGGACCCCTTTGTCTGCCAGCGGTTTCATGGTTGTAGCATCGCCATGAAAATGCTGTCAGAGAATCAGTGCAGGGGGCTCCAGGGGGCCCCTGCACTCCATGCACTTGACATGGGCAGTGTAGGGGCTCCCCTGGCCAGCACCATCGCAATGTTTACTGTCTGCTCTGCCGACCAGTGAACTTTGCGAGGGTGCTAGTGCACCCTGCTTACTACAGCATTTCTGCTGGCTCGATTACGAGATGGAGACAATGCTGTAGCCTGTTTCCACTAAGCCAGTGGGCGGAAACTTGAGTTTCCACCCACTGACCTAGCAGGAAATTCTTATTAATTCCGTCAGGGAGGTTGCCGCGTATATGGCAGCCACCATATCGGGGTTGGGCAGATGGGCATTTCCAACCGCCAAACTGAAAATTGGGCTCTAAGTGGACAATAAGCATCAAACACTCAGGGCCTCATTATGACTCTGAATGCCAGACTCGTGGTGGTGGCTAGTCCTCCCCTCTCCAGGTGGTCTGGCCGCCAAATTAGGACCCTGGCAGTTGGACCGCTGCCATCTCCAGGGTCATGGATCCCAAAGTGGTGGCGGTGGTCAGAGTCATGATCAATCATGGTGCTGCTGAGTTCAGCGCAAACGTGCAGATAATGAGTACATTTTCTACCAGCCATTTCCTGGCGAGGATCCCGCCATGGAAAGGCTGATGGAAGCCCAGTGCAGGGGTCCCCTTGCCCAGCATCCTTGGAATGCACACTGTCTGCTACAACAGACAGTGTGTATTCTGAGGGTGCTGGGAACACCCTCTGTGCGGCGCCATTGGCCTCGCCTCAATGAGGAGCCAAGGCGAATGCTGCTCCATGGTTTCCACTGGGCTGACCGGCAGGAATCTCAGATTTCTAAGTTTTCGGTCAGTCAGCCCAGTGGTAACCTTGTAAAAGGCCAGGGGGGAGACAGCCAGCTCCGCAGTGGTCACCTCTCCAGGTGGCTACGGGCTGATGGTCAGCCCGCCAACCTCATAATGGGGCCCTCAGTTTGCATTTTAAATTTAAAAAATAATAGTATTATCCAATTTCCCTGTAGCTGAGGTAGCTAACCACTACAACTTACCTATCAAAAGTTCATTTTATGAAAAAAACATAAACTAAGTCCCTGAATGGACTACTTTGAGGACAATTGGGTTGGCAGACCTCACTGCTCCAGACACAGATGCCAACCTGAATTCCAAATACTATGGTGGAATGCCCGTCACAGCGATATAGCTCAAGAAGCCAAAACCAACAAAGTGGTAGAAAGATGGCACAACAACTTCCAAGCCACACTAGGGATAATCCATCCTACAATCTACAAATTAATAGAAGCCAACAACTAAGAAAAGAGCAGTCAGTAACTCAAATTAAACCTATCGTTAATAAACAAATCAGTAGAATGCATATCATGCCACAATGTAAAGTTAGAAACTTTATAAATTACAAAGGAGTACACTATTTATGCAAAATGGCAAAAAATCCCTATTATAAAACACCTAGTTACCTGCAGACTCACCAACAAACCTTAACAAAGCTACACATCACCACAACTTAAGTATTTGTAAATAATATTAAACAAGATATGTGTATACACTAGTTGAAATAGAAATAATTTTGAAAATAAGACTGGTAAATACAGATGATAAGTTGAATAATTAACTGAAAATCAATATATTTTAACAATCACAAAGCACAACAGCCCAAAATAAAGCCAAATAAATCCAACACATAGAAATGTAAAACAATACATTACATGTGCAGCAAATGCAAATAGATAATTAAATATAGAATTTCCTACCCACAAATAAATAAATTAAACTTACAGTTTCATAGTGTTAGAGCTCTCTAGATCCAAGTTCTCAAAATGTATTGCACCAAAAAAATAGATTACAGTTCAAAAAAGCTCAAAAAAATTCAAAAATGAAAAAGTTCAAGGTAAATCCAATGAAGTGATCCAGACATAGGGAACCATAAAACCCCAAAAAGCCGGAAAAAAGAAACATTCAAGGAAATTAAAAATAATAAATGTTGGTTTACTGGAAACCAAATTTTTTCCCTTAAAAAATGCAAAATACCAGCGGTCCATGGGAACATTTCAGATCTGTAAGCCTGTGAACAGATGGAGAATACCCAACCACACAAACCCTTATGTTTAAATAGAATATAAACATAACATTGCAAGTGTAATAAACAAAAATAAAACATTATATTATGTAAAATAACACTACTCTGCTCCCAAATTCTATGTAGGCCTATCACACAACACAACTAAATAACAGAACACAAAGTACAACTGCCTAATCCCTCAAAATCAAAAGTAGCACTATAACTCACTTTAACTAACTCCACCTAGATATACCCTATCCCCAAACGTCTTCAATAAAACTTTAAAAAGGCCTTACCTTAAAAATTACCAGCAGGTAACCACAAGGCACTCCCACCAAATCCAATTGGAAATGATACAAATAGATTAAAGAAGACAGCGTAAAAAATGGCAGGTAAATGAAACAAAATCATGCTAGCTACTATAGAAAACTACGAGACAAAAAATTGTACAATCATATTTATTTAAGAAATATGTAAAGTATTATTAAAACTGTGAAAAAGTCAGTATTATGAACAAGTAAATAAATATGTGTTGTGTCTAAAAAAATTGTGAAACAATTACCAGTATTTTTTATGATTGAAAATATTAATTTAAATCTAAACATATATATTTGATAACATATAAATATGTAAAACAAAATAAAATATAAAACAGTGTCATTTACTATTCTGTTAAAAAAGCCAGTATTAATTATGTGTGTGAAAAATGTGATAAACAAAGTTTTATACCTCTTAATACCATATCATATTCAACAAGTAATACACTAAAACTGTTACATGTACTACTCCCACAACTATTGAAACCAGGGGTCATGTTGTATACTCAAGTGATTACATTTACCGTTCTCACTCTAAGCTAAAGTATTTATGGGGAAGTGCTACCCACTAAAGTAGTCACATGTACTATTCCCACTGTAATCTAACCCATTGACAGGAACGTTGTGGACACTGAAGGCGTGACATTTACTATATCCACTCTAATCTAAGCCATGTAGAGAATGTTTATGGACACTAGAGTGGGTGACATTTATTATTCTCACTCCAATCCAATCAATTTAGGGGAAGGTTCTGTAAACTAAACAGGTGATATTTACTATTCCCACTTTGAACTAAACCTTATAGGGGAAAGGTTTGGATTCTGAAGAGGTGACATATACTATTCCCACTCCAATCTAACCCATTTAGGTTGAGGACACTACATAGGTGACATTTAGTATTCCCACTCCAAACAAGCGTTTTAGGGGTAGGTGTTGGACACTAAACTTGAGATATTTAGTATTCCTACTTCAATCTAAGCCACTTAGGGAAGGTTCTGGACACTAAAGGAGTGACATTTACTGTTCCCCCTTTAATCTAAGCCTTTTAGGGAAAGGTGCTGGAAACTCAAAGAGTGATATTTACTATTCCCATGTCAAACTAAGCCATGTAGAGGAAAGGGCACTAAAGGGGTGACATTTAGTAATAAATAAATGTGAAAATGCTAACTAACAAAAGTCTAATAAAAATGTCATTATAATAAATATATTTTTAAAAATTAACTTTAAATTAAAAATGTAAAAGTTTAAAAAAATTAAACTTTTAACAACTAATTTGTAATATTGTCTGCCAAATTAACCATCAAACTTATGAAAACAATTTTATAAATTAAATATTTTAATATAACACAAAAAATCAAAATATTGTAAAAAAGATTCTCATAAAATAAAACACGATAAATTCAAAATTTCATTTTTTAACTGGTACACCAATTTTTATATAAAAATGTAAAAAACATATTTAAAAGAAATCACTCCACACTTTTTCCCTATAAACTAAACATCCTGTTCCCAAACTTTATCAAACTTACGAATATACAAAACTCCACAGATTAATACTTAATAACAAATTAAAAATAGTTTAAATACTATGAAAACATAATACAATAAACATAAAAAATATGATATAAACTGCATTAATTTTTAAAACAACACTTAAAAAATATTCTTACCTTCAATATTGCTGTCCACTGATTTTTGACATCACAACATTATTGACATTTTGTTTTTATAATATTTTGTATTCAATATTTTGTCCGAACACCTCAATTTACTCAAGGAATTATATATTCAACAAGAAACAATTTATATTTTGTCCACTTTCAACAGAATTTTCATTTGATTCATTTCTTATGTCCCTTGAATCACAGTTTCATTTTCAAGTGCAAAATATCTGACCACTTAATCTATATATTTGTTTCTAGGAGTGAACATATGTTTTCCAGCCTTATGGGCAGCATATGTCACTAATGCAATTTCTGTTGGCTGCTGTACTGCTTCCAAGAAATCAATGATATATGATCTGTTTCTGATGGAAGTTCCAGAGGATGTCATAAAAAACCTTTGTGACCATAACTGACAAAAGGCATGGACCACTCCAAAACCATATTGACTATCTGTGTAAATTGTCACATTCAAATTTCCTGGCAAGCACAACCTCTGGTCAAGGCAACCAACTCTACCACTTGTGTGATGTTGGCCGGTATGATGCTTCAAGAATTTCAGAAATGGAACATACTAGATAAGCAGCCTTCAGTGCTCCACAATGGTCTCTCAAACAAGAACTGCCAACAAACAGAATCAAATCAGCCATTTCAAGAGGAGTTTCCTTAGTGTCTGTTCTTGGTTTGGTAAATAACTCTATGATGGTAATGCAATTATACTCAGGCTCGTCCTCATTATCATCACTACTGTTTTCACTTTCATCATTGTTTGGAACAGGAAGTAGAGTTCAAGGATTTAACAAATTATATCTCTCAACTGATATGTTTTCAGCTGACAGTATAACTTACTAATATTTTGTCAAACAACTGCTTGGCATATTCTGAGTACGGGTATGGTTCAACAAAATCTCAACTGAGTGTGGAACAAACATAATCAATGTATGTCCCATCACAATCCCTTCACTTTGCTCATTTGCCATGCAAACCTCTCCAGCCTATTTCAGGCAACCAAGATGACCTACAACTGCTGAATCCAACACAACAGAAAGGAGGTTGATAGGTCTCATGGTTGCACCATGTTTTTGGGTCTAAACTGACATTTCACACCTGCAACTTCCGTGACAAAGGAGATAAAACTCTCTTCTGTAGGCATTCCAAGGGTGGGTGCTTCACAGAATTTATTGCTCAATGCTCAGAAAGCCTCTAAACATTTGTCATCAAGCAATACTGTATCGCTGATGTCATATTGCTTCATCCTTACTAAAGGCTTTGCAATCAGGAAAAGTTTTAATCTACTGACAGCAATAGCGAACAAGTCCCAGGAACATTCTCACCTCCCTCTGGGTAGAAGGGGAACTCATTTTCAAAATTGCAGAAACGTGTTCTTTTGAAAATTTCCTTTCACCTTTCTCAATGTGGTGACCAAGATAGATAACTTTGTTTTTCAATACTGCATCTTTGTAGTGGAAACCTAGTGACTATTGTCAGTTAAGTGGTTCAGTAGAACAATTGTGTCAAGTTTGCAATCTTTCTTTGTCTTGGGTGCCACCAATAGGTGACCTATATATCACACTTTGGCTGTATTACAGAGCAACTTAAAATTTTCCAAATCTTTCTTTAATTATAAGACTAAAATTGAAGGACTTTCAGTTCCCCAGTACAACTTGGCATAAAACAAAAACTTTTTTTCAGAACTGGAATGCAAATAAATATTAACTGAATGGATGAGAACCCTTGAAATAAGTCAATCACTGTATAGCATTCTGAATTTGATGAAATCTGGAACAAAAATACTACAGGATTCGATGCCACTGGACAGCATGGAATCACTATTTGTTTCCTCAGGTCCTGCACTATTCTCCATTCACCACTGATGTTTTTTAATTCCCATCACAGAAGAATTGCAAAGTCTACCAAGCACTTCCATTAGGATTCTTTCAAAGACAGGCTTCATTCCTTCTTCTGTTTTTTTGGAAAGCATGTACTGTTGAGGTCTAGGTAAAACTGCATTTGATTTCACATTTATCCTGACAGGCTTTACACTTTTTATTTTATTTTTATTAATCCTATCTCTTTTCGTGTGTAATCCTACAGCTCTTCTTTGACAGTATGTCTTAAATCCAAATCAACTTTAATAAAGACAGGAAACAGCTCAACTCTTGAGTCATGTAATTTGATTTTGAACTTTGAGGACCATATTTTTCATTCTTTCATGCAACACAATGCAGCAAGACAACTTGCTGTGCTGCATGAAAGGTAGAGGGCAGGATTGAGCCATGTCTATCATGATATGGCACATTTCTGTTCTCTCTGTGTACTGGTGCACAATCTGCTGCCTAGCACCATGAGCTAAGATATTTCCCCTCATTGCGCCTTCCCTGGGAAGGCATAGCCTTTTGACACATTCCCAAGTTTACCTGCATTGGTAAATCTGGGAATGCATCAGACTCCATGGGTGGATGTATGGGAACACTCAGACTCCACCCATAGAGCACCTTTCCAGGATAGAGTAACACAAGGCAGCGGCTTGTGCTGACTTACGTTACTCCAGATTCACCAAGCAACACAGGGCCACACAAGATGACCTTGCGTTGCTGGATAAATCTGGCTTAAGGATTGCGTTGCCCTGGTGACACAATGCATGATGTAAGGGTAACACAGTACAATTATAAACCTGGCCCTGCGTCTTCATCTTGGGTTTCAATTTCAACACCGTCCGTTGTACAGTAAATCATGTAATTCATTTTACAAAGCACGCCTCTGCCCCACAGCTTAACAGGACTTGTAGATGAACTGATGATTAGTCTCCATTGATCTAATTTTAACAGGGACATCTGCTGTAACCTGGTTAACAAACTATTTAGTGCTGATACCTACAACCTGGACTTCTCATCCCTTAAGGGGCAAGTTAGGAACATCCACAGAACAAACTTGCTGAATGACTCCAGGAGCTATCAAGCAAAAATAGGGTTGGCGTTGACTTCGCCATCAATGTGTCGGCCACTTTAGTCTAACTCAAGGATTGTTCTAAGTAAGCATGTCTTAAGCACTGCCATTTTGAATTATTTTCTGGGGAAAACTGAGGAAAATCATTACTCAAAATCAATGGAGTCTGTTGATGCTCTGGATTGTATGACATGTTGTTTCTTATATTTTGCTGTAACACTTAGGCTGTGGGCATATTTATTCAAAACAATTTTTGTCTCTGCACACCCAGCACAGAAGTTGGTTGTGCTGGGGGCACTAACTGTGTCTGGCTCTGATTTACAATCTGCCTCATTTGAAGGAATAATTATTCTGGATTCTGCCTACATTCCTACTTCAGTGGGCGATTTTACCACAGGAATGGTAAGCTCTGCTCTTCTTTAACAAATCAGCATTCACATTCATTTCAGGATTGTTCACAAAAACTCTTCCACAACTGTGCATAGGAATCACATCATTTTCTCTTTTCCTTGCATCAGATGTGCTACATTGATTCCATTATTGTCAGGTGACACAAAACCAAAATTAAAATCCATTTTCTTGTTCTTACCATTTCTATACAATTGCTTTGTCTGGGGAATCATCAATTTCTCTTTGACCTTTTTCTGCTCCATACAATACAAAACCACTACTGTATCTGACATATTTCAGGATCCAAGTTATTCTTTTAGTTTGCCAGGACATTGCACTATGTTGCAGGTGTGAACCAAGCTCAGGACGCAAACCCATAACAAAAGCAGATACAAAACCACCAGGACCATCACTCTCTTGATCTTCAACACCTCTATGCTTCTTGAAAATCTGCATACGTCACTCATATTAAGCATGCACGGACTCCTTCAGTTCTTGTGCATATCTCAAAATCTTTGTTCAGTTAATCTACTTTTCCGGCACCTTCTTTTTCATATGTTCTATCACTTTACTGTACTTGTCAGCCACACATCAGACAGAGCATTATTAGGCACAACTCTAGGTGGTTCTTGAGTCAGCCAATCAACAGCACCCTAACACTCAGGCTACAAATCACTGGGAACAACAATCTCAAACAGTGAATTCAATCAGTGCAAAGCATTTTCGAAATTGTCGTCAATCTATGAACGTCGTTGTACTACTTCTCTGGTTCCTTTCACAATCTTAGACAATTTGTGGTAAAGGTATAGGGGTCACCTCTTGTCCAAGGTACAAACTAATCATTCTCTACATGTACTTCTTTCAGGGTAGACTCTGAAACTGGCTCTAGCTCTGAATCATCAACTGAAGCCTTCGCTTTCTTCCCTGTCTCTCGAGCATTTATTTTATTAGTAACCGTCTTCTTCCACCTTTTTCTGTATTTCCTCAAATCCTAACTCCTTTATTTAATCATTGGTTAAGTTAATTTTGCAATCCCTCTGCGCATTTCGTATTCTGCTGATGTGAACCTCACACTCATCAGAAAATTCTTCAAGCTTATCATGTGCTTCATTTGCACAGTGTGCTGCTTTTTTGGTCAGGCATCTCATTTCATCCACATTGTCTGCCAGTAACCTGGGTAATGTTTCACTGCAAAATTTCCCCAAATTGAAAATTTAAAAACCCAACATTAATATCTCTCCGTAAGACCTGATATCCTTGGTGTGGTATCCCCCCAAACATTTTGTTTTCACTCCCTTACTTTCCTGAACTAATTTTTATTGGCAATATGACTCTGTGCCCTTCACCCTGATAACTAGTGCTAACGTGCATATGTTCTCTCCCTAAAGCAGAGTAAAATTGGCCTACACTTACTTGGCATATTTAATTTACTTGTAAGTCCCTAGTAAATGGTACTCAGGGCCTGTAAGATAAATGCAACTGGTGGGCGGTATCGCTCATTCTGCCACCCACTAAAACATGTGTCTGGCCTACCATTGTAGCCTGTAGAGCAGTTTTGAACTGCCATTTCGAACTGGAAAAATAGACCTTTTGCCTGACCTAGCCCTTCTTTTTTAATTCTTATAATTCACCCCAATGTAGGCCCTAAAGGACGCATGGTATTTAAAAAGTAGGATATGTATGTTTAGGTTTTACAGGTCCTGATAGTAAAAAACTCATACGCCTTGTTTCTCTGTTGCAAGGCCTATTTCTTCCGTAGGATAATACTGGGTTACTTTATTACATTTATCAAGTACTAACTTCAGGTTGCTATCAGATTAAAAAGTGATTTTTACACTCAAGTGAATTGTAATTTGGAAATCCCCTTCAATGGCAAATAATTTTGAACATGCAACTTTTAGAAAGTTGGCATATTCCTGCCCAGAGTTTCTGAGGAGGTTTTTCATGGAGTTTCCAGGTGCCTGGGCCTGTTAATGGTTCCCCCATTAAGAATGTGTATTGGACCCAGACAGTGAACAAATTGACCTGGGTGCAGCTGGGAAGGGTCTTCCTGCAGGATGGTTAAGGAGGAGCTGTTCCCTCCCCTGATTACATTTCAAAGGGCTTGGCCACAGCATATGCAAAGGAACCTGACACCAGGCTTGCATTTTCTCTTTGTTACCTTTGGCAGTTTGGAGCCAGACCAGTGGAAGGAAAAAAAACTGACCAGAACCAGTCTTTGGAGCAGGTCAGGGAATTATCCTACACAAGGGATGGCACCAGGTATAAAAAAAGGACCTTCTAAAACTTTCATCCAAACACTCCTGGACCTGGGGAAGATTCAGAAGAAGGACTGCTCTGCTGCTTGAAGGAGTGCCTCGCTGTCTGAAAAAGGAAAGATGACCCTGCATGACTGATACCAGGCTGCTCACAGTAACTCTAAGAGTTAGTTGGGTGGCCTTGTGTTTGAGCTATAGGGACACAAGGAGCAGGGCTGGACTGGCCGTATCGGGAATCTGTTATTTCCCCAGGAGTCTGAAAAATTGGGGGGCCGCTTTTGTTACTGGGGGCTGCTTTTGTAGCAGTGAAGTAGTTTTAAAAGCACTGCAGAGCTCCTTCTATATCCAGCAGTTTTCAGTCAACAATAAAAGTGCCACGATAACTCTGGTGATTAATGTAACTGCTGGAAAGAGGTCAGGGTTTTGTCTAGTGACAGTTTGGACTCACCTGAGGTAGCACAGATGATAAATATGCCTGCCGCAAAGAACATGTACTATGCAGATTACAAAACAGTATTTTATGTGAATAGCTCAGTGGGATACTGCTTTTGTCATAGAGATCCTTTTGTTGCTGTGGAGTTCAGAAGTTACAATCACATTCTAACACAGTTAGCAATGAAATCCCATCAAAAAGCTGCATGCAAACTGCATGGTACAGGTTAGAAAGTTATGTTTTTTCCCAGTTTTCATTTCCATAATTTTTATAAAAGAATGGTTTGTTAGGGTAGAAATAAATTGTTATTAGTAAAGTCAACCATAACCACTGTTACATTCTGAAGCCAGACTTTATGCTTTCCCGTACCAAACACTTTAAAAAAATGCCTACCAGCATGGATGACAGGTGAATCCTGCATCTTGGAGTACCCTTTGTATTTACTAACATTTTCTATACACATATGATTAATTGTCACTGTATGTGTGTCATGCAAAGTGCTCTAACACCCTACGCTGGTAAGAGAGGCGCTATAAAACAAATGACATACATGTGAGAGAGGGGCAATGGAAACATGAGAGGCACTGTTAGAGGTTGATGGTGAAGGAATAAATGAAGAGCCCTAATAAAGATTTCTGTATCCTACTGCTCTAAAAGGTCATCCTTTACTAAGCTTTAAAAACTTATACAATTGAAAATGTAATAATGTAAATGTTTTGCATAATGCACTGTTTTTGACATTTTTTTCCCAATTTTGCTTTGGGGGGACCTCCCCATATCTCATTGTAGTGGTTGGGCTGGTCTGACATAATTTGCCAGGGCTGCTTTGGGTTCCCAAACCAGCCCTGGCAACAAACTTTCAGAGGTCTGCCCTGCAACTGCTAAGCAGGCAACCACCAAGTGGACCTGTCTGAAAATGCCTGAGCCCTGCTGCTGGCTTCTGCTGGAGTGAGTCCTGATCCCCAAGTGGTACCCCCAAGTCCTGGGTCCCTGACTGGCATTTGAAAGCCCTCCTCCCTGCCTAACTGAAGATTCCATCAGATCTGATGCGAAGCGACACAGGGTCAGGCAAAGCTGCACTGCTCCAAACTGAAGACTTTACCAGATCCAATGCCAAGCAACGCAAAGCCCTACAAACCTCACCACCCAGCTGAATGCTTCATCAGAACTGACGCCAACTTGTGCAAAGCTCCACAAAGCCTCCCTGTTCAGCCAAATGGTTAATTGAAACCAACGCAGGGTGACTCAAAGCTGCGTAAACCAATGCTTAGTAGACTTTGAATCAAGGACATAAGGTACAATTTCCAGTAGGCTGAACTCAGCCCTGTATCCGACCTGCGCTCCATCGTGGTCAGCCTGAACATGTGACTTTGTGATTTTGTCCTGGTCCAGCACGACCAGATACACATAATTGGCGCTGTGGGCGTTTTGGTGCTACTTTTACCTAAAACTTTAAAAAGTCAATATCTCCAGATGAACTGATCAGATTTTGTTTGGTTTAGTGTCATTTTATTTATTAAAATGTACTCTGATTTTCTAAAATGTTTTGGGATTTTTCTAGAGTTGTGTATCCACTCTGTTCCTGTTTGTGTGTTGCAAAAATACTAAACTCGTTGACTAGTTCTGTTCCAAGCTACCAGAGGTCTATAAGCACAGGTCTGTTTAGTGACTTTTTTAGTTCATTCTGACAAGGATTGTGTTTATTATTTGAGTGGGGCTTCCAGCCCTCCCAACTAATAAACCAATTTCTTACAGAGTCTCTTTAGAAAATTCATTAGTAACAGTAACAGCAGCATTCCACTTGAAAATGGAGAGACAACAGTTGGATCTATGTTACTACTGGCAAAGCTGCAAATGAAATCTCTGTTTCGGCACTCACTGATGCATCTGCAACTGTAAGTGCAGTCCCTGTGACTGTACACCCATACCATCTCTTGCTGCACCTGTATCAGGTACTACAGAACTTTGACCCTGTCTCCAAATCCCATCAGTGCATGGAGGAGGTCTACAGTTCAAAAGATCATTTAGAAACCTATGCTCCTTTTCTGAGACCTGTTTTTGTCTTTCCTTCCCTCTATTTGTCCCTTGTGAGCATACTTTCTGCCTGCATTCCCTTTGACTATTGCATGAACAACTTTTACTCCCTTCATTACATCATCCCCCCATCATTTCTCTTGTTAATCCCACGTGCCTCCCAGTCATTGCTTAAATGACTTTTTCACCAGCTTCTTCATTTTCTTTCTCTACTTCTCTGTAGACATCCACTCCCATTTATTCAAAGCTTCAAACTGTGTAGGTCTAGGTAATGGCTTTCTATTAATCATAGTCTGCCTCAGGAAATCTAGCTTTCTAATGTTAAAGGTAAGCTCTAAGGGAAATTCCAGATACTTGTCAGAAGTCATATATTCATGCCAGTCAGAGACCCAGTTACATGTATAAAAACAACTGTCCATCATCATTTCATATGTTGGCATCCCCTCTGCAGGTAATTTCTGTCCCTCTGAAGCATGTATGCTTGAAACTTTAGAATATCTCAACGCACCACCCATTATCACTGTTTAGGCAGTAGTTTTTCTAGGGAACTTTCTGTTGCTGCTAACTGGGGCTAACTCATATTGTCTTATGTGTTGCTTATATTACAATTTTAAAACATTGTGTTTTTACTAATTCTATTAGTTTTATGGGGACTGTGCAATTGGGGCTCTGTGGGTGCAGGAAGTTAGTTCCCAGGCTTTTCCATCTTATTTTCTGCAGGGTATCAGTTTGCTCTGACAAAACTAGAGCCACCATTTTTAAAATGTTGCGCTGTAGTTTTTTTGTTGGTTGGCGTAGAAGCCGAAAATAGGGCTGTGGCACAAATGCACAGCAGAGGCGCGCAGCATGCGTTCCACATCCTCACCTAAGGCTTGCCAAAGGCAAGCCTGACTGCACCCATTCTCATCCAGGCCACGGCAGGCACCCAGAACCTCGTCAGTCACATGAATCAGGTGAGTTCTCCGTTGTATACACTGCAGGGGAACTTTTGGAAAATGGAAAGATGAATGTGAAAGAATGCAAGTCTGCCCTGTCTAAGTGCTTATGCCCTGTTGCATACGTAAGAATCAAAGTTGCTTTGCCATTTCAGTGCACTGGACTAAGAAGTAGTAGCGATGCTATGGGATCTTTGGCTCACCTCAAGGCGGCTTTAATGAATATCCACTCTCTCTATAGAAATGCTCTATATATTTACAGTCTTTTAGTGGAGTCCCAGTTCGATAATCTTTTTATGACTGAAACATGGATAGGGGAAGGGTCCACCCCTGATTTACAGTTAGCTCTTCCTGAGGAGTATGCATGCGTACACCTGCACAGGTTAGGCAAATGTGATGGGGGTTCTGCCATTGCCTTTAAGGATACATTCAAATGCTCTGCCTTTCAACTGGAAAATTTGAAAGGTACAAAATCATTGGGTTTCTACATATCTACCTCTGCACAACCCTCTTTCTCCAGTGCTTTAATTTACCCCCCACCTGGCTATGCTGGCACATTTATTAGTTCCTTAGATGAGACCCTGGCTCCAAAAATATTGCAATGCGCTAATTTTACGGTCTTCGGAGACCTAAATCTCTATTTCAATGACGCAGATGAATCTGTGGCTAAATCTTTTGCTGAGAATTTAGACTCTCTCAATCTGCTATGGACTTCGACAGAACACAGGCAGACCGTACTATTGATTTAATGTTATCAAATACCACTATTTTAGTGGATCGCCCAGTGGAGGTAGTTTGGTCAGATCATTGCTTATTGCATTTTATCTGGCCTCTCTTGAAGGATGAGGGGACAGAATCTCAGGTATAATTTCACTCACTTTGATCTTGGAACAAAGTTTTGATTTCTTACTTGGACACTCTTCTAGATAGCACAACCCCCATCTTAAAGGGAGAGGTTAAATATGGTGCTATCGCAGTGAATCAGTGGTTTCCTGGGGCAGCAGATGCGTCAGTCCCTGAACCAACTTGTACAAAATAGAGGCAAGTTCCGTCTGCCTCGTGGTTCTCGTCTTGGCTCGCTATGGATGGAAAACCCTATAATAAGTTGAAAAGATTATGGAGAAGAAACTAAGCAATGACTGATATGTTATTATACAAACAAGCACTAAACAAATATTACATAAATCTAAAACTGGCTTGGAGTCATTTTTATACTAAGAAAATATTAACAGTAAGTCAAGAGATATTTTCAAGACTGTCTCAAATTTTTAGGATTATAAAGTGGCAGCTTCACCTTCTAGGCGTAGCTGGACTTATTTTCTAGGCTTGGTGATTTTTTCAAAGATAAAATAGGTAAAATTCAGTTAAATTTCCGGTTGTAATGTTTTGCTCAAACTCGATGTCTCCTATTTTACAGTCATTATCACCAGAGTGTAAATTTGCACAATTTAGGCAGATTGACCAGGAGGAGGTAAAAGCGTTTTAATTGCTAATCTGGCTCCCCCCCTGGACCCATGTCCACCTCATATACTTAGACAGGTCGTTGAGATTATTTATCTGGTCTATTTTAATTTGTTTAGATTCTTACTGCAGTCAGGCCACGACCATAACATACGGAAGTGAATCAATGTAGTAGTCCCTTCTTTGAAAAAACCTACAGTAGATTGTTCAGTCTTATCTAACTTTAGAACAATTTCTCTCCTACCAGCAACTTCAAAAATTCTAGAAACACTTTTCAACACCAAACTCACAGAGTTCTTGGAGACAGTTATGCTATTACATTCATCTCAGTCAGGCTTTCGGTTTTATCACAGCATCGAAACTGTGCAGTTGGATATTGCAGATTCAATTGGGATGACTTTGGATCATGGACACAATACCGCCTTGATCCTATTAGATCATTCGGTGGCATTTGACAATGCCTCCCATGATATCCTCTTACAAAACCTTTCAGCTCTTGTAGAAGTATGGGTCTGGAATTGGTTCAGCTCCTTTTTGAACCTTGCAGAACAGGCTGTTTGGATGAACCATTATACATCTGATACAGAGAGAGTCGGACCCTGATTAACATATATATGTCCCTGCTTGCTCTGTTAGTGGAATCCTCTGATATTAAAAACATCGCTTATGCAGATACTGCTTTCTTACGAGGGTGATTCTGCCTCAGGTATGGTGGCTATCTTAGTCTGTATGGGGACAGTTCTGAGCTGGATGAGATCTAATAATTTACAGTGTAATCCAGATAATACAGAGGTGTTATTGTTTGGTCCCAACCAATTGCCAGGAAGGATAGGTGGTTGACTGTGGGAATGTCCTGCTCCTCCCCCTTCTACAGAGATTGCCAGAGATCCTGGGGTCTTATTTGGCTGTCACCCCTCTTTCAAGGCTCAGGTGTTTTCAGTGGTGAGATCTTATATTTGGATGATGAGTGTTAAAAGTCTTTCTAGTCTTTATCCCTTGGGATGCACAAAATGCAGTTATGCAGGCTTTCATCATCTCCCATCAGCACCTCCATGGCACTTGTCAATCTCAATTCATTAGATCAGACTACCATCCAGTGGCACTCCAACTCTAGTTGGTGTATTTACACCTGTGCATTTGAGAGCAAAAGTCACCAACCAAGAATAAACACACAGTCTCCCAGAAGGGAAAACTCTTTACTTCAGGATACCCTATCTGTGTGTGTGTGGCACCTTGCAAAACACACTACCTTTATGCACAAGTTAAACAACTGTATCTTGATATCTTGAATTTCAACGAATCTGATAACCAAACCAACCAATATAAAACCAAAAATGTATTTCACCCAGATTAAAAATAAGAATAGTATGTTAAAAATAACAGAAATCAAACCACCAATTGAACCCCGAATCAACATTGCATAACACAGTTCCTCACATAGTATAACAATACATCACACAATACAAGCCTCAGTTCTTTTTTGGAAAGTGGATTATTGTAAGGGCAGGTAAGTACGTACACTTATCAATAGGCCGCTAACCACCAGTAGGTCAGGTTAGGTCTCAATAAATTAATCTGAGCTCAATCCTTGGTAGCTTAGCAATTGGTTTAGCAACGAGGAGTGAGGCTTAATTTAGGAGACCGGTGTGTAAAGGATTTAAAAATCACAAAATAGCAAATAAGTAAAACCCAAAACATTATAAAAATAGATTATATTTATGTATTTAAAATGGCAGTATAATGACAAAAATCCAATTAAAGGAACCAGAGATATGGAATTGTAAAGATTAAGGGCCTCATTACGACCTGAACCACCGTGCTGAAGACCGCCAGTGCAGGCTGCGCAGCATATTATGACTGCTGGCAGCCCTCCGTCCTTTTTCGGACGGAGAGCCGCCAGCAGCCATACTGGCGGTTGGCAGGGAAGAGGAGGTTGCTCCACCTCCACCGCCCCGTCATCAGAACACCGCCCACTGAATCACGTTCCATGATTTGGTGTGGCGGTGTACTGGTGACGGGGAGCTGGCGGCAGAGCAGCCCCCATGGATCCCGTCCCCTCCCAGAGGATCAACGGACAAGGTAAGTTGTTTAACCGTTAGGGAAGGGGGTGGGGGGTGTTGTGTGTTGTGTGCGTGCATGGGGATGTGCGTGTGAGTATGTAGAGGGGGTGTGTGAGTGCGTGTATGCTTGCGGGGTGGGTGTTGTGTGTATGGGAAATGTGTGCGGGCCGGTCTGTGTGCATGTCTGTTGTAAGTGTTGTTGCAGTGTATGTGTGCATGTTGGGGTGTCTGTCTGTGCATGTTGGGGGTGGGGGTGGGGAGGGGGTGTGTGTCTGTGCATGTTGGGGGTAGGGGTGGGGGGGTCCTGCCACCTTTGGGGGTTGCAGAGGGGTGGTTGCTGTGGGGGGAGGACTCAGGGGTGGGGAAGGTGGGGTGGGGAAGACCCCTATCAGTGCCAGGGAAGGAATTCCCTGGCACTGATAGTGCCTACCGCCATGGATTTCGTGGCGGTTCCAAATTACCCGAAATCCATGGTGGTATGCAGGGTAGTGATACCGCCGGCAGTCTGGTGATGGCCGCCGGGCTGGAGACCGAAGTCTCCAGCCCAGCGGTCGTCACCACCCTGGCAGTCGGAGTGAAGTGGCGGATTATAATTCCATTTTCTTTTCGCCGGCCTGTTGCTGGTATTACCGCAATTTCTCCCCCGTTCGCCAGGGTTGTAATGAGGGCCTAAATGTTTTTGGGCACCTAGAAACTAAAAACACCAATCTGGGCATCTGGTTGCACTCGACTGGGGCAAAGTCAAAATTTGAGGCAGACCGCGTTGCAGCACTGCTCGGCTACAGTGAGTGGGAGGCCTCGGTCAAAGTTTTATCTTCTGACTTGAACTTTTTCTTGAAGATTTTCTTCACCAGCAAGTTGGTTCTGACCTCCCAGGAGCCCTCTTCAGGTAAGCATTGCAGGAGATCATGGTGAAGAATTCTACCCTTGGACTTAGATGATTTTTTGTGATGGAAATCTTGATCCGGGACGAACTTGAAATTGAAGCCGACCTCCCTGAAGCCCTCCTCAGATATGCTGCACAGGAAGATTTGGTCAACTTTTTACGTTTGGACTTAGAAACTTTTTGGAGCTTTTTCTCTCCGACGTCAGACGACCCTCCACAGCAAGCCGATGTCATCGGATTGCCTTTCCACAAGCCCCTGGTGTAATCCTGGATGTCTGGGGCTCCGGAGCTTTTCAGCAGGATGAACCTGCAGGTCTTTGAAGGTCCATTAGGAACCCACAACTCACCCCAAGGTTCCAGAAGCTCTGAGTAGTTCCTTGAGGGTTAGAACTCCAACTCTCAGAATGCACCCGGCTCAAATCCAAAAATGATCACTGATCAGGTGGTCAGTTTCTTCAGGGCTTGATGCAGGGGACTCTGGTCAGCTTATTTTCTACCTGCAGCAAACATGGAGTCCCTCCTTGAAGCAGTTGAAGACAGGCAAAGTCACTTTAGCGGTGAAGCCCAAGTGTGCAGCTCGTGCAGCTCGTGCAGCTTGTGCAGCTCGTGCAGTCGTCCAGAGTGCAGTGTCCAGGCGCAGGTCAGGGGTCCAGCAGGGCAGTCCTTCTTCTTCTTTGCCTTGTTCCTTGTAGGGATCTGAAGTGGGGTGCAGCTCTGCCAGTTTTTTCGTTGCTCCTGGGGGGGAAAGCAGGGTGAGGGCTCTGTCCAATCATGTGCCGGCCACCACCCTCTTGGGTGATCATTTCATGGAAAGTGTGGCAAAAATCCATCCCAGAGAGCAACATTCTCCAAAAATCCAAAAAGGCAGAAATTCAAACTCAAAGGTTAGGTCTGGCTGAGCCCACCCACAGGTGTGGCTAGGTTCCCTAAACACACCCATTCCCATCCCTCCCCTAATCTAATGAGGGGGCACCTGGCTGTCTGGTTTTGCAGGAAATGGTGGAGGTCCACTTGCTGGCCCAAATGTCCTTTCCTCCTTTGAGGTACAGTTTGGCTACTCTCCCCGCATCCTGTTTCACCATCTGCTGAGGCAGTTCTCCTCCCCAAGGCGCTTCTTTTGTGTTCAGCCCAGGCCACTTCACACCTCATCAAGGTAGCTTGGCCAGCTGCCAGAGGCTGGCCAATCAGAGAAGGGCACTACAGGGCTGAAGTTGGCAACTTTCAGGTAGAGTTCTAAAACTCTTTCCGTGAGTTAGTTATATTAAATTCAGTAATGGCAAGTTATTGGATTTATTATAACAATATGTTTGATGCCAAACTTGAAATAATTATCCCCGTTTGAGACTTTATTAATTAAAAATAAAGTATCCCTGTGTTTGCCTATGGATCCCATTCACTACTGGGAGGGAAAAACAAATGTGGTTATTTTTCCATCACCCGGGCATCTTTTATAAAGTCCCTGCTTATAGTTACATAACATCCAGCCCTAGGGGCACTTAGGGCACAGCTGAGGGGTGACATACGTTAAAATAAGGTAGTTTTAGGACTTTGGAAGTACTTTTAATTCCAAAGTCGAATTTGGGGTTAACTTTACCTTAAAAGCAACTAGCAAAGCAGGCCTGCCTTTAAAATGACCCTGGGTCCCACAGCAGTGCACCTGCGGGTGTACTACTGATGCTGGGGTCTTTAAACCTACACGCCCTACCATATGTCAGGGTCTTACAGGTAGGTTGACACAGCCAGTTCTAATTATTCTAATTTGCATAATTATTTTAATCGGAGCACAGGCCCTGGGACTGGTCAGCAGTGCCCAGGGCACCAAGAGAGTCAGAAAAACACCAGCATAATTGAAAAGTAGGGGAAAAATGTTAAGGGGCTTCTGCAATAAGCCCAGATTTCCCACAGTTCTTTGATAAGACACTTAAGCATTCTCAATCATCAGAAACATTCTTTCCTAGTAATACTTATAATTCAGATAGTTCAAGAGGAAAAGCAGCACTGCATCTCATGATCTTGGCAAAACTCAATTGGGAAAATCCACACCAGAAACCCATTATGTTAGGGACATGTGGATTGTGACAAAAGGAGGGAACATTTCTAAAGCAGAAATAAGATACTTTTTTAACTCACAACCATCCTCTGTTAACACAAGTTTGGGAGCTCTGAATACACCAAAACGTTTGACACCCTAAACACTTACCACAATGCTATGCATCAGAGACATGTCATACCTCAGTTTCATGAGTCGACGTCTCCCTGAGTTAGGGCGCCTCCAACACATCAAAATATCAGAAATACAGTCAACTTAATAAAAAGGCCCAAAGTCAATAACTGAGTTTTAGATCGGTAGAATCGTTATAGGGCTTTATTATAAAAACACAAAAATAAAGAAGTGCAGAGTCAACGTCGTGAAGGCTCTCAGCAAATAAGGCATACAGAGAAATACAAAGTCAAAAAATATTCTAAGTCTCAAGTGAGTAGCAAAATCAAGATAGAATTGAGCAGCATCCCTAGCAGCATCTATGTCTTCTGGGAAAGTCTTCTGGCTCACCCCCAAAATCGGAGTTTTATATGGAACATTTTCACCAATGCAATTAACAGAACTGCAGAATCAATGTGGTATTGTGGGAATAGTTACTTCTTCAGCAGATCAGAGCATAACTCTTAACCCCTTCCATGCTGAGGACAGAACGGTTCCATCCTTAGCCATGTGCTTGTGTGCTGAGGACAGAACCGTTCCGTCCTTGGTCACGAGCAGGAAATCGCTCTGGTGCAGGCACCAGTGGGATTCCCTTTCTGCAAAAAAAACATCAGGAGGTGAGGAACAAGCTCCCCAACTCCTGAGACTGTTTTTGGTTTTCAGTGAAATGATGAGTAGCATGCTGACATAATTTTACTGAAAACAATAATGAAATAAGCCGATCATCTCATTTCACTTTTCCTGCCTTGGTGCTCAGGGGGTTATTCCAGCCCCCTGAGCATCTAGACAGATGGGAGAGGTTTTATTGGAAATGGGAGAATCTTCCCTTTCTAATGGTATCCCTCTTCAATGAATCCCTACTTGGTGATCACCACAGGAGAGCAGGGTGGGAACCTGGGTTACCCCCTTGCAAAACCAGGTTGTTTTGTGATAGATAATTTTGATGTTTCCACAATATGTTTTGGGCCATGTCTTGTCTCAAGCACTAGGCCTACCCACACAGGTGAGGTACCATTTTTATTGGAGACTTGAGGGAATGCTAGGTGGAAGGAAGTTTGTTGCCCCTCTTAGATTCCAGAACTTTGCATCACAGAAATATGAGGAAAACCTGTTTTTTCTGAAAATATTTGAGGTTTGCTAAGGATTTTGAGGGGCAGAACCTGGTGAGAGCCCCACAAGTCACCCCATCCTGGATCCCCCTAGGTATCTAGTTTTCAAACATGTACAGGTTTGCTAGGTTTGCCCAGGTACTGGCTGAGCTAGAGCCCAAATTCCACAGCTAGACACTTTGCAAAAAATGTCAGTTTTCAGTAAACAAATGTGATGTGTCTAGATTGTGTTTTGGAGCTTTGTTATTGAGGGCATAAGGCCTACCCGCACAAGTGAGGTACCATTTTTATTAGGATATTTAGGGGAACACAGAATAGCAGAACAAGTGTTATTACCAATTGTCGTTTTCTGCATTTGAGCCTTTCAAGCCCTATATATCCACAAAGCAGAAGGGTCCCGCGGACATAACGTTATATTGCTGCATATATTAGGTGCATTTTTGCTAATTTCTCAGTACCCACCAGGGGAATCCACAAACCCTGGGTACCCATAGGATCCCCAAGATGTTGGAAAAGAAGTGTGCAAGTTTGGCATGGATAGCTTATGTTGACAAAAAGTTATGGAGGCCCAAGTGCAAACTATACCAAATAGCCCATAAAAGGTCAAGCATAGGGAGGGGGCTGGGTTGGAGGCTTAGCAGCGAAGGGGTTAATAAACATCATATTGCCATAACACTTAAGCCCTATACTGCCATATGAATAATAATTCTATGCCTTCTATACTAATGCCTTCCAGAGATGGTGGGACAACCTAGATGCCTGATATAGAAGGTTTCATAAAATGAATAGGACACAGTGAACTAGCAGAAGGACATTGAATTTATGGCTTCCCTAAACAATGGCAGTACAATAAACAAGTACATCTCAGCTTGACTGTGTGCTGCAGAAATTGCGAAAAGAGTGGGCAGAGGGGAGGAGTCAGGGGCTTCCGTTTTGGATAAAATGGCTGACAGGCCCTAATTGAGGCCTAGTTAGCAAAGGTTAGTACAAAAAGTATTTTAAGGAAATCCGCACAATATCATTTTGTACGTGTAGAATCGAATGTAAAACCACATTTTGTAAACTGTTAATAATGCACGAAAACACAAATGGATAAGAACCTCACCCTTGAGGGGTGTACTAAGTGTGTGTGTGCCAACACAGCGCCGCCCTTGAGGGCATCTTTTCATATGCGTCTATATATGTAATATAGTGTACGGGTGGGGCGTTGCCTAGAACCGTGTCTCGATATGAATTGGGGAAAGTAAAAGCATCTACGACCCCTTTTGTATTAAGAAAGGAACGCTGAATGATATATTAACTTGAGTTTATGGTAAAAGTTAATGCAGGCCTACACCAATGAGTCAGTAACGTTAGCTGACAAAACGATGTGAAAGTTACTGTAGATGCATCACAAAATGTAGCATTCTAGACAAGCTGTTACTGCTGTTAGATATATTCTGCCATAAAAATTGATGCAGGATTTTGGGGTTCATTGCGCCCAAGTCTGCGAGTACGCAGTCTATTTCAGCTGCGCTGACCCGCGGATATTTACCTGGGACAATTGCAGAGATGGTGGGTGTTTGCTGCAAACCCCAGAATTTCGGTATATACAGTAGCAACAGTTACTGCTTATACTGGAATTTAATTCGCCACTTACAGGGAGGGCCCAAGACTGTTATTAGAGTCGCGGCGTAATACCAACTCTTCAGAGGCAATTACTGGCGTACTGACAACCTTCTAAAACACGGGGCGGCATAGCGCTTTTCTGTGGCTTTTTAAAGACATCCATATGCTGCTGTAAAGGTTATTGAAACTGCACGTATGGTCTAAAAACATAACCATGCACATGAAGACTGATCTTGGAATCATTACAAGCATAACAATCCTGCTGAAGGAATTATTGCAGGCATGCTGAGACTGCGGAGAACTGTACAGCAGTCGCACAGAGTCTGCTATGGGGAACATTCTGCGCATGCAGCGATCTCAGAGGATTGATTGTATTGAATTGAAAGTACACTGATGTTTTTTTAGTACAGTTTGTAGTGGCATTTCTGTGAACTGTTCTAGGTGTTCCGAGAATGCCCATTAATGTATCTAGAGCCCATTATGCTGCATCTTGGGGTTCCAGTGGAATTCACGGGGCTTTTTGAAAGGTGACCTAAGCATGTAATAGTGCTCTAAGAGTTCTTGAATGAAATGCTAATACTGCTCTACAATGTCTTGCAGGCACATTACAACTCAGAGGACAAGGCAATAGCTGTAAACAGTGCAGTGACGCCTGGGATTCGAGGGGCCCTTGGGCACCCCAATTATAGCTGTTCTATTACCTAACCTGGCAGTGGAGGGGGGACTTCTGCTTTCTTACATTAGGGCCTGAGCACTGTCCCTGCAGGAGGAGTGAGAATTAAGACAGGTTACTGAGACTGATGCATTCAATAATTTTGAAGATCCGGTATGGGTGGTCTAGGAAGGATTTCAGAAGAGTAGATGGTGTTTGACAAACTTGAACACAGGCTGAGATAGTTGTCAAACTTATCGCACACAGTTTGAACCTGCTGAAGGAAATATTGCGTATGTGTGCTGCATTATTATGTATTTATTATATGCAGCGGTAGTCATAGGGCTGAAGGTGATATTCCATGTTGCTGATGGTTAGTATTAAAGTATGCCCAAAAGTGCCGGCTTGAAGGCAAAATGTCAGGTGGCTGATTCGAACGTGTGTAGAAAAAATAACATTTGTAAGTTCTGTTTACAACTCTCATTGGGTGGTGTGGTATCTTCAGCCCTCTTTCAGAGTGTTGAGGAAATCCTGATCCCTGCGCAGAGAATATTTTGTGCAGTTGTGTGGAAAACACCAAACCTCACCAGGATGAATTTGGCAAAAAATTTATTGAGAAAAATGCCCACAAAATGGGAAAGAGGGAATTATGTAGAAATCAAAACACAACGCTCTGATTCTGCATGTTGTCTCAGTTCGGGAGTACAAACTCAGAATCAGGTTACACCCCAAGGTATCAGCAAATAACGGGTGCACTAACTCACACCTACTTTCAAAGAGGCTCTATATGGTGAATTTCTGGGTTAGTGTATAGTGGTTGGTCTCATCATAGCCACGATGGAACAACTACATTTCCCTTAACTGGATGGTGATTGCAGAGACACCCGTACAGTTGATAAGATGTTCTCTAACGCATATTTTGGACTCAGATATCTGCAGCTCAAAATGCATGAGACCCAAGCCAGGACGGTAGGGATAATTTCAGGGGAAAATAGTCTGTACTCAACTAATGTAACCTGGTAAGACTCAGAGAAAAGGTAAAATCTTTATTATCTTATGGTGAAAAAATGTAAATTGACTTAAGACGTTAAAGGAATGGTTAATGTCAATATGGATTCCAAGATTTGTGGCTCTGTAAACTGAATTCAGACTTTACATTAAAAAGAAAAGAGGGAGCCGAGTTGGAATTCGTTTTGAGTTTTAAGTTTCCAAATAGCAATACAGGATTTTGATGGGGATAATTTTAAGGAGTCTAAGATTATTTACTAAAACAATCCTGACTTGCTGGACAATTCCCAGGACAGTGCTACACTCGTAACCTGCCCTTTGCTGCAGGGTGTAAAATCCCGAACAGCCAGTAAGGGTCCCATTTGGTAATAGAATATTGCAGAATAGGGCCATACCTGACAGTGCAAGACAATAATATAAATATAAGACCTCGGGGGGAGGGGGGGGGGGGGGAGAGGGGGCTGTTAATTTTAGGTTACAAAAAAAGGTTAGAATATTTCAAAGTGCAAGGGAATTTCTGAATACATAGCGCCAGCATCTCCCGCCTTACCGGGCATTACTCCTCTGCGCATAGGTCGACATCGGACTTTGGTCTAATGGAAATATTAACATATATTCGACACATGTGCATGATCAATTTAACTGTTATATTCCCAAGCATCATGGCCCTGGTGAGATATTGTAGTAAATGGTATCCCTCAGGATCAGATGCAAGGTTATTTATGAGGAAGTGACACAGGCATTGTTTTGAGGTGATGAGGCTTAAGTGAGAGAAACACCATGAGGAGGTTCGGTCATTGATTGAAACCAAATATGAATGGAATACCATTTCATCTACCCTGGAAATCAAACAGGCAAGGTTCAGATGAGCTTTGATTTGCAGCTCTGAACTTTAGAGTTGTGCTCAATATTCTCCAATATCGAGCTCTCTTTTCAGGCTTTGTCTACAGATAGCTGTTGGCTGTCTGTTTGTGAAAGACGTTTTGTGGGCCATACCAAAAACACACAGTGGGCTTGGGGCCAGCCAATTACTTATCATTGCTGGGCCTACTTACCAATGTTAATTGCGTGCTTCTTATTTGATGTCTTTTCTTTCTTTTCATGTGTTTGTCACTACCCAGGAGCCTGGCTTTCTTACCATTCTATTGATTGGATGACTTGCATCCTTTCACAGCCAACATCAAGGAACTACTTTTTTCTTTGAGCACTCCTTGGGAGTGCATGTGTTTGACTTGCTCTTTCTCCAATGTGCTACTTGCCCCTCACATCCCCAAACCCTACGCTCCATATGTTGTACCCCACTCTTCTCCCAGCTCCTCCATAAAATACCAGCAACACATATATTTGCGGTGAGGTTGGACCACAGAACAAGCTTTTGGTTTGGTTTGTTTTAAGTTTTGTTTTCCTCAAGTCGCATGGAAAGACGAGTCCCTGGCACACAAAGGCAGCACTTGTGACATGGGAGGGTGGCTGCTGCAGTCACTCCATCTGGAGCTATCCTTTCACCTAGAGGCCCAAAAAATTAGTTCTCGGTTTGCTGCAGAGCACTTTTGGTTCTAGTTCTGAGTTCGGTGGAAAGTAAATTAGGACAAGCGTACACTTATAATTTCTGACACTTCCGTATTTATAGCTTCAGAGAACTGTTCGATTCTTATAAGAAACTGCCACTAGTCCTCTGTGCTATTTTTAAGTTGGACGTGCTCAGAATTGTCTGCTTGAAAAGTATTTGAAAATTAAACTAGGCCACTTCTTAAGCCTGAAAATATTGAATTGAATGTTCAGTTTCAAGACACCACAAGGTATGTATTTGCTGTTCCGTGAGTATTTTGATTTTTTTCCCTTTTTATTTTGAACAATGATTCATAAACCAAAAGTGGCAAAGCCAATAGCTCGTCAATTGCATTATCAAAGGCAATACCTATTGGCTTTGCCAATGCTTGTTAAAATAGACTTGTGGAAACTCTGCTCTAGTGCCGTAAGTGCCACATTGTTTTATAAACTTTGAAAATACAGCTGCTTTGTCTCACCTGAAACGATTCTGCATTGAGTTAGTACATGGGCTGTTAAGGAAGTGGCACTGTTAGAAATTGAGTTTCTGGGTGGCTAGTGTATGCACCTAAGCCAGGCAGAACCCACCCACTCTAGTCAGGGCAAGGAAGTTACACGTCCAAGATAACCCCTGCTCACCCCCCTGGTAGCTTGGCATGAGCAGTCAGGCTTATCCCAGAGGCAATGTTTATAGCGTTTGCGCAACACACGTGACAACTATCCCCAGCACAAAGGGAACACAACACCAAGTTATATGAAAATATACTGTATTGTACAGCACACAATTATTAGACCAAACATCACATATCAGTAATATCCTGCTACCTTAGCAGTTGTCAGAACGTTACACATTAGTTACTCTGCAAAACTAGCAGTAGTCACATATAACACACAGGTTACTTAGTATTCTGCAACATAAGCAGTAGTCAGGAAACACGTTATTACACCAAAGCACTTGTCATAAGAATATAATAAACACCCATATTAGGAACATTATAAAATGTATGGCAAGTCGGAAAAACATATTAGCATGTTATACCCATAAAAGCAACAGTGCATACACATATGAAAACATCTTAAAACCGGTAGGCAACATATAAATCACTAAAGTCTCCTTACGCCATATGTAGATCCTGTAGAAAGCACCTGTTTGAGATGAAGGCACCTCCAGTGCCTGTAGAACGAAAAATGGGGCCCCTGGCGCTCCTCTGCACCAAACGGAGGCATCTCACTAATTCTGGGGTTGAGGGGCGCAGCATGCACTCCCTCTGGATTAATGACGGGACCCTCCTGGTGCCTGCAATCGCTGGGGGCCTTCCCAGGCCTCAACTGGCCCTCACGAGGGGGGCCAAAGTCAGCCAAATGATTTATGAAGGAGGAGGGAGCCACGCACCCCCTCCACTGTAATAATGGACCCATCCTGTGGCCTGCGATCTCTGGAGACGCCCCCAGGCCTTCACTGGCCTTCCAACATGGGTGGGGGAATGCAATGCCACTGGCCCAAAAGGGGTCACCAAAATGCGACCAGCGGCACGGGGGGCGTCTGGCGAGGCTTCCGCCCGGCCCACGGTCTATAGGAATGCCTTTGGGCTCCGGTGGGGCTGGGGGCGGCTTCCTTCTCCCCCTTGCCCTTCCAAACAAGGAAAAGGTGGCTCAGTGGGGCTGGGGAGCCTCCGATGAGACCTCCTTCCCCGCCAGACGTCTCCCGGAGCAGAAAGGCCCACCCGGGCCACGGTCATGTGCAGGCACTGAAGCATGTGCCTGCTTGTGCCCCGGGGGTGCTCCTCAGATTGTACCTCGCCCTGGGGGCACACTAGGAGTGCGCTTGCTCTGATTTCGCTTCCAGAGTGCTCCGGGGGTACCAGGGGCAGCGCGTCACTTGCGCTCTTAACAAACAGCCCGGGTTGCAGCAGTGAACATAGGGCACAGCGACGCACTTTCCCAAAAGCGCTTAGGGCATCATATTAAGCCCGGGTCGCGGTGGTCAATTCCGGCTGCAAGCACTTTCAAAATGCTAACTTCCGAGGGGAGGCAGGACAATCCACATAAAGCGCTTTCCAAAGAGCTGGAGAAATATCAAGCACTCCTCGTGCTGTAAATGGATACAGGGGTCAGCGGCCACAGCACCCTGCTCCTGGGGGACAGATTTTAGGGAAAAGGCCCACAGGTGAAAGGGCCCAGAAACAGGCCAGCACAAAGAGGATGCAAGCAAGTGGCAGTTCCTTACAGTGACCAAGCAGGCCACAGGTCAGCACAGCAGCAGCAGTCCATGGCAGTTCCAACTTTAGATGGGAGTGCACCTGCACTTTAGCACTGATCAGTAGTGATAAAGTGCTCAGAGTCCTAGAGCCAACAGCAGGAGGTCAGAAAAAATAGGAGGAATGAGGCAAAAAGTCAGGGGATAAACCTGCGACAAGGGCCAGGTCCAACAGGCACCATAAATTGCGGCCTAATGGGAGGTGATACTGTGAAAGCTGAATTAATTACTAATGACTTACATTTTTAATGGTTAAGAATTTGCATGGAATTAAGCTAACATAGAAAATAATGTGCAACTTGGAAGGTGTGCCCACTTGAGTGGCCACCATTAAATATGTAATGCTTTTAGAGACAGCATATTATTATTAGTTATTGTGCACATGTAGAGAACATATATTAGTATGTCATTTTACCAATTTCATATTATATTTGCTTTGTTAACTCTAGGCCACGAGTTGGCGAGGTTTGGGCTTAGTCTGAAAAACCTCATATCAAGCTGCAATGTTTAATAAATGATGGAAAATGTATTGTAAGACTAGAGACTTATTGCTTTCATTGTTCATGCTGTGCTGACCAAACGATTTGCAGATGTCTTTAACTTTTTTAACTTTCTCATGAGAACTGTTTGTAGAATCATGTTGTATTAAAGATCGTTACAATGTAAAGTTGATGTGTGAGACTGAAATGTTCCCAGGAACCAACAATGGATGCACTGACTGGAGTATGGATTGCAACAAAAGAGCTACCTGATCAGCCTGACGGTGGGAACAGGAGAAGAGGAGCCAATCATTGACATGTGAAAGACAGTTTAGCTATATCTTAGATTTGGGTTTTAGTTTATATTGGGCTAAAAGTAAAGGTACAATTTCCTGACCAATGACAATGTGGGAAGATTCTTTAGGAAAGTCTAACTTAGTGTGATTGCAGAGAGAGTTCCTTCCCATATTTGTCTGACATTCTTCTTTTACACACTGTCCTATTCTGTTTGAGGAACTGAACAGTTCCTGATGACTTTATTTTCTAACTTTGATTTTATTTCTTAAATTGCTAATGGTGAAGCTGATCCTTTAGAAATCGCTACTTAAATAATTCAGATTGCTTAGAGCCCATCGTGTCTGAACCATTCCTTTCCATTGTCTCATTGCTGAAGCTGACCAGATGGATGTCCAACTGACAAAGAGAATTGCAGCTTGCCGATCCAATGAGGAGAGGTATAATAACATGCTGTTGTTTGTTGTAGGTTTTTTTCTTTTAGTTTCTATGTACGCACTACTATTTTGATAGACCCCTAGTTAGATGTTTTCCAAATTAACTTTTGACTAAATTACTTTTGCATGAAGTCCAAGCATGCTACTCTAATTTGAGGGTTAGTGAGTAATCCTAATGCTGACAAATGCTATTAACTGAGAATTGATCGTGTTCACCGGTTGAAATCAAATATATGTCATTTCTATTGCACAGTTATTGTTGCTATTGATTTGTGCTGTGACTCTTGAATGTTTAATTGCAAATGCTTTAGTTACATTGAGATTCTTTAGAAGATTTGGTCAGCCAGTGTAATTCATATGTGTTTATCATTTGGCATTGAGACTAATATACATGATGTTAGCATTGTTAATATAGGGAAATAAACTTTCTAACTTTTACTAAAGATGTGGTTATTCATGGCCACGTGGGTCATGATGGGTGAAGTTTACTGACTCAATGTTTTGACAAATAGATTTTTGTTGTCACTAGATTTGTTTGTGAAGAGAGTTGAGAGTAATGATGGTGAGATTTTTCTAAGCGCAGTCAAAAGATCTAGTGAACCTCTAACATGTCCCCTTATGAATAAATTATAAAAGACCACATAAGGTCAGACACGCTCACAGTTGTTGGTACCACAGTCGGATAGTTAGTCTCCTTAAGAGGGCACCATCATTTTCCCAGGTTGTCATTTTCACAGTTTTTGGTCTGTCGAAGGATTTGTCTCCTTCAGAGGATTACTATTTCCCAGTTTTTGATAAAAGAGTTGGATGGTTTGTCTCCTTGAAAAGAAACAAGAGATTATGGGGGTCATTCTGACCCCGGCGGTCTAAGACCGCCGGGGCCAGGGTCGGCGGGAGCACCGCCGACAGGCCGGTGGTGCCCCGCAGGGCATTCTGACCGCGGCGGTTCGGCCGCGGTCAGAAGAGGCAAACCGGCGGTCTCCCGCCGGTTTACCGCTGCCCTTAGAATCCCCCATGGCGGCGCAGCTTGCTGCGCCGCCATGGGGGATTCTGACACCCCCTACCGCCATCCTGTTCCTGGCGGTTCGCCCGCCAGGAACAGGATGGCGGAAGGGGGTGCCGCGGGGCCCCTGGGGGCCCCGAAAAGTATTTCAGTGTCTGCTAAGCAGACACTGAAATACGCAACGGGTGCAACTGCACCCGTCGCACCCCTGCAACTACGCCGGCTCAATTCTGAGCCGGCGTCCTCGTTGCAGGGGCATTTCCTCTGGGCCGGCGGGCGCTCTTTTGGAGAGCGCCCGCCGGCCCAGAGGAAATGTCTGAATGGCCGCCGCGGTCTTTTGACCGCAGTGCGGTCATTCAGCGGCGGTACCCTGGCGGACGGCCTCCGCCGTCCGCCAGGGTCAGAATGAGGCCCTATGTCTCCTTAAGAACCTAGCATGATTTTCCTGAAACTTTTAAGTTTGCCAATTCTTGTTTGAAGATGTTCTAAGCGTTCTAGTGAGAGAGTGAACGAAATAGGTTTTGCGCTTGCACAGCTTAAGCAAATTGCAAGTGAATTGTGATGCTTTTGAGTGGATAGGTAGTCTGTGTGACCCAAATTGAGATTGTTTCAGAAGTTTGCGTACTCCAAATGAAGTTGTTTAGGGAGTTTGTGTACTTCAAAGTGTGTGAGTAGGAAAGTCGTCAAACTTCACATGTGTGTGGCGCTTTGTGCTAAAAAAATTGCCCACATGGTTGTTGGTATATGGGCACTGCATGGTCTAAGACTCCGGAGTATCGTAAAAGTGTACGAGACACTTGGTTTATATTGTAATTTGTCTGTTTAATAGGTCAATCGGGTGTGGTTGACAAACTCAGAGTGTGTGTTAAAGTGAGTGATGAATTTTCGACGGAGAGTCCTATGTGCACCAGGAGGATCCAATGATCAGCTGATAGTAGAATTTGCTGGTCAAATTTTGCTTGTGAGTCAGGGAAACTGAGATAGAAGGAATATCTGTTAGAGCGAAATGCCGCAGTTGAAAATTCAGTAAGGTTTCGGAAGCAAGTGTTACCTACCTGCAGTAAACAGACAAGTTGTGTGTTGATATTTATTTAGTGCTTGCAATATTGGGATTTAGTTTGCTGACATGAGTTTAAGAGGGCAAGCTGAAAGGCTTTGTCAGCTGTTGTACTTGTGAGTGTGACATCACTAAAGCCGGGCTGGGATAGGTCAGTTAGTGAGAAAGGTCGCAAACGTATTAGTGGACAACTTTGAATCATAATTGGTTGACAAGGTAGACAAAAAGGATTTTGGGATTGAAATTTACTTCCTGATTCGATTGAAAAAGTATAAATTACAGAAAATGAACATTTTTAAAAGCTTTAAAGAGTGCTCTAAGGGGAGATGCATTAATTCCAACTAGAATAGGAGAAATTACACCACCTGAAGGTATACCCGTCCATATTGTATTGGAAGAACAAGGTGCAGCGCCATGTCTTTGGCTGAAGCAATGGTGCAAAGAAACAGCGAGAGATGGGAGCTTAGCATTCCCTGTCCATTGAACATTCAATTTGAGAATTTTAGAGAATTTGATGAGAGTTCTGTATGATTCAAAACCTCCTCTGAGACTTGCACAGTTTGAAGCATTAGCTATTTGGGAATTAGTGGCCAGACAGCAACAGCAACAGAAATTTGAGAGGAGAATGAGAAAAGCTGAGAAGACTTTGGCCCTCATTATGACATTGGCAGTAAATCCCACTTACCGCCAAAATGACTGCTGCCAACTTACCACTGCTCCGAAGGATATCCGTTCACCATATTATGACACACACACACCAATCTGTCACTATTCAGCCACACACAGAAATCCACCACACCAAAGGTCAGTGATAAACTGGCTGTGTCAAAACCCACACCGTTACGCCAACAGAACAACGCCCAACACATTATGACCCACGAATCACCACGGCGGACATTCAACGGCGGTAAACCATTGGTGGTACATACCGCTACACTCAAAATGGACACACACAAACAAAACACCACAATGGGAAATTCAAACAACACACACCTGACACCCATACACACACCACACCCACAACACTATAAAACACCCACCCACATTACCCACAACCCTTTACCATTGCAAACAATCGCCAGCAGAGAGACATCAAGACCACAGACACAACCAGAGCCACACACTATCCACACCTATACACCACTCATGCACCCCACATCACACATTCCAACACTCTACCCAACACACCCTCACCTACACACCTCATACAACAACCATGGCACCACGAAGACACCCCCGATTCACAGAGGAGGAGCTAAGAGTCATGGTGGTGGAAATGATCAGGGTAGAGCCACAGTTATTTGGAGCACACGTGCAACAGATATCGATAGCTAGGAAGATGGAGCTATGGCAGAGAATCGTGGACAGGGTCAACGCCGTGGGACAGCACCCAAGAACTAGGGATGACATCAGGAAGAGGTAGAATGACCTATGGGGGAAGGAAGTTCCACTGCAGCAAGACCCCAGCTCGCTGTACAGAGGACTGGCGGTGGACCCCCACCTTCTCTCCCACAACTCACAGCATGGGAGGAGCAAGTCTTGGCAATCCTGCATCGTGAGGGCCTGGCCGGAGTAGGAGGAGCAGGACTGCACTCTGGTAAGTCAACTTTCAACAATTATCACCCCCCTACCTGCATGCCATCACATACCCTCACCCTCACTCCCATCACTCCACCATCTCCCACAAACCCCAACAATCACATCTCACCTATCCCAATGCCAAGCCCTGCATGCTCCACCAATACATAGACAACACTTACAGCCCTGCATGGACACTTATCACTAAAGCATGCACACTATAGAGAACTAACAATCCCACTATACACCAACAAACACATGTGAAAGCTGCCAGGGCAAATACAACCAAATTGGGGAAGCCACAGATGCACAATATGTCAGACACATAAACCCTAACACATCATTTACATCCCCACGTTTTCCAGCCAATGTCAGCGGTGAGGAGGTACCAACAATATCCAGTCCCCCAACTGAAGAGGCCCACAGTGATGACAGCCACTCTGGACTTCAGGATCTGGATGACCAACCTGGCCTATCAGGGGCCTCTGGACAGCCGGTTGCCCAGGCCCTGTCACTCACCACCACAGAGTCTCCCCCATCAGGAAACACCACCACAGCACCCATCCAGTGTCCCCACACCTCTGTCCCCAGGACATGTCAATCAGCAGTGTATCCACCTCTACAGGGACCCCAGGCCACACCTCATACCCAAGACAATCAGGGACCTGGGGTCAGTGGCAATGGGACAGGGTTCAGGGGACAGAGGCATAGGCCAATAGGGAAACTGGGAGGACTGCTGTGCGCAAGGGAGAGGACAGGCCCAGGGAACCGACTCTCCAGGAAGCTCTTGCAGAGATCCTGGGAGCCTACCAACATTCCCAGGACACGATGGGCCAGATCCTGGACAACGTGCAGGAGAACAGGCGGCTGCAGGAGGGACAGTACCAGGGGATCAGGGAGGACTTGCAGGCCATTAACAACACCATGATCTCCATAGCAGGGGTGCTGGCAGACATGGGACACATTATGAGGGAGGCAGTCACACAACAGCGGGCCCCTGCCACTAGCCAGACATCTGAACAGCCTTCCACCTCCACTGCAGCTAGTGGCCATGAGGCCCCACCACAGGACTCACAGGACACCAGCACCCCTCCCCCTGCAGAAGGAGAACCACCCCACAAATGTTCCCTGTGATCCAGACAGAAGCCAGAGACACTTGCCAAGACCCCTGCCAAGAAATGAGACTCTCCTGATTGTCACCCTTGTGTCCCACTCCGCCACCCTGTCCACTCTGAACTGCCATTGCTCCCCTTCCTATGTCCCCTTGGACAATGCACCTGTGCTACAAAGAGACTGTAACAATACCCTGGACTTTCCTCCATCATCACCCCATACCATGACACTTGCCCCTCTATTTCTTAGCACTTCAATAAACACCCTTGAAAAAATAGAAGTCTTGAGTATGTCATATCTTCAATTATGTATTCATTGAAACAGGTAAAAACATTGCAATTCAACTGTATTGAAAATGAGCATAGATTAATGACCTGTAGCTGGCTGTGGTGATCACACCAGGAGTATTTGTGAGGTCACCAACAAATGCTAAATGAATTGCCAGAGGGAACAGTAAGTGGGGATAGAAGTGGGAAATATCAGCATGCCAGTGCCACACAAATTCAAACAAATGTAATTGAAATGTGAAGTATCTCCGTCCTACCTGTGTGTCATTGGAAGTATTGTCTGATCACTGATGTTCTGTTGTCCTCATCCCCATCCTCTGCCTCCTCATCCTCACTGTCCACAGGGTCCACTGCTGGCACATGGGCAACTCCAGCCTCCTCCTCCTGCAGAAAAGGCACAGGGCATCTCAGGGCCAGGTTGTGCCACATGCAGCATGCCACTACTATCTGGCAGACCTTCCTGGGTGAGTAGCACAGGGATCCACCTGTTAGATGGAGGCCCCTGATCCTGGCCTTCAAGAAGCCAAAGGTTCTTTCAAGTATCCTTCTGGTTCGCCCATGTGCCTCATTATAATGTTCTTCTGCCCTTGTCCTGGCATTCCTCACTGGGGTCAGCAGCCATGATAGGTTTCGGTAACCAGAGTCACCTGCAAATATTGAGGGACAACATTTAGCCACACACTATCCTAAATGGCCCATACCATACCCATACACCAACATCTACTAGGTGGGAACCAGGGCTCACCTATTAGACACACCCTGTGTCTCTTTAGTTGGCCCGTCACATTTGGGATGCTGCTATTCCATAGGACAAAGGCATCATGCACCAACCCAGGATACTTAGCATTGATATGGGAGATGTACTGGTCCGCAAGGCACACCATCTGTACATTCACAGAGTGGAAACTCTTCTGATTTCTGAACACCTGTTCTGACGGGAGGGGGATGAATGCAATATGCGTGCCATCATTTGCCCCAATTATGTTGGGGATATGTCCCATTGTATAGAATTCGGCCTTCACTGTGGCCACATCTTCAACCTGGGGAAATACAATGTAGCTGCACATGTGTTTAATCAGGGCAGACAACACTCATGTCAGCACTATAGAGAATATTGGCTGTGACATTCCTGCTGCCAAGCCCACTGTCACTTGGAAAGAACCAGTTGCCAGGAAATGGAGAACTGATAGCACTTGCACAATAAGGATCCCAGTGGGGTGATGGATACCAGTTATCAGGTCAGTGGGCACACAGGTCTGTGATTGTGGCCCTGTCCATTCTATAGGTGAGGATAATGTGCCTATCGTCCAGTGTTGCCAAGTCCACCAGGGGTCTGTACAAGGGGGTGGTCTCTATCTCTTATTCATCCGCAGCGGTAGCAATCTATGGGGCAAAGGAGTTAGGGCCCGGCTACAAACTAAACAATGGAGCTACAACAGAACTTTGCATGTTGTTAACTTGTAATGTGTAAGTGTGATTTGTCCATTATATCCTAATTTCACCAGTGACGCAGCAATTTTCAAGGGCCTGCCCCCCCGAAAGGCATCCGCCTGTCCTGTGTGGAGCGACAGGTGGAAGTGAGGTAATTCTGCCTACGTGCGCCGTTGCGGGAGGCGGCCGGGAACCACCATGCAATTCCTCATTGGTTGACATTGGGCCCTATGGGGTACAGTGGCCAATGGTGATGTATGCCGGTGGTGACTATATGCACTGCTGCAGACATGACCGCCATTTTCTATCTGATCCCTTACTTGCTACCTGATCATCCACAGGAGAGGACCTACACTGCATTTGCTGTTGTGGCCTGTGTCTGGAACCTACCATGGCCAGTGTGACTGGGGAAAGGGCCCCAGCCTTCACTTTGGAGGAGTTGGAGAGACTGGTGGATGGGGTCCTACCCCAGTACGGACTGCTGTATGGGCCTCCAGACCAACAGGTGTGTACACTCTGGGCACGATGCTTGTGGCATGAATGCATGGAGTGGTGTGTGTGAATGCCTTGTGAATGCCTGTCACCAGGCAGGTCGCTCCCCGCATCTGCCACGCAGCCCCTGTGGGTTGAACCTCCGTTGCCGCTTTTGCCGCCTGACTACTCGCTCCCTTTTCTCTGTACCCCTGCGCTTGGTTTCTGTGCCACTTCGTTTTTTCATTCTGTGCCCCTGTGTTTTGCTTTCTGTACCCCTGTGCTCTGTTGTCCCTCTCCCGCCGTCTTTTCCTGCTGTTTTTTACCCCGGGTTTTTCCCACGCCGCTGAGCCCCTGCTGCCCCGCCCCCTTCACTCCCATTGGCCGCCAGCTCCCACCTCCCAGCTGCTCCTCCCTCCCTCTGCCCTCATATGGAGGCCGCAAAGCGGTGGTAGAGAGCGACCTTTGACCCTGTCACCAGACAGGCCGCTCCCCCCATCTGCCACGCAGCCCCCTGTGGGTTGAACCTCCGTTGCCGCTTTTGCCGCCTGACTACTCGCTCCCTTTTTTCTGTACCCCTGCGCTTGGCTTCAGTGCCACTTCGTTTTTTCATTCTGTGCCCCTGTGTTTTGCTTTCTGTACCCCTGTGCTCTGTTGTCCCTCTCCCGCCGTCTTTTCCCACCGTTTTTTCCCTGGGTTTTTCCCCAGGTTTTTCCCTCGCCGCTGAGCCCCTGCTGCCCCGCCCCCTTCACTCCCATTGGCCGCCCCGCTCCCACCTCCCAGCTGCTCCTCCCTCCCTCTGCCCTCATATGGAGACCGCACCCAGCACCAGAACCCCTGGAACCCGCACCCCCGCAACGCCAGACTGCAGTACGACGCAAGCACCCTCCACGCACTCAACACCAGACGAGACCACCCCTACTACCGGGCCACCCCGAAACGCACCCAGGGACCTTTCACCTGCCGGAACTGCAGATTCACCAGCATCCAACCCTCCACACCACCAGCCAGAGAATCCAACCACCTCCGCTGCATCCTCCTCCACACCCGCTCTGCTCGCAAGCACGCCATCGAACTTTGGGACCTCCTAGACTCCACCGCCCCCGACGTCGCCTTCCTGACGGAGACCTGGCTGAACACCACCTCAGCACCAGACATCGCCATAGCCATCCCACAGGGCTACAAGATCTCCCGCAGAGACAGCACCAACGGAGTGGGAGGAGGAATCACCATCATCCAAAAAGACTCCATAAAAATCTCAACGAACACCGATGACACACTCACCACCGACGAGCACATGCACTTCCAGATCCACACCGACCCCAACACACCCTCAGAGGAACTCTCATCTACAGACCTCCCGGACCCCGCCCACAGTTCAGTGACACCATCGCCGACCTCATCAGCACCCAGGCCCTCACTTCCATGGACTACATCCTCCTCGGGGACCTGAACTTCCACCTCGAGAACAACAACGACGCCAACTCCACCACCCTGAATGACAACCTCGACAACCTCGGACTCAAACAGCTCGTAACAACACCCACTCACGCCGCTGGACACATGCTCGACCCCATCTTCTCCGCAAGCCCCCACGTCTCCTTCAACCACACCACCGAACCACACTGGACCGACCACAGATGCGTCCATTTCACCTTCAGAAAACACACCACTGCACCCAACAGCTACCACGCCGCTGCTGGGGCAAGGTCACCGAGGACCAACTGAATACCGCCCTCGCCCTGAGACCATCCACTGACCCCACCGACCCAGACACCGCCGCAACTAACCTCACACAGTGGATCAACGACTGCGCCAACACCCTCGCCCCTCTCAAGACCTCTACAACCAACCACACCAACAAGAAAGCCGCCTGGTTCACCGAGGACCTCTGAATCTCCAAGCACACCTGTCGGAAGCTGGAGAAGAAATGGATCCACGACCGAACACCAGACAACCACACAGCCCTCAAGAGCGCCACCCGCAGACACTTCCAACTCATCAGGACCGCCAAGAAGACCGCCTTCAAGGACCGCCTAGACAACAACGCACACAACACCAAAAAGCTCTTCAGCATCGTGAAAGAACTCTCCAACCCCAGCTCCATCACCAACGACGTCCCGCCATCTCAAGACCTGTGCGACTCCCTGGCCACCTTCTTCTATCGCAAGATCACCGACATTCAGGACAGCTTCAACCCCAACCCCCCCGCACCCACCACCGAGTCCACCACCCCTGCGACTACCACTCGCACCAGTCGCCTGACTGTCTGGTCCAGCGTCAGCGACGAAGACACCATCAAAACCATGAACTCCATCCACTTCAGATCCCCATCGGACCCCTGCCCTCACCACGTCTTCAACAAAGCCAGCGCAGCCATCGCGCCCCACCTCCGGAAAACAATCAACTGTTCCTTCGAGACAGCAACCTTCCCAGAAAGCTGGAAGCACGCCGAGATCAACGCCCTTCTGAAGAAGACCAAGGCGGACCCCAAGGACCTCAAGAACTTCCAGCCCATCTCCCTGCTTCCTTTCCCGGCAAAAGTGACCGAGAAGATTGTCAACAAATAGCTGACCCGCTACCTCGAAGTCAACAACATCCTGGACCCTTCCCAATCCAGTTTTCGCAGTAACCACAGCACCGAGAGCGCCCTCATCGCCGCCACTGACGACATCCGGACCCTGATGGACAAAGGAGAAACAGCCGCCCTCATCCTCCTGGATCTATCAGCAGCCTTTGACACGGTCTGCCACCGCACCCTATCAGCACGCCTCCATGACGCCGGTATCCAAGAGAAGGCCCTGGCCTGGACCACATCCTTCCTCTCCGGCAGAACCCAGAGCGTCCGCCTCCCAACCTTCCGCTCCAAAACCACCAAGATCATCTGCGGCGTCCCACAGGGATCCTCCCTCAGCCCGACACTGTTCAATATCTACATGGCCCCCCTCGCCCACGTCGCACGACAACACAACCTCAACATCATCTCCTACGCCGACGACACCCAGCTGATCATATCCCTCACCGAAGATCCCCACACCGCCAAAGCTAACCTCCACCGAGGAATAAAGGCCGTAGCCGACTGGATGAAGGACAGCAGACTGAAGCTGAACTCAGACAAAATGGAGATCCTCATTCTCGGACCCACCCCATCAGCCTGGGACGACTCTTGGTGGCCCACGTCACTAGGCACAGCCCCGGAACCCACGGACCACGCACGCAACCTGGGGGTCATCCTCGACTCCACTCTCTCCATGACCAGGCAAGTCAACGCCGTCTCCGCGTCCTGCTTCAACACCCTCCGTATGCTCCGCAGGATCTTCAAATGGATCCCCCTCTACACGAGAAAAAACGTTACCTAGGCCCTCATCACCAACAGACTCGACTACGGGAATGCCCTCTACTCAGGAACTACAAACAAGCTCCTGAGACGACTCCAACGCATCCAGAACGCCTCGGCCCGACTCATCCTCGATGTCCCCCGCTGCAGCCACATCACACTCCACCTGAGAGGCCTGCACTGGCTCCCCGTCAACAAAAGGATCAACTTCAAGCTCCTGATCCACGCACACAAAGCACTGCACAACACTGGACCCACCTACCTCAACAACCGACTCAGCTTCCACACCCCCACCCGAAGCCTCCGCTCAGCTAACCTCGCCCTCGCCACAGTCCCCTGCATCCGAAAAACCACCGCCGGTGGCAGATCCTTCTCCTACCTCGCCGCCAAGACCTGGAACACTCTCCCCACCATCCAACGACAGACCCAGGACCTGCTGGCCTTCAGAAGACTCCTCAGTAGCACCCCCCTCCCCCAGAACCTTGAGACCCTCGCAGGTATGTAGCGCGCTTTACAAATGCAGTGATTGATTGATTGATTGAGTGTAAGGGGGTGGGTGGATGTCCTCTGGGCGACGTATGGGTTGTGTGCTGGGCCATGTGTGTGTAAATGGTGATGTGAAGGGGAATGGTGGGCCATAATTGTAACAGGCAGGACTGTTTGTCCAAATATATTTTCCTGTGTCTATTGCCCCTGCAGGTCAGTGCCCATCAAAAGAAGGGCATGCCATTGCCAAGGAGGTGTGGACCCTGGGGGTCTATGGCAGGTGGAGCACCCACTGTCGCAAACAGAGGGAGGACCTGAGACGCTGGGCAAGGAAAACGGCAGAGGCCCAGCTCGGGATGGCCTCCCAACGAGGAACGGGTGCCCGTCAAACCCTGACCCACCTGATTGCCCGCATACTGGCAGTGGCCTATCCTGAGGTGGATGGGCGCTTGAGGGCATCACAGCAGCCACAAGGGGGTGAGTAAAGTGGCCATCATGACAACATACGGCTGGTGGGGTGGTATCTGGGTGGGGGATGTATGTCAGTGGGTGCCCCTAGCCAAGGCCTGACATTGCAGCATAGGTCCCCTGGTGGCTAGGATTCAGAAGGGCAAATCTTGCTACCTAGCTCGTAGGCATCCTCTAATGGTCAGGGCTGCGTGGGTCCTAGGTGTGCTGCAGTTGGCGGTGTGTGCCCCTCCCCATGCCTTGCCTGCTAACTATTTCTCTGGTAGTGTTATGGCATATTGTGTAGGCCTGTTCCCTGTGTGTGAGGGTGCTGTGTATGCCAACGGTGGTGTTGGTGCAGCCACTGACCAAGTGTATCCTTTGTCTCATCCGACCCCTTTTGTTTTGTCATCCAGTCCTTATGTGCATTAGCATCATCTGGCGGAGGAGCTGAGGCACCTGCGATGGAGGGAGCTGCATCCCACAGGACCCAGGAGGCAGAGTCCACCGATGCTAAGGGCACAAGTGAGATGGAGGGCCAGGGAACCACCACGGCGGAGACTGCACCATCCGAGGCTGCAGGGGATGGGCTGGAGCCTCCCCCAACCACTGCTAGCACCTCCACCAGCAGCAGCAGCCCCAGTGGGCAGCCGTCCGAGGCTGCAGGGGAAGGGCTGGAGCCTACCCCACCACTGCCAGCACCGACACTAGCACCACTGCCAGCAGCAGCCCCTATGGGCAGCTGTCCGAGGCTGCAGGTGAAGGGCTGGAGGCTCCCCCCACCACTGCCAGCACCCACACCAGCACCACTGCCACCAGCAGCAGCCCCAGTGGGCATCCGTCCGGGGCTGCAGGGGAAGGGCTGGAGCCTCCCCACCACTGCCAGCATCGACACCTGCACCACCACTGCCACCACTGAGCAGCCGTCACCGCTGATGGACAGTGTGTAGTCCTGCATCCATGGGCTGTTGTGCGGCCTGGCCCCTGCAAATCCTGTGGGTCTGACACCCAGATGAGGGACTGTGACCTTGCACTCCCCAAGATATGCATCACAGTGCACAATGCCCCCTCCAGAACCAGTGGAAGAAGCCATCCACTCACCCCATCCTTCCTCCATAGGATGAAGCTCACTGGGCACAATGCCCCCTCCAGAACCAGTGGAGAAGCCATCCACTCACCCCATCCTTCCCAGAATGAAGCTCGCTGGGCACAATGCCCCCTCCATAACCAGTTGAGAAGCCATCCACTCACCCCATCCTCCAGAAAATGAAGCTCACTGGGCACAATGCCCCCTCCAGAACCAGTGGAAGTAGTCACCCACTAGAGAGACTGTGGCCTTGCACTCCCCAGGACAAATCAGTAGGCAAATTACCCACTTGAGAGACTGTGGCCTTGCACTCCCCAGGACCAAGCACAGGGCATGTTGCCCCCTCCAGAGCATGTGGGAAAATCACCCACTTGAGAGACTGTGCCCTTGCACTCCCCAGGACCAAGCACAGGGCATGTTGCCCCTCCAGAGCACGTGGGCAAATCATCCACTTGAGAGACTTTGGCCTTGAACCCCCCAGGACAGAGTGATGGGCATGTTGCCCCCTCCAGGACCAGTGGTGTTCCATCTTCCGGCTGAGGTGCCCCCCCATTCCCCGTCCCCCTGAGGTGCCTGTGTATTTTCGATCTGATGCCCCTGCAGTGTTCTCTGCGTGTTGTTGCAGGAGTGAGGTTGGGCCTTGGACTTTGTGATGTAGCCCTGTGGCCCACGGACATTGAGGACTGGGCAATGTCCCTTGCATTGTAAATATGTATATACTTTTTGATTTGGATTCACAAATTTCACCTATATTTATCTTAGTACAGCCTTTTTACACTATAGTAGTTGTCCTTGCATTATTCCTGAGAGGTACGGGGTGTATATGTTATGTTACTGCATCTTGTTGTGTGTGTTGTGTTGGGGGTGGGGGTGTTACTTGTTCCAGGTGTGTATCACTCTCCTTTTCCTCCTCACCTCCCCTGTGTGTTAGGTGGCTGTACTCACCGTGGCCATCTTCGCCGGCGTTGATGTTCGTAATGGAGCAGAAGGTAGAAGTGCATGGGGAAGACATGCAACTTGGTCTCCATGGCGGCATGGTTCTTCCTTGAGTCTCCAGAGGTGAGTTGTTTCCCTTCTGTGCAGTGTTTCCGCCAGGCTTTTGATGTCATTGGTACCGCCCCGGAAAAGGTGGCGATTGAACTGTCATTATATGGTGGGCGGTACATTGTCTTCCGCCTGGCTGTTGGCTGTTACTGCTGTGGTGCCTGTTGGTTTCGCCCTGGCGGTTGGTGTGTTAAAGTGGCTGTCTGTCTGAGCGGTTTCTGTCGTGGTCAGAATTTCAGATTTATTACTGACGACCTGTTGGCGGTATTACTGCCGCTTTATCACCAACCGCCAGGGTTGTAATGAGGGCCAAAGTGTCTCCGGCTAAGTTAGAGTACTGTCAGAAAGAAGTAAAGTATTTGGGTCACCAAATTGAGAAGGGTGCTAGGAAAATTTCCAGCTATATTACAGATGAATCTCCCTATCACACAGAGAGATGTCAGAATGTTTCTGGGAATGGTGAGCTATTGTCACCACGGGATTCCCAACTGTTCCATTATTTCAAAGCCATTGCAGAAGCTGATTCACAAAGAAATTATTGATCTCAAAGAGCCACATGTACGAACTTCAGGTTTTGCGACTCGCAAATTGCGAGTCATAGCGACTTGCAATTTGCGGCTCACAAAACCTGATGTACAACAGTGTCAATGACACTGTTGGCGATTCCCTCGCTGTTTGCTCACAGTAGCAGGAGGATAGGAGACTATAATTTTAGGTTCTCTGACTGTAACACTGAAAAGTTGTACATTGCTTAACTCAGCAACTTTACTTCCAAAAGAAAATGTTGAAATTGATAAATTAAAGGAAGTTCAACATGACTGTTTGGAAGTAACTGATTTGTGCAGAAAACCAAGACCTGGCAGTAAAGATACACAATTGGAAGAAAAATGACCAAATTATGTTTGTTGATGGTTACTCTTTCAGACATAACATGAGAACATTGAAAGCAGGATATGCTGTGTGCACAATTTCTGGTATACTTGAAGTGTCCTGGCTTTGTGGAGTGTATTCAGCTCAGGTGGCTGAATTAGTGACTCTTAATAGAGCATGCCAATGTTTCTGCACAGCTTAAAGTTACCATTTATACTGATAGCCAGTACAGATTTGGAATAGTCCATGACTTTGGCCAGCTATGGTCACAGAGCGTTTTCCTGACCTCTTCTGCGTCGCCAGTTAGAAATGGTGAAATAATCCATGATTTGTTACAAGCTTTACAAATGCCTGAAAAGATTGGTGTGGTGAAATGCAGTGCACACCTGAAATCACAAGATTTTGTGTCATTGGGAAATGGATATGCGGATCAAGTCACAAGGCTTTGCATCCTGAATTTTATTTCCTTAAAGGACAAATGAGAATTGTTAACAGAGAAAGAAATATGTACCAGTTATGCCCTAAATGTAATTGACACTTGGGAAGAATTGAAAGCGCTTCAGGATAATGTTGACAAAGGTAAGATTAAAACGTGGGTCAAATTGAAATGTGTTCAGCGAGAAGAAGCTGTTTAGGTGTCCGGGGAGGGACAAGTGGTTTTACCGAATAATGTGTTGACTCAAATCGCTAGATATTATCATGGTCAAGCACATGTTGGGAGAGATGGCATGATTCATGTATTTAAACAGTTTTGGTTCAATCCAAAGGTTAGACAGGTTGCTGAGCAGTTTGCCACCGTTGCATTATCTGTCAGCAGATAAATGTGGGAAAGAGAACTGTGGTCAATATGAGCCACATTAGAAGAGTGGGAGGTCCATTTAGCAAGATGCAGATGGATTTTATTGAGATGCCTGTGTGTGGAGGATTGAGATATGTGCTGGTGATCATGTTAATTTTTAGTCACTGGATTGAGGCTTACCACACATGAAAAAATTATAGTCTTACTTTAGCAAAACTACTGCTTAGGGAATTAATACCTTGATTTGGGTTTCCGGTCTCTTTAGAATCATATAGAGGAAGTCACTTTAACATTGAAGTAATTAGATTGCTATGTTCAGCTTTAAACATTGAGCGTAAGTTGCCTTGTAGCTACCGTCCTGAAGTATCAGGACTTGTTGAACAAATGAATGGTAACCATGAAGTCAAGACTTGCAAAGATGTGTGCGTCTATGAATCTGAAATGACCAGACGTACTACAGCTAGTTCTGATGAGTATGAGGTACATCAAGTCAAAATCCTGCAGAACTAGAGGAAACTGAAAGTTCAATCCTGAAAAGAGCATTGACCAAGGGTCGTCTGAAAGGATATAAGTGGCTGAAATCAAAAGCTAAGAGAAAATAATAAATTTCAGTGATGACAATTGAAGAGGAAATAGACACAACAAGAAGAGAAGATTTGAGCGATGGAGAGTTAAATGGAGATCGAAGGTTGAAAAGAAAATGAACTGCAAACAGAAGGTACGCAGGTCCTGAATGGTCGTATGCAGCAACAAGTGATTGGCAAAGTGAATTTTTGTCTTTTTGTTTTGATCGTGAAATTCCAGGTCAATATTTTGGCATGTGAAGGAGATTAATGAACTGAACTTTGTAAAGTTGTGAAAATAAGAAATGAAGAGAGACAATTGAAAGTAACCGGAAGAGACATCTTGAGTAAACTCATTTGAGAAGCTGCTGAACCGATTTCTGACAACAATTGCCGATTTTGACAAGTTACCTATTTGTGACGAAAGTCCTGAAAAGGAGACTGGAACCTGTAAATATTTGCAAAAGAAGATTTTTGTTTTGCTGCATAGCTATAATATTTGGTTCTTTCTGTTTTCTAATTCCTTACAGACCATGAATTGCACTAACAAGCAAACTAGAAAGAGTAGGTATTGTAGATACATAGGTATTGGCTTAGCAATTGTGTGCTTGATAGTATGGTTGATATTGATTGTGAGTGTGAGTCTTATTGAGAAGACTATGGTCAATAATGCTACTGCTTTAGAGATGACTAATGCACTTACATAATGAGAGAAGTTTAAGAGGGATAAGATATACTTACATGCAAATAATGCACAGGGAGATCTTTCTTCTAATGTATTCTATTGTTTATTAAATGGGTATGTTGAGACGATGAATGTGAGAGAGTGTTATGTTTGTACGCAAATTCCTTCATCAGTAGAGGAAGGGATTATCTATCATAGCTTGCCACTAATTTATGGGATTAGTTGCAGTCTTTTACTAATAAGATTCTATAACCAGGAGCATATTCAGTATTTCTACTCGAATCATGATGTAGTGTTTTCCTTTGTTCCTATAATTAAATATTTGAGGAGAGTAGCTGTTAGACTTTTCATCCTTGGCGTGGTCTCCCTTAACTTTTTGCCTCTGTTCCCCAGGTTGTTGATGTGTGCTGGACTCTGATTTTACTGTTTTTGTTACTCTGGGCACTTTACCACTGCTAACCAGTGCTAAAGTGCAAGTGCTCCTGTTTAAAATGTGTACGTAATTGGTTCTCCATGATTGGCATATTTGTTTTACTGTTAAGTCCCTAGTAAAGTGCACTAGAGGTGCCCAGGGCCTGTAAATCAAATGTTACTAGTGGGCCTGCAGCACTGGTTGTGCCACCCACACAAGTAACCATGTAATCATGTCTCAGACCTGCCACTGCAGTGTCTGTAAGTGTAATTTTTACACTGTAAATTCGACTTGGCAAGTGTACCCACTTGCCAGGCCTAAACCTTCCCTTTTCTTACATGTAAGGCACCCCTAAGGTAAGCCCTAGGTAGCCCCAAGGGCAGGGTGCAGTGTATGGATAAGGTGGGACATATAGTAATGTGGTTTATATGTCCTGACAGTGAAATACTGCCAATTTCGTTTTTCACTGTTGCAAGGCCTGTCTATCTCATAGGATAATATGGGGGCTACCTTTAAATATGATTAAAGTGTAGATTCCCCTAGAGAGTAGATGTACATGTGGAGTTTGGGGTCCCTGAACTCACAATAAAAAAATACATCTTTTGGTAAAGTTGATTTTAAGATTGTGCGTTTGAAAATGCCACTTTTAGAAAGTGAGCATTTTCTTGCTTAAAGCATTCTGTGACTCTGCCGTGTTTGTGGATTCCCTGTCTGGGTCAGTTTGACAGTTGGGTTGTTTTTCACCTCACACCAGACAGTGACACAAAGGGAGCTGGGGTGTAACCTGCAATTCCTGATTAGCCATCTCTGCTAGGAGGGAGGGGTAGAGTGGTCACTCTCATCTGAAAGGACTGTGCCTTGTTCTGACAATGCAGACTCCAACCCCCTGGTGTGTGTCTGAGGCCTTGCCTGGGCAAGGCAGGATTTCACAAGGAGGTGTGAGTCCCCTTTGAAGAAAGGTGACTTCAAAGACTAAAATGGGTATAAGAAGGGCACCCAAATCTACAGATTTTAGAAAACACTTCTGGAACCAAGAGGAACCTCTGCCTGGAGAAGAGCTGATAGCTGAGGAAGAAGTGCTGCCCTGCCTGTGACTGTGCTTTGTGGAACTTTCCTGCAGTGCTGCTTCTGCCAGAGTAAGAGGGCAAAGACTGGACTTTGTGTGCCTTCCATCTTGTGAAGAAATCTCCAAGGGCTTGATTTAGAGCTTGGCTCCTGTTGTTTGAAATCTCAGGGACAGCAAAGACTTCTCGCTGCCAGCACCTGCAGTCTCTGGAGAGACTCCTGCCCCGACAAGTGGTGCCTTATCCAGTCCCTGGGCCCTTGAAAGGAAAGCTGGTGGAAATCCAAGGAAATCGTCTTCGGACGACTCCGGACCGACGCCGCTGCTGAATCCGGTAACGCCGCCTGCACCCGACGCCGTGACCTTCGCTGGAACGCGACGCTCTTCGCAGGCCCGATGGCGCAGCAGCCCTGCTGAAGTCCGCGACTCCGTGGAAGTCGCCGCACCACGTCGTGACCGACGCCGCTCGAAGTGCATGGATTCAACGTTTCGCACAGAAGATCCCCGACTTCACGCCTCTGCTTGTTTTCACTCTTCACCAAAGGTACTGTACTTGGGGGTCTACACGACTCTGTGTCCGGCGCCGCTGGTGTCGGCTTGTTGGGAACGACTCCGTCACGACGCTGTGTTAACATCTCATCGAAGCATTTTTGTTTCTAAGCGCTATTTTTTAGTTTAATCTTTAAAAATTCATAACTTGACTTGTGTATGTCGGATTTTTGTCGTTTTGGTCTTGTTTTGTTTAGATAAATATTTTCTATTTTTCTAAACTGGTGTTGTGTCATTTTGTAGTGTTTTTCATTAAGTTACTGTGTGTGTTGGTACAAATACTTTACACCTAGCGCTCTGAAGTTAAGCCTACTGCTCTGCCAAGCTACCAAGGGGGTAAGCAGGGGTTAGCTGAGAGTGATTCTCTTTTACCCTGACTAGAGTGAGGGTCCTTGTTTGAACAGGGGGTAACCTGACTGTCAACCAAAGACCCCATTTCTAACAGTAGCTAAAGAAAATAGTATAGAACTAGTGAGAGGTTTCTTTGAACCTACATTGACATTTGGCACAGCTTAAGCACACTGGAACAATTTGACATGCTTGTTAACACCAGTGGAAAAGAGCTTCTGAGATCAGACTGATGACAGCAGAAAGGCACTGAAAGAGAAGTTAGACAAAGGCTTAGAGAAAAGGACATTTAGAAATGACTATGCATTTGGTGAAATCAGAACACAAGGGAAATTAGCTTTAGATGCACAACACGGAGGGAAGCTTTGTGTATATAGGCCTAAATCTAGAACTGACATATTGTTTGTGGGAACAAGTGAATGTAGACATGTGTTCCTTTTCCAGAGTAAATGGACTTTTATGTTAAATGGACAAGTCCCAGCAATTCCAGGAGTTTATTACATCTGTGGACTAAATGCGTATTACCGTCTTCCAAGAGGATGTTATGGCACATGTTACTTGGGGATAGTTTTCCCAAAGATTTATCAACCTGAGAACCTTAAAGGATGACATCAAGTTAGACCAAAGAGAGAATCTTATTCTAGCATAGTGGGAGATATATTTGGAGCAATGATTCCACCAGTGGGAGTTATTCTGAATTAAGTGGAAAATTCGAAAGTTATATACTATTGTGGATAAAATGCTGACTAGTTTTTCAGGAGCCATAATCCTAATAGATACAGAAATGGCAGTGGTAAGACCTATGACTCTTCAGAACTGCCTTGCATTAGACACCCTTTAGCAAATGAGGGCAGAGTTTGTAAATTGGTACAATTGCAACATTGTAGCCCTTTCATTCCGGACAATAGTGAGAAAGTTAGAAGCCTTATTAACACTTTGACTAATAGCAGCTCTGATTTAACAGAATTTAAAGAGCCTGGAGTTTGGGAAAAGGTTGGCAAAGGTTTTGCGTCTGTGGAAAATTGGCTAGGCAACCTAGGGAAAGGTATAATTTTGAAAATAATACAGATAATATTGATTATTGTGATTTGTATAATAGGAGCATGGGGAATTTTAAATTGTATCATGTGATTAAAATGAAGAAGTTGAAAAATGATCAGAGGGGAAGAAATTAAAATAGAGAAATACTTTAGAGAAAACAAAACAATTGTAGAGAATGATGTAAAGTGTGATGACATATTTAGTCATCAGAGGAGTGTTTGTGAAAGCTGAATTAATTACTTACACTTATTAATGGTTAAGAATTTGCATGGAATTAAGCTAACGTAGAAAACAATGTGCGACTTGGAAGATATGCCCACTTGATTGGCTGCAATGAATGCATATTATTCTTAGTTATTGTGCACGTGTAGAGAAAATGTATTACTATGTCATATTAACGATTTCATATTATGTATTTGCTTTATTATCTTTAGGCTACAAATTGGTGAGGTTTGGGCATAGTCTGCAAAACCTAATGTCAAGCTGTGATGTTTAATAAATGGTGGAAAATGTATTTTAAGGCTAGAGAATTAATACTTTCATTGTTCACACTGTGTTGACCAAACGATTTGCAGATGTCTTTAACTTTCTCATGAGAACTGCTTGTAGGATCATGTTGTACTAAAGATCAATCCAATGTAAACTTGATGTGTGAGACTGAAATGTTCCCAGGAACCAACAATGGATGCACTGACTGGAGTTTAGAATGCAACGAAAGATCTACCAGTCGAGCCTGATGATGGGAACAGGCGAAGAGGAGCCAATCATCGACTTGTGAAAGACAGTTTAGTTATATCTTAGATTTGGGTTTTAGTTTTTTATTGGGCTCACTCTAAACGTACGATTTCCTGACCAATGACTATGTGGGAAGATTATTTAGGAAATTCTAACTTAGTGTGACTTCAGAGAGAGTTATGTGCCTTTTTTTCCAACATTCTTCTTTTACGTACTCTTATTCTGTTTGAGGAGCTGAACAGTTCCTGATTACTTTATTTTCTAACTTTGATTTCATTGCTTAAATTGCTAATGGTGAATGCTGATCCTTCAGAAATCGCTACTTAAATAGTTCAGGTAGCTTAGAGACCACTGTGTCTGAACCATTCCCTTTCATTGTCCCGTTGCTGAAGCTGACCAGACGGATGTCCAACTGACAAAGAGAATCGCAGCTTGTCGATCCATCGAGGAGAGGTATAACAAAATGCTCTTGTTTGTTCCAGGTTTTTGTTCTTTTAGTTTCTAGGTACCAACTGCTATTTTGATAGAGCCCCAGTTAGATGTTTTCCAAATTGACTTTTGACAATTAGTTTTTCATGAAGTCCAATCATGCTATTCTAAATAGAGGGTTAGTGAGTAATCTTAATGCTGACAAATGCTATTAACTGAGAATTGATCTTGTTCACCTGCTGAAATCAGATGTATGTCATTTCTATTGCACAGTTATTGCTGCTATTGATTTGTACTGTGACTCTTGAATGTTTAATTATAAATGCTTTAGGGAAATTGAGATTCTTTAGAAGATGTGGTCAGCCAATGTTATTCATATATGTTTATCATTTGGTATTGAGACTAATATACATAATGTTAGCATAGTTAATATAGGGAAATAAACTTTCTAACTTTTACTAAAGATGTGGCTATTCATGGCAACCTGGGTCATTATGTGTGAAGTTTAATGACTCAAGGTATTGACAAATAGATTGTTATATATGTTGTTGTTACTAGATTTGGTTGGGAAGAGAGTTGAGAGTAATGATGGTGAGATTCCTCTAAGCGCAGTCAAAAGATCTATCAAACCTCTAACCCGTCCCCTGATGAATAAATTATAAAAGACCAAATAAGGTCAGACGCGCTCACAATACTTAGGAAAGGACCAAATGATTCATCATGGTTTGAGCATTTTGAATTGTTAAACCAGGGCTTCTTGCATTTGGGGGGAACCTCAGTTAGATTAGCATCTGGTGATCCGCAGCAGCCATATTTACCAGCAGTAGCTAAGGATTGAGAAGTCATAAAACTCAATAAAATCACCCTTTTAGTCCCTGATGGTCAGGCGCCTTTAAAATAAAAGCTGGCCAGACTTTTAGGGATACAATGATGAAGTAACGCCTTCCGTAGCCATTTTTTAAACTTTTATTCTGTGATTTTGTCTGAGCTTCTTTCGCATGCAGATAGAAAACATGACCTATTACTCCAATTGCACATTCTTTGGAGAAACAGAAGGACATTTTCTTGTTTTTTTTTAGTCCTTTCAACTGAAACAATAGCTCGTACCTCTTATAAGTGCAATGGGAGGCTTAATATACCCAATTGGTCTGGCAACCAGTCACCGATTACATTTGCCATCTTAAGATACCTCATGTATGCTTGGCTTGTAATTAAAATATCTGGTTGTATCCGATGGAATAGGCTACGGCTATCCCACCCTTTAACTCACCCACTGCCTTTTTTGTGCTCCAAGCATGCTCTTTAGATGAAGAAAGGTTGCATTGCTTCTTGTGGGACTGAAGGACTGGGTTTTAGTGTTATCTTTTCCGATTATGCGCCTCATCCCAGTGGATGAGTATTTTACCTGATTTGAATTTCGTTTATTTTATTGTTCATACTGGGGCCTAGTACAAGGTAAACTTAAAGATGAAAGAGGCGGAGGCGAAGGTGGCCATCCATAGGGTAGTGAATAGCATTTTGCAGTATGTGAGCAGTACTACTTTGGTACTACTTCACATAATATAAAATCTAGTTTCTGAACGGGCCCCACAGTATCTTTGTTATTGTATTTGTGAGATAGAGCTTAATCTGTCTACACCACACCATAAACCATTGTCATATTATTTTGATTCAATATGTAGGTAGCGATCCCGAGGATTCACATGGAGGTGGAGATATACACCATTCCGCAATCTCCTTCTCCTTCCTGTTTCGAACATTTCTGATGTTTTATTCTGCTCTGTAAGATGCTTCTGAAGGCTGCATGGGAGCAATGTGACCAGTAGCCTGAAAATAGGTACACCACTACCTTATTTGTTTCTCTACATATATCTGCACAGCGCTCATGGGTAAGTAAAAGCTAGATAAGTACATTATGTTATAGCCCCCAGGGCACAAATGCAGCAAAGTAACTTCCCGCCTTAATACGAGTTCATTAAAATCACTTTATCTTGATTTCCATTTTCCTCTTTTCTAAATTGATCATAATCTGCATCTCTTCGTCCCATGTGCGAAATGCAAGAAAAATGATGTGATCGCTTTTGGCATCTGCAGTTTAGATACATGAAATGGGAAACGGTGCAATCGATCAACCAAGTGGGGCACAGCAGGCCAAAGCTCCAGTCTGTATTTGGTAATAGACAAAAAAAATCTTGAAAATATTAAAAAATGACAACAAATAGTAATAACTTTGTAGTTTATGCCTTTATTCTAAAGCTGCAGTTATCCGGGATGAAATAACTGATAGTAAGTGATAATAGACTCCGATTAATAATATGGGCTGAAGTCCTATCCATCCTTTCCTTTGTTCTGAGCCCCACTGTATAGGGTGACAGAATGGTGATGGCCTCAGTAATGAAGCCTTCGGTGACTCCAGCATTTCTTGAAGCATGTATTCATGTTGACGTTGCAAAAAAGGTGGAAGACTGCCTTCCCTAATTAATGGCAATCAGTCCACCACCATTTGCGGTTGCATCAGCGCAAAGAAAAGTCGCAATAGAATGCAAGATGACCCTTCTTGGAAATACTTGCAGATTTCACTAATGTAGGCCCTTGCAATGAGAGAACGGAGACTGACAACCACCCCGGCCCCCGCCATCTCCCCCCCCCTAGTTTGGGGTACGTTCCCAACACTCATATCTGGCTCAAGTAATTTTTTCATGCCACAAGGAGACAGTGTAATTCCCTGAGGCGGATTCTTTTGTGATGGTCCACGCTGCTTTGAGGGCAAAAAAAGCCTGCAGCCACTACTGGATTCCTCTGAATATGGCAAACCTCTGTAAGTGTGATGAAGACATGATTTCCTGCACACTGGTGGACTGCAAGTCCACTGGTGTAATTATAAACGAGGTCCTTGGTGCCCCCAAGTGGTTTGAAATTCCATAGCTGGGGATGTAGTAGGCATTTGGATTCCAGAAAGGCTTGAAGCTGAGCTGTTATTCATCTCTACATTGGTACTGTGATGTATACGTCTGTTAGATAGGACTGCGATTTTCTGAATGTTAGACCTGCCATACTTTGTTTTTCTCTCCCCTCAGACTGTTTGCCTTCACCCCTTCTGTTTTCTGAATTTGTTTTTGTTGGCATTAGTTCCCTCTGCACTTTACCACTGCTAAAGTGATTGTGCTCTCTCCTTAAAATATGGAACAATTGGCTTATTGTCATATGTAATTTACTTATAAGTACCTAGCATATGGTACTACATGTTCCTACAGCCTGTAGATTAAATGCTGCTAGAAGGGTTGCAGCACTCATGCCACCGACTTTAGAAGCATTTTTAAACATGTCCCAGGCCTGCAATTGCTGCCTGTAGTGGAGTTTTAAAACTGACATTTGGACCTGGCAAAACAAACCATTTGCCAGGCCTAAACCTGCCTTCTCAAAACATGTAAGTCACTCCAAACGTAGGCCCTAAACAGCCAATAGGGCAGGGTGCATTGTATTTGAAAAGTCGGACGTTTTCATGTTTTCCATGTACTATCAGCAAAAAAATCCTAAATACGATTTGCACTATTGCAAGTGCTATCTCTCCCTTTGGATAACAGTGGGTTACCTTTTAGCATTTATTAAGTCCTAAGGGGAATTGTGTGAGAAATTGGGTTGTTGGCCTAGGTGGGGTCCAACCCTACTCAAGCAACAGCTACAAATCTTTTCAGGACCAAACACAGAAAGTCACTAAATTAAACTGTGCTTAACCCTAAGGTAGCTTGGCATAAAAGCAGTTAGGCTTAATTTAGAGGCAATGTGTAAAGAATGTATGCAGCACACAAACAGTAATAAAGTGAGAGCTTATCACAAGGAAAAAAATCTACACCAATATAGACAAATAGAGGGAAATTTAATAAATTATTCAACACCAAAACAACAAAAATCTAATCAGTATAACCGAAGATATGCAATTTCAAAGATTTAAGGTAAGTATAGCACTTGAAAGCACAAAGCGCCACTCACAGGTATCTGGTCATGTTGGGCTGTGTGAAAGTCACAAATTCAGGCAGACCCCAACGCAGTGTGGGCCAGATACAGGGACTACATTCGTCCTGCTGAAAAAGTTACCTTCTAAAGTCCAGCATGAAGTGTTCTGTTTGTGGCTGAGGAGGTTGCAAGGAGGAGGGAGAGCTTAGTGAATGTCAGTCGCTGTAGCACGAAGAGCAGGCCGAGCGTCGCAGATGCTCATAACTGTAGCATGAAGAGTGTGCTGGGCAATGAGGACAGTCGTTGCTGGAGGTTCACGTTGGCAGTCACCATGGGCTGTTGATGCTGTAGATCTTGCGTTGCTGGTTGTCGTTGGTGATTGCTGTAGCATGTGGAGTGTGACTTACTGTAGCTTCAGGTTTGTGGTGGGTGTGGGCGGTTGCGAAGTTCCTAAAACTTCAGGATTTCTCCTTTTCTTCAAGGAGGAGCTCAACTGATGTGCCACCAAGGATCCAGTACCTGAGGGCTACTTCTTAGAGAACAGAAACTCACCCAAGCAGAGGCCAGTAGGGCTCAGGTAATTCCAGTTGCAGGTCCAGGCAGCAGATCAGCTGGGCAGGTGCAGGGAGGTCTCTGAGGGTTATTATGTCCCTGTAGCTGAGAAAAGGAGGTCAGTCAGCTAACCCTGGGAGTCACTTCAACCTGGGATGAAGGGTGCAGGTCCAGTCTTCCTTCTAAGCAAGAAGGGCCAACATTATCAGCAAATCATGGCATTTGTGCTATGTATTTGAACTTAGAGTTATTAGACACTTCTGAAAATATTGCACTGTCATGCGATCAGTGGTCTGGGAGACATTGTACCCTTCAGCTTTGCTTTTGCATGAGCTGCATATATATTCTTCTGGACTGATATGATACATTGTGGGAAATCATTTTGGATATATAATTTATATCATTATACTGTATGGTATTTATATTAATCATTTTATGTATATTAAGCAGCATTGCCTTCCACAAGGAGTTTACAAGCTGAGTATTTTTGTTGGAAATAATTAATCTGGTTGTGGTCCAAAGATGCACTGTACACATACAAGGGAATTGCTCTACCACATTCCTTTGAGTTCATCATATGGATCTATTAACAGTGGCAGTGTACACTTTCTAGTGTATTGCTGTGGGAGCTACTGCTAATCTCATGAGTACCTAGCCTGAGGGTATGTTGTGTGGTGTGCCTCAGCCGCCTTATGTCTTATGAGCTAACATATGACAAATGTGTGTTGGCACTGTTTCCTCGGGCAGTACCCACCTTTCCTCGTGGACATTGTGGACTTTTTGCACAATCCAGTTTATGTTAGATAAAACCAAGGAGGGCTATTCTGTAAATAACCTTTCTGGAGATGCTCTTTTTTGCGCTATATCCCTGGTAACATGTTCTGACCCTTGTCTGGAACATTATTCCTTATTTCTGGAAAAATTTGGAAAGATGCTTTGTAGGACAAAATTGGATTATTTAGTGGAATAAGCCTTCCATGACATTTAGCACAACTCTCATGAAGTGATGGCCTGTGTTGCCACTTCACACAGCTAGCAACAGAAACTCTAATGCCTGAACACACTATTCTGACCTTGTTTTGATATCCATTGAAAGAAGAAATAAAGGACAAACTAGTTCATGTCCCTTATCCTACAACCTTGTGCAGGCCGTAGAACTGCCTTCTAAATAGAATTTCACTTAACGGAATGAAGGAAGGAGAAACATAGCAACCAGATTAATCCTGCTTTTTCTGCTACAAGGTCCTTTCTGATCCTGAAGATGGAAGAAACTAAAAACACTGAGTCTTCTGGGGAGCCAATGCAGATTGAACTAATTTAAAGGCCTGTGCCAATGGGTGAAAGACAAAGACGATGCCAAAATAAATTTTGCCTGTATTGTGGCAAAAGAGGCTTTTAGAAATTGTGTTTCTGGTTGGCCAGGGTATGCACCTCAGCTGGGCAACAACCACCACTATAGTCAGGGTAGTCAGTTACACACCAAAGATAACCTATGCTCACTGCCAGTAGCTTGGCACAGAGCAGCCAGGCTTATCACCAGAGGTCATGTGTAAAGATTTTGCGCAACACACTCACACCTGTGACACACTAAATGCACCACAAAAGAGACTTCACATCTGATTATATAAAAATACCATATGTTGTAAATAGATTATTAGGTCACAAACTCATAGGTCATTAAAAAGGATGCAGCTGTGCAGTCACTGAACAGTTCCTACTATCCTTGTAATACATGCCAGAATGATACCTGTCATATTACACCATAGAATGCAGTAATTTTTTTTAAAGCAGTCACATAATATCATCACATTAGTGAACCCCAGTAAGCTCCTGGGCAAGAGGAACAACGTGTATAAATCACTATAAGACATCATAAATCATAGAGATTGTGCATATCATGTAAGGACTAAGATAGCACTCTTTATCCAGAGTAAAACAAGAATCAACACGATAAGCAGTGCAATATAATGGCATGGAATGCAATGGATCATGAAGTCAGGACACATGAATCATCACTGGTTATAATAAATGTGTGACCCTTAACTTGACTTAAGGCCAGGAACCACTCTGCGCGATGAGCAGCTCCACCAGACTGCCTACGTGCTCCTGACCCCGCCCTCGCTGCGATTTTGAGGCACTCCACCACCTGCAGACACCCTCCTGCGCCTCATCCCTGGTGTCTAGTGATATACGTAGGTATCGTGTGTTTGTCTTGTGTGTTTATCCTGCTTCTGTTTTTTTGTGCCTGTTGTGCCGTTTCGCTGCTTTTTGCCTTTTCTGCTGTCTCTGCCTTTTTTGCCTGTTCTGCTTTGCTTGCTGCCTGTTCCTGCCCGGTTCCCCGTTCCTGCCGTTGCGTCCCCTGCGGCCATGCCCCCCTCGTGCCCCTATTCACCACCCCCTCCCACCTCTCAGCTGCTCCTCCCTCCCACCTCCCCTTCTTAATGGCGGCCGCGCCGCTGGTACACCGGAGGCACGCCAGAGGCAAGCCCATCTGCGCCCATCCACTCCTGGACCGCGCCCAGCACCTGCCCCTTGCATCTCCCATGCCTCCAGATGCCACTACACCACCGCTGAGCTCCACGCACTCAACCCCAGCCGGCCCACCGCCTGCACACAGGCCGCCCCCAGGCACACTTACGGACCCTTTGTCTGCTGCTCGTGCCGTTTCACCTGCAATCAAGCCCTCAAGCACCACAACAACGCCAGACACCCCAACCATCTCAATCGCATCCTCCTCAACACCCGCTCCGTCCACAAGCACGCCATCGAGCTTTGGTATCTACTCACGCCAACATCCCCTGATATCGCCTTCCTCACCGAAACATGGATGAACTCCCTCTTCAGAACCAGACCTCGCCATAGCCAGCCCTGAAGGCTACAAGATCATCCGAAGAGACCGTATCAACAAACCAGGAGGAGGAATCGCCATTATACACAGAATCACTATCAGGATCTCCACCTACACCAACGACGCCCCAGAACACCTGCACTTTCAGATACACATCAATGCCAACACCACCCTGAGAGGAACCCTTTTCTACAGACCACCAGGCCCCCACTCCTAATTCTGCGACACCATCGCCAACACGATCAGCTCCCACCCCCTCGCCTCCTCGGACCACCTGCTCCTCAGCGACCTAAACTTACACCTGGAGAACACTGCAACTCCACTGCCCTTCTGGACAACCTCACCAACCTTGGCCTCAAGCAACTAGTCACCTCACCCACCCACTCAGCCGGGCACACGCTCAACACCATCTTCTCCTCCAGCAGCCACATCACCTTCACCCACACCACTGAACTCCACTGGACCGACCACCATTGCATTCATTTTTCCTTCCTGAAGCCCACCACCCAACACCAACAGCATCCGCTCCCTCACCGCAAGTGGAGTTAGGTCTCCAAGGAATTACTGATCTCCAACTTCGCCCAAGCCTTACCACCCAAAACCAATGACCCCTACACCGCCTCCCTCAACCTCAAGGAGTGGCTCGACGACTGCGCCAATACCCTCACTCCACTCAAGAAAACCAGCAACACCCACGTCAACGAGAAAGCTTCCTGGTTAACCGCAGACCTCCAAGCCTCCAAACGAGAATGCTGGAAAGCTCAGAAAACCTGGCGCCTAGAACAATCAGAGAGCAACTTGACCTCCCTCAAATCAAACATGAGCAAACACCACCAGCTCATCCGGACCACCAAAAGATCTTTCTACAAAGAACGAATTTACAAAACACACAACAGCAAGGAGTTATTTAACATCATCAAAGAACTCACCAACCCCAAGTCCTGCTCCACCGACCTTCCACACTCACAAGACCTCTGTGATTCCCTCTCCATCTTCTTCCACCGCAAGATCACAGACATTCATGGAAGCTTTGCGATGCCGTCCCCTCCACCACCGACATGGTCGACCCCATCGTACCCCAACGTACTGAGCGCCTGTCCCCCCACTAACGATGAGGAAACCACCAAAACCATGAGCACCATCCACTCTGGCTCCCTTGCAGACCCCTGCCCTCAACACGTCTTGAATAAGGCCAGCCAAATCATCGCTCCCCAGCTCCGGACCATCCTTAACAGCTCCTTTGAGACAGCCATTTCCCGGAAAGCTGGAAACACGCCGAAGTCAACGCCTTACTCAAAAAGCCAAAAGCAACCCCGAAGACCTCAAAAACGACAGACCTATCTCCCTACTACCCTTCCCCGCAAAGGTCATAGAGAAGATAGTTAACAACCAACTTTCCCACTTCCTGGAGGACAACAGCTTATTAGACGTCTCCCAGGCTGGATTCCACAAAAACCACAGCACCAAGACCGCCCTCATCTCCTGCACCGATGATATCAGAACCAAGCTAGACAAAGGTATAACCGTTGCCATCATCCTCCTCGATCTCTCTGCAGCCTTCGACACCGTTTGTCACCAAACCCTCCGCACACGCCTCTTCGACGCCGGAATTCGCCACAGAGCCCTGGACTGGCTCACCTCCTTCCTCTCCGAGAGAGCACAAAGAGTTTGTCTCCCCCGTGCCAGTCTAAGGCCACCAAAACCATCTGTGGAGTCCCCCAGGGATCCTCACTCAGCCCCACCCTCTTCAATATCTACATGGTTCCACTTGCCAACATCGTCTGAGGCCATGGTCTTAACATAATTTCCTACTCTGACAACACCCAGCTCATCCTCTCTCTCACAAGGAACCCCGCAACCACCAAGGACAACCTCCACACCGGACTCCTCGCTATTGCCAACTGGATGACAGCAAGCCACCTCAAGCTGAACTCAGAAAAAAACGAGATCATCATATTCGGCCCCAACAAGTCAGCATGGGACGACTCCTGGTGGCCGGCCACCCTGGGGTTGTCCCCTACAACCACCACCCACGCATGCAACTTCGGCTTCATACTAGACTCTTCACTCTCCATGACCCAGCAAGTCAACACTATCTCGTCCTCATGCTTCAACACCCGTCGAATGCTCCGCAAGACCTTCAGGTGGATTCCCATAGAAACCAGAAGAACGGTCACCTACGCCCACGTTAGCAGCAGACTGGACTACGTCAACGCCCTCTATGCGGGAACAACGGCCAAGCTCCAGAAAAAACTCCAGCGCATCCAGAATGCCTCAGCACTTCTCATCCTCAATCTCCCTCACCACGAACACATCTCTGCCCACCTAAAGGACCTGCACTGGCTACCTATTGACAAAAGGTTTGTCTTCAAAATCCTAATCCACGTTCACAAAGCTCTCCACGACACCGGACCGGCATACCTCAACGATCAACTCAACTTCCACATCCCGACACGCTAACTCCGCCTCGCCAACCTCGCCCTCGCAACAGTCCCTTCCATGCACCATACCACAACCGGTGGCAGATCCTTCTCTCACCTCACACCCAACATCTGGAACTCACTCCCCGCCAACCTACGTAAGACCCAAGACCTCCCGACCTTCAGGAAGCGCCTAAAGACCTTGCTCTTCGAGCAGTAGCACTCCCCCCCCCCAGCACCTTGAGACCCTTCTGGGTGAGTAGTGAGCTCAACAAATAATTTGATTGATTGATTGATTGGATTCCAATATATCTCCAGAGGCAACTTTTTGTGGTAAGACATGTGATCAGAGTGTCTCTGAGTACCTGTGTATTCTTTAAGGGGTCTGTGTTCCAAAGACCTAGTGTTTGCAGGATATGGGGTCCCTGTTATCTAAAGGGCAACTTGCCCTTGATTCCACAGTGAGAGCACAATACTACCTCCTTAGTGCATCAGGCTCTCTTCTCTAGCAAGCACCGTGGCTCCCAGGGACGGGGGCAGTGCCACTTGTCATTTCACAACTTCCTTCCTTGTGGAGCTGGGGCCCACTAGGGAGATTCTTGATGGCCGGCCAAGGTGAGAGACGGCTGCTTCATAAACTGGCCAGTACACAGTTGCGGTGGAGGGAGGACTCAGCAGAAGTGCGCCGGCTCAATAGGTCGGATCCTGACCTCCCACACCAGGGCACAGCAGGAAATGCTCTCTGGATCATCAGCGGTGCACCTGGTTGCCCCGTAGCACTCAGATGGGGCAGACGGAAAGCGGGAGCACCACTGTGAGTTGAACTCGGGTCCCTGAAATAGGTGCGCTGTGGCAAATACCAGGAAATGCTCCTCGTGCCCTAAGAGGCAAACAAAGCACTCATCAGGAGCATAAATAAAAGGCTTTGGCAGGGATTAGAGTACTTAATATGCACCAGGAGTTACAGGACAATCTCAATGCATTAAAAGTTACGTAGCGCACTCCCACACGCTGGTTGTAGATGATGCTAAGGAGCAGGAAAACAGAGCTCTTCCTGCGCTGGGCTCTTTGGGAGTCACTCAAGAGGGCATAAAAGAGGCAGGCAGGACAGCACGACTAAGTAGGTGGCAGTTCCTCCTGGAAGCCCACAGCAGTGTCCAACTATACCAGAATCAGGGGACAGCTGGGCAACAAAGAGAAAAGCCATTCAGGGAGTCCTTTAGACTACCCAGTACATCAGGTAGTACGGCAACAGAAGAAGAGCAGTCCAGATGAGTCCTTCAGTGCAGCAGTCCCTCCGGCAGGGATTCAGTCCCTATTCCAAAAGTGTGCTAAAATCTTGGGGCGAGAGCTTCTGTCATTATACTGCAGGTGTAAAGCATCTAAAAGGTGGGAGAGTGACCCAGCCAGATCTGACCTGTTCCAAAAATTTCCCTTCTCCCCACTCTGGCTCCATACATCAGTAGACAGTAAACAAGCCCTTTGTGTGAGGGCAGGACATAGTCTATTCAGCTGTAATGTATGTCCTGCCTCCCTCTCTCCCAGCTCAGGATTACTATCAGTGTGCAGATTCCTCTTTTGTCACACCCAGTTCTTCCTGTGTGATGGCAGTCTGGAAAGTATGTGCCAAGTGGAGCTATCACTCTGCCTCAGACGTGCATTGGAGTCAGGCTGCAAAGCACTAGAGTTATAAGCACAGAGGGATGCCAACTTTCTAAAAGGGGCATTTCTAAAAGTAATGTAAAATCCAACTACACCAGATTTCTCACTATCATTCCAAACATGGCAAACATGCACACGCTACTCCTCACAGACCCGAAATTACCACTTAGACATATATAAGGGAATTCCCAATGCAGACCTAAGAGAGGAGCAGCACTCACACTAGTGAGAACAAAATAGGCTGTTTGTCACTATTAGGACATGTAGCACATAAATATATGTGTCCTATCTTTTACATACACAGCTCCCTGCCCACAGGGCTATCTAGGGCCCACCTTAGGCGTGACTTAGGTGTAGTAAAAAGGGAGTATAGGCCTTGGCAAGTAGTTTGAACTGTCAAGTCAATGTTGCTGTGAACGGTACATGCAGGCAATGCAGTGGCAAGCCTGAGACAATTTTGAAAAACTACCCCTGTGGATGGTGCAATCTGCACTGCAGGTCCACAAGTCACATTTAATTTACAGGCTCTGGGTATATGGTATACCACTTTACAAGGGTCTTACAGGTAAATTAAGTAAACCAAACAGGCGTAGGCCAATTGTACCAAGTTTTAGGGGAGAGAGAGCACATGCACTTTAGCCCTGATTAGCAGTAGCAAAAGTGCCCAGAGTGTTAAAGTCAACAAAAAGAGGGTAAAAAAAGTAGGAGTAAGGCACACAGTTTAGGGTTAACCCTGCTGAAAGGGACATTCCCAACAGAGGCCATTTAATCAACGATTGTCTCCACTATCTTTCCATAGCCATCAAGAAATGCTTGAGTCCAACTCTGGTGAGGAAGGAGCAATTGGGGTATATTCCTCAAATATCAACCACAAGATTTCTTCATGAAACAAGAAACCAGTCATTTTTATTACTCATCACATTACACCTATGTCCTGAGAGGAAAGTGTCAACAATGGCCTCATTAGATTCTGGGGCTACAAGGATTTTTTTGTATGTTCGATGTGTGCTGAGTCATCACATTCCTGAGGCTCGGTAGGAGAAATTGGAAGTCATTCACCTCTAGTGTCTGGTTCAGTTGTGGAATGTTTCCCAACATTTTGATGACTACAGCGAACCATCAAGAAAGACTAGGTTGTGATTTAATTTCCTCTCCTAATCACCCAGCCACGCACTGTCTTCCTAGGCTCCATCTTCAAAATCCGTACCTCAATTAAGCAAGTCTTACCATTTCTTTAAGTTCGATCTTCTGCAATCAGAATTGTTTATGGGGCCTAAGAGTAATTGTAATGAAGGGAGTCCAATTAAGGCAACAATGACTACTATTCCTGAGCAACATGAACATTTTCAAGATGTGTTTAATGCCTTAAACTCTAAACGGTGATATCTGCATTGCCCTTGTGACTGCACAATCATTTTAAAACCAGGAGATGACAAACCATAGGATGTGTTCTTTATGGAAGTCAGAATAGAAGATACAGTGAAAGTACCTGGATGAAAATCTACATAATGTTACATTTCTCAATCTTCCTCTTCTGCTGGAGCTCCCCTGTTTTTTGTGCCAAACAAATCTAATGAGCTAAGAATCTGCATTGCATTACGAAGATTGAATGAAGTCACCATCAAAGACCCTTAATTAAGAATATTTTAGAGCTGGTGCATGGTTTCAAAGTATTCACTAAGTGAGATTTTAAAGGGGCATATCACCTGTTGTGCTTCAGGAGTGGAGACAAATGGAAAATAGCCTTCCTCACTACATTTTGACATTTTGTGTATTTAGTAATGCCTTTTGATCTCAGCAATGTTCTAACAGTGTTCCAGTAAGCTACATGAACATTGTCATCATGCCCTTGAGGTTTTATACAGGCTTCTCAACAACCGCCTGACTTGCAAACCAGAAAAATACATTTTTGAAACCGCAGATGTTAAGTATTTGTATTACATATTGATCATAGACGGAGTAGTAGTGGATCCCAAAAATATATCCGCAGTGCTTCATTGGCCATCGCCATCTACACTCAAGGAGACTCTGCACTTTTTGGGCTTCATAAATAGTTTTATTAACAAATCATCAAGAACTTCTCCACATACAATTCCGATATTCCTTGCATTCTAAAGAAAGATCAACTTATTAATCGTTTTCAGTTGGATTTCTGTTCAGAAGAAGCATTTTGAGTTTTGATATCTGCCTTTATTCCCACTTAATTCTTCTACACTCAGCCTATCAACAAAAAAACTTTTGTAGTAACTGATGCTTCAGAAATGAATTGGGAACAGTTATTTTAAAAGCAAAAGAAAATCATCTTTTAGAACATCCAATTTTCCATTATTCTTGTTCTCTGTCCCCTTGAGAACAGAACTGCTCTGTTTTAGAATGTGAGTTGCTAGCTATGAAAGAGGCCTGTTACAAGTGGAGACACATATTACTTAGAACAAATCCTCCATTTGAAATTAGAAGAGATCATCTGAATTTGCAAGCCCTTAAGACTACTTAATGTGGGAATCATTGTCAGGCTTGTTGGGTTTATTTTTTCTCAATTTGATTTTTCAAAAAACCCTTATCCCTAGAACCTTAACTAGGGCGGCTGATGTAATTTCTTGCCGATACTCTGATGAGAAGACGACTCTGGGCCTCATAACGAGTTTGGCAGTCTTAGCCAGACTCGGGGTGGCAGTTGGACTGCTGCATTCCTGGTGGTCCAATAGCTAGATTATGACCCTTGCAGTTGGACCACCAAGAGACTGCCGCCACCACCAGGAACATGGTTCCTGAAGGGGTGGTGGCAGTTGGAGTCATGGTCAACCACTGTGGTGCTGATTTCAGCACCTCCCATGCTAAGCACGAGTCCCCTTTCCTCCAGCCTTTTCGTGGTGGTTTAACTGCCATGAAAAACCTGGTAAAAAGGCAGTGCTGGGGCCACAGGGTGGTCCCTGCACTGACCATGCCCAGAGCATGGGCAATGCAGGGGCCCCCCGCCAGCACCCTCAGAATGCGTACTGTCTGCAATTCAGAAATTTTGCATTCAAGGGGGCTGGTGTGCCACGTCATGGGCCTCGGCTCCCTTAAGGAAGCCGAGGCCAGTGCCGTGGCACTGTTTCCACTGGTCTGATTGGAAGAAACGTCATAATGTGTTATTTCTGCCAGTCTGCCTGGTGGAATCATTGTAATACGACTAGGGAGAGGCTGCTGGTATGACAGCAGACTCCTCCTTGCAGCTTTGGCAGTCGGATAATTCAGACCGTGAAAGTCAAAATGAGGCCCTAAGTCTCAGACAACCCTTCAGCCAGGACGCATCATTTCTGAATTATGTCCTTTTTTATGACATCCATAGAGCTCAATAGAGACTGAAAGAAGCAGAAGTAATCATATTTCCATTAAATAAGAAGAATGGATTATACTTCCATGGAACAGCCCTTTATGCACCCACTAGGAATTTTAAAGAGACTGTCCTTCAACTTTGTAATGACTCAAACTGAGCTGGTCACAGAGGTACTAAGAACATGTTAGAAGTGGTCTCCTGACATTTTTAGTGGCCTACAGATACTTGTGGCATTTAGAGCTATGTCTGAGGTGGTCCTGTGTGTGCTCAGTTCAAAGCCTCTAACCAAAGACCTGTAGGTTTACTTCAACGTTTAAGAATTATTCCAAGACAGTAGCACACAATTGCTATGGCTTTCATCATGGAGCTGTTGCCTCTAAAGGAAAGACAACCATTATGGTTACTGTAGACTAATGTTCATACATGGCTCACCTTTTCTCTTCAAACAAATTACCCATCACTAAAGAAACAGCCTTGTGTTTCATTCCAGTTGTTTTCGAACTACATGAATGCCCAAGGAGAATTGTTCCTGATGTTGGCCCTCAGTTTGTCTCACATTTTTAAAAAGATTTTTGTACTGTCCATGGGGTAACCAGAGTCCTGTCTACAGGGTTTCATCTGTAAACTAATGGACTCACAGAGAGGACCAATCAAGTCCTTGAACAACATTTGAGATGGTTTGCAGTGTCACAAGTGATAACTGGGTATGTTTACTCCCTTTGCTGAGCGTGCCTTTAATAATAATGTCACTAGTGCTACCAACATATCTTCTTTTTTCTGCTTACAAGTGATTTATTCCAGGATGTGTCCCAAGATTGTTAATCTTCCATTTGCTGTAGAAGAATTTCCTAAGCTTGTTCACCTCCAAATATAAATCAGAAAGCAGCTAGCTAAAAATGTACAAATAGCATAGAAAAGTATAAAGGATCATTCAGATAAATAGAGACAAACAAATGCAGATAATCAGAGTGGGATAAATTGTGGTTGCCCTTTCAGTTTCTCCCCATTAAGTATGGTAGATCAAAATTTCATCAATTATTTTTATTTCATTTTTTCATTTTTCAAAATAATAATCCTGTTACTGTTTATTTGAACCTTTCAAAAGCTTTACAAATGTACCCTATGTCCCATGTACCTCAACTAAAACCTTTCATTTTTGATTGGTTTCATAGAGTCCCTCCCCCCTCAATGTTGATAGTCAATCAGAATTTGAGGCATCAGCTATTGTGGATTCTCACCTTCTTTGAGATAAAATCCAATATCTTATCAGGTGGAAAAGGTATCTTTTTACTGAGCAGTCCTGGGAACCTGCTGAAGTTGTCCATACTTGTCTCTGAGCTGTAGAATTTTCATCTACATCCCACTAAACCTGGCCTTCTGGGGGTATACTGTTTGGGGGTCTGTTTCCCGCAAGCAGCGCATTCCATGTTTTTACTTTGCAGAATCCACCTTTCCATTAGCAGTGGCCTTCCTCGTTGGTGTTGTGGGCCAGCACGTGCAGCCTGAGAAATTTCTGGGAGGTATGTGCGCCATAACCATTCTCTTGTTTCTTTCTCAGTGGCCTAGGGCTGCGGGACCATCTTGGCTTACCATATATTTCCCAGTCCAAGATGGTTCCCCCAAAATGTAGTTAAGCTTAGCTTTTCCCATTTCAAGATGGTGGATCATGTCTTCTGAGAAAGATCCTATTCCTTCCAGGTATTTACCGGAGTCCTGACCCATGGTTGCTGCATCACAAATGTCCTTGTCCCCTTTGCACGCACCTAGTTAGTGAGATTCTCTATTATCCATTAGTATTTCCCTTTGTTCTTTTCTCTTAGGTTTGGCCTTCTCTTCTGAGTCCCACCTTTCTGGAGCTCAATTTTGGAATTTTTTTTGTGCTACTTGCTTTTCCTTCATTCAATCAATCAATCAGGTATATTTTTGAGTGTGGCTTGTCACCCGTAAGGGTATCCAAGTGCTTGGTGTGCAGAGGTGGAGGGGGGTGTTCTAGGCTTTGGCTGCGAGATAGGAGAAGGCACATTCTATGGGGCAACAGAGGCATGTGCAAGGGATCTATGTGAGGGCTAGGTGACAGGACCGGAGGTTCCTGTGGAGCCAGTGGAAGTGTAGGAACTGGTTCAAGTATGCTGGTCCTAGATTGTATGGAGGGCTTTGTAGGCATGGGTCAGGACCTTTAAGTGGCATCTCTTCAGGACAGGGAGCCAGTGGAGGTCTTTTTGGTACTGGATGATGTGAGTTCTCTTGGGCAGGTTAATGATCAGTCTGGTGGCTGTGTTCTGGATTGATTGGAGCCTTGGCATGAGTTTGATGGTGGTGCCTACATAGAGTGTGTGGCCGTAGTCCAGTTGGCTGGTTATGTGGGCATGCATTACCATCTTCCTTGTGTTGGTAGGGAGCCCCGTGAAGGGCTTACGGTGCATGTGGAGTGTGCGGAAACAGGGTGAGGAGATGGCGTTGACCTGGTGTTTCATGGAGAGTTTGCTGTCTAGGATGATGACGAGTTTGTGGGCATACTTTTTTTGGCGTAGGGGTGGGTCTGAGCTCAGACGGCCACCAGGAGTCGTTCCAGAGGGTGTTTTGTTTGCCAAAGATGAGAACTTCTGTCTTCTCCGTGTTAAGTTTTACACAGTCATCCTTCATCCATTTTGAGATGTTCTTCGTGCAGAGGTGGAACTTTATTTTAGTTGAGGTGGGGATGGCAGACAGTGCTAGGATGAGCTGTGTGTCATTGGCATAGGAGATGATGTTGATGTTGTGTCATGTAGATGTTGAAGAGTGTTGGGATGAGGGATGAACCCTGAGGAATGCTGCAAATGATATGCTTGGCTTGCGATGTGAAGGGGGGAGGAGTCGGACTTTCTGCATGCACCCCGTGAGGAATGATCTACCTGGGCGCCTTGTAGGTTATTCCAATCTCCACTAGAAGTAGTTTCTTTTCCAACGCATCTGCTGACTAGGGAGAAATTACCAGTCAGCTGGGTGGCAATGGGAATGGATCACCTTCCTTTGGAATCAAGACATGACCGCTGTGGTCAGCAGCAATGCAGGCCAGTTTGCATGCTGATGTTTTGACAACATGCACAAGAATGTAAAATTGTTGGTGTGGCTGCTGACACCTGATACTTTCATGTGGTTCAAAATGTGAGATCCCTTAAGGCTTCAGGGCCCATAGTAATTTTGGTGGATCTATTAAGACGTGTGCTTCCAGATATATGAGCGAGTTCTAAGCCTCCAATAGGGCAGCCTCATTGACATTCGATTTAATTGTCTTTAGCACCACAACTGATTCAATTAGGAAGTATGAGGTTTTTATTTATACAGAGAAAGTAATATATTGTAGGCTAATATGCTCAGAAATAGTTTTAACATAAGTAAGAGCACTCCATCAGGTGGAACTAGTCACATGTATCAAATTTTCTAACAATATCAGTTTAAAAGTCTGAATTAAGATAACTATGTCCCATTAAGCCGTTAACAAAAATGTGGTTATGATTGCAAATGTGAGCATATACAACCGATCAATCATCTAGAAGATGTTGGTCTTGTAACAAATGTGTGGTGGAAGATATTAGTACCGACTTTATTAACTATTACCCCTTGCTAAAAAAGTGATTAAGGCAGTATTGCAGGAAGACTAATTAGCCGACACTCTCAGCAATAGGACCCAATTGTATTTCTAAAGGAGCCTTGTTTCCTCCCTCCCCACTTCGGTGTCTAGGTCTCCTCCCTTGAGCTTCAGGAATGTCAACAATGCACTTCCACTGTCTGCAAAAATAATCGTACCTGCATCTTGTACACAGGAACAGGCCGGGGGCTTCCAAAATGGAACTCCACATTGTGTTGTTATGTTAATGTTCTGTTGTGAGTTTTTGTATAGTGTGCAACACACCCCAAGGATATCTTGGCATTGAATGCATGTACCACACAGGCTAAATACATAAACACACACATATACACAAGGGATGTTAGCGCTAGGATCTGGATTAGCAAGTGGAAACTGAACTTTACACGAGTGAACCAGTAAGCCTCCAAGGAGTGGCACAAATACAAAGGTTTTGTCACTACTATCACTTCACAAAATATTGGATGCTTCACCACCCTTCTACACAATAAGCTAATGACTGGGACACATGTTATGTTAATGTTCTGTTGTGAGTTTTTGTATAGTGCGCAACACATCCCAAGGGTATCTTGGCATTGAATGCATGTACCACACAGGTCACATACATAAACACACACATATACACTAGGGATGTTAGTGCTAGGATCTGAATTAGAAAGTGGGAGCTGAACTGTACATGAGTGAGCCAGTAAACTTCCACTGTAGTGGCACAAATACAAAGGTTTTGTCACAACTATCAATTCACAAAATATGGGATGCTGCACCACCACTCTACATGTTAAGCCGATGACTGGGACACATGCTCCTCCAAATGAGGGCACCACTGGGGGCACATTTATTATGAAATCAAGCAGCCATCAGCCACCTTGCTGCACTGCTTTATTAAGGAAAGGGGAGGACTCTGTCACATGTTACATTATATGGAACATTCCTTTCTTTTCCCTGTGCTGGTGCACAAAGTGCTGCCTAGCACCAACGAAGGTACCCTTGCACCATGGTGCAACTGTACCTGCTTTGCAGACAGGATTGCTTTTGTGCAGGAAGGTACACCTTCTTGCACAAAAACAGTTCTCAGAGGCATTTCCCTCTTTCTATGTGTTCTGCAGAATGCAGCACACTTAGAGACAGCACACATAGAAAGAGGAAAAAATGAGATGTAATGAACATATTTCTCCTTGCTATGCTTACCCTGTGGAGGCGTAGCATTTTGTCACGTTCCCAGGTCTACCAGAAATGGTAAATCTGGGAATGCACCACAATCCATGAGAGGATCCGTGGGAACACCCAGGCTCCACCATGGAATGCCTCAGTGGGGCAGAGTAACGTAATGCAGCTATTTGTGCTGTGTTGCATTACCCTGGAATTATCCAGCCATACTGGGCCACCAAGCTGCCCTTGCGTGTCTTAATAAATTCGACTTAAGTTTTGCGTCACCCTTGCGCCCCCTTGTGTGGTGCAAAGGTGACCAACGCCTACATAAATATGCCCCTTTCTGTGGCCCTCCAGGTAACAGGATGCGCCTGGAACTCACTCATTTGAAGGGAAAGATGCCTCTGGGTCTACACTTTATTAGTGTCAGGCAAGGGCCTAAGTAAAAAACAGGCTACCAGATACTTGCAATCCAGTTCTCTAATGGCAGCGTTTCTAGATTGTAAACCATGCAAGGGACATTCCTTTTCCAAAAAAGTCAAATATATTGATCTGATAATTATGTTGTTATGTATTCCAGAGTCTTTATGTATTACTTCACATTAATCAACAGTGTTTTAGTTTTTGTAAATGTAGTCCCTTGATGAAATGTTTGTTTGTCTTAATGCAGTTTGGTCTCATGTAAGGTTGCAATAAATAACTTTAATTTGAAAGAGAATTATTAACATTTTATTTCCTTTTGTCAAATGAGCCATACCTATTTTCAGAAGATGGTTTCCGATTTCGAACTAGCCATAGTTTCAGTATTTTAAGTAGAGAAAATGTACCTACTTAAAGTTAAAGAAATCAGATCCCTTTGGTGGCCAGACTTAATTTCCGTCTTTTAAAATATTGTCATGGTCTACATTCTAAAACAGAATGCATTCTAAAACAACATTTTCCCACATGAATGTTACTCTCTTTCCTGAAGAAAGGGCTTTTTATTACATTTAATTAATTGTAAATCTTGTTTCCTGTTAAACAAAAAAGTCTGAGGAAGATAACAAATAGCCTCAACTATATCCAAATAAATATTTGGAACTATTTTATAAACGAGAAAAAGGTTTTGTTTTTTTCAGAAATGCACACCATTAACATCTGGTTAGTTTATCCTGATTTTCTCACTGAGGAAATGCAGTCAGGAGTATTGCATCCCCCGCTTAGTGCAAACCATCCCTTATCTTCAGTTCAGAAGTGTACCATATCCACGTGGGGGCCAGCTTCTCTCTATGATTGCTGAAAATGAATGCCAGCGCCTAATTACCAGTGGGTCGGGTAATTCCGAAACATGCATAAAGAGTTTGAAGGTATTTAACGTATTCGATAATCAAATAACGCAACCTTTGTTAAAATTCAGCAGGTCAAACCTGCCGAAATGTAATGGGGAAAAGCATACAGTAGTTACCCTATAATGCAGATTTTGGTGTGTTAAATACCAGAATCCCCATGTTATTCCCCACAAACTCCTAATAGATGTTATTTATCGTACACGATAAATAACATACCTTGTTGTATTGTTATTTATCAGGTGCGTAAAATAACACCTACCCTCATAATCAGGCCCTCCAGTCTCGGTAATAATTGCTGCAATTGAAATCCATGACAGACAATGCTTAAAGCAAGGCAATAGCCTCAATTCATGAGCGCATCAAGAAAGCCAAGTGAAAAAGCTGAGGGTATGTTGTGTGAAACATATTACTTTCTTCTCTAAAGAGACAGTAAAGAGGTTGTTGAAGTGTATAACAAAAATACAAAAAAATGCGTGTTGTAAGAAGTAAACACGGTGGACAATACTGAGTTATTTAAAAAGGTAATTGCTTTCAAAGAGAATGCTCCTGGGGACTCGGTTCTCCACAAAGAATTTGCATAAACATTGTCAGCATGCAAATGCTTCCTTTTTACAAAGCATAAAGGGCAATAAATGTTTAGCAAATGGAGCCGAGTGTGTATTTTATTTAAGTCTTCTATCGTAGGAAATGAAACATTGTACTGCCGTGAATGGGAAGTGATTAAATTTAAAGGCGGCCCCTATCAGGGGAGCCACTATAGTCTGCATCTGCATAATCACGCACCGCTGCACACTTTGAAATGCCAACTGTGCCAGGGGAGCGGCTAAGTATATGCATTAGTGAAATTAACATAACAGTGTCAACCCACAGGTTTTGCATACAGTCGTCTTGGTTTCCAAGACAGTTTCATAAAAAAAAGGTGCCTTGCGATTGCTCAGCATCCATTTAAAGACCATAACACATGTGTTTCCATTTCACTCTTACATCGGTGTAATTACAAACTTGCCACATGCCCTCAGAAAATAATTCATCTAGCCAACGAACCGACCACAGTCCCATATGCTTGGTGAATATAATGTGGTGGCAGCCATTCTATAGGCTGTCTGAGAAACTGCCAGCATTCCCATGGCTGATTTTGTAAAGGCGCAACGATTACCTTTCCCATCCTTTTACGCACATACCATTGCTACAGTGTGAATAGATATATCAGATACTTCTGGGCAACCCTTTCAATAGCGAAGTCATTTGGAACGTTCATAAGATGCTGCATATTTGTAAAGACACCAGAAAGTTCCGAGCCGGATTAATGTCTGTTAATTCTGAGTTGCCTTCGAATTGGAGATCGTGCTCGACAGCTTCCGAGTTAATGCCACATTTTCCCCACAGAGATTTTCACCAGCTAAAATATGATATAATTTGCATGGGGAAAATATAACCCATTCTGAGTTTATAGCTTAGAATGGGTGAAACATACCGTATTACTCATTATCTGACATTCTGAATGAGGAGGTAATACTGCAGTCACTAAATATCTCACCCTGGCTATTGCTGTTACCTGGTGTTGTATTTCCTCTCAAAATGCTGGGGCATTCGTCAAGGGTTCCATTGTCCCCATAATCTTATCACCATCACCGTCTATAAGCTGCATGCACTAATGTTGATATTAATATTTTTGAGACATCGTCGTGGACCAAATTGCAAAATTTCACATCATTTTCAGAAAAAAATGATATATATTTGGATATTTGACGAACACTTGTTCTATGCATAAAATCACATTATGAAAAGAACCATGTCATTAAAGCAGGAGGTTGTTGAGAGCATCATTTTAATCAGGGACGACATACAATAAAATGTTTTTAGGAAGATCAAAACTGTGTAGACTATTGTACCTTGAAAGAAACGCAGCCGTGAAATTATCAACTTTTTTAATGCTATGGATCAGTAAGCCACTTCTTTTTATAAATTATTACTGGCCAAAGAACCAAGTACTTCTGAAGTACATTTTACATTTAGCTTTTTTTCTTAGATTTGTTGAGTTCCTCTCTTAAAAGATTATACATTTGCTTAGAGATACAATAAAATTTATTTTCCAAGTTATTACTGCGGATATGCACCACAGCATGGAATAAATCATGCGAAGCAGAAGGAAAATATATTTCCTTTGATCATTTATTATCTCCATCAAATAATCTGTATTATATGTGATGGTTTAAAAATCCAATGAAGGCTAGAGATAGTTATTCTCGGAGATGTACTGAACATGCTAGTGCAGGTGTTTTATTAAGAAATTATTAATGAGTGTTTATGTATTTTGAATAATGAGTTTACGTAGAAAATGACATAACACAGAAAAATAATGCACACATTTGAAAATGTGACCTCGAAGAATGGCCACCACTGTTAACAAAATGTACTGATCGATGATGAATACTTATGAAATATTAAATATGTGTTATACTAATGCAGTAATATGTCATATTACGGGTTATGAAGTATGCTTTAGCTTTATTAATTCTAGGCCTTAACTTAGTGAGTGTCTTGGCCTATTTTGCCAGGCCTCATGTAAAAGCTGTATTCCTCAGCGTTTAATAAAAGATGCTGACCAAGTGAGTTAAACTGTGAAATGTCTATTGTATTGTTTAAATGTTCTTAAAGGAAGCTTTTCATGAGAACCGACTGCTAGGAGATGATGTTCTTGCTAATGCAACACTTTATGTGTAATGTGTGTGAGACGGACTTTCCCAGGACAAGAACAATAAAGATACTGACTAGAGTGGAAGCTGAAACAATATTGTTACCTGACACGCCGGATGATGAGAACATCGTTAGGCGAATCAATCATCAGTATGAGAAAGTAGAAATATTAGAATTCATAGATTTGGTATAGTAGTGTTATTGGACAGAGAGTGAACGTACAATTAATTGACCAATAGGGAACTAGGGGATAGTTTAGGTGACTTTGATATAACAATGCTGCAGAGGGAAAAGTTTCAGAAGACTCATTCAGACTTTAGGAGAGAGACTATTCATTCTGACATTCTGGCTCATTGGGCTCATATTTTCCTGACTGAGAGCCAGATGCATTGCTGATCGACTAATTTCCTGAGGACGAAGACTGATTCTGCTTTGCTGACCCATGCAGAGGATAGGTATAAATTAAAATATGATCATCAGGCATATTTGCTTTTTCTTTCTAGGTACCAACTGCGCTATTTTGATAGAACCATAGTTAGATGTTTTCCAAATTGGTGTTACTAAATTGTTTTGCATGAAGCCCAACATGCTGATGCTAATCTGATGTTAGTTGATGATTCTGACTTATGACGAAAAGACTAATGCTTGATGGATTTCTCTGCTTAACTACATGTATTACATCTCATTAACACAGCTGACTCTGTTATTGATGCAATCTAACCAAAGCTTGAATTACAACACATTCTAAAGTTACAGTAACTTTACAATGTGTTGTAATTCAAGCTTTGATTAGATTGCGTTTCTTCCGCCGATTTGGACAACCAGTGTTGTTTTTGTATGTATTTCATTTGATATTGAGATTAATCTACATGACCTTAGTATTGTTAATGTAGGGAAATAATTCATTAGTTTCCTTCATGTGCCAAAATACTGACCCGTAACTTCTCTATCAAAACAAAAAGACAACAACTCTTGCTGCCATTCATTAGTAGTTGCACATGCCCATTGAGGACCTGCGTATCTTCGACTTGCTATTCTCTTTCTCTTCAATTTTTGATCACCATTCAGCTCTTTGTCACTTACATCTTCTTTCCTTGTTGTGTCTACTTCTTCCTCTATTGTTGGTTCAACAACCACCTCTTTCCCTTTCTCCACTTGCGATTCTGGCACTTATCTCATTTTAGTGGACCCTTTATCAGTATTCTCTTCCAGATTGAACTTGAACCTTTTCCTTGTTCTGTGGTGTTTTCTCTTGATGGACCTGCAACTGGTCCAGGAGGAGTCAGATCACTTTGACTTTGATCCCACTCAATTCTTTCCCCTTCTGGGTCTGGCAATTGCTCTGCTTGTCTCTCAAGATCGTCTGCTTCTGGGAAAGCCCTTCTCTGACTAGGCTCTCCTGCTGCTTCAGTTGAGATAGGTTCTGCAATACTCTCCTGGAGGTCTCTTCTCTCACCTCGTATGTCTTCTTCTTGATCCAGTGGACATGCCACTTTCTTCGTGTGGCTGGCGTGAACCACCAGTTCTGGTGCTTCAGGGAGATAACTAAAATGCAACTTCTGCTCAATGTTCAATGCTGCACTCAGTAATTTAATTACTTCATTGTTGAAGTGACTTCCCCTATCTGATTTCAGAGAGATCGGAAACCCGTAACGCAGTATCAGTTCCCTAAGCAGTAGTTTCGCTACTGTGAGACTATCATTTCTTTGTGTAGGGTATGCTTCAATCCAGTGACTAAAGATGCATACAATCAACAACACATATCTCAAACCTCCACACACAGGCATCTTAATAAAATCCATTTGTATTCTGCTGAATGGACTTCCTGCTCTTCCAATGTGGCTCAAATTAACCACTGTCCCTTTCCCTGCTTTTAAATGTTGGCAAATAACACAACTATGGCAAACTGCTTCAGCAACTTGTCTAAACTTTAGGTTGAACCAATCATGTTTGAACAGATGAACCATTGTATCTCTCCCAATATGTGCTTGCATGTGATGGTACCCTGCCATTTGAGACAATAGGCTATTTGGAAAACCAATCGACCCTCCTCAGAAACCTACAATTCATCTTTTCTTTGAACACATTTCAATTTGCTCGATGAACGTTTTTTCTACCTGTCAACATTATTCTGTAAAGATTTTAATTCTTACAAAGTGTCAATTATTTTCAATGCACAGCTTGTACAAGTTTCATCTTCTTCAGGTAACAGTTCCCACTTGTCTTTGAACGATATACAGTTCAATGCGCAAAACCTTGCGACTTGATCCGCACATCCATTTCCCAATGACACATAGCCCTGCGACTTCAGATGTGCACTGCATTTCACCACGGCAATCTTTTAAGGCATTTGAATAGCTTGTAATAATTATTTAATTATTTCGCCATTTCCCACTGGTGAACCAGAAGAGGTCACCAGTGACCACAATTGACCAAAATCATGGACTATTCCAACTCCATACTGGCTATCTGTATAGATTGTAACTTTCAGCTGAGCAGAAACATGGCACGCTCTTTTAAGGGCTACCAGCTCTGCTACCTGGGCAGAATACACTTCTCGAAGCCAAGAAGCTTTCAAGGTACTTGTAATTGTGAACACAGCATATCCTGCTCTCATTGTCACTGTATTGTCTCTCAGACAAGAACCATCAACAAAAATGATTTGGTCATTTCTTCCAATCGGGTATCTCTAATGTCAGATCTAGGTTTTGTGCACAAATCAGTTACTTTGAGACCGTCATACTCAACATCTTCTTTTTCAATTTCAGCATTTTAACTCGGAAGCAAGGTTGCCGGGTTCCGCACTGTACATCTTTTCAATGTTACATTTGGCGACCCCAAAATACTGGTTTCATATCTAGTCAACCTTGCACCAGTCAAGTATTGGTTAAGGCTACTGCAACTGGGTCCAAAGTAGCTGAAAAATATGCTACTGGGCAATTTACGCCTCCATGGACCTGTGTCAAGACAGACGTAGAACATGCATAATGCTCATGACAAAACAATGTGAAAGGCTTTGTGTAGTCAGGAATACCCAACGCTGGAGCCCTGCACAAACTCTCTCTCAACTCAGCGAATGCTTTCGTCTCATCCTGATCTTACACTATGGGATCAGTGACTTCCTTTAGAGTCAGCTTCTGCAATGGTCTTGAAATGACTGAAAAATTTGGGATCCATTGGTGACAATAGCCCACCTATCCCAAAAATATCCTGACATCTCTCTGCGTGGGTGGGGGACTTATCTGCAATATTGTGGTAATCCTTTCTCTTGATATCTTTCTCAACCCTTTTTCAATCTGGTGACCCAAATATTTCACTACTTTCCAACAGTACAGCAACTTCAGTGGAGATACTTTATGGCCATTCTTTCCCAAATTGTTCAACAGGGCAATCGTATCATACTTGCACTCATCGCTTGTCTTGGACGCAATAAGTAAGTCATCAGTGTACTGCACCAAGGTCGATTGCAAAGGCAACCCTAACGACTCCAAATTATTTTTCAAAAACTGATTGAATATGGAAAGTGACTCTGAATACCCTTGAGGAATTCTGCACCAGCAATAAACTCGATCCAAGAATTTGAAACAAAAGAGAAATTGGCTGTCCTCATGAAGAGGCACAGAAAAGAATGTTTTTGACAAATCGATGACAGTGAACCATTTGTCATCACATGGAATCTGGAACATTACCACAGCTTGATTTGGCACCACGGGACAACATTTGACCACAATTTCATTTATTTTTCTCAAATCTGAACCTTCATACAGGGCTTCTTTAAACCCATTATCGGTGAGTTACATGGACTCCTCAATACTTCCTTCAGAACCCCTGGCTTTACAAAATCTGCAATTATCTGAGCAACTTTCATCAAAATATCTTGTGGCATGTGCTACTGCAGAAGTTGGGGGAAAACTGCATTCCGTTTTATGGTAACTTTGACTGGCTCTATTCCCTTAATCAAACTTACTTCTTTTCCTGCCAAATCCCACACTTTCTCTTGTACTGTTCCCTGTAAATCAGGTTGGAGCTCTTTCACTGTGAACATTTGGAAAAACTTGATCAAAGGGTACTCCTCATTTGTAGTTTCACACTCTATTTCTGGGGCTTGATCTTCCTCATCATCACTATTCATCTGAATCTCAATTCTGTCATTTGAACAAGTAATCAAACATTTTGTTTTGCACAACAGGTCTCTTCCCAGTAGGGATACCGGACTTGAGTCACAGATTGCAAATTTATGTAATCCCTGGAAATTGCCAATCTCAATTTGAACTGGATCTGTAATCGGGTTTGAAAATACTGGTTTGCTACCGCCCACAGCCTGAACTGTTCTACCTGAAAGGGGCAAATTTGGAACTTCTGCATTTCTCACTGAAGAGCGCATAGCTCCTGTGTCAACCAAGAATTAAACTCTGTGACCCATAACCTTTCCCTTCACATAGGGTCCTCTCTGATCTACTTCTAAGAAAGTAGCAAGCACACATGGCTCCTCATCTGAACTGTCATTCGTCCATTCACCATTTATTCCAACCTCACTGTGTAACAGGAATTGGTGCACTGTGTTACTACTTCTGTTTTGCCTCTGTCCTTTGACCTGTTAAGAAAGCATCATCTGTTGCTGCTCCATCTGGGCTTGAGGTATTTGAATATGCTGTCTAGGTACCATGGGGACCTCCTGCTGCATCGGCGCAATTGCACCTGTTGCATGTGGTGAAAATGTTGCACTTGATTCATATTATTCTGAAAATTTGGATTGGGACCTCTCACTCTCGGGCCTCTCACATTCTGGACTGAATTGATGTCATTACTCTGCTGAACTACACCTTTCTGCACCATCATCGGACACTCCCGTTTCCAATGTCCTATGGCTCCACAATGTGACAAGGCAATAGCCTATCATTCCCTGCACATCATTCTGAACCACTACAGTATTCAAGTCTGGACCATGATTCATATTACCTCCATGACCTCTACCTCTCATCTGGGACTGAAACATCATATTTCCCTGCTGCTGCTGTGGCAGCTGCTGTGAAAAATTCCCTTGCACTCCCATTTGAGCTGCTTTAATCTGCATTACCATCACCTTCTCTTTAAACATTTTCTGCTTAAACTGAATCTCATCACTACATCGGCTTTGCTTGCCAGCAAATCAAATTACTCTTAATCATCTGGCTAATTTCAGGTCTCAATCCTTCCACAAATCTGAACACAAAATCTAGCATGTCTTTCACCTCAATTGTTTCTGTACCATTGAAATGCTTGAATGCCTGCAACAATCTCTCATAGTACGCATGCATTGACTCGTTTGCTTCCTGCGCTGTCCTGTCAATTCTCTGCCAATCAATATTCCTGGGCAAAATTCTCGATTTCATGAACTCAATCACCTTATAGTAATATTTCTTCATATCAGGAGACGGTGCACCTGTATTCTTATCTATCTCTGGTTCAGTTGTTGGCCAGTCTACACTCCTCTTACACTCGATCCACAGATCAGCTTTAACCACTATCTCTAGTAATGTGTTCAAGTCTTCCCACAAACACATTGCAAGTTTCACAAACCTGTCTGTCTGCTGATACCACTCTACTGCCCTTTCTCTCAATTATGGATAATCATTTGTAAATGATAAAACGTCACTTCTGCTCCAAGGGACGTGAACAACATTTCCCCCAGACTCTCATTGGTAAATTCTTAACTGGATCTTTATCTGGCTGTACATTCTCAGTCAGCTCCAAAGAATCCCTTTTTCTCTTGTCTCTTTCCTTTACCCATCTGCCTTTCCATTTGTCTAATGCTCCCCAGGTCTGAGCACTCTGTGGCAATTCTTTAAGGTGTGCCGTCATTCCAGCCAATCTCATGTGTTCAAAATCTTTGGCCTCGAAATCTAATCTGTAACTCCTCTTCAAATGCTTTGTTTTCTCAATTTCTGTGCCGTACTTCTCTGCTAAGTCTGTTATTCTCTGACGAACCTGCTCACTTCTCTCATAATTTTTGGGCACAAATATCTCAACTCTGTCTCTGTGTAGGATTCTAATCTATTCAACCCCAATATTCCCTCAATGAGTTCACCCGCTTCCATGCTTAGCCTAGCACAATTCAAATACTCCTCTTCTTTAGGTGCTCTCTGTGGGGTATTTGGTATGGCTAACCATTCAATTAACTGCTGTGCTATCAGTCCCTGTAACAAAATGTTGCTTGTGCTTGGACCAGTGGCACCTGCTGTGCAACTGCATTCGGAGTCTGCAGTGTCAACAATTTCAAGCTCTGGCTACAATTTGGTCCTGTCACAGCATCTGGAAGTGCTACAAGTGGACTAACACTGATCTTGCTCCCTCAAAAGTCTGTCCCATACGAGAGACTACCTGAACATGTGCGTTATGTCCTCCCCTCATTAAACTCTGGGTCATTGATCCATGTTCACTTACAGTCAGTTTATTTTGTGCAAATAATGGTACCGCTGGTCCAACAGTCATTGGTAGTGATAAAGCATCCAGGGCTGCTCTGGCACCTACACCCTGTGGGAGAGTAACTCCCATATTCTGATTCATCATCGGAATCATGTCTGACTGTGTCCCTGTCACTGGCGTAAATTTCGGTATTACCTGTGGCTGCACTTGGGGCAACAAAATCGGAGTCGGCTTAGTCTGAACCAGTATTGGTCTCAGAATCACCTGCTCCGTGGGCACCAATAAGTTCGATGTTTTTTCCATAATGGGCACATCAGTAGAAATTCTCTGCACCTGTGGCGGCTGCATCTGAATCTGCACTACAGGAGTAGTAGGCACATTAGGACTACTTTGCACCGCATTCTGTATCATGGTAGCATTAACCTGCACCGGACTCGCTGTCCCATTAGCCTGTGTCGGGGCTGTCGGATCAACACTAGTGCTCGGACCACTCTTGTGTACCGTATATGGTGGTGGTCGACCTCTCATTAACTGTGTAAGGAACTCATAATCGTCCGATTTCTCCTCTACTATTGAAGACTTTCTAGCTCCCTTACTTTTGGATGGACTTTTATTCATCTTCCTAGTCGCTTTCTTTCCTTCCTTCTCATTTTCCTGTGTAATTGGCGGAAACAACTTAATCCCTTGTAAAGCCTCTGTTCTCCATATCTTCTGAACACAATCCAATCTAGCCTCCGCTAGAGTCTTTTCTGCCTTTCTCATTCTTCTCTCAAATTTTAATTGCTGTTGCTGTCTGGCTACCAGCTCCCAAATCCCTAATGCCTCAAACTGTGGTGGTCTCGGAAGGAGCTTTGATTCATATAGCGCCATGCGTAAATGCTTCAAAACCCTCAAATTGAACATCTCATTTGTAGGAAACGCTAAGCTCCCATCCTTCTTTGTCAATTTGCACCATTGCTTTAACCAAAGACATGGAGCTACACCTCGCTCTTCCATTACAATTTAAGCCAGTGTACTTTCCGGCGGTGTAGCCTCACCTACACTCGCTGTAATATACGTATCTCCCCTTAAGGCACTTCTCTATGCTTTGAAAAACATAGGCGGTGATTCAGCGGTTACCGCCAAATGACCGCACCGCGGCGGCCATTCTGGCTTTCCCGCTGTGCTGGCGGGCGACCGCCAAAAGGCCGCCCGCCAGCACAGCGGGAAAGACCCAGCAACGATGAAGCCGGCTCCGAATGGAGCCGGCGGAGTTGCTGGAGTGCGACGGGTGCAGTAGCACCCGTCGCGAATTTCAGTGTCTGCTAGGCAGACACTGAAATTCTTTTTGGGGCCCTCTTACGGGGGCCCCTGCAGTGCCCATGCCGTTGGCATGGGCACTGCAGGGGCCCCCAGGGGCCCCGCGGCACCCCCTACCGCCATCCTGTTCCTGGCGGGAGACCCGCCAGAAACAGGATGGCGGTAGGGGGTGTCAGAATCCCCATGGCGGCGGAGCGCGCTCCGCCGCCATGGAGGATTCTCAAGGGCAGCGGAAAGTCGGCGGTACACCGCCGACTTTCCGTTTCTGGCCGCGGCTGAACCGCCGCGGTCAGAATGCCCAGCGGTGCACCGCCAGCCTGTTGGCGGTGCTACCGCGGTCATTCGCCCTGGCGGTTTTTACTGCCAGGGTTAGAATGACCCCCATAATCTTTTCCACTTTTTGTTTATTCAAAATCAAATCAGGACATTACTTTTAATCCCAAGATTCCTTTCACCTACGTTCTCAACCAATTGCCTCTCACTGATGGCTGCCAATCTGTGTGTGACCCTTCTTACTAACCAACCTATCCAAGTGTGGCGTCACACTCACACGTACTGCGGCTGACAAAGTCTTGTGGCTCGTAAGAGATGTCATATGAGATGCCATCAGTGATGCCACTGACCATGTCATGAGTGATGTAATATGTGATGTCATAAGCACTGCATTATGGGAGCGCAAGGTTTCTCTGCGTGTTCCTTCTCTTCCTCTGTGGTCTCCCCCCATCTTCTGGACGCTTCCCCTCTGCTTCTCAGGTCTCTCCTCCTCTGCCTGACTCCTCTTCTTGACTCTTCTCTCGTCTCTCCGGACTCTTCTCCTCCTCTTCTTGACTCTTCTCCCTTCTCTCTTGACTCTTCTCTCCTCTTCTTCTTTACCCTTCTTCTTGACTCCTCTCTCTTCTGTTCTTGACTCTTCTCTCCTCTGTTCTTGACTCTTCTCTCTTCTGTTCTTGACTCTTCTCTCTTCTGTTCTTGACTCTTCTCTCCTCTCCTGTTCTTCCTTACTCCCCTCCTCTTCTGTTCTTCCTTACTCCCCTCCACCTCTGTTCTTCCTTACTCCCCTCCACCTCTGTAACCCCCCCTCCCCTATCTTTTCTCCCCTCCCCTCTACCTGACCCCCCACCCTGCGCTTTCCCGCCGCCACCTCCTGCTTGGCCCCGCCCCCGCTCACATTCGTCGCCCTCCTCACTCCCCCCACCCCCAGCTGACCCCTCCTCCCCCCTCCTCCCTCTTATGGCGGCCGCTGCGCGACCGCGCCGTTGGCGCGCCGAAGGTGCGCCAAAGGCAAGCCCGTCTGCGCCCGTCTGTGCCTGGACCGCGCCCAGCGCCCCGACCCCTGGCCCCCAGCACTCCCAAACCCCGCAGCACCACTACGACCCCAACACCCTTCACACCCTCAACCCGGGGCGCTCCAGCACCTGCTTCCTAGCCAACCCGAAACGTACCCACGGACCCTTCGCATGCCACACCTGCAAACTCACCTTCCACCGTGAAACCACCCCGGCCGCCAGCCCACGCGACAACAAGCCCCTCAAATGCATCCTGATCAACGCACGCTCCGTCCACAAGCACACCATTGAACTATGGGACCTCCTGGACTCCACTGCACCGGACGTCGCCTTCATCACTGAGACCTGGATAAATGCCTCTTCGGCCCCCGACATCGCCATAGCCATCCCCGACGGCTACAAGATCTCCAGAAGAGACCGCACCAACCAAGTCGGTGGAGGAATCGCCATCGTCTTCAAGGAATCCATCAATGTCACCACCTCCACAGAAGACAACCCCCTCGCCGCCGAACACCTGCACTTCCCGATCCACACAGACCCCAGGACCACCCTCACAGGAACTCTCATCTACATACCCCCTGGACCTCGCGCCCTCTTCAGCGACTCTATCACTGACTTCATCACCCCCACACGCCCTTGCCTCGCCAGACTACATCCTCCTCGGTGACCTCAACTTCCACCTGGAACAGAACAACGACCCCAACACCACCGCCCTGCTCACCAACCTCGCCAACCTCGGTCTCAAGCAACTGGTGAACACCCCCACCCACATCGCCGGACACACGCTCGACCCCATCTTCTCCGCCAGCAACCACGCATCCTTCAGCCACTCCTCCGTAATACACTGGACCGACCACAGATGTGTCCACTTCACCTTCCGACGCGAGACTCGCCACCTCTGCACACAATCCATCCCACGCCGACATTGGAACGAAATCCCCACGGAACAACTTCTCTCCACTCTCAGCGACAACCAACCCACCTTCTCCACCGACCCCAACGACGCAGCCCTCAGCCTCAGGCACTGGATCACCAACTGCGCAGACAACCTCGCTCCCCTCAGACGCCTCCCAAGACAGACCAACACCAAGAAACCTCTCTGGTTCACAGACACCCTCAAGGAATCTAAAAAAAACTGCCGCACCCTTGAGAAAGCCTGGCGCAAAACCACACTGCAGATAACATGTCTGCCCTCAAGAACTACCCGCGAACACCACCAACAGATCCGCGCCACCAAAATAAACTCCTTCACAGACAGACTGGACAAGAACACTCACAACAGCAAAGAACTCTTCAACATTGTCAAAGAGCTCTCCAACCCTAACGCCAATGCCATCACGCCCTCACAAGACCTCTGCAACTCCCTCGCCACCTTCTTCCAATGTAAGATCACCTACCTACACGACAGCTTCGGACACCAGACCCAGCCAACCACCACAGAACCTACAACCCCAGCCATCACCCTCAACGCATGGACTCACATCAACACGGAAGAGACCAAAGACACCATGAACTCCATCCACTCCGGTGCCCCCTCGGACCCCTGCCCACACTTCATCTTCAACAAAGCCGACTACATCATCGCCCCGCATCTCCAGACCATCATCAACAGCTCGTTTGCTTCTGCCTCCTTCCTAGAGAGCTGGAAACACGCAGAAGTCAACGCCCTACTGAAGAAACCTACGGCAGACCCCAGCAACCTGAAGAACTTCCGCCCCATCTCGCTCCTCCCCTTCCCTGCCAAAGTCATAGAGAAGACCATCAACAAGCAACTTACCAACTTCCTGGAAGACAACAACCTACTCGACCCCTCAGAGTCCGGATTCCGAGCCAATCACAGCACAGAAACCACCCTCATTTCAGTCACAGACGACATCAGAACTCTGATGGACAATGGAGAAACAGTCGCCCTCATCCTCCTCGACCTCTCGGCTGCCTTCGACACCGTCTGCCACCGAACCCTAATATCCCGCCTCCGCTCCACCGGGATCCAAGGACAGGCCCTGGACTGGATCACCTCCTTCCTCTCCAGCCGCTCCCAAAGAGTCTACCTCCCACCTTTCCGCTCAGACCCCACCGAGATCATCTGCGGCGTCCCACAAGGCTCCTCGCTCAGCCCGACTCTCTTCAATGTCTACATGAGCCCCCTCGCCGACATCGTACACAAATACAACATCAACATCACCTCCTATGCTGACAACACTCAGCTGATACTTTCCCTCACCAAGTACCCCACCAGGGCCAAGACCAACGTGCAAGATGGAATGAAAGACGTCGCAGAATGGATGAAACTCAGCCGTCTGAAACTGAACTCAGACAAAACGGAAGTCCTCATCCTCGGAAACACCCCGTCCGCCTGGGACGACTCCTGGTGGCCCACGGCCGTTGGCACCGCACCAACCCCCTCAGACCACGCATGCAACCTCCGATTCATCCTGGACCCACTTCTCACCATGACCAAACAAGTCAACGCCGTATCATCCTCCTGCTTCCTCACCCTCCGCATGCTCCGAAAGATCTTCCGCTGGATCCCCGCCGACACCAGAAAGACCGTGACCCACGCCCTCGTCACTAGCCGCCTGGACTACGGCAACACCCTATACGCAGGAACCACCGCTAAACTCCAGAAACGCCTGTAGCGAATTCAAAACGCCTCCGCCCGCCTCGTCCTCGACATACCCCGCAACAGCCACATCTCCGCCCACCTGAGACACCTGCACTGGCTTCCCGTGAACAAAAGGATCGCCTTCCGGCGCCTCACCCACGCACACAAAGCCCTCCACAACAAGGGACCCGAATACCTCAACCGTCGCCTCAGTTTCTACACGCCCACCCGTCAACTTCGCTCCGCCAACCTCGCACTCGCCGCCGTCCCTCACATCCGCCGCACCACGGCAGGTGGGAAATCCTTCTCCTACCTGGCGGCCAAGACATGGAATTCCCTCCCCACGAACCTCAGGACCACCCAGGACCACCTCGCATTCCGGAGACAACTCAAGACCTGGCTCTTCGAGCAGCAGTAACCCCTTCCCCCTAGCGCCTTGAGACCCTCACGGGTGAGTAGCGCGCTTTATAAATGTTTTTGATTTGATTTGATTTGATTTAGTTAGCTCAGGTAACTATAACTGCTGCATTTCTACAGTTTTGTATGAGTAAATTCAGAACTTAACTATAACGTCCATGTAACATTTGTTTTTTCAATGAATTTCTAAGGTTTGTTTCTTCTATTTCCTAAATATAACGTCCCTGTAACCTTTGTTTTTTTCAGTTAATTTCTATGGTTTTTTAATGTATAGTCATTTTATTTACTGTATGTTAATCCAACCACTACGGTGCATAGCCTTTGGCTGTAAGCGGTGGAGGTTGGCTACAGGGCCTGGCCTCCAGCCAGGCCCTGAAGCCAACCCCTTATAAGCACCCAACCATGCACGTCCTTCACCCATGCGCAGGGGAGGTTGCCCGCAAGACCTGGCCTGCTGCCAAACCCTGCAGCCCAGACCCCCCCAACCACCCAAACCCACACTGTGCACAGCCCTTTCGCCGTGCACGCCGGGAGTTAGCCGCAGCTTATCTGAGTGTGAGAATAGGTGTGAAAGTGGCTGTCTTTCTGTGTGGGTGTGAAAGCGTGTACATCAATGTTTTAGTGGGTGTATTAGTCTGTGCACGGGTGTGGGAGTGGCTGCATGATGTTGTCAGTGGGTCTGTGAGTGTCTGCGTGGGTCTGTGAGTGGGTGTGTGGGTGTCTGAGTGGGTCTGTGAGTGGGTGCGTAAGTGTCTAAGCGGGTGTGTGAGTGGGAGACATTGATTGAAAGAGAGACAGAAAGAGAGAAAGAAAGTGAGAGAGAAAAATAGTTTTTTATGCTTTAATATCTCATATACTTAGAATGAGATATTTTTGTTTGATTTAATAAAAAAATGTATTTGATATATTTAAAAAAGTATAATTTTTGTTATTTAAATAATAAAAAAGAGAAATGTGTCTGGCTGGACTCAAACTCTCATAGCTCAGTGAGATGAGGTATAGGAGCTTTCTTTTTTTAGCCCTTTGTGGGCTTTAAAGTAAAAACAAAATATTATAAAAAAGTAGGGACCCTGGGTGGAGCCCTCAAGGCTTTTTTTCACTTTTTTTTAATTTAATTTTTATAATAAAAACACTTCACGGGCTATGTGGGACCTCGAGGGAGCCCTCAAGGGCTCCTCCCACGGTCCCTACATTTTTTAAAACAATGCCCTTATGGGCTACCTGGCAATGCTTGAGAAGCTTTAAAGCTTCCCCTGCAGTGTCAATGCTTCAGCAAACAGGGAGCTGCTTTGACAGCAGCTCCCTGTTTACTGAAGCATTTCATCTGTGTCCTCAGCACTCATGCAGAGGCAAGAGATGAAACTTTGTATTTTGACAGTGGGACCTGCTTTAAAGAACCCGCTGTCAAAACCTGAAGTGTTTGCTGTGGCCTGGCTGCAGCCAAGCCGCAGCAAACAGCTATGTCCCAGGAGTGGGCACCCCAGGACATAGCAGGAGCTGGCCCTGGGGGGTGGTGGTCCCCAGGGTCATCAGAGACTCCTTTAGGGGGGCCGTGAGGTCCCCCCCCTTCAATGAGAACTTAGCCCCAGGGGTGATGGTCCCCGGGCAGCCGGAGGGGGCCAGGAGGCCCCCCCCACTTTTTTTCCAAAGAAAAACACCAGGAATTTGCCCACCCGGGAGCATTAGACCAAGATTTGCGGATCCACTGCGTCTCCCCTCGGAAAATAAAAAAAGAATGCTTTTCAGCCCTGAGGGGGTCCCTTTGGGACCCCACCACCAGAGCGAAGGGGTAAGGGTGTTTGTACCCTGGCCCTTTTTGTTTAGCTGACAACACTTCAACAGCTTTTGTTGATGAAGTGTTATCAGCCAATCAGATCTCAGCATGAGATCGTTAGGGGTCGCAAATCTTTCACATCCCTAGAGATACAAATTTGTTTTCTTCTGAATTTCTGAAAGACTACTGAACGGAATTACATCAAAACAAAAAAGCACACTTTCTGGACTAGGACATACCTTCCTGACAAAATGGGTGTAATTGCATCCAGTAGTTTTGCATTATTTCTGTTCAAAATCCCTCTGGAAAATTAATGGGGAAAATGCGTTTTGCCTCCCCGGACAGATCACCCTGAAACTTTCCAGGCAGCAGCTGATGGAACTGGCAAATGTTTTTGGGACGTTTCATGAAGATTCGTCAAGCGATGCCAAAGATATAGGCAAGTAAAATTGCTTTTTGTATAGAAACCTGGACCTTCCTATAGCTACCTAGTGGTGAATGCTGATAGGTAATATATATATATATATATATATATATATATATATATATATATATACACACACAACTTCCTTCACTCTCTACCAAGAAAGGAAAGGCAGTGCACAATTAGTTTATTCGGCTCACTGAGAAAAGCACATCAACACCTTTTGGTTACTAAGAGCCTTGATCGTGACTTCATGCCCCTCCACCCCACCCCACGCCACGCCACTCCACTCAACTCTATTCCATTGTATATAACTCCACTCTACAACACTAGACTCTATCCCATTATATGCCACTCCAGTGTATGCCACTCCACTGTATGCTATTTCACTCTACCCAACTCCATTCTATTCCAGTCCACTGTATGCCATTCCACTATCCACCACTCCACTCTACAATACTCCACTGTACACTATTACTCTATACACCACTCCACTGTGCCCTCCAAAATACACCACTCTACTCTACACTACTACACTCTACGCTATTCCACTGTAGGCCGGTCCACTCTATGCTATTCCATTATATGGCACTCCTCTCTACGTTACTCCATTGTATGCCATTGGACTCCACACTATTCTACTTTACAGCAATCCACTGTACTCTAATCCCGTGTATGCCATTCCACTCCTTTGCTCTACACTCTATGTCACTGCACTCTATGCTATTCCACTTTACATCTCTCCACTCCATGCCACTCCACTCCACATCATTCAACTGTACACTATCACACTGTATGCCACTACAGACTACCCCACTGGACTCTGCAACAAATCCACTCTACGGGATTCCACTCTACACCACTCCACTACACAGTATGCTATTTGAATCTTCGCTACTCCACCGTATGCCACTTCACTCTACACCACTCTAGTCTATGCCACTCCATTCTAAGCTATTCCACTCTATGGCACTCCACTCTACGACTCTCCATTCTTCCCCACTCCACGGTATGCTATTGCACTGTACGCCACTCTACTCTACGCTATTATACTATATACCATTACACTGTACCTCATTCCATTCTTCATCATTACACTCTACACCATTCCATTCTGCAACTCTACTACCCTATTACAATGTATGCCACTTCACTCTATGTCACTGCATTCTATGCCACTACACTTTACACCATTCTACTGTATGCTATTCCCCTGTACACCACTCCGCTCCACACCACTACACTCTATGTCAATCCACTATGCTATTCAACTGTACTCAACTATACTGTACACCACTCCACTCTATGGTATTCCACTCTATACTACTCCACTCTATGCCTGTCCACTATATGCTATTCCACTGTACTCCACCAGACTCTATGCCACTCCACTCTGTGCCATTGTATCTACCCCATTCCACTCTATACCATTCCACTATATGCTGTTCTACACCATTCCACTCTACGCAGCTCCACTGTATGCTATTCCCCTGTACAACACTCCACTCTATGCCAGTCCACTCTTTGCCACTGCACTCAACACATTTCCACTGTATGCTATTCCACTGTGTGCCACTCCACTCTGTGCGACTCCACTCTATGCTTTTCCACTGTATGCAACTCCACTCTAAAAAAAACTTCACTTTATGCTGTTCCACTCTATGCTAATCTACTGTATGCTACTCCGATCTACGCCACTCCACTCTACACTGTTCTCTGTATGCTACTACACTCTACCTCACTCCACTGCATGCCACTCCACTGTACATCAGTCCACTCTATACTACTCCGCTCTAATCTGTTACAAGCTCCTTTCTTTGCCACTCCTGTATGCTATTCCACTCTATGCCACTACCCTGTATGCTACTCCAGGATATACCACCCCACTGTACCCACTTACCTCTAACCTATACACTCTACCTAGCACATAACTATGCTCTATGACACTCAGCTCTCAACTATTTGACTGTATGCCACTCTACCCTCCCCACTCCACTGTTTGCCACTTCAATGTACGCTATTCCATTGTATGCTACTTCACTTTATGTCACTTCACTGTATGCCACTTTGCTCTATGCCACTTCACTGTATGCTATCCCAGTCTACTCCACTCCATTCTATGCCACTCCAGTGTACGCCACTCCACTCTACACCTCTCCACTCTAAGCTACTCCACTCTATCCTATTTCGGTGCACGCTACTCTACAGTACACTATATCACTGTATGCCATTCCACTCTATGCCACCCCACTCTACACTATTCCACTGTACACTAATCCACTCCACACTAATCCACTCTATGGCATTCTACTGTATGCACCTTCACACTACACCACTCTAAGTTATGCCACCCTATCCCACTTCACTCTACACCTCATCACTTTACACAGCTCCACTATACGCTATTCCACTCTGTGTCACTTCAGTCTAGGCTACTTCACTCTATGCCGTTCTCTATATGCCACTACACTAAACCTCACTCTTTTGTACACTATTCTACTCCACTCTACTCTACTGGCACTTCACTGTATACTATTCCAGTCTATGCTACTCCAGTCAATGCCGCTCTACTGTACTCCACTCTGCTACACTACTCTGTGCTACACTCTACACAACCCAACTCTGCACTAGTCCACTCTACTCCACTCAACCCAGCTCCCCTCAATGCCACTCCACTGTATACCACTCCACTCTACACCACTTATCTGTATGCTATTCCAGTCTATGATACTCCAGTCTATGCAACACCACTGTATGTCACTCCACTGTATGCCACTCCATTCTATGCTTCTCCACTCTATGCTGTTTCAGGGAATGCTACTCTACTCTAAGCTATTCCATTGTATGCCACTCTCCTCTACAGCATTCCAGTCAATGCCACTCCAGTGTATGTCACTCCACTCTATGTCACTCCACTCTATGCCACTCCACTCTATGCCACTCCATTCTATGCCACTCCATTCTATGCCACTCCACTGTACCCAACTCTACTCTATGCCACTCAACTGTAGGCCTCTCCACTTTATGGCAGTCTATTCTACATTATTCCACTGTATGCAACTCCACTCTAGGATGCTCAAGAAAACTGCATGCCACTCAACAGTCCACACACCTCCACTCTACAACCCTGTACTCCATTCTATAAAACTCCACAGTACAACAATGTACTCCTGTCAATGCAAGTCTACAGTACTCTGCTTTACTTTATACCACTGTACTCCACTTGACTCCACTCTAAAACACTTTATCCTAACGCACCCCACTCTATGACACTAAACTCTATGACACTGTACCCTATTGTATACAACACCATTCTGCAATACTGTACTCCACTTTGTGGCACTGTATGGCACTTTACTGTACTCTATGCCTCTACACTCCTCTGTCCTACACACTACTCCACTCTATGGCACTGTACTACACTACCCTTCACTGCGTGCCACTCTACAACACTGTACTCCACTCTAGAAAACTCTCTACAGAGCTACCTCAATGACACTACACTCCAGTTTACTCCACTCTACTCTATGACACTCCACTGTACTCCACTACTCCACTAAAGGCCACTCCATTCCATGCCATTCCACTATGCTGTACTTTACAACACTCTACTCCACTCAAAGACACTCTATATCGTTCCACTCTAGCACACAGCACTTCACTCTACAGCACTCCACTGTACAACAGCGTACTCTGGTCTATGCAAGTACGCAGCACTCTAATTTACTGTCTGGCACTGTACAGCACTCTACTCTACTGTATGACACTCTACGCAACTGCCTCTATACATCTCCAGCCCACTTTACTGTACTGAACTCTATCACACACTATTCCACTCTACTCCACTCGGTTCTATGCTACGCTATGTCACTCAACTCTACTTCACTCAATGCCACTCCACCTTACCAAACTGTACCACACTGAACTCTCCTCTGCACAACTCCACGGCACAAAAAGTATAAATCCAATCTGTGATGCTTGACTCGGACACACTACTCCACTGTACTCCACTACTCCACTCCACTCTACACTACGATATGCTACTCTACTCTACTTCACTGTGTCACTTCACTCTACCACACTGTATCATACTGTAATGTACTTCACACCACTCCACTTTACAACACTAGAATCCACTCTGAGGCACTCCAGCCTACTCCACTCTACTCCACTTTCTAAGACTTTACAACACACCAGACCACACCACTGAATGACACATCATTCCATTCTATCACACTTTAGTCCACTATATGCTACATCAGGCCACTCTAATCCACTCCACCACTCTATTCTACAACATAACAATCCACTCTATGACAATGTACTCCACTCTATCCTACGTTACTCCACTCAACTCCACTTCACTCTACTCTACTATAGGATACTGTACCCCACTCTAACCCACTATTCAGCACTCCACTCTACACCAATCCAGTGTACAACACTCTCCTCCACCCTATGCAGCTCCATTCAACAAAGCTATGCTGCACTAAATGCCACTCTACTCCACTATATCTTTATGCACTCCTCTGTACCCCACTCTATCCCATGGGACTGTACAACATTCTACTCCACTCTACGGGACTTTGAAACATTTTGAGACACAGCACTTCACTGTACTCCACGAGATGGCACTCCAGTATATGACACTTTACTAGACTCGATGCTATGCCACTCTACTGCACTCCACCCCACTCTACTCTATGAGACACCACTGCACAGTAAGACAGTTTACTCCACTATATTCTACACCTCTCCATTATACTCCACTCCACTCCACTCTATGACAGTACACTTTATGACACTACACTCTATGACACTCTCCTCTACTGTACTGTACCCTGTGTAACGACACTCCCCTTGTGACACTGGGCTGTATGGTTTAATACACATTTCCATTAAACATAAAAAAAATGTAATTCAAAGAAAAAAAACTAAGGTTACAAGTTAGCTATAGTTAGGAAAAGTTTTTGACACACAACTTTTACATTGTTATTACTAGCATGCCTACATACACCATGTTTTCAGCTCTCTAATCACACAACTATAATTATAACTCAACATTCAACCATAGAGTGTGTTCTCACAAATGATGCGGTTTGAAATGCTATAAGTATTGTTATAAATAGTATGATTTCCTATGGTATAAGCAATGTAATATAAAAGTGTATAAGCAGTGCACAGAGAATGTCACGTTGTAGATGCTCCTCAGACTCGGTGCGATGCAAATGGGAGTCCGCCTCCTGACACCACCAAGTCACCGATAAAAACCACGGTGCATTGGAGTAATCAGGTGAAGGAAGGAAGGGGAAGGAACAGCATGGAAGGGATATCTGTAATGAGAAGAATACACAGCGTTAATATCACATTAGCCTATCTATTCTCGCAATGTCTCGCTAAAGCACCAACGACCGTACCTGCCAATATCTCCTGAGGGCAGGATTAGTCCCACGCCTGTCTATGCTCCATCTGAATCATAGATGGATACCACAGGCCAATGATGAACACAGATAATCTCCTATGGGTTGTTCAACACCCACTCTTGTACAAGATAGACAAAAAATAGTGAGGAAACAAAACGAAGAGAGAGAAGAAAAAGACTAACGGAAAAACCCAACTCGGGCTCCTTTCAATAACTCAGTTAAGACACTGAGCCTCTTGTCATAGTCACGCAAATGGTAGGAATGACCCATTCTTTCTACCCCATGTGCTAAAAAGCAAAAAATGTCCCAGCAGTTCCATCCCCGTAAAAGTAAACATTAGCACAGCGTCACAGCAGAATAAAAATGTTCTCCAGCTCTGAAAACAACAGTTCCTGGGTATCGAACAGTTCAAGTACAGGAATGCCGTGCCTCGGATATCAACAGTGTCTTGGTCGAATAGGATAGTGGGAAAAAAGGCGAGGGAATCCGGCACCAGATCGCCTCACCGCTTACCAACTCGAGACTCCCGACGATTACGGGAATATCCCAGACTTGAGGGAAACGAAAGAGCAGCAAGTAATCCACTGGAAGCCGAACGAGACCCACCCTCGAGAACGCCGTCAACAAGAGCCCTCGTTGACCATCCGACCTTGATCTGTGAAACGAATAACGCACAACGCTTCCTGGATGCGCGTGGTTTTACGCGATCTCTTCCGGCGATAGACGTCATGGGATATGTAGTCGGGAAGTACTACAATATCCTGATCGTCAATGCAGGGGCCGCGGTTAACCCCTGACAGTACGCCCTCCTCCAAAGCGTCTCCTTGGACCAGGCTTAGAGGGATGACGGGCATGAAACAGCCGCACCGCCCTAGGGGCATGGACATTGCGTTCTGGCTCCCATGAATCACCCTCGGCATTGTACCCCTTCCACGAAACCAAATACCACAGCTTACCCCCCCGTCGTTTGGAATCCAACACTCTGCGCACCTCGTATTCCAGCTGCCCATCTCTGACCACCGGAGGCACCGCCTGCCTGGACGCTGAAAGGGCCGGTTTCAAAAGGCTGCAATGAAACACCGGATGGATCCGTAAGGAAGCAGGTAAATGTAGACGATAAGCCACAGGGTTTATCTTGCGTAACACCACATAGGGGCCAATGTAACGAGGATGAAAGACGCTACGCATCTTGAAGCGTATATACTTGGTGGAAAGCCACACTCTATCGCCTGGCTGATATGCCGGTCCCTCACGCCGATGTTCATCACCCCATTTCTTATACTGTTCTTTGGCCGTCTCCAGATTGAGTCGTATCTTCTTTCGCACGGATTGGAGATTCTTAATCACAGCATGAACCGTAGGTTGATCCGTGACATCCCTAGGTATGGTTATGGGCAACATCTCTGCGTGGAAACCCGTGTTAGCACGAAAAGGAGACTCCCTTATCGAGCTATGCCAAGCATTGTTGTATGAAAGTTCGGCCAACCATAGCAATGAAACCCAGGATTCTTGAGCGTCCTTTGCATAGCACCTCAGATATTTCTTCAGAGTTTGGTTAAGGCGCTCCGTCTGGCCATCGGTTTGCGGGTGGAAGCTGGTGGACATGGCGGATTCAATACGCAGAACCTTACACCACATGCGCCAAAACCTAGCGACAAACTGGGGGCCTCTGTCCGAGATAATGGTTCTCGGTAGACCGTGTAACCGCACCACTTGAGACAAAAGTAGGTGGGCGGTTTGACTTGCTGTAGGCAGGTTTTTACAAGGGAGAAAATGACCCATCTTGGTAAGACTGTCGATTACCACCATGATAGCGTTGTACCCCTGGTCCATTGGTAATCCCACCACAAAATCCACGCTAATGGTTTGCCATGGCCTATCCGGAGTGGGCAAAGGCATCAGTTTGCCCTGGCTCTTCGAGTTTTCTCCCTTGGCTCGTGCACATATCTCACACCGAGCCACCCAGGCCGCAACGTCTTTAGCCCAACCTTCCCACCTGAAATGTCGTTGAACAATTTGCGCAGTTTTGGTGTAACCAGGATGACCAGCCGTTACCGCATCATGACACCAATTGAAGGCTTGCACTCGGAGTTCTTGTGTTGGCAAATACAAACGATTACCTTGCAACGGTATTCCATGCTTAAGGGTACGGTCCTGACTTAGTTCTGCCCATTTCTTCCACTGAGCAGCAGACTTATGCTTAGAAATTTTTTCTAGGAAATGGGAGATATGAAGGGCGCAAATCACTCTTTCGGGTTTGAGGATTGCTTCCTCGGGTCTTGAAACTCTGGTTCTCACGTCCTCTTGTCGGGACAGTGAATCTGCCTTGCGATTGTCAACCCCAGGACGGAAGGTCACCACAAACTCATATTCCGAAAAAAACAACATCCACCTCATTTGCCGCTGGGTAAGTTGTCTTGCCTCCTTCATATACTGCAGATTGCGGTGATCCGTATACACCGTGACCGGGTGTTGAGCTCCCCAAAGGTAGTGTCGCCATTCCTGAAATGCCTTTTTGATGGCTAGCAGTTCCTTTTCTGCCACCGTATAGTTAAGTTCCGCAGCAGATAGCTTTCTGGATAAGAACGCAACAGGATGAAGCTGTCCAGTGGTTTTGTTTCGTTGAGATAACACTGCACCAATCGCTATGTCAGAGGCATCTGCCTCAACGATGAAAGGTGCATCTGGCTGTGGATGTTGAAGTATAGGTGCGGAGCAGAAGGCCTGTTTTAAAAAGCAAAAAGCCTCCTCTGCCTCCTCTGACCAAACAAAAGACACACCCTTTCTTAGCAACCTTGTTATAGGTGACACAATGTGGGAAAAATGAGAGATGAATCTTCTGTAGTAATTAGAAAACCCAAGGAAGCATTGCACGTCTCTCATACTAGTGGGTACTGGCCACTCCTGAACAGCCTGTATTTTTCTTGTCGACATGCAAAACCCCTCGGGGCTTAAATCCACCCCCAAGAACTCAACCTTCTGGACATGGAACTCACATTTGCTCAGTTTGCAAAAAAGGCTATGCTGTCGCAATACTTGGAGTACTAAAGAAACATGGTCAAAGTGGCGCTCCAGGGATGTGGAATACACCAAAATGTCATCTATGTAAACGATTACGAAATGGTCTATGTATTCCTTGAGAACATCGTTCAGGAAATACTGGAATGCCGCCGGGGCGTTACACAACCCGAACGGCATTACCAAGTATTCAAACAGGCCATAACGGGTTTTGAACGCCGTTTTCCACTCGTCCCCTTCGCGGATTCTGACCAGATGGTAAGCTCCCTTCAGGTCCAACCTTGTATAGATTACCGCCTCTTTCACCTGGTCCAGTAACACTGGTATGAGAGGAAGAGGGTATCTATTCCGTACCGTATTCTTGTTCAGCATTCGATAATCGATGCAGGTTCTCAACTCTTTATTAGCTTTAGCTATGAAAAAGAGTGGAGAGGCTGCCGGAGAACAAGACGGTCTAATGAACCCAATCTCTAGGAAGTGATCCAAGTATTTTCTCAAATGCTTGGTTTCTAGGTCTGATAGAGCATAAACCCTACAAGAAGGAAGGAGAGCTCCAGGGATCAGATCTATCTTGCAATCATACATACGATGTGGTGGCAATGTCTCAGCCCGACCCTCGTCGAACACATCCTTGAACTTGACATAAACGGAGGGCAATATCACTGTTTTCTCCACCACTGTGGCCAACTGTAACCCTTGAGCCAACGCTACCGTGGGGGGATCGTCGTACAAGAAGCAGCTATTCTCACACATCGAGGACTGAAAACTAACCGTCTTGGTTTGCCAATCGATAAAAGGATTGTGTTTTCTTAACCAAGGCATTCCCAAAAAATTTCGTACTGAGGCGCCTCTATTATATTCAGCCTGATTCTTTCTTTATGTTCCGGAGATACCCCATTGAAGATCAAACCAATGTCCTCCGTATGTTCTGTGAGGGGCCCAGATTTCAGCGGAGTACCATCAACCGCCAATACTGTTTCGGGGTCCTTTCTCTGAATGCTAGGAAGTCCCAATCTCCTAACCACCCCTGCATCTATGAAATTTCCTGTGGCTCCGGAGTCTATCATCGCCCATACTGGATGCTTTCGTTCTTTGGTCACCAACTCTACTGAAAACAAAAGGTGGGACGCCCTTTCTTCCTGTGGAAAAAAGGTTAAGGAAGTTAACCGTAGCACCTGTTGGGGTTCTGTAAAGGGCAGGACCTCTTTCTCAGATGTCTTTCCTGACATAACCGCCACCTTTTGAGTGGGGGAGTAGGAGAATCTTTTTTTTGGTTTGAGGGGACACTCTCTTACATAATGACCCTTCCTGCCGCAATGCATGCACAACCCCTGTACCCTCCTACTCTCCTTCTCAGATTTCGACAAGGGTGCCCGAACGGCTCCCACGTCCATAGGCTCCCCACCTATCTCATGGGGAGTAGAAGCAGATCGCACCTCCCTTTCTAGAATGCCAGGTCGCCTATCACCCGCTCTACGCTCTACCCCTCTTTCTGCTAATCTGTGGTTCAGTCTCAGGGTAAGATTTACAAGGTCTGTACAAGTGGAAGGCTGCGGATCTATTTGAGCGAGTATATCCTTCATGTCATCTCGTAACCCTTGATAATAGAGAGACATTCTCTTTTCCTCTGGCCACCCGGATTCCGCCACCAGTCTATTGAAGGTCGTAAGATAAGTGACCAGATCAGACCTCCCCTGTCTCAGCTCCAGTAATTCCCTATCAGCACTAAAAGTGGTTGTTCTATGATCAAACACCCTCTCGAAGGCAGTCCGAAAGGCATTCCAATCTGTTAACAAGGGGTCATCGTTCCTGACTAATGGCACGGCCCAATTAGCTGCGTCTCCAGAGAGATAAGAAATAGCAAAAGCTACCCCGGAAAGGTTAGAGGGAAAGGACGCTGGTTTACAAGAGAAATGTAGAGACAACTGAGTCAAAAAGGCCTGAATTTTCTTGGGGTCCCCCGAAAACCGTTCTGGGCTGGCTAAAGGGATAGGAGGGGAGACATTCACGGTTACCTGTGGTGTGGATGCTGAGACGTTGAAGGGATTTCTAGTAAGCTTTTCTACCCTTTCTTTTAAAGCCGCTGCCTCAGCCCTAGAATTAGCCAACTCTTGTTGTACTACTGCTAACGCCTGTAATACATCATCCATAGATGCCATCTTTGCAACACACCGAGCGGGAGGAGCGTTATTCGTGGGTGCGTTATTCTGTCACGTTGTAGATGCTCCTCAGACTCGGTGCGATGCAAATGGGAGTCCGCCTCCTGACACCACCAAGTCACCGATAAAAACCACGGTGCATTGGAGTAATCAGGTGAGGGAAGGAAGGGGAAGGAACAGCATGGAAGGGATATCTGTAATGAGAAGAATACACAGCGTTAATATCACATTAGCCTATCTATTCTCGCAATGTCTCGCTAAAGCACCAACGACCGTACCTGCCAATATCTCCTGAGGGCAGGATTAGTCCCACGCCTGTCTATGCTCCATCTGAATCATAGATGGATACCACAGGCCAACGATGAACACAGATAATCTCCTATGGGTTGTTCAACACCCACTCTTGTACAAGATAGACAAAAAATAGTGAGGAAACAAAACGAAGAGAGAGAAGAAAAAGACTAACGGAAAAACCCAACTCGGGCTCCTTTCAATAACTCAGTTAAGACACTGAGCCTCTTGTCATAGTCACGCAAATGGTAGAAATGACCCATTCTTTCTACCCCATGTGCTAAAAAGCAAAAAATGTCCCAGCAGTTCCATCCCCGTAAAAGTAAACATTAGCACAGCGTCACAGCAGAATAAAAATGTTCTCCAGCTCTGAAAACAACAGTTCCTGGGTATCGAACAGTTCAAGTACAGGAATGCCGTGCCTCGGATATCAACAGTGTCTTGGTCGAATAGGATAGTGGGAAAAAAGGCGAGGGAATCCGGCACCAGATCGCCTCACCGCTTACCAACTCGAGACTCCCGACGATTATGGGAATATCCCAGACTTGAGGGAAACGAAAGAGCAGCAAGTAATCCACTGGAAGCCGAACGAGACCCACCCTCGAGAACGCCGTCAACAAGAGCCCTCGTTGACCATCCGACCTTGATCTGTGAAACGAATAACGCACAACGCTTCCTGGATGCGCGTGGTTTTACGCGATCTCTTCCGGCGATAGACGTCATGGGATATGTAGTCGGGAAGTACTACAATATCCTGATCGTCAATGCAGGCGCCGCGGTTAACCCCTGACAGAGAAAGCTATGGTTGTGTGCTAAGCGATCTGAAAAGGGTGTGTATGAAGGTGCGCTAGTAGTAATTTAAATGAATATTGCACATACATTTAAATTTAAGCTACAACTGTACCTTTACAGGTTCTAATGTTTTTGTAGGTTAAGTTTGGTTTGTTTAGAAAGAAAATATAAGTTACAGTAATTTAAAGCTGGAGTATAGAATATAAATGTAAGGTATAAATATAACTTTAGAATGTCTAATGTTTGTGTAGTTTACGTTTGATTTGTATAGAGAGTAAAAATAAATTTTTCCTAACTTTAACTATTCTTTAACTAGGTTATGTTTCAACCTTTGTTTTTTTCATTGAAATGTATTTACTAATGTCTTTATTGACATTTTTTCTACATACAAAGAGCTTGGATGGAGTTTGGTTATTCCCCCCGTTACACCCCATTGGGAACCCTACATTCCCAATTTAATAGTACATCTGCCACTCAACCTATGGTATACTTAAATTTCACATTTTGTTTCATCCTGTCTTACTTTTCTTCCTCATGTATCTTGTGTTATAGTCCAACTCCGTTGTCCATCATGCCTTCCCCATCCTATTGTCCATCACACTTGTCTTCCTCCAAGAGCACATTGCTCCAGTTCCGCTTTTGTTGTTTCCAATAACATTTTCCCAGGTTTGATGTTACATTCATTTTCTGACACCACATTCTTCAGACACCCATTTAATCATCTCTGTCTCCCATGCCCTGATAGTCAGTTCTCTACGGCTATTCCATCAAACTAAAATCTTCTTTTTAGCCAGCACCAGTCCCAGTATCAGCACTTTTGACATTGCTTTGGTATTTTTCTTGCGCTTAGCTTGTTCACTACTCCTGTTGTATACCTTTGGCGCTAGGGGCAGGCATCAGTGTAATCTTTATTTATCTGATATTATTGTTTTAGAGTTAAATTCACTCTGTGTGTACATTATCGTGGTATTAGTAATTCCAGCTCTATTGAAATTATACCATATGAGCTAGTGTTTATCAATTATTACTAGTTCTAACAATGCTTTGAAAAATGTTTTTGGGAGTAAACCTCCTGTTATATAGAAGAATAATACAATTAGTAAAATCTATTCCTATTGTTTGAGGCGGATGGCTCTGAATTGTGAAGAAATGTTATCTCACAAATATAACAACACATTGATACTCTAAAAAAGATCTGTCAGATAAAAGGTTTCAGGATTACATACAACATCCTTTATGGATAAAAAGACTGCAATTAAATTGTTTTTTGCAAGTTGTGGCACAACACAATTTTATCTGAAAGATAATATTTGTCCACCTGTAGGAAGAAGTTTTTATGAAGTTTAGATTTGGTCAGATCCATATCGGAGAAAATGAATGGATTAAAAGGGTTAGGACCCATTTTGGACCTGATTGTCAAATTTGTTGTACTTAGATACAGGATATGCTTCACATTTAATATTTTGTCAAAGTCTTATGCACTTACAAACACAATTCATTAGATCTATTTTTTAAAACGTCAGTACAAACGGACGAGTGATCACTTCATTTTTGGTAAAGCCACTGGCTGTGAATATTTGTTATTGTTTGATGGATTCTTTTGAATCTTTTCGTAAACTCTAATGATATTCTATTATAGATTTATTTTGAACAATTTTATATCTTTCTGTGAACACTTTTTATTGTCTGTTGAATTAGGATTTTGAATTAGGATGTTAGCTCCAATTATTATATTATGTGCATTTACGTATTTTTAGGTGTTGAAGATCGTAGTGTTTCTTTGGCGTCATTACTGGAGTAAATACATAAATATATACTTATAAATAATTAATATCAGTCTGGCATTTCAAGTTTTTTTTTTTTTGTACAATTCTGAAAAATATTATGCTATGCCTGTTTACGGAGTTTCTCTCCAGTATCCCTGCCACAACGTGTTTTAAGGTTCTCCAGCCTTATGTATTCTCAGTAGCCCTGGATTATATATTATATTTATTAACTTCTGTGTACTACAATTCCATGAGAGTTTGATTAATCTTATGTATCTTTGGTTTCTGGGGGAAATTAGGCCAGTTCCTTCAAAGAGTTGCAGCCATCCCGGCATATATCAGAAAACTTGTGGACCAACCCTCCATCTTTCACGGACAGTATTAAAACTCATCATTCTTTCATTTTGATACTTGTTTCGGTTTCCCATCTAGCAGACTTTCGTCCATAAGCCTGGGATAAGCAGTTCATAATACTGTATGTTATTGGACCAGATGGGGTCTATACAGGGGGGCACTGCACATTGCCAAACTCTCAATGTTGCCTGTATGTGCACCAGTGGTGTAATGAAACTTGAGGGGCCCCCCTGCAAAGCACCTTGAGGGGGCCTCCTCCCCCTGGACCCACACAGGGTCTGCTGCCTGCACACAGTGTACTGTGCTGACTGGCCCCCCTGGAGGTCGGGCCCCCGCACGACAGGGGCTGCAGGGGCCTTTGTTACGCCACTGAAGTGCACTGCCATTTATTTAAGTGCTTATGACAACAGCAGAAGTGCCATCAACTCTGGAGGCTGCATTAATAATTGGAGTGTCTTACAAACTGCGTTACGAGACTACATATTGAAATTGTTTGGCCTAAGTATAAGCTCTAAATCTCTGGGCAACATGCTTCGTTCCTCCTAGGGTAGCTTCAGTTTATTAGGGTCAAGCCTGCGATAACATGCATTAGTGCATAGGTATTGCTTGTGAGATGCTGTTGTAGTTAGAAAAGGACTTGGAGCACCATGCCACTTTCCATTTGTTGGATTGCAAGGCACTTTTCTCTACCACCTCACAGTTGATCCTGGCTGGCATTTAATCATTTCCGTTCATGTCCGTGGCATTGGGATGAAGCACTGATTGATTCAATTTAATCAGTGCCCATCCGCTGCCGCCGATGTGATTGAGATATTATTTTGTTTATTTTTAACTTCTCCTGCCCTGCAAATAGAAGGCGTGTGGCTGGCGAAAACGTGCTCACCAGAATTCATAATGTACAACAGAGGGTATTTACCCCATAGTAGTGTTTTGAAGTAGTTACTAAGGGTCCCTGTTTTATATTTGTCCCCATGAGTCAGTCTTGTATTTTGCAACAATGACTTCGCAATCTGCACCTGTTTTGTGCTTACTTACAATGTTAAAAGTCCCACAGTTCTACATACCGCTGCCTAAACCAAAAGGACAGAATGAAGGTGTCACACATGAGTTATTGACGTAGAGCAATGTGGCATATACATTTTTAATAGCATATTTGAAAACAATATTTCAAAGGGTCATTTGTGAGATGCAAATTAGCTGGGAAAGTTGTTGATCACGGTACACAAATGTATAACCAAAAAAAAAGGTAAGCATTCAAGTACCGACAAACTCTTTTTGTGCTCCATAATGCAGCTTGTTCACTATGTGGGCTGTATGAGCCGCCAGGAAACATTCTGCACGTGCTTTGTGCATGATGTCATTATTAACAATAAAACTATCTAGATGCTCAAAAAAAATACTTTCTTTGCAGTTTCTTGTTTCTGCGGCGGTTTTCGATAATTACGTTGATTTATTAAGCAGGAAGAGAGCGGAGAGCAATGCAGAGCTAAGGAAGGGAATGCCATCCCATGTTCAAGGTGGCAAGTTTAGGGTCGAAGCTACAATAGCATGTGCAAGCACATGTGTATCGCTTGCAAGGTGCCTTCTACCGCCTGGCCCTCGGGCATGGCAGCCTTAGCTGACTGAGATCCAAGGAGCAATTGGTACACAGGGCCTGAATACGACCTTGGCAGATAGGATACCATGTCATAAATATGACGGATATCCCATCTGCCGTATTACAAGTTCCATTATATCCTATGGAACATGTAAAATGGGGGGTGGGATGAAGGGCCCAGTGGAGAGGGGAAACACAGTCTAGTCTCTCCACAGGATCCTTTGTGACAGGGAAGTGGCACAGGACAGGGATTGGTGGAGAGGGAAGTTTGTGAGGGATTTAGGGGTGGGGTAGATATATCTAGGTGGGGAGGGGTCAGCGTCTCCTGTGCAAAAGCCAATCGCATTGTAGGAAGATTGGCTGTAGGCAGGTGGAGTACGGGTTTCATTAAAAATACATTTTCTGTGTGCGTCATGGCTTTGGGCCATGATGCGGATGTGTCCACGACGTGCTTCACATCTTGGGTGCAGCCGGACGAGCGTACCTGCTCTGACCTGGTGTTTTAGACCAGGCCTGGGTAGCGATGGTGTGCCATCAGCCCGCTGCAGCCCACGGAATTGCAGCGGTGGTCATCGATGCCAATCGCCGTCGGCTGGCAAAACCAGGAAAAAGGCAGCGGGGGCGCAGATGCAGTGCGGCCACGCCCCTTTGAGGGTTATGGTGGGTCCTGGGTGGTACGATGGTGATGAGAAGGGCCCTGGCAGGAGTGGGGTGGGGCCACATGGGCATGTGTCCACACAGGTTTTGGAAGGTTCTGCATTGAAGGCCTCCAGCACAAATGAAGCACTCCACAGTAGGCAGGGACAGCAAGGCCCAGCAGAAGGGGAGATGCCCCTGGATTTATCCTCTGGAGGTCCAGGGCAGGTCGTTCTGGGGTAAGGCAGGTCGTTCTGGGGTAAGCCAGGTCCCTGGGGTAACAAAGAGAGTAAATAAGTCCAAGCAGGGAGTGGGGCCTGAGATAGTGTTGCCCACTGGTGAGACGGGCTGCCCTTGGACAGTATCCAAGGCAGGGATGGGGGCCCATGGGGAGCAAGCTGAGCCCAGCAGGGGCCAACCACAAGGGGTCAGTGCATGACAAGTAGCGGCCATAGATTGGTCAGCAGTGGACTGAGGCCAGGATCAGGGAACAGCATAGATTGGTGGCAGAGACTGAAGATAGATGAGCACAATTGTGTAGGGACAAGGATGAAGTGCTGGGGCATAATTTGCAGCTCATGAAGAAGTCAGTAGCTGAGGTGGCAGCAGGTTAAGGGACTCAGAGGGCAAGAGAGTAGGTCAGGGTTGCTGGGTATGGGTGCCTAATGAGGAGATGGGAGGTGAGCAGGAGGCCTGTGCAGCTGGTGGGTCCAATAGTGCGAGAGGCGCACAAGGCAAAGGTGTCCAGGTGGTGTGCAGGGAAGTCAAGGCTAGTAATTGAGGCTGGCAGAAGGATGGCAATGCCAACAGGGCACAAAATGACCTCTGGGTGTTGGTCAGAAGCACTAGGTGGGCCTACAGTGGCCTTCCCTACAGTACGAGATCAGACGCAGTGGACGCATGGCAAGCACCATGGTGGAGATGGCGCGGGGGAGTGGAAAGGTGTTGTGGATGCTGCGTATTCAGAGGTAAGGTATGACATGGATGAGGAAGATTTGGTTGAGTTCAACTACGAGGATGACAGTGATGAGTGGGAAGATGGGGAGATTCATGAGGAAGGGGTGAGCAGGGGCAAAGGGAGGAATAAGAGGAGCAGGAACAACATAAACCCCTCTTAATTTGATGTTTTACAGGGGACGAAGTAGGAGGACAGGAGGATTCACGCAAGGACAATCACGGTCACAAGATGGTTTTGCATGGCTGAGCTATGATGAAGGGTTCAGGGTAAGGGTGAGCATGAATGTGGAAAAGCCATGAGGTGATGCAGTTCCATAATTATGGATGCAGTGGATGGCGTCTTCCCATTCTGTGGCATTGACACACACGGCAAGCAGTTTGCCGGTGCTATATTAGCCTTTTCAACCCCATCCCACCCAGGTGGGGCAGGTACTACACAGTGTTCTCCTGTTGCCAGTACAGGAGCCTGTTGGAATTTCAATAAAGGTTTCTGCTCCAGACATCCCTGTAAATTTAAACACGAGTCCTCAAAATGTGGGGGAGGCACCTGGTTATGCAGTGTTTCTCACTGGCAAGTCCAGTGGAGTAAAGGCACTGCTGGACCAAAGGGCTCCTACATCAGTTAAGCTGTCTAAGCACCTGCCTTAGTTGTGCACGTATCCTGATACATAGACATAGCGCAGAGATTGGAATGGGGTTTCAGAGAAGGTTTCTGGGTGGAATATCAGGGACCGCAAGTACGAAGATGGGCAGGGAACTGCCAGAGGTGGTTGCTAACAAATTGAGTAAGAAGGTTTCGTAGGGAAGGATTGCAGGCCCCTTTTACGAGTGGCCTATGGAGGACTTTATGATTTTGCCATTTGGCGTGGTGCTAAAAAAGAACAGAGGGGAGTTCTGTCTCATCCATCTTTTTTCATGGCCGGAGGGGGCATCGTTGAATAACTTCATTGCGCCAGAGGACACGCCAGTGGTGTATGCGTCAGTCGATGATGCCATTCACCTGATTCGTGGGTGTGGTAGGGGATCGGAGCTGGCTAACTGTGACATCAAAGCAACTTTCCAACTCTTGCCATTCACCCCGAGGATTTCTCATTGCTGCGTTTGCTGCTGGATGGGGCCAGCTATGTAGACAGGGTTTTACCTGTGGGTTGCGCTGTCTCATGCACCTTGTTCTTAGCATTAGTACATTCTTGCAGTGGGTTTTCATGAAGGTGAGCAGACATCGGTCGGTGTCGCATTACTTGGATGATTTCTTGTTTGTGGGTAAAGCAGAGTCTGGGGCATGTAACAGGGCTTTGAGGTGTACTGAACAACTGGCATTGGACGTAGGGGTCCTTTTGGCTCCAGAAGCTATATACTCACCGTCCTGGGTATTGAGCAGGACAAGGTGGCACTCATGCACAAGTGGAGGAAATCATGGTTTTTCTTCTGCTCCTCCAATTGCCACATAAAATAGAGTTGCGGATGGCCCATCAGCTATTGGGGTTTCTCATTTTTGCCTGTAGGTTGCTCCATGATGGTAGGACATTCTGCAGGTGCATGGGCCTTGGTATGGTGGGCACATCCCTTCCTGTTCACCAGATTCAGATGTCTGTGGGGTTGAGAATGGACATCAGGGTCTGGGGAATTTTCTTACTCAGTTTAATGGGGTCTCCTTGAGTTTTCGGGAACAGGACATAGGTGGCCCCCATGAACATGGCGGTCTGGTCCGCCATGCCGGCGGTCATTACCGTCAATGGCATGGTGATCCAGACCACCATATTTTGAACATAGTAATGAACTGGCTACACCCACCACCAGGCCAGATTGGACCACTGGGCGACCGTGAGCACATTCGACCCGGCAGTGGAGGCAGGACAGGCGGTTGGATTACGATCCCATTTCAACCAGGGATTCCCTGGTGAGTTACCCTGCCAGGTAATCCCTGGCGAAAAGCATACGGGTGACAGGAATAATCATTCCTGTCACATGTATGTGACATGCCTGCCCCCCCTTCCACTATCCCTACCCACCACCCTAAGCCCTGAGAAAAGCCCCCACCCCAAACCATAAAAACCGAACCCCCAACCCTCCTACACCAAAACCCCATGCAGGTCCCCCACCCCGACTCTCACCATCCCCTACCCCTACATACAGATCCCCCAAATCCCAACCTCCCACATCCACATGAACCCATTCACGTACATGCACAGACGCTTACATGCAGACAGACACACATCCCCCCCCACATACACTCACGCACACCCCCATGCCCTCAAACACACACCGCTCTTCCCCCTTCCCTCTCAGACAGCACTTACCATTTCCATCGCACAGCTCCGGGAGGGAATGGGCTCCCTGGATGCTGCTCCGCTGCCATCGCCGTCTCTCCATACACCGCCACGCCTATAACTGCTTCATTATAGGAGTGGCGGTGTACGGAGTGACGTGGACATGTGGGTGGAGCAGCATCCACCCCCATCACCGACCGCCAGCATGGCACATGGCAGACCTCACCGCCACCATGCATCATTATTTGGCGGGATGCCGGCCACCAACACTGGCGATCTTTCATTGACTGCCAGCAAGGTTGGCGGCGGGGCATCCAGCCAAGAGCATAATGAGAGCCATGGTGTGGCAGGTCCAGATATTCTCGGATGCAGCAGGAACCTCTGGCTTTGTTCTGTTTTGGGATGGTAGGTGGTGCGCAGAGACGTAGCCGCAACTGTGGATGACACAAGACAGGAGTATAGCTTTCTTGAATTTTTTTTATTTGGTTGTGGTGCTGGTGGTGTGGGGGGATGAACTTGCCAATAGGACTGCAATGTTTCATGAGGACAATTTGACAATAGTGGAACTGGTGAACAAGCAATGAGCAAGGTATCTCAGGGTATTGCGGCTGCTCAGGTGTTTTATGCTTCACTGCTCAACTTTGAATATCATGTTAAGGCAGCGTACGTTCCAGGGGTCAACAATTCTCTTCCGGATTCCCTGTCTATTTCACAGTGGCAACAGTTCTGCAGTTTAGCACCAGGCGCAGATGAGAACAAGGTGGTGGTCCCAGCAGATATTTGGGAGTGGGGGGCATGATGGTTGTTAGGCTTGTGTAGATATTGCTAGCAGAGTCCAATCGGAGTTATTGGCTTGCATGGTTGGAGTTTCAATCTTTTGAGGGGATTGAAGGGCAATTTTAGATTCAGAATCAAGGTGCACTTAAGGCACAAGTGTTGAGTTTTGTGTTGTTTTTGATTAAAAAAGGTCTGTCGCCAGCTATGATTCGGGCAAGTTGGTAGGGGTGTCCTTCTATGGGAAGTTGTTTTTTGGCTTTGTGGCTTTGACCCAGTGAAAGATGATATTTTGTGGAGGATGTTGAAAGGGTAGGGGAAGGAAAAGACGGGGTCAGGTTCTGCCATGAGGGAGGCCATTACTTTTGAATTGCTATTTGAACTGTTACACATGCTGCTCGTTTGCTGTACGGATGCAGATGAGGTGCACTGTTTAGAATGTGCATGATATGGATGTTTTTGGGGGGTTTTCGTGTGTCTGAGCTGTTGGGGGTGGGCAAAGCTGTTGGTGCAAAGTGAGGAGAGATGTGCCTTTAAGGTGAGCATTTGGGCATCTGCCTGTGAAGGTCTAATACTGACCAGCATGGAAGGGAAAAATGGGTGTGGCTGTGCAAAGGAGGGTATGCTGCAGAGTGCCCAGTTGGTGAGTGGGGCAGTTTTATGAGGCAAGTGGTTCATAGTGGCGTGGGTGCTTTTTGTCACACGAATGGTGAGGAGCTTACAGCATTTCAGTTGTTGACTGCATTGCAGAGGGCATTACGATGGATTGGACATCAGGTGTGTCATTTTGGGACTCACTCATTCTGGATTGGGGCGACAACTGCTGAAGCCCAGTTGGGGTGGACGCAGATCAGGTGAATTGGGAGGTGGAGTTTGCTATGCTGTGAGCGGTATGTGAGGGCATGAGCTGTCTTTGGTGGCATCGCTGTGGGGTGCAAACATGCCACAAAGGGGGGTGGGGAGGAGGCTTGTTTTATCTCTACTGAAAGTTGTTTCTCTTTTTAGGTTGTGTGAGTGGTCCAGCGAGGTCAAAAGTAGTCACATGGCTGGTTGAGGATTCCTTTATACACTGAGTGGCAAAATATGCAGAGATACAGATCCATGGACGTTCTCTTGGACTGACGAGTAGCGTCATGAGGTTTTGTGGTGGGACAGGAGCGGGATGAGGTGGAGCAATTTGCTTCCTTTTCTGTCATCCATGTTGCCAAATTGGGTTTGTCCTGATGTGTTAGTGCTACACTTGGGAGAGAATGATCTTGAGCGACTCTCTGGGCTCACCCTACCGCAACAAATGCAACTGGATCTGGAGTTGCTTCAACAGAGGATAGCTGGGACTTGTTTGGGATGGACATAATTCGATCCCCAGAGGAAATGGAAGGGAGCAATAAAACTTTGGGCGACGGACAGGGCTGGGAGGAAGCTCAATCTAGCCATGAAGGTTTTTTGCTGGGTCCATGATATCAAAGTTTGAACACATGAGGAGGTAAAGGAGGAAGAGGTGGTACTCCCCCAGGATGATGGGATGACCTTTCAGATATGGACAATGCATATTACATCATGGAATTGCAGTTTTTGCTGGGGGCTTTGTGGGGTGAGAAGGTATGGCTCAGGGATTCTGCCTAAGGGTTTTGCTGGTGGGGCAGAAAAATGCCCCAGGTGTTTTTGCTGGTTGGCATTAGATGCTGGAGGGTAGAGAGTCAGATGCGGACCTGCCCATCTTTCCGGGGTGGGGGGGGGAGAAGAAGCAGGTAAAGGATGACAGTGTTGGGGATGCATGAATGAGGCAGGGTACGAAATTAGTGTGTGGATAGTAGGTGAATGAAGGTGGAGGCTGGATGAACAGAGGCATACAGTGGGGGAACGAAGTGGAAACTGAAAGGTGGGGCATTTCAAAAGGGCGGGTACAGAAAAGATGCTGAAAGTTGGAAGGTTCAAAGTTATTCAACTGTTTATGTTAGAAATTGCAAACCTGTCCTAATAAATGGCCTTTTTCACTATTCAAGAGTGTGATGGTGATTGTTTCACAATATCCATCACATTTGTTACGGAGTATACCATCTGCCAAGGTCATAATCAGGCCCAGAGTTTTTTTCTACAACTGTTTTTTCTCCACCTCTCATCCTCACTGATTGCTGCAAATCCACCCATGGGTGGGATACACAGGTTTTCCCTCGTATTCTTTGCAGTAAATAACTTTATTTCTTGTTATGGCAGTTCAAATGTTAAACTCCAAAAGGCATGCAAACTGATCTGCGTGTACTATATCCGTGCATGTCCTTTTTGCTCCTATCTTGTATTGGTCCCACGCCACCACTGCCCAACCCTCTCCCCATGTGAGTCTACCTTTCTCTTTCAAACTTGTGTTCACACTGTGAACAAAATTTGCTGACCACCAGTTGGATTTGTTTGTGTGCACATGGCTTATAGTGTATTCACTGCACCCCTGACCCTTCTCCCAGTCTGGGGTGCTCCCAATTCTACATAAACCCACTTTTCTGCCCAGGACTCTGCTTCCATACATCTTGCATACCAACCAGTGGCAGATAGCTGCAGATCTATGGCTGAGGCAGTATGCCCCCAGGCTCCTTCCCACATTCCTCAATCCAAGCATGTTTTATGAGGGCATGCGAATCAGTGTTGTACTGAAGGAAGTGTTGCCCTTTGTGACTGTGAAAGTTTGAGCCACATTTCTTTCTCCTACCACACACTCCTTTGTCTCATACAATACGTTCCCCCATGCAGAATGCATGAGGTGCAGAACCAATCCTGTTAAATATGTATAAGACATAAAATAAGGTTATCCCATCTGCAGTGTCTCGGTTTACATTACATGAAGTGGATCCCCATGCAGTCTGTGCAGTACTGTCCTTCTCCCATTTAGAGAACAGGAGCACTTATTCTCTGATTGGATGCAATGCCAGCTCTTGCATTGTACTATGTAGTGTACTCTCGTCATGTGCCACCCTCCCCAATGTGCGCTCTGTCTTTGGTTTCTGCACCATGTGCATCTCATCCCTGCACCATGTGCATATCATCCATGACACGTCTCCAGTGATAAATGTGCCCCGTGCATTGCATGCAATATCTAGTCATTCAGTGTGCCCAAAGGATCCTGCTGTGCTTGCTGGACCTCTTCCACTGCTTATTGAGGATTTGCTTTTCTTCGCGCTGCCTACACATTGTTAGTGATCAGTGCGCCTTGCAATGCATCCTGATGCTGCATGTACAGCCTCGCGCAATAGCTGTCCAATCTCCTCTTTAATATCGTTAAAGGATATCTTTCACCTTTATGATCCGTAGTTTTATCTGCAGCACCCTAAACAATTGGTGCAGCATATTTGATCGATACTGGAGGACCCTTCTGCTGCCTCCCTCACCAGGATTACAAGCAATGCACTTCCCATCACTAAATACTAAGGGCCAGATGTAGCAAAGGGTTTTTCCCATTCTGTGTCAATGGGAAAATGTGTTAGTACATATGGCCCAAAGTCTCCTGTACAGTGCTTCTATGCATGCAGCATCTCCTGCAGCATGTGCAGTGTCTGTAATGGTTTTGAAGCTAAACTATTGTTTACTAATTTCTCCCACTCCATGTAAATAAAATAAAGTAACTTCTTGTTCTGTTTTTTTTGGCCTAGTGACATCTATCTTTGAAATTTAGACTTGCATCTGTCATCAAAGAGTCATGATGATTCTAATATAAAATGTAACTCTTTCACAAAGTAGAGATACTATAGATTTTAAAAGCCCATTTTGACTATGTGATTTGCACAAAATGATATATCCTGGATGTTAGACCTGACAGCCTTAGGGTGGTCACCATTAACTTTTTGCCTGCCTCCCTCCAGTTTTAAGATACTGTTGTTGCTGGTTTTAAGACTCTGCACACTTTACCACTGCTAACCAGTGCATATGCTGTCTCCCTTTAAACATTGTAACATTGGATCATACCCAATTGAACTATTTAATTTACTTATAAGTCCCTAGAAGAGTGCACTATATGTGCCCAGGGCCTGTAGATTAAATGCTACTAGTTTGTCATCCACTTTGGTAGCCCCTTAACCTTGTCTCAGACCTGCCATTGCAAGGTCTGTGTGAGCAGTTTCACTGCCAATTTGAATTGGCATTTAAAAGTACTTGGCAAGCCTAAAACACCCTTTTTTTACATGTAAGTCACCCCTAAGGTATGCCCTAGTTAACCCATAGGGCAGGGTGCTGTCTAGGCAAAAGGCAGGACATGTACCTGTGTAGTTTACATGCCCTGGTAGTGTAAAACTCCTAAATTCGTTTTTACACTGTTATGAGGCCTGTTCCCTTCATAGGCTAACATTGGGGCTGCCCTCATACATTGTTTGAGTGGTAGTTGCTGATCTGAAACGAGTAGGAAGGTCATATTTAGTATGACCAGAATGGTGATATAAAATCCTGCTGACTGGTGAAGTTGGATTTAATATTACTATTTTAGAAATGCCACTTTTAGAAAGTGAGAATTTCTCTGCACTTACATCTGTCAATGCCTTACAATCCACGTCTGGCTGGGTTTAGTTGACGGCTCCCTTGTGCATTCACTCAGACAAACCCCAAACACAGGATTCTCAGCCTCACTTGCATACATCTGCATTTTGAATGGGTCTTCCTGGGCTGGGAGGGTGGAGGGCCTGACACTTGCATGTCAATGGACAGTAGCCTGCCCTCACACAAAGGACTGCTACACCCCCTACTGGGACCCTGGCAGACAGGATTGAACTGAAAGGGGACCTTGTGATCTTCTAAGCCACTCTTTGAGGTCTCCCCCACTTCAAAGGCACATTTGGGTATTTAAACAGGGCCTCTGCCCCTACCAACTCAGACACATCCTGGAGAAGAGAACCTGAACCAGAACCTGCATCCTGCAAAGGAGATCTGCCTGGCTGCTCAAAGGACTCACCGGTCTACTTTCTGTGAAGGACCACTGCCTTGCTGTTGCCCTGCTGCCTTGCTGCTCTCTGGCTGAGGTGAAGAAGTGCTCCCCAATGGCTTGGATAGAGCTTGCCTCCTGTTCCCTGAAGTCTCAGGACCAAAAAGACTTCATCTCTACAAGAAGGGCTCCTTGTGCGGTGAAATTTGATGCACAGCCTGCCAGAAACGACACACAACCTGCACCGCGGTGAAAATTTCACTGCACGCCGAACCGGAACGACGCAGCCCGATTTCGAAACGAGAAGATAGACGCAGTGCCAGCATAGCAACAGGAAATTCGATGCACGGCCCACTGGATCGACGCACAGCTGAGCCGGAAAGACGTAGCCAGACTTCCAGAGAGGAATCAACACAGCGACTGCTGTGCGATAGAAAATTCTACGCAATGCCCACCGAATTGACGCAGCTCCTGTGACTTTGTCCTGCCAGCGCAGAAAATCCACACATCATCCCCAGGGCATCCGAAAACCCCGCAACCCGAAGAGGATCCAAGACCGAGCGCTGGAAATCGACGTGCAGCCATTCCTGCGTGAAAACTAAACGACGCATCGCTGTGTGCGGCCTGAGAAATCGACGCACACCCCCTTTGTTTCCAAGCATCTCCTCCTCTGCGGTTCTTTGTGGAGACTGTGCACGCGAACCAGGTACTTTGTGCTTGAAAGAGACTTTGCTTTTAAAAGACTTAAGACACTTTATATCACTTTTACAGTGATATCTGAACATATACTTATTGCATTTTAATCGTTTTGACCTGCATCTTATCAGATAAATATTATATATTTTTCTAAACACTGTGTGTTGTATTTTTGTGGTGCTATATGGTGTAATTGTATGATTTATTGCACAAATACTTTACACATTGCCTTCTAAGTTAATCCTGACTGCTCAGTGCCAAGCTTCCAGAGGGTGGGCACAGGATAATTTGGATTGTGTGTGACGTACCCTGACTAGAGTGAGGGTCCTTGCTTGGACAGAGGGTAACCTGACTGCCAACCAAAGACCCCATTTCCAACACAGGGGAAAAAGCATCTTCTTTTCAACACAATTTTGTCATGTCTATGGAAAAATGTTTTTGCGGTAAATATTTGATTCTATTGCTGGAAAAAACTTGTTTCTGTCGTACCCACTTCCTCAATCCCTGACTGCCTTTCCTTAGTGGCATTATAGAATAGTGTCAGCCTTGCAGGATTGCTTTGATCCATTCACATCCATTTTTATAACCAAAGAAGAACACAAATCTACTCCATACCACATAATTCCACCCCACACAATTCCACAACTAACAATTCTAATCCAACCCACATACATTTATCCTCACCAAAACACACGGGTAAAAGACTCTGCCATTTACAACACCAACAGCTCGAACACTAGCAAATGCGAGGCCGACTGCATTGCAAATGCTTGTCTAGAGATATGCTTGCCCTTCCCCTCCCCAATTATAGTGCGTAGAGCAGTTAATCCATCTTGTGGAAACCCAACTCCGATATCACACTGGTATATGTTACAATACGTACAATACTCTAGGTGTACCTATCATTTTACTTAGAGCAATATGCCTGATTAAGGACACTGGACATTTCAACTGTCTTTGCGTACTGACCTCAAGGGCTATATGTAGTGCACCCACATTATATTTGCACACTATCTCCAGGTCTTGGCACATTAGGATGCCAAGATGTTGAACTGGCATTGATTGCTCTTATAAAGGCACATCTGCAAGTCAACATGAAATGAATCCATTTAGGTGATGCATCACTGATTTTGTTAAGTTCAAATTAAAACTGGAGAGCAATGCTATGTTCTCTAAATCCTGCTTCAATTTTCTGATGGATCTGTCAGCTCTCAACCACATATAAATATAGAACTGATTGTTGAATCTTAATTAGTATCCCATCATGTGTATGTCATTTGTATGTCTGGATTGGATAAGATGGGCAGCTGTTTGATAACTAACACAAGTATGAGAGAGGACAGGCGACATGTCAGCTGTGTTCCTCTCTGGATCTCCCATATGTCTATGTTTTGTTTCCCAGTTCAAACCCATGGTACATTGCTCTGATATAGGACAGCTTAGAAACTTTTCCCCATATTGTATCGCTGAAGCACTTGCTCATAAATTGACGGATTACAGTATCAAACACATTATGTGCATCCAAACCAGAGAATCCACATCTCTCCCCCACCTGTTAAGCATGCTCCATTTTTACAAATGTTTTGCTAATATTTTTGGCGGTGGGCCACCCCTCTGTAAATTCTCCCTGATGTATGTGAACCACCATCTCCGATGCCTTTGCTAATTGTTTAGCCAATATCTCCCCCAAAATTTTAGCATCTGCATTAATCATTGATAATGGCCTCTAGGATTCATGTTGCAATTGGTCCTTTTCTGTTGGGGCAAAATCACTATCAATGTTTCTTTCAGCATATCTGAAAGCATCCCCTTAGAGCTTTGATGTACATGTCCAACAAAGAGGAAGCTAAAAACATATTCTTTTTAAAATTCAGCAGGTAGGCTGTCATTCCCAGTGGTATGCCGGTTCCCGTGTCTCATATTGGCCACTTCATATCTTCAGAAGTTAATGTGGTCTTTCAGGTCCTCTGCTATCCAGCTAATTGTGCTTCCTTTAAAATATCCTCAATCAGTCTATTGCCATGATGTGATTGTTGGGAATATAGTGCAGCATAAAACTTCTTAAATCTGTGATTGATTGCCTCTTCTTAAGTTACTGTGTGCCCCAATCCATCTGTTCACTTACTCTCTGTTCACTAGCTGAGCAACTAAGAAGCCAGCCTTATCCCCTTGTTTATGTTGCTATTCTGTATAAGATCTGTAATCATGCTAGCTGAGCCTTTCTCTGACTTAGGCCAACTTTCCTAGTGCCTAATTTTGAGCTTTCCAGTCACCTCACTCCAATTCTAACCATCTTTTCTCTAGCTTTATTTCGCCCTCCAACTTGCTTATTATGTCCATGAGCATTTTTTTACACCATATTTAATGGTCATGCATCTCTCCCAGATCATGATCTTCAAAGCTTACCAGAGCACCTCTGCAAATGTTGTTGTATCCTTATTCATATGGAAGTATTCCTTTATGATCTCTCTTATCCCCTCACTCTATGGCAGGTCTTGAAGAGCTATGGTTGTAGCCTCCATTGGAGTATTGGAGTTGTGCAGTTCCCCCATAATCACTTGACAAAAAGAGTTGCGGGTGGGTCCGAATACTCACATTTGCTGAAATTCACTATGTCATCAGAGTTTCCTGCAACATTACTATATGAGCCTGTTCCTGCTTTAAGTATGGTCATGTTCTCTGCCGTATAATGGTTCTATTCACACCCTTAGCATTTTACATTATCACTATTTTGGCTAACTTTTAGGGTGTCACTATTATCTATTGTCTATTCTCTGCATGGCCAATATCCTGAGCATCTGACATATTTGGGTTCCTCCTGCGTCCTGCAGCCCACCATCTGCCATCCTTCTCTGGGTACTGTTCCAACTCAGTTCTTGTAAGTGGTACAGTAAGCAGCTATCCACTTTCCTGTATCAAACCAACTCATCCTACTGTTACTGTTCCCACAGTTGAATGGTTCACAACAAATCAGCCCAGAGGAGAGTTACTTGTGCCCACCACTTTCACTCTAACACTTCTACTATACAACTTTGTGTAACTTATGGATAGATTTGCAATCAAATGCGTTATTGCTTCTCAAGAGTTACTTATAAACGGTAACTGTGCTGCCTCCTTTCAGCATTTGCAAATGTCCACTGTGGTATCTTACAAGGGATAAGCCATATATTATTCTATTGGTCCCAGATTCTCAATCTAGTTTGTGGCTTCCAACATTCCAAAAACATTCTTTTTTCTGTGTCTTCACACTGTGAATTGGGTAGTAGGCTATCTAGTTACCATTATATTCAATGTCATCTTGCTGTTGTCAGTAACAGAATTTTGTCATGGTACCATTGCACTTGTGCCGTTATCATCCTAGGAGGTGCTTCTGGTGACTCTGTCCACTCCGATGTCCTCTGGGCTCTGTCTATATGTATGTCTTCAGCTCCATCAGGCTCTGGCAAAAATATATTCAGATATATCTACATACAGTATATTCCATTCCTTCAGGCAAGCCTAGAATACATACACTATTCCTCCTTGATGTATCTTGTAGGTCCATTAATTTCTCCATGTGTCTTTTTATTGCTTTTTTTTAATACATTTATTTAGAAATGAATGTGGTCACAGACATGTAATACATATAGTTGTGTTATATCGCTAAGACACACAAAGTGCCTGTGGTAGCCAAAGGTTGCAGTAAAGAAGGGCCTATAATCAAATTAACACCAACTGCAATGCACAATGGAGCAGGTGATGGATACACTGAGCAGGTTCATCCTATTCAAAGATTTTACCTTCTGACCTTTAAATCCAAATTCACCACAAGAGCACACTTCTAAAGCCCCCAAGCACCGCAGGGGAGGCAATTAGAGACTCACATGGTGACAAGCGGGATCTAAAAGAAGGCTCCAGTCCAAGTCCTGTTGACACTGATCAGCTGGGCATTTGCTGGAAAAGGACACTTGCAGCTTGTTGTGTCCCTGTAGCATTAACAGGCGGTCAGCCTTGTGAACCCTGGAGTCCACTTCTTATTCCTGGGTGCAAGAGGGAGAGCATGCCTAGTCTTCTAGGTTCTCCGCAGTTCCCAGAGAGCAGGTTCAGTCTTCCTCTGATTTCTGCAGGCCCAGGAGTGTTGTGAAGTGGCTCACTGAAGATGGCACATTTATACCTGCAACATGCATGTGGATGGTTCCCAGGGCTAACACTACCAACATAGGTCATTTTCAAGATGACTTAAGCCTTCCACCACAGTAAATTGGGCTCTGAGAGCTGGCACTGTGAGTGAGTAGAATCCTATGCTAATCCCAGTTCCCTCCCACATCTAACACAAAGGCAAGTTTTAGTTTTAGGTAGTCTCTGTACCCCCAACAAACACAGAGACAGACGCCAGGTAGGACAAAGCTGAGCCTTTTAGCAACCAAATAGTGAATACACTCAAATTGTTTTGCCAATCTGTTTCCCTCCTTTGAAGTGTGTCTCCATCGTTGCATGAAAATCCCAGCAGACCTGTCAAGCAGGTCTTGACAATCCAGATGATCTGACACTGTGATGTCAATAAGAGGCCCACTATGATGAAGGCTGCTCCATCTGGAGTTCTGGGTGTTAGTTGCACCTACTTGTGATAGAGAAGGGCTCTTTGAGGGTAATCAAGTCTTTGGGCTTAGTTGACAGGTCATTCTGTCAAGGACACAACAACAACTATCAACACTCAAGACTTATTGTTCCGTCCAGGTAGCAAGTTCACACCTTATTCATGCCCATTAAAATGCTAATTACTGGCTGCTAGAAGGGAAAGAGCAAAATGCAGATTTAGCTTCCTGGGACTTCAGGCAGGGCAAAGGTGACATACTAAAAGTCATCATTCCAAAATATTTAATGCAAATCTGACTTCACCAGTGAATTAGGCTTCTAATAAATATTCAAAACAGTTAAAGAACTAAATTTGTATCTGTTTCATAGGTGTATAATATTTCATCCCAGTGCCTTTCTATGCAAAAGCCAAACCTGTTATAGTGAAAATAGCTTTGAAGGCATTTTACTGTAGGTTCATTTTTTTCATTAAACCTTTACATGTCCTACTTTTAAAAAATATGTACCCTACTCTATGGGCAATAAGGCCTACTTAGGGGTGACATAAATATGTAAAAGTAAGGTTTGTGTTAGATGTGGCCTCCTTCCTCAACACCTGCATAACAACATTTCTGCCACTGACAGTTTAGACCGGCTGTGAGAAAACAGGGCTGATTGCAGAGGCCCCATAACTTTTTGCCCTCATTTTCCACTTTTTGCTGGTGTTTTCCTGACTTTAAAGGTGCCCTGGGTACTGCTAACCAGTCCCAGGGCCTGTGCTCTGTGTAAAATGGATATGCAAATTAGGCTAATTATAAGTGGCTAAGTTAACCTACCTATAAGTCCCTAGTATATGGTAGGGCATGTAGGTTTAGGGACCACAGCATAGGTGGTGCACACCTAGGTGCATTGCTGAGGTGCCCAGTGTCATTTTAAAAGCAAGCCTGCCTTGATGGCTGCTTTTAAATTAAAGTTATATGCAAATTCGACTTTGGAATTAAAGGTACTTCCAAAGTCTTAAACTACCTTATTTTTACATATAAGTCACCCCTAAGGTGTGCCCTATGTGCCCCTAGGGCTGGGTGCCATGTAACTATAAGCAGGGACTTTATAAAAATAGATTTATAAGCCCTGGTGAGGTAAAAACAGCCAAATTCGTTTTTCCCTCATTGAAGTAAATGGCCTTCATAGGCTAGAATGGGCAGACTTTATTTTAAATTTTAAAGTCTCCTTAAATGTTACATACCAAGAATTTGGTATCAAATTGATTGTTGTAATAAATCCCACAACTTCCAGTTGTTGGATTTAATATAACTTGTCCAGGTAAAAAGTTTAGACTTTACCTAAAAAGTTGCCAATTTCAGCTCTGCATGGTTTTTGCTGCTGTGCTCTGATTGGCCAGCCTGCAGCAGCTTCTGCCAGGCTACCTTGATGAGGTGTGAAGTGGCCTGACTTCACACAAAGGAATGTGCTTGGGGGAGAGAATCTCCCCTCAGCAGATGGTGAGGCAGGAAGGGGGAGGGCTGCCAAACTGGTCTTCAAAGGCAGATAAGGACATTTGCAGCACCCAGCAACACCCCCACATCCTGCAACCCCAGACAATTAGGTGCCCCCTTGATTAGATTAGGAGAGGGCAGGAGAGGGGTGTGTTTATGATTTTTAGCCACACCAGTGGGTGGGCTCAGCCAGATGTAACCTCCAAAAATCAGATTCATCCATGTTGGATTTTTAGAGACTGTTGCCTTCTGGGATGGATTTTTGCCACACTTCCCAGGAAGTGGTCATCACAAGGGGACGACCCTGTCCCTGATTGGAGAACCAGGGCCCCCCTGCTTTTCACCCAGGAGCAAGGATAAAACTGGCAGACCTGCACCCACACCTCAGATCCCCTCCAGAATTCAACAAGAAAGGAACTAAAGAAGAAGAAGGACTGCCCTGCTGGACCCCTGGCCTGCACCTGGACCCTGCACTCAGAAGGACTGCATCAGCTGCACACTTGGGCTTCACCACAAGAAGGACTTTGCCTGGCTTCAACTGGTTCAAGGAGGGACTCCCTGTTTGCTACAGGTGAAAAATTGCTAAACCAGAGTCCCCTGCACCAACTCCTGAAAAAGTGACCAGCTGACCACTGTCCAGTGGCCAAAAAGGAGTTTGCGCCAGGTGCATTCTGGGAGTTGAAGTCCGCACTTCCCAAGGACCATCACAGAACTTCTGGACCCTTGGGGTGAGCTGTGGACCTCAAAAGAACCTTGAAAGAACATCTGGGTGAAGCCCCAGAAGTTTGGAAAAGATTTGAGAATTTTTGGAAAAAAGCTCCAGAGAGGGACCGACCCGCCGCGGAAATTCTAGCCGGCTTGCCTCAACCGTGACCCGGCCTGACTTCGTGGTTCGTCCCGGTAAAGAAAAACATCCAAAAAAGAGACTAAGTCCGAACGTAAAAAGTTGACCGGGACCTCCCAGCCATCGTATCCGAGAAGGGCTCCATGGACGTCGGATCAAGATCCAGGTTTACCCCGGTAGAAGGATTCTCATCTCGAAAAAACGACTAAGTCCGAAGGTAAAAGTCTCCACCGAGGAAACCCACATCGCGTATCCGGACAAGGGCTCCAGGAGGTCGGATTCAACTGGCAGATTCGTCCCGGTGAAGAAAAACTTCAAAATAAAGACTAAGTCAGAAGGTAACTTTTTAACCGAGGCCTCCCGCGACCTGTAGCCGAGCAGGGCTCCATCGCGGTCGGCCTGAAAGTTTGACTTTGCTCCGGTCGAGGTGCAACCAGATGACCCGATTGGCGCTTTTTGTTTCTAAGCGCTAGAAAAGTAATAATTCTTTAAAAATTCATATCTCCGGTTCCCCTGAACCGATTTTAATCGTTTTTGTGTCATTTTAAAGATAAAAATATTAACTATTTTTATAAATTGGTTTTGGATTTTTAAACTGTTTCCTGTGTTTTATTTAATTACTGTTTTGTGATATTTGAATGCTTTACACTTTGTCTCCTAAGATAAGCCTTGACGCTCTTTGCCAAGCTACCAAGGGTTGAGCTGGGATTAATTTACTGAGACCTAACTGTACCTATGTGGAGGCTAGTGGCTTGTTGCTAGGTGTAGGTACCTACCTGCCCTACCAATAACCCATTTTCCAACACCGGCCTAAAGACATTATTTTGGCAGGTCAAATCCACAGTTAAAACCTATATAACCAGGCTACTGGTGGCAGGCCTGCAGTCATGTTTAGACTGTCATTGTAGAGGATGACACAGTGGGTGCTGCAGTCCACGTACAGATAATTTACAGACCCTGAGTGTTCTTTAGTACAATATACTAGGGACCTATAGGTACATTACATATGCCAATCAGGCATTTACCATGTTAAAAAGAGTATTACAAGCAGTTTACCAGTGGTTTTCAGGGGTAAGGTGCACAGAGTCCTATAGCCTGCAAAAATAGGTTTCCGCAAAAAGGCAAAACAAATTATTGGGCACCTATGCAGAAAGGGCAACATTTCCGACAAATATATTATTATTATATTGCATTATATTATATTATGCTACATATCATAGGATTTCATATACTTATATGCTAGCACATATGGGATCAACTACTTCCACAATACCTTTAAAGCACAAGTCTCCCTGAAGTTGTCCAAATAAAAATCTGAGGGTGAAGGACACATTTGTTTGTTATAGTCATACAATCCCTGAGGTGACTTGCAATATCCTTAAAAGGTGTGCAGGGGTTCTGGTATTCCTTCAATAGCTGGTCACAATCATCAACATTATTCCCCCACACTAAATTCTTGGTCTTGTTTCTACCTCTTTCGGATCTAATCTTTCAAGAATAAAACGTCATGATGAAGTAACAGACTAGATACTTATGACCTTGTACAGTACTCTACTATTTTACTAGGGATGCACCATGCACGTACTACATACACACCTACATACATAGATGCATAAATACTAATTAAAGAGATCTTCTTGGTCCAGATAATGTGTAAAAAGTGAGCACTCTGTGTTGTGAAAGTTAGCATATCACTGAACAGCTTGTAATTTCTAGCAAACCCAATCTCTTAAACAGCTTTATTTAATTTTGTGCTTCAGAATGAGGGGTAGCATGCAGATAGGATCCTTTAGTACTATATGGAACCCCAGGAGTGAAATAATCGCAGGTTTAACTATCAACAATTAAAAGTGTGGATTTTAAGTTTTAAATGTGTAAATGACAATTAAGAGTCTGAACAGGAAGTTGCTTTGTTACACTCTTGCATCTCTGTCAGCATGCATTGTAATGCCATAGTTTAAGTTTAATAAAATAGCACAGAAGAGAGGCCATGCTGTTTTCGTATGACAGGTGATGACACAGTTACTTACCAGTAATCTTCATTAGCCTAATTCGAAGTCCTCCTCATCCCAGTCCTTAGTAAATGAGGTCCCAGGCTCAGACAGCATTCTCATCACACTCTGTGATATGTGATCTCAGATTGAAGTCCTTTATCTATCTCTACTAAGTGGTGTACAAAAAGGTTCCTCCCCCTCGCTACGCCTCCTATAGATAGCACACTCAAAGATTAGAGGTGCATCCTGGCAAGGGGTAGGTATTTGAACTGGGACAAGGAGGACTTCAAATTGGGATAATGGTTGCCAGTAAGTAATTGTGTTGTTACCCCCTTCTCTCAACCTCCTCATCCAAGTCCCTACTGTATGAGGAGTTACCAAGCTGTAAATAAATTACACCAACAATCCACTTATGCAGAAATTCATAATCATATTTAATTGATAATTACAGCACTCCTGACTTCAAGACCCTGAAAGCAAAATTTACATTATCATTCTTTAAGATTGCTAACATATAATGTTTGACAAACATCTCATGGGCCAACCATGTTGCTGCTCGATAAATTTCTTGTATTGTGGCAGCACCTAGCCCTGCCCAAGAGGTTGAGAAAGTCCTAGTAGAACTCACTTTTGGAACAAACCTAGAATTTAACTTAACAATCACTTTATCGGGAAAAATTTAAATACTGCTAAGAAATAACTGATGCTCCAATTTCGCCTAATTGTTTTGCCCAAGTGATGTTAAATAGGATGGACATCTTTGCTGATAGCCATATCAGATCAGAATATTCTAAGGGCTGAAAGGGTTGCTTTTGTAAAGTTTTCATCACAATGGAGAGATCCACCGTTGGAGTTTTAGAGACAGTTGCAGGTCTCCGTAACAGAAAGCTCCTGAAGAGTCTTACCACCAATGTGGAAAATACCCTCTAAATTGTGATTCAATCTCAAGGCCTTGATCTCTGTGCCGCTGAGAGGATAGAGTGGAGGGCTCCAGACCGTTTGCGAATCCATCCCTCAAAAAAATCAAGGATCTTATAGGAATTTACGGACAATGGACGGACACTTTTGAAGTACATTTGAAGTACACCAAGATTGAAAAGATTTCCAATACTTTCAACAGGAAACTAATGCTGAGGTTCTTCTGGAGGCCTGAGTGCCCCATGTTATATCAGGACAACCCTGCAATTGAAAACCTACCCTCTCAAGCTCCAAGCCATTAACTAGACATGTTGAAGCTGGAACCATGAACGGGCAGGCAACTGTAGAGGAGAAGACTGCACATGTGAGTGGAGATAGTTCCCCTTGGACAATGTCATCAGCAGAAAGAACCAAAGGTGACAAGGCCAAAATGGTAACAACAGAAATAAACTGACGTCCTCTCCTTATTTTCTGAAGCACCCTTGAGTTGAGGGGAATAGGAGCAAAAGATTATAAAAGCCCTTGTGGCCAGAGAACTGATAGAGCATCCACAGCCCAAACATGAGGACATGTTGTCTTTGTGTAGACTACTGGAAGCATCTTGTTCTGTGGGGACACAAATAGATATATCCAAGGCATCCTAAAGGATGCACAAAGCCAACAGAGCTCCAGAACATAAAGGTAATATTCCACTGAAGATGGTAGATTGCAACTCAAACTGTCTGCCTGGAAGTTAAATCTTCCCTGGATGTACACTGCCCTTAAGGTTAGGAGATGTTCCTTGGCACACATGAATATCTGAGTTGTTATCTGCATTAATGCCTTGCACTTCTTGCCCACTGATGATTCAGGTAAGATCTGGTGACCTGATTGTCAGTACTCACAGCTACATTGGACCCTTTCAACTGAAGAGCAAAAGCCTGCAGAGCCATCCAGCCTGCTGCCCACTCTCTCTAACTGGAGGAGTGCTTGCTTACCTCCCTCTATCATTAACAATTCCTCTCCTGATCTCCCAGTGTTGCTCCCTAGCCCCACTGGGTGGAATTTTTGAGAAACAATTTTGAGGGAGGAAGATGAAATCCCTTCAATACATTGTGTTCCTGCAGTAGTCTGTGTTTGGGGCAATAAACGGAGTAGATTAAAACCATTACCTTATTCAGATTCTGGTACTGGACTCACCACAACTTTGCCCAGTAAGGCTTGAATTAAATCAGGATGGCCCATCCTGCCAAATTCAGTCCCTGCATTGTGTGGCTGTTGTGGGGGAATACACAAAGACGAACTTACAACTATACCTACTCATGTGACCCAAAAATAGGCTTTAGGAACCAAAAGGTTAGAACAAGAAAAAAACGAAACTTTCTAAAGTGGCTGGCATTTTCAGAATTGTAATTTAAAATCTGACTTTTCTATTAAAGAGGGTTTTAAACATAATTCCTTAGCCACCAAACATGATATTCCCACTTTCTCCCAAAGGTTATCACTCATTAAACGTAATAAGGTAACCGAATGTTATCCTATCAGAGAGGTTAGGGGCATAGCTTGGTCAGTATGATTGAGGGGGGGGGCGTTAGCTTCAGGGGCAGTGGAAAGGGAGAGGAATGCGTATTGGTAGGAGTACTAAGTGAGAGAAAGCACATTATTTACTGAAATAAACATTTTTGAAGCCTTTCCAAACAGAGAGAGGGAGAGAGTGTGTGTCCGTTTTTGTCTGTGTGCAAAACATCCTAGTGAAATCTGACAGACACCTCACCATACCCGACTGAAAGCACCTGCACCCAACTGGTTATCACAAAATACATTTATTAGGGGGGTGTTCTACCCCACACATTCCCCCTGTAGCTATGCCCCTGGGAGACGTAAGACTCACAGTAGTGAAAAACAAGCTTGTGAAGTTGTTACTACCAGGGCATGTAAAACTCAAAAATACATGTTCAACTTTTTAAATACAATGCAACATCCCTCAAGGGCTGTTTAGGGCCTGCACTTTTGGTGATTTATATGAATTTATGAGAGTCTTAGGCTTGGCAAAAAAAAAAATTGCCAAGTCGAATCGGCTGTTTAAAACTGCATTAGGCTGCAATAGAAGACCCAAGACATGTTTAGAAAGGGTACTTAAGTTGATAGTACAACAAGAGCCGAAGGCCACATAATAGCATTTGATTTACAGGCCCTGGTCACATGTAGTACCACTTTAATAAGGACCTATAAGTAAATCAAATTTGCTAATTGGGTATAAGCCGCCAATTCACCATGTTTAAATGAGAATGTGCACGCACTTCAGCACTGGTTAGTCATAAAAGCCAACAGAAATGGGTTCACAAAACAGGAGGGTGCATTATGCTGTGTAAGCTTGTTATCACTGTTGGGTTGACTGATCCTTTCATTACACAATGGACACCTTCAAATTGTATCTAAAAGTGTAAAATATTTATTTTTACAATGTTATTTCTGAATTGTTTTAACTAGTAATATTTTCTGTCTTGATTGAAGACTGTTATCATGTTGCACCTTTTATGGTTTTGCAGATTTTAATTAAAAAGACAAGTTTTTTTCTAGCTCAAAATATTCCCAAAGCTATTGGAATTGCTGACTCTGGGGGACCAATGACGTGACTGATCCTTAAGAAGAATTAACTGGACACCATCAAGTTGCTCATCTCTATACTCAGGCTTTGAATAAAGTGACAGTTTTACTCAGATGATGGCAACAACCCCGATTGATGGCCTGGGAGAAGGGATTTTGCCGCATCCAGAAATCGGAATCCTTAAATACTGAATGCGAAACAGGGTGAATTCCGATCCATGCAGAACAGGAGTTTTCACAAGCATCGGATTTCTAAGCGTTTTTGAGGAGAATAGCACACACTTCTTATTTCCCGCAAAAAATGTTTATGCTTCTCCTCTTCTTCTTCTTCTTCTTCTTCTTCTTCTTAATATTATTATTATTATTGTTATTCTTGTTGTTATTGTGCTCAAATATCGTGCACAATTGTAGTCAAAGGAGCTTTATTTGTTTCCTTTGCTCCATAGTAGGAACAAAGCTAGCGGTGCCATTTTGCCCTATTTCTGCTGTATGTCCTGTTACTACAGACCACGCTGCTTAGGCTGCTGAACGTTTTTTCACTGTTTAAAGCTTGAAATCCATATGCTCACAGCTACCAGGAAATAAACCCTTAACTGAATATCCCCCGACCCCTGAACGCTATGCTTTCTTCTTTATTAATAATAACATGCACCAGCAGGAATAAATAAGAAGAGTGATGAATGGCTTATCTATCATGATAGCCTGGCGAAGAAAGAATCATTTTAAGCTTTGTAATTAATCTATCGTGGAGAAGGGGTTAAGGAATGGCACATTAAGAATGCATTATTTTGATGCCGATTGCCAGGGCAGCCTATTTTATGACTCAGATAGGGCATCTGATTATTTCAGCAAGATTTATTCCCAGAGATCAACGTGATAGCGGAATGCAAAGAGCCTGCAATTTGCAAGCACCACTGAGCTGTAAAATGTGAGGGCCAAACTGAGTGACAGGGCGAGAAAGAGACAGGTACACAATGTAATAGGCTAAAATCAGCCTCTGGAAAAAACACGACCAATGAAAATTAGAACAAGAGAAAAACAATGAGCACAGACGATTTGTCCTAATTCGATATTCATTGCTTTGCGCATATTGTTATTCACACCTAAAATGAGAACAGTAGTCTGGTAATTTACCAATATTTGTCTATTTCTTTGTTCTTGACTGTCTATTGTAGTTGTCGAAACCATGTACACTAATGGAATAAAGGGTTGTGAGCTGCTAAAGTTCACGTAATGTTTATGATAGAATCCGCCCGACAATCCACATAATCTGATTTTTAATAAATATGCTGAAACAATTTTAAAGGAGATTACCTGTGCAGTTCTGTACATGTCAAGCCTACAGGGCGAAATGAGGATAGCCACGTCAGATTTTCTCATAAAAAACAATCTTCACATACTGTCGTTTTCCTAAAAAGTGTATCGTTTCTTTGAACAGTAATGAAGTTATTCCAAAGACTTTCAAACACATGGCTTTTAGAAGGAGGATGCCACAAGTGCAGTGATGAGGTAGAATGATATTTGCTAGGCCTGCACATCAGGGAGGTAACAGGCAAACAACATGGCTACATGGAGGGTATTGTGGGAGAAAACCAGAGGTCATTTAGGGATTGTGGGGAGGAGAACAAGCCCCCTAAACACGCTGCTTCTCTCTCCGACAAACTAGTGGCCTCGATGTCAGAGAAATGCCTGGTTCCTGGCGGTAGAGTATCACTAGATTATGATAATGAAAATCTTCAATTAATAGCCCATTCTCTTCAGGGCTGCTGGAATTAGCTTTGCAAATAAGGCATATATTTTGCCAGAGAGTTTTGTTGCCGGGCTTTATAAAGCAAGTCAAGGTGCCATTCACATGGGAAGGCTATATGGGCCATGTTCAGAAAAGTACATTTACATGTTCATATTTGCTCATGTGTAGATCTAATCCTACAACTAGGTGTATCTCTTGACCTTTTTGCTATTGATCATTTCCAAGAATACATTTTAACCTAAGTGTAGACTTGAGATCTTCATCCCCGCAAGTGAGAGTGTGGAGACTCGTACAACAGAATTTAGGTTACTACTAGTAACATTTCAGCTGTTGGTGCTGTTCTCCACAACCAGAGAGGAGATCTCTCTATGAGAAAGCATACAGCAATTTAATACAGTTTTTTTATTTTTATTATTGGTTAAAAAAAAAAAGATTTTTAATGTTTAAAAGAAATGTAAAGTAATTTCACTTTAACTGTGCTTTTTCAGTGAATTTCAGACATTTTGTAAACATACATATGATGTTACAACCAAACTTAACCATAAATTCACTTTAAACGTTTTTTATTTCAGTGAATATTTGTGTTTTTAATCATTTTCAAACTGTTTGTTTTTCACAGTGACTAGTGTGGAATGGCTGTAGTCTCTGCAGGAAACATTCGTACATAACCTAACCATTACAGTACATGGCTTGCAGACATATGGAGTAGGAGTTGATGCAGATAATGTTTTCATGGTAAGCCTCGATATCTTTTATTATTTTAATTACTGAAAAATATCCTAGACATAGCAGGGATTGTGTATGTGGAAGGTGTTCTGAAACCAATGACAGCAGCTCATATTATTGAAATGCCTATTCCATATTTTTTTTGTACAATTATTCTCCACTTTACTGTGCAATGTAGAAGCTAAATACTTTACCAAAATAGAAATTGGTTCAGAAGCGTTTTCTGACCTAGTAGGAAGCTATATATCAGTCATAAACATTTTGATATGGACAAAAGGAACACGGGCTTGCATTCCCTCATATTAGATGGTGATATGAAGCTCCTTCAGCACAATATTTTTCTATATCTTTATTAAAAACTGGTAAGCAACACTGATTTCTTTTAATGCTGGGAGATTTCAGCATAAACGGTCTTGCTTCTAATATAAAATGTAATTAGGTATAACGAAACAAAAGAAAGGCCTTTTGTCAATGACATTTCTGTAAATGGGGTCTCTAGTTGGCAGTCGGTTTGCAATCTGTCCAAGTAGGGACCCTCACTCTAGTCAGGATAAGGGAGATACCCGCTCAGATAACCCCTGCTCACCCCCATGGTAGCTTGCCACGAGCAGTCAGGCTTATCTCAGAAGCAATGTGTAAAGCATTTGAACATAATACACAGTAACAAGTGAAAACACTACAAAAGGATACCATACCACTTTTAGAAAAATAGCCAATATTTACCTACATGAAACAAATACGATTAAAAATCCAACATACAGTAATAGAAACTTGAATCCTGTAAGAATTACTCAAAAATACATGTTCTTGAAGTTGATAGCTCCACCTGGGGCCAGCAGGGTGTCATGATCAACAAAGCCAACAATTCAGGCAGGCAGCAGCGTCGTGGGCCAGCTACGGCGTTGGGAAGACCTGCAAACAGTACCTTTGGCATTGCAGAGCATCGTGATCCTCGCAATGAGATCTAGAGAGCAGCGTTGCTGGCATCACAGTGTTAGTTCTGGAGTCGGTGTGAGGATCGTCGGGCCCTTTAGGGTTGTGGATCGAACTCCGGGCTGATGAAGTCAGGGGGCTGACGTGGATGGCGTCGAGGCTGTGGTGTGAAGTGGGATGATGTGACGTGCCATGCCCACAGGTCACGGTGCAGGCAGTAGCTCGGTGACTGCATCCAGCAGCATTGGTGAGACCAGGGCTGCGGGGTGAAGTGGGGAAGTGCGACGTGCATTATCATCAGGTCACAGTGCAGGCGGCGGCATCATCATTGCTGATGCGCTGTCATCGGTAGACCCAAGCCGGCGGTGCGGGATGGGACGGTGCTTCATGAACCTTACAAGCACTGTCCACCGGCCATGGTGCAGGCAGGCTTGCCTGGTGACTACACTGCAGTTGATGGTGCTGGCAATCGATGGACCGGGGCTGCGGTGCGGGACAGGATGGTGCTTTTTGTACCTCAAGAGCGGTGTCCACAGGCCATGGTGCAGGCAGCGGCACCAGTGTCAGCAGGAGCGTCATCGTCAGGGATGCCCAGGCTGCGGTGAGAGCAGGCAATGCCTGAGTGCAGGGTCCAGAGGTCGCGGTGTGAGCAGCAGCTCGGTGAAGTAGTCAGGTGATGGCGTCGGTGAGACTAGGGTCATGGTGCGAAGTCAGGCAGTGCAACTGCAGGCCAATCCTGCAAAACAACACAGCAAAGGGACAGTACTCCTCCTCCAGCTCTTCTGCTCTTCTCCTTGGCAGAGGTTCCTCTTGATTCAAGAAAGATTCTAAAAGTCTTGGATTTTGGGTCCACTACTTATTTCCCTTTCTGCCTTTAAAGTAGGCATACTTCAAAGGAAAATCTCTGCTGCTGACAAGATCCTGCCTTGCCCAGGACTGGCCCCTGACACATTCCAGGGAGTTGGAGGATGCATTGTGTGAGGGCAGGCACAGCCCTTTCAGGTGCAAGTGACCACTCGTCCCTCCATTTTAGCCCAGATGGCCCATCAGGATATGCAGGCTACACCCCAGCTACCTTTGTGTCACTATCTAGAGGGAATTCACAACAACCCAACTGTCAGTCTGACCCAGATGTGGGTTACACAAGCAGGCGGAGACACAAAATTGATTAAGCAAGAAAATGCCCACTTTCTAAAAGTGAATAATGTAAAAGAAAGATTTTTGGTCCCTCCAGGGGAAGGATATGAATTAACTTCCACAACAGTGGTTGAACCATTAGAATTTTCTGTACCGATGAAGTTTGTGAATTATATATCACATTTATTAGAAACTTAAATTCCACAATTTAAAGTAAACTAATCAAGGTGCTCCTGTATAACGGCGCTAGGGTGACCACCCGTCCGTAATTTTCACAGACTGTCCGTAATTTCGCCCTGCTGTCCGTTGTCCGTGATGAAAGGCTTAACAGACGGCATTTGTCGTAATATTAGCCTTTCACCAAAAGGACAATGGTTGGAAGGGCGAAATTACGCGCAGATCAGTTTCCCCAGCTGGAGTGTAAGAGAGTGAGTCTCCTGTGCTCTTAGGGAGGGAGGGGCAGACAGATAAGAAAAGGCCTTCTTGCTAGGGTGTCCCTTTCCCTAATGAAATGCAAATGTGCGCAACTGGTAAATCTGAAAATGCAAAGGGGCTTGAAAACCTGCATTGACTTTAATCAAAGGAGTCACTTGAAGCTTTCTGATGGCAAAGATATTTTCTTTTAGAGAGGTACTGTAATGGTGTTCCAAGGTGAGCTGTGGAGTGTGTGGTTTTAATGGAGTGTTATGAAAAATGTTCATACTAGGTATAAACTGTATATTATTCAGCCTCTATTATGATGTAATTGTATTTATATAGCGCTTACTACCCCTGACAAGGCATCACATGCATGTTTAAAATAAGGACTAACACATTCACAGTTGTTTCAGGGACCTCAGTACCTCATAGTACTAACAAACATTGGCAAAGCCAATAGGTCTTGTCTACACAAGAGTTATTGGCTTTGCCAATGTGTTTTAGCCATGTTATACACCAGAGTGGCTCCTGTTCATGGCTATAAGTTATGGCATAGTGGTGTGGAGTGGAGGTGAGTAGCATAGGAGCAGTGGCGTAGTGGTGCAGAGTACACTGCAGTGGGGTACATTGCAGTTGTACCCAGAGTCCATTGGGGTAAAATGCAGTGGTTTAGAGTGCAGTGGCATGGAGTGGTGTGGGGCAGGGTAGAGTGGCATAGAGTGCAGTTGAAGAAAGTGGCATACAATAGAGTGGCAGAAAGTGCAGTAATGTAGAGTGGGGCAGTGGCATAGAGTGCAGAGTAGACTCAAGTGGCAGAGAGTGCAGTGGCGTAGAGTGGAGTAGTGTAGAGTGGTGTAGTGCAGAGTAGAGTATAGTGCTATAGAGTGTAGTTGCATAGAGTGGAGTGATGCAGAGTAGAATGGCATAGAATGCAGTGACAGAGTGCAGTGGCGTAGAATGCAGTAGTACAGAGTAGATTGGTGTATAGTACAGTGGCGGAGAGTGCAATGCTGCAGAGTAGAGTGTCAGTGCAGTGATGTAGAGTGGAGTAGAGTGACACATAGAGCAGTGGCATGGAGTACAGTGGTGCAGAGTAGAGAGCAGTGGCGTACAGTGAAATTGTTTAGAGTGCATTGGCGCAGAGTGTAGTGACATAGTGTGGCATGGGGTAGAGTAACAGAGTGCAGTGGAGTAGAGTGGCATACAATAGAGTGGCAGAGAGTGCAGTAATGGAGAGTGGTGCAGTGTCAGAGTGTATAGTGGACTCACGTGCTATAGAGTGGTGCAGAGTGGAGTATTGTAGAGTGGTGCAGTGCAGAGTATAGTATGGTGCCTAAAGTGCAGTGGCGTAGAGTGCAGTGATGCACAGTGCAGTGGCATAGAATGCAGTAGTACAGAGTAGAGTGGAGTAGAGTGCAGTGCTGCAGAGTATAGTGTCAGTGCAGTGTTGTAGAGTGGTACAGAGAACAGTGGCAAAGAGTACAGTGATGTAGAGTAAAGGGCAGGGGCATACAGTGCAGTTGTTTAGAGTGCACTGGCATGGAGTGCAAAGGCATAGAGTGGCATGGGGCAGATAAGAGTGGCATAGAGTGCAGTGGAATAGAGTGTATTGGTGCAGACTGTAGTAGTACAGAGTAAAGTGGTGTAGAGTATAGTGGCAGCCAGTGCATTGTTGCAGAGTAGACTGTTAGTGTGCAGTGGCGTAGAGTGCATTGAACTAGAATGCAGTGGTCAGTGTGGCATTGAGTGCAGTGGCGTAGAATAGATTGTTTCAGAGTAGAGTTGCATAGAGTGGAGAGGTGCAGGGTTGAGTGTAGTGGCATAGAATGCAGTGGCACAGAGTGCAGTTGTGTAAAGTACATTGTTTCACAGTAGTGTGAAGTGACTTAGAGTGGAGAAGTGCAGGATAGAGTGGGGTTGCGTAGAGTGGCATAGAGTGTGATGGCATAGAGAAATAGAGTGCCGCGGCATAGAGTGCAGAGGTGCAGAGTAGATTAGAGTGACGTACAGTGTGTTGATGTAGAGTGCAGGGGCATAGAGTTGAGTGTTACAGAGTAAAGTGCACTAGCATAGGGTGTATTAGCTTAGAGTGCAGTGGCGTACAGTGCAGTGTTACAGACTGGCATAGAGTGGAGTTGGGCAGACTAGATTGGTGTTGCCTAGACTGGAGTGGTATAGCGGGCAGAAGTGCAGAGCGCAGTGGTGTAGAGAGGCGTAAAGTGCATTGACATAGAGTAGAGTGGTACAGAGTAGAGTAGAGAGCCATAGTGTGAAGTAGCATAGAGTGCAGTGGCATAATGTGGAATGGTTCAGAATGGAGAAGAGTGCAGTACAGTGACATGGAGTGGTGTAAAGTGGAGTGATGCAGAAAAGGGCGCAGTGATGTGGAGTGGTGCAGAGCAGAGTGGAGCGGAGTATGCATGGTGTGGTAACACACTGCCATTACAGATAACACATTTTTGATTGAAATGACCATTACATTTGCACAGGTATAACATTTTTCAAATCAAACTATACTGTGCACAGACGATGATGTGTGGAAATTGCATCACCTAATGCAATGATTTGTTTTAATCATATAAAGGTATTTGTTTCCAGCACAGTTCTGAATAAATAAAAAAAGTGCTTCATTTGTACTCCTAATTCTGAAATATTCTGAAGTTTATTTAAATGTTGTCATGTGATAGAAAAAAACTCTTTCCTAACCCCAGTATCTAGCAAGATTGTTGCATAAATCCTCTCAGTCAGAGAAAGAAAAGTAAACACTAAGGGGGTCATTCCGACCCTGGCGGTCCATGACCGCCAGGGCCGGGGACCGTGGAAGCACCGCCAACAGGCTGGCGGTGCTTCCTGGGCGATTTTGACCGCAGCGGTAAAGCCGCGGTCAGAAAAGGGGAACCGGCGATTTCCTGCCGGTTTTCCCCTGGCCCAGGAAATCCTCCATGGCGGCGCTGCTTGCAGCCCTGCCATGGGGATTCCGACCCCCTTCCCGCCACCCTGTTTCTGGCGGTTCTTACCGCCAGGAACAGGATGGCGGGAACGGGTGTCGTGGGGCCCCTGGGGGCCCCTGCACTGCCCATGCCACTGGCATGGGCAGTGCAGGGGCCCCCTAACAGGGCCCCACAAAGATTTTCACTGTCTGCTTAGCAGACAGTGAAAATCGCGACGGGTGCCACTGCACCCGTCGCACCCCTGCAACTCCGCCGGCTCCATTCGGAGCCGGCATCCTTGTTGCAGGCGCTTTCCCGCTGGGCCGGCGGGCGGGCTTTTGGCGGTCGCCCGCCGGCCCAGCGGGAAAGCCAGAATGGCCGCCGCGGTCTCCTGACCGCGGAGCGGTCATTCGGTGGTAACCGCATGGCGGGCGGCAACCGCCGCCCGCCGCGGTCAGAATGACCGCCTAAGTTCCCAATGAGGACAGAGCCTGACATTTGACTTTGTTCTTTTGAATACACAGCAAATGTGATGAGATAAGATCACAATTTACAGGCCTGTTCACAGAAAGGGAGCACTCTGAAGGATACTGAAAATAAGGTTTGGGCAAGGGAAGGGATGAACTCAAGCTGCATAGCCTAAAACAAATAAAGCCAGCAAATTGAAAGCAACAAAATGTGAGTTACAAACCACAAGGCCAATGGCAAGCAACGGGCGGAATGCATTCCCAAGGAATCTCTATGAATGTACTGAAAGTGACAGCCAGGGGATACTTTGTGGGGAAAGTCCAGTATTTCAGTCCAATCCGTATCTTGCAGAGGTTTGGCCACATCAACCACCCACGTAGTATGACGAGAAGACCTGGAGTGGTTTCCATGTTGCAGGAAAGGTCTGTACACCAATTCTGTCAGTATACCACCAGTTCCTATGGTGTAGAGCTTCTGGCAAACGTCCTGGGGGTTAGTGCTAGGTGGCAGATATGAAATAGGGCATTTAATGATTATTTAAGGTGGTTGTAAGTAAGGAGTTGACCAGGGTGAAGATGGAAGTCTGCCACAAAGGTTTGGAAATTAAGTAGCTCGCTGTCCAGAAACAAATCCCAAAATTTTAAGACACCTGCAGCATGCCACTGATGGAGTTGCTCTGAGCACAGCCATCCTGTACGAGTGTGAAGGCTCAGCAAATATATTGCAGGAGCACAGAGTTTCTTTGTGTCAGTGAGTTTACAGGATCTAGAAAGGCAAGAGAAAGTTTTGCATGATAACCCTGGATGGTGGGCCGTAGAATGGTCAGCAGGAAAGAATGAGCAGTGCAATAAGCCTTCCTTAAAAGTTTTTACAGCTAAACCCCATCTCATGCATGGAGGTGGGCAAAAAGCCAGTGAGCCACCCATTGGATCTGAATAATAGCATTCTAAGTCCAGAAGACCTAATCCACCCGCAGCCACGGGTAGCTTTACAGTGGAAACAGCAACCCAACGGTGCCGCAGCGACCAAATCAGATGTGTGGTATGTCTGAAGAAGGAATGAAGGACGAGAAGGAGAAGGTTCGTAAAATAATACTATCATTGGGGAGCACACTATCTCCACTAGTGCCATGCAGCGCACTGCTGAAAGTAGCAGAGAAGACGAAAAAGCAAACAGGGTTTGGAGGGACCTTGATGCTCTGCCGAGATTTCCATCTTGCAAAACAGTGGGAGAATGGTAGATATTCATCACTAGGTATCAAAAGATAACTATTTCCCAGTTCAATCTGAGATCTAATTGTATATAAAGAGGAAAACAGTCCCATATGTTAAAGAAACACTAATTATATTTTAACATTTTTACTTTTTGTTTGTGCAATTTACATCCTAAATATTTTGAAGATTCTACATGTACTTGACACTTAGGGATAGCCCAGATCACGAGTTTTGCTTTTGCTCAATTTCAAAACCATTTAAAGACATGGATAAAGTGGGCAATTGCCTTGCACAACCTTGCAAGGGGTCTGGCCCCTGCTCACCCTTTACAAGCATGAACAGCAGACCATTGCACCAGTAGAGTTTGCCAAGCTGGATGGGTGTTGCTTGTTCAACCACTTGAGAGTGCCTCTTCTGTTCTCTCCTGTGTCCACAGACAACTCCCCAGGTACCCAATACCTTCCGATAGTCTTGGTGGACTCATCTTGTCTGATTTTAGGAATTGTCTCACCTTGTTTTTCTCTTCCTTATTTATCCAGTTCTTAGCAACAACCCTTTGAATCACTTGCCATGGATCTACCATTTGATCTCGATTTCATCCTCTTCCTTTATTATCTATGATTGGTAGTCCAAGCTCCCAATTCTGAGATAAATGTTGAGTCCCAGACATACACTCTAGTGCTGTGAGACTACAGACAAGTTGTAGGTACCTCACATCCTGACAGGTGTGAGACCGTCGCCCACACCATCTGCCCTGCCTCATTAAATGCTTTTTAGGTTGAAAGTCCATGGGCTTTTGGGGTAAGCCATATATTTTTGTTCAATTTGTTTAAAGTAGCTTAAGTTTAATTACTTTAATGTTTCCCAAACTGTTTGCCAGGGGTTTTAAAATGTTCAGAAACATAACAGAAATGTTGCTGTTTCTTTCTCTTCAAACAAAATTGGGTAGATTTGGGTAGGGGTGAAGTCCTTGACACAGTGCTGAAGGGCATTTATTTACTACTGAACAAGGACGTAATGTGACACCTGAACGTAGCATACCAGGAGGCAATCACAAAAAGACCACAGTAAATAAATAGTGCTATGTTAAAAAAGAGTAAATAAATGCACTGACAACATAGTGAGGCATGGCTTCTCTTGGGTGAGTCTGTAAAACTGACGTTTGTTCTTGAATTTTTGTACTGAATTTTGACCTTTTGTCCTGAATTGTTTTACAGTCCTGTCCAGAATTTGCCTCAATGCCAGGTGGTCACTCTAAATGGCGCAGTGTGAGTGAATAAAGTGTTAGTATAGGTGTTGCAGTGCAATTTACATAAAAACTGAAACCAAACGGTGGTTAAAAGCATGAGGTCTCAGATAAGCACCTATAACAATAGGTGCTGTGAGCCTTCTGAATTTTTCAAAAGCCAATCCACATTTTCAAATTCAATGTTGATGATTCAACCCCCAAAAAAAGAAATTAATTCAGGCGGGTCATCATCAGGACAGAATATTGAAATAGGAAGCACCTAAAATACAATACAGAAAGCATGTATCAGTACTTTGCCCTCTAACTGGTCAGCATCTATTAATTCAACAGAACAACATATTATATGGTTATATTATCAAATCCATGATAGACACAAGGTCACTACTTCTTTATGTGATAGTTAATCAACCTCATACGAGATAGAAACATTTTTTTTCTACTTTATTTGGAAACTGAACCAAACCACCCCTATTTGATAGCAATCAGACACATCCTAGTCGTGTTAATGAGAAAACCTGGCCAATCGGCCTACTATTTCATGTAGCCCAGGTTTGTTATCAATACTACCACTCTTTTACTTTACCATCCAGAGAAAAATTATGGGCCTCATTTCGACCCTGGCGGCCGGCGGTACATTGGCGGTAACACCGCCAAGAGGCTGGCGGTGTACTGCCAGTGTATAATGACAGTGGCGCATTAGCCACGGCCATACCGCCGGCCCCTGCAACATACCACCAGGATAATCCCTAGGGCAGCGGTGCAAGCACTGCTGCCCTGGGGAATATGAGTCCCCAACCGCCAGACTGTCCATGGCGGTAAACACAACCATGGAAAGGCTGGTGGTAAGGGGGACTCAGGATGCCCCTGGGGGCCCCTGCACTGCCCATGCACTTGGCATGGGCAGTGCAGGGGCCCCCAGGCACAGCCCCATCGCGCATTTCACTGCCTGAATTTCGTGCTGCACCCGCTGCACATCAACATTGCCGCCGGCTCTATTAATGTTAATATTAATGTGACTTTTCTGCGGAAAAGGCATAATAGGGAGCCACATATATATATATGCATCGAAAATCTCCCCACATGGCGTTCTGTGCTTGAATTTTTAGCTCTTGTCTGCCAATTTCACCTTTCAAGGGCCCAGGGTCTGGATACGGCACCACTTGGCAGGGCAGGAGTCTCAGCACAGAGTCCAGATGTTAGCAGAGGAAGTGTTTGATGACCCTGAGACTTCAAAACAGGATGCAAGCTCAGTTCAAACCCTTGGTGATTCTTCTCAAGCAGGAATACACAGCAAAGTTCAGGCTTTGTCCCCGTCCACAGGCAGAAGCAGCAACTGCAGGATAGCTCAACAAAGCACAGGCAGAGGCAGCAATTCTCCTCAGCTCTTCAGCTCTTCACCTTGGCAGAGGTTCCTCAAGAATCCAGAAGTGAGATAATTTTCAGGAGGTTTGGGTCCAATAATGATACCCCTTTCAACCAGGGGGTTGGAGACTGCATTGTGAGGGGGCAGGCACAGCCCATTCAGGTGTAATTGACCACTCCTCCCTCCACTCTAACACATATAGCTCCTCAGGATATGCAGACTACACCCCAGCTCCATTTGTCTCATTGTCTAGAGGGGATTCACAAACAGCCTAACTGTGAAACTCACCCAGAGAGGGAATCCACAAATAGACAGAGTCACAGAATGGTTTAGGCAAGAAAATGCCAACTTCCTAAAAGTGGCATTTTCAAACTAACAATCTAAAAAACAACTTCACTAAAAGATGTATTTTTGAATTGTGAGTTCAGAGACCCCAAACTCCATATTCTATCTGCTCTCAAAGGGAATCTCCACTTTAATAATTTTTAAAGGCAACCTCCATGTTAAGCTAAGAGAGAGATAGGCCTTGCAACAGTGAATATTGGATTTACCAGTATTTCACTGTTAGGACAGGTAACACACATCAGTACATGTCCCACCTTTAACATAAACTGCACCCTGACAATAGGGCTACCTAGGGCCTACCTTAGGGGTGCCTTACATGTATAAAAAGGGAAGGTTTAGGCCTGGCAAGTGGGTACACTTGCCAAGTGGAATTGACAGTTTAAAACTGCACACACAGACATTGCAGTGGCAGGTAAGAGCCATTGTTACACGGCTACTCATGTGGGTGTCACAACCAGTGCTGCAGGCCTGCTGGTAGCATTTGATTTACAGGCCCTGGGCACCTCTAGTGCACTGTACTAGGGAAGCACTAGTAAGTCAAATATGCCAATCATGGATAAACCAATTAACAATACAATTTACACCGAGAGCATATAAACTTTAGCACTGGTTAGTGGTAAAGTGCCCAGAGACCTAAAGCCAACAAAAACGAGTCAGAAAAAATGGGAGGGAGGAGGCAAAATGTTTAGGGATGACCCTGCAAAAAGGGCCATTTCCAACAGACATTATGGCCCTCATTACAACCCTGGCGGTCGGAGTAAAAGTGGCGGTAATACAGCCATGGCGGTTACCGCCATGCCAAACCGCCACTTCTACACTCCGACCGGCAAGGTGGAAATGACCACTGGGCTAAAGACTTCGGTCTCCAGCCCGGCAGCCATCACTATACTGCCGGCAGTATCAGGACCCCGCATACCGCCATGGATTTTTTTGGGTTTTGTACCGCCACGAAATCCATGGCGGTAGGCACTATCAGTGCCAGGGAATACGTTCCCTGGCACTGATGGGGGTCTCCCCCTCTCCTGAGTCCTCCCCCAACACCCACGACCCCACTACCATCCCCCAAAGGCGGTAGGACCCCCTCTCCACCCTGCCCCCCCAGATACACACACACACCCCCCACACCACTTACATGCATGCTCACACCACTCATACACATACACGCACACATACATGCACACATACATGCACACATTCGTCACATTTCCCATATACATAATACAGCCACTGCATGTATACACGCACTCACACAACTCCTCTACACACTCACATGCACGCACACAACCCACAACATCCCCCCTTCCCGTAACGGACGATCACCTTACCTGTTCCGGTGATCCTCCGGGAGGGAATGGGATCCATGGGGGCTGCTCCGCTGCCAGCACCCCGTCACCAGAACACCGCCACACCGAATCCTGGGTTGTGATTCGGTGGGCGGTGTAGTGATGACGTGGCGGTGGAGGTGGAGCAGCCTCCATTTCACTGCCGACTGCCAGTATGGCTGCTGGCGGCTCTCCATCCGAAAAAGGGCAGAGGGCTGCTAGCAGTCATAATACACTTGGCGGGGGACCGCCTGCACTGGCGGTCTTCGGCTCGGCGGTCTTGCAAAAAGACCACCGAGGTCCAAATGAGGGCCTATATTCCTTTGGCACGCTTGAAGAGATGTTTACAAGATTTTTAAGACATAGGCCTCCAAGTTTAACAAAGTTCCATAGGAAACTATGGAAAAGTGGATAAAGAATCAAATTAAATATTTCCTTCTACCCAACAAAATTATGAATTGGGGCTATTTCAAAAGTACATTCAACAATATCTATAGTTATGCGTGAAATTGTTAGGTTCTGGTACTGTTTTCCTGTGAAGAAGATAACAAAATTTGCTAACTTACTCAAAGAAATATTTTCAAACACAAGAATTGGTACCTGGTATCAACCAATGGTCCACTTTTTCAGAAACTATTAAATACTAAGTAGAACATGTTAAAAAACAGTATATCAAATGTTGAATTAGCCATTTCATCAACTGTGTGGTAGGAAATCTAGTGTGCACTTGTTCTGGTCTCAATCTAAGACTTGAACAATTTTACTCAATTTGGATGCTGTATTTCACACTAACAGATTTACATAAATTTAATGTTACAATTTCTAATCAATGCCCCATGTGCTGAAATGTTAACATACAAAATTGGATTGAGTAGGGATCTGTTTATGCCTTGAAAAGTATATTTAGATTCCTGATCAATTAAACACAGTGAGGGGTCTACTACATTGGATGGTGTAGAAAAAATAGTGTGACATGATTTATTGCCATGCTAAAAGTCTGCTCGTTATTAACATAATTGTAGAAAGAGGTATTTCTTCTGAATTCACACGGTAGAAGCAAAAACATGATTCATGTTTATAAACGTGAGTGCTGCTATGCTTTGAAAAATAGTGCTCCGAAAAAGTTTGTGATAATATAGAGTTTGTTAATTATTGAGGAAGCACTTTAATAGCTTATGAAAGGAAGGAAAAGAATGACAAGGAATTTGAGATCCTTCAGCAATTAATCTTATTACCAATGTTATTACCCCATTGAACATGTTCTCCCACATATTATTCAGAAATCATTTTTGCAGGAAAATGTCCTTTTTTGATGTGGTCCCCCCCATTTTTGCTATATTTTATTGATTTTCTTTGGGCTCTGTACAATGGAACACTGCTGTCCTGTACCCAGTGCATGTGCTCCAACCCCTGAAGCAAGTTGAAATTGACTATACTCATAACTTGGATATTTAACTTACCTATAATTCTCTATGATACAGTACAAAGTGTACCAAGAGCCTGTAAGCGAAAAGTCATTTGTGGACTGAAGCACATTTTGTGCCACCATTAAAGTGAAAAATCAAATCATGACTAAAGGCTTGCCATCATTAACCCGATTGTGCAGGCTTAAACTGCAAATTTGACCTGTCAAAATAACCCCTTTTTGACGAGGTGAAACCCTCCATTTAAATATTAGTACATCACCCCTAAGCAAACCTTAAGGTTCCCAAAAAGGAAGGGTGCATAATAAATAAGAGTAGTACATGTAAATGTTTAATGTAAAACACGTCCTTACAATGACAAGGCCTCACAAGCTACTTTCATTGTAGCAGGGTTAGCTGTTCCATTGGAAAGCATTGGTAGTTGATATTAAATTTCAAGTAAATAATGTAGCACCACCCAGGAACCAGCTGAAAAGTGTATTCTTGGACTTTTTAAAATATTTTTAAAATATTTATAACAAATCCAATTTATTGTCAAAGTTAAATTTGTACTCAGTATTTTACAAAAGGTACCTTCAAAAAGGCTCTTTTTGGCTGCCTTAAGCCTCTAAAAGTCCATATGCATGAGCTTCAACTATCAACCAGGAGCCAAACAGTTCCTTGTGAAGGTGTGACGTTGCTCCCAGAGCTGAGACAGACAACGACCTTTGGTCTGAAGAAAAGTTCTGTTCCTCTGACAAGCCAGGAACTTAATTGACTTCAAAGATGCCTTCCCTATCACAAGCAGATGTAGCTAATACCTGGACTTGTCAACTCTTTTGTCCTGTTAGAGTTTTAAATGACCGCAGAGAAGGGGGTACTCATTCACTGACCAAATACCTGGGGTTGCCAAGAGGTCTGCACAAATGAAGAAAGGTTTTGCTGTCTTGCTTTTAGGTAGCGAGGGGCGCTCTGAGATTTTTTGAAGTAGAGAACACCTAAACTGCTTTCAAAGTGAGGAGGGGACCAGTGGGATCTTTTTTCCTATTGGTTAGTGAGGGAACAGTATTCACTGCCACCCAACGACTAGGGCCAGGCATAAATATGGCACCCCTAGGCACCCTATTCAGAACATTGCTGGGCCTGTTGAAGGCAGAAGAAGAAATATATCTGCTGTTGATACCTGTGAGAACAACCCTAAGAGGGCTCAACCCCCCTTTGTATCCAGGAAAAAGAAGTGGACTCCAAGGGTCAGCTGATTGACCTCCAACTAAGCTGCAGGGACACAAATGCTGAAAGATGCTATCTTTCCTGCAAAGCTAAGCTGATCAGTTTCAAGTAGACCTGCTCTGGACACTTCTCTTGCTGTTTCTCAGGTCTTGGAACCATTGTCTGGTGTAAGAGTGTACTCCAACTAACCATAAAAGAGGGGGCTTAGAAACTTTTTGGCAACTTTTCTTCAGGAGTACCAACATAGGACTGGGCACATTCTGCCAGGCAACCCCGAGCTTCTGCTACATTCTTTACTTGCACTGACATTGAAGTCACATCAACCAATGTGATGACATTGAATCCTTCGCCAGCTAAAGCCGTCAATCCTGTGCTCCAGAAAAGCATTGAATACTGACCTCCAACAATGCTGACCGATCCCGATCAATGTCAAGCACATTTTGGGTGCAAATCATGAACTTCTCATACTCAGAGCCTTGCTGCCTTCATCAATGACCACATCTGGACCTCGCTCTCCTACACCCCATCACAGTCGTTGAGCCGTGCTTTGGCTTCAGTCTGCTGCCTTTGCCACAGAAGGACCGGTCAATGTCCAGAACTGTTAATAAGAATAGAAAGTAACCCTTTGACCAAGAGGAATCTAGTATCTGTATCCAACCAGTGATTGACCACAGTCAAACTCAACTTTCGACTGTGACCCAGTCTAGAGTGACCAGTTGCCCATGCATGTTGCTTTGGGCTTTCACAAGCTATTTCTATTTAAAACTTTAAAATTCATTTCATCACTTCTCCACATTGGATATTTGTCATTTTGGTGTCATTTTGATCATTAAAATTGTCTCTATTTTTATAAATTAGATTGGGATTTTTATTGGGTTCTATTATCTACTGTTTAACTGTCTTGGTACTTCTAACTATTTTACACATTTTCTCTAGTCAAACCTATCTGCTTTCTGTGATTGCTACCAGAGGATAGCCTCAGGCTTAAATTAGTTAAACCTTCTTTTGTTGCCCCCTTTATCATCTTCTCTTAAACTGTGCGAGCTTCCCAAATTCTTGCAAAAGTTAATTGTGAAGTTGTGAAGCATGTGACAAGTTGCACATCACCAATCACAACTGAAGTATGCTGTGAAAAATGGGTGATGTTATCCAAACTGGTGACCCATTTCAAGACCCTGGGTTACTCTCATGACCAATTGTCATGGACCATGTTCAAACAGGCACAAGCCCACACTAGTAGTCAAGTTGCTCATCAAATGGAACAATGGTGGATGTTCACCTTTTGTATTGATATTGGTGGCCATAGTGATACAGTGAATGACATTCAATGGGGCTGTATGTTAGTATGATTGCAAAACTGATCTGCTACAGAGCTTTGTGCAGAGAGACACTTTGTATAATATGGAGTTGGTTCTCACTCTTTATTTTGAGCACTTTAGTCCAGGCCGACACGAAGATTTTTACTAGGAAATAGGATCAACCTTTTTCTATTAATAGATTTGGCATTGCTGAAAGTTCAAAACAAAATTCAGTTTACATTAATGTTTCCATTTGCATTCATGGCCAAACAAATACTAAAAGATGGCACCGATTTATGCCTGTTTTTACAGCTTAATGTTTTTAGTGATTGAGTTCATATATTTTCTGCCACAGAAGTTTAATTCCACAAGCTGATCAGTCCCCCTACTCCAAACAGCATCCTTTCTCTTTAAGGCAAAGATAGTTTAATCGCAAGCTGGTGGAATCAGACCATCCTCTCATCCATGGACCTAGTTTTCATCCTTCTTTCTATGGACTTTTGCTTCCAACAGCATTTGCCAACCAGCACGATGCCTACAATGATTAAGTGAGACATGATTTCACAGCGTGTCCTCTCACAGCAGTGTTCTTTGACTGATGAACCCCTTAATTAGCATAAGAACGAGATATAGTTGAATTGTATTGCAAATTTATAAAACAAAACATTTTGCTGAGCAGGCACATGAAACATTGTGACCACTCAGCACACATTCAATTCCTTTAGAGGAGCTGTTGTGGAAGAGGCTCTTCAGAAGAGATATCCTCCAGGTCGCTCAGTGGTCTAAATATGTCGGGCAGTAATCCACCAGGGTAGTGGAGGTTATTACCCCTGTTCCCATGGCACTCGGTGACGGGCTGGCTGCCAATCTTTAAAGCAGGCTGTTGGACTTTTTTACTTATGCAGGGTCATCCCCAAATCTTTTTGCTTCCTGCCTCCTATCTTTTCAGACCTGTTGCTGTTGGCTTTTGAACTCTCAGCATTTTACCACTGCTAATCAGTGGTAAAGTGCAAATGCTCTCTCTGTAAATTGTATGTGTAATTGGCTTATCCATGATTGGCATATTTGAATTACTAGTAGGTCCCCAGTAAAGTGCACTAGAGGTGCCAGGGCCTGTAAATCAAATGGTACTAGTGGGCCTGCAGCACTGGTTGTGCCACCCACATAAGTAGCTCTGTAATCATGTCTCAGACCTTCCACTGCAGTGTCTGTATGTGCAGTTTTAACTGTAAATTCGGCTTGACAAGTGTACCCACTTGCCAGGCCTAAACCTTCCCTTTTCTTACATGTAAGGCACCCCTAAGGTAGACCATAGGTAGCCCCGAGGGCAGGGTGCAGTGTATAGTTATGGTAGGACATATAGTAATGTGTTTTATATGTCCTAACAGTGAAATATTGCTAAATTCGTTTCTCACTGTTGCAAGGCCTGTCCCTCTCGTAGGTTAACATGGGGGCCACTTTTGAATCTGATTAAAGTGTAGATTCCCTTTGGGAACGGATGGACATGTGGAGTCTGGGGTCTCTGAGATCACAATTTAAAAATACATCTTTTAGTAAAGTTGATTTTGAGATTGTGTGTTTGAAAATGCCACTTTTAGAAAGTGAGCATTTTCTTGCCTATACCATTTCTGTGTCTATGCCTGTTTGTGGATTACCTGTCTTGGTCATTTTGACAGTTGGGCTGGTTGCACTTCACACTAGACAGTGACACAAAGGGAGCTGGAGTGTAGCCTGCATATCCTGATGAGCCATCCTTGCTAGGAGGAAAGGGAGGAGTGGTCACTCACACCTGAAAGGGCTGTGCCTGCCCTCACACAATGCAGTCTCCAACCCGCTTGTGAGTGTCTGGGGCTTGGCCTGTGCAAGGCAGGATTTCACATTCAAAAGAGACTTTACTTTGAAGTAGGCCTACTTAAAAGGAGAAATTGGGTATAAGAAGGGCACCCAAAACCACAGACTTTGGAACACTTCTGGAAACAAGAGGAAACTCTACCTGGAGAAGAGCTGAACAGCTGAGGAAGAAGAGCTGCCCTGCCTGTGACTGTGCTTTGTGGAGCTATCCTGCAGTTGCTGCTTCTGCCAGAGTAAGAGGGCAAAGACTGGACTTTGTGTGTCTTCCACTTTGCGAAGAACTCTCGAAGGGCTTGATTTAGAGCTTGCCTCCTGTTGTTTGAAGTCTCAGGGACAGCAAAGACTTCTCTCTGCCAGCACCTGGAGTCTCTGGAGAGACTCCTACTCTGCCCTGTGGTGCCCATCCAGTTCCTGGGACCCTGAAAGGAGAAGCTGGCAGCCTAAGAGGAGGAAATCCACGAACAGGACGATGTGGTGGGAAAAGATCGACACAACTCCGATCTGCGGCTGAAGAAACGACACGATGCTGACTCTGTGGGTGAAAATCGAGGCTCGTTGGAAACCCGACAGAAGAATCGACGCACGGAGCTGGAGAAACGACGTGCAGCATCGCTGACGTAGGCTGGGAGATCACTACCCGCGCTGCGTGGTTTACGGATCATTGTACGGCCTGCTTTCAGACGCAAACACCGCTGGGCGGGTGGAAACAACGCAAGGCCTGCCCGGACCCAAGAGTGCAGACCGGATCGACGCATCGCTCTCCTGCGGAGAGAAGAAACAACGTTCCCCGACCTGACGAAAGGAGAAACGATGCAAGGTGTTGCTCGTGGGTGAAATCGACACACCGCAAGCCCTTTTCGATGCACACTCACCCGTGCAGGATTATTTTTGATGCACACAAAGTACATTTTCACGCTAACAGTGTTAGTGTGTGTTTTAAAATATATAAAGACTCTTTTTGCTTTTTAATTGATAACTTGACTTGTGTATTGTGGATTCTTGTCGTTTTGGTCTTGTTTTGATTAGATTAATATTTCCTATTGTTCGAAACCTGTGTTGTGTCATTTTGTAGCGTATTCATTAAGTTACTGTGTGTGTTGGTACAAATACTTTACACCTAACACTCTGAAGTTAAGCCTACTGTTCTGCCAAGCTTCCAAGGGGGTAAGCAGGGGTTAGCGGAGGGTGATTCTCTTTTACCCTGACTAGAGTGAGGGTCCTTGCTTGAACAGGGGGTAACCTGACTGTCAACCAAAGACCCCATTTCTAACACAGGACTGGAGTCATTTGATAAGAGTGTTTGACCTCTGAGTTCCTTCAAGTGATCAGCCAGAGTGCCCTTATTGTGCAATTTCGGAATTAAGCATTTTCTACAACGTTTTTAGAGAATGAGTCAACACACAAAGCAGAAAAATCCATTTCAATATAGTGCCCTGAGTAATTAAATTTCAAGGAGAATATAACGCCTGACAAATTTAAAAACGTAACTTTGAGTAAAATATCCTAAATGAAAGTATAAAACAGAATTAGAAATATGCATAGAGAAAGGGCAAGTCAGATAAAGCATGTGCACATACATGATACACTTGTTGATTGGAGCTGACCCACTGGCTGAAGGGAGAGAACGACATTAGCTGAAATAATTAAAAGAATCAATTTATTTAATTGCTGACCTTTAATTTCAGGGAAGAACAACTAATCTTCCATCTTCATTTGCATAATTGATCTCAGTGTTGAATTAAGGAATTGTAGATTATTTTAATAAACCCAGCCCTGAAAAGCAAGATTCTCGAAGAGCACCTATTAAGCCGCTTCCCAGCCCTCACAAAGATGGATAATGTAATCTCAGTCAAAGGCCTGTTTGTGTCAGACAGCACAATGGATAGTCTGTTCACGATTGATGACTGCCCAGAAAGTAATATCTGTGAAGGTGTCCATTTGGTGTCTCACCTTCAGTGCCAAAGGTGACTTTCATGATGGATGCTGAACGAGACAATGGATTAATCTTGAAAAGGTAATAATTGCACAGTGAATGCATCCAGTAACATAATTACATTGTGCTTTATATTGATGATGGTATGAAATATATACCTTTTAAAGTACTAAGAGTTGTGTTAACTAGGTTATGGGACTCTTTTGAACTAAACAGAAAGCACTTTAATGCAATATCTTTTTGTGAAAACGCCAGAGGAGTGACTTTCAAAGAAGGTCCTTAATTAAGTGTGTGGCGTTTCAAAGCGTTTTTTGTGATCTTCCCATATTTTTTGCAAATACAAAGATTAGTACCCACTAGTAATCATCTTTTCTTCATGTTGGTTTTCATGTTCGAATGGGACTTTCGCGTCCCCCTTAAGTGGTTTAACAAGCCTCCATTCAATTTTCAACTGGAAAGAAAAACAGTTTTAAAATTAAATCGCGAGAAACGGCGCTTAATTTTCGGTACTAGATTGTGCTTCCATAGAAATAGTGCCTCTTTTCAAGGAATGATTTAGAGTTTTGCAAATGGAATATCTCGTTATAAATACGATAACCCGTTCGCCATATTATAAGTGCGAGGAATATGGGGGACAGTATATTTGTCACAGTTTGTGATGGGAGTACCCTATACGGTAAACTTTAGCTCAAGCTCAAAGCAATGGCATAAATCTCAGTAGTGGCTCGTGGAAGGGGTTTGGCGGGTCGGGGAGTCATGGGAGTAGGTGGGGAGGGAGGGAATAAACATTTTATTTAATTTTTTTTAAAAATCACTTACCTCCTCCGCCACTCCTCTGTCCCTAGACACTCCTCACTGCAGGCACAGGCTCCCAGCCTACCCTACCCCAATCCTGACTCTGCTAACATAGTTTATTATTATTTTTTCTAAAAGGTTTTGCAGCTGCCACTGCTGGCAGGGGGTGCCCTCCTCCGTCCAAACAGAGGAGCCGCCACTAACAGATCTAGGAAAAAAGCAAGAAACTTGATGAACTACAGGTTGGGTGATAAGCTAAATCGCACATTCGGTAGGGTGTATGACCTTATGATTATTTCAAACTTTCCTTTGATACCTCTCTAGGAAAGCTGCTCTAGTCACAGGTGTACCTGCATACTTCTGAATTGGTAAAAATGCCTAAGTTTTGTTATGTTGCTGTCAACATAATTTAAATCGTGGCAGAATTACACCTGCTAAAATGCTTTGGTTTTGTGCAATTGCACTTTTTTTGCATTTTGTTCTCAACTTGGAATTTCGTTTGCCAAAGTACACCTCCACCAACCTACAAAAAAGTGCTCCTGAGAGAGCGTAACTTATATGATCTATATTAACATGAAATGTTTATGACTTTATGTGTGATAATGCTGCATAGAAACAAGAATAATAATTTTGCTTAAACGTGCACTTGAAATGTGACCACGGGGAGTGGCCGTCAATGTATACGTAGACTAATATTAATGACCAAAATGTTTTATATTACATTTAAATAAGTTTATACTAATGACTGCGTTATTGAATCTGTGCTGAAATCCTCATAGGCCTTAAGTTAGCATGAGCCGAAGTTTAGCTGCTTGGCTTTCATATTAAATGTATTTTTCTATCTTGCAGTGTGCTGACTCATAAAGGACACGCACCTGCGTGTTCTTTTTCCTTCAGATTAGAAGACAAATGTAACCATGTTAGATCCGTTGTCATGCATACTCGTGGAATAAATGTTAAAATAAACTGAAACAGTGTAGATTAATGTAATGTACAAGGTCATTCAAACCGGTGAAGACAATGGAGCTGCTGACCAAAAAGATGTGCAAAGAATTACAGAAAGATTAAATCATACTGGACGTGCCACCTCTGAAACGTCAATTATGAAGACCAATCAAAGACTTGTAAAATAATATGGGGTGAAGAGTTAGGTTACCTAATGTATTCTCTGATAGGTTAAAGATAGTGGGAATGTACAATGGAAAAGGGATAAAAACCCATGTCATAGGGAGTCATTTAGGTGGGTTAAGGAATGCTATTGATTTTATCCAGAAACTCTGTCACTCTGTTTGGTGACTTGTTGGTTTACTTAAACCATCCTTGCCCTTAGATTGTCCATTTTTACACTTTGCCTCCTTATGAGGGAAGTGCCCTTTTGCCCAGGAGCTGAGTCCTGACTGATGGCGATTTGACTGATGTCCTGAAGACGAAGACAGAACCTGTGCGCTGACCTAAACTTTGGAGGGTAATTATGACAATGCAATTGTGATTTGTCTGTTTGCTTTTCCTTTCTAGGTACCCACTGCTTACTTTTGACAGAGACCATAGTTAGATGTTTTCCAAATTGGTGTTCTAAATTGTTTTGCATGAAGCCCAACATGCTAATGCTAATCAGTGGTTAGGATAGGTGTTCATTAAATTGACGCAAATAGACAAATGACCGAATTTATGCTTTGTTGAACTGACGCGATATTGACACTCTGCTAAACTTGATCTATGTTCACGCCGTGTTATGTTCTGATGTTTGTGATTCTCGCTTTAATGAAATCTTACCAAAGTTGCCATATTGTGACTATGCTATTATGTTTCTTGGTGTTGAGATTAACGCATCTGCTTTTAGACTGTAACTAATAGGGAATAAAACTTATAAAATTTTACAAAAACTAGTGTGGTTATTCATGGCTGAAAGGTCATGGTAGCGTCTTTGAACTGATTAATGACTTTGACTAAAGTGAAATGCATTGTTGTGATAAATATTGATGACATTATTGATGTATTGATTGACATATTGATTAGCTATCTCGTCCTAAGGTGTCTCTCAACTGGGTCAAAAGATTCATTGGCCTAAAACGAGTCCTGATGTGTAATAAATTATCATAAAGGGACGCGTTAGCAGTTCTGGTAGCAGAGCGACGGTTTGGCCCTTTGGGGACCTAGGACGGAGAATTATTGTTTAGACTGTTTTTTCTGAAAAAAATGCGAATTGGAGGTATGATGTGTTTCTAAATTCACCATGACTTTCGTGGGATCTCAGAGCCTGCCTAAGTGAGTTGGGGATCTTTTCGGCATTCTAGTATGTGTGGTGTTGGATTTGCACTTGCTCAGCTTATGTATTTTGCAGGTGAATTGTGAAGTTTGTGTGTATCTAGGCCAGGCAAATGTTGTTTTAGTAGGAGTGGGCATACTCCGCAGTATGAGAGTAGGGAAGTCGGCGAACTTCATATGAGTCTGGCGCTTTGTGCTCAAAATTATCCACGTGGTAGGTTGTTCATGTACGGACCCGTCGTGGTCTAAGACTCCGGAGTATATTGACAAGTGTAGGGGACACTTGGGTTTATGTTGTAATTTGTGCGGTTTAAGTAGGTCAATCAGGCGTGGTTGACAAGTCGAGTTTGAGTCAAATTGTATGTATGAAACCTTCGATGGAGATTTGGCAAGTTCTAAAGTGCACTAGGACGAACCATTGACAAGTCGAGAGTAGGATTTGCGGGTCGAATTCTGCTTGCGGGTGCGGGAACTGAGAAGGAGAAAGTAGCGGCCGACGCTTCAACTGAAATCTCTGTAAAGTTCTGAAGCGAATGTGTACCCTTCCTGTAGTAAACCGGCAAATTTGTGTTGTTGTTGTTAAGGTGCTCGCAGTAATTTTTGCATTAGTTTGATGTGAATCCAGTGAGGGGCCGACGAGCTGCAAGACTTTGTCAGCTGCAGTTTGTGAGTGTGACGTCAGTGGTGCCACGCTGAGATAGGTCAGTTGTTGAGAGGGGTCGCGCACCGATTGGCTGCCGTCCGTGAGAGGCAATAGGTTGAGAAAGGTGGGTGAAGAGTGTTCTGGGAATTAAAGTCACTCCTTGATTAAATACAAACAAAAGAAAAGACACAAAGATTAACTTTGTTAAAGCTTTTAAGAGTGCTCTGAAAGGAGACACATACATTAAGGCGAGTGAATGGGAGCCTACACCGCCTGAGGGAACTCCAGCTTACATAGTCATGGAGGAAAAAGGTGTCGCGCCTTGCTTATGGATGAAACAGTGGCGCAAATTGACAGAAAAGGAGGGATGTTTGGCTTTCCCGGAACATGGGACATTCAATACAAGAGTTTTAGAGAACTTAAGGTGGATGTTAAGTGTAGAGAAGCCACCTCCGAGGCCAGCTCAGTATGAGGCTTTAGCAATTTGGATTTAATGGCTCTAAAACAGAGACAATAGAAGTTCCAAAGAAGATTGAAAAGGGCAGAAAAGACTCTAGCGGAAGCTAGATGGGATAATGAGAGCAAAATGTGGAGACGGGGAATAGTTGATGGATTAAAATTGTTCCCAGCTATAACACAGGTAGATGAGACGCAGGGAAAGAAAGCCACATGTAAAACAGACAAAGACTCTAGTAAGCCTAAAGAAACTAAGAGATCGTGGGAAGAAGAAGATGATTCAGATAACGAAGAATTTTTAAATCAGTTATTACATGATTGCCCGCCACCTTATGCGGTAAGCGTCAATGTCCCGAGCATTAGCACGGGTCCTGGGAACCAGACTCAGGAGAAGGGAGTTACTGATACAGTACAGACTAGTGATACAGGTTTGATACAGAATGGTGTCAGTGTACACACTGCGCCAGACATGCAGATACAGTTGCAACTTCCACCGCAGATACAGAGAATCTACCCAGACGTCCCGGTGCTAGAGACTACTACAAACCTGATAGTGCTGCCAGACCCAATATATACAAAGCCAAGGTTAGTGCAAATTGAGTCAACTCCGCAATTGCTGCCCCAGCCGCAGCCACAATTAATACCAGGATATAATCCAGCAGCAGGACCTCCATTAATACCTGCCCCGGCTTCACTAGATCAGACCTTTGGAGTTGCTGCTCCACGAGGTTTGGGACCAGGTCAGACACCAGCTGCAATATCGTTGCCAATTACTGTTGGTCCACCTGTGCCATTGTATGCACAAGGTAAGCCTGGTGTATGTGATCAAGGAGTAATGATCCAAGATGCAATAAGAGGAGGGTCCATAGGAACTCCTCAGTTAATGGCCCCAGGAGAGCAAGCGGTTGAAAAACCAAGGTCTTTGATAGACCTTAGCCCAGTTGAAGCACCGTTGGAGGCAATGAGACAGGCAGGGCTAGGAGTGTTAACCCCACAGGCAATAAGTACAAATGCTTCACAGTCGCCAATGATGCATGCAGGGAACATTTCATTGCAAGGTTTTACGGTACAACAGTTGAATGAATGGTTAGAGAAGACCTTTACTACGCAAAAGACTACAGTAACTGCAGTGGAACCGGAAAGGTCGGAGAAGGATGATTACCCGAACTTTGTGAGACTGGGCGTGGAAGCGGCTGAACCAGTGGATGGAACAATGGGGGTAAACAGATTAGAGTCATACACAGAAGCAGAACTGAGATATCTGTGCCCTAAGATTAGGCAAGGTACATCAGAAATTAGCAAACCTGGCAGATAAATACAATATTGATACTGAGAATACTAAACATTTAAAAAGAAGTTACAGGTTAGACTTTGATTCAAAAGACTTCGAGCATATGAGGTCTGCCGGAATGAAAGCGCATTTAAAGGAAATATTGCAAAGTGCGCAAATCTGGGGAGCGTTAGAAAAGTGGGAAGGCAATGGGCTAAGAAAAGAGACAAGGAGAAAGGTGACAGCCCAGGATCGAGTAAAGCTAACACTACACCAGATACGGAATCAGTAAAGATGCTACCAATGAGAGAAACAGCTGGTGGAGTTCTAATTCATGTACCGTGGTCCAGAGGAGACATCCTATCTTTTACAAATGATTATCCCAGGTTGAGGGAGAAACCGATCGAGTGGTACCAACAGACAGATAGGTTTGTGAAACTTGCAAAGTGTCTCTTGGAAGACCTGAATACCTTGTTTGAGATCATTGTTCCGCCTGACTTATGGCTTGAGTGCAAGAGAGGGGTAGACTGGCCGACGGAGGAGCCGGCAAGGGATAAGGTGACCGGAGCACCCTCCGAGGAGGTGATGAAGTATTATCATAAAGTGATTGAGTTTTTGAAGAAAAAGGTGTCGCCGAAAGTGACGGATTGGAAGAAAATCAACCGGACCTCACAGGAGGTTAAGGAATCAATACATGCTTATTATGAGAGGTTGTTGAAGGCATTCAAACATTACAGTGGTACTGAGACCATTGAGCCGAAAGACATGAACCATCTCGTGTTCAGATTTGTTGAAGGGCTGAGACCAGAGGTTGGCCAGGTGATTAAGAATCATTTGATTTGTTGGCAAGCGAAGCCGATTGATGAGGTATTGCAGTATGCGAAATACTGTAGTGATGAGATTGAGCTGAAGCAGAAAAAGTTGAAGGAAAAAGTGATGGTGCTGCAGATAAGGGCTGCGCAAGCAGGAATACAGGGAAATGGAATTCAACAGATGATACAGCAGCAACCGCAAGGAAATGGTGTGTTTCAGGCACAATCAAGAGGTCGAGGTTTTGTGAATCGCGGTCCGGATTTGAATACTGTTGTGGTTCAAAATGACGTGCAAGGGATGAAAAAGATGTCACCATGTCACGCGTGCGGGGCGTGGGGCATTGGAAGAGGGAGTGCCCAAATGTGGTGCAGGATCGTGTCATTCAACAAAGCACTAATGTCGGTACATTGCAAAATATGACAGGTCCAAAATTGAGAAATCAAAACCTGAACTTCCAAAATAACATGGTTCAGATACAGGGGCTACAGCCCATGCAGCAAATGCAAATGCCGCGTGTTCAACCAGCACAAATGCAGCAAGTGCCACAGCAGGTACCCATGGTACCTAGACAGCAAATGCAACTACCAATGGCTCCAATGGGACAGAAACAGGTGATGCTTCCTCAGCAGGTCACAGGTCAGGTGATGAGCCAAAATAATACAGTACAGCAATTCCCATTGCGTGGTGAAGATGGAATGAATGAGGAATGGTCGGATGACAGTTCAGACAGTGAAGAGTGCAGGCTTGTAGCGTCCTTGAGGTAGATCAGAGGGGACCCTATGTAGAGGGAAAGGTAATGGGTCACAAGGTTTCATTCTTGGTTGATACTGGAGCTACACGTTCCACGGTCAGAAGTGCAGAGGTTCCGAAATTGCCACTTTCGGGGCGTACCATAAGAGTGGTCGGAGTAGCAAACCAGTACTTGACGAATCCAATTACAGATCCAGTGCAAGTTGAGATTGGCAACTTCCAGGGACTGCATAAGTTTGTAGTCTGCGATTCAAGTCCGGTATCCCTACTGGGAAGAGACTTACTGTGCAAGAGGAAATGTTCGATTACCTGTTCCAATGATGGAATTGAGGTACAGACAAACAGTGATGATGAAGGGGATGATGGTCAGTTCTCAGAATTAGAAACAGAAACCGCAAATGAAGATTACCCTTTGATAACATTATCCCCGATGCTTACAGTGACTGACTTACCAGCTGAGTTACAGGGAACGGTGACGGAGAAGGTGTGGGATTTGACAGGAAAAGAAGTGGGACTGATAAAAGGAGTGGAACCAGTTAAAGTACAAGTGAAGCCAAATGCAGTGTTTCCCCAGTTGCCACAATATCACATGGCACAAGATGTTCTTATCCAGGTGGCACAAATAATTGATGATTGCAAGTATGAAACAATTGCCTTACTGAATAATTTAGGAAAGAACGGACATAAAGTGTAGCCAAAGAAGTTGCAGTACTGTCAGAAAGAGGTGAAGTACTTAGGACACTTGATTGAGAAAGGGTCCAGGAGAATATTGAAGGAAAGAGTGACAGCTATTCTGCAAATGAACCCCCCGACAACAAAGAGAGATGTCAGAATGTTTTTGGGAATGGTGGGTTACTGTCGTCAGTGGATACCCAACTTCTCAATTATCTCAAAACCATTGATAAAGCTGACAGGCAAAGAGATTAAGGATGAACCGTACACCATAACCCTATCCAAAGAGGAGCTTGAGTCATTCATGGAATTGAGAGAGTGCATGTGCAGGGCACCAGCTTTGGGTATGCCTGATTACAAGAAACCTTTTCTACTGTTTTGTCATGAACGTGATGCTTGTTCTTTGTCTGTCTTAACACAGGGCCATGGAGGTGCAAACCGCCCTGTAGCATATTTTTCAGCTACCTTGGACCCAGTTGCAGCAGCCTTACCGGGTTGTTTGCGCACAGTTGCAGCAGTTGGTCAAAGCCTCACGCAGTGTGAAGGCATAGTGATGGGACATCCCTTGACAGTAATGGTTCCACATTCAGTTGAAATTCTGTTGACTCGAACTAGGACCCAACACATGACAAATGCCCGACTTACCAGATATGAGACAGTCATTTTGGGATCGCCTAATGTTTCTCTGAAGCGATGTACTGTATTAAACCCGGCAACTCTACTTCCTGTTGAAAGTACTGAGATTAATAATGAAGAGGAAGTGGAGCATGATTGTCTTGAGGTAACAGAACTATGTACCAAACCCCGACCTGATATTCAAGATACTCAGTTAAAGGAAAATGATTGCATTATGTTTGTTGATGGATCCTGTTTGAGAGATTCACTCGGAATGCTGAGAGCTGGTTATGCTGTATGTACCATAGCTGGTATCATCGAAGCTTCCTGGCTCAAGAGAGTGTATTCCGCACAATTGGCAGAATTAATTGCCCTTACTAAGGCATGCCACGCAGCTGAAAATCTGAGAGTCACTATCTATACTGACAGCAGATACGGATTTGGAATTGTACATGAGTTTGGCCAATTGTGGTCACAGAGAGGTTTCATGACCTCTTCTGGTTCTCCTGTGAAAAATGGTGAACAAATTAAGGATTTGTTACATGTGATTCAGTTGCCTCTTGAAATTGCCGTGGTGAAATGCAATGCTCATGTTAAGTCACAAGATTTTGGGCCTGATTACAACTTTGGAGGAGGTGTTAATCCGTCCCAAATGTGACGGATATACCACCAGCCGTATTATGAGTTCCATAGGATATAATGGACTCGTAATACGGCTGGTGGTATATCCGTCACTTTACCGTCACTTTTGGGATGGATTAATACCTCCTCCACAGTTGTAATCAGGCCCTTTGTGTCCATGGGGACCATTGCGCATTGAATTGTATATCGTTCAAGGATCAGTGGGAATTATTACCGCAAACCGAAAATGACACATGTTTGAACCTTGCACTAAGGGTGGTTGATACATTAGATGAGCTAAAAACACTACAGAGTCGTGCTAGCAAAGAGGAAAAACGATCCTGGCAGAGAATGCAATACGTACAAAGAGCTGATGACTTGTGGGTCTCAGAGGAGGGAAAACTGGTTTTGCCAAACAGTCTATCACAATTCGCAAGGCTTTACCATGGACAGGCACATCTTGGGAGAGATGCAATGATCAGGTCATTGAAGATTGACTGGTTTAACCCAAAATTCAGACATGCCGCAGAGGTTATATGTCACAGGTGCATCATCTGTCAACAGATGAATGCCGGAAAAGGGACTGTGGCAACTTTGAGCCACATAGGGAGAGCTGGTGGTCCATTTAGCAAGATGCAAATGGATTTCATTGAAATGCCTGTTTGTGGAGGATTGAAGTACGTGTTGGTGATTGTGTGTGTTTTCAGCCACTGGATTGAAGCCTACCCCACACGCAAAAATGACAGTCTCACAGTTGCAAAGCTGCTGCTTAGGGAACTAATACCCAGGTTCGGGTTTCCGGTCTCTATAGAATCAGATAGGGGTAGACACTTCGACAATGAGGTGATTAAGCTCTTGTGTGCAGCATTAGACATTGAACAGAAGCTGCATTGTAGCTACCGCCCTGAAGCATCAGGACTAGTAGAACAAATGAATGGTACCTTGAAATCGAGAATGGCGAAGATGTGCGCAGCTACCAATATGAAATGGCCAGATGCATTGCCCTTAGTGCTGATGTCGATGAGGAACACCCCTGATAAGAAGACAGGACTATCACCCCATGAGATCCTTATGGGTTGAGCTATGAGGCTGCCCGCAGTACCTGCAAATGCTCTTGTGAATATCACGGATGATATGGTGTTGGACTACTGCAAAGGTTTGGCTGATGTGGTTCGCTCTTTTTCTCACCAGGTGGAAGCCAACACATTGCCACCGATCAGTGATCCAGGTCACACTCTGCAAGCCGGTGACTGGGTGGTTGTCAAGAAGCACGTGAGAAAGTCGTGTTTGGAGCCGCGCTGGAAGGGGCCATATCAAGTAATATTGACAACAACCACTGCTGTGAAATGTGCAGGCGTTCCAAACTGGATACATGCCAGTCACACAAAGAAGGTAACGTGTCCAACTGATGAGGAACTTGAAGTTTCCGACTCAACAGTGCTAGAGAGGGAAGTCTCAGGGCCTGAAAACAGCCAAGAGAGAACTGAGACTGTAGGAGAGCCCACTGAGAACAGCCTAGTCCCTCAAACAGTAAACGAGTTCGAGAGAGGTGACAATGTGCCTATTTCAGTAGAGGCAGCAGGAGAACTAAATCAAGGAGAGGTTCTCCCAGAAGCAGACGGATACGGGTTGGTGCTTGAACCCGTTACAGATCCAGAAGAAGGAGAAGAAGGGGAAATAGTAGAGAGAGATCAAAGTACACCGGCATCCCCTGAGCCAGTTGCAGGTCCATCAAGGGAAAACACCATAGCACAAGAGGAGGGTGCTGTTCAGCGTACTGAAAGGACAAGCAAGAAAAAGACGCATAAGGGAGATAACTGGCCAGAGAAGCAGGCTGCGAAAGAAAGGATCGTACCAGGTGAAACAATAACAGAAGAAACCGATACCACAAGAACAGAAGATCTGAGTGAAGGAGAATTACAAGGCGAACGCAGATTGAAAAGAAAAAGAACTGCAAATAGAAGGTACACTGGTCCTGAATGGGCATATGCAACAACATCTGAATGGCAACAAGAGTTCTTAGCATTCTGCTTTGATCGAGAAGTACCAGGCCAATACTACGGTATCTGAAATAAACCAGAAAAAGAGACTGTATTGAAACGAGAAATTGAAAGTTGGAAAAGCTAAAAAAGAGACTTGTAAATTATTGATAACCTGAAATGACATTGAAAACCTGATTATGACAAGCTGCTAACCTGATTTGACAAACGGGTCCTGGAGTAAGTGAAACGCTGTAGATATACGCAGAGAGAAAGAGACTTTTATGCATTAAGAAAAAAAAAAAAAAAAAGAAAATTTTACATCATCCTCAATTGATCATTGTTCTGCTATCTGATTGTCTACAGACATGGCTTATAATAGAGGTACTAACAAAAGGGGTAAGGTGTGTGGTTGGCTGAGTCTTATATTAGGTATTGTATGTGCGATAATAATTGTGGGAGTGATTGTGGGAATGCCGTGGTTGGATAAGAAAGTGACTAATAATGCTTCAAAACCTGAGACTACAACATTAACACCGTGGGAAAAGTTTGAGCAGGATGCAAAACACTTGCATGAGGGACCTAACACAAAAGGGGAACCTTTCCACTAATGTCTTCTATCGCTTGCTGAATGAGTATGTTGAGATGATGGATCCGAAAAACTGTTATGTGTGTACCAAGATTCCTTCATCAGTGCAAGAGGGGGTCACTTACCATAGTCTTCCTCTAATTTACGGGATAATTTGTAGCTTTCTATTAACAAGATTCTATAATCAAGAGCATGTGCAATATTTTTATTCAAATTTGGATGTAGTGTTTTCCTTTGTGCCTGTGATTGAGTTTCTGAATAAGTTAGCTAAGGAGCATAGTATAAAATTAGTTAGAGGTTTCTTTGAACCAACGCTTACATTTGGGACAGCTTATGCACACCACAATAATCTGACTTGCTTATTGACACCAGTAGAAAAAAGCTTCTTAGATCACACTGATGATAGACACAAAGCATTGAAAGAAAGATTAGAAAAGGGGTTAGAAAAACGCACATATGCAAATGATTATGCTTACACCGCAATAAAGACGCAAGGTAAATTAGCTATAGATGCATTACATTTAGGGAGGCTTTGTATATATAGACCAAAATCCGAACATGACACTTTATTTGTGGGAACGAGTGAATGCAGGCATGTGTTTTTGTTTCAGAGTAAATGGACATTCATGTTAAAAGGACAGGATCGAGCGATCATTGGGATCTATTATATCTGTGGACTTAATGCTTATTACTGTCTCCCTAAGGGATGGTATGGGACATGTTATTTGGGAATAGTTTTCCCAAAGATTTACCAGATTGATGACTTAAACCAAATACCTAAAACGTTTGAATTACAACATGCTAGACAAAAACGAGAGACAGCGGCTGCTGTCGTTGGTGACATATTTGGAGCCATAATTCCTTCAGTAGGGGTTATCTTAAACTCCATAAAGATTCAAAAGTTGCCTACTATAGTGGATAACATGCTGACGAATTTTACAGGGGCTATACTCCTGATGGATACTGAACTTGCTGCGGAAAGAGCTGTGACTCTTCAAAATCGGCTTGCTTTAGACATTCTTTTAGCAAAGAGCGGCGGAGTCTGCAAGTTGCTCAACGAACGCCATTGTTGCTCATATATACCTGATAATAGTAAAAAGATTAGAGGCATGCTTACCAACCTAACTAGAGATAGTGCAGATTTGAAGGATTTGAAGGAACCTGGAGTTTGGGAGAAATTCGGAAAAGGAATTGCCAGAGTAGGGAGCTGGTTTAGGGATGGGGTTCTTGCAAAAATATTAGGTGGTCTATTAATTGTTCTGGCCTGTCTATTAGGATTATGGGGAGCTTGCAAAATTAATGACAAAATTGAAAGAAACTGGACCAAGAGGAGTAAAAAGCATGAAGAAAATGAAAGGGAGAAAATGTTTAATGAAATTTGGGAGAGTTCACACGATGTTGAAATGCGCATTATGCGTAAAGTGAAACATTAAGGTGAAAGGTCAAAAGGGAAAGGTTTGTGTGATGACGAACGTCATCAGAGGAGGGACTGAGAGAGCGTAACTTATATAATCTATATTAACATGAAATGTTTATGAATTTATGTGTGATAATGCTGCATAGAAACAAGAATAATAATTTTGCTTAAACGTGCACTTGAAATGTGACCACGGGGAGTGGCCGCCAATGTATACATAGACTAATATTAATGACCAAAATGTTTTATATTACATTTAAATAAGTTTATACTAATGACTGCGTTATTGAATCTGTGCTGAAATCCTCATAGGCCTTAAGTTAGCATGAGCCGAAGTTTAGCTGCTTGGCTTTCATATTAAATGTATTTTTCTATCTTGCAGTGTGCTGACTCATAAAGGACACGACCCTGCGTGTTCTTTTTCCTTCAGATTAGAAGACAAATGTAACCATGTTAGATCCGTTCTCATGCATACTCGTGGAATAATTGTTAAAATAAACTGAAACAGTGTAGATTAATGTAATGTACAAGGTCATTCAAACCGGTGAAGACAATGGAGCTGCTGACCAAAAAGATGTGCAAAGAATTACAGAAAGATGAAATCATACTGGACGTGCCACCTCTGAAGACGTCAATTATGAAGACCAATCAAAGACTTGTAAAATAATATGAGGTGAAGAGTTAGGTTACCTAATGTATTCTCTGATAGGTTAAAGATAGTTAAAGATAGTGGGGTAACAGATGACCAATAGAATTTTGGGGGAATGTACAATGGAAAAGGGATGAAAACCCATGTCATAGGGAGTCATTTAGGTGGGTTAGGGAATGCTATTGATTTTATCCAGAAACTCTGTCACTCTGTTTGGTGACTTGTTGGTTTACTTAAACCATCCTTGCCTTTAGATTGTCAGTTTTTACACTTTGCCTCCTTATGAGGGAAGTGCACTTTTGCCCAGGAGCTGAGTCCTGACTGATGGCGATTTGACTGATGTCCTGAGACGAAGACAGAACCCGTGCGCTGACCTAAACTTTGGAGGGTAATTATGACAATGCAATTGTGATTTGTCTGTTTGCTTTTCCTTTCTAGGTACCAACTGCTTACTTTTGACAGAGACCATAGTTAGATGTTTTCCAAATTGGTGTTCTAAACTGTTTTGCATGAATCCCAACATGCTAATGCTAATCAGTGGTTAGGATAGGTGTTCATTAAAATGACGCAAATAGACAAATGACCAAATTTATGCTTTGTTGAACTGACGCGATATTGACACTCTGCTAAACTTGATCTATGTTCACGCCGTGTTATGTTCTGATGTTTGTGATTCTCACTTTAATGAAATCTTACCAAAGTTGCCATATCGTGACTATGCTATTATGTTTCTTGGTGTTGAGATTAACACATCTGCTTTTAGACTGTAACTAATAGGGAATAAAACTTATAAAATTTTACTAAAACTGGTGTGGTTATTCATGGCTGAAAGGTCATGGTAGCGTCTTTGAACTGATTAATGACTTTGACTAAAGTGAAATGCATTGTCGTGATAAATATTGATGACATTATTGATGTATTGATTGACATATTGATTAGCTATCTCGTCCTAAGGTGTCTCTCAACTGGGTCAAAAGATTCATTGGCCTAAAACGAGTCCTGATGTGTAATAAATTATCATAAAGGGACGTGTTAGCACTCCTTTTCAACATTGGAAAAGATTTATTCATGCCTTTAGTATAACTAAATTCCAACCCAATTCTCATCAGAAGGGGTTGGAGAGGAACTTGCAAACACCCATAGACTCTTGAGTTCATAGAAATTTCCCACCTTTCTAGAAAAACCCACACTGGAAAGCCTACTACACCATGATTAGGCTCTACTCATGCATTCTGTTATGTAATTTGTAGGGAAAGTTAAACATGAGATAAATAATTTAGGAGTGCAAAGCTTTATGAATGAGGCCTGTAGAGAGGATGGTTCATTCTTGTCTGGCAAACTTTACATTATGCCAAGTGAGTTGCTGTGCCATTATCTCTCACTGTATACTGGGATTTAATGCTGCCACTGGTATGGTAATGCTCAGTGCAATCTTTCTTGGAAGAGTCTGTCTACCTGTGCAGTTCTCTAGGATATTCTTTGTCTTCCTGGGGACAAGCATATTTGTCAACAGAGCTCATCTAACCATTAAAAAATGTTTGAAAAACATATTGGAGAGAATGTGATTTGGACACACATCATGCAGTTCCAGCAGCTAGAGACACCAGCTAGCAGCCGGATATCCCTGAAAAGTCTTTAAACCTCTTAATTTGTATCACAAAATCCTGTTCTGGGCCTGGTGGTGGGGAGAGCCAAGGCTAGGTTTTGCTCCAATTGGGCAGTGGCCCATCATTGTGAACCATGGTGCTATCATGGGATCCTTTAGTATGTGCAGATCTCCCTGTGCTGTTTCTTCAGTGGGCCTGTGAAGAAGTGGTGAACATTTTTGGGCTCTCACTCCTCCCCTATTGGTCACTCGAAGGGCAACTCCAAGTGTCCCAAGATGGCACAGCCTCCCAATGAGAGGCAGACACCTGGGTTGGCTAGTGTAGCACTCGGGAGGAGATAGTCCCAGTTGGCTTTGGAGAACAAATAGAGGTGACCCTAGTGTCCCTGGGAGATGAGGAAATTGTGCCAAATGCCCACATGGCTGCTATTACTTCCAAGTATTGTCATTGGGTCACCATTAATGTGCAAAGGGTGAGCCTCTGCATGACACAGGAGCCAGCATGACTACTGTCAGGGGTCAGCTGGTGTGAGCAGAGCAGGTCATCCCCAATACATTCCACCAGGTCGTAGTCTCTGACAACCATGAAAGCCACTTACCAGTAAGCTCTATCCTCTGCCTGAAGGCACTCTGGTGGTCGTGCTCTGGAGCCTTTTGGAAGCAAAGCAGTTGCTTTGGCACTTGGCCTGAGCCTAGAGGGCTTGTCGGTTCCAGCTTGACAGGCATACACTGGTGGAGCCTGTGTTCCCTGCATGCTGGGAACCTGATTCCAATCATGGAATGGAGGCAAACCCATTACCCTACTCCTCAAATTTGAGAACCCCTACTAGGCGATTCAGGAGGTCAGGCCAAGAACGAGGCTCTGAACTGTTGGTGGAATGTGATCTGCTAGTGGCCCTGGGGATCACAGTGGCTCTCTGATTGTTTAGAGTACAGCTGCAGGATGTGCAACAGTGGCTAGCACCCATCCCCACACTGAGGTAAATAGACTCTGACCTCTTCCAGTGTCACTACCATCCCTCAATAATTTGGGAGCAGACCTAGGGGATCATTACAACCCTGGCGGACGGTGTTAAAGCTGCGGTAATACCGCAAACAGGCCGGCGGAAAAAAAAAGGGAATTATGACCGTGGCGGAAACAGCCAACATAGACAGCCACTTTAACACTCCGACCGCCACAGCGGTACAGACAAGCAGCGCGGCGGTCACCGCCAACAGACATGCGGAAGACAATGTACCGCCCACAGTATTACAACACACCAATCCGCCACCTTTTCCGGGGCGGATTCACCGTGGATAAAAACAAGGCGGAAACAGCTTTTGCAATGGGAAAACGCTCACCTGAACACACTCCGCGAGGAAGGAGGCCACCATGGAGCCCGAACTCCAAATACTCCCTGCGATTGTGTTCCTGCTCCACTATTAACACCAGCAACAGCGGCGCCGAAGACAACGGTGAGTACTGCACCAATGACATAGGGAAGGGGGGAGGCAAAAGTCAGGGGGACACACACGCAACACCCCCACCCCGAACCTCACCCACTACAACACACACACCAATGCATATCCAAACATCACAGTAACAACCCACAACCCCCCCGGAAGAATGCAAAGACAAAAGGAAATGAGTGCAACCATTGTAATATAGCAAAATACAGTAAGCTCATATATACAGAAATATATACACATCAAAAATATATACATCACGATTAGTAGTGCAGGTATGCGCATTTCAATGTCCGTGGACCACTGGGCCCACAATGCATGGGCGAGGCCCACACTAGATACCTGTCCACAAACGGAGAGAACACTGCAGGGGCATCAGCTAGAAATACAACAGGCACCTCAGGGGGAATGGAAGGGGGGCACCTCAGCCGGATGACTGCACCACGCCTGTTCCACGACGGGGCTCCATGCCCACTGTACCATCCTGGGAAGTGCAAAGCCACAGTCTCTCAAGTCTCTACAGTGGGTGGGTTGCCCACTGCTGCATCCTGGGGAGTGCAAAGCCACAGTCTCTCAAGTCTTTACAGTGGGTGGGTTGCCCACTGTACCATCCTGGGGAGTGCAAAGCCACAGTCTCTCAAGTCTCAACAGTGGTTGGTTTGCCCACTGTACCATCCTGGGGAGTGCAAAGCCACAGTCTTTCAAGTCTCTACAGTGGTTGGTTTGACCACTGTACCATCCTGGGGAGTGCAAAGCCATAGTCTCTCAAGTCTCTACAGTGGTTGGTTTGCCCACTGTACCATCCTGGGGAGTGAAAAGCCACAGTCTCTCAAGTCTCTACAGTGGGTGGGTTGCCCACTGCTGCATCCTGGGGAGTGCAAAGCCACAGTCTCTCAAGTCTCTACAGTGGGTGGGTTGCCCACTGTACCATCCTGGGGAGTGCAAAGCCACAGTCTCTCAAGCCTCAACAGTGGTTGGTTTGCCCACTGGACCATCCTTGGACCATCCTTGGGAGTGCAAAGCCACAGTCTTTCAAGTCTCTACAGTGGTTGGTTTGCCCACTGTACCATCCTGGGGAGTGCAAAGCCATAGTCTCTCAAGTCTCTACAGTGGGTGGTTTGCCCACTGTACCATCCTGGGGTGTGCAAAGCCAAAGTCTCTACAGTGGTTGGTTTGCCACTGTACCATGCTGGGGAGTGCAAAGCCACAGTCTCTCAAGTCTCTACAGTGGTTGGTTTGCCCAATGTTCAATCCTGGGGAGTGCAAAGCCACTGTCTCTCAAGTCGATGCATGTCTCCACAGGTTTTGGAGGGGCACTGGTGCCCAGAGTCCTTCATCCTGTGAAGGATTCAGGTAGTGGATGCAGTTCTCCACTGGTTCTGGAGGGGGACTGGTGTCCAGAGTGCATCACGCTCCCCGTGACGGTCCCAGTTCCGTCACTGTCCCAGCTGCACATGGGCTAACGATGCTTGAGTTGGCGGTCTTTGCCCTGTTCAGCGGTGCTTGCCATGGCAGTCTTTGCCCTGTTCAGCGGTGCTTGCCATGGCGGTCTTTGCCCTGTTCAGCGGTGCTTGACTTTGCGGTCTCTGACCTGTTCAGCAGTGCTTGCCATGGCGGTCTTTGCCCTGTTCAGCAGTGCTTGACTTTGCGGTCTCTGACCTGTTCAGCTGTGTTTTGCCATGGCAGTCTGTGCCCTGTTCAGCGGTGCTTGACTTTGCTGTCTCTGACCTGTTCAGCGGCGCTTTGCCATGGCGGTCTGTGCCCTGTTCAGCGGTGCTTGCCATGGCGGTCTGTGTTCTGTTCAGAGGTGCTTGACTTTGCTGTCTCTGACCTGTTCAGCGGTGTTTTGCCATGGCAGTCTGTGCCCTGTTCAGCGGTGCTTGCCATGGTGGTCTTTGCCCTGTTCAGCGGTGCTTGACTTTGCTGTCTCTGACCTGTTCAGCGGTGTGTGGCATGACGGTCACTCAGTGCCCAGCGGGGCTGTGGCTGCCGGTGCCCTCCTGGGCACTGACTCTGGCGGTGGTCTCCGGACCAGTGACAATAGTGCTGCCCTCCTGGGCACTGACTCTGGCGGTGGTCTCCTGACCAGTGACGATAGTGCTGCCTCTGGCGGTGGTCTCCTGACCAGTGACGATAGTGCTGCCCTCCTGGGCACTGACTCTGGCGGTGGTCTCCTGACCAGTGACGATAGTGCTGCCCTCCTGGGCACTGACTCTGGCGGTGGTCTCCGGTCCAGTGACGATGGGGCTGCCCTCCTGGGCACTGACTCTGGCGGTGGTCTCCTGACCAGTCACAATGGTGCTGCCCTCCTAGGCACTGACTCTGACGGTGGTCTCCTGACCAGTCACGATGGGGCTGCCCTCCTGGGCACTGACACTGACGTGGTCTCCGGACCAGTGACAATGGGGCTGCCCTCCTGGGCACTGACTCTGGCGGTGGTCTCCTGACCAGTGACGATAGTGCTGCCCTCCTGGGCACTGACTCTGGCGGTGGTCTCCTGACCAGTGACGATGGGGCTGCCCTCCTGGGCACTGACTCTGGCGGTGGTCTCCGGACCAGTGACGATGGGGCTGCCCTCCTGGGCACTGACTCTGGCGGTGGTCTCCTGACCAGTGACGATGGGGCTGCCCTCCTGGGCACTGACTCTGGCGGTGGTCTCCTGACCAGTGACGATAGTGCTGCCCTCCTGGGCACTGACTCTGGCGGTGGTCTCCTGACCAGTGACGATGGGGCTGGCGGTGGCGTCCTGGCCAGCGGGGAGGATGGCGGCCTTCTCCGCCGTGCTGCTCTTCCCAGACTTTGGAGACTTCTTCTGCCCCTTCCCCACCTTGTGAGGAGTCACAGCTGACTCGGCACTCACCCCGGGACCCTTGTGAGCGGCTCTGCCGGCAGGAGTCTTCACCCTCTCCCGTCTGGCACTATCCAACTTCTGGTGCTTTACAGGGGGTGGACTGGCAGTGCTTTGGCTCCGTGTCACACTGGCTGCCCTGGTGCCCGGTGCACTCCATATACCTTTAACACGCACCATTGGAACCTGACTTTTTTTGGCTGAGGACCTATGAATTGGAGGGGTGGGGGTGGTGGGAAAGAGGGGAACCTTGCTCAGGAAAAGTTTCTGACGAACACTGGGACGAGTAGCTGGAGGGGGTCTGGGAGTGGAGGAAGAGGAGATGGTTGTAGGAGGTGTAACTTTAGATGATTTGGGTGCAGGTGCATGTTCTGGAGGCTGTCGTGAGGTGGATGGATGTTGGGTGTGTGGGTGCCCGCGTTTGTGTACTTTGGGAGGGGGTGTCACAGACACACTGGGAGAGGACACAGGGGACGTGTAAATGATAGTGGGGGTGGTGAGTGCAGGTGAGCGGGGTGTGGTGCTGGGTGTGGTGCTGGGTGTTCTGGTGCGAGTCCTGGTGGCTGTAGATGTAGTGCATGCAGGTGAGAGTGTAGACGACACTGGGAGAGAAGAGGGAGACGACAAGGAGGGGGACACAGTGGAGGCAGTGGATGTTGCAGTGTCTGTATGTGGGTGATGTTTGTGTGAGTGCCTATGTTTGCCTGAGCTGCCCTTGTGTGTTGATGTGTGTGCAGGCTGGTCTGATGGTGTGCTTGGGATAGGCTGGGGTACAGGGGACTGGGTCTGGGTGGAGGAAGTTGGAGGGGGGAGGCTAGACACAGGGACATTGGCTGCCATCAGTGCTGAGGCCAGAGATTGCAGGGTTCGATGAAGGGCAGCCTGACCAGAATGAATGCCCTCCAGGAATGCATTACCGTGTTGCAACTCCCTTTCTACACCCTGGATGGCATTCACAATGGTAGACTGCCCAACAGTGAGTGACCTGAGGAGGTCAATGGCCTCCTCACTGAGGGCAGCAGGGGTGACTGGGGCAGGGGCTGAGGTACCTGGGGCGAAGGTGATGCCCACCCTCCTGGGTGAGCGGGCAGGGAGCGAAGGCTGAGGGGCTGCTGGGAGGGCGGTGCTGGTGGGGGGGGGGGGTGGCGGCTGTACCTGTAGAAGTGGGGGGCACAGATGGTGCCGCCACCACAAGGGAGCTCCCATCGGAGGTCGAGTCCGTGTCGCTGTCTGCTGATCCGGTGACCGACCTGAAGCTCCCCTCGCCCTCCATCCCACTGGTGTATTCGGAGTCTGTGGTGTGGCCCTCCATGGCCATGTGGGATACAGCTCCCTCGTGCTCCGGTGCCACTGTACCTCCGCCTGAAGATGCTGATGCACAAAAGAACAGGGGGAGCACAAAAAGGGGGGGGAACAGAAGAAAGACAGGTTGAGTGCATGGCTTACCGCTACTGTTGGCTGACAATACAGACACAGCAGCCCCCTGCACTACGCTGTGCTCTTGGCCTCTACAGATGCAGTTCCTGGGATATGGCCTACATGGCTTTGAGTGTCATCTGTCCACATAGATGACACAGGGGCATGTATACCTGTACTTGACACTCTACAGAGTTGGGGTGGAGTGGCACATGGGCTGCATTCCGGAGGGGCCTAGCCTACGGAACTCGCCCTGGCCTAGGGAAACCCACGGCCCTCCTCCCCCACCCAGACCCCTCCACTGCGCGCAAAGTCATCAGAATGTGAGTGTACTCACCCCCTTGTGTCTGCTGTGATGCCCTCAAGCGCCCATCCAACTCAGGCTAGGCCACCGCCAGGACCTGGAACATCAGTGGGGTCTTGGTGCGACGGGCACCCCTCCCACGTTGGGAGGCCATCCCCAGCTGAGCCTCGGCCGTCTTCTTGCTCCAGCGGCGAATCTCCTCCCATCTTTTACGGCGGTGGGTGCTCCGTCTCTGGTGGACCCCCAGGGTCCGGACTTCCTTGGCGATGGCAAGCCAAATCTCCTTCTTCTGGTGGGCGCTGACCTACATGACATGTACAGGGGAAGAAGAGAAGTCATTAGCAACAGCACCGTCGAAGTGAGTGGCCCACATCCCTGCCCTTGCCATGTGGCGCATGCATTCACACTCCTTCATGCTCGCATAACTCTGCCCCCTTCCTACTTACATCCAGGCCTCTTCACCCAGGCATAGCCCATACAACATGCACCCTATGTACTCACCTGTTGGTCTGGAGGACCGTAGAGTAGCGTGTACTGGGGGAGGACCCCGTCCACAAGCTTCTCCAACTCCTGTGCAGTGAAGGCAGGGGCCCTTTCCCCAGACGCACGAGCCATTGTCTCTTCCAGACCGAGGTCACAGCAGCACTTGCAGTGTAGGTCCTCTCCTGTCGAAGATCAGGTATCGAGTGATTCAACAGATAGAAAATGGCGGTCATGTCCGCGGCGGTGCGTATCATCACCGCCGGCGCACTTCGTCATTGGCTCCTGGGACCCATAGGGTCCAATGTTAACCAATGCAGCATTGCGCCGCGGTCTTCGACCACCTACCGCGACGGTGTACAACGCCAGCGCAGTTACCTCACATCCAATTGTCCCAGTTTAGAGGTCAGGCAGCCGCCATTTCAGGGGCCCACATGGCTTCATTTACAACTGCGTCACACATACCTAGGCCTGGACTCAACACACTTACAGACAACATTTTGGATTATGTTTCGTGTACTGTGTAACTGTGGGTACATACCTCTGAGTTGTTTGACTCTGTGGTCGCTGTTGTCCTTCCTAGGCACCGTCAGCTGGGACATGTGAGGAGATGGCGGAATCCTCCGGTGTACCGACCGCTGGTGGACCTGTTGACAATGGAGGAGCGACATTTAATCATCACCTATAGGTTTGACTGTGCCACAATCCAGGAACTGTGTACCCAGTTGGAGCCAGATCTGATATCACCAATACGCCATCCCACAGGAATCCCCCTGAAGTACAGGTGCTGTCAGTACTCCATTTCCTTGCAAGTGGGTCATTTCAAACAACAGTGTCCATGGCATCAGGGATGTCCCAGCCTATGTTTTCCAACGTGTTGTCCAGAGTGTTGTCTGCCCTGCTGAAAAACGTGAGGAGCTACATCGTTTTCCCTCAGGTGGAGGATTTGGCTACAGTTAAAGGTGACTTCTATGCCCTGGGACATATCCCCAACATCATTGGTGCCATTGATGGGACCCATGTGGCTTTGGTCCCCCCACGCAGGAGTGAACAGGTGTACTGGAACCGGAAGAGTTATCATTCCATGAATGTACAGATGGTATGTTTGGCAGACCAGTACATCTCTCAGGTAACTGCTATGTTCCCGGGCTCAGTGCATGACGCCTACATCCTGCGGAATAGCAGCATCCCGTATGTGATGGGTCAACTCCAGAGGCACCGTGTGTGGCTATTAGGGGACTCTGGTTACCCCAACCTGTCATGGCTATTGACGCCAGTGAGGAATCCCAGGACCAGGGCAGAGGAACGCTACAATGAGGCCCATGGGCGGACTAGGAGGGTGATCGAACGCACCTTCGGCCTCCTTAAGGCCAGGTTCAGGTGCCTCCAAATGACAGGTGGTTCCCTATTCTACTCACCAAGGAAGGTGTGCCAGATCATCATCGCCTGCTCGATGCTTCACAATCTTGCTTTGCAACGCCAGGTGCCTTTTCTGCAGGAGGATGGTCCAGATGACGGTGTTGTGGCAGCTGTGGAGCCTGTGGACAGTGATGAGGAGGAAGCAGAGGAAGAAGACATTAATAATAGGGACTCTGTCATACAGCAATATTTCCAGTGACACACAGGTGAGAACACCTTTTTTTACTATTACATCTACTTTTACACTTCTACCTCTATCCTGTCTGTCAATTTGAAGCAGTATATGCTAACTGAGTGGTACATTTCCATTATGGTTTCACAGGTGTGGTTACCAACGTGTGTCATCTGCTTGCATCCTGCATGGGCTTGTGATGTGTGACATAGGTATGTTGACATTACATTTTCGAACGGATTTTGTCATTGTCATAGCTAAAACACATTTTCTAAATCACAGACTGAATCCAGATTGTTTTGTGGTTCAAGGGTGTTTATTGAAGTGCCAATTATTGGAGGGGGTGGCAAAATGGTGATGGGTGATGGTGGAGGAATGTCCATGGCAGAGTCCAGTCTATTAGTCTCACAGGTGCACTGCCCATATGGGCATCGGAAGTGGAGCTGGAACAGTTCCAATCTGGACAGGGTGACAAAGTGGGACAGTGGGATGACAATCAGGGTGGTCTCATTTCCTGGCGGGGTCTTGCCATCTTGCTCTGTCCTGTTCCTGGATCTCAGGGACCGCTTGCGGGGTGGTTGTCCGTCTGCAGGTTGTGGGGTGGTGGTCCTGTGGCAGGGCGTCCTGTCCACTAGCGCCGGCGGAGGTGGTGGGCAGTTCATCATCTAGGCTAGTGTCAGGGGCCCCTTGGAGTGCCACGGTGTCCCTCATGGTCTTCTGTATATCCTTCAGCACCCCTACTATGGTGCCCAGGGCGGAGCTGATGGTTCTGAGCTCCTCCCTGAACCCCAAATACAGTTCGTCCTGCATGCGCTGGGTCTGCTGAAACTTTGCCAGGACCGTCGCCATCGTCTCCTGGGAGTGGTGGCATGCTCCCATGATGGAGGAGAGGGCCTCGTGGAGAGTGGGTTCCCTTGGCCTGTCGGCCCCCTGTCGCACAGCAGCCCTCCCAGTTCCCCTGTGTTCCTGTGCCTCCGTCCCCTGGACCGTGTGCCCACTACCACTGCCCCCAGGTCCCTGTTGTTGTTGGGGTGGTGGGTTATCCTGGGTTCCCTGTAGTGGTGGACACACAGCTGATTGACGTGTCCTAGGGACGGAGGTACGGGCCCACTGGGTGGATGCTGTGCTGGTGTTACCAGAGGGTGGAAGGTCAGTGTTGGGCTGTGCCTGTGTGAGGGGAACCGACTGTCCCGAGGCCCACGATGTTCCTGGCTGGTCATCTTGATCCAGTTGGCCAGAGCTGCTGTCATCACTGTGGGCCTCTTCTGTGGGTGGGGTAGAGATATCTGGACCCTCCTGTGTGGTGACGTTACGTAGTGGTCCTGCAGGGGTATAAAAGCATGATTATTGCATGTGTGTGTGTCATGGTGTGCAATGGGTGGGTGAGCGTGTACCCCAGTGCTAGCTTTCCTGTGTGGGGGCTTGTGTGATGATGTTTAGGGGTTGTTATGGGTATGTGCAGTGGGCATGCTTTAGTGAGGGGTGTCCATGCTTTGTTGTGTCATGCAGGGCTTGGTGTTGGGATGTGTGGTTTGTGTTATTAGTACATTAGTGAGGAGTTGGAGTGATAGGTGAGGGGGTGAGGGTGGGGGTGTGTGATAGCATGCAGGTAGGGTGGGGGATATGATACTTAAGATTTGACTTACCAGTGTCCATTCCTCCACCGACTCCTCCGAGGCCCTCTGGATGCATGATGGTCAAGACCTGCTCCTCCCATGTTGTTAGTTGTGGGGGAGGGGTGGGGGTCCGCCGCCAGTCCGCTGAATCGCGATGTTGTGCCTGGAGACCACAGAACGCACCTTCCCCCGTAGGTCGTTCCACCTCTTCCTGATGTCCTCCCGATTTCTTGGGTGCTGTCCCACTGCGTTAACCCTGTCGACTATTCTTCGCCATAGCTCCATCTTCCTAGCAATGGAGGTGTGCTGCACCTGTGGTCCAAATAGCTGTGGCTCTACCCGTACGATTTCCTCCACCATAACCCTGAGCTCCTCCTCCGAAAACCTGGGGTGTCTTTGGTGTGCCATGGGGTGGTGTAGGTTATGTGTGGGGTGGTGTATGTGGTGATGAGTGTGGTGATGTGTAGTGGTGTGTGGTGTTTTGTGCGTGGATGTTGTGTGGGTGATGGTGTTGTGTGCCTCTGTGTGGTGGGGTTGTCTATTGCTGTGCTCTCTGTCTGTCGCCTTCGTCTCAAATTTTTGGTCGTAGGGGTTTGTGGGTGTTGTGGGTGTATGTTTTATATTGTGTTGGGTGTGTGGGAGTGGTGTTTGTATGTGTATCAGGTGTGTGTATTTTGAATTGTCCAATGTGGCGGTGTTTTGGAGATGTGTGTGTATTTTGTACCGCCAATGAAATACCGCGGTTGAAAGACCGCTGCGTGGATTCGTGTGTCGTAATAGCATGGGCGTGTTTCTGTTGGCGTGGCGGTGGAGGATTTGTTATCACCAGTTAATCACTGACCTGTGGTGTGGCGGACTTGTGTGGGTGTCTGAATTTCGGCAGATTCCGAGATGTGGGTCATAATAGGTGTGGTGGAATTCCGCGGCCGCAGCGGTGTATTGGCGGTCTTCTGCACGGCGGTAAGCGGCTTTTACTGCCAATGTTGTAATGACCCCCCTAGTGCTGGAAGAGTGTAGGCTTCTGTTGGTTGGAGATATTGTTGGATGGCGAGTCATGCTTGAAGCTTAATTTTTTCCTCCTTCCAGTGACTAACTCACCTTGGCCTGTAAACTGTTCATGATGCTGGCTGTTTCACATCCTATTGTCCCCAGCTACCCTGATAGAGCTCTGTTGTTTTCACGTAGCTAGTCAATGGATTGGCTCATTCCTCTACCAAACTGGGAACACCAATCTGTTCTGCACTGTCTTCTTGTATTGCTTGCCCCTTTCTGGACTACTCTTTCCTCCTGAACCCATCTGCAGGCTCCATGGTCCTGCTGAGAATCGCTCCTGGTAGTTGTGGTGCACCATGCCACCTTACACCATTCACCCAATAGACATCTTTACATCTCGTGAAGCTTTCTGAAGCTGAACTCTTTAGAACTATCCATAATGTGATGCATTTTGCCCAGGAGAGTAGATGTGGCAGCTGAGTTAGGTCAGATTATCTTCATTTGACCATTTACTACATCTGAATCATGACCTTGCTTGGGGTGCTGTCAGATTGCTCTCAGTTGCTAACATGGTAAAGGATAAAGTGGGCCTCCTTCCCAAATAGGGGTATCTGGATTGGTTCATCAGATCTTCTGGCTTCACTCCTTTCCCTTCTTAGCAGGAGTCTTTCTAGCCACAGATGCCTGGACATCTCAGCAGAATCACTCTACTCAATGGGATTGTTAGACCTGACGGTCTTAGGGTGGTCATGCCCCAATGTTTTGCCTGCCTCCCTCCACCTTTTTGACACTGTTTTTGCTGGTTTTATGACCCTGTGCACTTTACCTCTGCTAACCAGTGCTAAAATGCATATGCTCTCTCCCTTTAGCATGCTGACATTGGTCAATTCACAATTGGTATATTTGATTTACTTGTAAGTCCCTAGTAAAGTGCACTACATGGGCCCATGGTCGTAAGGTGAATGCTACGAGTGGGCCTGCAGCACTGGATCGACTTGGCATTTAAAAGTACCTGACAAGCCTTAAACTCCCCTTTTTCTACATATACAACACCCCTAAGGTAGACCCTAGGTAACCCAGAAGGCAGGGTACTATATAGGTAAAAGGCATGGCATATACAGGTGTGTTTTATATGTCCTGGTAGTGGAAAACTCCTAAGTTCGTTTTCCACTACTGTGAGGCCTGATCCTTTCATAGGCTAGCATTAGGTCTGCCCTCACATACTGTTTGAATGGGAGATTCTGATCAGAAAGGGGTAAATAGGTCATGTTTAGTATGGCCAGAATGGTAATAGGAAATCCTGCTAATTGATGGGGTTGGATTTTGTATTACTATTTTAGAAATGCCACTTTTAGAAACTGAGCATTTCTCTGCACTTAAAATCCATCTGTGCTTTACAGCCTGTCTCCAATCCACGTCTGAGCTGGGCTGGTTGAAGCTCCCTTATACATTCAACCCAGACAACCACAAACACAGGACACTCAGACACATCTTCATTTGTCTGCAGACTGAATGGGTCTTCCTGGGCTGGCAGGGTGGAGGGCCTGACACTTACATTTCAAAGACTAGTGGCCTGCCCTCACACAATGGATTACCACCCCCTACTGGGACCCTGACCTGACAGACCTGTACTGAAAGGGGACCTTGTGCACTTCAAAACCACTCTTTGACGTCTCCCCCACTTCAAAGGCATTTTGGGGTAAATAAACTGGGTCCCTGACCCCAACAAATCAGACACTTCTGGACCTGAATCTGCAACCTGTCAAGAGGAACTGTCTGACTGCCCAAAGGATTCATCTGGACAGCTTTGCTGAGAAGGACTGCTGCTCTGCTATTGTCCTGCTGCCTTGCTGCCCTCTGACTTTGCTGAGAAGTTCTCTCCAAGTGCTTGGATTGACTTTGCCTTTTGTGTTTTCTGAAGTCTCAGGACCAAAAAGACTTCATCTCTTGAGGAAAATTCTTGTGCACCGAAAATCGCCACACAGCCTGCCAGAAACGACGCACAGCCTTCCTAGCGAAGAGAAAATCACCAAACAGTCAAACCAGAACAACGCAGCCCGACTTCCCGATTGAAGATTCTATGCAGCGTCTGCCTTGCGGCTGGAAATTTAGCGTCCAGCCCTGCCTGATCGCCACACAGCTGAATCAGAACGACGCAGCCCGACTTTCCAGAGTGAATTGACACAGCGCCTGTCTTGTGACAGAAAATTTGACGCATTGCCATACCTGATCGACGCAATGTCTGTGACTTTGTCTGGCTCACCCAGGATTTCCACGCATTGCCTCTTGGCATCAAAAAGATCCCTGCATCACAGTGAGAACCAAGACTGTGTGCCGGAAATCGGCACAATGCCCCTTGCAGCGTGGAAAGAAACGGTGCACCATGTGTGCCACACCGGAAATTCCAATGCACACCTTATTTTTCCATGCATCTCCTCCTCTGCGGTCTCCATGAGTGTTATTTTAGATGCAAACCTGGGACTTTGTGTGATCAAGAGACAGTTGTTGATTTCTTTTTAATCTTCCAAAGGTGATATTTCAACTTGTGATTATTGAATCTTTATTGTTTTGACCTAATTTAACCAGATAAATATTTTTCTAAACCTGTGAGTCCAGCAGTGATGGTGGCAGCATGCATACAGGACCTGCTGGAAACAAAAAGGTTTGTATACTGAGAGATTTGGTGCCAAGTTATGTGGTGGGAGATGACATTGACAAATGGTTTGATGCCTATGAAGTTGCACAAAGGGCTTATGGGGTTCTTGAAGAGCAATGAGGGGTGGCCTTGTGGAAACATGTACCAGTAATTGGGAGGGACACACGTCTCAAATTAGAACCAGAGGACTAACACATACCAGAAATGAAAACCATTTTAATTGCCAAGTTTGGACTGACCCCTGAGAAGTATTATCAGAAATTCAGGGACTTTCCCACCAAACCTGAGTAGACTTTTGTGATTCTTCTAGCAAGGCATTGAATGGATGGGTGAGGGCAGTAAAGTAAATGATTACAAGGGGTAATATGATTTGATTCTGAGAGACCATATGCTCAGTATTTGCTTTACAGAGTTGTGCCAGCACCTGATTGACAGTAAGCTGACAGGTCCTAGGAACCTTGCTGAGGAGGTGGACATCTGGACTAACATCAGAGTGTCCTAAAAGGTATTTGGGGGTGACACCCACTAAGGTGGTCAGGGTTCCCACCAGAAGAAACAGAGGGGAGAAAAACATAAACATAAGGAGTTCTCAAAAGGCCCTCAAAATAATTCCCAATGTGATAGTGGTACCCAGTCCCAGCATAATTCTACAAAGAAACCAGGTTTCTTTGACAGTAAGAAAGGGAGGTTTGTACCCCAGTGTACAGAGTGCACTAGGTATGGTCACTCGAAGGGCAACTCCAAGTGTCCCAAGATGGCACAGCCTACCAATGAGAGGGCAGACACCTGGGTTGGCTAGTGTAGCACTCAGGAGGAGATAGTCCCAGTTGGCTTTGGAGAACAAATAGAGGTGACCCTAGTGTCCCTGGGAGATGAGGAAATTGTGCCAAATGCCCACATGACTGCTAATACTTCCAAGTATTGTCATTGGGTCACCATTAATGGGCAAAGGGTGGAGGCTCTGCATGACATAGGAGCCAGCATGACTACTGTCAGGGGTCAGCTGGTGTAAGCAGAGCAGGTCATCCCCAATACATTCCACCAGGTCGTAGTCTCTGACAACCGTGAAAGCCACTTACCAGTAAGCTCTGGTTCCCTTTGAGTAGGGGGCTCTGGTACTCTGAAAGTAGCTGTGAATCTTGCAATGCCTGTAGATTGTCTCTTTTGCATCAACCTTGTGCACACTACCTGGAAGGGCCAACCAGGGGCATATACAGGTGTGTTTTATATGTCCTTATAGTGGAAAACTCCTAAATTAATTTTCTACTACTGTGAGGCCTGCTCCTTCCATAGGCTAGCATTACGTCTGTCCTCACATACTGTTTGAGTGGTAGATTCTGATCAGAAAGGGGTAAAAAGGTTGTGTTTAGTATGGCCAGAATGGTAACAGAAAATCCTGCTTATTGGTGTGGTTGGATTTTGTATTACTATTTTAGAAATGCCACTTTTAGAAAGTGAGCATTTCTCTGCACTTAAAATCCATCTGTGCCTTACAGTCTGTCTCCAATCCATGTCTGGGCTTGGCTGGTGTATAGCTCCCTTGTGCATTCCACCCGGACAACCACAAACACAGGACACTTCGACACATCTGGATTAATCTGCATACTGAGTGGGTCTTCTTGGGCTGGAAGGGTGGAAGGTCTGACACTTACATTTCAAAGGCTCGTGGCCTGCCCTTACACAGTGGACTGCCAAACCCCCTACTGGGAACCTGGCAGATAGACCTGTACTGAAAGGGGACCTTGTGCACTTCAAAACCACTCTTTGAATACTTCCACACTTCACAGGCATTTTTATGTATTTAAACTGGGCACCTGACCCCACCAAATCAGACATTTCTGAACCTGAACTTGCAATCTGTCAAGAGGAACTGCCTGGTTTCCCAAAGGACTCATCTGTACTGCTTTGCTGAAAAGGACTGCTGCCATCCTGTTGCCCTGCTGCCCTCTGACTTTGCTGAGAAGTGCTCTCCAAGGGCTTGGATTGTTTTCTGAAGTCTCAGGGCCAAAAAAACTTCTTCTCTTGAGGAAACTCCTTGTGCGCTGAAAATAAAATGCACAGCCTGCCTTGCAATGAGTAAATCACCACACAGCTGAACCAGAACAACGCAGCCTGACTTTCCGAGTGAAGAATCGACACAGCGCCTGCCTTGCGACAGAAAATTTGATGCATTGCCATACTGGACCTACGCACTGCCTGTGATCAGTATAGGGAAAGGTGCGGATGACATTGTGACGCGAAGGGTTAATTAGCTTGAACAGTGTAGATGAGCGTGATGCCTGCTAAAACCTGAAGCAACGTGGAAAAGTCCACAATGTCGTTTTCAAGCTTGTTTTCCAACATTCCATAGATAAAATTATCCGCAGCTGCATGTGTAAGAAGCAGGATGTATAGGAGAGAGAGACGAAGGTTGTTCTAACCCTGAGAAAAGGAGTACAGGAAAAGGATGGAAAAAACAATGGCTAAGGAACGGCAGAGCAGCCATGGGACATGTGCTGATAACATAGCTAGAAGATGTGAGAAAGGGATAGAATCCAAGCTTCAGGTTATTTGAGCACTGAAGCGCGGGTGCGGGGATTGAAGCTCGCAGATGGGGTTGTGTAAACTGCCATCGCCAAGACCACAGCGCTGCCTCCCAGGTTTTGCTGTTCAGAGACCGTGACGCTTGAGGGGGAAAGAGGTCCAAGCAGGCGGTAGAGGGCTTCCCAGCATTTGTGGATAAAGTTAAGTTCCACCCAGGGATGAAAGGCCTTTGTTTCTCTGCTCTATTATGATTGATTATTGTGCTTGCACTATGTTTATAATCTGAGGTAATCTGCTCATTTATATTTTGTTTCCTGAACGTGCTAATGTGAGCATGCTGCAGTAATTGAGATATGCGTTTCATATACAGTTAACCAAAGCTTATATCTGTCAATTAATTCTTTGCTCATATATAAATAGATCCTCTTTATTGCTGGTTTTCATTCTACTTCATTGATGTGCCAAATGCATACATTTTCCTGAAATTCTAGTTGAGCTAAATTGTGTTCATAATTTACGTGTGGTCCTTCATTGAGCGTCCTCATTGAGTTATATCGAACAGATCAGGTGATGTGGTAGGGAACTAAGGTGTGGGTGCAGGTCTGCCAATTTTATCCTTGCTCCTGGGTGAAAAACAGGAGGGTCCTGATTCTCCAATCAGGTGCAGGGACCTTCCCCCTGTGATGACCACTTCCTGGGAAGTGTGGCAAAAATCAATCCCAGGAGGCAACATTCTTCACTAATCCATCATGGCTGAATCTGATTTTTGGAGGTTACATCTGGCTGAGCCCACCCACTGGTGTGGCTAAAAATCATAAACACACCCCTCTTCTGCCCTCTCCTATTCTAATCAAGGGGGCACCTAGTTGTCTGGGGTTGCAGGATGTGGGGGTGTTGCTGGGGTGCTCCAAATGTCCTTCTCTGCCTTTGAAGACCAGTTTGGCAGCCCTCCCCCTCCCTGCCCCACCATCTGCTGAGAAGAAATTCCCTCCCACAGGCACATCTCTTTGTGTGAAGCCAGGCCACTTCACACCTCATCAAGGCAGCCAGGCGAGGCTGCCAGAGGCTGGCCAATCAGGGCACAGCAGCAAAAAAAATGCAGGGCTGAAATTGGCAACTTTTCTGGTAAAGTTTAAAACTCTTTACCTGAACAAGTTATATTAAATCCAACAACTGGAAGTTGTGGGAATTATTATAACGATTAATTTGATACCAAACTCTTGGTATCCGTTACTTAAGGGGACTTTAAAAATTAAAATAAAGTCTTCCCATTCTAGCCTTTGAAGGCCATTCACTACAATGAGGGAAAAACAAATTTGGCTGTTTTTACCTCACCAGGGCTTATAAAACTACTTTTATAAGGTCCCTGCTTATAGTTATATGGCACCCAGTCCTATGGGCACATAGGGCACACCTTAGGGGTGACATATGTAAAAATAGGGTAGTTTAAGACTTTGGAACTACTTTCAAAGTCGAATTTGCATATAACTTTAATTTAAAAGCAGCCAGCAAGGCAGGCCTGCCTTTAAAATGACACTGGGCACCTCAGCAGTGCACCTATGGGTGCACTACCTATGCTGTGGTTCCTAAACCTACATGCCCTACCATATACTAGGGACTTATAGGTAGGTTAACTTAGCCAATTATAATTAGCCTAATTTGCATATTGATTTTACAGAGAGCACAGGCCCTGGGACTGGTTAGCAGTACCCAGGGCACCATCAGAGTCAAGAAAAGACCAGCAAAAAGTGGAAAATGGGGGCAAAAAGTTAGGGGGCCTCTGTAATCAGCCCTGTTTTCTCACAAGGTGTCAATCAGCCACCTGGATAAGACAGCCTGTCACTTTGTCCCTCTCGCCCAGAATTTCCATGCAGCGACCCTGGGTGTCAAAAAGATCCCCGCAATGCAGTGAGGAACCAAGACTGCACGCTGTAAGTCAACGCTAAGCTCCTTGCAGTGTGGAAAGAAACGATGCATTGTGTGTGCTGCGCCGGAAAGTCCGACACACACCCTATTTTTCCAACATCTCCTCCTCTGCAGTGTCCATGTGTGTTATTTTTTATGCAAACCCGGTACTTTGTGTGATCAAGAGACAATTGTTGATTTCTAAGATTTGAGACTCTTCTTAATCCTACAAAAGTGATATCTTAATTGTTGCTTATTGAATCTTTATCGTTTTGACCTTAATTAACCAGATAAATATCATATATTTTTCTAAACCTGTGTGGTGTACTTTTGTGGTGTTTTCACTGTGTTACTGTTGGACCTGGCTTTTTGACAGGGACATCCCCAAACTTTTTGCCTCCTTCCTCCTATTTTTTCTGACCTGCTGTTGTTGGCTTTTGACCTCTGAGCACTTTACCACTGCTAACCAGTGCTAAAGTGCATATGCTCTCTGTGTAAATTGTACTATTGATTGGTTTATCCATGATTGACTATTTAATCTACCTGTAAGTCCCTATTAGAGTGCACTACATGTGCCTAGGGCCTGTAGATTAAATGCTACTAGTGGGCCTGCAGCACTGGTTGTGCCACCCACCTCAGTAGCCCCTTAACCTTGTCTCAGGCCTGCCATTGCAAGGCCTGTGTGTGCAGTTTCACTGCCACTTCGACTTGGCATTTAAAAGTACTTGCCAAGCCTAGAACTCCCCTTTTTCTACATATAAGTCATCCCTAATGTGTGCCCTAGGTATCCCCTAGAGCAGGGTGCTGTGTAGGTAAAAGGCAGGACATGTACCTGTGTAGTTATGTGTCCTGGTAGTGTAAAACTCCTAAATTCGTTTTTACACTACTGTGAGGCCTGCTCCCTTCATAGGCTAACATTGGGGCTGCCCTCATACACTGTTGAAGCGGCAGCTGCTGATCTGAAAGGAGCAGGAAGGTCATATTTAGTATGGCCAGAATGGTAATACAAAATCCTGCTGACTGGTGAAGTCGGATTTAATATTACTATTCTAGAAATGCCACTTTTAGAAAGTGAGCATTTCTTTGCACTAAAATCTTGTTGTGCCCTTCAATCCACGTCTGGCTAGGTTTAGTTGACAGCTCCTTGTGCATTCACTCAGACACACCCCAAACACAGGGTACTCAGCCTCACTTGCATACATCTGCATTTTGAATGGGTCTTCCTGGGCTGGGAGGGTGGAGGGCCTGCCCTCACACAAAGGACTGCCACACCCCCTACTGGGACTCTGGCAGACAGGATTGAGCTGAAAGGGAACCGGGTGCATTTCTTAGAGACTCTTTGAAGTCACCCCCACTTCAAAGGCACAACTTAGTATAAAACAGGGCCTCTGCCCTACCTCATCAGACACTTGCTGGAGAAGAAACCTGAACCAGAAACTACATCCTGCCAAGAAGAACTGCCTGGCTGCTCAAAGGACTCACCTGTCTGCTTTCTCCAAAGGACTGCTGTCTTGCTGTTGCCCTGCTGCCTTGCTGAACTCTTGTCTGGCTGTGAAAGTGCTCTCCAAGGGCTTGGATAGAGCTTGCCTCCTGTTCCTTGAAGTCTCAGGACCAAAAAGACTTCTGCCTTTCACGTGGACGCTCCGTGCGCCGAAAATTTTGACGCACAGCTTGTTTCGCGGCGAGAAAAACGCCGCACACCGACGCTGATCAACGCGACGCCCTCGGGACGATCGAGACTTCGACGCACAACCTCGCAAGGACAAAGCCGCCCGACTTCCAAGGAGAAATCGACGCGACGCCTACCGTGAGTGCGAAACTTTGACGCACGGCCTCGCAAGGACAACGCCGCCCGACTTCCAAGGAGAAATCGACGCGACGCCTGCCGTGAGACCAAAATTTCGACGCACGGCCTCGCAAGGAAAACGACGCCCGACTTCCAAGGAGAAATCGACGCGACGCCTACCGTGAGATCGAAACTTCGACGCGCAGCCCCGCAGAACGACGCGCAGCCGGAAAATAAGCAGGAGAATCCACGCACAGACCCGGGACATCTGGTAATCCCCGCGATCCACAAAAAGAGACTGTCTGCGCGCCGGAAAACGACGCCCGACTTCCCCGCGTGGAAAAGAACGACGCAAGTCTGTGTGTGCTGAGCGGAAAACGACGCACACACCCCTTTTTCCACGCATCTCTTCTCCTGTGGCCCTCTGAGGAGATTTCCCACCAGAAACCAGGTACTCTGTGCTTGAAAGACACTTTATTGCTTTTTAAGGACTTAAAGACTCTTAATATCACTTTTCAGTGATATCTTTACAAATTCGTATTGCGACTTTGATCGTTTTGACCTACAATTATCCAGATAAATATTCTATATTTTTCTAAACACTGTGTGGTGTATTTTTGTGGTGTTATACTATGGTGTTGTATGATTTATTGCACAAATGCTTTACACATTGCCTTCTAAGTTAAGCCTGACTGCTCGTGCCAAGCTACCGGAGGGTGAGCACAGGCTGATTTTGGATTGTGTGTGACTTACCCTGACTAGAGTGAGGGTTCTTGCTTGGACAGAGGGCAACCTAACTGCCAACCAAAAACCCCATTTCTAACATTGGTGATCAGCGGTGAGGATAGGACTTGTGTTTGTGCAGTGACATACAGTAGCTAAGTATTTCACTACCTACCCACAGTTGAAGGTCAACTTGATTTTTGATCTCTTTTTTGACTTTTGGTCTCTGATGTCCTCCTGGATATACTATTGATATTTTGGACTTTGGATTTTGTTTTTTGCTGGTAAGATCCTATCAGAATGGGATCGCTTACCTACTTATTCTTTTTGCCTACTGACCACCTCACTAAGGCTGACCTAAGGAAGCTTTGCAGAGAATGTGGCCTTCCTGTAGCAAAGAGATCTACTAAAGCAGAGATGCTACGTGCCTACATAGTCTGGGAGGAAGACAGATGGGCAGAGAGAGAGGCAGCAAGAAACCAAATGACTAAGTACCCCTCAGAGGAGGAGGAGGACGACTCAGATGAGGAAAGAGACCCAGTGAAAAAAGAATGGCTCATGGCTCAAGCACGGTGGATGGAAGAGCTAGATGAGTTTATTGAAAGGGCTGAGGCAGCAAGTCTCTTAGCCCTGGAAGAAGAAAAGATTGCAGCTCAAGAGCTGAGCTGTAAAGAGCTGAAACTGGAGGCCGGAAGGGCTGAGTCCAGTTCAGATGGTGGCAGCAAAAATCTTGCATCTAGTACTGCTGAAGAAGGGCACAAGCCCAGAGATGTGGTACCCAACTTGAAGAAGAGAGTTGACACACCCCAGGCGGTTCAAGGGTATGAGGTAGTTCCCGTTATGCACAGGGTCCCTGAGAAGGATTGGGGAACTGGCACAGGGAGTCATATTCCTACTGGGGGGAGGGACACTTTACTGACTCTAGCAGAGAGTGACAGAGAAAAGGGTTCCCCCCTGGTGGACGTCCTGGATATAGAGTGTAGAGACATCCCAGAAGAGTTTGGGTTGAGTGTCAGGGACAGACAGATACTGTCTCACCAGTCTCAGGAGGGTGAAGTAGAGTGCTTTTCCAAGGTTGAGTTACTAGGTGGTTGGGTGAAGGGTACTGTGGTTAATACATGTGAAGGGCAGAGTGATGTAATTGCTGGAGAGCATATGTCTGGTCCTTATTTTCCAGAGCTACGCCAACACCAGGTGGAGTGTGAGTTCTCTGACCCCAGGGAACTTACAGTGGAGGCAGACTTTTGGGTGAGTACCAGAGAGTCTGAAGAGGCATTTGGGGGTGCTCCTGAAGGGAGTGGTCTAGGTGGTTCCCGACCAAGTGAGGTGGGAAAGGATTGTAGTGTCCCAGGTAGGTCTCAGAGCCTAACCTGTACCGTAGGGCCACCTTTTGAGGGAAGCCCCGCAGTGGCAGAAGAACTTGGGGGGATGACTGTAGACAGCATCCCAACAGTTCTGGTGTCTGGCAGTACCACTCCTAGTGAGGGGGTGCAGAAGTCCAGACATAGGGTTGAGAGGGGGTGGCAGACCCCAGTGGAGGATCTTGAAAGTCAGGGGTCAGCTCTGAGAGCAGAGCCCCCCAGGAATGACCCAGGTGAGACCGTTTCTGGTTTGGGGGAAACCCAGACTCTGCCGGATGGGCAGAGGTCGGGAGACCTGCGCCAACCAGACTCTTGTGTGGCCCTTGGGGACGGCGTGTCCCTTGTGGGGGGTGAGAGTGCCCCCCAGGAAGTCCTGGCATGCCAGGCAAGGATTCAACCTCAGGGTGGTGACTCTGGGTTGGATAACCGGGTTCAGAGGTTAAACTTTGACCTGGTGGGGGGTAGATGTGCCCCCCAGAAAGTCCTGGAATGCCAGGCAATGGCTCAACCTCAGGGTGGTGACTCTGGGTTGGCTTACCAGGCGAAGAGGTCAAACTCTGACCTGGTGGGGGGTAGGTGTGCCCCCCAGAAAGTCCTGGCGTGCCAGGCAGTTGTCCAACCTCAGGGTGTCGACTCTGGGTTGGATGGCCAGGTTCAGAGGTTAAACTCTGACCTGGTGGGAGGTAGGTGTGCCTCCCAGAAAGTCCTGGGGTGCCAGGCAATTGCCCAACCTCAGGGTGGTGACTCTGGGTTGGCTAACCCGGTTCAGAGGTCAAACTCTGACCTGGTGGGGGGTAGGTGTGCCCCCCAGAAAGTCCTGGTATACCAGGCAATGGTTCAACCTCAGGGTGGAGACCCTGGGTTGGAGAACCAGGCTCAGAGGTTAAACTCTGACCTGGTGGGAGGTAGGTGTGCCTCCCTGAAAGTCCTGGCCTGCCAGGCAATGGTTCAACCTCAGGGTGGTGACTCTGGGTTGGATATCCAGGTTCAGAGGTTAACCTCTGACCTGGTGGGGGGTAGGTGTGCCCCCCAGAAAGCCCTGGTGTACCAGGCAGTTGTCCAACCTCAGGATGGTGACCCTAGGTTGGAGAACCAGGTTCAGAGGTTAAACTCTGACCTGGTGGAGGGTCAGTGTGCCCTCCAGGAAGTCCTGGCGTGCCAGGCGATTGTTCTACTTCAGGGTGGTAACTCTGAGTTGAATGGCCCAGTTCAGAGGTTAAACTCTGACCTGGTGGAGGGTCAGTGTGCCCTCCAGAAAGTCCTGGCGTGCCAGGCAATTGTTCAACCTCAGAGTGCTGACTCTGGGTTGGATACCCAGGTTCAGAGGTTAAACTCTGACCTGGTGGGAGGTAGGTGTGCCTCCCAAGAAGCCCTGCTGTGCCAGGCAATTGTCCAACCTCAGGGTGTTGACTCTGGGTTGGATGACCAGGTTCAGAGGTTAAACTCTGACCTGGTGGGGGGTAGGTGTGCCCCCCAGAAAGTCCTGGCGTGCCAGGCAATTGCCCAACCTCAGGGTGGTGACCCTGGGTTGGGGAACCAGGCTCAGAGGTTAAACTCTGACCTGGTGGGAGGTAGGTGTGCCTCCCAGAAAGTCCTGGTGCGCCAGGCAATTGTTCAACTTCAGGGTGGTGACTCTGAGTTGAATGGTCAGGTGCAGAGGTTAAACTCTGACCTGGTGGAGGGTCAGTGTGCCCTCCAGGAAGTCCTGGCGTGCCAGGCAATTGTTCAACTTCAGGGTGGTGACTCTGAGTTGAATGGGCAGGTGCAGAGGTTAAACTCTGACCTGGTGGGGGGTAGGCGTGCCCCCCAGGAAGTCCTGGCTTGCCAGGCGGTGATCCAGTCTGAGGGTACAGACCCCGGGCTGGAAGACCAGGTTCAGGGTGTCCCCCTGGACCTGGAGGGAGGGGCTACTGATAACAGTGCCCCTACCATGTTGTCTTCTGAGGAGGCCACTCCTAGTTGGAGGGTGCTGGACCCCAGAAGGGAGGGCAGGGGGAGGGAAGCCTCACCCCGGGCCCTAGTCCCACCTGAAGGTACAGACCCCAGGTTGGAGGGCCAGTGGCAGGTTAACAGCCCTGCACTGGTGGAGGAATGGTACAGGGCGACTTCTGTAAGCCCCCTGGCCATGTTGGACTCTGGGGGTACCGCTCCAGGAAGGAGGGTACAAAGCCCCAGAGGGGAGGACCAGGTTCAGGCTGTCATCCCTGACCTGGTGGAAGGGAGAGTGGTTAAAGGGTGCCCAGCACCTGGGGCTACCGCCCCCCACTCTCCACAGCCACAGTGGTTGGAGAGCTTTGAGAGGCCTGGGGCCTGGCTCTCATCCCTGGCAGCTGTCAGTAATCACTGTGGCTTGCTGTCCGGGTGGACAGAGTTATCCCTGGGGAGGGGACAAGTGTCACACCCCAGGGGTAGAGTGGGCAACACCACTATGTTGGTCATGGGGGTACTATCCTGCTCCTGGGATACATCTGTGAGCAAAGTAAGGTTAGGTGCTGCACAGATGGGATCCGCAGGAAAGGAGAAAGGTTCCCCATGGATGGGCTTAGTGGGCCCTGAGAGTATTGACAGAGGGATCCAATTGGAGTCAGGAAGGCGAAGAACTGGAGCATGCCCCTGCTGTTGTGGGCCTGGGTCCTTGTTCTGTCGCCTCAAACAGGGAAGTACATCAGGATAGTGATTGTTCTCCCCTGGCTTTAGGCTGGTGGGGGGTCATGTTGGACCTGGCTTTTTGACAGGGACATCCCCAAACTTTTTGCCTCCTTCCTCCTATTTTTTCTGACCTGCTGTTGTTGGCTTTTGACCTCTGAGCACTTTACCACTGCTAACCAGTGCTAAAGTGCATATGCTCTCTGTGTAAATTGTACTATTGATTGGTTTATCCATGATTGACTATTTAATCTACCTGTAAGTCCCTATTAGAGTGCACTACATGTGCCTAGGGCCTGTAGATTAAATGCTACTAGTGGGCCTGCAGCACTGGTTGTGCCACCCACCTCAGTAGCCCCTTAACCTTGTCTCAGGCCTGCCATTGCAAGGCCTGTGTGTGCAGTTTCACTGCCACTTCGACTTGGCATTTAAAAGTACTTGCCAAGCCTAGAACTCCCCTTTTTCTACATATAAGTCATCCCTAATGTGTGCCCTAGGTATCCCCTAGAGCAGGGTGCTGTGTAGGTAAAAGGCAGGACATGTACCTGTGTAGTTATGTGTCCTGGTAGTGTAAAACTCCTAAATTCGTTTTTACACTACTGTGAGGCCTGCTCCCTTCATAGGCTAACATTGGGGCTGCCCTCATACACTGTTGAAGCGGCAGCTGCTGATCTGAAAGGAGCAGGAAGGTCATATTTAGTATGGCCAGAATGGTAATACAAAATCCTGCTGACTGGTGAAGTCGGATTTAATATTACTATTCTAGAAATGCCACTTTTAGAAAGTGAGCATTTCTTTGCACTAAAATCTTGTTGTGCCCTTCAATCCACGTCTGGCTAGGTTTAGTTGACAGCTCCTTGTGCATTCACTCAGACACACCCCAAACACAGGGTACTCAGCCTCACTTGCATACATCTGCATTTTGAATGGGTCTTCCTGGGCTGGGAGGGTGGAGGGCCTGCCCTCACACAAAGGACTGCCACACCCCCTACTGGGACTCTGGCAGACAGGATTGAGCTGAAAGGGAACCGGGTGCATTTCTTAGAGACTCTTTGAAGTCACCCCCACTTCAAAGGCACAACTTAGTATAAAACAGGGCCTCTGCCCTACCTCATCAGACACTTGCTGGAGAAGAAACCTGAACCAGAAACTACATCCTGCCAAGAAGAACTGCCTGGCTGCTCAAAGGACTCACCTGTCTGCTTTCTCCAAAGGACTGCTGTCTTGCTGTTGCCCTGCTGCCTTGCTGAACTCTTGTCTGGCTGTGAAAGTGCTCTCCAAGGGCTTGGATAGAGCTTGCCTCCTGTTCCTTGAAGTCTCAGGACCAAAAAGACTTCTGCCTTTCACGTGGACGCTCCGTGCGCCGAAAATTTCGACGCACAGCTTGTTTCGCGGCGAGAAAAACGCCGCACACCGACGCTGATCAACGCGACGCCCTCGGGACGATCGAGACTTCGACGCACAACCTCGCAAGGACAAAGCCGCCCGACTTCCAAGGAGAAATCGACGCGACGCCTACCGTGAGTGCGAAACTTTGACGCACGGCCTCGCAAGGACAACGCCGCCCGACTTCCAAGGAGAAATCGACGCGACGCCTGCCGTGAGACCAAAATTTCGACGCACGGCCTCGCAAGGAAAACGACGCCCGACTTCCAAGGAGAAATCGACGCGACGCCTACCGTGAGATCGAAACTTCGACGCGCAGCCCCGCAGAACGACGCGCAGCCGGAAAATAAGCAGGAGAATCCACGCACAGACCCGGGACATCTGGTAATCCCCGCGATCCACAAAAAGAGACTGTCTGCGCGCCGGAAAACGACGCCCGACTTCCCCGCGTGGAAAAGAACGACGCAAGTCTGTGTGTGCTGAGCGGAAAACGACGCACACACCCCTTTTTCCACGCATCTCTTCTCCTGTGGCCCTCTGAGGAGATTTCCCACCAGAAACCAGGTACTCTGTGCTTGAAAGACACTTTATTGCTTTTTAAGGACTTAAAGACTCTTAATATCACTTTTCAGTGATATCTTTACAAATTCGTATTGCGACTTTGATCGTTTTGACCTACAATTATCCAGATAAATATTCTATATTTTTCTAAACACTGTGTGGTGTATTTTTGTGGTGTTATACTATGGTGTTGTATGATTTATTGCACAAATGCTTTACACATTGCCTTCTAAGTTAAGCCTGACTGCTCGTGCCAAGCTACCGGAGGGTGAGCACAGGCTGATTTTGGATTGTGTGTGACTTACCCTGACTAGAGTGAGGGTTCTTGCTTGGACAGAGGGCAACCTAACTGCCAACCAAAAACCCCATTTCTAACAGTTACTGTATGAGTTATTGCACAAATACTTTACACACTGCCTTCTAAGTTATGCCTGACTGCTCAGTGCCAAGCTAACAGAGAGTGGGATCAGGATAATTTGGATTGTGTGTGACTTACCCCAACTAAGATTGTGGTCCCTGTTTGGACAAAGGTGAATACCTCTGCCAACTAGAGAACCGATTTCTAACAGGGAGCTATTCTACAAGTAATTCAGTCTTCACTCTTGGCCCTAGATATGAAGATTGAAGAGGTGTGCATTCTGGGCATGACCTGAAAAACAATGCTTACATATTTGCTGATGTACATTCTATGTGTTCGCTTTGGTGGTCTCAGCCAGAGAACTTCAACCAATGGTCTTACATGATGGGCTCTTCTAAAATGCTGGTGGAATGCCAGATGAATGGCAAGGTAGGGGTTGCCACAACCACCTCTGAATGGTGGGTACTGGTAAAGGGGAGGAACAAATCCATCAGGACCAGTTTATAGAGTCCTAGCTTTGCAGGTGGTACCTGCTGATGTGTTGGCATCTTGTTTTGCCATAGATTACATCTTCTTATGAAAATAATGTCATACCATCGCCCAATTGAGATGCTAGCTTGCACCTACTTTCCATTGTCAATGCCTTTCTCACTCAAGGAATCTACCCGAAAGGTCTCAGCACAGGCCAGATCTCCCCACTCCTATAGAAACATACTTGAATTATTTGGGAAGATCATTGAAAAAGCAGTCTATCATCAACTCCAAGGCCACATCAATGCTAACCATCCATTGCACAAATAACAGTCTGACTTCAGATCACACTGCAGCACTGAAACTACTACCTTATACATTGTGAATGTCCTCTGACTACAGATGGAGATGACCCCCTCCCTTCTAACATTGCTGGACCTTGCAGCTGCCTTTAACAAAGTCCACCATCCACCATCATACCACTCATACACCCACTGGACTATCGAATGGGAATCACAGAAAATGTCCTTTACTGGTTCTTCTCCTACCTGTCCAATAGACACCAGTTTGTTCACATGTACATGTCCAGGATACACAAAGATCCCTATCACCCCTGGAGTGCCCCAGTGCTCTATACTGTGTCCTGTCATCTTCGTCCTTGGCATGGAGCCTGCTGGAGCTCAGCTCACAGGTAACAGCATCATCATTCATCAATATGCCAATGATACACAATTTTAATTGAACATCTTGTCTGCTTCAGACATCCAGCACCTCAAACACCGTTTACACACCATCCAGACTTAGATGTCCATCACGTACCTGAAGCTCAAACCCACCAAGACAGAATTCCTGTTATTTGCCAAGAACTATAAATAAGATACAGTAGAAACCTGGCTCAGCACATTGTTGTTGCTGATTGAGACAGGGACTTGTAGTGCCAGTTTTCTATTACCCACATCTTCAGGAGGAAGAAGGGGGGCCGCCTCTTCACAGTATCAGCGCTAGCACTAAAGCGGTTCCCTGACCACTCTGTTTTCATGGTTTGCCGCTCCTGGTGATGGGGTGGGACTTCATCCCCCAGTGTGTACTAAGGCTAGGTGGGTCCTCAGGACAGTAAAGCTCCCTCTTTAGTACTCCCAGGAAGCACACAGGTTGCACCTGGGTGTGTTACTGCCTGGAAGAGGCTAGGCCACCATACTTTCATCTGCACCTTAAAGTATTTATACATCCCACCATATGTCCTGTGGGCCTTACTAGTGGAAAACTCCTGGGGAAATATAAAGCAACCTCTTTGATACCCACCCCTGGGATGGATGGGTTTTTGCAATGGGAAGTGGGGGTCATAAACAAGGAGATTGTACTGGCTGAGAGGCCCCTATCATTGTCCTCTCCCCTAGTCATCCGCACACTGCCAGAACATGGTGCTACTTTCAGGGTCATTGAGGAGCCCATTTAGCCTTCGACAAACAAGAATCAGAATGCTGCCTCTTCTCATTGCATAGAACTTGTCAGTCAGCCAGTAGGAATCCAATCCCCTGACCAAACTTTAGATGCAGGTAGGAAATCAAAGTGTAATGGAGGAAAGAGGATAGAGTTGAGGGAGGGACACGATGCAAAAGACAATGGGGGTTATTACAACTTTGGAGGAGGTGTTAATCCGTCCCAAAAGTGACGGTAAAGTGACGGATATACCACCAGCCGTATTACGAGTCCATTATATCCTATGGAACTCATAATACGGCTGGTGGTATATCCGTCACATTTGGGACGGATTACCACCTCCTCCAAAGTTGTAATAACCCCCAATGTTTTTGCCCCCTAATGTGCCCACAAAGCCCTCCCCAAGCTATTGATAGGCATGCTTGGGTCAATGGAGAAGGCCAAAAAGTCATCCCAGTCAGAGGAACTCAGTATGTGTGTCTTAATCTCACTAACTGATGCCTTGAGCCCCATAATGCCCTGCTCACTAAAATTGAAGAGGCATTCTGTAGATGGATCTGTATTTTTACAGAGGGGTGGCTGACAGGAGTTCTTCCTTTTTGCCTGGTTGCACCAGTATCGAATCCAATGCAACTGAGTGAGACACATTCTTCTGAGGAGCCCCACAATCCATTCACCAGGGGACTTAATCCGAATTCAAGAGGGGCAAGTAGCATGCCAAGGGACATTTCATCCAGTCCTTAAAGAAATTTAAATGGGAAAGGCGGTTTTCCAGGGCAAATGGTCAAACCACGTGGCCTGCCAAGTAACAGTCATGGGAGCCTTCAGGAATCCACAAAACATATATTTCTGCAATTACCTGCTCAAGCCACTCCATTTATCGTGTTTATGGTGGTGCTGAAAGGCATCCTCCTTTTGAGGCAGAACATGAAGGAGGACCACAATTGACTTATGAATAAAGTCTTGCATTGGGTAAATGGGAGACTCGGAGGCCCAGGGATATTGCATAGTCTTATAAATCACGATCATAGAGTATCTTGGGTAGGCAATACCCCTAAACCATACATGAATTATTGAATTGTCAATTTAAAAAATGAAGAGATGACAAAAACATCCCAACAAGGTTCAATATGCCAGGGCTCCCCCCAAAGTTGGTTGAAGCCCTTTAGCTGGGTTTCTTTTATAGGCCATCAGGGAGACTGATGCCAGTTCCTCCATCTGCTATTTATTCCGTGCCTATCTATAATGAATTTGAGCCAATTGCACAGCTGAACCAAACTGAATGACTTTTTACCCATGCAACCTCTCCTAGACTTTGTTCCTTTTCATACCTGAACCCTAAGGAAGAAAGGTCTAGTGTTGTTTCAACAAATGAGGGTTGGGGACTTATCTCCTGGAACATTGCAGAGGCTCACTCAAAGATCCAAAATTCTGATTGGATTGATTTCCTAAACTTTGCGGACATTGTTCGTTTTCAGGAAACATGGATGATAGAGGATTTCTATCTGGACGGGTACCAATCTATCCTAGAGCCAGCTCGTGCCTCTCTGGCGGGAAGAGCCCAGCGCGGCCTAGCAACTTTTATTTCTGTTCAAATTCCATTGGCCAAAACGACTAAAGTGTATTCTGCCCCCAAAAAAATTATTGGTAACCCTCCTAGCCTTCTCAAATGAACATGACATTCTGTTGGTATACTTTTACTATAACAATTGTAACCGTCTTGTCACTGACACTATAGTACGATGACTTCTTGCATTCCCTTTTTTTTTTTAGCTAAACGTGAGACAGTATTAATTTGGGCAGGGGGCATTAACGTCACACTATGTGGTTATAGTGTGAAACGGGTCCGTGGTTTTATGAATCCAAATAAGAAAACATTTCAACCATTTTAAACATACACCATATGGGGAAGCACCCTTATTTTGAAACACGATCTAGTTCTAACGAGCATAATGGTTGAAAATGAGAAAAGTACATTTCCGACGTCTACTGGCAGTACCAGGGAGAAGCACAATTTATTTTATTTTTATGACCTCTGAGCTAGTACCACGCATCCTCGATTTTAAGATTGTTGCAAAGTGTGTAAGTGACCATAACTCCCTAATTTTATCACTAAACTATCAGATAATTAAGCCCGCAATAACTAAACGCAGCAAGAGAGTGTATACCAGTAAAAAGGGCACCGAAATTAAATGGGATAAGGTATTCCTGGAGAACTTTTAAGTCAGATCATCTCACAGAACTTAGTTACAGTTATAAACTGTTTGTTGGCTAATACAGTGAGCCATTCGATATTAGAGGGTTTTGAGAATATGTGTAGATCTATCTCAGATAACCTGACTTCAAATAAATCCCTGAACAAAAAGCCCTCTCATGGATGGATTAATTCAGCATATACATTGGCCCATTAACAACTAAAGGCAAAAATACATTTAAAAAATCCACGCTCTGTAGCTGAGGTCAGAGCAAAGAGAAGCGTACGCACAGCTACTGTAGAGGGGAAGCAGGGAGGAAGAAGAAAATCCGGGCTAAAGCATGGGAGGATCTTTCCAAAGCAGCCAGATTGAGAGACAATAAGACATTCTGGTAAATTATCAGTCACCCATTTCTTTACAGATTACAACACCCCAAAAATGTATGTTTTGATTCCTGCAGATCAATGGGTGGCTTATTTTGGGAAAAAAAATAAATCACAACTTAGCGATCTATCCCACTTCACCAGTCTCAAACTTACCTGTTAAAAGTACACAGGGCCTACCCTTATTTATAGAAGTTAATGAAGTAATTAGTGCCACCAATAAATGCGCACTTGGAAAAACACCAGGCCCAGATGGTATCCCCACAGACATTTTAAAATCTAAATCCAACTTGTGCTCAGGAACACCTATTTTAATAAACGTCTTTAGGAGTGATGTGATGGGACAAATTCCCGATTCATACAGGACAGCCACAATCATACCTATCTATTAAAAAGGATACAGACATTTACCATGCGGCTACAGACATATATCATTGATAGACTCAAGAATAAAAGATTTTAGATAGAGTGCTTTTGACACGCTAGGAACCATGGGCCACGAAAAACAAGATTCTGTCTGACATGCAATTTGGTTTAGACCTGGTGTTGGAACAATAGATCAGTCCCTAAAACTTAATTTGCTAGCAGGGAAATTCGTAATGGCAAAAAGAATCCCTTCATTTGGCGTTCGTTGATTTATCCAGCACCTTTGATTTTGTAAACTGCTCAAAACTGTGGGCACTGATGGAGTCAATGGGGGTGGAAGTGGAACTACTCTCTTTAATTAAACGTTTACATCATGAGTTGATGGTGAGGGTTTGTTATGGTATGTGGATGAAACAACCACTCAAACAAAATCCACACAGAGGTGTGAAACAGGGCTGCATCGACGCTCCTTTCCAATTTTTTTATCTACATAAATGAGATTTCCAAATATCTTGCCAAGGTAGGAAAAGACACCCCCGAATAGGTGGGTAATCCAACCCCATCCTATTATACGTGGACAACGCTGTGCTAATTGCCCATACTGCAAATGGTTTACAAATCTTATCAGATTCCCTTTCCTCATATATGGAGGATTTGGATCTAACGGTCAACTATTCCAAGTCTTTCATAATGACATGCAGGCCTCGTAGTATGAAATCAGAAACTTTATGGGGAAATCATCTTTGGAGAAAGAGAATGATTTTAACTGTTTAGTGATCCTCTTCAGCTCTTCTCTTAAATTGATCTCACTTTTAACCAATAGAGCACAACAATTTAAAAGGAACATAGAGGCAATCTTCAAGTTTCCCCAAAGGCTGAGTCAGAAACCTACTGAAGAATTGATTAACTCACACAAAAGCAAATGTATTTCCCCAAGGTCATATGGAGCAGGTCTATGGGGGTATGCATAGAATTCTTCAACGGATAGAAAATCACTTTTGCACGGAGATTACTTCTGGTTCCCTCAGGGTCTGTTACTCTGATCTACCATGAACATCTAGGTCTTACCTATTTAGAGGATCAGTTGGGTCTTGCCTCGCTTTAATTGTGGGTTAAGACCTGGGTAAACCCAGAGGTTGTTCTGTTCAGATCTTGCGTCACCGACTGTTTAACTCTGAATGGGGTTCCCAGGATCCTGTTGGTTGCAGTTCTTAAGGAAACCTTCAAATTGATAGGCATGAAAGAGTTGTTTATCAATCCCTTCATGATCACACCAAATTGTAAAGAGAAAGTCAAACTTAGTTTCCTTAACCCTTGTTCAGATCTAAGGCTTCAAAGGGCGCAGCCTATGGTATCCGTGACAAGATACGTAACGATTTCTACCACAGCCACTTAGAACCACATTGTGTCTGAAATATAAATTATATCTATCAATGTTATCTCACCCTTTTCAGATTTTGCATGATACATTTCAAGGTTGCCTTCCCCCTTCAATGTGTATGGTCACATGATTTACCCCCATGCTGGTGTAACCATGCAGCAAAACAAAACACTTGTCTCTCTATACTGTTCGGTCCACTATATGCAGTACTTAGACACTCTTTTAAAATGCCTGTTTTATGGAAATCCAAATTGAAACCCCGTACGGCAGGCTTGGTGTTTCTATAGAATCTTTCTACTATAGAAACAAGTATGTGAGGCTAAATTTTATTAGAAGGGCATTAGTCATTAGAAAAAGGTATAAAGTCACCCGGTGATTGGTGCATGGACCCTGCTCCACACTAGCTGATGTATAGATATTTTATGTTAGCTTCTTTTCTATTGATACTGCATTACTTATTGATTGATGTATGGATCTAAACACTGTGCTGTTTCCACACCATAGAATTCTACACTAGTCGATGTAATGATATTTTAATAATTTTACTTTCTAGCTGAAAAGGCATTATTTATTCACTTTATTTATCATATGTGCTCTTTGTATTGTATTTTATGGCTCACACTGGATAAATACTTATTTTGATTGATTGAAATGTACCTTAATGGCTTCAAAATCCAACTTTCACTGGATGCCAAGTCACTTGAATTAATCATGGACACATAAACTCACCCACACGTTGCCAAAAAACAAGAATAGCTTGATACCAGCTCTACCTTCTAAACAAAGTCAAACTATTCCAGAAAGTGGCCTCAGAACCGCTGTTCAAGCCCCCAAGCTTACATCTGGATGGTGGTAATGGCCTCTTAGATTCCAAACTGACACCCCATAATGGCCTCTTACATGCTCCAGCTCGCCTCATCCAGAGCCTGGAGAAATATTATTAAATCATTTATTTCTGAAGGAACTTAATTATCTCCTCATGCAGGCATACACCATCTTCAAAACCAGCTGCATCATTAAAAAAAGCTATCATGAACAGCACCCCACTTACCCTGAAGATAAGCTCATGATTTCTGATCGGTTTTGGCATACCCACAGCCAGGACACCATCAGGCTGCAGACTAAGAAGTATGACAAAGAAAAAAACAAGGCAACATGCCTTTTCCATCTATGCATGCAAGAGCTGGAACAACATCCCTGTTTCTAGCAGGACTGCCCTAACGCATTCCAATTTTGTGAAGAGCTGAAGTCTTATCTTTTTTTTTCCAAAGAACACTACATCACAATGTATTAACCACCCATAACCCAGCTTCTTTTCTTCTAACTTATTGACTTTATACTTGTCTTTGACCTTGTAGAGTGCTCTGCTGCCTTTTGGCTAGATTTGTGCCAGAGAAATACCATATACAACAATACATACATATATACACTTACATACATGCATACATACATACATGCATACATACAGTGGGTACACCGGAACCTGACACATAAATCCAGCCTCTTAGGACAATGATTGCATGCCTCCAGAAATATAAGGACACAGGTGAAATCCTTAAGGTGGCTCATGCACAGGTTCTGGCCACCCAGAACTATCATGGGTCCTGCTGTTTACCAATCATTCCAGAGAGGTACAAAACAAACAAAAATTCTTCAAAGATATTAAGAAGAAGCTGTGGGTTATGGGTGTGTATTACACCCTACTCTTTCCTGCAAGGTTGAAGATTATGTTCACCTATAAAAGCCACTTCTTTGTCAGCAAAGGTAGCACAGAGAGACTCTGAGGCTTGGTCTAATGGGACGTGGCATACAAAAGTGCAGGACGTGCCAGTGGTTTGGCTTCAGGACTTTTGACCAGGTGAGAGGAACATTGATGAACACTGGACTTAATAATAACAGTAGTGACACTAATTCAGACCCTTCACCTAAAGAGTGCCTTAATTTCCATTTGCTGCTTGATGTGGCAGGTTCTTTTTCTTCTGCACAATTACTTTATTTGCCTTGTGAGTTGCTTCAATCATCATCTCAGTTATAAGGCATTTGCTACAAGTGTGAGTGCTATTTGCCTTTAGGATTTTTCAATCTCTTGTGGGTGTTTGTTACTGTAACACCCTCCATGATTCGAAGTTACTACATATGTGTTATAGGTAAATGTTGCTTATATGTTGCCATTTCAGGGCTGTCAGACTCATATCAATCATGTTACTTTACTAATTTATTAACACTCTTTCTCTAGATGGCAGATGAAAGAGATGCCATGAACTCTCCCCTTCTGTACATCTTGTGGAATGTCAATGGGCTAAATGACCAAGTCAAAATGGGAGAGCGGTGTTAAGTGTTGTCAAAAGGCATCCACTGGACAATCTGTTTCTCCAGGAAACATTTTTCCAAAGCATTAAATGTGACTTTTTGGAAAGGTGTGGCTTCGTAAGAGCTCTGCATCCAGGCTTTAATAAGGGCTCCAGTGTGTAGCATTTCAAAAAGAAGAATTTACCCTTTTATGTTCACTGCTCTTGGTGATATAAACAGGGCAAGTATCTTACGGCTTCTGGATCTCTGGACAGCTTTACTTTGCTATGTCTCAATGTTTATTCACCTTTCATCATATTATATTCATTTTTGACACTGGTTTCTTTTAAACACATTTGATTGGTTTTTATTGATGTAAGACAATAGGCAATTACAACAGATACTCTTACCGCTACCTCCACCCATCACCAACAATATCTTGTTAATTTTATTAACTAGTGCCAAAAAACCCAACCCATGTTTTTTTAAAGCTTCTAACCCAGCAGCACTGTAGTACCTAGAATTCCACAGTGGTAGCCTCATTGGGATATTTGACTCTAAGAATTACTCTGGCCAGGCAGTGAAGAGTGGGCACAAGAGGGCCTATCTCTCGCCCAGGATTGGGTCTTACTGCTGTCCACTGCATCAATCACTGGAGTTACGCAGCAAGATAGTATATATCACAGTCGGGAACTGCTAGAACACCGTCTGCCACTGCTCTTCGCAATGTAGCCAGTGCCACTGGTCTGCGGTTGAGCCCCATATATAAGCTGTGAGAAGTGTGCCAATTACCCAGAATGTTGCACAAGGAATCCTGAGTGGGAGTACCACAAAGTGGTACAACAAGCTTGGGAGAATAGTAGAGCAATTTGACCTGCTGCTGATAAGGGGAGTGTTTGTCAGAACTCAAAACTCGATTTGAGCATATGAATAGCCACTCCTATGTTCCCCTCCAGTAAATCTGTGGGGTCTTGGTAAATCTGTATTGCAAGATATTGTAGGCAACAGTGCTCCCACTGTAGCTCTGCCAGTCCCCCGAGGGGAGGGGTCTTGGGTGACCATTGCGGGGAGCAATTGAGATTTCAGCCAGTTAACGCTTAATCCTGAGAGGGAGCTCAAATGCTCCTAGAGCCTCCTAGCATCCTCAAGAGCCTCTGATGTATTCTGTAGGAATATTAAAAGGTCATCCATGTAAAACCCAATATGATGCGTCCGGGCACCCACCAGTAGGCCCTGATATGCGTTACCCATCCTGGCATAGCAAGCCATTAGCTCCATTGCCAAAGTAAAGAGTAGTGGTTATTGGGGGCACTCCTGTGTAGTTCCTTGGCCTTCCCTGTAGCTTTCTGAAATGATTCGTCCCATGCATACCTGGACTGTGGGGTCAGTGTACATAAGTCTGGTCCAGGACACAAATCCCCACCATAAGCCAAAGTATTCCATGTCTTTATATAAGAAGGCCCATTTGAGGCTGTCAAAAGCCTTCTCCATATTGACAAAAATTGCTGCCTCCATCCGGTCATAGGTGTCGGCCTCTAGCAGAGTGAGGAGCCTACATATGTTAAGTGCTGTACTGCAGCCTGGTATGAATCCCGCCTGATTGGAGTGGATGAGGGTAGTCATATCAGGGAGGAGTCGGGTAGCCAGAATCCTGCTCAGGATTTTGTAATTGATGTTTAACATCAATAGTGGTCTATAGGCTCTTTTATTGTCGGCTGACTTTAAGGGTTTTAGGAAGAGCACATTCAGAGCTTCTTGTGTTAGAAATTGGCAACACTCCTGCCTCTTTGGCTGTTTCACAAAGGTCTAATAATTTAGGAGACACATCCTCTGCATAGACAGAGTAAAATTCAGCTGGGAATCTATCCTCGACTGATGTTTTGTTACTGGCCATAGTCTTTATGGCGGCATGGACTTCTGAGAGCATGTTTTATCTTCCCAGTACCTCGGCTTCCTCTGGGGTGAGTTTTGAGAGTGTCAAAGGTGTCAAAAAGCTCTCAATGTCCTCAGTTGGTCGGTCAATTGTGCTGGTACAGGTCGGCATAGTACTTGTAAAATTCTTGATTACTAGCCTTTTGTCTATATATTTGAGTCCCTGGTCTGTTTCTTATTCTAGTAAAACCAATCCCCTTGTTGCCAGATTTGCAAGCCATGCTAGATGCGAGCCAATGCGATCCCCTTCTGCATGTGATCTTATCATGCAGTTCTTACAATCAAAGCATCAGAGTTTTTCGACATGCTCTGCAACTTTCTCTTTTGCTTCCAGCAAATTGGGCTGAAATTCTGGGTGACCAGGTCTGCGCCGTTCAAGTGTCTGTAGTGTCTCTTTGGTTGATAAAACTTTTGTCCATGACCACAACAAATCTGCCAGCGGGATCTACAGGTGTCCTGCATTTTGGAAGGGGGCTCCTGGACATACCCAATGTTGGACCTGGCTTTTTGACAGGGTCATCCTCAAACTTTCTGCCTCCTTCCTCCTATTTTTTCTGACCTGTTGTTGTTGGCTTTTGAAATCTCGGCACTTTACCACTGCTAACCAGTGCTAAAGTGCATATGCTCTCTGTGTAAATTGTACTGTTGATTGGTTTATCCATGATTGGCTGTTTGATTTACTTGTAAGACCCTAGTAGAGTGCACTATATGTGCCTAGGGCCTGTAGATTAAATGCTACAAGTGGTCCTGCAGCACTGGTTGTGCCACCCACTTAAGTAGCCCCTTCACCTTGTCTCAGGCCTGCCATTGCAAGGCCTGTGTGTGCAGTTTCACTACCACCTTGACTTGGCATTTAAAAGTACTTGCCAAGCCTAAAACCTCCCTTTTTCTACATATAAGTCACCCCTAATGTGTGCCCTAGGTAACCCCTAGAGCAGGGTGCTGTGTGGTTAAAAGGCAGGACATGTACCTGTGTAGTTTATATGTCCTAGTAGTGTAAAACTCCTAAATTTGTTTTCACACTACTGTGAGGCCTGCTCCCTTCATAGGTTAACATTGGGGCTGCCCTCATACATTGTTGAAGTGGCAGCTGCTGACCTGAAAGGAGCAGGAAGGTCATATTTAGTATGGCCACAATGGTAATACAAAATCCTGCTGACTGGTGAAGTTGGATTTAATATTACTATTCTAGAAATGCCTCTTTTAGAAAGTGAGCATTTCTTTGCACTTAAATCTTTCTGTGCCTTACAATCCACGTCTGGCTAGGTTTAGTTGACAGCTCCTTGTGCATTCACTCAGACACACCCCAAACACAGAGTACTCAGCCTCACTTGCATACATCTGCATTTTGAATGGGTCTTCCTGGGCTGGGAGGGTGGAGGGCCAGCTCTCACACAAAGGACTGCCACACCCCCTACTGGGACTCTGGCAGACAGGATTGAACTGAAAGGGGACCTGGTGCACTTCTTAGCCACTCTTTGAAGTCTCCCCCACCCCAAAGGCACATTTTAGTATAAAACAGGGCCTCTGCCCTACCACCTCAGACACTTGCTGGAGAAGAAACCTGAACCAGAACCTGCATCCTGCCAAGAAGAACTGCCTGGCTGCCTAAAGGACTCACCTGACTGCTTTCTACAAAGGACTGCTGCCTTGCTGTTGGCCTGCTGCCTTGCTGAACTCTTGTCTGGCTGCAAAAGTGCTCTCCAAGGGCTTGGATAGAGCTTGCCTCTTGTTCACTGAAGTCTCAGGACCAAAAAGACTTCTCTTTTTCAACTGGACTCCTTGTGTGCCGAAAATTTCGATGCACAGCTTGCTCCGCGGTGAAAAATTCACCACACGGCGATCCAGAAAGAAGCGGCTCAACGCGACGCCTGCAGTCCGACCGGAACTTCGACGCACGGCCTCGCATGGACAACACCGCCCGACTTCCAGAGAGGAAACCGACGCGATGCCTGCCGTGAGAAAGAAAATTCCACGCACAGCCTCCCGGAACGACGTGCAGCCGGATAACAAGTCGAGGAATCCACGCACAGACCCTGGGACGTCTGGTAATCCTGCGATCCATAGAAGGAGACGGTCCGCGTGCCGGAAAACGACGCACGTCTTCCCCGAGTGACAAATAACGACGCAAGTCTGTGTGTGAAGAGGCGAAACCGACGAACACACCATTTTTCTTCCTGTAGAACGACGCACGTCTCCCCACGTGACAAATAAAGGCGCAAGTCCGTGTGAGAAGGGGCGTAAGCAACGCACACACCATTTTTCCACACATCTCCTCTTCTGCGGTCCTCTGTGGAGATTTTCCACTCCAAACCAGGTACTTTGTGCTTGAAAGAGACTTTGTTTACTTTTTAAAGACTTAAGACACTTCATATCACTTTTCAGTGATATCTTTACAAATTCATATTACATCTTTGATCGTTTTGACCTGCAAATACCCAGATAAATATTATATATTTTTCTAAACACTGTGTGGTGTATTTTTGTGGTTCTATATTGTGTGATTTATCGCACAAACACTTTACACATTGCCTTCTAAGTTAAGCCTGACTGCTCGTGCCAAGCTACCAGAGGGTGGGCACAGGATATTTTGGATTGTGTGTGACTTACCCTGGCTAGAGTGAGGGTTCTTGCTTGGACAGAGGGTAACCTGACTGCCAACCAAAAACCCAATTTCTAACATTGGTGGCAGCGGTGGGATAGGACTTGTATTTGTGCAGTGACATACAGTAGCTAAGTATTTCACTACCTACCCACAGTTGAAGGTCAACTTGATTTTTTCATCTTTTTGGTTTTGGTTCTCTGATGTCCTCCTTGATATGTTATTGATTTTGGACTTTGGTTTTGGGTTTTGCCTGTGATACCTTGCCAGATTGGGAATGGATTCCAGGTTCACAGAAGACTACGATGTGTCAAACCTTGTACCTGTTAAATCCCTCACTAAGGCTGAGCTGAGGGAGCTTTGCAGTAAATGGGGGACTTCCTATGTCAAGGAGAACCACTAAGATGGAACTGCTAGATATCTATGTAGCTTGGGGAGAAGCACAATGGGCAGAGGAACAGGCAGCAAAGACTCAAAGAAATCATAGCCCTGAGAATGATTATGAGGAGGAGGACTATTCAGATGAGGAAAGAGAACCAGTGAGAGATGAATGGCTCCTAGCTCAAGAGCAGAGGATGGAAGAGCTAGATGAGTTTATTGAAAGGGCTGAGGCAGCAAGAGCCTTAGCCCTGGAAAAAGAAAGGATTGCAGCTCAGGAGCTGAGCTGTGAAGAGCTGGAACTGGAAGCCGGAAGGGCTGAGTCCAGTTCAGATGGTGGCAGCAAAAATCTTGCATCCAGTGCTGCTGAAGAAAGGCACAAGCCCAGAGATGTGGTGCCCAACTTGAAGAAGGGAGTTGACACACCCCAGGCGGTTCAAGAGTATGAGGTAGTTCCCGTTATGCACAGGGTCCCTGAGAAGGATTGGGGAACTGGCACAGGGAGTCATATTCTTACTGGGGGGAGGGACCCTTTACTGGCTCTAGAAGAGAGTGACAGGGAAAAGGGTCCCCCCTGGTGGACGTCCTGGATATAGAGTGTGGAGACATCCCAGAAGAGTATGGGTTGAGTGTCAGGGACAGTCAGATACTGTCTCACTAGTCTCAGAAGGGTGATGTAGAGTGCTTTTTCAAGGCTGAGCCACTGGATGGTTGGGAGAAGGGTACTGTGGTTAATACATGTGAAGGGCAGAGTGATGTAATTGCTGGAGAGCATATGTCTGGTCCTTATTTTCCAGAGCTACGCCAACACCAGGTGGAGTGTGAGTTCTCTGACCTTAGGGAGCTTACAATGGAGGCAGACTTCTGTGTGAATACCAGAGAGTCTGAAGAGGCATTTGGGGGTGCTCCTGAAGGGAGTGGTCTAGGTGTGTCCCAACCAAGTGAGGTGGGAGAGGATTGTAGTGTCCCAGGTAGGTCCAGGTCCTAGAGGGTTCCATGAGGGAACGCCAGGAGGGAAGCCTAACCTGTACCGTAGGGCCACCTGTTGAGGGAGGCCCGCAGTGTCAGAAGAACTTGGGGGGGTGACTGTAGCCAGCATCCCACCAGTTCTGGTGTCTTGCAGTACCACTCCTAGTGAGGGGGTGCAGAAGTCCAGACAGAGGGTTGAGAGGGGGTTGCAGACCCCAGAGGAGGTCCTGGAGAGTCAGGGGTCAGCTCTGAGAGCAGAGCCCCCCAGGAATGACCCAGGTGAAACCGTTTCTGGTTTGGGGGAGATCCAGACTGTGCCAGATGGGCAGAGGTCAGGAGACCTGTGCCAGCCAGACTCTTGTGTAGCCCTTGGGGACGGTGTGTCCATTGTGGGGGGTGAGCGTACCCCCTAGGAAGTCCTGGCGTGCCAGGCAATTGTTCAACCTCAGGGTGGTGACTCTGGGTTGGATGACCAGGTTCAGGGGTTAAACTCTGGCCTGATGGAGGGTCAGTGTGCCCCCCAAGAAGTCCTGGTGTGCCAGGCAATTGTTCAACGTCAGGGTGGTGACTCTGGGTTGGATGGCCAGGTTCAGAGGTTGAACTCTGACCTGGTGGGGGGTAGGTGTGCCCCCCAGAAAGTCCTGGTTTGCAAGGCAGTGATCCAGTCTGAGGGTACATACCCTGGGCTGGAAGACCAGGTTCAGGGTTTCCCCCCGGACCTGGAGGGAGGGGCTACTGATAACAGTGCCCCTCCCATGTTGTCTTCTGAGGAGGCCACTCCTAGTTGGAAAGTGCTGGACCCCAGAAGGGAGGGCAGGGGGAGGGAAGCCTTACCCCGGGCCCAAGTCCAACCTGAAGGTGCAGACCCCAGGTTGGAGGGCAAGTTGCAGGTTAACAGCCCTGCACTGGTGGAGGAATGGTGTAGGGCGGCTTCTATAAGCACCCTGACCATGTTGGACTCTGGGGATACCGCTCCAGGAGGGAGGGTACAGAGTCCCAGAGGGGAGGACCAGGTTCAGGCTGTCATCCCTGACCTGGTGGAAGGGAGAGTGGTTAAAGGGTGCCCAGCACCTGGGGCTACCGCTCCCCACTCTCAACAGCCACAGTGGTTGGAGAGCTTTGAGAGGCCTGGGGCCTGGCTCCCATCCCTGACAGCTGTCAGTAACCACTGTGGCTTGCTGTCTGGGTGGACAGAGTTATCCCCGGGGAGGGGACAAGTGTCACACCCCGGGGGTAGAGTGGGCAACACCACTGTGTTGGTCCTTGTGGTACTATCCTGCTCCTGGGATACGTCTGTGAGCAAAGTAAGGTTAGGTGCTGCACAGATGGTATCCGCAGGTAAGGAGAAAGGTTCCCCATGGGTTGGCTTAGTGGGCCCTGAGAGTATGGACAGAGGGATCCAATTGAAGTCAGGAAGGCGAAGAACTGGAGCATGCCCCTGCTGTTGTGGGCCTGGGTCCTTGTTCTATCGCCTCAAACAGGAAAGTACATCAGGATAGTGATTGTTCTCCCCTGGCTTTAGGCTTGTGAGGGGTCATGTGTTGGACCTGGCTTTTTGACAGGGTCATCCCCAAACTTTTTGCCTCCTTCCTCCTATTTTTTCTGACCTGTTGTTATTGGCTTTTGAACTCTGGGCACTTTACCACTGCTAACCAGTGCTAAAGTGCATATGCTCTCTGTGTAAATTGTACTGTTGATTGGTTTATCCATGATTAGCTATTTGATTTACTTGTAAGACCCTAGTAGAGTGCACTATATGTGCCTAGGGCCTGTAGATTAAATGCTACTAGTGGGCCTGCAGCACTGGTTGTGCCACCCACTTAAGTAGCCCCTTCACCTTGTCTCAGGCCTGCCATTGCAAGGCCTGTGTGTGCAGTTTCACTGCCACCTCGACTTGGCATTTAAAAGTACTTGCCAAGCCTAATCCTCCCCTTTTTCTACATATAAGTCACCCCTAATGTGTGCCCTAGGTAACCCCTAGAGCAGGGTGCTGTGTGGGTAAAAGGCAGGACGGACATGTACCTGTGTAGTTTATATGTCCTGGTAGTGTAAAACTCCTAAATTCATTTTTACACTACTGTGAGGCCTGCTCCCTTCAGAGGCTAACATTGGGGCTGCCCTCATACATTTTTGAAGTGGCAGCTGCTGACCTGAAAGGAGCAGGAAGATCATATTTAGTATGGCCACAATGGTAATACAAAATCCTGCTGACTGGTGAAGTCGGATTTAATATTACTATTCTAGAAATGCCACTTTTAGAAAGTGAGCATTTCTTTGCACTTAAATCTTTCTATGCCTTACAATCCACGTCTGGCTAGGTTTAGTTGACAGCTCCTTGTGCATTCACTCAGACACACCCCAAACACAGAGTACTCAGCCTCACTTGCATACATCTGCATTTTGAATGGGTCTTCCTTGGCTGGGAGGGTGGAGGGCCTGCTCTCACACAAAGGACTGCCACAACCCCTACTGGGACTCTGGCAGACAGGATTGAACGGAAAGGGGACCTGGTGCACTTCTTAGCCACTCTTTGAAGCCTCCCCCACTTCAAAGGCACATTTTAGTGTAAAACAGGGCCTCTGCCCTACCACCTGAGACACTTGCTGGAGAAGAAACCTGAACCAGAACCTGCATCCTGCCAAGAAGAACTGCCTGGCTGCCTAAAGGACTCACCTGACTGCTTTCTACAAAGGACTGCTGCCTTGCTGTTGGCCTGCTGCCTTGCTGAACTCTTTTCTGGCTGCAAAAGTTCTCTCCAAGGGCTTGGATAGAGCTTGCCTCTTGTTCCCTGAAGTCTCAGGACCAAAAAGACTTCTCTTTTTCAACTGGACTCCTTGTGCGCCTAAAATTTCGACGCACAGCTTGCTCGGCGGTGAAAAATTCACCACACGCCGATCCAGAAAGACGGCGATCCAGAAAGACGCCGCTCAACGCGACGCCTGCAGTCCGACCGGAACTTCAACACACGGCCTCGCATGGACAACGCCACCCGACTTCCAGAGAGGAAATCGACGCGACGCCTGCTGTGAGAAAGAAAATTCCATGCACAGCCTCCCGGAACGACGTGCAGCCTGATAACAAGCTGAGGAATCCACGCACAGACCCTGGGACATCTGATAATCCTGCGATCCATAGAAGGAGACGGTCCGTATGCCGGAAAACGACGCACGTCTTCCCCGAGTGAAAAATAACAACGCAAGTCCGTGTGTGGAGGGGCGAAACCGACGCACACACCATTTTTCTTCCCGTAGAACAACTCACGTCTCCGCGTGTGAAAAATAACAACGCAAGTCCGTGTGTGAAGCGGCATAACCAACGCACACACCATTTTTCCACGCATCTCCTCTTCTGCGGCCCTCTGCAGAGATTTTCCACTCCAAACCAGGTACTTTGTGCTTGAAAGAGACTTTGTTTACTTTTTAAAGACTTAAGACACGTCATATCACTTTTCAGTGATATCTTTACAAATTCATATTACATCTTTGATCGTTTTGACCTGCAAATACCCAGATAAATATTATATATTTTCCTAAACACTGTGTGGTGTATTTTTGTGGTGCTATATTGTGTTATTGTATGATTTATTGCACAAACGCTTTACACATTGCCTTCTAAGTTAAGCCTGACTGCTCGTGCCAAGCTACCAGAGGGTGGGCACAGGATAATTTGGATTGTGTGTGACTTACCCTGACTAGAGTGAGGGTTCTTGCTTGGACAGAGGGTAACCTGACTGCCAACCAAAAAACACATTTCTAACACCCACACTATAGCTCCTCATCCATAGGCCTAGTACACCATGTAATAGGCTTCTCCCCTTCATCTGCGCTGCAGTGCTGCTACCTCCTTGGCTATGAGATGTGTCTCCTGCAGGAGCACAATCTGGACCCCTCGTCTTTGTAGGAAGGAAAAGACTTTGAGCCATGGTGTGCATCCTCTTAACATTTCAAAGCATTACTTTATAATTCGTGGAGTTGCCATTTTGAATGATAAAGTCATTTTAGACCTTAGAGACCAGGGACCACCCATGGCCAGTACATTCATGAGTACTTCCTTGGGGCACTAATTATGCTTCCCCCCACAACATATGAACAATTAATTTTTCAACTCAACTCCCACATTGTAGGACAAGTAAGTAGGTTCCCCTCATCCAAACTTCAAATTAATTCGCAAGCTGGCATGGGTGTACCCATAGAAACTTTAAGTAAAATGAGGATAATGACCTCTGGTAAATACCATACCCTATGCTCCCCCACCTGACTTAGAGTCTTAAGGAGACATAACAGGCCCAAGGGGCCCTATTGGTGATAATTTGATAAGTCCTCATCCATAACAGAGGAGTAACAACCCCCCCTTAACAAGCAACAGTCTTACAGTTCAGTGTGTGCTTCATATGAGTTTGTCAGCAGTGCCAGATGTTACTTTAAGCAGTTCTGTGTCTGCAGATGAGCTGGAGGCATGTTCAGGTTCTGAGTCCCGAGAGTCGTCTTCACACATCGAAGTGGATGGACTCATTCCGCTTTTGCTCATTGTGGCCACCACCTCCAGGGCACGCTGTTGTTCTAGCTGGACCTGAGTCTGAAGGGCTACCCTGGGGCTGTCCCCACCACTGCGTTGTGGTCCTCTTTGTACTTACATCTCAGAGACCCCCGACTGCAGATGCAGCTCTATCCAGTCCCACTCCTCTTGGGGAATCCGGAAGAACTGTTCTCGCTCTGGGGTAGTGACCCGCAGCTGCACGGAGAACAGCATGGTGTATTTCAAGCCCATCTAGCTGAGATGCCACTTCACAAAAGGTGGAGCGTTGTTTCTCTATGGCTCTGGTGAAATTAGGGAATATCAAAATCTTGCTGTTGTTTACTCTGATGTTCTCTTTTTGTCTGCCTGATCGAGGATAAAGTCATGGTCTTTATAATGGAGAGGCCGGTCTACTACTGGTCGTGGCAGTGTACCCTGCGGAGGGGGAGTACCGGGACTCTGTGTGCTCCTTCCAGTGCATACAATGGGAGAGGCCCTCCTGGGCAACCTCATCGCATACCCATTTCTCCAGATAGAGCACCATATTCCGGACTTCCAATTGCTCGGTTAGGCCCACCATGCGGATGTTGATCCTCCACAATCTGTTTTCAGCATCTTTCTCTCTAATTTCTAGTGTCTGGACCAAATACTCAATATGTGTAATCCGTTCCCGTAGCACGGTTATGTCAGATGGGATATCTGTTATAGTTTTTCCACCATGCGCCTGTGATCATATTTCAGACTGCTCAGGTCCGCTCCTACAGTATCGATCTTTATTTCAAGCACCTCCCTAGAAGCAGTAACAGCCTGCAGAATATCCTGGAGTGTAGTATTGGGCTGGTATTCTTGAGTGCTACTCTCGGGATTGTGCTTCCCATGTACAGGTCCTTCTTCCTGTTAGCCTTTCCCATTGTAGCACATCCAGGGGGACCAGCAGTATGTGGTTTTCTCTTCAGGACAAAGTCCACAGAAAGCTAGGTCGACTGTCTGGTAGCACCTTTGTGGGGTCTCCTATAGGCTCTACTGCTTATGTTCCCCAGATCATTGCATGCATCTGGAGTTGGTGAGGAGGCTGTTAGTGTTGCTTAATATAGTCTCAAGGTTGGCGGAACTGCTGTGGTCCAGTATTTTCCATATTAGGACTGAACTCCTTGACCGCCATGTACGTAATGGTTACGTCCATGGCTGCGCCTCTCAGGCGCCATGGACGTAACCATTACATCCCTTTACCGGCCCTCGGGGGAAGCTATAGTGCTCCCCCCGAGGGCCGCCCCCTACCTCCCAGGTCAGGGCTGGAAGGGGAATTGCTTCCCCTTCCACCCCCGACCACCCCAACCCCCTAAACCCCCAGTGATGTCTGATGACATCAGCACGCAAGAGCGTGCTGACCTCATCAGAGGTCACCTCCCATTGCGCTTTGCGGAAGAGAAATGCTCAGCATTTCTCTTCCGCTCGGGAAGGAGGGGGCCAGCAGAGGCATGAAAGGAAAGGAAAGGCCTTTCCTTTCCTTTCATGTTTCTGCAAGCATTTCTGCTGCCCAGTGGCAATGCGATCAGGCAGCAGAATGCCCACTAGACACTAGGGATTTTTGGTTTTTTTGGAAATGGACATCAGGGGAGTGGCCCCTTGGCCAAGGGCTGCTTCCCAGGGGGCAAATCATTTCAAGGCCATTTCTGCCCCTGGCGGCAGATCGGCCTAATGTAATTAGGCCGATCTGACCCTGGTGGGGGCAGAAAACCCCTAGACACCAGGGATCTTTTTTTTTTTTTTTCTTTTATGTGTAGGGAGTGACCCATTCGGCAAGGGTCGCTGGGGGGCAGAAACCACTAGACACCAGGGATTTTATGTTTTCTTTGAAACGGACATGAGGGGAGTGGCCCCTTGGGCAGGGGCCGCTCCCCAGGGGGGCAAATAATTTTTAGGCCAAAACCCCTAGACACTAGGGATAAAAAAAAAATATTTTATGTGTAGGGAGCGACCGCTTTGGCAGGGTCGCTCTTGGCACGGGTCGCTCCCAGGGGGGCCAAATTGTTTTTTAGGCCATTTCTGCCCCCCTTGGGGGCAGATCAGTCTATTTTTGTTAGGCCAATCTGCCCCCAAGTGGGGCAGAAACCACTAGACACCAGGGAGGTTTTGGTGTGTGTGTATGTGTGTGTTTTGTTTTGGGGGGCTGTCTCTTGGGCAAGGGTTGCTCCCCATGGGGGCACATTACTGTTGGCCATATCTGCCCTCCTTAGGGGCAGATTGGCCTATTTTTGGAAGGCCCACCTTCCCACGAGGGGGGCAGAAAGTCCACCAGGGACCAGGGAAGATTTGTTTTTTCAAAATAAGAGGGTGGGGGTATGGCCATACCCCCACCCCAAATAAATGGGGCCAAAGTTGTTTTGTCCATCAGTGGGCAGATGGGGCAATTACCCCAGATTCACACCCCAGGGGGTCAGAAAGTCTACTAGATGGCATGGAATAAAAAATAAAAAAAAATAGCGGGGTGGTGGATACCAACCAGTAGGGGCCTGGTTATGCCCACACCCCCAACTGAAGGGGTAACAGTATTCCAGCTCTCCCCGCACACAAAAACATCTTATCCCACTGCAAGCAAGAAGACATTTGATTATTTAGGGTTTTGGTTTTACATTTGGGCCATGAGAGCTTAGTAACTCTCAAAATCGTCTCACTTGGAATAGTGAGGGCTGCACTTTTTTTACTTTGGGACGCTGCCATGTAGAAAAATCCACAAGACCCAGACACATCTGAAAACTAAACATCTGGTTGATTCCAGGGTGGTGTGCTTCACATGCACCCGCACCATTCTCTTACCCACAATGCCCTGCAAACCTCCAACTTTGCCGGAAATCACACATTTTTCCCCACATTTTTGTGATGGAACCTTCCGGAATCTGCAGTGAGTTATCATTTTTACTGGAAAACTGAGGGGAACGTTGGGTGGTAGGAAATTTGTCACGGTGCAGTGATCCCACACAGAATTGTGGGAAAAAAGTGATTTTTTAGGTACATTTGAGCTTTGCTGAGGATTCTGGGTAAGAAATCATTGGGGGATCCACGCAAGTCACACCTCCCTAGACTCCCTCGGGTGTCTAGTTTTCAGAAATGTCTGGGTTTGGTAGGTTTCCCTAGATGGCTGCTGAGCCCAGGACCAAAAACGCAGGTGCCCCCCCCCCCCCCAAAAAACAGGTAGTTTTACATTTGATAATTTTGATATGTCCAGATATTGTTTTGGGGCAATACCTGTTGTGGGCGCTAGGCCTACCCACACAAGTGAGGTACCATTTATACTGGGAGCCTTGGGGGAATGCTGGGTGGAAGGAAATTTGTGGCTCCTCTCAGATTCCAGAACTTTCTGTCACCGAAATGAGAGGAAAAATGTTTTTTTGGCCACATTTTGAGGTTTGCAAAGGATTCTAGGTAACAGAACCTGTTCAGAGCCCCACAAATCTTAGATTCCCCTAGGTGTCTAGTTTTTAAAAATGTGCAGGTTTGCTAGGTTTCCCTAGGTGCCAGCTGAGCTAGGGGCCAAAATCCACAGCTAGGCACTTTGCAAAAAACAGCTCTGTTTTCTTTGTGAAAATGTGATGTGTCCACGTTGTGTTTTGGGGCATTTCCTGTCCCGGGCGCTAGGCCTACCCACACAAGTGAGGTACCATTTTATCGGAAGACTTGGGAGAACACTGGGTGGAAGGAAATGTGTGGCTCCTCTCAGATTCCAGAACTTTCTGTCACCGAAATGAGAGGAAAAAGTGTTTTTTTGGCCAAATTTTGAGGTTTGCAAAGGATTCTGGGGAACACAACCTGGTCAGAGCCCCACACATCACCCCACCTTGGATTCCCTGATACGCAGGTTTGCTAGGTTTCCCTTGGTGCCGGCTGAGCTAGAGACCAAAATCTACAGCTAGGCACTTTGCAAAAAACAGATTTCAATGTAAAATGTGATGTTGCGTTTCCTGTCGCAAGAGTTAGGCCCACCCATTCAAGTGAGGTACCATTTTTTTCAGGAGACTTGGGGGAACACAGAATAGCAAAACAAGTGTTATTGCCCCTTGTTTTTCTCTACATGTTTTCCTTCCAAATGTAAGACAGTGTGTAAAAAAGATGTCTATTTGAGAAATGCCCTGTAACTCACATGCTAGCATTGAGGTACTGGGTTTTTCAGAACCGGTACTGATCCGGTAACCCAGCGGTGCCAGGGTACACCCAAAGACCTCGGGTACTTTCCTGATTCAGACTACAGAAACTCAGAGTCTTCTAGGTGAAGTCAAAGATCGAATTTAATGGCTGCAACCAATTGACAAGTGTCCTAGAAGTACAACAGCACGATTTGTATGTTCTCAGGAGACTGTGTTTCAATGCAAAGTCAGGTTTCCTTATATACAGTTTTTTAAGCTTCAGGCAAACATTCTTGACATTTTGGTTGGTCATTCACATGTTTTTACTACAAAGGAAAAAACAGTGTCATGATGAAACCTTATATTTCATGTCATCCAACCCATAATAAATTACCCGGCAAGGCCTAGTATTTTACATCAGATAAGTGTGGACCCCCAATAAAAACGGGCACCTCCCCCTCGTAAAGTAAGAAGAAGAAAAGAGCAGGTGCAGGTGTGAGCAAGATTAGGCAGGGTGTGTGAGCGATAATAAGGGTTTTATGGCATGGTGTGCCTTGATGCTATCTGATTCGGCCACTGGGAGAGGGACTGACCAAACAGGTTTGGCCTGAGGCAATGGTTCCAGCTTGCCCAGGCCAGAGAGAAGTCAATCAAGGTGTACGTGGCCTTGGAATCAAATCTGACTGTATTATAAGCCTATGTGAGGGCAACTTTTAAAAATGGCTGCTGTGTATAAAATGGGAGCCACGAGTGCAGGACGAAAATGGCGATTTCGAGGTGAAAACGCTGCTGGAATTGAGCGAAAATGCTCATGCTTAGTGTACTAGTCATTATCGGTCTTTTGATACTAAAATCATACTGCTGTGGCAAAGTAAATTACATGGGTCCAGAATTTTTAGAACCACAGCATGGGCACCCCGGAATTCAGAGATGTGCAAATAACCACTGCTTCTCATCACCTTATCTTGTGCCCATTTTGGAAATACAAAGTGTAGGAAGTTGGCTCTGTATGTGCTATTTCAAAGTAAGGAATAGCATGCACAGAGTCCAAGGGTTCCCCTTAGAGGTAAGATAGTGGCAAAAAGAGATAATACTAATGCTCTATTTTGTGGTAGTGTGGTCGAGCAGTAGGCTTATCCAAGGAGTAGTGTTAAGCATTTGTTGTACATACACATAGACAATAAATGAGGTACACACACTCAGAGACAAATCCAGCCAATAGGTTTTGTTATAGAAAAATATCTTTTCTTAGTTTATTTTAAGAACCACAGGTTCAAATTCTACATGTAATATCTCATTCGAAAGGTATTGCAGGTAAGTACTTTAGGAACTTCAAATCATCAAAATTGCATGTATACTTTTCAAGTTATTCACAAATAGCTGTTTTAAAAGTGGACACAGTGCAATTTTCACAGTTCCTAGGGGAGGTAAGTATTTGTTAGGTTAACCAGGTAAGTAAGACACTTACAGGGCTTAGTTCTTGGTCCAAGGTAGCCCACCGTTGGGGGTTCAGAGCAACCCCAAAGTCACCACACCAGCAGCTCAGGGCCGGTCAGGTGCAGAGTTCAAAGTGGTGCCCAAAACACATAGGCTAGAATGGAGAGAAGGGGGTGCCCCGGTTCCGGTCTGCTTGCAGGTAAGTACCCGCGTCTTCGGAGGGCAGACCAGGGGGGTTTTGTAGGGCACCGGGGGGGACACAAGCCCACACAGAAATTTCACCCTCAGCAGCGCGGGGGCGGCCGGGTGCAGTGTAGAAACAAGCGTCGGGTTTGTAATGGAAGTCAATGGGAGATCTAGGGATCTCTTCAGCGCTGCAGGCAGGCAAGGGGGGGGTTCCTCGGGGAAACCTCCACTTGATCAAGGGAGAGGGACTCCTGGGGGTCACTCCTCCAGTGAAAGTCCGGTCCTTCAGGTCCTGGGGGCTGCGGGTGCAGGGTCTCTCCCAGGTGTCGGGACTTTGGATTCAAAGAGTCGCGGTCAGGGGAAGCCTCGGGATTCCCTCTGCAGGCGGCGCTGTGGGGGCTCAGGGGGGACAGGTTTTTGTACTCACAGTCTTAGAGTAGTCCTGGGGTCCCTACTGAGGTGTTGGATCGCCACCAGCCGAGTCGGGGTCGCCGGGTGCAGTGTTGCAAGTCTCACGCTTCTTGCGGGGAGCTTGCAGGGTTCTTTAAAGCTGCTGGAAACAAAGTTGCAGCTTTTCTTGGAGCAGGTCCGCTGTCCTCGGGAGTTTCTTGTCTTTTCGAAGCAGGGGCAGTCCTCAGAGGATGTCGAGGTCGCTGGTCCCTTTGGAAGGCGTCGCTGGAGCAGGATCTTTGGAAGGCAGGAGACAGGCCGGTGAGTTTCTGGAGCCAAGGCAGTTGTCGTCTTCTGGTCTTCCTCTGCAGGGGTTTTCAGCTAGGCAGTCCTTCTTCTTGTGGTTGCAGGAATCTAATTTTCTAGGGTTCAGGGTAGCCCTTAAATACTAAATTTAAGGGCGTGTTTAGGTCTGGGGGGTTAGTAGCCAATGGCTACTAGCCCTGAGGGTGGGTACACCCTCTTTGTGCCTCCTCCCAAGGGGAGGGGGTCACAATCCTAACCCTATTGGGGGAATCCTCCATCTGCAAGATGGAGGATTTCTAAAAGTCAGAGTCACCTCAGCTCAGGACACCTTAGGGGCTGTCCTGACTGGCCAGTGACTCCTCCTTGTTTTTCTCATTATTTTCTCCGGCCTTGCCGCCAAAAGTGGGGCCTGGCCGGAGGGGGCGGGCAACTCCACTAGCTGGAGTGTCCTGCTGGGTTGGCACAAAGGAGGTGAGCCTTTGAGGCTCACCGCCAGGTGTGACAATTCCTGCCTGGGGGAGGTGTTAGCATCTCCACCCAGTGCAGGCTTTGTTACTGGCCTCAGAGTGACAAAGGCACTCTCCCCATGGGGCCAGCAACATGTCTCGGTTTGTGGCAGGCTGCTAAAACTAGTCAGCCTACACAGATAGTCGGTTAAGTTTCAGGGGGCACCTCTAAGGTGCCCTCTGGGGTGTATTTTACAATAAAATGTACACTGGCATCAGTGTGCATTTATTGTGCTGAGAAGTTTGATACCAAACTTCCCAGTTTTCAGTGTAGCCACTATGGTGCTGTGGAGTTCGTGTTTGACAAACTCCCAGACCATATACTCTTATGGCTACCCTGCACTCACAATGTCTAAGGTTTTGTTTAGACACTGTAGGGGTACCATGCTCATGCACTGGTACCCTCACCTATGGTATAGTGCACCCTGCCTTAGGGCTGTAAGGCCTGCTAGAGGGGTGTCTTACCTATACTGCATAGGCAGTGAGAGGCTGGCATGGCACCCTGAGGGGAGTGCCATGTCGACTTACTCGTTTTGTCCTCACTAGCACACACAAGCTGGCAAGCAGGGTGTCTGTGCTGAGTGAGAGGTCTCCAGGGTGGCATAAGACATGCTGCAGCCCTTAGAGACCTTCCTTGGCATCAGGGCCCTTGGTACTAGAAGTACCAGTTACAAGGGACTTATCTGGATGCCAGGGTCTGCCAATTGTGGATACAAAAGTACAGGTTAGGGAAAGAACACTGGTGCTGGGGCCTGGTTAGCAGGCCTCAGCACACTTTCAATTGTAAACATAGCATCAGCAAAGGCAAAAAGTCAGGGGGCAACCATGCCAAGGAGGCATTTCCTTACACAACCCCCCCCCAAACGAAAGAGGATGAGACTAACCTTTCCCAAGAGAGTCTTCATTTTCTAAGTGGAAGAACCTGGAAAGGCCATCTGCATTGGCATGGGCAGTCCCAGGTCTGTGTTCCACTATAAAGTCCATTCCCTGTAGGGAGATGGACCACCTCAACAGTTTAGGATTTTCACCTTTCATTTGCATCAGCCATTTGAGAGGTCTGTGGTCAGTTTGAACTAGGAAGTGAGTCCCAAAGAGGTATGGTCTCAGCTTCTTCAGGGACCAAACCACAGCAAAGGCCTCCCTCTCAATGGCACTCCAACGCTGCTCCCTGGGGAGTAACCTCCTGCTAATGAAAGCAACAGGCTGGTCAAGGCCATCATCATTTGTTTGGGACAAAACTGCCCCTATCCCATGTTCAGAGGCATCAGTCTGCACAATGAACTGCTTAGAATAATCTGGAGCTTTTAGAACTGGTGCTGAGCACATTGCTTGTTTCAGGGTGTCAAAGGCCTGTTGGCATTCCACAGTCCAGTTCACTTTCTTGGGCATTTTCTTGGAGGTGAGTTCAGTGAGGGCTGTCACAATGGATCCATATCCCTTCACAAACCTCCTATAGTACCCAGTCAAGCCAAGGAATGCCCTGACTTGAGTCTGGGTTTTTGGAGCTACCCAGTCCAGAATAGTCTGGATCTTGGGTTGGAGTGGCTGAACTTGGCCTCCACCTACAAGGTGGCCCAAGTAAACCACAGTTCCCTGCCCTATCTGGCATTTGGATGCCTTGATAGAGAGGCCTGCAGATTGCAGAGCCTTCAAAACCTTCTTCAGGTGGACCAGGTGATCCTGCCAGGTGGAGCTAAAGACAGCAATATCATCAAGATAAGCTGTGCTAAAGGACTCCAAGCCAGCAAGGACTTGATTCACCAACCTTTGGAAGGTGGCAGGGGCATTCTTTAAACCAAAGGGCATAACAGTAAACTGATAATGCCCATCAGGTGTGGAGAATGCTGTTTTCTCTTTTGCTCCAGGTGCCATTTTTATTTGCCAGTACCCTGCTGTCAAGTCAAAGGTACTTAAGAATTTGGCAGCACCTAATTTGTCTATGAGCTCATCAGCTCTTGGAATTGGATGAGCATCTGTCTTGGTGACAGAATTGAGCCCTCTGTAGTCCACACAAAACCTCATCTCTTTCTTTCCATCTTTGGTGTGAGGTTTGGGGACTAAGACCACTGGGCTAGCCCAGGGGCTGTCAGAGCGCTCAATTACTCCCAATTCCAGCATCTTGTGGACTTCCACCTTGATGCTTTCTTTAACATGGTCAGATTGTCTAAAGATTTTGTTCTTGACAGGCATGCTGTCTCCTGTGTCCACATCATGGGTACACAGGTGTGTCTGACCAGGGGTTAAGGAGAAGAGTTCAGGAAACTGTTGTAGGACTCTCCTACAATCAGCTTGCTGTTGGCCAGAGAGGGTGTCTGAGTAGATCACTCCATCTACTGTGCCATCTTTTGGGTCTGATGACAGAAGATCAGGGAGAGGTTCACTCTCTGCCTCCTGATCCTCATCTGTTACCATCAACAGATTGACATCAGCCCGGTCATGGAAGAGCTTAAGGCGGTTCACATGGATCACCCTCTTGGGCTCCTGCTTGTGCCCAGGTCCACCAGGTAGGTGACCTGACTCTTCCTTTCTAGTACTGGGTAAGGGCCACTCCATTTGTCCTGGAGTACCCTGGGAGCCACAGGCTCCAGAACCCAGACTTTCTGCCCTGGTTGGAACTCAACCAGTGCAGCCTTTTGGTCATACCAAAACTTCTGGAGCTGTTGGCTGGCCTCAAGGTTTTTGGTTGCCTTTTCCATGTACTCTGCCATTCTAGAGCGAAGGCCAAGTACATAGTCCACTATGTCCTGTTTAGGCTCATGGAGAGGTCTCTCCCAGCCTTCTTTAACAAGGGCAAGTGGTCCCCTTACAGGATGACCAAACAGAAGTTCAAAGGGTGAGAATCCTACTCCCTTCTGTGGCACCTCTCTGTAAGCGAAAAGCAGGCATGGCAAGAGGACATCCCATCTCCTTTTGAGTTTTTCTGGGAGCCCCATGATCATGCCCTTTAATGTCTTGTTGAATCTCTCAACTAAGCCATTAGTTTGTGGATGGTATGGTGTAGTGAATTTATAAGTCACCCCACACTCATTCCACATGTGCTTTAGGTATGCTGACATGAAGTTGGTACCTCTGTCAGACACCACCTCCTTAGGGAAACCCACTCTGGTAAAGATACCAATGAGGGCCTTGGCTACTGCAGGGGCAGTAGTCGACCTAAGGGGAATAGCTTCAGGATACCTGGTAGCATGATCCACTACTACCAGGATATACATATTTCCTGAGGCTGTGGGAGGTTCCAGTGGACCAACTATGTCCACACCCACTCTTTCAAAGGGAACCCCCACCACTGGAAGTGGAATGAGGGGGGCCTTTGGATGTCCACCTGTCTTACCACTGGCTTGACAGGTGGGGCAGGAGAGGCAAAACTCCTTAACCATGTTGGACATATTGGGCCAGTAGAAGTGGTTGACTAACCTCTCCCACGTCTTGGTTTGTCCCAAATGTCCAGCAAGGGGAATGTCATGGGCCAATGTTAGGATGAACTTCCTGAACAGCTGAGGCACTACCACTCTCCTAGTGGCACCAGGTTTGGGGTCTCTGGCCTCAGTGTACAGGAGTCCATCTTCCCAATAGACCCTATGCGTTCCATTTTTCTTGCCTTTGGACTCTTCAGCAGCTTGCTGCCTAAGGCCTTCAAGAGAGGGACAGGTTTCTTGTCCCTTACACAGCTCCTCCCTTGAGGGTCCCCCTGGGCCTAAGAGCTCAACCTGATAAGGTTCAAGCTCCAAAGGCTCAGTTCCCTCAGAGGGCAGAACTTCTTCCTGAGAAGAGAGGTTCCCTTTCTTTTGCTGTATTGTAGTTGGTTTCCCAACTGACTTTCCTGTTCTCTTGGTAGGCTGGGCCATTCTTCCAGACTCCAGCTCTACTTGTTCACCCTGGGCCTTGCATTGTGCTCTTGTTTTCACACACACCAGTTCAGGGATACCCAGCATTGCTGCATGGGTTTTTAGTTCTACCTCAGCCCATGCTGAGGACTCCAGGTCATTTCCAAGCAGACAGTCCACTGGGATATTTGAGGAGACCACCACCTGTTTCAGGCCATTGACCCCTCCCCATTCTAAAGTAACCATTGCCATGGGATGTACTCTTCTCTGATTGTCAGCGTTGGTGACTGTGTAAGTTTTTCCAGTCAGGTATTGGCCAGGGGAAACCAGTTTCTCTGTCACCATGGTGACACTGGCACCTGTATCCCTCAGGCCCTCTATTCTAGTCCCATTAATTAAGAGTTGCTGTCTGTATTTTTGCATGTTAGGCGGCCAGACAGCTAGTGTGGCTAAATCCACCCCACCCTCAGAAACTAGAGTAGCTTCAGTGTGGACCCTGATTTGCTCTGGGCACACTGTTGATCCCACTTGGAGACTAGCCATACCAGTGTTACCTGGATGGGAGTTTGGAGTGGAACCTTTCTTGGGACAGGTCTTGTCTCCAGTTTGGTGTCCATGCTGTTTACAGCTATGACACCAGGCCTTTTTGGGATCAAAGTTTTTACCCTTGTACCCATTGTTTTGTGAAGAGGCTCTGGGCCCACCCTCCTGTGCAGGTTTTTGGGGGCCTGTAGAAGACTCTTTACTATTTTTAGTTTTGGTTGTCTCATCACCCTTCCCCTGGGGAGTCTTTGTGACCCCTTTCTTTTGGTCACCCCCTGTTGAAGTCTTGGACACCCTTGTCTTGACCCAATGGTCCGCCTTCTTTCCCAATTCTTGGGGAGAAATTGGTCCTAGGTCTACCAGATGCTGATGCAGTTTATCATTGAAACAATTACTTAACAGGTGTTCTTTCACAAATAAATTGTACAGCCCATCATAATTACTTACACCACTGCCTTGAATCCAACCATCTAGTGTTTTCACTGAGTAGTCAACAAAGTCAACCCAGGTCTGGCTCGAGGATTTTTGAGCCCCCCTGAACCTAATCCTGTACTCCTCAGTGGAGAATCCAAAGCCCTCAATCAGGGTACCCTTCATGAGGTCATAAGATTCTGCATCTTTTCCAGAGAGTGTGAGGAGTTTATCCCTACACTTTCCAGTGAACATTTCCCAAAGGAGAGCACCCCAGTGAGACCTGTTCACTTTTCTGGTTACACAAGCCCTCTCAAAAGCTGTGAACCATTTGGTGATGTCATCACCATCTTCATATTTAGTTACAATCCCTTTAGGGATTTTCAACATGTCAGGAGAATCTCTGACCCTATTTAAATTGCTGCCACCATTGATGGGTCCTAGGCCCATCTCTTGTCTTTCCCTTTCTATGGCTAGGAGCTGTCTCTCTAAAGCCAATCTTCTGGCCATCCTGGCTAACAGGAGGTCATCTTCACTGAGAGCATCCTCAGTGATTTCAGAAATGTGGGACCCTCCTGTGAGGGACTCACTATTTCTGACTAACACAGTTGGAGACAGGACTTGAGGGGTCCTGTTCTCCCTATTTAGGACTGGAGGAGGGACATTGGCCTCCAAGTCACTAATTTCTTCCTCTGTGATGTCATCATCAGAGGGGTTGGCTTTTTCAAACTCTGCCAACAGCTCCTGGAGCTGAATTTTGGTAGGTCTGGAGCCAATGGTTATTTTCTTTATATTACAGAGAGACCTTAGCTCCCTCATCTTAAGATGGAGGTAAGGTGTGGTGTCGAGTTCCACCACCTGCATCTCTGTATCAGACATTATTCTGCTAAGAGTTGGAATACTTTTTAAAGAATCTAAAACTGTTTCTAGAATCTAATTTCAAACTTTTAACAAACTTTTAAACTCTAAAAGACAATGCTAAACAGGGACTTAACACACAAGGCCCTAGCAGGACTTTTAAGAATTTAGAAAAATTTCAAATTGCAAAAATGAATTTCTAATGACAATTTTGGAATTTGTCGTGTGATCAGGTATTGGCTGAGTAGTCCAGCAAATGCAAAGTCTTGTACCCCACCGCTGATCCACCAATGTAGGAAGTTGGCTCTGTATGTGCTATTTCAAAGTAAGGAATAGCATGCACAGAGTCCAAGGGTTCCCCTTAGAGGTAAGATAGTGGCAAAAAGAGATAATACTAATGCTCTATTTTGTGGTAGTGTGGTCGAGCAGTAGGCTTATCCAAGGAGTAGTGTTAAGCATTTGTTGTACATACACATAGACAATAAATGAGGTACACACACTCAGAGACAAATCCAGCCAATAGGTTTTGTTATAGAAAAATATCTTTTCTTAGTTTATTTTAAGAACCACAGGTTCAAATTCTACATGTAATATCTCATTCGAAAGGTATTGCAGGTAAGTACTTTAGGAACTTCAAATCATCAAAATTGCATGTATACTTTTCAAGTTATTCACAAATAGCTGTTTTAAAAGTGGACACAGTGCAATTTTCACAGTTCCTAGGGGAGGTAAGTATTTGTTAGGTTAACCAGGTAAGTAAGACACTTACAGGGCTTAGTTCTTGGTCCAAGGTAGCCCACCGTTGGGGGTTCAGAGCAACCCCAAAGTCACCACACCAGCAGCTCAGGGCCGGTCAGGTGCAGAGTTCAAAGTGGTGCCCAAAACACATAGGCTAGAATGGAGAGAAGGGGGTGCCCCGGTTCCGGTCTGCTTGCAGGTAAGTACCCGCGTCTTCGGAGGGCAGACCAGGGGGGTTTTGTAGGGCACCGGGGGGGACACAAGCCCACACAGAAATTTCACCCTCAGCAGCGCGGGGGCAGCCGGGTGCAGTGTAGAAACAAGCGTCGGGTTTGTAATGGAAGTCAATGGGAGATCTAGGGATCTCTTCAGCGCTGCAGGCAGGCAAGGGGGGGGTTCCTCGGGGAAACCTCCACTTGATCAAGGGAGAGGGACTCCTGGGGGTCACTCCTCCAGTGAAAGTCCGGTCCTTCAGGTCCTGGGGGCTGCGGGTGCAGGGTCTCTCCCAGGTGTCGGGACTTTGGATTCAAAGAGTCGCGGTCAGGGGAAGCCTCGGGATTCCCTCTGCAGGCGGCGCTGTGGGGGCTCAGGGGGGACAGGTTTTTGTACTCACAGTCTTAGAGTAGTCCTGGGGTCCCTCCTGAGGTGTTGGATCGCCACCAGCCGAGTCGGGGTCGCCGGGTGCAGTGTTGCAAGTCTCACGCTTCTTGCGGGGAGCTTGCAGGGTTCTTTAAAGCTGCTGGAAACAAAGTTGCAGCTTTTCTTGGAGCAGGTCCGCTGTCCTCAGGAGTTTCTTGTCTTTTCGAAGCAGGGGCAGTCCTCAGAGGATGTCGAGGTCGCTGGTCCCTTTGGAAGGCGTCGCTGGAGCAGGATCTTTGGAAGGCAGGAGACAGGCCGGTGAGTTTCTGGAGCCAAGGCAGTTGTCGTCTTCTGGTCTTCCTCTGCAGGGGTTTTCAGCTAGGCAGTCCTTCTTCTTGTGGTTGCAGGAATCTAATTTTCTAGGGTTCAGGGTAGCCCTTAAATACTAAATTTAAGGGCGTGTTTAGGTCTGGGGGGTTAGTAGCCAATGGCTGCTAGCCCTGAGGGTGGGTACACCCTCTTTGTGCCTCCTCCCAAGGGGAGGGGGTCACAATCCTAACCCTATTGGGGGAATCCTCCATCTGCAAGATGGAGGATTTCTAAAAGTCAGAGTCACCTCAGCTCAGGACACCTTAGGGGCTGTCCTGACTGGCCAGTGACTCCTCCTTGTTTTTCTCATTATTTTCTCCGGCCTTGCCGCCAAAAGTGGGGCCTGGCCGGAGGGGGCGGGCAACTCCACTAGCTGGAGTGTCCTGCTGGGTTGGCACAAAGGAGGTGAGCCTTTGAGGCTCACCGCCAGGTGTGACAATTCCTGCCTGGGGGAGGTGTTAGCATCTCCACCCAGTGCAGGCTTTGTTACTGGCCTCAGAGTGACAAAGGCACTCTCCCCATGGGGCCAGCAACATGTCTCGGTTTGTGGCAGGCTGCTAAAACTAGTCAGCCTACACAGATAGTCGGTTAAGTTTCAGGGGGCACCTCTAAGGTGCCCTCTGGGGTGTATTTTACAATAAAATGTACACTGGCATCAGTGTGCATTTATTGTGCTGAGAAGTTTGATACCAAACTTCCCAGTTTTCAGTGTAGCCACTATGGTGCTGTGGAGTTCGTGTTTGACAAACTCCCAGACCATATACTCTTATGGCTACCCTGCACTCACAATGTCTAAGGTTTTGTTTTGACACTGTAGGGGTACCATGCTCATGCACTGGTACCCTCACCTATGGTATAGTGCACCCTGCCTTAGGGCTGTAAGGCCTGCTAGAGGGGTGTCTTACCTATACTGCATAGGCAGTGAGAGGCTGGCATGGCACCCTGAGGGGAGTGCCATGTCGACTTACTCGTTTTGTCCTCACTAGCACACACAAGCTGGCAAGCAGGGTGTCTGTGCTGAGTGAGAGGTCTCCAGGGTGGCATAAGACATGCTGCAGCCCTTAGAGACCTTCCTTGGCATCAGGGCCCTTGGTACTAGAAGTACCAGTTACAAGGGACTTATCTGGATGCCAGGGTCTGCCAATTGTGGATACAAAAGTACAGGTTAGGGAAAGAACACTGGTGCTGGGGCCTGGTTAGCAGGCCTCAGCACACTTTCAATTGTAAACATAGCATCAGCAAAGGCAAAAAGTCAGGGGGCAACCATGCCAAGGAGGCATTTCCTTACACAAAGGTTTTCTTGATACCTTTTTTTCACTTGTTATATTTCAGCAAATGAATTGCTGTATACCCGGTATAGAAAGAAAACCCATTGCAAGGTGCAGCTCATTTTTTGGCTCTGGGTACCTAGGGTTCCTGGTGAACCTACAAGCCTTATATATCCCTGCAACCAGAATAGTCCAGCAGACGTAGTGGTATATTGCTTTAAAAAATCTGACATTGCAGGAAAAAAATTACAGAGTAAAACATGGAGAAAAATGTCAAGTTTTTTCACCTCAATATCCATATTTTTTTATTTCAGCTGTTATTTTCTGTAGGAAACACTTGCAGGATCTACACAAATTACCGCTTGCTGAATTCAGAATTTTGTCTACTTTTCAGAAATGTTTAGCTGTCTGGGATCCAGCATTGGTTTCACACCCATTTCTGTCAGTGAGTGAAAGGAGGCTGAAAGCAAAAAAATTAAAAAAATGGGGTATGTCCCAGTAAAATGCCAAAGTTGCATTGAAAAATTGGGTTTTCTAATTCAAGTCTGCCTGTTCCTGAAAGCTGGGAAGATGGTGATTGTAGCACTGCAAACCCTTTGTTGATGACATTTTCAGGGGAAAAAACACAAGCCTTCTTCTGCAGCCCTTTTTTGCCATTTTTGTTTAAAAAAAACACATTTTTTGCTGTATTTTGGCTAATTACTTGGTCTCCTTCAGAGGAACCCAAAAAGTCTAGGTACCTCTAGAATCCCTAGGATGATGGAAAAGAAGGACGCAAATTTGGCGTGGGTAGCTTATGTGGACAAAAAGTTATGAGGGCCTAAGTGCAAACTGCCCTAAATAGCCAAAAAAAGGCTTGCCACCTGAGGGGGAAAAGGCCTGGCACCAAAGAGGTTAAGAGTGGGTATATGAGGTCTAACAATTTCTTTTGGGAGGACCCTCTCAGATAACAGATCTGGCATGGCCTTCTTTTCTCTCTTCCCCACCAAGAGTCAGCAGAGGGCTTCAGGTCTGCCCTACTTCACAGTTGATGGTGGCACATGTTATTCTGTGTTGGTTTCACAGGAAGCACTTAAAGGAGGAGAAGGTGGGGGATAAGGTAACTTGCCCCTCCTTAGCAGTAAACTGCATGCCACTGGTGTAGAGCTGAGTTGTACGAGTCCGAGTCTCCTTCAGACCCAAGTGCCCCTTCTCCGCGCTTCAATATGCTGTTAAAGTATTCATCCAACTTTCTATAGCACCAATCTATGCGGCAGCCGAGGACCCTCACTGCTGGATTGAGCTCTTCTGGGGTGCAACAGTGTTGGAGTACACGTATGTTAGAATCCTCTTTGGGGACCTTCCGCGCTTGGTTCCACTGTGCTGAATTTGGGTATGGAGGCTCCCCAGTACTCACGGCGCACTCTGCGCCTGGGGCATTGCAGCAGCGTTCGCTGAATTGCACTCCCCTGCTGGTATCAGGACAATGACTTCCCCACAGAACAGGGTGCTCCTGAAGGCCAATGTGTTCTCAAGCCCTGCTGAGATTCAGTTGGGAGTTTGGTAGCTAGTGCAGCAGGAGGCAATCCACTGCCACCATTTTGCTCTCTCCATTCCAAGGGGCCCACACTTGGCTTGCTAATTGCTGGGTTACAGGCACTGCTAACCACTCCAAGCAGGCAGAGGTAGTATTCTTCCACATTTTTCAGGGTCCATACAACTGAATCAAGGAGGATGTTCTTTGTCAAGTGCCCCATGCTCCACGCTATAATATGCCTTTAAGGCACTCACTCTGCTTTTCACAGCATCGGTCTCCTGCTCGGCAGTCGAGGGCCCTCTCTGTCCCTGCCAGGCCCACTGCACTGAAGGAGGGCAGGGAGACTCGTCGGCCCACGCAACATACTCAGGGTTCACTTCAGCTTCAGCGGCTCTCATCGAGTCTCCCTCTCCCACCAGCGTCAGGGCAAAGAACTCCCTTCTACATTTTTTGTGCCCCCCGGGGTTCATATCAGGGGTAGGATGTCATCAGATGGGGGATTAACGGGCAGGAGCTCACGGTTTTGCCACCATCAGCAATAAGCCATACCCCCTCTTTTTAGACACTGCTGAGGTGCTCATGTTCACCTAAGATCTTTTAAGTCCATCTTCTATAAAACGTACACTGGGTATGAATATCAGCATGACAGCAGTATGGGGAGACTTTATGCATCATGATTCACTGAACAAAAACAGGTTGATTTCTGTTTCCCAGCCAGCCCAGTGTTGGTTGATCACCTACAGTCTTGTGAGAGCCATCAAAGCCATGCCTCTGAGTTGAGCAATGGGCTACATCTCATGGTTCACAAAACACAGGCAGGATGTGATTAGGCTCCTTGAGATTCTGTTGTTTGAGCTTTTATCCAGCTACCAGAAAGCAGGCACCCCACTGCAAGCTATAGAGTAAACCTGGGTGGAACTTCAATTAGGCTGGAGTAATCAGAACAATTTCATTAATTCCACATTACTCTGATGCAGATTTTTTGATAATAATGTGATTACTCCCGTTCTTGAAATTAAGAGTAATGTGGGTGAAATATCCTACAGAGAATAGCACATTTAGTGAGTGCAAGCAGCCATGTTCTGTTTCATTTAGTGCTATTTCTTAGTACAAAATAAATCCTTGCATCCATTTTAGACCCAAGGGTGCATATTCCCTTGAGAAACTAGTGCTAAATGCTGGGAGTAAGTTGGGGGAAAATTCTACCACAAGTGCAGATTTAGTGATCACAAGGGGCTGCTCTCACTCAGGATTCACTTTCTGTTGCATTTAGCAAAATTTCTTAGTGCAAGATGCATCCCTGTGTCTATTTGCAGAATTACTCTTCTCCCGTATTTCAGCATACTTTTACTAAATTTTGGGGTAATTCTGTGTGAATATTCTACATAAAATTATGTGAGCTAGCCTACCACTTTAAAAGAGCTCACTCAGATCTCACTCAAAAATCATCTTAAGGATAAAGCTGAGGGTCTCTGCATGTGTGTCCCTCAGTTTCCCTGAGCTGAGTTTTTCAGCACTGGGAGGAGGCAGGGAGGTGGGATGGCCTGTGCAAGGTAGGTGGGATGGCCTGTGCAGGAATGTAGGTGAAGAGAGATTGTCCAGACAGACTCCCAGGAGAAAGGACAAAGGAAGAGGAAGTGTAGGTTTAGTGAGGAGGAGAACAACATCTTGATCACAGAGGTGATGGAGCACCAACACCAGCTCTTCGTCTCCTCTAAATTGCCAATAGGTAGGAAGGAGGCCATATGGTAGTGTGTAGTTGATAAATTCAACAGTGTGGCGGAGGTGAAAAAGACTGTGATGGACTGTAAGAAGCGCTGGCAGATTGCAAGCACAGAACAAAAGAGAAGCATGCCAGCAACCGAAAGACAGCACTGCAGACAGGAGGTGGAAGTCCTGCACCCCAGGAGGAGCTGGATGAGGTGGAGGAGATGGTGGCAGCGGTCATCCCTTAGGAGTTGGTGGCAGGAGTCCAGGGACAGGACACTGCGGCATATGATGACCAACAACAAACACAGGGTAAGTTGCAGTGGGGGACAATGTTGTAACTAACAAATGGCATAAGGGGAGGCACATAAGAGGCACTGTATACACATAAAAGGGTTGCATGGGGGCACAATAATGGCTAAACACCAAGCACATGTAATGTGCACTGCCACACCCCACTTTATGTACAGACCACTTCACAACCCTCACATCACTCCCTTCACTATATCAACTGTACCATCTGGCCATGTTTAAGTCTCATTGGAGATCATGTACCAAGCCTGTTGCACAGGGTGTGGCAGCAAGGGCTGGAATATGCCTCCCTGCACCACTGGGAAAAGGCACAAATGTAATGTACACGGAACATACTGGGCATTTCTGTCACTTCCACCTGTGCAGGTGCACAGTTTGCTGTCATGTGCCTGCGTAGGCACACCTGCAGCATGCTGCAAGGGTGCCTGTGTTTCGGGGATGATTGATGTTGTGCACACAGGGACATCTTCCTGCTTAGCATTAGGCACAAGTGGTGTTTTGTCTTACTATGTGTGATGCACAATGCAGCACACTTCAAAGCATGAAATTACTGGGACAAACAAAGATGTCACTCACCCTCTTGTCACTTCTATGCCACCCCTGAGGTGACGTATGAATCTGCAGCATTCCCAGACGTGAAAATCTGGGAATAATTCAGAAGATGGGATGGTTACATATGCGTTTTGCAGCAACACACATGTAATGCCACCTACATGCATTGTGAGGTCTAAAAGGAGCACATAGTTACCAGGTCATGAAAAGGCACACAAGGTGCCTCCCTTGACTGGCAAATATGGCCTGGTAGACTGCACCACTGGAGTGTAATGTAATAGTTATGCTCTGGTGGGGCAGAGTGCTGTCAGTTTGGGAAATGTGACCCATTGTTAACCATGTATGATGACATGATGCAGTGCAGCAGCCCAGTCTGCAGTGGTGTGCTATATCATCTTGAATGTGCAGGTATGTGTAGTTGTCACTAACATGCAATGCATCCCTGTACTACCCTTGCTGATGGGACACAAACTGCTGCCTAACACCAACACAGGCACACACTGAGAATAGTGTAGGGATGCCTGTATTGCAGGTCTTATTGCACATATGCAGGAAGTGACACATCCTGCAACATCAACAATCAGAAATGTTTTCTGCCACTTCCAATGTCTGCTGCTGATTGCAACACACATGGAAAGATGCAAAAATAGGCCCACAATAATGTTAGTCATGTGTAGCACAACTACAATGCCACCCTGGAGGTGGTGTACCAACCTGATGCATTGACACATTGACAAGTTTGGGAATGTGTCATGTCCTTATGCCACTTGCCGTATTTTGTAAGAGTGATGTGAGGAGAACTGTCTGCATCCTCTTTGTCACCTCTTGTTATGTGTGCCGTATCCTGCACAACCCATAGTAAGATGCAACCACCTCTTTTGTATGTTCGTACAGGAAGTTGTCCCTTCATGCTCAACAAAACTCAGCCCTGCAATGCAGTCACCCCTGCACCCATGTTGAAAGAAGGCCCATGTTGCAGGGATAAGTGTTGTTGTGCAGGAAGGGACACCTCCATGTGCAAAGACAAATACAAGAAGTGTCTGCATCTTACTATGGGTGGTGCAGGATACAGCACAAATAGCAAGAAGTGACGAGGAGGAGGGATGTGGACAGTCCACCACCTTACAATACTCTTCCAACACATGTGGGCTGGCAGTGGCACATACCCAAAATTGTAGATCTGGCAATGCAACAGATTCCATACACTTCCATGGATGTTGCGTAGGAACACCCCCAAGCAACACCCATGGCACTCAACTGCCACACAGTGTAATGCACAAAAGGGGTGCATATGTAGAAGACCATGAAAAGCCACTCAAAATGGCTTTGACTGGACTTGTAATTGTGGACTGTGTTATTCTGCCAAAAGGCATTCCAAAAAATGATGCCCTTGTAGGCACAGTGTGCCACTAGGGGCCCACAAATGAGGGACTTGATGTGTGGCTCTGCGCCATGTAAATAAAGCACCATGATTAACACCCTAATGGCTCATGTGAACAGCTAATACAGATTAACAATGACATATCTCTATCTCATTGCAGAGGATGATGCCATACCTCCCAGCCAGCTGCCTGTCCTAAATGATTGTGATGACCAACTTCAACACATCAATCCCGCCACTCTCCCACAAATCCTGGATGCCATTCAGACACCATCTCCAGTCGCAGGGACGACACACAGTGTTGCAGGGTCTCCTGATGACGCACCCAAGAGAGAACACACACCACCTGCCAGCTCACCCAGAGCCCTGGACTCCCAGGACCTAGACATTTTCCAAACTACAGTGGTAGGAGTCGAGAGGGAGCTGGCACAGCAGGTGCGGGTGGGGATGGAGACCATGGCGGGCAGCCTAGCAAGAGTCCATAGGTGCCTCAGTCCAAATAAGGACACCTCTGCTGCCATCAGAGGTACCTACTCCCTGGACTCCAGCAGTCCCTGGCAACATCACTAGTGTCATGAGACAGAGGCACAAACAAATGCTCTGCCAACGTGGCACCAGTGAGGTTGCCAACAGGCTGGGGGCTATCCCAATTGTCCTGGGTTCCATGGAGCAGAAGGTGGACTCCCTCATTGACAACCTGGCTGCCTACTACTGTGACATTTCTGCTGTATTGCAAAACCAGCAGTACCTCCTTGCTGCAGTGATGCCTTTCATCTCTCCACAGATAACAGCTGCTGGGACCTTGGCATCCACATCTTCAGCCCCTGATGTGTGTGTGCCGCCCACCACTTTGACACCAGCAGCACCTCTAGAATGGGAGGCACCACACACACCAAAGAATAAAGATGTAGAAAAAATATCTTTCACCGACAAAACCATCCTGTAACTTCGGTCTGTGGCACATGGACAGTTTCTCTTTTGCTCTGTGCTTAGAATCATGCCAGTGCTGCAGCAACTATCAATGTCCCCACTTCACTCTCCCACTGTTGACCAATCACACATGTGGACTGTTATTGTGACCAATCCTATCTAATCGCAATGTGATCACCTCCTCACTGATGCACTCCTCTCCTACACATCTCTCATGACACTCATTGGACTGTGTCTGGACATCCAATGGCTTGGGATTTCTTATGGGGTCATTCTCTTGTGTACCATACAGTACTGCATATTTAATTATTGCACATGAAAATAAATTCACTTAAAACATCATTTGTGTTGAATCTGTGTCTGAGGCAGTAACTGTGAGAACGTCATGCATTGTGTGAAGCCAATACACTGAGGGACCTATTTCCAAGGAAATAGAGCAGTGTGGTGCCACAAGCAATGTTGCTGGGCTGGGATGCGTCATTTCCAAAACGCAGGGTTGCTCTCTATGCAAAATAATACTGCACACCCATGTGTTTTCCCTAGCGCCGGTGCTGAATAAGCTGCCTAGTGCCAATTCAGGCACCCTTGCACCATAGTGCAAGGGTGCCTGCGTTGCAGGGAATGGTTGTTTATGTGCAGGAAGGGACACCTTCCTGCACATAAATAATCAATGACGGTTCCTTGCTCTTTCTATGTGTGCTGCACAGTACAGGCCACATCGAAAAAGCAAAAACGAGGAGAAATAAAAGTATTTCTCCCCATTGTGCCATGCCAACTCACCCCTGGGGTGGCATCGGTGTTTTGGCACAGCCTCAGGTTTACATTTCATTGTAAATCTGAGGCAGTGTTGAAAGCAATTAGTGTTATGTGAGTACGCCCCCAGGAACACCCATTGCACGCCCCTCTGCCACAGAAATCTTCGTCGGGGATCCTTATTTACAATGCGGCGTAAAGCCATGCAAAGTGGCTTACTGCCACCTTATAAATAAGTGAAAGGGCATAGTGCTACTGGAACATCACAAAAGAGACACTCCGGTGGCACTAGGGGTTTGTCAAATTCCCCCTGAGTACTTGCCTAAGGGATATGTGTGGATTAGTGACAAACACAAAGCCACATACACTGACTGCAACATGATTGAGGTGACTGATAGCTATGTGGACTAGCAAGTATTACCTGAGGCTCCCAAGCATGACATGTGACAGTTACCATGCATGTATTGCAATAGCTGACACCAATCACTGCACAGGTGGCTGGGCCAAGCAAGGATGGTAACAATAATACAACATTGATGTGACAAATAAATGATACATGTGTAAGACTGTGAGGGGCAGCCAAGAGTGTCTCAGTAACAAAATCTAGATTTAGGGGGAGTGCAATGTCAATAACATAATGACAATGCAAGTCATATTACTTCACAACACATAGAAATGCCGTATGAATACCTGTTTTGGGATGTGTATCCATGCACATCCAGAGTGTCACGTACATTGCTGAATAATGTCTGGATTTTCTGATGTGATACCATTGCCAGCCTTACAAGTACTTATCCATAGGGGATACACAGTCACTCATGTCTCTAACTACTGCATGCAAAGTCATGTGCCTAACATGACCTGTGCAGACATGCTACCACCTACACAGTTAATCATGATGGAGACCATACAGTAGAAAAAACAAGATTTAATGAAACTACAGATCTCAGCCTAAAAAACTAAATTACCTTTACTAACTTAACCTACTAATAGTTATCTTATATCAACTTACTCTATACATCTAACGCAACATGATAAACATCAACTCCCCACCTCCCTTAAAAGGCATCTATAGACAAGGACAACAGTAACTAAAGAACTACAGCTAAACATTGACTAATTAAACATTTAGCCTAAACAATCGCATTTTGGATTTGTTTTTCAAAATGTTATATTTTTTTTATTTCTAACAACACACACACCCAAAACATCACCCTCTCAAACACCCAAAAAAGAGTTACTCAAAAACTTCTACAATTTATCTACACAATGCTAACTTATTTAACCCTAGCTATCTAAATACCCCAACTATGTAGAAAAACATATACAAGGGGAAGATAAATGGTGTCCGTCAGGACCATTGTCCTCTTCAGTGTCTTGTCACTGCAGCCTTGATCTCTCTGAGCATCTGCATCATCTTATCAGTCTTGTGCTCAAGTCTGACAATCCTGTATTTCTGGTACGCAACCTCTGTGTGAAATTCATACACCTAGGGTGGCTCAACACATGTAGGTACAGCCTGTGAACCAGTTGGGGCACTGGTTGCAGCTGGTGTTGATGGTCTACCCCTGTAGAGCCAGCCCTGTCTGTGGCTGCAGACCTGCCTGCAGTGTGGGTGCTGGAGGAAGATGGTTCCTTGAGTGGTCCCCCTTGAGGTAATACCTTCCTGGAGCTCAATGCTCGCTCCCTCTTATAGAGCCGCCCCTTCATCCGGGAACCCTTAATGACCAGAGGTATGTGATGGTAGCATTCTGCATGCTTTTCAAACTGACGCTTCAGGGATAGGGTCATGTTTGCGTCTGCAACACAAATGGGACATGCCAGCCAAATGTATATTAGGCAAATGAACAACAGATATGCAATGAAAACACCATCTGCAGTTGTCACTCATTGGCTGGCACAAATCACAATGCCATCCTGAAGGGCAAAGGTAATACACATCTGCACACCAACCGTCATGTCCACATTGCCACATGTCCAAGGTATCAAGGCTAGCTAATGTTGCACAATAACATTGAACTATCTTGGAAAATCTTCAAAGGACCAAGTCACCATTGACTAAGATTATCATACACATCAGCCATGTGACCATGGTAGGTCACACATCATGTTGCGTTGTTCATCAATAACACTTATGCTTGCGCAAGTGACCTTGGATCTTTTGGCATGTACCAAACTCATCTGATCAAGGACTGCAAGTTTAATGTGGGCTCACAGCAGTTTGTGCCTCATATGACAAGGACAGATGCCTGGAAACATTGCTACATGGAAAATGGATGTGACGGGTATCATATGTGAAAATGGAGCACATGTCACACAGAGGAGCATGACACTACCCTCATATCCACACAGGGCAGTACCTGGTGAGCTGTGCCATGATTTGATGCGTAGTCCCAGAATTACTTGATGCGTGTGATGGCATGTCGTATGTTGTATGGAAATCCCTCTGGCCAAACACACGTCAAGATCTGTGAGGATGACATGGGTTGACATTGTTAGGACATACAACACAGATTATGGGGCATTATTCCACAATGGTGGCCAAAACCTTGGCATTTTCAAGTGTGGTATGTTGACCACTGTCCTGCTAATCTTAGAGAACTATTCATATGGTCATTAATCATACCATGACCTGAGTTACTGTGTGCACAGGGTCTGACACATGTATGCAGGGTGGCAAGATGCTGTTCACTAAACATGTTACTGATCTGTGTGCCACACAGCTTAGGAGACTCATGTGCTCAACATGTTCATGCACATGACACACTTGCCAAGTGTACAACCAGGGATGCTGTTGACTTTCCCTGGAATGTGGCCAGCTAACCCACCTCTATGACAGTTCATTTGTGTGACAATCTATATATGCCCCAAGGGGCAGACATTAGGCTGCCACGCAACATGGGTAACTTAATGTTCCCTGTGCAGACAGGTGTTGAGTTGTGCTGGACAGACGTGCCATGGATGTGTTTGTCATGACATGCATGTGGGTGGTTTGTGTTGTGAGATTTTTTCTGCTTACTACAGTGGTGTGTTTAGGGATATCACTTCAACAGTCTTAATCATCCATTCATGGGTCATAAGGTTCCTTCAGAGCAATATCTTTGCTCATATCAGTGAATCACGTTACCCTCTGTAGATATATCTTTACTGTATATAAGTGTTAAGAGGTGGTTTGTCCAAACGCCAGGCCCTATGATGCATCTTTGCATTTATCCATGCTCAAAGTTTCAGACCACACAAAGCCTGGGCCACCTAGGGGGAACATTAATGTTGCATTTTGTGACAATATTCTTTGCACATACACTTTAACTATACTTCTCACCATTTAGTTTTGCACAGACTTCCCTTTTAGCACACAGTCTGCATGGCAAGGCTGCCGTCAGACAGGGATGGGAGGCTACACATCAGTGCACACTCAAGTTCAGGAATCCAACTGTACGACTACACTCCCCTGCCCTAGTATTTACTGGGGACTTACAGGGGATTTATGTCAGCCTTAACCTATTATCTAGTAAGAACCTACAGGGCATTAATTTCAGGCTTGCCCCATTATCTCCAAGGGACCTTCAGGTGATTTATGTCAGCCTTGCCCTATTATCTACCAGGGTCTTACAGGTTCTTGGTGTCAGCCTTGCCCTATTATCTACTAGGGACGTAAATTAGTGTATGAATTGGGATGGTATTTATGCCTTTATTGCATTGGCACTACATCAGTAGATAGTAGGTCAGACCCAGGTAGTCTCAGTTCCCACATGCATCACTCATACTTGTTTGTGCTGGGCAAGCACACATGTGACCTTGCTGACAGTGTGATTGGGATGTTAAGTGGCCTACACAATGTGTGTGCTTATGTGTTTGGTCTTACATAACTACACTGTTGTTTTGTGGAGTGATGTTTAGCATTGTGTAGTCATTCCCACATGTTGAAGCCAGATTGTGTACTGAAAGCCTCAAGTGCCACGTTGCTGGCACTGTTTGGACAATTTGTACTTGTTCCTCATCTTCACTGTCCAGTCTTTCATGCATGTAATAGTATTTTGTCCATGTGATATTTTCCAATGGACATTGATTCTTTACAGGGAGAGCAATATTTGCCATAGCATATCCGTTGTATGCAGGATGAGTGACTGACACCAACACATCTCCGGGCTAACAGCCGCAGCACTTGTGTAGTCTTTGAGTCTCCTTCACAAAGTGGCTCTGTCTGTTAAGTACTGGAGTGTCTCAGCTGTCCTTCAATATGTGTGTCTTACATGGGCACTCACACAAAGCTGCAGCCAACATCCTTTGTCAGATGCACAATGTGTGTAGGTTGATTGTATGAAAAGTCCTGACAGCTCTGAGTACAACATGCATGTGGAAATATGTCTGTGTCCTGATTGACACATGCAGTTTGTAAAGGGTATGATACATGCCATGACATTGTTTGACATGCATGTGAGATGGTAACTTATTTGAGTAAGACAGGCCTAGACATACAGGTGCAGTGTCCTCTGTTTTTCACACACTATTTGTCATACATGTGAGTACCACTGAAGGGTATGTTATGAGTTTTCACCTGTGATTGTGACATTTAGACATTGCATTGTCACATAGTTGACACTGACCTACTGTTGTAGGTACTGACTACTCCTGCACTACCAAGGCCTGACATATGAACAACATTCATCACATGGAGTTCCAGTAAGGCTGCTGTCAAATTTCAACCAGACAGACTTGTGTGATGTGTGTGGTGCTATGTGGAATGTATGTTCAACTGGCAATGCATATATTAAACCCACACATTCCTTTATCAGTGTTTGGTGTGTAGTTGTTTGACCTTCCTTAGTGTGTTCCTACTTGATTTCCCACTGTTGTCACCTAGTCTTGCTTTCCTAGATGTTGTGCACAATATGTGAAGGTATGCGTGCCCCAGCAGCAGTATTTTGTGTTTCCCCATTCTGTGGTGGGGCATCATTGTCCTCATCCTACTCCCTGGGGTCTTCCACCTGTTCATCCCAGGGGACATTAGTCCGCACACAAATGTTGTGCAGTATGGTCCACACTAATAGTTTTGCAGACAACGGGTGGTGAATATAGATGTCTCCCCTCTGATAAATCAAGACATCTGAAACGGGACTTCACAAAACCAAATGCCCTCTCAACAACATTTTGGGTCCGTATATGTGCCTATTTGTATGCCTTCTCTGCGTCGCTTTGTGGGTTTCCCTAAGGTGTCATGACCCACAGCTGGATGCCATATCCTTGGCCCGCTGCAATGGAAGAGGAGAGACAGTGTTGGACTTGCCCTTGTGTTTCTTTCCAACTGGCCTTGCACAGTATTTGTCTATGAAGTAGAGATTCAAACTTGCATCTGGTGTTGTGTGGGTTCCTGCTTGCATGTATGATTGAAGTTGGGTGCGGCAGTGCACCTTCTGGTCAAAGTTACAGACTCAGGGGCATGGTTGTGTGATTTGTGTGGCATTCCAGTTCACCCATGTGGGATGTATGTGATGTTGCAGATTATTTCACATTTGTCCAGTAACATGTGACCTGACGATTAACCATGTTGTGTGAGTTTTCACCTAGTTTGTGGGGTGTTTGCCATGAGATGGGTGTTGTGCCCTGTGCGTTGCATGTGAACCACCCTTGGTCATGGTACACCACTGTTGAACACAGAGCTGTTATCCATATTTCATAACTGGCATGCATGTGTATGTGTAGACATCATGCAAAGTGTGGTATAGTAGCTTAAAATGTATTGCCATATATGTGGCTAATTTTCAAGTCCCTGTGGCACAGGGCAGAAATTGTCTTGCTGTGCTGCCCTGCACCACTGGGAAAGGCCAGCAATGTGCCATATCTACTAGATTTTGTGCATTTTTGTCCTCTCCCCCTGCGGTGGCACTGAGCCAGCTGCCGAGCTTCGACATAGGCACCCTTGCATCATTGTGCACAGATGTCTGTGTTGTGGGGTTGATTGATTATGTGCAGGAAGGTGTCCCTTCCTGCATGTAACCAATGATGGTGATTTGCTTTTTCTATGTGTGCTTCAGAAGGTGCTATGTGTTATGTAGCTGCTGCTTGCTTACCTATGAGTAGGCCATTGCCACATTGTCCATCCTGGAAGCATTGGTTGATAATGGATTGCCAGAAGATATAAGCATCATGCACACTGCTAGCATATTTTACCAGTACACTGCTAAAGAGCTCTTAATGGTCCACAATGGCGTGCACATTAATGGAGTGTGCATGCTTCGTGTTCCGATAAAGATGTTCTGTGGCAATTCATGGCACCATCACATATGGAAACCTAGCAATTTCATAAAATCCTGGTTTTGTCTCCTGATGCAGTTGCTGGGTGTTGGTGAAAAGAATGTGGAGGGGAGTGAGGTGGATGATGGCGTCCAGTACAGATGGCAGGAAGGCAGAGAAAGATGCCTGTGATGTTCCACCCACTTGTGTTGCAGTCTTCAGCATGTGCAGAACAGACAGGAGCTTTGTCAGGGGTGGTATATTTGTCGCCCTGTCAACTCTGACAGTGATTGTGGGTGCAATATGGTGGAGCAGCCGGACAATGGATTCTGGCTTCAGACAGTAATATTTGATGACCTCTTCTTCTCTGAGGCCAAGGATGGGCGTCCGTTGGTGATGGATTCACTCTCTTCTCCTCCTGTGCTGCTTTTGTGGTTGCAGTTTTGGTAATGGTGGGTGATGTGGTGGTGCTGGTGGTGCTTGGTGTCATCATTGTCGTCATCTCTGTGTGACTTGTTGGAGCAGTAGCAGGTCCATGTTGTCCTGCAGGTTGCCAGAGTGCATTCTATGCGTTTTACTTATATACCTGTCCTGAGAGTTAATTTAAAGCCTGGTCTGACCAGGTGTTAAAATTTTGACGCTAGTCCGAGCTAGTGTCATTTTTCCTTAGAGCGGATGTTTTTGGGAGGATTGTAAATATGATGCTACCAGGTCCCACATTCCCATATAAAATATAATGAAGGTGTATTGTTACTGCACATTACCCTAAAAAACAATCTAGCCCTGCACCACTTCATCACATCCAATGACCTTGGACAATCACTACAAGTTCCAACACTGCAGCACTAGGCAATGTTGAAAATACAGCAATAGTACATCATGTTATGCATGTCAGCATCAGCAGACATGGTAAAATTTGGTAACAATTTAAGATAACTTGTGCATTAAAACATAATGTGGCTTGTGGTTTAGTAAGCAAGCAAGCTGCTAGAGTGCTGTGTGAGGTGATTATGTTACATATTGTTTTGACCGCTGCTGGACTTCCCCAAAAAAAAGTGTCCCTTTCATGCCAGTATGTGATGAGAGGATGGAGCCAATACTCTACCTTAATGGCTTATCTAGCATGCAAGTAAGGAGCTCTTTGGTGAAAACATGTGCAATTATTCTTTGGCATGTTGACAGTCTAGTGATCGCGCCTGGTGGTGAACCAGTTACTGCCATCAAACGGACTTTACAACATGTGTTCCCTGCGCATGAAGGCCACCTTCATTCACAGGCGTGCTGTGTGCATGCACAGTACAAGCAGGGGAGGTGGAGTGACTTGAAATACATAATTTCTTCCTTGTGAAAGCAGTTTATTATATCTTGCTATAAAAATAGGGTTTAGCCAACACCAATTTGTAAAAAAAAAATATATATATATATATAAGATATTTTTGTCCATTTTATAGAGATGGCTAATTTTGCTGCTTTATTTATCTTCAGGTGAGCTATAATTCAATAAATATTTTTATTTTATGGTATGATAATAAAATGAGGTAGATTATGCTAATTGATGTGGGAGGTTCTACCAGCATTGGCAGCACAAAACATTTCCTGAACAAAGGGGAGGAACAGAGAGAGGAGCCATAAAGGTATTAACTTAACCACCAGAGAAGTGTCATTTCTTTTTCGGTGAGCGTCTGACACCTACCTAAAACGTCTTGCACACAAGCAGCTAAAGGGATACTGGCTAGTTTTTCACCCAAATCGAAATCTAATGCCTTAATTCATTTGGAAGAGTACTATTTAGCTTATGAAACTATCCACTCATGAAAGAAGTGCCACAATTGCACTGAGTGGGCAGAAATGCCACTCAGGGGAGGAGTTTGGCACTGCGCTTGGTCTCCACCCAGCCGTAAAGTACAGTAAGGTGAAGAGTTACTAAGTGCACGTCAGTTTGGCTAACCTCAGACTGCCAGTCAAACTGTCATGCGCACCTAGAAGCGCACCACCCACTTGTCCTCCGTTTGATGTGGAGGAGGCTGACCCCGTCTTATGAAGGTGGAAAAATAATGAGCTAATAAAATACTTTTATAATTCCTTTATTTTCCTGCTTTTCGTCAGTGGGGCGATGCTACTCCAACACAGCAGGGGGGGACACCCCTGGAAGCAGCACTGGAATACTTTTGAGGTTTACTACCACTACATTACGATTTAAATAGCAGTTTCAGGACAAAATATCAGCCACTAGAATATCATCAAGGTAGTTATAAGTAGGTAAGTATAGGTTATTGTACTTAACATCCAAAATGTGTATCTTGAAAATATATATTTTCAAGATACAGAGATGAGGAGTTAAGAATATTAAACTAAAACTTGCTCATCTATACTTCCCTCCAAGAATATTTAGTTGCTGATATTTCTGTCATAATCTTTGGACGGGTAAACATTTTGTTTCTTGAAATTCTTACATAACGCTTACTTTTACACTAGTTCACAAATACATGTATTTGTCAGGCCAATCACCTGAGTATCTTCTGCTAAAATTCTCCTGCTTCACAGGTGGATCAAGTCTACTTAGGGAACATCAAGTGTTTCTAGGGAAAACTGCTGACCAATGTAGGATTTTTGAGTTTTTGAAACCTAAAGTAGGTTGTTTATGTACAAGACAAGCATTTGATGCTGTATGGCTGAACCTGAAGAATCCTAATCATTAAGAAGACAAAAGCTGAAATTATAATAATTTTGTATTTTATTATTCTGCAACATAGATTAAAAAAAATGACATGCTTCTTGGTGTACATCTGGCTTCATGTTTCAATTTGTGTGTGCTCAAGTAAACTAGTTTTTCCCTCAGGTCATAAAAAGATTATTCTAGAGGTAGTAATGTGGAATAAGAACATTTTTGCTTGTTTGTTGTGGGGAATGTTGCTGTGGCAGCATCCTATTCTGTTATTTTATGCTGCTTTTTTATCATTACAATGTGATTTTGTTGTGTTGTGTTGCCGTTTATGTGTTGTATTGTATTGCAGTTTATGTGCTGTTTTCTCTTTTGTTATGATGAACCCTGTTAATGTTCAAACGTTTTATGTATCATGTGTATTTTATTGCATTATATGTTGTTTACTTTAGATATGTGAATAAATGCTGCAACATTTCCAGCCAAAAGAAGCGCATGCCTTAAATGTTCCTGAGAAAAGCACTCATTTACTGTTTTGTAATGCGTTACCAGTTCCTGCTCTTAAAAATGTTTGTGCCCAGATTCACAAAGGGGAAGGGGTCCTTTGGAGACCCCTTCCCATTTGCAAATGAGTAACCACCAACGAAGTTGGAGGTAGACCTTGAATAGTGGAAACCGTATTCTGCTTGCAAACCATTCATACATCCCCTTGCGAGTTTTTATTAGGATGGGGCGCTCTTAGTATGCCCCTTCCTAATACCGAATCGCAAACCCAATTTTGCGCTTCAGTAATTGGTTACCGAATCACAAAATTGGATTTGTACATCCCTAAATGTTTTTTTAACTGTCACAAATGGTCCGAATTGTAGACCGTTAAAAACCTTTGTACAGGTGGCCCCATATACTTTGTTTAACAATGATGAATTAGACTCATAATGCGAGTTTCCTAATATAGGAACATTTTCCAGAATTAAAATATAGGGAGCACATGCCAGCGGGATCCTTGAGTAAATTGTTTAAGTTCTTAGAGACACCTGGCCCTCAGAATCCTCCCGCTTATCTGTACCCCACCGGGATTGTACATTTGTTGAATTTTGTATTGCCACTAGATTCAAGAGCTTAGAAGCTAGATTCTGAACGGGATTCGGCCTATGGTTTTGGTATGACAAAGTAACCGGGGCTGGTGGGCACACAAAGTCAGTATGGTTGACCTGAGATTCTACCCTTAGTGGTGGTGGGTTCGTTGTCATTGCTATAAAGTCAACCTTCTCCTCGTGAACAGCCACTTTCTCCAGAACCAAAGAATGTAACTTTTTTATATCCCTGAGTTGAAACTCAATCTGACCAAGACAGTCATTAGAGAGCTCCGAGGTCTTGCTGTCTCTTGTCTGTTTTCCTGTAGTTCTTTTTAATGGGTTGGATTGTAGTTTCCCCTTTCTCTTCTACATTCCTACTGGGTCCTTTTAGGCGGATAAGATTTTACAGGAGACAAGGCTGGATCTGAAGAGGGGACTATACCATGAGGAGAGATCACTTGCCTGCTTTTTTTGGGGAGTGGACTCTCGGAGGTCATGGAAGTAATTAAGTCAACACGGGGTCCTTATCCATTACTACACAAGGATTCCCTGTCCTTGTCTTGGTTAATGGAGATTTTACAGAGGGAGTCCTTTCTTCCACCTCACCTTTCCCTATTTTCTCGAGGGATGACTCTAAAGTAGCTTCCACTCTCTCTATCTCCGACTCAATGACACCCATCACGGAGGTAAGATAGCTAGTTATCAACCGGGGGGGGCTCCTGGATGGGGCCCTTCCTTCCGCAATCTCCTTTACACGTCCCCATCAGGGCAAGCTAATCCTTATTTAAAAAGAAAAAAAGTGAATACCTTAAGTTTTTTACCTTCCTGATAGTATCCAGTGCCCGATACTAACCTACGGTAAGGCTGAGTTTTGTGCAACTCCTGTCATGAGGGAAGGGCTAGTCACGGCTTCCTGCCACAAAAAAACCCAAAAGTTGTGGTCCTATAACCCTCACCGTCTCCTGGTACACGTATAAATCGACAGGACACTGAGTGTCTAAAAACGTCTCAAGTACCTAAGATAACAAGGACTCCTGCTTCTCCTCCTTCAATCGGTGCTATTTCACGATTCTATCCCATTCACGTGGTCCCAGAAAAAGGATTAAAGGAGGGGGCCCAGCCCAGCCTCTTCCTGTCGATGACAGGCGAGGGACGGGCCTGCCCTTGGCCCGGGCACTGCCCGCACGCGTCCCGCAACGCGGGAGCCTGATAAAATCTTTAAAGGGGCTCAGCTCTGCCCCAAGAGGAAACCGTTGCCTGGACTCACCCCGGTGGCAGAAGCAGCAGTCCAGCACGTCCCGCGAGGCGGGAGCGTGATAAAATCTTTAAAGGGGCTCAGCTCCGCCCCCAAGACGAAACCGTTGCCGGGACTCACCCCGCTGGCAGCAGCAGTCCAGCGCGTCCCGCGAGGCGGGAGCGCAATAAAATCTTTAAAGGTTCCAGCACACATCAACAACCTAATGCTGCTCAGGCTGCCGGTTTCCGATCCAAGCTTGCATCGCTCCAGCTGGCTGGCCACATTCTGACGCTCTGCCTCCAGTTCCCGAGTCAATCTCTCAAACTGCTGCTCCTCTGCAGCAACCGTCACCAGCAAGGGCTCCGGTGACATTCCCCCCAAAACAAGCACTCCTGGAAGAGCCGGGGAGGACGGTCACTGCTGCGAGGACTCACTCCTCAGGAGCGCCGGCGAAGCCCTGGCAGCTGGGCTCCGAGAACCCACCGCCGCTCACAGCCCGAGAGGAATCGAAGAGAGGAAAGCCATCTTTGGGAGGAAAGGCAGTGAAGGTGATGGAGGCGGCTGCAGCAGCCAGCAGTCCCTCGGCTCAAGCCCATCCAGCGATATTGATGGGAGACGCCACGGGCACAGTGGCTGCAGTCTTGGAACCGATCATGATGGAGTTCAGCCAGACACAAAGGTCTCCATGTAAATGGCCCCATATACTAATAAGTTTAACAATTATTTTTTTATACCTGGTGTAGACAGAACTATCTGTCTCCAATGGAATGTTTATATAGTTGAAATTTTAGTGCTGTCCCTCTTGTCACAGAAGTCATCAATACGTGACAATATATGCATTACATTATCAAAGTACTAATAGTTTAAATGTAGAAGGCTGCAATGAGAAATCATTTTAACTCTGCATTAGTTTAAACTTGTGTTAGAAACCCTGGTGATATCGCTCATAAATCAAATGTTTGCAAGATTTAATTGATATGATGTTATAATGTGGACCTTTGACCAACAGAGTGTATTGAAATAATACAAAATTCCTATTGATTAATGATTTAACTATGTGTGCAAAAATAGACAAATGCAGTTCTATGTAATGTCAAGTGAAATGCATTAGTAGAGTCTGTTGTCCATTTAAAATGTATGTAACATGCATATTATTGAAGCATTATTAATGTTGAATTGATAAATTTGCATATTAGAATTTTGGTTCTTAAAACATATTAATCAAATGTATTGCTTTAATATAGAAGAGTTAGCATGAGTAAGGCCTTTTAGTCTTGTATTTTGTGACTGTGCAGGAAATTTTAATACAGTTTCATAACACAGGCTTTCTTTCAGACTTCGTTCCCATGAGAAGACTGGCTTTAGTAATAGGCCCTATTGTTTAGACATAGAGAGAAAATGTAACAGTGTCCTTGAGTCTGGAACATCCAGATCAAAGGACTAACAAACTATGCAAATGTTTCAATCCTGTGTGAAGCTACAGGAATAGATGAGGTTTCCATGACAGACCTGGGACTAGATGTTGACCTTGCAAACTGAAGTCATGTGATTTATTACCATTGGATGATGCCCCTTCAACATAATGTTGACTGTCTTTTGGAGTGAAGCAGATTGCTTGATGAACTTTTATAGACTGTTGACCAGTTGGACTTTGGTCAGTTCATGTTTTGTGTTTTTCTTATTGAATGCTCAGTTATATTAATGTTAATGTTAGTCTGCCTGAATCTATTTTGTCGCCTTGGGCAACCCTTGGTGATTCTGTAACTTTATAATTTTCTTTTGAGAGTTATTTACATGACTTTGAGCTTGAGTTTGTAATAAACCACTTAACTTTATTTCTGACTGGAGTTTTCCTTGGATGGCCAAATGGGTCATACCGTTTAATCGAAAAAGGTCTGTATTGAAATTCAGTTATATGGCTCTACTACACCCGGTTGCAGGGTCCAAAGGGCCATCAGCCTTGATTAGCATTGATTCCTGTGAAGGATGAAAAGGCTCTGCAGATCTGGTAGAAAAGGTATGGTTTGTCCCAAAAACAGGGAGAACAATTTGTGTGTACTGTTAGGAAGATAGGACTGACCTATGTGATTGCTCAGTCCAAAATGTGCCCACCCCGAAATTTGTCCCATGGTCCATTCCAAAGACTGATGAAGTTCTAGCATCGTACCTACAAGTGAGGGATGTGTGAGTATTAATAGTTTTTTTTGTTGCTTGAATTGCTTTCAGCCTGAAGATTGCGGTCAAGTGTGATGTTGTGAAGTGTTTTGCAGAGTCGTCAAGCTCATTTGATTGTGGGGCTTATTGCTAAAAAAAATGTCCATAATTGTTGTTGTTGACGGTTCTGTCATGGCTTACGATCCTGGGATAACGTACAAGTGTAGAAAGCACTTGGTTAATGTATTGTCTGCAATGGGCTACTTGTCAAGAGACGTTGTTGACAGTGCCAATGGATTTCTTTGAGTGAGTGTGAGTCTTGGTTGGTATTAAGTGATTCTTGAGGGCCAATGGAGGATCTGTATCAACGGTAGTGAGAATTGCTGGTTAAGTTTCACTCATTGTGCAACTGTGAAAGCTACAGTCCAAAAGTGTATCTCTGTACAGCTTTGACGTGTTTGAGTCCCTACCATGTAGTGTGCAGATAGCTTGTTGGTTTTTGCTCACACTATTTTGTATTAGCGATGTGTGTATGAGCGATTGTGTGAGAGACAATTGTGAAGTGACTGCAGCCGCTGAAAGAAATTAGTATGATGTCATTTTGTGTTGCGCTGGTATAGGTCATTTGGCGTGAAGTTGCGCTTGTACTAATTGACAGTGCTGTGTTGCTATTGGTTAAGAACATAGTGAGAAAAGGATTGTGGGATTGAAATTACTTCCTGATTCGATCGAAGGCTTTGTGATTAATTTAGTTTGATTAAAAATAACGTATTTGTTTAGTTTTGAAGAGTGCATTAGGAGGGTATGTATTTATTCCAGTTAGAGAGGGTATAGAAGTCTCACCAGAGGTAGCTCCAGGTTATTATGTGTCACCAGTAAAAGGATTTTCTACATGTTTGTGGATTGAAAAGTAGAGCAAAGTAACTGTAAAAGGAGCTTTATAATTTCCCCATTAAGGAACCTCAAATATTAGGCAATTTCAGGCAAATAATGTATGAAATGAAACTGCCTCCAAGACCTATACAATGTGAAGTTATTAGCATTTGGGAGCTCATAGCAAGAATGAAAATGGCAAATAAGTATCAGAACAGAATACAGAAAGCAAATAAAACTCTTGCAGTGGCTAGAAGGGATGCAGAGCAGAACATGTGGAGATCAGACATACTTGAGGGAGTCAGTATGTATCAGGCTATTTCAAATGAAGTAGATGAAAGCACAAATCACAAGACTAAGAAAAAGACAGGAAAAGCAGAACAGAAAACAGAACCTGAGGATAAAAAGACAGTGACATAAGAGAGTGATTCAGCTGCCAAATTCATAAATCAGCTCTTGATGAATCATCTGCCTCCTTATCATTCAGTTGAGACAGGAACAAGTGAAGCAGCACAGAATGTAATCCTGAATGTGCCAAATGCCCCAGCTGTGAACTAGGTTGTGCCAATTCCTAATGTGAATCAGACAGTGTAGACACCCTGTGTGAATCCACCTGTGCAAAATTATATCCCAAATCATCCTGCTCCAATGTTTAGTCAAGTTCAGCCAATGTCAAATGTTATCCTGAGTCAAACAGGGCAAAGTTTCAGCACTGTTCTAACAGGACAGAGTGTAGGAATGACAATTCCTCAGAACCAGACAAATCATATGGGTCCAGATGCATTAACAGTTCCTGTGACTGTAGGTCCTTTTGTCCCTTTGCATGCTTCAGGTAGGTCTGGAAGCAATGCTCATTCAATAAATGTTCCGACAGTTCCAGACTCACCAGCTTCTTTAGCTGGGATATCACCAATTGGTATGTAGAGATCAGTATATTCTAATAATTCAGAAATGGGGAGAATCACATCTCTTATCAGAAAGTTAATGACTACACGACTTGTAGATCTAAATCTAACAATAAGTCAGACAGGATTTACTCTTGATGCAAGGTTTCCTCAGGGAACCCCACTTGCCCAGACCTGATCAGATTCAAAATGTACATTGCAGCACTCCACGTGGAAAAGTACCTCTTAACACACCAGAGAGAATGTCACATTTTAATACCCTGATACAACAGAATATTGGACATCCAAGAGCAGAAGTACCACAGAGAAATAATATTAGTTTGCAAGGTTTTACTGCAAAACAGCTAACAGATTGATTAAGTAATTTGAGTCCACAAGGTGCAGCAGGTGTAATAAACTGTAACACAAGGACAGAATAGACCACAGAGAGAAATAGATCAGTGAATGTGTCCAGATTAACATTAGAATTCAATGAAATTATTTTAGGCATGTTGGACACAATCCAATTGGAAACTTACACAGAAGATGAACTGTGGTTCATGTGCAAAGATATTACACAAATACAGGATAGGTATATGGGAGAGTAGCGTAAGTGGCAGAGAAATGTGATGTGGACTAACCCCTGAAGAGAAGATACAGATTGGAGTTTAGCACAAAAGACATAGTTAACATGAGGTCTCCTGGAATCAAAATGCATATTAAAGAAATGATTACATACATCTAGACATGGGGAGCTGTAGATAAGTGGGAAGGCAGATGGGCAAAGAAACAAGATTGGAAGAAAGCAAAGCCAAATGTGCCTCTGGCAGGAGCAAATCAAGCCGAGGACAATGTGAAAATGATGCCCATGAGAGAAATACCAGGTGGAAGTTATGTTCAGGTGCCATGGAGTAGGAGTGATATTTTGTTATTCACAAATGATTACCCAAGATGAGAGAGAAACCAGTGGAGTGCTACAAGCAGACAGAGAGATTTGTGAAACTTTCAAAATGGCCCTGGGAGGATTTGAACACATTGACATTGTTGTTCCAACTGATATGTGGAATGAATGCAAAGTGAATGTTGATTGGCCTGACTGTGAACCTTAAAGCGATCCAGTTATGGGTGCATCATCTGAAGATGTGATGAAAATGTATTACAAGATCATTGCATTTCTGAAGACCAAGGTGTCCCTGAAAGATATTGATTGCCAGAAAATTGACAAGACGGCTCAGGAGTCAAAGGAGTCGATTCTTGCATATTACGAAAGACTGCTGCAAGCTTTCAAACAGCATAGTGGTACAGAAATAATAGAACTTAAAGATATTGAGTTGAGATTTGTGCAAGGATTGAAGCCAGACATATGTGAGATGATTCAGCAGCACCTGATTTGTTGGCAGAAAAAACTGATTGATGAGATCCTACGGTATGCAAAATACTGCAGCAATGAAAAGGAATTGAAGCAGAAAAAGTTAAAGGAAAAGGTAATGGTGATGCAATTGAAGGCTGCAGAGAGAGTTTCTCAGAGCCCACAGATGATGGTGAATACTGGTGCAATGTAAGGAGTGCCACAGCAAGTGACACATTTTGTTCAGCTCAATGGTACAGGATGTGGTGTTCACGTAGATCAGAGTGGAGGTGTTGTTGATGTTCAGACTTTGAAGAGAACCAATCTGTTTCATGCTTGCATAAAGTTTGGGCATTGGCAAAGGGAATGTCCCTATAATAATGTGAATGATCGAGTGCAGAATGTTGGAGTTGCTCAAGTACAAGGCAATAATCAGGTTAAAATCCAGAGAGTTCAAAGACCCTAACTACAAAATGTGAATGTGTTCTCAGGTCCGCAGTTGCAGATACCATAAGCTCTGATGACTCAACAGCAAATGGTTGTACCCCATCAGAATATGAATCAGACTGCAAATACAAATGTGAACCAGATAACATCACTGACATCACAGTTTCCTGTGATGGACCTGAGTGATCAAGAACTTTCAGAGATTCTTCAAGCTGACAGCTCAGATGATGAGGATTACATGTTGACTGTACCTTTAGAAATAGCTGCATGTTCCACTGTCAGAATAGCAGAAGTGCCAAATTTGCCCCTTTCAGGAAAGAGAATTCAGGTTTTCAGAGTCACAGGTAAGCAGTTAAGTAACCCTGTAACAGAACATGTCCTTGTAAAAAAGGTTCATTTTAAAATGAGCACCAATTTGTGGTTCGCCATTGAAGTCCTGTAAGATTACTTGGACGCGATCTACTGTGTGAGCTAAACTGCTCTATTAGTTGCATACCCAAGGAATTGAAATCAAAACAAATGAGGAAGATGTGCCCTGTAAAATTGAGAAGGAGTACACGAGTGTCACATTGCATCCAATGCTGATATATACTTATTTGTCAAAAGAATTAAAAGACACTTTGACCCCTGAGGTTTGATATTTTCAGGGAAAAGATAGGACTCCTTAAAGGAGTTGAGCCTATTAAAATAACAGTGAAGCCAAATGCAGTGTATCGAAAGATACCCCCAAATAATATGACAACTGCTGGTACTACACCCCTAATTAACATTTTAATAGAACAAGGTATCCTGAAAGAGATTTTGGGAAGCCCATGTAACTCTCCCATTCTAAGTTTGCGGAAGCCCAATTGAAACTACTGAATAGTCCACGCCCTGAGAAAAGTGAACCAGATTGTCATTCCATGTTGTCCGGTGGTGCTGAATACTGCTGTGATTTTATTCTAGATTCCCTGTGAAGCAGATTTGTTTACTCTAATTGACCTTTGCCAGGCCTTTTTCTCTATTCCCATTCATGAGGAAAGCCAATTCCTCTTCGTGTTCAAATTTGGCAGTCATGTTTTGGTATGGTGCCAATCTCCTCAAGTGTATACTGAGTCACCATCCATTTTCAACCAGATCTCTAAAAAGAATCTGGAGCCCCTCAAAATTCCCTATCATTCAGTCTTAGTCCAATATATTGAAAACCTATTAGTTCCCTCAAACACCAGTGAAGCCTGCAAGAGAGATACAATAGCTCTCTTGAATACTTTGGGACAAAATGGACATAAGGTTTCCCCAACAAAATTAGAGTTTTACAAGAAAGAAATCCTGTACCTAGGTCACCACATTAGGAAAGGTGTGCAGAAGGTGTCACAGGAAAGATTCTCACTAATCATGCAAATTAATCCCCCTCTCACACAAAAAGTAGCTCAAATGTTTCGGGGAATGGTTGGCCACTGTCACCAGATGATTCCAAACTTCTCCCTTTTGGCCAAGCCTTCCCAGAGGCTGACACACAAGGATGTGTCCGATCTGGTACCATTGGATGACAACTACATAAGTACCTTCACAGAGCTGAGATTAAGCCTATGCTGAGCCCCAGCTCTGGGATTGCCTGATTATAACAAATGTTTTTCTTTGTTTTGCTGTGAGAGGGATGGATGTGCTCTCTTAATTTTGACACAGCTGCATGCAAATGCAAGCAAGCCTGTGGCTTATTTTTCTACTACACTTGATCCTGTAGCAGCAGTGCTGCCTGGTTGTTTAAAGGCCATTGCTGCACTCAGCATCAGTATCAAACACTTCAAAGGCATTGTTATGGGCCATCCCCTGAATGATTTTAGTCCCCATTCAGTGAAAGTGTTGATGATCCGTGCAAAGACCCAATACTTAACAAGTGGACATTCGACCCGCTATGAGCAAGTTATACTTGCTTCCCAGAATGTAAATCTCAAACACTGTACTGTCTTGAGTCCTGAAATCTCAAACTCTGTACTGTCTTAAATCCTGCCACCTTGTTACCAAATCAAGTTGAAAATGTTTTTGACCGTGAGGATGAGGTTGAGCATGACTGCCTTGATGTGACTAAATTGTGCACCAAACCAAGACCTGACATTCAAGATGTCCCCTTTGATGAAAATGATTATGCAATTTTTGTTAATAGCTCCTTTTAAGAGATAATGATGGTACTCTGAGAGCTGGTTATGCAGTTTGCACATCTCAGGTATGATAGAAGCCTCTTGGCTTCAAGGAGTCTTTTCTGCCCAAGTAGTTGAATTTGTCACTCTTAGCAAAGCCTGCTGTGTTTCTGAACATCTTAAAGTGACCATTGTCACTGATAGCCAGTATGGTTTTGGATTTGTTCATGATTTTGGACAGTTGTGGTCCCAGAGAGGTTTCATGACATCCTCTGGATCCCCTATTGAGAACATTGATAAGATTTACAATTTGTTGAATGCATTACAGTTGCCTGCAAAAATTGCTGTTGTGAAATGTGCAGTGCATAGAAAATCTACTGACTATGTAACCTTAGGCAATACATAAGCTGACAAAGTGGCTAGATATTGCGTCCTTAGTTGCACCTCCTTTCATGGGGAATGGAGCAAGGAAACAAGTGATGAGACAAGTCAAAATTTCCTGTTAACCACTGTTGACACTTGGGAAGAAGTTAAGAGCTTACAGGTAGAAGTGACAGAGGAAAAACAGCTACGTTGGGTCGGAGTTGGATGGTTCAAAAGAAACGAGGATGATGTTTAGGTTTCAAGTGATAGAAGAGCAGTGTTGCCATATAGCTTGATTCCCCCTATGGCTGGAAATATCATGGACAAACACATAGGTAGGGATGCAATGATCACAACATTCAGACAGATATGGTTGAACCCCAGAGTCAGACTGATTGCCGAAGAAGTGTGCCACATGGCAGCAAATGAATGAAGGGAAATGCACAGTTGTCACACTGATTCATATAGGCAGATCAGGAGGACCGTTCAATAGAATGCAGCTTTACTTTATAAAACTAGCTGTGCACAATGTACTGAGGTCAATTTTAGTCTATGTTCGTATTTTTTCACACTGGGTTGAAGCTTACCCAACCGGGAAAAATGATAGTCTCACAGTAGCAAAGCTGTTACTTAGAGAGTTGATTCCACGTTTCGGCTTTCCAACTTATCTAGAGTCAGAAGGAGGAACTCATTTCAACAGTGAGATCCTTAAATTGTTGTTTGCGGCATTACAAGTTGAGCAAAGATTTCATTGCAGCTACAGCCCTGAGGTTTCAGGACTTGTAGAATGGATTAACGGAACACCGAAGTCCAGACTTGAGAGTGTTTGTGCATCCACTATTTGAAATGGTTAAACACATTGCCTCTTGTCTTGATGAGTATGCTCAGCACACCGGACAGAAAGACAGGGTTGTTCCCTCATGAGATTATCATGGGGAGGGCCATGAAATTGCCAGCAATGCCTGAAAATGTGCTTGTGAACATAACAGATGACTTAGTGCTGGATTATTACAAAGGAATGGCTGATGTTGTTTGTCCTTTGCCTCATCAGATTGGAGAAGCCACTGCACAGCCACAGCAGGAGCTTTGTCATGACCTGTGTCCAGGTGACTGGGTCATGAGCTAGAAGCATATAAGGAAAACATGCACTCAGTGCCAGCTTTACAAGTGCCTCTGACTATTGCTGAGGGGACTGAAGAGTCGAGTCAGAGTGATAGTAATAGTGAGGGTTAAGAAAACAGAAGATCAAAGAGAAGGAGAGTACCAAGTCAAAGATACTCAGCACCTGAATGGACATATTTTGCTGCCAATGACTGATAGATGGAGTTTTCCACCTTTGACTCTAGCAATTCGAATTCAGTTCAACATTCTTGAGTTTGAAATGGCAGTGGAGCTGAACTTTGATATCTCTTTGCCGCTTCATGAACTAAGACATTACATTTTAGAAGTGATTATTAGTGATTACCAGCTGTGCCCTTTTTAGAGGCATTTGAACTTTTAGTAGAAGTCTTTTGAGCATTTGCAAGTAGAGAAAACTCTTGATGAACTTTCTAGATCAGTGGTTCCCAACCATTTGACTTCTGTGGATCCCCACTTTATCACTGCTGGAACCTGGGGGCCCCCTCTGAATTATTATTGGAATCCGGGGACCCCCACTGAGTCATTACCAAAAGCTTTGGACCTAATCTCTTAATATTATTTAATTTTCTAAGCAGTCGTGGACTTCCTGAAGAGGGTTCACGGACCCCCAGAGGCCCCTGGACCACACGTTAGGAATCACTGTTCTAGATGATCAAGGAACTATGGGCTACATGTACGAAAATTTGTATTTGCGACTCGCAAAATCTTATGTTGAACAGTGTCAATGACACTGTTTGTGATTCGCAAGGGGGACTCAAAACTCTACCTCATAAATATTCATGAGGTAGGTCGCAATTTGCAACCCCCTCAGGAATGGCCGTCCTCACAGGGATGGTGGCCTACTGGAGACAGCAGACCACCATGTCTGTGACAGCTTTTAAATAATGCAGTTTCTTTTTTTTATTTTTTATGCAGCCCGTTTTCCTTAAAGGAAAACAAGATGCATTAAAAAAAAAAAAAAAAAGGAAACGTTTTTGTTTAATTTTTTCAGAGCAAGCAGTGGTCCATAGGACCACTACCTGCTCTGAAAAAATATTTTTACTGCCGTTCACAAAGGGACCCCTTCCCGTTTGCGAATGGGTTAGCACCAGTGTGACACTGGCGCTATCTGCGATTGTTTTGCGACCGCATTTGAGGCCACAAAACAATCATACATGGGACTGCGGCTCGCAATTAGAAAGGCAACACCCCTTCCTAATTGCAATTCGCAATCCCTTTTTGCGATTCTGTAAATAGTTTACTGAATCGCAAAAATGGGTTTGAACATAGCAAAGTGCATTTTACACGCTGCAAATGGCCCGATTCGCTGTTTGCGATATGCAAAATGCTATGTACATGTAACCCTTTGTAACTAAATTGCATGTTTCTAAAGAGACTATTTTTGATTACTGCTTTGCTCACAAATAAAAAGGACTGAAAAGAGACAGTGATACATTAAAGCTGCTTTGCATTTTTTATTTGATTTTCTGTTTTTGACTTTATGAATTCAGATTTTTGGTCTGAAATTAGAGAAGTCATGGAGTCGAATCGCAATGGAGGTGGTAAATGCAAATACATATGCATAGGTTTAGTAGTAGTGACAGTAATCATGATTATATTAATGTCCATTGGATTGAGTTTGCCCAAAGAAAATTACTCTAAGAAAGTTACATCTGCATGTGCCCCGAACTTAGCAACTCCCATTGCAATTCAAGATCCCCATGTAAATAAATGAGACATATTTTCACACTGATGATTCTAAAGCTGATTTGTCAACAAATGTGTATTAAGCGTGTATGAATGTGTAGACACCATGGAATCTGGAGACTGCTAGGTGTGCACACAGTTGCGTTCTTCAGTAAGTGAAGGAATCACATATCATAGCTTACTCTTAATGTTAGAAATGGGGTTTTCTGGTTGGCTAGGGAATGCACCTAAGGCAGGCAGAACCCACCCACTCTAGTCAGGGCAAGGGAGTTACACGTCCAAGATAACCCCTGCTCACCCCCTTGGTAGCTTGGCACGAGCAATCATGCCTAACCCGGAGTCAATGTGTAAAGCGTTTGCACAACACACACAACACGTGACGCAATATGTACACCACAAAGTAAACACAACACTGAGCCATGTAAAAATATACTGTATTGCACAAAACATAATTAGACCAAACATTACACCTCAGTAATACCCTGCTACCTTAGCAGTTGTCAGGATGTTACAGAAGTTACTAATAATCTGCAAGAATAGGCAGTTGTCCCATTAGAACACGTAAGTACTCAGGATTCTGCGACATAAGTATTAGGAATCACAGTAACTAAATGCACTTGTCATAAATACCTCATTCATGCCCATAAAGGGACATTATTACATATGGCAAGACATGAAAAACATATATCCTTAGGAAAATAAACCTGGAGCATACCACCCTCCCAGTGTCCACAAAAGTACCTGATTCTGTAGAACAAGCCAATCCTAGTGCCTTGAAGATCAATACAGTGGCCCCTGGCGCTCCTATGTGCTCAACAGCGGCCACGCTTGGCTCCTAGGGGAGAGGGGTGGTCGGCACCCTCTCTGATGCACTTAACAGGCCCCTACTGGGGCCTGTGATCTCTGGGGTGGCCCCCCGGTCATCCACTGGCCCTACCTCTAAGTGGGGGCACCAAAAAATGCCCAGAGCTGAGTTACTGGGTCGATCGCGCCCCTAAGGCAGTGGCCGGGGGGAAAGGTATTCCCTCTCCGCTCCCGGTGCTCTGCGTCTTGCAGGCAGCCGCAAGCATCCTTGGTGCGGCTGCATGAACAAAAGTAAGCTGCGATGAAGCAGGGGCCTCTGATGAGGCTTTCCTCCTGCTCTGAGGGGGCGGCCGCATGCGTCCTCACAGACTCTGCAGGCTGGGGGAGCGGGGATTCCGAGGAGGACCGGCCCGCTCGCTCTACCAGTTGCACCCCATGCAGTGCATGCACACGTCCATAGCCCTTCTTCTGGGCTGCGGCAGTGATCTTTGCCTGGAACAGGATCCAGCTCATGCCCCGGGGGCACCGCTCAGGACACCGGGGCCCCGGGGGCACTAGCAGGAGCATGCCGGCTCCTGCCTTCATTGTTCTGGTGCCCTAGGGGCATGAGAGACAGCACATTTCTGATGCACTTCAATCGTTATGGGTGCCCGGCCGTGGCTGTGAACTCGGGCAGCATGTGGAATGCTTTACAAAGCGCTAGAGGCACCTCTTGGATCCCAGTCTGTGGCAGTGATTCTTTTTCCCCGGCAACTGTGTGCAGGAGGCGCAAGCGGCCCAAGAAAACGGTCTTCTAGGTGCTTACAACATCCGAGGGAACACTCCTCATGCAGAAGATGATTGCAGGGGTCAGGTGCCACGGCACCCTGCCCCTGGGGACAGGCGTGTAAGAGGAGCACAGGGCTGGCGGGCCCAGCTACAGGGCAGTACAAGGATTGCAGATGGTGGCAGTTCCTCCTAGTGACCAGGCAGGTCACAGGTCAGCACAGCAGCAGCAGTCCAATGTGGGTCCTGGTGAGTCCTCTCAGCAGCGTCCAGTGTCTAGTTTCAGGTAAGTCTCTTCAGTCCTCAAGAATGTCCAAATTGTGGGGAAAGTTCCCCTGTACTTATTCTCAGTTTGCAGTGTCTTTTACAATGAGGAGGAGAGGGGGTTCCAACCAGTCCCAACTGGTTCTTAGAGTGCCCCTTCTCTCCTTCAGCACAGGCTCCAAACATCAGTGGGTGGTAAACAACCCTATTGTGCGAGGCCAGGGCACAGCCTTTACAAATGCAGGTGTGCCCCGCCTCTCCCTTCTCTCAGCCCAGGAAGACCATACAATATGTAGATGCACCTCTGTGACACCTCCACCCTCCCTGTGTACAGGCTGTCTGAAAAGTATGCACAAAGCTCCAACTGTCAGTCTGCCCAGACGTGGATTCGAGTCAAGCTGCAAAAACACCAGAGTCATAAGCACAGAGAAATGCTCACTTTCTAGAAGTGGCATTTCTGTAATAGTAATAAAAAAAATACACCTACACCAGTAAACAGCATTTCTTACCACCATTACGACCATACCAAACATGCCTATGCTACCCCTTATAAATCAGACAATACCCCTTACATACAAGGCAGTGCATTTCTAATGCAATCCTTTGAGAAGGCAGCACTCACAGCAGTGAGAAACCAAGTTAGGCTGTTTGTCACTACCAGGACAGGCCATACAACCTGGCACATGTCCTGCCTTCTACATACATAGCACACTGCCCATAGGGCTAGCTAGGGCATACCTTGGGGTGACTTACATGTAGTAAAAGGGGAGTTCTGGGCCTGGTAAGTAAATTTAGATGCCAGGTCCCTGTGGCAGAAAACTGGGCACACAGGCCCTGCGCTAGCAGGCCTGGGATAGGTTTGAAAGGCTACTTCAGTGGGTGGCGCAAACAGTGCTGCAGGCCCACTAGTAGAATTTAATTTACAGGCCCTGGGTATAGGGATACTACTTTACAAGGGAGTTATAGGTAAGTTAAATATGCCAATTAGGTATACGCCAATCTTACCAATTTACATGGGAGAGCACCTGCACTTTAGCACTGATTAGCAGGGATAAAGTGCTCAGAGTCATAACTTCAGCCAACAAAGGTCAGAAAAATAAGGAGGCAAAAGGCAAAAAGTCTGGTGAATGACCCTGTAAAAGGGCCAGGTCCAACACTTAACATATGGAATTTCCTGTAGTCTGTTATAAACACTGTTGTTTCAGCAGGAGTTTTAACAAAACTTCTATTCAAATTTTGACCTGGTGTTTTCAATTGCCCTCATCATGAAGCATTTGAGTAACATTGCAAAGACGAAAAACATGGACATAGTGGGAAGTTTCTTTGACACTACATTGACATTTGGAACAGTTTATGCCCATAAGAACAATTTGACCTGCATTCTTAGCCCAGCAGAAAAGGAGTTCATTAGACAATTGAGGAGAGGAGAAGAGCTTTGAAAACCAAAATTGAAAAGGAAATAGTTTTCCAAAATTGGGAAAAGGATGCAACACATTCAGTGGCTGGAAGTCAATGATTTCTGGCCTTAGATTGGCAACATGTAGTAAAATTATGTGTATATAGACCGAGATCAAAGACTGACACACGTTTTGTAGGAACTAGTGAATGTAGACTTGTTTTTGTTTAAAAGTGTTTGAACCTTCATGCTGAATGGACAGGATCCTGCCATACCAGGTGTTTAGTTCATATGTGTGAAAAATGTCTATTACAGGCTGCCGAAAGGCTGGTAGGGCACATGTTACCTAGGAGTAGTTTTTCCAAAGATATGCCATGTGAACCATTTTAATGATCCAGTCTGGTGTGAGAAATCAAACTCCAGTATTAAAAGAGGAGCTAGTGCTTCAGAGATTGTAGGTGGCATTTTTGGAGCCATAATTCTATCAGTAGGTATGATCTTGAGTGATATCAAGATTAGAAAGCTTCCAACTATAGTAGATAAGTTATCTACAGACACTGCAGGTGCCATATTGTTAAAGGACACCAAAGTGGTTGCGATGAGATGAATGGTTTTGCAAAATCGACTTTCGTGAGGCATACTCCTTGTAAAAGAAGGCAGTGTTTGCAAAATGTTATATGGACAACAATGTTGCACTTACATACCCAACATTAGTAAAGAGATAAGAAAATATATTGCAAACATGACTGACCTGAAAAAGGACCTGAAAGAGTTAACAGGTTCTTGGGAATCAATTTGTAGTGTTTTTTCAGCCATTGGAAGGTGGTTTGGAAACTTAGGTATGGGATTCGTGGGAGCCATTGTGAGACCCCTACTGATGATAGCTTTATGTGCCCTAGTTGCACTTGGTCTGTACAAACTGATCAAACTGTTGAAAGAAAAGAGAGCAAAGAATAGACAGAGAAGGGAGGAGATTGAAATGGAGACTACGAGAAGTATATATTTGAACTTGCCACCAGTGCAATGAAGTGGATTACGCCGACTCCCAGTTTAAAGTATGAGCCCAAGTTAAGCCCGCCACGCAGTCTCAAGCAACGCCATCGCAACTCACAGGACAAGGAACTGAAATGGTGCAACTCACAAGGCAACAACTGAAATGGTATATGTCTCTGTGGCCAGCTTAATAGGTCCCCTTAGCTGAAAGACAATGAAGGAGAGGGGACCAGCTATTGGAGGGAGCAAGAACACTGGCATGACAGCACAGGCAAGTTCCATAGAGGAAAGAGAAGATCCCCCCACCTGCCAATGGTACACAGCAAGAAAGTTTAGTCTCTGTTTCTGGCATCGGTGGCAAAATAGGAGGTACCAGAGGGAAAACCCTCTTTGATAATTCCTCAGGGGCGACGTGACATCAAACATACCTGATGTTCTCGCTGGCTGACTCTAAGGAGCTCTCAAAGGCAATGCATCTCATGCAAAGAAAGAAGAATATAATATATCCAGGCATAACTCAGTGCCCACCATTCAAAAATGCCTTAATGATGCACAAGGTGAATCGGTCAGTCTGAATGTTTCCATTGTAGCATCAAATGCGCTATCATTAGGTCCAGAGCAGGCTCTGCATAGCAGTCCAAGTGCAGCAAATTCTTCAGAAGCTGAATCCATACATTCCTTCGTTTTCACACATTCGAATGAAAGAATGGTGGCAGAGGAAAGATATGCCTCCACAACTGAAACTCTTCTTCACCTGATCCTAGGTGAGCCCAAGACGATGAAAATCTTGCAGGGTGAAGCAGTTCAGAGGACAGAAACACAACTAAGCCTTATTATCAATAATTTACAGCAGCACAAAATGTGTATCATGGTGGTACAGCAGCGTGTGTGTGATATGAAAGATGGGAGTACCCGACTAGACACTTCAGTCGGTAAACTTCAAGCAGAGCTTGCTGACCTACAGACCAGAGTCAATGATGCAGGGAACAGGTCACGGTGCTCGAGTTTATTGTTTATGGGCATTCCCGAGGGTTGTGAGAATGGGCAGACCACAGGCAAGTTCAACACTGATCTTCTACATAAATATGATTATCAAGACGCGACAGCTCAAAAACTGGATCCTACCATCACGCAGGCCCATAGAGTCCCCACAGTCCAGTCATCCAGTGCTAAATATCCAAGGAAAATATTGGTTAATTTTGAAGACTATCGGGTCAAGGACCATATTCTCTCCAATGCCATTCAAACTAAACTCTACCAGATTCCAGGAGGCTTTACTTTCAAAATATTCTCAGAGATGTCTGCCATATCAGCTCGCTGACGGTGCAAATTCAGAGGACTGATGGATGATTTCCAAAATGTTGGCGTCGCAGATGGTTTTGTGCAGCAATCAAGCCTAAAAGTACTTTTTATGGGACAGTCACATATTTTCTACAATGTGGAACAAGCAAAAGACTTTTTACATACCATTCAGCAGTCAAAGGGGGATGACAGGAATAAGAATAGGGGCAAGACAGTAACCACAGCTTGTAATGGCTCGATCAATGCATAGCTTACAATATAGGTGTACACAAACATACCCTTGGTCTTCTTAGGCGGTTTATCAGTGGCATGTCAAGGCACTGCTTTAGGGGCAGGAGGAATGGGTCTAGTGGGGGTCAGTTGGGAGAAAGGCATGAAGAAAGTGGTGGAGGGTAGCGGGAGAGAATTTCTCCAGCGAGTGGGTATATGACGGGTTGGACTGCAGAGTTAGCAGACTCAGGGAGAAAGGGGGTTAAAGGGGAGGTGGAGAAGGAAGGGGACCACTGATGTAAGGTTGGGTGCGTGGGCATCAGGGATGGGGGTAAAGGGGTACATGATGGAATGGTTCGGTATTCTGGGGAGAAAGAATGAAATGAAAATGCAGCAGGCATTTTGGAATAGACTATTACGGCTAGTAATAAATTAAAAAATGTATCTTGCAAAGTGAACTGCTTGAATAATAGAATAAAGTGTCAGGGTATTTTATCATGTCTTAGGTCCTAAGACACAGGCGTGATATTTTTACAGGAGACACACTTGAAGGATAAAGGCCAAGCGCTTCATATTCTGGCATATATTCAGTATTCATAATTTGCCTCATCCCAGGCATCACACAGTGAGATAGCAGTTCTATTTACACACTTAGCTCAGTTTGAAATTTTGGCAGTGGTACGCGACCCAGGGGCCAGATGGATTTGGGTGCAAGCAAGAACTAATAATCAAGTTTATAACTTTGTGAGTTATTATGAACCTATTGAGGACCTCCAATATCTTTGTTCCATATTACAACAGGCATTGGGGCATTTGATATTAGGGGGAGATTTCAATCTAATTCAAGACATGGCCCTCAATACATTTCGTATGAACAAAAAACAAAATAAACCTGTATTCATGTCAGGACTTATCTCTAATGAATCACTGTCGGGCTAATTATGCTGCGGTTCATCAATATACGTGTTATTGTAAACGTTACGGTACAGCCTTACGGATAGAATTCTTTTTTGTTTTGCACAGTGTCTCCTGTGCAGACTCTATTTTAGCAAAGCTTTTTCTGACCGTTCACTAACTTACATAGACATTGAAATTACAGCATTAAAGTGACAAAGACCAAGATGGAAGTTCAATCTAACACTGCTAATGGAAGATCTCTGGGTTGAGAAAATGAAGAACAGTTTAACGGAATTCTTGAGCCTTAACTTAGGTTCCACCGCTGATTTCAACATGTGGGAGGCCTTAAAAGCATTTTTTAGAGGTCAGGTTATCTCTTATCTGGCGTCTTGCAGGAGGGTGGAAAGGTTTCAGCTTCAAACTCGACTGGAGGAAACTTTGAAAGCACACACGCATGCCCTTCATAAGACCACACAGACAGCCTTAGCCTAAGCTAAAATGAACTGGCAGACATTCTTTACAGCCAAAGAAATAGTAAATCATACTTCATATCTTCAAAAAAGATATGGGGAAAACAAATTAATTGGTAAGTATTTAGCTTGGTCAATCAAACAGAGAGCCAATGCAAACATCATTAAAATGAAATGAGATCCTTTGACCAACATTATTCACTCACTACTTTCAGAGCTGGCACAAATATTTCTCAGTCATTACGCCAGGATATAGTCTGAGTGCAGGACAGTTCTTCTGAGGTAATTACAGACTGTTTAGAAGGGATTAGTATGCCAACTTTGACGACATCACAAATTGAGTCCTTATCCACACCAATAACATTGGCTTAAGTACAGCAGAGGGTAAAGTTGTTGCCTAATGCCAAAGCTAATCGTCACAATGGGATACCAGCAGAAGTATGTAAGACCTTCTCTCTGCAATTAGCCCCATTTTGTGTGCGCCTCTTCAACCAGATTTTGCAAGGGTACCATATACCTAGTTCCTTTTCGGAATCGCCCCATAAGTCTTCTCAATAATGATTACAAGCTGTTCACTAAAATAGTCGCAACTAGGCTAGGTGCTCCGGCTCAGTCACTTATTCATTCAGACCAGATTGGATTTCTTTCCAAGCAGGACATCTTCTCTAATACAAACCTTTTTACACACATGATCGAATTTTACTGCAATCAGGGCACAGAAGTCGTTGTTATAATGCTCGATGTGGAAAAAGCTTTTGAAATAGTAGAATGGGACGTGCTGTATGTAATCCTTCACAAGTTGGCATTTCTGCCGGGTTTCATGCTTTTTCTAAGAGCATTATACTCCGAGGCTAAAGCTAGTATCATCATAAAGATCATGAAGGCATGGGAGATAATAATTAAAAAGACCATCCGTCAAGGATGTCCAATGTCTCCTATCCTGTTCACCCTTTTTATAGAGCCGCTAGGTTGGGCAATTCTCCAAGATCATAATGTAAGGTCACCTATTCAGGGGGGGGCAAAGTTAAAATCATAAGTGGACGATATTGTGCTATACGTAGCTGCAGACGAGAAAAATATTCATGCATCTTTGACAAAATCGTCGAGTTTACAGCAATAGGCGGCCACAAAATTGATCAGGCAAAATCACAGGCCCTTATGTTTAATTGTTCCCCAGATAGTCTTCTTTCAGCTATGCATGTGACATGTCAGGCTGGGCGGCCCATTCAATATTTGAGTGTTAAGGTAACTCAAAATAATAATGATCTATTAGTTCTTAGTTATGCACCATTATTAACTAAGGTTCACACAAACTACTTAAGCAATGGGGGTTACTTCCCTTCACGATTATAGGACTGATTTCCCTCATTAAAATGAGCTTGCTACCATCATTTTTATTAGAATTTTCACACATAATCAAATATTGCATTTTGAATTTTTTGTTTATAAAAAAACAAAGAAAAAGAGAAGCATACATTATTGTAACCTTAAGCGGGTAGAAGAGTACGGAAGGCCTTATTTGAATAAGCCTCTGAAATTTTGAGATGTCTCATTAAAATGAGAATTGGAGTATTTTGTGATTCACCATCAAAGGGGGGGACTGATGTAGTTGAAATTTCAGTGCTGCTCCTCCTGTCACAGAAGTCATCAATATGTGACAATATTTGTATTATGTTGATCAAAGTACTAATAGTTGAATGTAGAAAGATGTAATGAAAAATCAATTTAACTGTGCATTTGTTTAAACAAGTGTTTGAAACCCTGGTGGTATTTATTCCTATTTGGAAGGGTAAAGTCAGTGGAATGTCAGTTGGAAATTACCAAGTGGAACAGCGAGGGGTGGGAAGAAAGGGATTTCCTTTTACGGACTAGGTGGTCTCACACACTATATAGTGTCATGCTTCATCATTTGACCACCTAGACCCACCCAGGTAGGACAGTGCCACCTGGGCGGACTCGACCTCACTGTTAAAGGAACAGGAGGGAGTGCGTAAATAAACTTGTTTCTGGAAAGATCGGGATCCAGCTAATCTACTGAAAAACTAAAAACACCTAAGCAGACACCTGTGAAGAGCAACAAATTTAATGGTGGTGTCTGACTGGTGTAGTTAAAAAGGGGGGTTGGGACACCTCTGTGAGGACAAGGACTCACAGGGTCACCTAACTAATTACTAGCCAACATGTTTCTGCCCTCAAAAGTGAGCCAATGAAGGTCTCGGGGCATTCGTCAGGGCCTAGGATCCCTACGTCTCACGTTGGAGGGAAATACTCTATGGGGAAATCAAAGAGTGAGAAAATGAAAAATGAATGATCTACATTACCCAAGGAATTACCTTGAGGCGGCCCTTTTTCTTAGAGGCAGCTAGCCTCTGGTATCCAGGAGGGGGAGTGTCCCCTTATAGTCACACATACATCAAGGGGGACGCTCGCCGTGCGCCTACTTCGTCCTCTCCTTGGACCGCTTGTGACTATAAGGGGACACTCCCCCTCCTGGATACCAGAGGCTAGCTGCCTCTAAGAAAAAGGGCCGCCTCAAGGTAATTCCTTGGGTAATGTAGATCATTCATTTTTCATTTTCTCACTCTTTGATTTCCCCATAGAGTATTTCCCTCCAACGTGAGACGTAGGGATCCTAGGCCCTGACGAATGCCCCGAGACCTTCATTGGCTCACTTTTGAGGGCAGAAACATGTTGGCTAGTAATTAGTTAGGTGACCCTGTGAGTCCTTGTCCTCACAGAGGTGTCCCAACCCCCCTTTTTAACTACACCAGTCAGACACCACCATTAAATTTGTTGCTCTTCACAGGTGTCTGCTTAGGTGTTTTTAGTTTTTCAGTAGATTAGCTGGATCCCGATCTTTCCAGAAACAAGTTTATTTACGCACTCCCTCCTGTTCCTTTAACAGTGAGGTCGAGTCCGCCCAGGTGGCACTGTCCTACCTGGGTGGGTCTAGGTGGTCAAATGATGAAGCATGACACTATATAGTGTGTGAGACCACCTAGTCCGTAAAAGGAAATCCCTTTCTTCCCACCCCTCGCTGTTCCACTCGGTAATTTCCAACTGACATTCCACTGACTTTACCCTTCCAAATAGGAATACATACAACCCAGGACTACGCTAATATCCGCGACGTCCGCTTTTAGAGAACCCCGTACTTTCGTGTGTATTTTGAATTATAGGGAGCTAAGTACGGAGTGTTCCTCCATATTTATCCCCCCTCCTCCCTCTTCCTCTCTCCATGTGTAATGATGACCCTGGTGGTATTGCCATAAATCAAATGTATGCAAGATCTAATTGAAATGATGTCATAATTTAGACCTTAAACTAACAGAACTTATTGAAATGATATTGAATTCCTGATGATTAATGATTTAAATGCATGTGCAAAAATTGAGAAATGCAGTTCTACATTATATCAATTGAAATGCATTAGTACAGTCTTTTTCTGTTTAAAAAGAATGCAACATTCATAATAATAAAGCATTATTAATGTTGAATTCATACATTTGTATATTAGAATTGTGTACATTAAAACATAATTGCTTTAATACACTTGCATTAGCCTAAGTGAGACCGTTTTGTCCTGTATTTTGTGACTGTGCAGGAAATACGGATTAATTTTCATTACGTGAGTTTTCTTTCAGACCTCGTTCCCATGGGAAGACTGACTTTGGTAATAGGCCCTATTGTTTAGACATAAAGAGAAAATGTAACAGTGTCCTTGAGTTTAGAACATTCAGAGCAATGGAGGAACAAATTATACAAACGTTTCAATCCTGTGTGAAGCGACATGAATGGGAGAGGTTCCTATGATAGACCTGGGAATTGATGTTGCAAACTAGAGTTGTGTGATCGATTACTATTGGATGATGCCCCTTCAACTTAACATGAACTGTCTTTAGGAGTGAATCAGATTGCTTTATGAACTTGTATATACTGTTGACCAATTGGATTTTGGTCAGTTCTTCAGATCCCCAGATGACCTCCGTCCAGAACCTGTGCTAATGAAGAATCCCTGAATGCTGACCCACCTGGAGAGATATCGTCCTCTCTGCTTTGCCCCTTTGAGATGCCCAGCTGAGATTTAGAGATTTTCTCCCAGACCCATGCAGAAAACTCTTGATCGAGCTTCTGACATGCTGACACTTTCCACTCATAGCTATCTTTTGCCACCTTTAGCTAGTACCTTGTTGCCCGAGATTTTTTTCCAAATTCTTTTTGTCCTTTTTGTCCTTTTTTCTTTTGCCTGCATTTGTTCCGCCCCACACATTTTAATCCTTAATTTGGAATTGTGGGTAGGCTTTTCCTTTTGCTCAGCTGAAACTATAACTCTAATGATTTGAAACTGATTGATGCTTGCTAAGCCTGAGCAACGTTTAATTTCTAGATCACAATTGAGTATGTTAATGTTTTTTTTTTTTCTTACTGAATGCTAAGTTATCTTAATGTTAGTCTGCCTGAATCTATTTTGTTGCCTTGGGCAACCCTTGGTGATTCTGTATCTTTATAATTTTGTTTTGAGAGCTATTTATGACTTTAAGCTTGATTTTGTAATAAACTCCTTACCTTTAATTCTAGAGGTTTTCTTTTATGGCCAAATGGGGCATACTGTTTAATCTAATTAGTATGTATTGAAGTTAAGTTATATGGTTCTGCCATACCCTGTTGAAGGGTCCAAAGGTCCGTTGGGTTCAATGAGCATTGATTCCTGCCAAGAATGAAAATGCTCCAGCATTGTGATCTGAACACCATATTGCAGTTCCTGCAGCATTATTTTGACAAGAAGCTTTTGACTTTTACTCTGAAATTTCAGTGACCATTGTTAGAGCCTTTATATCTTCTAGGAGGATTTGTCATTGGTAAAGGACTTGGGGCCCGATTTAGATTTGGGAGGAGGGGTTACTCTGTCACAACGGTGATGGATATCTTATGCGCGGAAATATAAATCCCATAGGAAATAATGGGATTTAGATTTTGGTGGATGGGATACCCGTCACCATTGTGATGAAGTAACCCATCCACCAAAATTTAAATCAGGCCCTTAGTATGCAAACACATTCAGGGATTTGAGCTTCTAAGACCTATAATTAGATAGCTATTTTCTTTCTGGGATCTGCCCTTTGTAATTTTTTGCAGGCAGCTTGTGTTGAGGTGTTTTTCTTAGTGGTTGTTGCCACTGAAAGGTGAATTGGTGAACTTTGGACCTCGGTTTGTCGCCGTCCTTACCTGAGGTTCTTTGAGGATAATGTGATCTTGACACTCAGTCTAAAATTCTACCCAGAGCCAATTCTTCTTTCCTTAAGGACAAGGAGATTGCTTTTCCTGGCCTGGATATCTCTTCCTTTTCAGATTGAGATTCCCTGGTCCATCTTCTCAATGTAGTGAGGGCATTGAATATTTACTTACAGAGGATATCTTCTTCTATGCAGTTTCATAATTTGCTTATTAATTTTAGTCTGGCTAAAAGGGGTTACAAATGTTTTAAATATACTCACAGGTGGAACAAGACAGTTATCTCTCTTACTTACCTAGAATCTGGAAAAGACCCTCCAAGGTTGATGCATGCTCATTAAACCCAGGAGATGGCATACGCTTGGCAAAATGGCCAGGGATTCTATCTCAGACATTTGTAGAGCTGCTACATGGGCTACCCCTTCTACCTGTATAACCGACTTTAATATGAATGTGGCCCAGGGAGCCGAGTTGTGTTTTAGTAATAAGATCCTGTTGAAGGGGCCTTCTACTTAATGACATTCTATGTATTTACCAGTTTGTTACTTCACTGTCTCAGAGATTCCTGTGTCACATGACGATAAAGGCTTTATGCTTTGGTATATACTGATTGATTAAGGAATGGAATTAGGAAGATAAAGCAGAGGTAATGTCTGGATTATACAGGAAAACTTAATTACTCTGATTCTTCTTCCTCCTCTCAGTAATTATGACCCTCTCCCCTTCCGATTAGACTTCATCATGATTTACTTATTGGGCTTGTCATTTTGGAAATTGCATGGGGCAAGTTAGGGTTTATAGAGGAAATACTCACTTGTAATCCATATGAAAAACAGATTGGGGAGATGACGCCTAAGGAGGTTCATATGAGCTAAAGCTCACAGAGTAAGGGCTGGCCGCCAGCCTCGTGGTGATGATCGGACCGCCTCACTCCAGGTGGTCCGACCGCCACATTACAACCCTACCGAAGTCCCCACCAGGAACCTGGTTCTCAATGGGCTGACAGCAGTCTGAGATGTGATCAGCCACTGTTATGCCATTAATTGTGTTTGACCAATGACTTTGTGTTTCACCACTGCGCATATTAGTTGCTCAGTGTTCACCAGTAGCACATTACATGTTGTATTCAGTTTAGCTGCCTATTGGCTTTAACATGGCATTAGTCATTACATTTGGTATGTAGGTTAGCTGCCTATTGGCTTTGACATGGCATTAGACATTACGGGGGTCATTCTGACCATGGCGGTAATTACCGCCATGGCGGAGGTCGGCGGTAGCACCGCCAACAGGCTGGCGGTGCACCGCTGGGCATTCTGACTGCGGCGGTTCAGCCGCGGCCAGAAACGGAAAGTCGGCGGTGTACCGCCGACTTTCCGCTGCCCGTCTGAATCCTCCATGGCGGCGGAGCGCGCTCCGCCGCCATGGGGATTCTGACACCCCCTACCGCCATCCTGTTCATGGCGGCTCTCCCGCCATGAACAGGATGGCGGTAGGGGGTGCCGCGGGGCCCCCGTAAGAGGGCCCCAAAAAGTATTTCAGTGTCTGCCCAGCAGACACTGAAATACGCGACGGGTGCAACTGCACCCGTCGCACCTTCCCACTCCGCCGGCTCAATTCTGAGCCGGCATCCTAGTGGGAAGGTTGATTTGCCCTGGGCTGGCGGGCGGTCTTTTGGCGGCCGCCCGCCAGCACAGGGCAAATGTCAGAATCACCGCCGCGGTCTTTCGACCGCGGTGCGGTCTTCTGACGGCAGTACCTTGGCGGACGGCCTCCGCCGTCCGCCAAGGTCAGAATGACCCCCTACATTTGGTATTTAGGTTCGCTGCCTATTGGCTTTAACATGGCATTAGACATTACATTCTGTATCATTCTGTATTCAGTTTAGCTGCCTATTGGCTTTAACATGGCATTAGACATTACATTTGGTGTTTAGGTTAGCTGCCTATTGGCTTTAACGTGGAGTTAGACATTGCAGTTGAGACATTGCAGATAAACTGTGTTTTTCCAAGCTGTGTTTTTCCACATGGTTGACCAAGCTGTGTTTTTCAGATTGAATTCCCACGAACCCTAACGTGATAAGAGAGCGTATATTTGGTGTTTTCCTTTCTGCTCAGTCTTGGGAAGAGGAGGGGCCTAGGAGATCTGGCCAACCTCCAATGGCTTGTTTTATTTCCTGAGTCTGAGAGGAAGGGGTAACGGTGGCCCTGGGCAGCAGCAGGGGGAGATCTTCCAGGACTTCAGTCAGGAGCGGACGTCAGCTGCCTGGCTCCCTTTTGGGTGGAAAGTCTCTTTCTCGCAGTTGAACCGGAGTCATCAACTTGAAGATAGGAGAAAGATGACAAGCAGTGATAGGCCCTACGGTGATGCAATTTTGACTTTTATTCTTTGCTTTGAAGTTATGCTATAATATAATCACATGTATTTGCTGTGTACATTGCAATTGAGAAGTACTTTGATATATTTTACTTTCATTGCTGCGACTACTTTTAAACGTGTGCTTCCAACCTACTAATCTAGTCTTTCAGGAACCTCGTGGTGAAGTAATAATAATAATAAATGTATTCTTTAAACTAGAAATGCATTCCAGAGAAGTTTTGTCAGCTTGGTCATAAGATAAGAGAAGGAAAGCAAAACATTTTGGCGTTAGTCGACAGTCTGGGAGTCGAGTTAGAGATTGGAAGTGCACTATTTAAAAGTGTAATTGTTTTTGTTGTTTAGAGAGTTAAAGAAGCACGGCAGACCATGATTGAAAATGCATGTGAAGTTAAACTGCCTTATGGTGCTGTGAGAAACATGTTTTCTTGTTTATCAGGACTTTGTGAGTCTTGGGATGAGTGCTTTGATAAAGCAAAAGTGTTTTCATATTTAGAAAATGTGCTTTTTGAAAGAAGTGATGTCCCTTTTGTTCTTGACAGAAGGGTTTGGATACTTTTGTCTGCTTACAGAAAAATGCATGCGAGATGCAGGCAGTTAGAACATGAAAATAAGAATTTACGTGAGCAAATTAGCCAGAACAAATTATTGCAAGATAATGTTGCAGGAAAATCTGGCTTTTCACATTCCAGTAATGGGGAGGTTAAAAAAGGTGGGGGCCAGTGTGAGCCTCTTGAACAGAGCGTAGATCATGTGTAGAGCAGCCCACGGTTGTTGGCAGTTGAAGTGCATTCCTTAACAGATTACACTGAGAACAAAGTTGAGAATGTTATTTTCAGACCGCTTTTGCAAAGTACGATGTTTAAAATTAATTCAGACAAGGCAGCAGAACTGTCGCAAAATGTGCAGTTTCTGGGAATTCAGTGGAATCCAGAAAATAGACAGATGTTGTCACAGGTAAAACAAAAGATTTTAGAGTCTCTTACTATTTGCACTCAGCAAGAGACATTGAGTTTCGCAGTGAAGGAAGGAAACACTGATTTACATGTAAATCAGAATCAGGGGAAGGCAAGAGTGTCTTTGGATTAGAAAACTATCTGACTTTGTGGAGCGCTGTACTCCTTTCGAAACACAGCTTTTGACTTGTTATTGGGCTCTGGTGAATATTGAGCAAATTACATTAAATGATAATGTAATTCTGAAACCTGAACTGCCAATCATGCAGTGGGTGATGAGTTCACCTAAATCTCACAGTTTAGGACAGGCACAAGAGGCTAGTATCATACACTGGATCTGGTACATACAAAACAGGGCTCGAGTCACTGCAGCCCTACATGAACATGTGTCACAAGCCCCTTTACAGGATGAGGAGAGGGTGCAGGGAATACCACAGGTAAAAGACTAACCAGTGAAATTGAGTGCACCATTTGAATTCTTGTCCCCTGAGGATAAAAAGCGTGTTTGTTTGACTAATGATTCATTGAAATGCATGAGTATTAAAAGACAATGGAAAGCAGTGTTATACAATTCAGTTATTGAAATGTTGTTGTCTACCACAGGAGAATGAAAAAGTAACCAATATGCAGAGTTGTGCAATGTGTGTCAGACTTTAAAGCAAGAGCTGCTTGAGACGTGTCATTTTTACACTGATTTTTGGTTCACTGCCAATGGTTTAGCCGTTTGGTTTTCCACATGGCTTGTACATAACTGGTTCAATTCCCTTGCGGATGTTAAAGAGAAAAATTCAGAGACAGAAGTGTCCACCCAGAATTCTGACTTATTGGGGATGGCTAAGTGGGTGCACCAGAAATGTGAACATCTGGGAGAAAAAGCCACTTACAGGTGGGCAGAAATTAGAGAGATGCATGTTCCCCTAGATTTGATAAAAACTGTGATTTTGCAATGTCCTATTTATCAACATGCACAACAGAGATCTGTCCCACAAACAGTCAAATATCAGTTGGGGAGAGGAAAGTTACCAGGACAGATATGGCAAATTGATCAGGTTTTAGGGGGAGTGATTGCTGCAGATTACCAAGGAGAAATCAAAGTTATGCTGATAACTAGAAAAGAATCTGATTTATTCATACAGATTGGAGACAGAATTGCCCAACTTGTCATAAGTGCAGTGAATGGAGGTTTGGTAAAGAAGGAGTGTGCCCCAGCCCTTCCGACAGTGCAAGGAAAGGGAAGCTGTGGTGCAGCAGATAAGAACCTCAGTGCTAAGGTGTGGGTTGAATCCCCAATTGACCCTCCAGAACCTGCAGAAATTCTAACAAAGGGCCCCAATAATGTCCTGCTGATTATAAAACAACGAAAGGAAGAAGAAGGGCACATTTCAGATGACAAATGTTATTTGCAAGAAAAGTCATACTTTTTTCTTTTGCAGATCCTACCACGACTCGCCACTGACCATGAGTGTGCTGTGTGGTCTCCCTTCGGGTGTGTGCATGTGGGGTCGGGGGAGGGACCGAACCCCCAACCTGAACCTGATTGATTAAAGTACAAACCCCATGGATCCATTTTGCACAACTGGCGCCTCAGTTCAAGTTCTACATGGGATCAATATAAAGTTTGTCAACTTGTTAGATTACATTCTTCCACTGGAACTAAACAACCTTACCAGTTAACTGTCTGTGTTTTTTCGTGTGGAACCCTGACTTTCACTTACATTCCAGCAAACCTTTCAGGTGGACTGTGTACCTTTACATGAGCAGAACTCATGCTACATCAACTCTCTGTTTTAGAGACACTGTTCAATCAGTTATTATCCCAATCAGAGTATATCAGCTTCAGTCTTTTCATTGTAGATGTATCTGATTTGAAAGGTTATGAGATCAATATGTTAATCCACTTCCATTGCTTCACAATGATTGCTTTTATCATTCAAATCTGATTTGCTTATAATGTTTTTTGTTGTTGTTGTTGTTTGTGTTTTTTGTTTTTGTTTGAAATAAGAGGTATGTAAACAAAATTCATTGGTCATAGGGTGGAGATGTTATGCCATTAATTTTGTTTGACCAATGACTTTGTGTTTCACCACTGCACATATTAGTTGCTCAGTGTTCACCAGTAGAACATTACATGTTGTATTCAGTTTAGCTGCCTATTGGCTTTAACGTGGCATTAGACATTACATTTGGTATTTAGGTTAGCTGCCTATTGGCTTTAACATGGCATTAGACATTACATTTGGTATTTAGGTTAGCTGCCTATTGGCTTTAACATGGCATTAGCCATTACATTCTGTATTCAGTTTAGCTGCCTATTGGCTTTAACATGGCATTAGACATTACATTTGGTGTTTAGGTTAGCTGCCTATTGGCTTTAATGTGGAGTTAGACATTGCAGTTGAGACATTGCAGATGAGCTGTGTTTTTCCAAGCTGTGTTTGACCAAGCTGTGTTTTTCAAATTGAATTCACACGAACCCTAACGTGATAAGAGAGCGTATATTTAGTGTTTTCCTTTCTGCTCAGCCTTGGGAAGAGGAGGGGCCTAGGAGATCTGGACAATCTCCAATGGCTGGTTTTATTTCCTGAGTCTGAGAGGAAGGGGTAACGGTGGCCCTGGGCAGCAGCAGGGGGAGATCTTCCAGGACTTCAGTCAGGAGCGGACGTCAGCTGCCTGGCTCCCATTTGGGTGGAAAGTCTCTTTCTCGCAGTTGAACCGAGTCATCAGCTTGAAGATAGGAGAAATATGACAAGCAGTGAAAGGCCCTACGGTGATGCAATTTTGACTTTTATTCTTTGCTTTGAAGTTATGCTATAATATAATCACATGTATTTGCTGTGTACATTGCAATTGAGAAGTACTTTGATATATTTTGCTTTCATTGCTGTGACTACTTTTAAACGTGTGCTTCCAACCTACTAATCTCGTCTTTCAGGAACCTCGTGGTGAAGTAATAATAATAATAAATGTCTTCTTTAAACTAGAAGTGCATTCCAGAGAAGTTTTATCAGCTCGGTCATAAGATAAGAGAAGGAAATCAAAACAGCCACGGCGGCGCTGCACTCAGCACTGTACTGCTGTTTATAACTCCAATTTTCACCAGCTTTTTCATGATGGGAACCTCGCCATGAAAAGTCTGGTGGAAAGGCAGTGCACAGAGGGCCACATGGGGGCCCCTGAACTGCCCATGCCCAGGACATGGGTAGTGCAGGGCCCCCTGCCCAGCACTCTCAGAACTTTGCAGACAGTGTGCATTCAGAGGGTACTGATGTGCTATGGTATTGGTCTCCGCTCCCTTAAGGGATCCCCTAAGGTACCCAAGACCAATACCGTAGCACTATTCCTGTCGGTCAGCCCAATGAGAACGTCATAATACAATGTTCCCACCGGTCAGCCCAGTGAGAACATTAAATTACAACTGGGTGGAGGGGCTGGCGGCATGACAGCAGCCTCTTCCCTGTGAGTTTGACAGTCGGCTAGTCTGACCGTCAAACTCATGATGAGACCCTGGGACTTGGGACGAGGAAAAAAAATTGGAGCAATGAAGATTACTGGTAAGTAATCAGGGCACTACATTTTATTTGCATTTCAGAATCTCAGTGCTATTACCCTGTGGTGAAGACAATGCAATTCTGTATAACACTTAGCAGAAAACATATCTAAATGATGCAGCTGGAAGACACACATACACATAGTGGAGACCTTCAGTTGAGTATTCAAAACTGGGGAGTATTCCGACATGGTCATGGGTAGGGGCTCTTAAACTGTGTTGTTATACAATTATCTTACGATTTCTGTTTTATCCCTAGGAGTTCCTTTCTCATCAATGAAGAAACTAACAATGTAGTCTCAATTCCTGTTCCCTTTCCCTTTCATTTTCTCTTCCCCTTTATTTCTAAATTGATTAACCGGTCAGCCCGGTGAGAACATTAAATTACGACTGGGTGGAGGGGCTGGTGGCATGACAGCTGCCTCTTCCCTGTGAGTTTGACGGTCGGCTAGTCTGACCGTCAAACTCATGATGAGGCCCTAGGACTTGGGACGAGGAAAAAAGATTGGAGCAATGAAGATTACTGGTAAGTAATCAGGGCACTACATTTCATTTGCATTTCAGAATCTCAGTGCTATTACCCTGTGGTGAAGACAATGCAATTCTGTATAACACTTGGCAGAAAACATATCTAAATGATGCAGCTGGAAGACACACATACACAGAGAGGAGACCTTCAGTTGAGTATTCAAAACTGGGGAGTATTCAGACATGGTCATGGGTAGGGGCTCTTAACTTGTGTTGTTATACAATTATCTTACGATTTCTGTTTAATCCCTAGGAGTTCCTTTCTCATCAATGAAGAAACTAACAGTGTTGTCTCAATTCCCGTTCCCTTTCCCTTTCTTTTTCTCTTCCCCTTTATTTCTAAATTGATTAACTGATTGAATTGAAAGTGATCGATAGTATAAATGTGAATGAGTGGAGGAACCAACTGTGACGTGTTCAATGTCTGTGCAAGACCCAACGTGGAGCTGGCGTTAATGGATGACAAGCTTCCTTAGTAGTGCCCTCAAGCCAAATCTCTATCAACAGAATGTGAGTATTAGCTCATCTGCCTGCAAGTGTTTCTTCGACAGATCAGTAAACATTTTTTAACACTCTACTTATGTGCTACTTAGATCAACTCAATAATGAGATCTCACAATTTTACTTATTTGGATGCTTAGTATCTTTGTGACCATAAAACTTGCCAACAGACATTTATTTCCTCTCAGCGCAGAACGTCTTTTCTAACCTGACAGTCCTCAAGTTATAAATCTTCTAAGCACGCATTTAAAAGGTAGTCCTTTGAAACAGCTGAATGCTCTGGACACCGCGTTAAATTGATGCTTTTATGTTTAACTTGTATACGTTTACGTAGCTGAAGAAGCAACCCACGCTGAATATTTTCTGGACTGGTACCCTATTTGCAGATGATCAACATACTAGTTGAACTAATATGTTAATGTAATGTCACATGTAGATGTTATTTTTCACCATCTGATGCACACTATAATTTTCTTTGGACTGTTTCACTCACATTTATTGACAAGTTTTACAGCAATGCAGTCTGTTATGCTCACGTTTTGGAATCCAGCAGCAGATAACAGGCAAATTCAAAGACCCGCTTCGTTCTTACAATCTGCATCTTTTAGATGCATTTTTCATTTCCTATATCCCAAGGCTGCTGAATTTCTATTTTACTAAGCCCTCTTTTGTGTTGTCCATTTCCAACTACACTGGCATATATGCAAAATGAACCCTTCTGTTCCATCAGGATGTAAAATTAGCATTAGCAGTAGTTAGCCAAGAAGGGAAGAACCAGCAAAGTTTTTTCGAACCAATTTTAATTATTTTATAATAAACTCTACAGTTATCAGTGTATCTAAATGGCAACAATGCAGGTAAATCACATCAGCCATACTTGCATGCTTTTGCTGTGACCCATTATCACTCTGTTTAAGCATGTGTTATAAAAATGAAGGAAGAGTAAAGAAAATAGATTACACATGTTGCAAAGACTGTACTTAAGCTGCTTAAGAGGGGAGTTCCCTGAATGTTTCCGATAGCTAAAGCTGCAATGTACTGCAAAGAAAAGATGCAGCACACCGTAAACATATTGGGGGTCATTACGACCCTGGCGGTCAGAGACCGCCAGGGGTAATGTAGCGTCCGTACCGCCAACAGGCTGAGGTGAATGGGGTGTACTGTAGCGGGGTGGATTGGAGTGAGGTAGAGGAGATTGGAATAGGGTGGGTGTATTGAATGGAGTGATAGAATTGGTGTGTGGTGGACTGGATTGGGATGGGGTAGATTGGGGTGGGGTGGAGAAGATTATATTGGTCTGGAGTGGAGTGGATTAGATTGAACTGGAGTGAGGTGGATTGGATTCATTGGATTGCTGTGGGGTGGATTGGACTAGAGTGGGGTGCATTGGACTAGAGTGGGGTGGATTAGAGTGGGGGAATTGGATTGCAGTGGAGTGGATTGGATTAGAATGGGGTGGGCTGAATGGACAGGATAGGAGTGGGGTGGACGGAACTGGGGTAGAATGGGGTGGATTGGAGTTGAATGGGGTAGATTAGAGTGGAGTGGAGTAGACTGGAGTGGGGTGGGATGGATTGGAGTGGGGGTGAATTGGACAGGGCTGGATTCAAATGGGGTGAAGTGGGGTGGAGTAGAATGGGACAGATTGGAGTGGAGTGGGGTTGGATGGATTGGGGTGGGTTAGAGTGGGGTGGATTGGAATGAGGGGGTAGACTGGGGTTGGGGGGACTGGATTGAGTGGGGTGGGATTAGGATGGAATGGCTTTGGGTGGCCTTAATTGATATGCATTGGATTGGCATGGGTGGAGTGGATTGGAGTACGGTTGATTCCTTTGAGGTGTGGTTTATTGGATTGGAGATGGTTGGATAGGAGTGGAGGAGAGTTGGCTGGAATGGGGTGGATTAAGATGGTTTGGAATGGGGTGGATTGGATTGGAGTTGAGTGGTGTGGATTGAGGTGGACTGGATTGGATTGGAGTGAGGTGGATTACAGTGAATTGGATTGGAGTGGGGTAAATTGGGTAGCAGTGGACTGGACTGGAGGGGGGTGGATTAGATTACAATGGGGTGGAATGGATTTGAGCAGGTGGATTGGGTTGGCCTGGTTTAGAGTGGGGTGGATTGAACTGGAGTGGGGTGATTGGACTGGTGTGGGATGGATTGATTGGAGCGGGGTGGATTGGGGTGGAGTAGAGTGCAGTGGATTGGATTGGAGGGGTAGATTTGGCTGGGCTGTACTGGATTGGAGTGGGGCAGATTGTTTAGGATTGGAGAGGTAACAGATTGGAATGTGCAGATTGTTTTGGATTGGAGTGGGAAGATTGGATTGGAGCCAATTGTTTTGGATTGAAGTGGGGCAGATTGTTTTGGTTTGGAGTGAGGCAGATTGTTTTGGATTGGAGTAGTACAGATTGGAGTATGGCAGATTTGAGTGATCTGAGTGCTGCAGATTGTTTTGGATTGGTGTGGGGCAGATTATTTTTAACTGGAGTAGGGCAGATTGGAGTGGAGCAAATTGTTTTGAATTGGCGCAAATTGTTTTGAATTGGAGTGAGGCAAATGTTTTTGAATTGTAGTGGGGTAGGTTGTTTTGGTTTAGGGTCGGCCAGATTGGAGTGGGGGAGATTGATTTTGTTTGGTGTGGGCAGAGATTTTGGATTGGAGTGGAGCAGATTGTTTTGAATTGGGGTGGGGCAGATTAGAGTGGGGCAGATTGTTTAGGATTTGAGTGGGACAGGTTGGAGTGGTGCTGATAGTTTTGGATTAGAATGGGAATATTGGAGTGGAGCAGATTGTTTTGGATTGGAGTGGGGCAGATTGTTTTGGATTGGAGTGGGGTGGGTTTTGGTGGAGTGGAGTTGAGTTGATTGGGGTGGAGTGAACTGGATTGGGGTGAGATGGATTCAATTAGATTGGGGTAGGGTACACCAGAGTGGGGTGTATTGCAGTGGGGCAGTTTTTTTGGATTGGAATGGGGAGGATTGTAGTGGGGCAGATTGGAGAGGTGCAGATCAGAGTGCAGCAGACTGGAGTGCAGCAAATTATTTTGGACTGGAGTGGGGCACATTGCAATGGGGCAGTCTGAAGTGGGGCAGATTGAGCAGGGAGGATTGGAGTGGTGCAGTTTTTTTCTTCTGGAATGGGGGAGATTGGAGTGTGGCTGAATGGAGTGGGGTGGATTGAAGTGGGGCAGATTGTTTTGGATCAGAGTGAGACAGATTGTTTTCGTCTGGAGTGGGGTAGATTAGAGTGGGGAAGATTATTTTCGATCAGGATATATTGTTTTGGTTTCGAGAGGGGCAGATTGTTTCAGACTGGAGTAGGGAAGAGTATTTTATGATCGGGCAGATTGTTTTGGAATGGCTTGGGGCAGATTGTAAGGACTGCAGTGAGGCAGATTGCTTGGGATTGGATTGGGGCAGATTGCTTTATATTGAAGTAGGGCAGATTGTTTTGAATTGGAGTGGAGTAGATTGATATGGGGCAGTTTGGACTGAGTGAGTGTGGTTGATTTGGGTGGGTTGAGGTGAGTAGTTTGGTGTGGGGATGGATTGGACTGGTCTGGGGTCAATTGGATTGAATGGGGTAAATTGAATTGAGTCGGCTGGATTGGTGTGGAGCAAGGTGGGGTGGATAGGCCTGAATCAGAGTGGGGCAGATTGGATTGGAGTGGGGTGGACTGGAGTGTACTGCACGATTATGTGTTAAAATATAATTTCAGAAATTACACATAGGAATGTCACTTTGCAATACTTAGAACAAGATGATCGTCATCTTTGGAGAACAACATCCACAGGCAAAAACAAAACAAAACATGAGTGCAAAGTGAGAAAAAAATGACTTGGTAAAATAAAACAAAAGAGTTAACTATAGAAAATAAAACTTTGCAACTTTGTTGATCCTGCTTGGCACGTCCTTGCCAGCCACATGCCTTCTGTTTGCAGGGCCCTAGAAGTTAAAAAGCTGTACCTCAATTATGTTGGGAGCAGAGGACGGGCACTGATTAAGTTGAATCAGTCACTCCTTGGTCCCATCTCCAAAGAGCAGAACGGAAATGATTCTAGGCCTGCAGTAACGAATTACGAGACTTTAAAGAAGAGTGCTAGGCAAGCCAACAAATGGTAAACATCAGGCGGGCACCAAACCCTTTTTAGTTAACAAAAGAGTCTCGCAAGCGAGACTCATATGCTAAACCCTAAAAAATGGTGACATAGATTCCATGCTACTGCTAGACTCCAGGAAGCACAAAATAGCCACCTCCTTTAGGTGATGCACCTGCAGTTTCCTCAAGGCTTTGTGAGTGTTGGTAGGCACCTGGGATACTTTTTGGCACTGTTCATGCTGAAAACATGACTTCCAGAGTTTTGTTCATCTGCGGTATGACCACTGAGAAATTAACACGTTGCAAAATGTTCCTGTTTCAAGGATTCAGATACATATGAAATCACTGCATATGATCATTATTGATGTCGTAAAACCAATACTACACAGAGTGAATCCTAAGCACAACTGGGTGTGTGACATGTACATTAGCCATATTGTGTAGGGTAGATTGGGGTGTGGATTTACAGCACCAGTTCCTCACATAGAAGTATTTGCCTAGGTTCTTATAATAATATTATATAGTTGTTGTTTAACTGCATGTTATGAATGCACATTTCCCATTATCATTATGTAAAAGTAGGAATGAGGATGAAATACCTTCCAGAGTGCACTTTAAAGGATATATGCAAGGCTAAGAAATGTGCACTTGTCTTCAAACCAAAAAACCGGGTGAAATGACCGTTTGTGCCTGATATTAGCAGCAGCGGCTGCTGCATATGTCAAGAGGGGATAAGAGGGGGATGGGAGACGACGAGGGAAACAACATTTGAAAAAAACAAAGAAAACACTTACCTGCTGTTGCCCGTCTCCCGCTGCCATCTCCTGCCTCCCCACCAGCAGAGGCTCCCCAGCAATCCTGGTGCTGCTTACATGCTAAACATAGCATGTAAGCAGTGTCAGGATTGGTCTGAGTGGCTTGGACTGCCATTCAGACACAAGCCTGGGGTCTGTGCTGTTTCTCCGGCCCGGCAGTGAATACAGCCGGATTGGAGAAACCTAAGTGTGCATGTGTGTTTGGCCGCCCTCAGACAGCCGGCCAAACACACATGCACACTTAGTGCACTCTCCCCTCCTCCTCCCTCTATTCTCTGCTGGCTGATCCAGCTGATGAAAAATTATGAAAAATAAAGCGATAGCAAGCTATCGTTTTTATTTTTTAGCTGCTGGCTCAGTCAGGGGGGTGACGCCCCTCCATCACTGCGAAGGATACGCCCCTGGATATTAGACACTCAGAACGAGTTCCTAAACCTTTTCCCTGTTTTTTTACTTTCAAAATGCTGTGACAGTGGAAAAACGTAGCGTAAACTATGTATTCCAGGTAACAGAAAATAATTATTCTTCCCAGGCTGCCTCCTTAGAAAGTCTACACTGTAATTTGCCTCACAACCATACGGTCTCTGAACCAAAGTAAAATGACCCGCAATTCCATTTTGATTGGTTGACCTCCCGTAGGCAGCCACTTCAAAGGAAATTATTCAGAAAGTTAGCCAGTCACACGACTTCATTAGAACAAAAAAATAGCTATACTTGAGTGCAGATCTTGTCTTTCGTCCTAATTAGAACTCTAATCCATCATCCTGGAAAGTTGCTATTCATTCTGGTGATTGGGGACATGACAAATGAATCCTGCAATAAATAGGATGTCAGAGCAAAGCAGGAGATCGATGTGTTCTGCATGGGCTGAGTGTAATAAGTACAGTTAATGCTGGAAACATGCCAGATTCACTGGCTCGTAATGTGCAAGTTCCCCCTAAGGCTCTGACCAGGGATAAAACACTCATAAATTGTCCCCCTCACCTTTCATTTATTAGAAAGCTAACACCTTGTCAGAGCTCATTTTATTTCCACGGGTATTTCACCTCAGGGACTGAAATAATTTAAATAGCGGTTAATTGTTGCCAATAGAATACTAATAATCAGGGTTTTATTGTCCACACAGGTGACTTTGTTTGAATTTTACGTAAGTTTTTACTCACCTCCGTTCGTTTACGGGCCTGTCAATATCCAATAGCTGCAGCTATTAAAAATCCAGTCGGGCAATTCATTGAGGACTGATTTCAGGAAACATGATTAACCTTTTTTTTTTTTACATTGGATTTGTTTTTCATTTTGAAAATTTGAAGATTTTATGTGATCAGAAGCTGCTTTCTCTGTCAACGTTCGAGTCACAGAAAAGCGAGGTCCATTTCCAACATCAGCCACGTATTTATCTAATATTTTAAGGGACTATTTTATTAAATAAGAAACATCAAAAATTCTGTGAGCGGAACTAACCTGTTTGTTTTGATGAATCCCTTGGTAGTTTAAAAAAGGAAACAAAGAATAGGAACTCATTTTTGACAAAGCTAATTCAGCTAATTGTGACCAAACTAACTAAGGCCTTATTAGGGCACTAAAGGACCTGATTCACAGAGCTAAATGCAGATGTAAGTTTAATTAAACTTGCAAAATCCCTTTTTAGCTCTCACAGGCAGCTGTAGCAGATGTTTGCAGCAGTCTTGCTGTATCCCATAAAACCTCGGACCCATATTTATGGGCTTTGTGGCACAGGGCAACAAGTCAGCTTGCTGCACTGCCCTATGTCACAGGGAAAGGACAGGATTGTGTGGTATTTCAAAGAATACCGCTCATGCTTGTCCTTTCCTCTGCTATAGCCCCCTTTAGGAAGCCTAGCATCAACGCAGGTATCCTTGCACCATGGGCACCTTCCTGCACAAAAACAATCCTGGGAGGCTTTTTCCTTTTTCTATGTGTGCTGCAAAATGTGCAGCACACATAGAAATAAGTATAGTTCTATTCATTACGCCCCTCCTCTGGCGGCGTATCTTTTTGGAGCATTTCCATGTTTACAAGTTTCTTGTAAATCTGGGAATGTGTCAAAAATTATGCATGTTGCTTGGGGACACCTGTTGTACGGGAATACATCATGCAACACATGTGGAAACACATCCCAGGTGCAGAGTAATGTAATTCATCGATTTGTGCTGGGTTCCATTACTTGAGATTTTTAAAGCTACGCAGGGCCAAGCAAGGTGGCCTTGCTTGTTTTCATAAATGTCACTTAAGGTTTGCAATGCTCTTTCACCATGTTGCACCATGTTGCGTGGTGCAAGAGCGACGCAAACTGGGTCACAAATATGGCCCTCTCTCCTTGTTTCCTCTTTGCTGTCAATGCCTCCTTTCCTGGTGGCACAAGCTCTGTCTACTGCTGTGTCAGCAAGTGTTCATCTTTGAAGATTTTCGACCATTGTAAGATGTCTGCCCCTGCATGCACATGCTTTCTAAAAGAAAAACAAATTCAAAATGGCAGCAGTACTTGTACACATATGGCAATTATTTTGGAAAGCATTTTTCTTAAGGAAGAAGAAAAAGCATTCCAAGATGGTTGCCTTACACAGGCGTGAATGGTGGGCATGATGAAATGTTTCTTTATAAGAAAGACTGTTTTAAAATGACTACACATGCACGGCGGCAATCTGTGGAAAAACGATTTGACGGAAGGTCAGCACCCTGTGCCAAAGACGAGGATTGCTGGCTTTTCCAATGCTTGTTCAACTTTGAAAAACACCTATGACACTCAAAAGAAGTGGTTTTATACTTATAAATAGATCTATTAACATTAATGTAATCATGTACGTAAATCACATTCCAAACCTAGAAACAGTCAGAGATTTACTCCTGTCAGCAAACTACTGTCTTTTGTGGGAAAGCCACCTTTAAATTGGAAGGAGTGCAGGTAACATCATGCAACAAGTGGTTCCGAATGGAGAAAACTAGTTAGCAAATGACTTTGCACATGTTTAGGCAATCTGGCGTGAGCAAATATAAACATTTGAGAACTCAGAACTCAAAAACAGGATTTCATTACTATACTGGGAACATTTTGGCTGTTCCATTTTCCAGACGTATTCTAGAAAACCTTTATGAACTAATATAAACGTAAACTATTTGAAACATGAGAAGAAATTGAGTAGATATATTGTTTTTGTGTGGAATATAGATATTGTATCAGGTATCAAATAATAGTCCTGAAGGGTAAAAAAGTTTACAGGGATTTTTGACCTTTTAGAAATAAATTATCTATAGTGCAAAAGATCACTATGATTGCAATCGCAAAGATTTCGACATAAACATATTTAACAGGTACACCAATATTGACCTTAACTATAAAGTATGTCATTGAGAAGGGTACACAGGACCTGCTTAGTGTGCTGTGTAAAGAACAAGAATGCTACTCATTTTAAGTTGATACCCCTTTCAAAAGAATTAACCTCAGTGGGAACACTTTTTTTCTGTAAAGTCATAAAAAGGCTAAAGCACCTTCCTGAAGAAAATAAGGGTAATCAACACTTACCCAGAATTAAAAAAACAATAAAGTCCTGGCTGTTCCCTGAACAATGATTCAAGTGGTCTGGTGCTACAAAATATGCTAATATGTCTATGACTATTGCAAACCTATCTCTCACATTGTTTCGCATCTTAATACATGCCTGTCACAAAATGGAACCACACTTCCGAACCTCCCACCTGACACAAAAGACATACTACTCTAGGCTACACCTCAACCAATACTCTTCCACCTATGCTTTACAAACACAGGGTGTCATTATGACCCTGGCGGTCCTGAGACCGCCAGGCTCATGGTGGCGGTCAGACCGCTGCCAATGTGGTGGTCCAACAGCCACAATACAACCGTGGCAGTAGCGCCACGGTCAAACCACTACCTCCAAAAAGTTTTCCTCCACAAGAGAGACTGGCAGTGCTGGCTGTCCTAATCCTCTAGGGCTGCACTGCATGCAGCGCTGCCCTGGGGATTATGAGTCCCTTTTCCGCCAGTTATCACATGGCAGTAGCACTGCCATGTAACTGCTGGTGGAGACGGGGCACCGAACTGTAAAATGACAAATGCCCTTCACCACTCCAGGCATTTGACATGGGCAGTGCAGGGGCCCGCTGGCCAGCCCCGTTGCGATGTTCACTGCTTGCAGACAGTGAACATCGCCACAGGTGTTGGTGCACCCTAGGCTGCACCCTACGCACTAAAGCATTGCCGCCGGCTCTATTATGAGCTGCGTCAAATGTTGTAAGCCATTTCCTGCTGGGCAAGCGGGCAGAAACACCATTTCCACCCGCTGACCCAGCAGAAACTCTTAATAGGGCCCGCGGGAAGGCGGCCGCACTGGGGGAAACCCAACCGTCAGGACTTCAGCAGGCGCCTTTTCCGCCCACCAAAGTCGTAATCAACCACAGTATCCAATTACTCAGCCATCCTGGAAGCCCTTTGTTGCCTCAATAGATGTAGGAAAGCACTATACAAATGCTACTAAATGACAGTACAATACAATTTAATCTGTGTCACTTAACTGGGATGTTGGTGCAGAAAATTATAATTCAATCAATCTGGATGGTTAGCAAAATTTGTAGACAAAAGCTGGAACCATTCCAGGAATTAGGTCTGCCGATTTGACATAAATTGGCATCCAAATAATGTAAATGGGAGGCATTTAAACAGCCATCGCTATCATTGAACTATGTTATGGCTCTGGCTCTCATAGACCAACTTGGAACCGCACTGTGTGATCAACTCTTGCAGAATATGAGGTTTTACTTTATTGATCTCAGACATCTATTTACCTGATACCAGCTTTGGGGATTTCTTAGCAAAATTTCTTCCCCTCTACAGTCATTTTTGTTTGAACTAGCTTTTATATTCTGAATTGTATTATTTATTGTCAAGTCTGTACTGTGCCCGGATAGGAAGGTAACAGCTGTGAATCTGCGTTTGCCTTCTAGGCCCATAGAAGATATAAACAGATGTATGTAAATATTTTTTCTGAAACTGGACTTCTCTACATATTTACCAGCAGTTGGGCAACGTATGAATGCATTGTAAAGCTTAATTTTGTGAGCTACAATCTATTCATTCTTGTACAGACTCTCTCACGTATTCAAAATTACCATTCTACAAACCTTCTTGGGTAAGGTTGCCCACTATTTCTCAGACTGTTGTACTTGCGCCATTTATTATGTGCACTTTTACCTTAGTTAACTTGTTAAATGATGAAAAGCAGCAACCCTTCCCTACACCACATAAATTCTGTTGAGTATGAAAGTAATTCCATGGATGTTTTAATTAAGGAACAATTTGAGTTGGGATTGCACAGTGAATTTCGAAATGATATTCTAATGTAGCAGTTTTCATTAGTGTAAGGACGGACAAGGCCTTCAAGTGTGTTTCAACCCTGAATATTGAGTTCCATATAATTCTGAGCCATGTTTTTGATGCAAGCTAGAATTATAAGTCAAGAAACTGCTCTATGTCAATGTCTTACAGGAATCAGAACTCCAGTGCTAGGTTAGAATGAGGTTAATGGAGTGTCCACGTTTCAAACATGAAAGAAGTTGGTATATGTTGTAGGACCCTTAATCCTGCACACACTGCATTTCTCAAAACCCAGAAAACCTTCTGGGACCTCAAATGTTCAAATATGCTGACCGCTGTGGGGGGGGGGGGAGGTAGGAGGGAAGGAAGAAAGAGAGAGAGAGAGATAGAGAGAGAGAGAGACTCTCTCTCTATAAGTATATATATATATTGTCTCTGTTTGGCATTCAGCTTGCCCTCTGTCCAAGCAGGGACCCGGTAACCCCTGTTCACCCCCTTGGTAGCTTGACACAAGCATTCAGGCTCATCTCAGAGGCAATGCGTAAAGTATTGGTACCAACACACACAGTAACAGGGTGAAAACACCACAAAAGCACTCAACATCAGTTTAGAAAAATAGCCAACATTTATATGAGTAAAACAAGACCAAAATGACAACATACACAAGCAAAGATATGAATTTTTCAATTTAAAAAGTCTTAATCCATAGAAATCAATGTATGCCTTGTTTTTACACAAAGTACCTGGTATGCGTCAAAAATAAAGCCACACAGGTGAGCGTGTGTTGGAAAAGTAAGTGATGCATCAATTCCTGACTCGCAAGTGATGTCCTGCATCAATTTTTCTCTTCGTCGTTTTCCGGATGGGCAGTCTCGGGTCCGTGCAGGTTCACTGTGGTTCTGATGCACAGTGATGATGCATGCAAAATCCTGACGTACAGTGGCGAAGAGCCGTGCTGCATGGGTGATGCATTGATTTCAGCAGCCACAGGAGGTGGTGTGTCAATTTTCCAGATGGGATGCAGGTGCTGCATCGATTTCAGCAGCTGCAAGCAGGTGGTCTTGGATTTCAGCCTTTGTTCCACTGCTTCTCCATTCAAGGGTCCAGGGACTTGAGTATTAGTAAGAGAGTTCAGGTGCCAGCAGAGGGAGTCTTTGATGGCCCTGAGACTTCAAAACAGGGGGAAAGCTCAGTCCAAGCCCCTGGAGACACCTCCGAAGCAGGAAAACACAACAAAGACCAGTCTTTGTCCTCTAAGGTAGAAGCAGCAACTGCAGACCAACCTAGTAAAGCACACTTGGATGCAAAGGAGCAGTACTCCTCCTCCAGTTCTTTTCCTTGGCAGAGGTTCCTCTTGATCCAGAAGTAATCTAAATATCTGGGGTTTTGGGTCCACAACTTATACCCATTTCTGTATTTGAAGTAGGCAAACTTCAAATGAAAGTCTCAGTTGTTGACAAGTGTTGGATTTTTTTGCATATGCAGGGTCATCCCCAATCTTTTAGCCTCCTGCCTCCTATTTTTGTTGACCTGTTGCTGTTGGCTTTTGAACTGTTAGCACTTTACCACTGCTGACCAGTGCTAAAGTGCATATGCTCTCTGTGTAAATTGTTTGTAATTGTTTTATCCATGATTGGCATATTTGATTTACTAGTAAGTCCCTAGTAAGGTGCACTCAAGGTGCCAGGGCCTATAAATCAAATGCTACTAGTGGGCCTGCCACACTGGTTGTGCCACCCACATAGGTAGCTCTGTAATCATGTCTCAGACCTGCCACTGCAGTGTCTGTGTGTGCAGTTTTAACTGTAAATTCAACTTGCCAAGTGTACCCACTTGCCAGGCCTAATCCTTCCCTTTTCTTACATGCCAGACACCCCTAAGGTAGGCCCTAGGTAGCTCCAAGGGCAGGGTGCAGTGTATGGTTAAGGTAGGACATATAGTAGTATGTTTTATATGTCCTGACAGTGAAATATTGCTAAATTCGTTTTTCACTGTTGCAAGGCCTGTCCCTCTCATAGGTTAACATGGGGGCTACCTTTAAATCTGATTAAAGTGTAGATTCCCTTTGGGAGCGGATAGACATGTGGAGTTTTGGGTCTCTGAGCTCACCATTTAACAATACATCTTTTAGTAAAGTTGATTTTGAGATTGTGTGTTTGAAAATGCCAATTTTAGAAAGTGAGCATTTTCTTGCTTATACCATTCCTGTGACTCTGCTTGTTTGTGGCTTCCCTGTCAGGGTCAGTTTGACAGTTGGGCTGGTTGCACCTCAAACTAGACAGTGATACAAAGGGAGCTGGGGTGTAGCCTGCATATCCTGATGAGCCATCTGTGCTAGGAGGGAGGGGAGGAGTGGTCACTCACACCTGAAAGGGCTGTGCCTGCCCTCACTCAATGCAGACTCCAACCCCCTTGTGATTGTATGCGGCCTGGCCTGGGGGAGGCAGGATTTCACATTCAAAAGAAACTTTACTTTGAAGTAGGCCTACTTCAAAGGAGAAATTGGGTATAAGAAGGGCACGCAAAAACACAGACTTTACAACCTCTGCCTGGAGAAGAGCTGAAGAGCTGAGAAAGAAGAGCTGCCCTGCCTGTGACTGTGCTTTGTGAAGCTATCCTGCAGTTGCTGCTTCTGCCAGAGTAAGAGGGCAAAGACTGGACTTTGTGTGCCTTCCATCTTGAGAAGAACTCTCCAAGGGCTTGATTTAGAGTTTGTCTCCTGTTGTTTGAAGTCTCAGGGACAGCAAAGACTTTTCTCTGCCAGCACCTGGAGTCTCTGGAGAGACTCCTACTCTGCCCTGTGGTGTCCATCCAGTTCCTTGGACCCTGAAAGGAGAAGTTGGCAGCCTAAGAGGGGGAAATCCATGTGCAGAGCGCCATGCGGGGAAAAGATCGAAACAACTCTGATCTGCAGCCGAAAAAATGACGCGCCGCCGGCTCCGCAGCTGAAAATCGACGCTCGCCAGAAACGTGACCGAAGAATCAACACACGGAGCAGGAGAAACGACGTGCAGCATCGCTGACGGGGACTTGGAGATGGAAACCCGCGCTGCTTGGTATTTGAATCATCGTGTGGCTAGATTTCCGATGCAAGTACCGCTGGGCGTGTAAAAACGCAAGGCCTGCCCAGACCCGGGAGTGCTGACCGGATCGACACATCACTCTCCTGCAGAGAGAAGAAACGACGCGCCCCAACCCAACGAAAGGAGAAACAATGCAAGGTCCCGCTCATGAGTGGAATCGACGCATTGCAGGCCCTTTTTGATACACACTCATCCATGCAGGGTTATTTTTAATGCACACATGGTACTTTCTCACGCTAACAGTGTTAGTGTGTGTTTAAAACTACTTAAAGACTCTTTTTGCATTTTTATTGATAACTTGACTTGTGTATTGTGGATTTTTGTAGTTTTTGTCTTGTTTTGTTTAGATAAATATTTCCTATTTTTCCAAACCTGTGTTGTGTCATTTTGTAGTGTTTTCATTAAGTTACTATGTGTGTTGGTAACAAATACTTTAGCACTCTGAAGTTAAGCCTACTGCTCGTGCCAAGTTACCAAGGGGGTAAGCAGGGGTTAGCTGAGGGTGATTCTCTTTTACCCTGACTAGAGTGAGGGTCCTTGCTTGAACAGGGGGTAACCTGACTGTCAACCAAAGACCCCATTTCTAACAACAAGATCCTGCCTTGCCTAGGCCTGGCCCCAGACACAAGCCAGGGGGTCAGAGACTTCATTGTTTGAGGACCTGCACAGCCCTTTCAGGTGCCGGTGTCAGCTCCTTCCTCACTGTAGCCCAGCAGGATATGCAGGACACTCACCAAGCTCCCTTTGTGTCACTGTCTCGAGATGATGCACAAACAGTCCAAATGTCAGCCTGACCCAGACATGGATTCCACAGGCAGGCAGAAGCACAGAGTGGTTAAGTAAGAAACTGCCCACTTTCTAAAAGTTGCATTTTCAAACTAACAATCTAAAACCAACTGTACCCAAAGATGTATTTTTAAATTGTGAGTTTAGAGACCCCTGATTCCTTATCTCTATCTGCTCCCAATGGGAAACTGCACTTAAAGGCAGTCCTCATTTTAGCTTATGTGAGAGCTAGGCCTTGCAACAGTGAAAAACAAATTTAGCAGTATTTCACTCAGGACATGTAAAATACACCAGTACATGTCCTGCACCCTGCACACGGGGCTACCTAGGGCCTACCTTAGGTGTGCTTCACATATGCAAAAAGGGAAGGTTTGGACCTTTGCAAGTTCTACACTTGCCAGGTCGAATTGGCAGTTTAAAGCTACTTATGTAGGTGGCACAATCAGTGCTGCAGGCCACTAGTAGCATTTGATTTACAGGCCCCAGGCACTTCTAAGGCGGTTTACTAAAGACTTACTAGTAAATCAAATATGCCAATCATGGAAAGGCCAATTGCAAATACAGTTTACATAGAGAGCACTTGCACTATGCACTGGTCAGCAGTGGTACAGTGCCCAGAATGCCAAAACTAGCTGTACAAATGTCTAAAGATGCTATCACTTTCTAGCTCTGTGTGGAAGTCACTGTGCCAATCCTATGCTTAAAACCCTTGCTAAAAAAACCAGACATTTGAGGTGGGCAAATCTAGAGTGTTAGTGGTGTTGCAAGGTACTCCTTGCTGGAGCTGCTCTCCACCTAAACTTGGGAACAAATCAGAGTTTTCTCTTCACTTTTGCAGAACTTATGCATCACTTTAACCCTGAAAGGGTGTTGTTTTGACTCATACTGGGTGTTCCTTTGTGTCTGGACAAAGCTAAACCTCTCTGTAGAGATGTAATTACATCAAAACATGTGTCAGGGGTTGCTTTTGCTCATTCTGGGTTGGCTTGGATTGTATTTTACCAGTCCAAAGCTGCAATAGTGTGCCTGGAGTGGTGGAAAGCTTTTGTCAATTTTACAGCAAGAGAGTCACTGGTGTTCCATGGCGGGGAAACATCCTGAACCATGACTCCAGAAGAACGAAGTCGTGAACAACGAAAGCGGAACAACAATTTCATTAACCTGAACGTCATCCTTCTGTGCCTTAACCACGCATGTGCTGAACAACGCACATGCGTGGTTAAGGCACAGAAGAAGGGAGTCGGCTTCTGAGGAGGACGCAGTCAGGTAAGTGGGGCTGGGGCCGTTTTAGGGGCACAGGTGTGGGGGTCAGAGTATTTTTACTTTTTAGGGGCGGGGATGGGAGGTCGGGTAGTTTAGGTTTTAGGGAGATGGGGGGACGCAGTAGTTTTAGTGGGGTGGGGGGTCGGATATTTTTAGTTTTTAGGGGCGGGATGGGGGGGTCGGTTAGTTTAGGTTTTAGGGGGTTAGGGGTTGTGGTAGTTTTAGGGGCAGGGGTGGGGGGTTGGGATATTTTTCATTTTTAGGGGCGGGTGGGGGGGTCAGGGTAGTTTAGGTTTTGGGGGCTGGGGTCCAGGGAAGTTTAGGTTTTATGGGGGTGGGGGTTGCTGCAGTTTTATGGGTGGGGAGGAGGTAGGGGTGGGGTATTTTTAGAATTAGGGGTGGGGTGGGGGTCGTGGTAGTTTACGTTTTAGAGGGAGTGAAGGTCACAGTAGTTTTAGAGGCGGGGAGGGAGTTTGGGTTATTTTTAGTTTTTAGGGGTAGTTTTAGGGGTGGGGTCAGGGTAGTTTAGGTTCAATGGGGGTGGGGGGTCACGGTAGTTTTCAGGGGTGGGGGTGGGTTGGGTCATTTTTAGTTTTTAGGGGTAGTTTTAGGGGCAGGGGTGGGGGGTCGTGTAGTTTAGGTTTTAGGGGGGTCACTGTAGTTTTAGAGGCAGGGGTGGGGGGTTGGGGTATTTGTAGGTTTTATGGGTGGGGTGGGGGTCAGGGTAGATTAAGTTTTTTGAGGGGTGAGGGGGTCACAGTAGTTTTAGGGGTGGGGTAGGGGTTCAGGCATTTTTAGTTTTCAGGGGGTGGAGGGTTGCAGTAGTTTTAGGGGCTGGGTAGTTTAAGTTTTAGTGGGGGTCGAGGTAGTGGGGTAGAATTGTTTTTAGGGGTGAGGGTAGGGGGTTGAGGGGTTGCCTGCTGGAACCACGCATGCCGTTCCACGCATGCCTATACTAGGAATGCTTCTACAACGAAAAATCTTTGTTATGTCATTTGTGGTTGTTGTTCCGACCGCGTTGTTTAGGCATGTGTGGTTCCAGCATTCGTGGTTCTAACTTAGTCATTCCAGGGTGCTTCTTACTGGAGCTGCTCTCCACCGAAACTTGGGAACTACCCAGAGTTTTGTCTTCTGTTTTGTGTTACTTAATAATTAGGTGACAATGTAAGTTAAAATGTAACATTTTAAAATAGAAAAGACTGAAATTCACCAGTTGTAGTTCAGTGAAGTAAGAATAACTTGCACACTCGCCATTCACAGTAATTTCCTTATTGATGTTATTTCAGATGTTATCAATGATGTTAATAATGATTGCATAGAACATGGCATGAGTGATGTAATATGTGATCTTATATGCGAGGTCCTAGGCAGTGCATGGTGAATGTGCAAGTGATAGATACTGGCAGTGGCAGAATGGATGTTCTGGAATGGACACAGGGTCTGGTTGCAAGGCAGAACGTGGAACAAATGCAATGCTTACGACCTCCCAATGTTTATACCAAATAACAACAACACATACAAGCAAATTAAAATTCAAATTCAATTATAATACCAATAAAGGATAGTAATTTCACAGATGTTTCTGTCAAAGGGTAAGTGTACTGTGATTAACATCTGTAAGATGATCTACAACTCTTCTAATTGCATCTGTTTCAATAAGGGTGTGGTCATAGCATTGAATTTGGTGAGCAATGTATGGTTTGCGGGCTGTTGAACAAGTTATAGTTGTTCTTATCCTAACCATAAAAACTCAAGAAATTCACTGCTCAGTTAAAATGCAGTACTTGGTCCCAAAACAAAAACCAAAAAAACAACTCTCAAATTCAGTGAACTAACTTTAACTTGGGCCCTGTTGTACACTTCTTTTGACCTCACATATTCCATCACTCATGAAATGTTAAAGGATATCATTCATGGCATCACTGAGGACATCTTTATTAACATCACTGGCGATGTCACTGATGATATCATCCATGATTCTGTTATTCACATTATTCCGAAAACCCTTTCATCATTTTAAAAACAAATATTGGTAAGAAAATGGCATACAGTCAAATGCAGTATAAAATACTCTGTTTACATATGTGGGTGCATAGAATAGACTTCAGATACACCGTAGAGCCAAGTGTGAATGTGCATGGCAAACGTTACATGGTGCATAGTTTACCTGACATAAAAGACTTGGATGGTAGCAGTACTGCTTCATAAACAAGGTAAAGGACAAACGCACGTGGTGTCTGTTGTAGAGGCATGTTTGAAAGTAGATTCTGGCTTCCATCCAAGGCCTATTGTCAAAAATCTGTGAAAAAGGCCAAAGTTTCTGTTCCCAATAGTCAAGGGGCCTGTGTATGTCTGGGTATAAGTCGATATTATATTGCTGTCATATATTCTATTTAAAGTGCAGTTTTAAGAACATGTGGATGTTTAGTTTCAGAACTTCCATGAAGATTTGTAGTCATTGCACACTGTTCAAGAATGTACAATGTAAGGGTAACCCACTTAGATGTGTTAACTTACACTGATTGTAAACATGGCTCTAAAGTTGTGCTCAATTTAGCTTATCTCAGTATTATGTGTTGTGTATTTTATCAAGCTTCAGACAGATTTCCATAAGGCCTAGCTGAAGGTGCCTTATCAGTGACTAATGCATACCGATCTCCATCTTCACTCAAAATCATGGTTAAGGTGAGGTGTTTAAGAGGGGCTTTCGTTATGCTAAAGAGAAAACGAACACTTGTTTGGAGGGTGTTGAACTTTTAAAAAGTAGCCTATTCAAATCTATAGAGGCATTTTGTTTGTTAGAAGGATGAAAATTAGTGAAGAGGTGACATCCACTAATTATGGATGAGTTCATTGAGTTCACAGATTCGGAATGTGTGTCCTGCATGTTGGCAAAGCTGATATCCATTATCAGTTAGTTTATAGATTAGGCAAATTAATGGCAATTTGAATTACACCCAGTTCATGAAGAATTTATCACACCTCACAATCACTGGATGATCAACATTGCTGCGTCAATGCTTATCACTATGGCCCAGACAGGTTTTGTACACCCTATAATTGAACAAAACACTGTTGGATTCATTTAAATGTTACAAAATGCTTCCTTGAATTTTAAATTATTGACTCTTAAACAAGTGCGAGATGAACTATGTACAGATTGTGGCTACCTGTAACTTGCAGTTTTTGTTAGTTCACAATCATTACCATGCATAGCTCCGTGCTGTACAAATTTTGTTCCTTTTGGGTTGAATATTTCAGAAGGAGCACAAAAGCCCATTTTGATCAGAAGCACAGGATCAAATTGCATGTCGCAAATCTTGTGGGTTTATCTGGCAAAGTTGTAATACCAGCCCACATTCGTTTGACAGGTTTAGTTGTTAGAAGTTGTGAAATGCTTCCATTGAACAAAATTTTGGCGTGTACGTCCTCGATATTTAAGTAAGAGGCAGTAGGTAAAGCTCAGGGCGGTTGCACAATGGTGTGATCTTATAGCAATTTAAAACAAAATGTCAATGTGCATTATGACATCTCGCTATGCTTTGAAATATTTTGCCCTCCTACATGTGTATACCAGTTTTCACCACCCAACTCCCACTGTCTCTTTAGCTTAGACCCTATTCTCAACTATATATTTGGTCGTACACTTCAAATTATGACAACAAGTACCATTTCTACCCCTGCCAGGAATTCACAAAGTGATCCCTGGCAGGTGTTGACGCAGATATGCTAATTAGAAATTATTAATGAATGTTTATGTGTTTTGATCAACGAAAAGCTCGTAGACAAATTAATTGTAGGGAAAATAATGTGCACGTTTGAAAATGTGCCCACTGGGTATGGCAACAACGTCTACGAAAGTTGTATTAAAATAACTAAAAATGTGTGAAATAATGAAAATATGCAAGAATAACGTAGTAATATGTCATATTGAGATGTATAACCTATGTTTTGCATTAATTTATAGAATTAGGTTACCTGAAGTCATGGCCTACTTGCCAGGCCTCATATAGAAGCTGTTTTAGTAAAACATGCTGGAGGAAAGCGACAATACTGACCTGACCCTGAACCACCCCATGTTAAAGTTGCTTAGCTAGAATTTTCTGCAATGTACTGACGGACTGGAGATGATGAAGTCAAATTGATACAATTATGTGTAGAGTAGGCTAAATGTACTTTCCCAGCACTTGAACAATGGGTGCACCGACTGAAGAGGAACATGCAACATTTTCGATACTTGAAGAGCCGGATGATGAAGACATCGTACAGTGGACCAATCCGTGAACTGAGAAAGAAGAAATATTAGAACTCATAGATTTGTAAAATTAATATTATAGGTTAGAGTCATAACTGTCGATTGACTGACCAAATAGGAATTAGGGGGTGGACTGGAAAACTCTAATAAAAAGTCATGACAAGGGGCTAAAACTTCAGATGCGAGGGGAGAATTGATGACGTCAGGGGACGTGGTTCAAGATTTTGTCACTGGGCTCATACTTTTGTGAGCCTGATGCACTGCTGATCTATTTGATGACCTGAAGACAAAGACTGACTTTGTTGCTGATCTATTCTGTGGATAGGTAGCTATGAAAATGTGACTGAATAACGCTGTGCCTTTTCTTTTAGGTACCAACTGCACTGTTTTATAGTTTTTCTCTTAGCTAGATGTTTTTCAAATTCACGTTTTATAGATTGTTTTGCATGATGTCCCACATGCTAATGCCAATCTGGGTTAGTTAAGGGTCTTTTGGGTGACTTGACAGTGACAAATGATTGACGGACTGATTTGCTGAACTCTGCTATTAATGCTGTTAGATTAATCTTTATTGGCTTATGCTGAAGCATTCAAGCATATGTTTTCACAAGTTTTAATTAGATTGTTGTTACTGGTGGTTGTTAATAATCTAATTCTGAACTAATTAAATAAAGTTTGAGTTAACCAAATGCATTAGAATTGTAATTAATAGGGAAATAAAATTGTTAAATGCTTCATTGAGTTGTGGTTATTTATGAAATGATGGTTATAATTGTTTTATTGACTAATGATTCTCTTAGTGGTTACCGATTGATTACATTGATTATTAATGCCATTGGTCACCAGACGATTAGGATACTCCATGCGATCCAAGAGGTTCATCGGCCTATACCCGTCCCCTTGTAAGTTTACTTATTAAGGACCAGGCGCGTCAGCACAGGTATAAATTAATTTATGGGGGCAGAGATCTACATCATGAGTGTGGTTTTCTACACAGCTAAAGATTCACTAATGGGGTGGCAAAACGGGTGTTACAAGTCTGGGTTGTGTTGAAAGTTTGAGAATGCCCACTAACATGGCCTGACCTCCTTCCCACCTTGACAATGGTTGGAGATGTACACAAGACTGATTTTCTTCTTCTTCCAGACTGAGAATGATAGTGTGTCTCCCAAACATTTGGTAGGGGTAGTTGAAGGGTTTCTGCGTGGAGAAAATATTTTCCACCCTCGGAAAAACAATGAAAATAAAAAGTGAATTTGTACAAGGGAATCCATTCCCTTACTAGAAACAAAAGTTAAGGATCATATGATTCCCAATGGAGTTCTCATGAAAACCTGTACAGGGTGCTGTTTTCCATGCTGATGCCAATCAGAGTTAATGAATACCAAACAGTAGTAAATCGGCAGGTAAAAGTAAATCTGTGGGTGCAGATTTACTAATTTATGTGTGTATAGCCTCCCTTGTCTTTAGAGAACGAGTGCAATGTGACATTGGCATAAAAAGCATCACATTTTTTCTCCTTTCACTGTCCTTTCAGTTGTTCTGACACTGTAGTGGTTTCTCGGCTGTAGTGGAGTAGATGCCACAGCTATGGCGAACTGACAGATCTGCTGTTAAGTATGATGTGTTGCTCCACAATCTCCTGCTTTACGATTAGGCACAGCATTCCATGTCATGAAAGTTGATGGAGAGCCCAGATAGGGTGGTAATAAACCTTTACCATGCACCCTGTACCACGCAGGACCTTCCAAACACAGTCATTACCATGCAGAAAAGTACCACACAGGTAGGTGTAGGAGGCTGGATCTCTATATAGTGTACAAAATTGATGTGCACAGTGCAGAGCGTCTGAGAAACTCCACCTTGGTTTACAGAGGTAAAAACTAGACCATCTAATGCTCTACTTTTTGTGGTAGCTGGGTCGAGCAGTTAAGCCAATCTTGGAGAAGTGCTAAGCATTTGTTGTACTCACAGTATCAATAAATGTGGACACACACTCAAAAGAATAACCCAAGATCAATTTCCAAAAATACTTCAGATTTTTTAAAGACCACGATCATCAAAATCAGGTAACTATTTTTCAAGTTATGATTTTTCAACAAGTATTAAGAATAGTCTTTTTGTGCGTCATAATGCACTATAGGAATCAATGGGAGAATACTTTTAAAATGCATATTAACTCAGGCAATGCATTTATCAATGTCTCCTTCTGTTTTTAGGTCGAGGTCATCGAGGGGTTCTGTGGGCCAGCCAATGAAGTTCTGTCATGGTTCAAGCGGGAGCAGCTGCTGAAAACACTTGGAGCTGGTCCAGGACAGGCGAGGGGGACCACTTGGAAATGTACTGCACAGGCAGACTTCAGGGTGAGTCAGGTGGGACCCACTGGAGTGTAAAAGTTTCAAGAGGTAGGGGAATCTTAGGGCACAGCTGGTTCTCTGATGCAGGGGCCAGGGAGGCTGGATGCAGAGCAGATATGTCAGCCAAGAGGTATGCGCAAAGGTGACCTTGGAACCAGGAGGCAAGTCACTTGGAGGGTGGGTTGAAGGGCAGCAGTGCCACTTTGGGACGAGGTTCTTGGGTGTCCTGAAGTCCCTCAACTGGTGCTTGCTTCTGTCCTTGGAGAGTCCGGAGTGGAGTTTTCATCTGGGTGCCGATGTTAGGGGTTCAGTACCCCTGACTATTGCATGGTTCAACCACTGGAGGCTGCAGTGCCACCAAACTTGGCACACTTGCAGGGTTTGTTCTCTGGGTCAGTCATGTGGAATTTCATCTTGCTGCCCGTTCCATTTTTTGGTCAGCGTCCGGTCCATGAATTGGACTTCACTGGTTTCTGCTTCTTGGTTGCAGGAAGTACTGCCTTCACTTTGGATGTAGATTGTGGACATTTGTGGAAGGGTGGAGGTCCTCAGGGCTTTTGTAGCATTCATCCAATGTCCAGTCAACCCCCTCAGTGATGATTGCCAAGTCCTGAGTGTAGCAGCCAGGGTTTGGTACTTTTTAATTGGGCAAAAAGGACTTCAGTTCTCAAACCTTGGATCTTCTTTGTCACTGGCCTTCTTGTGTTTATTAAATCTGATTTGCAGGTCTAGGGATGCCCACTAAAGACTGCATTTAGTGGGCATTTAGGGGAGTACCTAGCAGCGGCCAATGGGCCATCTACCTGAGGGTGGCTCCACCCGCTACATGACAACTTCTGGAGGTGAGAGGACACATCCCTAACCCTTATTGATAGGCTATTTTCCTACCATGCACGATGGAAGAAAATGAAATGGAGAGGTCACCTCGCCTGCAACACATTGGGGGTGGTGCAAGTTGGGGGTGGCCAATTATCCTGGTCTTTGTGCATTTTTCCACCTTTTCTCCCACCAAAAGTGGAGGTTTACAATGGGGGTGGCCATCTGCTGCTACCAGCAGGGATCTTTGAAGCTTGCAGGTAGGGCTGAACACATTCCTGGGGGTGGGGGGTGGAGGAGATGTAACATCTCTGCCCAAGAAGGGCTTTGTTTTCTGTTCCCAGAAAGCAAAGGCCCTCACCACAGAGATCCAGAATCTTGTCTGGTGGTGGCAGACTGGTTAGAACCGGCCAGGGCTAGTTAGCTTTTTCAGGGATCACCTCTAAGGTGGCCCATGGTTACATTTTCCAATAAACCCAATACTGGTACCAGTTTGGAATTGCTGTTCTGAGTTGCTTGATACCAAACAACCCAGGGTTCAGAGTGGGCATCATGTAGCTTCGAATATTGCACTGACCAGTGTCCAGCACATGCATTTAAAATGGCTGCTCAGTACACTTACTATGTCCCAGGTTTGGCAGGGACACAGTAGGGGCTTTTTGCTTATGCATCTATGCCCACACATGCATTATAGTGTTCCCTGCCTTAGGGCTGTAAGGCCAGTCAGAGGGGAGGCATACCCTTATAGCATGCAGTGTGTAGTAGACAGGTCACATAAGCTGTGTGCCATGCCATGATTGCATTTAGGTTTGCACCAGGACACTCAGTCTACAATAGCAGTGCTGGTTGCACTTGGATGCATGGACCCTGAGGTTGGTACATCTGTGCTGCTGCCCTCAAGGGCCTACCCTCAGTACCCTATACCCTTGGTACCTAAGTACCATTAACCAGGGACTTATAGTGGCAGCTAAAGGTGTAGGCAATTGTGCCAATGCATCACAATCATTTTGGGAGCAAGATCTGGCACAGGGAACCTGTTTAGTAGGATCCCTGGGCACTACAACGTTCAAACCACATCAAATACCAGGCAAAAAAGTGGAGGCATAACCATGTCAAAAGTAAGTACATAGACCCTCATTACAACCCTGGCAGTAAATGCCGCCTACCGCTGTGCTAACGGCCGGCAACATACCATGACCGCGGCGGTAATACGCCACGGGTATTATGACCCACACATAGAAATCCCCCACTATACAGACACCCACACAAGTCCGCCAGACCAAAGGTCAGTGATAAACTGGCGATAGCAAAATCCACATTGTTACGCCAACAGGAATATGCCCACAGTATCACGTCCCACGAATCACCACGGCAGTCTCTCAATCGCAGTAAACCATTGGCGGTACATATCGCTGTGATCAAAATACACACACATTTACAAAACTACACCACATTGGACAATTCAAACTACACACACCTGACACACATACACACACCACACCCACACACTCACACCACTAGAAAACACACACCCACATTACCCACAACCCTTCCATGAAAAAAAGATTGCAAACAGAGAGAGACAAGCAAGGATCACCCACTCAATCAGAGGCACAGAACACCATCACCCATACACCATTCACGCACATCACAGCATACACCACAACACATCACCCCACACATCACCCCACACATCACCCCACACATCCTCACACATATCACTCGCACCATAACTATGGCACCCCTAAGACACACCAGGATTTCTGAGGAGGAGCTGAGGGTCATGGTGGAGGAAATCATCTGGGTAGAGCCACAGCTATTCGGATAACAGGTGCAGCAGACGTCCATTGATGGAACATGGAGCTATTGCGGAGAATAGTGGACAGGGTCAATGCCGTGGGACAGCACCCAAGAACCAGGGATGACATCAGGAAGAGGTGGAATGACCTACGGGGGGAAGATGTGTTCCGTGGTTGCAAGACACCAGATTGCAGTACAGAGGACTAGGGGTGGACCCCCACATCCTCCCCCACAACTAACAACATGGGAGGATCAAGTTGAGAGTCAACCAACCTTATCAGTGCTGCTTTGGCTGGCAGGAATAAGCACCCACTAAAGATGGACTATACTTTCTCCAAAACAAAAATGCTTTAAGTCGATTCTGGGAGTTTCCAATGCAGGAGGTTTATTGAATTCATCATTGAATGGCAGGTCACACAATCCCCGGTTAAGTTTCAGCTCTGATCACGAGCATTGCTCACAGGGAGGCAAGGTCATCCAAGCCTCCTCCAGAACCAGTGGTGAAATGCATCCACTCCCCCTATCCTTGGCAGGATGAAGCACACTGGGCGCAAAGCCCCCTCCAGAACCAGTGGAGATGCCACCACCTTGAGAGACTGTGGCTTTGCACTCCCCATGAGCAAGCAGTGGGCAACCCACCCACTTGAGAGACTTGAGAGACTGTGGCTTTGCATTCCCCAGGAGCAAGCAGTGGGCAACCCTCCCACTTGAGATACTTGAGAGACTGTGGCTTTGCACTCCCCAGGACCAAGCAGTGGGCAACCCACCCACTCGAGAGACTGTGGCTTTGCACTCCCCAGGACATCACTGTGGGCAAGGAGGCCCCTCGAGGAGCAGTGGCATAGTGCCATCTTCTGGCTGAGGTGCCCCCCCTTCCCTGTCCCCCTGAGGTGCCTGTGTGTTTTTGACCTGATGCCCCTGCAGTGTTCTCTCCGTATTGAGGCAGGAGTCAAGTGTGGGCTTGGCCCATGATTTTTGGCCCAGTGGCCCACAGACATTTTGAGTGGACAATGTATCGCCTTATGTACATATTGTATATTTTTGTAAATACTGTTTTTAAAATTATTACGTATATCTGGCTATTTCTAAAATATCACTGATTTGACTCTATTCCGGACATTGGCAAAGGACAGTGTACGTCTTTCTGTACATATTGTAAACAATTGTATATACTATTTTTCAATTTGTTAAGTATATCTGCCTCTTTCTAAAATATCACTGATTTAACTATTTGGAGATAAGTATATATATGTATATTGGCAGTGACAGTGGACAAGGGATACATGAAGGGGTATTTAAATTCTCCTCTGTGGATTCTGGCACTGAAGGGCAAAAAAAGACCTTAATCAAGTAACAGGTACTAGCTCCCTCCAACTGAAGCAGTCCTTCTAGGGTTGGTTGGCTCTCAAAGAACGAGGAAGTGTGCTGTGAATTTCTATTACAGAGAACGTGACCCATCCACTTCCACAGGAGGAAAATGGTATTGAGATGGAAGCTCGAATCTAAATTGGCGGTGACAATGGACAAGGGATGTAAGAGTAAACCTTTAAATTCTCCTTTGTGGATTCTGGCGCTGAAGGTAAAAAAATATCTTAAACAAGTGAACGCTAATGGCAGTATGGCCAATAAAGAAAGGGCAAGTGAAAGATCAACTGCCCATAAATTGTATATAGATTATTGGTCAAAGAACATCCAAAAGTATGGAGTGATCAGTCAAGAGAGGAAAGACTATGTGATGTATAAATTATTTTATTTATTGTTTCACAGGTGGTCACTTTAAATGGAAGGGCATGGATGACCTTGCCTCCCTGTGAGCAATGCTCGTGATCAGAGCGGAAACTTACCCGGGGATTGCGCGACCTGCCATTCAATGATTAATTCAATAAACCTCCTGCATTGGAAACTCCCAGAATCGACTTAAAGCATTTTTGTTTTGGAGAAAGTGTAGTCCATCTTTAGTGGGTGCTTATTCCCTGCCAGCCAAAGCAGCACTGATAAGGTTGGTTGACTCTCAATGAATGAGGAACTGTGTTGTGAATTTATATTAGCAAGAGCCTTTCCTGGCCACCAGAGGAAAATGGTATTGAGATGGAAAAATGAATCTGAATTGGCAATGACAGTGGTCAAGGGATACAAGAGGAGGTATTTAAATTCTCCTCTGTGGATTCTGACACTGAAGGATAAAAAAGACCCTAAACAATTGAACACTATTGGTAGTATGGCCACTGAAGAAAGGGCAAGTGAAAGATCAAATGCATATAAAAATTATATGGACTATTGTTGAAACCACATCCAAGAGTATGGAGTGACCAGTAAAGAGAGGAAAGACTATGCCATGAGTGAAGTCTTTTTTACATTGTTTTGCAGGTGGTCACTTGAAATGGAAGGCATGAATGATCCTGCCTCTCTCTGAACAAGGCTCGTGACCAGAGCTAAATTGTTTCAGAGGATCGTGGCGACCTGCCATACACTGATGAATTCAATATAGCAGCCGCATTGGAAGCTCCCATCATCGACGTTGGGTGTTTTTCTTTTGGAGAAAGTGAAATCCACAATTAGCAGGTGCTTGTTCAAACCCTCCAAAGCCACCTTGCTAGGGTTAGTTGGCTCTCAATGAACAAGGAACTGTGTTGTGAATCAATATTATTGAAAGCCTGACCCGTCCATTGCCACAAGTGGAAAATGGTATTGAAATGGAGCTTATTTCTGAATTGGCAGTGACAGTGGACAAGGGATACAAGAGGATGTATTTATATATTCCTCTATGGATTCTGGCACTGAAGGGCAAACAAGACCTTAAACAAATGAACACTATTAGCAGTATGGCCACTGACGAAAGGACAAGTGAAAGATAAGAATGTGCATAAAAAGCATATGGTTATAGATGAAAGTGCATCCAAGACTATGGAGTGACCAGTAAAGAGAGGAAAGAATATGTGATGAATAAAGCATTTTATTTATTTCTTCATTTTTTCTCAGATCATCATTTTAAATGGAAGGGCATGGATGATTTTGCCCCTCTGTGAACAAGGCTCATGAACAGAGCCGAAACGTGTTGGAGGATTGTGGCGGCCTGCCATACACTACTGATTCAGTAAAGCACCCACATTGTAAACACCCTGAATCGATGCAGGGTATTTCTATTTTGGAGAAAGTGTAATCCATAATTAGCTGGTTCTCTTTCCAGCCAGCCGAAGCCACCCTGCAAGGGGTGGTTGGCTCTCAGTTAATGAGAAAACCAAAGGTTTCAGGGACATTATAGTTAGGCTCACATTTAAATTTATGAAACCATAGAAATTCACAAGTTATAGTTAGAGTTACCTCAAGTAACTATTGTAGGAGGCTGGACTGGCTTGTAGTGAGTACCAAGGGGTACTTGCACCTTGCACCAGGCCCAGTTATCCCTTATTAGTGTATAGGGTGTCTAGCAGCTTAGGCTGATAGATAATGGTAGCTTAGCAGAGCAGCTTAGGCTGAACTAGGAGACGTGTGAAGCTACTACAGTACCACTTAGTGTCATATGCACAATATCATAAGAAAACACAATACACAGTTATACTAAAAATAAAGGTACTTTATTTTTATGACAATATGCCAAAGTATCTTAGAGTGTACCCTCAGTGAGAGGATAGGAAATATACACAAGATATATATACACAATAGCAAAAATATGCAGTATAGTCTTAGAAAACAGTGCAAACAATGTATAGTTACAATAGGATGCAATGGGGAAACATAGGGATAGGGGCAACACAAACCATATACTCCAAAAGTGGAATGTGAACCACGAATGGACCCCAAACCTATGTGACCTTGTAGAGGGTCGCTGGGACTATTAGAAAATAGTGAGAGTTAGAAAAATAACCCTCCACAAGACCCTGAAAAGTGAGTGCAAAGTGCACTAAAGTTCCCCTAAGGACAAAGAAGTCGTGTTAGAGGAATAATGCAGGAAAGACACAAACCAGCAATGCAACAACTGTGGATTTCCAATCTAGGGTACCTGTGGAATAAGGGGACCAAGTCCAAAAGTCACAAGCAAATCGGAGATGGGCAGATGCCCAGGAAATGCCAGCTGCGGGTGCAAAGAAGCTTCTACTGGACAGAAGAAGCTGAGGTTTCTGCAGGAACGAAAAGAGATAGAGACTTCCCCTTTGGTGGACGGATCCCTCTTGCCGTGGAAAGTTATGCAGAAGTGTTTTCCCGCCAAAAGAACGCCAACAAGCCTTGCTAGCGGCAAATCGTGCAGTTAGCGTTTTTGGATGCTGCTGAGGCCCAGGAGGGACCATGAGGTCAAAAATTGGACCAGCAGAGAGAGGGGACGTCAAGCAAGACAAGGAGCCCTCTTTGAAGCCGGTAGCACCCAGAGAAGTGCCAGAAACAGGCACTACGAGGATGCGTGAAATGGTTCTCACCGAAGTTGCACAAAGGAGTCCCACGTCGCCGGAGACCAACTTAGAAAGTCGTGCAATGCAGGTTAGAGTGCCGTGGACCCAGGCTTGGCTGTGCACAAAGGATTTCCGCCGGAAGTGCACAGGGGCCGGAGTAGCTGCAAAAGTTGCGGTTCCCAGCAATGCAGCCCAGCGAGGTGAGGCAAGGACTTACCTCCACCAAACTTGGACTGAAGAGTCACTGGACTGTGGGGGTCACTTGGACAGAGTCGCTGGATTCGAGGGACCTCGCTCGTTGAGCTGAGAGGAGACCCAAGGGACCGGTAATGCAGCTTTTTGGTGCCTGCGGTTGCAGGGGGAAGATTCCGTCGACCCACGGGAGATTTCTTCGGAGCTTCTGGTGCAGAGAGGAGGCAGACTACCCCCACAGCATGCACAAGCAGGAAAACAGTCGAGAAGGTGGCAGGATCAGCGTTACAGAGTTGCAGTAGTCGTCTTTGCTACTATGTTGCAGGTTTGCAGGCTTCCAGCGCGGTCAGCAGTCGATTCCTTGGCAGAAGGTGAAGAGAGAGATGTAGAGGAACTCGGCTGAGCTCATGCATTCGTTATCTAAAGTTTCCCCAGAGACAGAGACCCTAAATAGCCAGAAAAGAGGGTTTGGCTACCTAGGAGAGAGGATAGGCTACTAACACCTGAAGGAGCCTATCAGAAGGAGTCTCTGACGTCACCTGGTGGCACTGGCCACTCAGAGCAGTCCAGTGTGCCAGCAGCACCTCTGTTTCCAAGATGGCAGAGGTCTGGAGCACACTGGAGGAGCTCTGGACACCTCCCAGGGGAGGTGCAGGTCAGGGGAGTGGTCACTCCCCTTTCCTTTGTCCAGTTTCGCGCCAGAGCAGGGCTAAGGGGTCCCCTGAACCGGTGTAGACTGGCTTATGCAGAATTGGGCACCTCTGTGCCCAACAAAGCATTTCCAGAGGCTGGGGGAGGCTACTCCTCCCCTGCCTTCACACCATTTTCCAAATGGAGAGGGTGTCACACCCTCTCTCAGAGGAAGTTCTTTGTTCTGCCATCCTGGGCCAGGCCTGGCTGGACCCCAGGAGGGCAGATGCCTGTCTGAGGGGTTGGCAGCAGCAGCAGCTGCAGTGAAACCCCAGGAAGGGCAGTTTGGCAGTACCAGGGTCTGTGCTACAGACCACTGGGATCATGGGATTGTGCCAACTATGCCAGGATGGCATAGAGGGGGCAATTCCATGATCATAGATATGTTACATGGCCATATTCGGAGTTACCATTGTGAAGCTACATATAGGTAGTGACCTATATGTAGTGCACGCGTGTAATGGTGTCCCCGCACTCACAAAGTTCAGGGAATTGGCTCTGAACAATGTGGGGGCACCTTGCTAGTGCCAGGGTGCCCACACACTAAGTAACTTTGCACCTAACCTTTACCAGGTAAAGGTTAGACATATAGGTGACTTATAAGTTACTAAAGTGCAGTGTAAAATGGCTGCGAAATAACGTGGACGTTATTTCACTCAGGCTGCAGTGGCAGGCCTGTGTAAGAATTGTCAGAGCTCCCTATGGGTGGCAAAAGAAATGCTGCAGCCCATAGGGATCTCCTGGAACCCCAATACCCTGGGTACCTCAGTACCATATACTAGGGAATTATAAGGGTGTTCCAGTAAGCCAATGTAAATTGGTAAAAATGGTCACTAGCCTGTTAGTGACAATTTGGAAAGAAATGAGAGAGCATAACCACTGAGGTTCTGATTAGCAGAGCCTCAGTGAGACAGTTAGTCACTACACAGGTAACACATTCAGGCACACTTATGAGCACTGGGGCCCTGGGTTACCAGGGTCCCAGTGAAATATACAACTAAAACAACATATATACAGTGAAAAATGGGGGTAACATGCCAGGCAAGATGGTACTTTCCTACAACTATAACTTGTGCTCTAAAGTAACTATAACTCATGACCTTGCCCCCCCCACACTGAATAGTGACAAAGCCCCAGGGAGCTGGTGGTCCCAGGGCCTATTTAATTCATAAGGCCCCATGTAAGTGGGGGTTGGGCTGCATGGCCCTCCGCTTCTTAATTGGTTAAAGCCCCAGGGAGGTGGCGGTCCCTGGGGGTATGGAGGAGCCAGTAATTAATTTAGCCCAGGGGAGGTGGTGGTCCCATGTTAATTCCCATAGGGCCTTTAGACATAACTACAGCCCGAACCACTGGATGGAATTACACCAAATTAGGCAGAAAGATAGCTTTTGGCATGCAGATAGTGCTTTCCCTTATTTGGTGTAAATCGGTTCCGCAGTTTTTGAGATATTAAAGGGAAAACACATTTATATATCTCTAGCTGCAACAACTTAGCGAAGATTAAGAGCTTGTGCACGGCAAATGCAGACCTCTGATTGGTTGCCAACACTTCAAACTAGGAAGTGCAGGCAGCCATCTTAACACTCCGCTTCAGCTGAGTCCCACGAGAAAAATGTAAAAAAGGAAGATAAAGAGGCCAAGGGAGGGAGACCCTGACCCTTTAGCTCTGGTGGTGGGGTCCCAGAAGCCCCCTTCCCCAGGGCTAAAAAGCATTTTTATTTACATTTTTTGGCTGCAAATTGAGGATATTTGTAAAATTTGCAGCAAAAAAAACACCCAAAACAAGTGCTTGTTTCTGTGAGGCTACCGGGTGGGCCAGGTCCCAGGGGCATTTACATTTTAATGCAGGGGGCCCTGTGGTCCCACCATAGCCCCATGTACTGCCACCTCCCCAGAGCATTAAAAATATGAAGTGTGGAGGGACTGCCAAGCCACACCACAGCTCTGGGGACCACCACCAAACCGGGGCTTCAAACAGTTGTAGAGGGCCCTGTCCCCCTGCAGCCCTTGAGACCACCACCTCCCCTGGGCTTTAAATGAAAATAATTCAGGGGGTTGCTTGGCCTCCTGCAGCCCCAGGGATCACCACCTCCCTGGGGCTTCAAACTATTGTGAGGGGGGGCGCCCTACAGCCCTGGGGACCACCACCTCCTTGGGGTTTTAAATGAAAGCAATGTGGGGAGCTGTGCAGCCCCACCACAGCCCTGAGGGACCACAACCTCCACAGGGTATCTTAAATTGAATGCTGGGAGGCACATGGCCTCCCACAGCCCTGGGGACCACCACCTCCCCGGAGCATCTTAAATTGTCTGGGGAGGGCCGTGTGGCCAACCTGCAGCCATGGGGACCACCACCTCCCTGGGGCATCTTAAATTGTATGTAGGGGGCTCGTGCAGCCACCCCACAGCTCCAGGGATCACCACCTCCCTGGGGCTATTGTTAAAAAAAAAAAAGAGGGGCAATTTTGGACCCCCGCAGCCACACAGACCTCCACCTTCCTGTGGCTATTTTAGTTGGAGGGGAGCCATGCAGCGCCCCTTGAGGAGGAACTGATGACCCTGGGGACAGCCACCACCCAGGGCAGGCTCCTGCTATGTCCCGGGATGCCCACCCTTGACAGGTGCAGCCAAGCCACAGCAAACACTCTGCTAGCAGTGAGGGAGAGCTGTCAAACAGCTCTCCCTTGCTGCGAGCAGAGGTTTCCTCTGTCTCCCTGCTCTAGGTGGGGAAACAGAGTATACATTGTTCTCATGGAGAGGGAGCTGCTTTAACAGCTCCCTCTCTGTGACAGCAATGCTGACTTCCACAGGAGGTGGGCAGCCAGCTGGGACTATAGGGGCCTTCAAACTCCCCCCACGGTCCCCAACATTGTGACTGGGTTCCCTGGGGGGCACCCAGGTCACATGGCTAAGCCTTGGGGGATGGGGTCCCCGGGACCAAGATTGGGCCTGGGTTAGGCCACGTGGCCCCGTCCCCCCAAAAAAAAAAATATTTAGGCTGGGGGGTGGGTCCCCAGGGCTAATAGCAGCCTTGGGAGAGGGGCACCTGGCCACCCCCCAAAAAAAAATTCTTTAGGCCTGGCGCCCATGGTTGTGGTCCCTAGGGCTGAGATCAGCCAGAGAGGGGGTGGCCACACGGTCCCCACCCCCATAAACAAATGAAAGTTTTAGACTGGGCCCTGGGGAATGGGGTCCACAGGGGTGAGCTCTGTCTAGAGAGGGGGTGCTGTGCAAGGTTGAGTTGTTATAGTGGATGGCGGCAGGGCCTGGTCGCAGGCCAATCCCTGCGGTCAACCCCTGCTGAGCATGACTGTGTGGTTATGGGCCCTGCAGCCATCCCCTCTGTGCATGGCCAAAAGCCATGGGCAGAGTGGGTTTGGGTTGTTATAGGGGTTTCCCGCAGGGCCTGGCCGAAGGCCACTCACAGTGGTGGTTGGGTTAAGGTATAGTAATGAAAATTACTTTATGTTAAAAAAAAACTTCGAATTTCACTGAGGTTACAAGGATGTTATAGCTAGGAAATAGAATTTTAAAAAATGTAGAAATTCACTTAAAAAAACAGAGGTTACACGGATGTTATAGTTAGGTTTTGAATTTAATCGTACAAAACCACAAAAATTCAGCAGTTATAGTTAGAGTTCTTTCAAGCAATTATAACTTGCGCCCTAAGGTAACTATAACTCTCACCCTCGCCGTGCACTGCTAATTACCCCAGATATTACAGCAGTCATGAGAACTTTTATAAAATCCTTAAAAGTATAAATGAAACAGTAGCAGTCAAATTCTTGACAAAAAAACCTGTGCATGGCAGGGTGCGAGTTAAAGTTATTTTAGGGCACGATTTATAGTTACTTGAAAGAACTCTATGACTGCTGTATTTCTAATGTTTTGTACAAGGAAATTCAGAACCTAACTAACTCCCTATAAATATATATATATATATATATATATATATATATATATATATATATATATATCTCCTTATAGGATTACTTTCCATAGGAGACACATTTTTTGTGCTGCGATCTCCAAGGAGATTTCCAAACAGGTGCTACTTTTTCTCTACTTTGTACATAGAAAACTACGGCGTAATCCGTCAAGCGGGGCTGAGACAAAAAGGGGTCCCAAAATGACTTCTTCGAAAATGGCTGCAGGAAAAACATGCTAAACGGATTTACACCAAATTCAGCAGGAAGTTAGATCTTGGTCCGCAGATTGTGCTTTTTTGTGATTTTATGTAAATCCGTTCAGTAGTTTTTGAGGAATTAAGGGTAAAAAATATTTGTACATCTAACAATAACTATACTTTAACCTTAACTTTTTATATATATATATATATATATATATATATATATATATATATATATATATGAACTCTTGTTTATAAGAACTCTTGTTTATATTCTACTATTTTGAGATTGAACTCCTTTATTTAATTGGGGTCTGCAGGAATCTACTTTGCAATTTTAGGCATATTACAATGTGCGGTTATTCTAATTAACAACAATTACCAAGATTGTTATCACGTTTATATATCAGAATATGTAGACAATGTTGCCGGGGTCTGCTCTGTTTACTTTCATTTTATGATGCTTCAGGAATCAAATCGCCTTTATTTATTGGTTTTAACATCTTCAGAAGGCTTGGGTTTGTTTGGCATACCCACTTCGGTTTAATAGATTAGCATAATGTGAACATATGCCAACGAATATTATGATGCCCATTGGAATTTCACTTTGAAAACTTTTTCTGTTTTAACCAGATGCTACTTTAAGTGATTACTGCTTTTTTATGTGCCACCAGTGTGTAGCCACATTCATTGTGATATGTAAACACATGACCTAATGGACTTTGAGGTCATTTAAATGTCATGTCACTGTATCTTACGATCATAAAAGAATGACATTTGAATAGCGTATTTATTGATTGATTTAATGTATGGCAATAGGAGCAACAGTCATCCAGGGAGTTATTTATTTGATTATTATAATGCATTTTCTTACTGGTTTTCGTTCTTTCATTATGTCAATATATGCACGTTTTTTGGGCTCATATTGATGTATTGTATGGAAATGTATCAGAGGGTTTCACATTCATGTTACTTGTGTACTATATAGTTGTTCAAGCATCACATTTACAGGCTTTACTTACTGCTGGTTCAACCTTCCAAGAAGGCCCTGATGTTATGGTATGTGCACTGAAATCTGCAGTACTTTGTTTATCTTCGTAACATAGATTTTTTGTTAGATGTTCATCATCACTTGCAAGTGACCACTAATAAACAAGACAACGGCTGTTGTTGAAACGCTTTTGGTGTTTGCCACTTAATAAAGAAGGAAACTGGAATATATTCATCTGGAGTGCGTGTGCTTTCTCTTGCATTTGCGCAGTTTGTCTGTTTTTATATATTACAATAACACACATTTTTTATGTTATTTAAAAAAAAAACTAAAAAATATAGATGAAGGGTTCTAAGGGTAATGTTAGGGTTAGTTTAGGAATTAAGCATTTGGCAATTATAGTTTTCGATTATAAGTTAGGGTAGAGATGAAAACGATATAAGGATAATTTAGGGTTAAACGATAGGTAGACGTAAAGGGAGTTAAGGATAATTTTAGGGTTTATGGGTGGATAGTGTTAAGGATAATTTTAAGTTAAGAGTTAAGTTTAATGGACAGGAAGAGGTAATGGTGTATATATATATATATATATATATATGCATATACATATTTAATTCTATGTACACACACACACATCTTTAACAGACAGGAAGAGGGAAAGGTGTATATAGATAAATAAATTATATATACACACACACACACACACACATCTATATATTACCTATTAGGTAGTAATAGTTAGGACCTTGTTTCCATAGAAAAAGCGTTTTTTGACTTGCCTATGTCTTTGGCACCGTTCATCAAATCTTTACAAAATTTAAAAAGAAATGTGGGCCGCTGATTCTTGTTAAGCACGGAAAGTTTCGGGGTGATTCGTCAAGCGGGGGCCAAGAAAAAGCAGGGCCTAAAAAAGATACATTTCCCATGTTAATTCCTGTAAGACATTTAGACACGACTTCAGACCGAACCGCTAAATGGATTTACACCATATTTGACAGAAAGCTAGCTGTAGGTACGCAGATCAGACCTTCACATAATTGGTTTAAATCCGTTCAGTACTTTAGGAGATATTTAATGACAAATAAAGTTTTAATGTTAGGGACACGGATCATTTGTAACGATTTTGTTGCGATCGTGGCAAATTCCTAGGGACAAGAGGAATGCTGTGATTGGCTGTCAGGAACCTTAGCAGAAAGTTGCAGCCACGATTTTAGATGCCGGGACACAACCTGAAATCAGCCATAAGGGTTGAGGGTGGTGTTAGTCGGTTGCCAGAGCAGTGATGTAGTGTTTGTAGGTAAAATTTTGTCTTTAAATTTGTTTTTTTTCACGCCATGCAATATTTGTAAGTACGTTGGGATGCTCAGTGCAGCCATCCCATGTAACGTTCTGATGAATTTGTGAATATCGGCGACAACAAAAAAACATTGAAAGAGTTACTCGTAGACTAAATTGTTCACTTACAGTAGCAGTGAAACAGTGGTGCATCCAGTGACAAAACCACTTAGACACTCATGCAGCCACTTACAGACCCACTCAGACCATCACATATACACTCACAGATCCACTCTGACCCTCACACATGCTCTCAGAGAGCGACTCAGATACTCATGCACCCACTCACAGACCCACTCAGGGAGTCATGTACACACTCTGAGACCCACTCAGACACTGATACACCCATTCATAGACCCACACAGACACTGCTGCACCCACTCACAGACACAGTCAGACCCTCATGCAACCAGTCACAAACCCACTCAGACATTAATGCACCCATTCACATACCCACTCAGACACAGACACCCCCACCCATAGATCCTTATGCAACCAGTCAGAGATCCACTCAGACCCTCACTTACCCACTTAGAAAGTCATGCATTCAGTCATATATTCACTTATACAGTTACACACCTATCCAGTCACAGACTCATGCTCCCAGTTACAGAATCACTCAGACTCATGCACCCACTCACTCAGACACACAAACGTCCAGTCACAGACTCACTCAGAGACTCGCAAAGATACTCAGAGAGTCACTCAGGCACTAATACAGTCACTTATACAGCCAGACAGTAATATCCCCCTGCACAGACTCCGAGACAGCCTCATGCACCCAATCACAGACTCACTAAGACCCTTATGCAGCAAGTCAGACACCAAGCTAAACACTGATTAACTCACTTACATATCTATTCAGACTCTCATGCACCCAGTCACAGATCCACTGAGAAACTAACACAGCCACTGACAGATGCACTTAGATAGTCAAACACTCATTCACAGACTTAGACAGACTCTGATGCACCCACTCAGAAACCCACTGAAAACTGCATGCGTCCACTCACAGACCCACTTAAACCATGATGCAACCATTAAAAGACCCACTTAGGCCTTCACATATCAACTCTCTGACTTACTCAGACCCTCACACAGCCAGTATCAGACCCACTGAGATTGTGATGCATCCACTCACAAAACCACTCAGAACCTCATGCACTTGCTTACAGAGCCACTAAGACACTGATGTAGTCACTCACACAGGCACTCAGACCTTTTTGTACTCAGTTGCAGACCCAGTGAGACCCTAACGCACTCAGTGACAGACACAGTGAGATGGTGAGACACTCATTCAGAGACCCTGATGCACCCACTCACAGACCCAATGAGATCCTTATGCACATACTGAGGGATGCTCTCGGACCCTGATAAACCCATTGACAGAACTGTTCAGGTCTTAACACACTCACTTACAGATTGACTCACACCCTCATGCAGACAGTCACAGACACATTGAGACTGTTATGTACCCACTGAGAGAGTCACTCAGACACTGACATAGATACTCACAGACCCATTTAGATCCTCAGGCATCCACTCACAGACTGAATCAGAACTTAGGCTGAGTTTGCTTTTAGACACCTCTTTTTTTCGCGAATTCATTACGAAAATCGCTATGATCCTGTAATTAAGGAAAACAAGCATATCATACTAGGCTTTTTAAAAAATAAATAAAAGGGTTGGCTCATAGTAACCCTTCGGAAGTGGACTTGCAAAAATGAGAAAATGAAAGCTATGTTTTTATTTGTTCACATCTGTAGTATCACACAGTGCAAAGTTGAAAAGGTTGCCATACATGGTTACTAAGTGTAAGAGTGCTAACCGCTTCTCATGCTTTGTTTTGACAACTGATGAGAGTATTGAAAGTATCATATGGGAAAGAAGAAAACAGATTCACCAATGCACTTAATTTCAGGTATGTGGATTGTATTCAATTGTTACAAGAAATTAGATTATTAAAACAGAGTATAAAGTCTATAGAAAAGTATTGGAACTACTTAAAATGATCTATGAATGGTAGGTTTGTATGTGAATATGTTGAAAAATATGTTGTTCAACACAAAACTCAGTTAGATGTGTAGTAGTGGAGTCCTAGATCTACTTAAATATGTAATGTTTGAATATAGGTGGTTATTTTTTAGCTTAGGCACTGTTTATGTTATAAGACTGCCAGCTTCTCATAGCATGTACAAGCTATTAGTTAAGTAGCAGTCTTGTGTTTTAGTAGATAGCAATCATCTTAGAAATATGCTATAAGTATGTCGTAAAGCATGGTGCTTTGTGCTTAAAATATGGGATGTCTTTTTTGAGCTGAACAAGCTATGTTTATTGAAATATTTGTTGAGCTAAATACGCCAGTGAAGTTGGAATGGAAAACTGCTTTGCCACGTCTCAAAGTCATGTTTAAGTGGAAATGTCTCGAGTATCTGACATGGTGTAGGTGTTCAACAAGCATGCTGCAGTGTTCTTAAGTGATTAGGAAATGTAGTTCTCAATTTTAGGGATTTTCTTGTACTTTCTCAGTCCTGACAGAATCTTTTCATGTATCCAGACAAATACAGCTTTTTTTGCTATCTCAGTGGCCAGTGAAGTTGGCCTGTACAACTGCTTTGCCAAGTCTCAAAATCATGTTTTATTGGAAATGTCTCAGGTCCCTGACATGCTACAGCTATTCCATCAAGCATGCTGCAACATGCTTTAGTGATTAGGAAATGTAACTTTCAGTTTTAGTGACTTACTCTTGCTGTTTGGCAACTTAACCCAAGCACTACCTACAGTATACCACTCACCAAGGACCGGAGTCTCATGTGTCCAGATCATGGATGTAGTGTTTCAGCCACTGACAGAGAAACAAATACACTTCTAAAGTCACTTACATACTCAAAACACACTTATATAAGCAGCAATGAGAAAGGCAATTGCAGGCTCACTCACATACCGCTGTATTCCTTAACAGAGGCACTGAGGTATATGTTCAGTCAGTTATGTAGAGATTTAGAAAGTCATACAGGAACGAAAACAGGCAGTCAAATACTGACAGGTGTAATTAAATATTTCATTATGCTACTACAGGTAGACAGCTATGTTCACTTAGATATATAGGCAAGAACTGACAGAATCTTTTCATGTATCCATGTAAATACTGCTTTCTAAAGTTTGAGGCCTACTAGTGCCTACCCTGTGTGTGGCATCTTAGTAGCCACTGAAGTTGGCCTGTACAACTGTTTTGCCACGTCTCAAAGTCATGTTTTACTGGGAGTGTCTCAGCTCTCAGACATGCTGTAGGTATTCTATCAAGTGCAAAAACAACAGATGATGGACGGAAGGAAGGACAAATCAAACATTCACCCTGAGCCCCAGATCTGGGTTTAATCAATCAGTTTTTTTTTTGCTTGCCATGCCTTTCCAGTTTGGACCCAGCCATATGCAAATCAGTCTTCACCCTTTTCCCCATTGGAACAGTCCAGCCCGAACTACCAGACCAAGTCCTCCCCAGACCAGAAACAAGCATCCTGGGACCCGTTTCATGTTATCACCCTTCATCAGCCAGGCAAAATTGAATCTGGTGACATAGCAAGCATGGGACCCAAGTCTGGGCATACCCTCCTCACTTAGGGGGACAAACGCAAAAAAAACAGACGATGGACGGAATGCAGAACAAATCAAACATTCACCCCCAGTCACAGATCTTGGTTTAATCCATCAGTAGGTATTCCATCAAGCATGCTTAAGTGATTAGGAAATGTAATTTTCAGTTTTACCGACTTACTCTTGTGCTTTAAGAACTGTGACCCAAGCACTACATACAGTATACACCTCACCAAGGAACTGAGATTCATGTATCCAGACCACGGATACTGTGTTTCAGCCACTGACACAAACAGATACACGTCTACAGTCACTCACATACTCAGAACACACTTATATAAGCAGCAATGAGAAAGGCTATTGCATACACACTGACATACCCTTGTATTCCTTAACGGAGGCACTGAGCTATAAATTCAGCAAGTTATTTGCAGATTTAGAGAGTCATGCAGGATTGAAAACAGTCAGTCACATACTGGCAGGTGTACTAAAATATTTCATTACGTTACTAGAGATAGACAAGTATGCTCACTGAGATATATAGGCAAGTACTGATAGAATCCTTTCATGTATCCATGTAAATACTGCTTTTCTGAAGGGTGAGGCCCAGTGGTGCCTACCTTGTGTGTTGTATATCACAGACAAGTGATGTTTGCCTGTAAAACTGCTTTTCCCAAGTCTCAAAGTTATATTTTACTGTAAATGTCTCAGCTCTCTGACATACTGTAGGTATTCCATCAAGCATACCGCAATGTGGTTACATGATTAGGAAATTTACTTTTCAGTTTTAAAGACCTGCTCTTGTGCTTTCACAGCCCTTAGCTAACTCTAAACACTATGTAGAGTATACCAGTCATCAAGGAACTGACATTCATGTTTCCAGAGCATGAATGCTGTGTTTCAGCCACTGATAGAGAAACACAGGCACTTCTACAGTCACTTAGATACTCATAAAGCAGTTTTATAAGGACCAAAAAGGAAAGCAATTGCAGACACACTCACATACCATTGCATTTCCTAACAGAGGCACTGACCTATATGTTCACCAAGTTACGTACGGATTTAGAGAGTCACAGAACAACTAAAACAGGAAGTCACATACTGGCAGGTGTACTAAAATGTCTCACTGCTCTACTAGACAGATACAGTCACTGAGATATATAGGCAAATACTGACAGCATCTTTTCATGTATCCACAGAAATAATGCTATTCTGAAGGGTGAGGTTAGTAGAACAGACCCTGTGTGTGCTATCTGACTGGACAGTGACGTAATGTATAACTGCTTTGTCAAGTCAGCAGGGTGATGAGTTATAATAATGTAAATATTTATATTGTACTTATCTAAAATATTTAACAAACAAATAAATAATTTGAAATTACATGTACCTTCTATTTTTTTAGTTTTCAGTGTACCAAAGCACCTTTCATCATTTTAGAATGTTAGCCATGTACCACTCGCAAATGCAAACTTTAGTTAGGAGACTTTACCATATAAAGAGTCATGCACTATGTTTAGGAGAAATGAATCAAGCTCAATCTATGGAACAGTACCAGAGGTAGAAAAGGTTTGTGATGATGTGCAATTCCGTTTCTTTGCACCTCAAGTGGAGTGCAGAGAAAATGAACAGTTGGCATCTGCAGATACAGCAGAAGAGGCAATCTCTATTAGTGGTTATAACTTTCATGAACAGATTAGAAAGTTTAAAAGTCTGCTAGGAAGCACCAGAGTCCATTTGTAAATGTTGTAGACACACTCCCTACAAAACTCCAACTTGTTCTGTTATTGTATCTCCCAAAACTGAAGAAGACAACAGTGATAAATGGTGAGAATTTGCAGCTTATTCATTTACAGAAAAACGCTTTGATTGTTGCAAATGACAAATTATAAGTAAATACTTTTATAATAAATTAGAGGAGAATGAAATGCCAGCCAGAGCAGTGTATAAAAAAATTACTTGGAAATACTGTTATAATAAATTAGAGGTGAATAAAATGCAAGCTAGAGCAGTGTATAACAAGTTAGAATTAGTTTCTATTACAGAACTGCAAGATTTGAATATTTATGAGTCTATACTTATACAATAAATAAACCCATTTCAAGAAATAGTTCCTATGGAGCCAACAACAGGAAATTTACCTCAAACTGAGCCCCAGAAGGGTCTAAAAGGTAGAGCTGTTTGCTTGCCATTAGATTTTAGGAACAGTGTTGAAACTGGAGGTGAGGAAAGAGAATTGGAAGAGGGACTTGTTATTCTAGTCAATGGTGTGCTTGCCAAGAGTAACAAGAAATGGCAAGAGTTAGTAGCTGTTACCAAAGCTAAGAATGCAACATTATATCTGGTACATAATAATATTTACTTTAGAAATGTACTTCAAGATATTTCCCATATGGATGATGATACAGTGCCTTCAAGAGGCCTAATTGAAAAGATTGATCGAACAAGGCAGAAGAAATTTATGAACGCTACAGTATTCATCCTCTACTTTCTAAAGAGATTATTGGAAATGCTATTAAGCTATTTCAAATGAAAGAAGCAAAATAAGCTACATTAAGTGTATGGGAGAAAAGTTTACAAGCTTGTTTCCCAAACCTGTTCCCTACTGGAGTAGGTGATAGGTATGATGATCTGCCTGTACAAATACCAGGAGCTGAGTACAGGTCAACTAGGCTATACTCTGAGGACCCTAGATTTTGACAGTGTATTCCTTATATATTTCATCTACTATTTGAGAGTGACATGTCTGGGTTATCCTATGCAGTAAATAACATTCTAAAACAGGAGTCTATGTCCCAAATCAGACAGCAAGGAAATTTGCTGATAAGGGACATGAACAAGATAAACATCTTGAGTACAACTAAATCAATTTGATGGCATGTCATTGTGGTAGAAATTAATATTGGTCTTGCCAGCATGTTGAGGTGAAATACATATTGAGGAATTTAGGATTGCCTACTTGGTTTGTAACACTAAGTTGTGCTGCGTATGCATGGGATGATCTCCTTCTATTCTTAAGAGAAGCAAACTCTAGCATAAAAGATATAAATCTAAAAACAGCAGGAGAACTCTGTTCATTAGATCCTGAAAATGTTTTCAGATATTTTAACCACCATTTTCAAGAAATGATCACTTTCACTTGCAACAAAACAAGCCCACCTCTTGGTGAAGTCACTAATTTCTTTTGGCAGAAAGAATACCAAGTTAGAGGTGGTCCACATTTTCACATGCTGTTATGGGTAAAAGGTGCCCCAAAGTTTGGAACAAACACTGTTCTGGGTCTCTGTTGCCTTTTATAAAACAGTATGTGACATGTGCCATACCGAAGGAAACCTCTGACAATGGATTGAGACAGCAAGTTCTTAGATTTCAAACTCAAAGGTGTGATAAATACTGTCAGTAGGAGGCTGACTTTCTATGTAGTGTGCAAAACCAGGCACAGTGTGCAGAGAGTCCGGGCAACCATATTTTGGCTCACAGAGGTAAAACAAACAGCACCTAATGCTCTAATTTTCATGATAGCTTGACTGAGCAGTTAGGCCAATCTTAGAGAAGTGCAAAACATTTGTTGTACTTGCAGTATAAATAAAGCAAGACAAGCACTCAAAGGAATAACTCAAGGCAATTTACAAAATACTTTAGATTTTTATGACATTTTTAAGACCAAGATCATAAAAATTGGGTAAGTACTTTTTAAGTTATGATTTTTCAAATCTTAGCAAAAATAATATTTGTATGCGTAATAGCGCACTGTAGGAATCAATGGGAGAAATCTTTAAAAAAGCATATAAAATCAGGCAATGTGTTTACCAATGTCTCCTTTTGTTCTTAGGTTGAGGTCATCAAGACGACCTGTAGGCCAGCTGGAGGAGATCGGGTGGTTCCTGGTTTTGGCAGAAAGAGGTCCTAAAGAGTCCTTGGAGCTGGTGCAGGACCACTGCGGAGGACCATTTGGAAAAGCTTTGCACAGGTGGACTTCAAGGTGAGTCCACTCGGAGTGTGGAGGTTGCAAGGTGTGGGAGGACCCTTGGAGCACAGCTGGTTCACCAGTGCAGGGCCCAGGGAGTCTAGGTGCAGAGCAGATAGATGTGCCAAGAGCTGTGCGGAAAGGTGCCCTTGGAATCAGGAGAGAGGTCCCTTTGATGATCCCTTGCAGGTCAGCAAGGCCACTCTGGTGGGTAGTTCTGGTAGATTATGAAGTCCCTTGGCTGGGGCTTCCTCCTGGTCCTTTTGGAGTCCAGTGTGAACTTTTCTTCTTGATGTCCAATGTTGAGGGACTAGTACCATTGCCTATTGCATGTTTCAGCCACTGGAAAGCAGAGTGCCACCAATCTTGGCATACTTGTAGGGTTTGTCCTGCAAGTCCATTGGGTGAAATTTGGTCAAGCTGCGGCGTCTGGTTCCTTTGTCAACAGCCGATCACTGAATTGAACTTCACTGGTCTTTGGTTCTTTGTTGCAAAAGAATTATGCCTTCACTCTGGAGGGAGGTCTTCAGTGATTTTAATAAGAGTGGAGGTCCTCTGGGGATTGTTAGAGTCTGTCTGATGTCCAAGCAACCCCTTAGCGGTGATTGTCGAGTCCTGGGTGCAGCAGGCAGGGTTTGATGCCTTTTTCTTTGTGCAACAGGAAGGAAGCTCTCAAGCCTTGGAACTTCTTTGTTGCTGGACTTCTTTTGTCCTTGGAATCTGATCTGGAGGTCTAGGGGTCCCCACTAAATACTGCATTTAGTGGGCATTTAGCAGAGTACCTAGCAGTGTCCAATGGGTCATCTGCCTTAGGGTGACTACCACCACTATGTGTCCACTTCCTAGGGGCAGCGGTCACAGATGGAGGAAATGAAATGGAGAGGTCACCTTGCATGCAACACCATAGCGGTTGTGCAAACTGGGGTTGGCCACTCCTCCTGTCCATTGTGCATTTTTCTGCTGTTGCTTCCACCAAAAGCAGGGATGGGAGTCACGTTTCAAGGGCAGTAAGCCCTTTGAAGCTCATAGGCAGGGCTGTGTACATCCCTGAGGGAGGAGGTGTAAAACTTCTGCCCCAGGGAGGGCTTTTTTATCTGGACCCAGAGAGCACGGGCTCTCATCCCAGGGTTCCAGAATCCTGCATGGTGGTGGCAGGCTGGTTGTGGTTGGCCAGCAACCATGCCAGGGTAGTTAGCTTTTGCAGGGGGCACCTCTACAGTGGATTTTGTATTGACTTTTGCCTACTCAATGCTATTTCTCATTTCAATACTCATCCTATGCCCGGGTGGATGATCTAATCGAACGATTAGGTCAGGCCCGCTATCCAACCACCCTAGACCTAACTAAAGGTTATTGGCAGATACCTCTGAACCCACCTGATAAGCAGAAGACAGCATTCTTTCCCCCTTCTGGACTGTTTCAGTTCACAGTGTTGCCTTTCATACTTCATGGAGCATTCGCTACCTTTCAACTTCTAATTGGATGTCATTTTGAGACCTCCTCAGGAATAAGCAGCGCCTATCTTGATGACTTTGTTATATATAGTCACACCTGGGACCAACATTTAGAACAACTATCCAAGGTTCTACGAGCATTATTACAAGAGGCAGGGTTGACCGCAAATGCAGAGAAGTCTAACATAGCCAGGAGTTCCATCAACTATTTTGGCTACATCATTGAGAGAGGGCAGATAAAACCCCAAATGGATAAAGTCGAAGCACTTAGACAAATACCTGTCCCTAAAACAAACGCGACATACAGGCCTTTTTGGGGATGATGGGTTTTTGTAGATGATTCATGCTATTCCACCCAGGCCACACCCTTGACAGACTTTTTAGAGAAGAACTGACCAAACAAGATAACCCAATTAACGGAAAAACAATATTGCAGCTATCAGATACTGTTAGAAATGGGGTCTTTGGTTGGCAGTTAGGTTACCCCTGTCCAAGCAAGGACCCTCACTCTAGTCAGGGTAAGTCACACACAATCCAAATTATCCTGTGCCCACCCTCTGGTAGCTTGGTGATGAGCAGTCAAGCTTAACTTAGAAGCTTGACTTCTAAGTATTTGTGCAATAACTCACACAATAACACAAAATGGCACCACAAAAATACACCACACAGTGTTTAGAAAAATATATAATATTTATCTGGATATTTGCAGGTCAAAACGATCAAAGATGCAATAAGTAAATGTATAGATATCAATGAAAAGTGATATAAAGTGTCTTAAATCTTTTTAGAGCACACAAAGTTTCTTTCGAAGCACAAAGTACCTGGTTTGCGTACAAAATCTCCGCAAAGGGCCGCAGAGAATAAGCGTGGAAACAAAGGGGGGTGCGCTGATTTCTCTGGCCGCACACGGCGATGCGTCGTTTAGTTTCAGCACAGGGACAGTTGTGCGTGGAGTATCCTGTGTTTGGGGTGTGTCTGAGTGAATGCACAAGGAGCTGTCAACTAAACCCAGCCAGACATGGATTGTAAGGCACAGAAAGATTTAAGTGCAGAGAAATGCTCACTTTCTAAAAGTGGCATTTCTAAAATAGTACTAGTAAATCCAACTTCACTGGCCATCAGGATTTTATATCACCATTCTGGCCATACTAAATATGAACTTCCTACTCCTTTCTGATCAGCAGCTCCCACTCAAACAATGTTTGAGGGCAGCCCCAATGTTAGCCTATGAAGGGAGCAGGCCTCACAGCAGTGTAAAAATGAATTTTGGAGTTTACACTATCAGGACATGTAAACTACATGTCCTGCCTTTCGCCGACACAGCACCCTGCCCTATGGGTTACCTAGGGCATACCTTAGGGATTTCTTATATGTAGAAAAAGAGGAGTTTTAGGCTTGGCAAGTACTTTTAAATGCCAAGTCGAATTGGCAGTGAAACTGCACACACAGGCCTGGAAATGGCAGGCCTGAGACAAGGTTAAGGGGCTACTTAAGTGGGTGGCACAATCAGGGCTGCAGGCCCACTAGTAGCATTTAATCTACAGGCCCTGGGCACATACAGTGCACTCTACTAGGGACTTATAAGTAAATTAAATAGTCCAGTTGGGTATGATCCAATGTCACCATGTTTAAAGGGAGGGAGCATATGCACTTTAGCACTGGTTAGCAGTGGTAAAGTGCGCAGAGTCTAAAAACCAGCAAAAACAGTGTCCAAAAAGTAGAGGGAGGCAGGCAAAAAGTTAGGGGTGACCACCCTAAGGCTGTCAGGTCTAACAGATACTAAAGGAGCTCTTGGTCACTAAAGCCGTGTTACAGTGTCCCAACTTCAACAAATCTTTTACACTGCAATCAGATGCCTCTGACCAAGGATTAGGAGCTGTCCTTTCATAGGACGATCAGGAAGGACACCCTCACCCTATTGTATACATTAGCAGGAAACTATTACCAAGAGGGAAACACTGCCCCACCCTGGAGAATTAATTTCTAGCTGTAAAATGGGCTGTTGAGGCACTACAATATTACCTGCTAGGTAGACCTTTTGTGCTTCTCACTGATCATGTCCCTTTAACATGGATGGCTCGTCATGAAGATATTAACGCAAGGGTTGTTAGGTGGTTCTTATCCCTCCAACCATTTATGTTTCAGGTGCGACATACCCCTGGCTCCTTATTGACCAACGCAAACTATTTATCAAAGCATCCTGCAGACTCATGCCTACAACAGCCAGTCTCTGGGGAGAGCGAATGTGACAGGTCACCATCATGAAGGAAGTACTGGCCGATGTTCGAGTCCCCCAGGGGGACTCCAAAGAGAATAACGTCAGTATGTAAGGAGGAGCATGCAGACATCACCAGGATCTGTAAACCCCTGTAGAGGAAGGGAGAAGAAGGAACCCTGGAGAGGAAGAAGACGGACGACCTATGAGAAAACTAATGACAAGCCAGTGGAGACAGAACCCCGGAATACCAGCCGCGGACCAGAGAACAAGATCCGAGGAGCAGCGGAGAGACTCAAGAGACTCTGAGAAGTCAGCCACATCCCTGGCAGGATGTGGCTACACCAGGTACTTGAGCACTTGCGCCGTCAGCTCTCACCGCTACTGAAATTGGTGGGGGGGGGGTTGTGAGGGAACAGGGAGCAAGAGCATGGGAGGAAAAGTGATGGGAAGCCCTGGGTCACCTAATTATCCAACCCTAAGCACGCTGAGAGCCACAACCATAGAGAAAAGCAGCAGGAGGCCCTGGGCACCTAATTATCCAACGCTAAGCATGGTGAAACTCACTAAAAAAGAAAAAGGAAAAAAAATTAAAAGAAAGAAAACCCACTACCAACCCACAGAGGACCAATAACTTCTCTCCCCATTTTCCTTTGGCACATGGGCAGCAGTTAGCCCGTGTAAATAGTTGTGCTTCACAGAGGGACTCCAGCACAACCCTTCCCCCTATTTGCATGCAATTAAAAATAGAAGAAAAAAAGAACAAAAACAAGTTAAAAATACTTACTTGACAATGGCTTGCTGTTATCGTTTCTCCCCTCCACTTGTTGACTACCTGAGGGCCGGATATTGGTAACATCCTGACAATCTAAGGGAATAAAAATACAAAAGAAACTGTAACACCAAAGAGAAGAGGAGAGGAAGAGAAGGATGAGAATCACAGAGTTATATATGATATGTATATATATATACACACACAACTATATAGACTGAATAAGATTCTATTTGGGAATTCAAATAAAGACCATTTGAATAGTCCTCCCTGGTTTGGCCAACTCCTTATGGATGAACAAAAGCCTGGTGACCTCCCTGGAAAAAAACCCTATCCCAGAAGATTAAATACCTTTTTTTCTGCAGTGAGACACACATTGACATGGAAATCACCAAACAATACATCAACCTCAGAAGAACAGAAGTGTCAAAATATATCAACTACTATAACCCTGTCATTTTAAAGATGTGGAATGCAAATATGGACGTCAAATTTACTGTAGATAAATATATTGCTGTAGCTCAGTACGTGACTTCATACATAACAAAGGCAGAGAAGGCAGAGATTAAAGACATGGGAGAAAAGATTTCACCAGAAAAAAGCCTCACCACAAATTGTACAGTTTTAGCTTGAAAATGCTTTTGCACAGGGAAATCAGTTCTTTTGAGTGTGTAGATAAGATGACATCTTCAAGTTTGTTCTCCAAGTCTAGAGGTATTGTGTGCATAAGATTAGGCCTTGCAAATAGTCATAATAGAGTTTTAAATACTTTTCTAGAATATAGTATAAATATAGTATTTGGCAGAAGTTGATCCTGTGAGTAGAGACATTCTAAAGACTGACATGTTGGATACATACTACCCTGGAAGAAGTGTGCAACTCAAAAACGCGTTTGTGTGAAATACTTCAAAACTACACATATAGAACTAATGTCACTGAGAACAGCGAACAAGGATGATTTGCAGTTAGTGGACGTGATGGTTGTTTGGTAAAACACAACTAAGGATTTCTATTTAATCACAGAAAGCTTGGTTACAAAATGCCAGACAGAAAATCATTTTTCTACTTGGCCCTTTTACAACTCTTCAAAACATGGCAACATGAATCAGAACTACTTGGACACTATGCCTGTTATGAAGACTAATTCAATGCTGTAAAAGATAGCATTTACTGTTCCATATTTTCTACACACTTGCAGATGTTAGAAGATGAGGTTGCATGGGAAGAAACTATTGCTGCTGAAATAGCCAAGGAGAGTTCACAGAGCAGCCAAAGATTTGCACAAAAAAGACAAGATCCTCTTGGAGAACCAATAATTCAAAATGAGGCAGCAATAGCAATTATCAAAGTGGAAATTACAATACAGCAAACAAGAGAGACAACTGTGGGTTTAGAACACTTAGTGGAACAAATTAACAATGAACAGCGAGAAATTTTCAATGAAGTTAAAACAAAAATAGAACATGGATTTCTTCACGACAAAAAACGTTGTGACTGTTCTACATATAAACCGATATTACTGTGTATCAGGGGACAAGCTGGTACTTGGAAAGGTTTCCCAATTGAAGTTCTCATCAGTTACCCACAAAAAAATACCGATACAGATTTGTCATATATTTCAACAGCACAAAAGGGATTAGCTGCTCATAATATCAAAGGAATTACTCTGCATCGACTTTTAATGCTACCTGTTGAATATGAAAATAAACTTGAGTATTAGAAGTTATCTGGTGATGCTTGCCATAAAGCAATCAGAGTAATATTGATGAAGTAAGCATGGTATGAAACATAATGCATGCTTTCATACAAGTAAGAATGCAGCAAGTTTTAATAACAAATTATGATGTACTATTTGGAGGAAAACATCTAATTGTTTTTGGTGACATACTCCAACTATCCCCTGTAAAAGGACAGCCAATTTTCAAAACTCTCCTACATAATGAAATAAGAAGTTCCCTATGGAGTATTGGTAATGTAAACATTAGGTTCACCTTTGAGTACAAAGAATTAGTAAAAAACATGTGTCAAGCATCTGACATGGAATATGGAGAGATATTAGAGTAGGATTTCTTACAAAACAGTGGAAACATACTTTGGAAAGTTGCCTAATCAAGAGTATATTCTCATCCACCATAATTGTAGCAGAACTAATGTTCAATTTCACCAAAGAAGAGACATCTATAGTTTATTACCAACACTTTAAGAGTGCTCAAACTTCAATGAACAGTTACTTCAACTAGAGAAAGAAGACATTTTGGAAATTACAGCTATTGATAAAAAGTAACATCAAGGAGTCACAATATTACTGTCAGATAAACTAAGCAAAATTGGACTCTTTGTAAAACTGTGTTTAGTTGGAATATGATGTGCTAGGAGGCAAGATGGCGGCCGCGAGTAGCTAGCGGCCAGTAAGCTCTCCTTCCCCCCGGCTCCTGTGTGGCGTTTTTTGTTGTTTCCCCCGCGGGGAGGATTATGCGGGCGGCTCCAGACGCTTACATTTGCGGCAGTTACCTGCCAAGCAGCATTACACGCGGATCCGGCGGAATCGGTGGATTTATTAGGAGTTCCCTGGGTGATTTCGGCCATAACGGCCGTGGCTTCCTCATCTCGACATTCGCTATTTTTTTACCCCCTCGTGGCAGGCAGTGGCGGATGGCCCCGAAAGCTGCGCGTGGTAGCCGGTCGAAACCAGGGCCGCAGGAACGACGGCCTCTGGATCCCCAGCCCCTCGTCCGGGGGGGGATCACCAAGAACAGCGGCTTTGGAAACACCAGCGGCGGTGATAATGTGCCTGAGGGCAGGCAGCCAGCTTTTGGGAACTTTGCGGCTTTGGGGCAGACGCACAAGGCAAAGAATGGCGCAAAGCAGATTGGAGAAAAGGAGGAAGTGGTGACTATACCCCGGATGTTTAAAGCCCTCCATAACTCAACCCCTATGGGGGGCAGCACTACTGTAAGGGACTCTGATACTGGTGCAACAGAGTCGACTGGGGATGGCGACAGCATTGGTCTAAGATGTCTAGCCTCTTCAGATAATGAAGGGTCACCGCAGGTGAATACCAGCGTTGGTAGCCGCTCTTTGGATGTACATCAAACTGTAAGTTGCATTGCTGGGGGATCCCCACAGGTCTCTGTTTTTTGTGTGGGGGGTAATGCGCTTGCAGCAGTATCTGAGGGGGAAATTGACCGGCCATTATATGCCCCTGGGTCTCAAAGCAATGTAGGGCTGGCGCAAGAAGTGGTGACAGGGGCAGGGTACTGCGAACAAGCAGCAGCAGTAGCATGCTTATTGCCAAGCACCGACCCGGCAACTCCGGCTTGTACTCCGGAGGCGACTCGTGACCACCGGCAGGGCAGGGGGGACTTATTAGTTCAGGGGGAACCTGGAGAGAACTTTTTTTCCCTGTCAGATCAATCTCAAGATTCCGATGAGGACAGCACCTGCCCCTCCATAGACTCAGAGACTGGCGATAGGGGTTAAAGGCGCTGTAGAACTATTTCTGCATTGAGGGGCACCGTAGTCAAACGCCAAGAAAAAAAAAAGAAGAAGGTGTCTAGGTCGAGAGCTATGTCCTGGGACTACACAGAGACACAACAACTGCTGCATAGTATGGGTGATCTTTCAGTGGCTCCAGCTCAGACAGAGGTTAATGTTCTGAATATAGAGACTGTGCCTCCTTCCCCTTCTCTGCACCTTATTTACCAGACCATCACGTCGCAGCATAAGCAAACGCAGAGGGACAGCAAGAAAGCTAGGGTGGCCACAAAGCAGTTCCAAGTGGCAGTCAGTAAGGTTGCGAAGACATGCTCTGAAATTGGGGAGCGGATCGCTGCTATTGAATGCCGGGCGGACGCACTGGAGATGGATCTCGGAGTGGTGTCAAAACAAGCCGCTATGCATGAGAGTCAGCTCTCGGATATTCAGTGGAAAGTAGAGGACTTTGAAAACCGGCAACGTCGTAACAACCTGCGCTTAATTGGGATACAAGAAGGCGTAGAAGGGCAGGATTCAAGAGCCTTTATAATCAGATTGCTTAAAGCAGCACTCCCCGAGCAGACTGGATGGGACTGGGAGAAAGAGATACAGAGAGCCCATCGGTTTCCACTACGTCTGAGAAGTCAACAATTAACAGGAGCAAGTGGAACAGCCCAGCAACAGCCTAGAGCTTTTATAGTCTATTTTGGCAACTACTTGCTGCGCCAAATAGTCTTTGAGAAAGCCCGCCCGGATGCTAGGATCAGTGGTGAAGGCTGCACATTCTTTTCCCGCCCCGACTTTTGCCACGCTATGGTAGAGAGACGATGGCGTTTGAGACAACTGATTAGCCCCTTCCAGGAGAAGGGAGCGGAAGCCTATTTACTGTCCCCGGCTCGACTTAAAACTATATATAATGGGATGATACGAGTGTTTGCATCCGAGATTAAAGCTAAAGAGTACTTGCAATCTTTGACTTAACTATTGATATATGGCAAAAAAAAAAAAAAAAAGAGAGGGGCTTAAAGTATTATTATTTTTGAGAAGGGGAAAGAGAGGAAAGGGGAAAGGGAAAGAAAGAAAAAAAAAAAAGAAAAGAAGAAAGGAAAATAGAAGGAAAAATGAAAGGGGCGGGTGAGAGAGGCGGGTAGCCTGGGGTGAGTAGAAAAGGAGGAGAGGTGCTCTTATCGAAATGGCTGGCTGGTGGGGGCCTAGTCTCTTAGGGGAAACAACTCTTCTTCTTTGGTTAGTAAATTTGTTTAATTTAGGAGTCACTGCAGGAGCCATTAAGGGGGAGGGCCGCTAGTCCATCTTACAGACTACAGTCTGGAAGCCTCATTTGGTTGGGTGGGGGGTGGGTGGGAGGGAGGGGTTTCTTTTGTGGGTGGGGTGGTGATTGGGGGGGTGGGCTGGGGTTGGGTAGGCTTTGCACGGGAGATGCACAGAAATATGTATTTGAAGGCACAGGAGATTATTAGCTGTATGATGAAACAAGGTGTAAGTGTGGGTATATTTGCTACAGTTTTCAATGGGGGAACGTAATATCTTACGGATAGCTACCTTAAATATATGTGGGCTAAACGATTCTAAGAAAAGACATCTTGTCACTCATGAGCTCAGAATATTAAGGGCAGATATAATTTGTTTGCAAGAGACACATGTTACCCCGGCTAAAAAGTATTTGTTAGATTTTCCTGGTTTCCAATTAGTCGCGTATACCACCCAACAAACGAATACTAGAGGGGTTGCAGTACTTACACGGCGAGATCTCCTTCTTAAGGTGGTCAAGAAAAAGGTGGATAATATGGGCCGATGGGTGATAATAGAGTGTGTTATGGGGCAATCAAATTTTACTGTATGTTCTATTTATGGCTCTAATGCTGATGATCCAGCTGATATTAATATGTTGAATACTGAACTTGCGCTCTGGGCCTTACCGCTTATTGTATGTGGGGATTTTAATATACATACTGAGACTAATATCCCCTTACAGAATCAGGGTCCATATGTTGGACGAAAGCCGAAGGCGTTTCGCGCTTTACAAATGTTGGTGCAGACTCATGGTCTTGTGGATGCTTGGCAGCATTGTATGCCTATGGATCCTGGTTACACCTTCTTTTCATACCCCCACCGGAAGTCCGTCCGGTTAGATTATATCTTTTTGTCTCCATCGTTATGCGAAGGAATTCTGGTGGAAAAATTTCCTAGGGTCATATCTGACCATAATCCCTTGGTAGTACAACTCTCGGACTTGCGAAAGGAGCGACATTTGAGACCCTGGTCTTTTGACCGGGGCTTGCTGCTTGACTCAGCTTGTGTGTCGCGGATGAAAATATGGTAACTGAGTTTTTGGGCTTTAACAGGGGTACGGTTCCACCGGAGGTGTTATGGGATGCTTTAAAGGCTGCTATCCGTGGGGAAACCTTAGGCGGGAGAAACATCGGCACCTAGTTATATCTGCGGCCCAGACCGAATTGGCTTCTCTGGAGAGTCAGATAGTGGGGTTTGCTAGGAATAATGCTCCAATACAAGATACTTTGGATAAGATTACGGCCGTGAAGGCCAAGATCATTCAGTTGTATTTAGATCAAGACATCATTAAAGCCCAGATTCGTACGCAGGAATGTTATGAGTTGAGTGAGAGGGTGGGCAAGGTGCTTGCATATAAGACTAGACAAAAGACGGCTCGGAGTGCCATTTTGGCAATTAAAGATAGGTTGGGGCAGATTGTGTATGGAGATACGTTAGTATTACAGGTGTTTAAAGAATATTATTCCGCATTGTACCAGCAGGAAAACCTCTTCTCGGATGAGAGAGATGAAAGGATGGCTCAATATCTGAGTGACATGTCAAGCCCAAAGCTACCGCAAGAAGAGGGCTGTCAGTTGACTGCCCCTATTGAGTTGGAGGAGATTGTCTCGGCTCTAACTGCTATATCTAATGGGAAAGCTACTGGCCCTGATATGATCCCAATAGAATTCTTTAAAACGTTTTTTGAGGAATTGAAGGATGATATCATGGCACTCTTTACGTCAGTACAGGCTGGAGAGCGGGCACCGGGCTCATGGCTGGAGGCTAACATTGTCATATTTTTAAAAAAAGAGAAGAACCCACTTTTGCCAGGCTCCTATCGACCTATCTCATTGATAAACGCGGATGCTAAATGGTATGCCAAAATCCTTGCGGTTAGGCTTAGTCGAGTTATTGGGGGGCTTGTTTCCCCTTGGCAACATGGGTTTATCCCCGGGCGGGGGACCGCTGATCATGTTAGGCGGGTTATCACCATGTTAGATGCATCTCAGGCTATGGAGGCCCCTATGGCACTAATATTACTAGATGCCGAAAAGGCTTTTGATCGGGTCAATTGGGAATACTTATGGACAGTGCTCAGTAAAGCTAATATAGGGGCTGGTTTTATTAAGGCTATACAAGGTTTATATCAGAAGCCCCTTGCTCGAATTCAATTAGCTGGGGCAATTTCAGAACCTTTCTACATTACAAGAGGAACTAGGCAGGGCTGCCCCTGTTCCCCTTTATTGTTTGCACTTTATATAGACCCCTTGATTCAGAAGCTATTGCAAAGTACATTGATCTCGCCTATGGTAATGGCGGAGGGTAGGTTCAAAATCTTGGCATATGCTGATGACATAGCCGTCACTACCCCTGAACCAGGGAAGGCGATCGAACAAATAGAGAAATTAGCTGCGGAGTTTGGGGAAATTTCAGGCTATGCATTAAATAGGAGTAAGTGCCAAATATTGGGCAATGAGTGGGCCATTATTGAAGACAGCAGGAGGGCCAACCAAGTGACCTATCTAGGTGTCAGAGTGTCGGCTAACTTGGACTTGATAGTAGAAAGCAATCTTGCTCCTGTCTTAGCTAAAACTAGGAAAGAGTTGCATCATATGAACAATCTGCATTTAACAATTATGGGTAGATGCAATCTCATTAAAATGATTTTTTTACCTAGGGTCCTATATTTTTTCCGCACTATTCCACTGGAATTTAATAAAGAATGGTTTAAGCATATGGAGAGCTTAGCGATTAGTTTCATCTGGTCTTTTAAAAAAGTACGGCGGGCATATAAGTATTTAGTGCTACCCAGAGAGAGGGGGGGTGGGCGGCCCCTCATTTTCTATTTTATTACTGGGCATCTGCATTGCAATATATCCAACCATTAATAAATCCACAGGTTGATAATCAAGAGTCTGGCGAAATTTGTCCCACTATATATAATAGGATTTGGGGAAGGCATGCTAATGCAGCTTTCTTGAGAACAGTGGAGCCTAGTTATTTTAAAAAAGTGAAGTTTAAGACTGTCTGGGCTGCATTTAAGGTATGGATCAATGTTTAAAAAAAAATTGGAATTGGCCGGATTAACTTTTATACCCCAATTTTGAATTCGTCGGTACTTCCTGATATTTTTAAGGATGAATACTGTGGCAGGTGGGCACAGCTTGGTGTTCGGTGTATTGGTGATTTTTATGGGAACACCCACCTTAAATCTTTTGAAGAACTAATAAGTGAATTCTCATTGAGCACTAATGATTTTTTTAAATATTTGCAAATCAGACATTTTCTGGGGGCAAATTTTAGATCAGCATCTGGCCAGGTGGGGGATAGAATCCCAGTTATGGAGGTTCTTCATAATTCCACTAGATGGCGGGTTTGCTCGCTTTATCCGCTCTTTTTGAACTTAATGCCAGATGACTTGAGTAAACAGGCGGAGAGGTGGGCTCGGAATATTGGAGCTTCTGAAGTATCAGTACGTACCTCTTTAGATATGGCACAGCGTTTTATACTATCTGCTGGACCACAAGCCCAACATTATAAGACTATTTTTCATTTATACTATACTCCCGCTAAGCTATTTAACTGGGGCAGCACAAGGGGTGTGGTGTGTCCCAGATGCAAAAGTGTATCAGCCGACCTAGTACATATGTTTTTTAAGTGCAGCAGGCTACATACATTTTTTACTGATATTGCTAATTTTTTAACTAGGCTAAACTATCGGGAGGTGGAAATTACGCCGCAATTAGTATTACTTGGAACTGATGGAGCGGTATACCCAGAATATTGACAGAGGTTTTTGTTTCTAGCTATGTCTGTGACCCGCTGCTGCATTGCATCTGATTGGTTGGAGGCAAGTCCGCCAACTTTCAACCATTGGTTGGCTCGGATGTGCTCATTGTTTTATTTAGAGATGGGTTCTTATGCGTGTAAAGGCCGCGGGCGTAAGCGGATGGGTGAAGCTATCTGGGCCCCGTTTGCACAGTGGCTAAGCAATAATTGAATCAGGCTCGTAGGGGATCTATTTATTTATTTAACCATGCTCAATTTTGGCACTTTATTTGTATTCTAAGGTATTGTATTCTAAGGTTGTGAACAGGCTATCTCATATGCCCCTTTTCAGTGGTCTTGATGTCTGTTGTAGATCGATGAAATTAATTCATGTAATGATATGTATTTATTTAATGTATTCATTGTATTTATTCAGCCTTTGTTCTGTTTTGGTATTTGTATACTGTGCATCTTCAAAATAAAAAAATGCAAAAAAAAAAAAAAAGGAAAAAAAAAAACAAAAAAAAAAAAAAGGAAAACTCAGTATCAAAAACAGCAGGATTAGAAATGCATTTATATGTCTGCAAAAACAGTTGAGCTATTTTACAATGCAATTTAAATGTTGAGGAAGGCTTAGTAAATGGTACAATGGGTAAAGTAGTTGATTTAATTATTTTCCAAATAGAAACGAGATGGATACCTGGCTATAAAATTTGATTGGATATCAGAGGTGCAGAAGATTCGCAGGTGTGTTGTTTGTTTTGTGCTTGTAAAAGACAGATATCCAAATGCAACAGTTTCCACTATCTTTAGCACATGCAGTAACCATCCATAAATCGCAAGGTCTAGATGTAGATGCAGCTTTGGTTAATATTGGAAGCTCTGTATTCAACAAAGGAATGTCATATGTAGCATTGTGATGGATTAGAACTTTGTCTTGTTTAGTTTTAATAGACTTTGATTAAAGCAAAATTAGCACTCACATAAAATGTGTACAAGAGTGTAATTGGTTGAGAAGTCTTTACACACCACATTTAGGGTAATTCCCTGTTCATGAGAAACTTATACTATGCCCAAAGCAGAAGATTAGAAAACAGTCCATGGGCCCTCAAGAAAAGAAAGGACAAGGACAACAGGACAACACAGACAGTGGTAAGAGAAGAAACCTGGAAATGATAATGAAATTGTTGGACACCAGTTAGAACACACTTCAGGTGTCAATGTCATCCTGAATGTACTATTCCATTTACCCCATGTAGTAAACCAAATTGAATAAAAGTCAAATAAGAGAATGTATTGTGCACTATGTAGTTTGCTGCAACGTTTAATGAATAACAGAACTGTAACACATTCTTCCTCAGGGATCCGAGATCTTTTAGATAAATGTGCTGGATCTATAATATTTACTCTGAACACTCAGCAAGATGCACAGTAATTTAATATGGTGATGCTTGGGGTCCTAGAACAAGAAGTAAACTTTGATGATATATTTGAACTTAGTTACAAATGGACCCATTAAAGTGAAGACTGCTCTTACACATCTAGCATTGATATTAACTCTGAACGATTTCTTTACTTAATGTTATCAGATTGTAAAAGTGTGCCTTTCAACAAATTGTATAGAAAAGCTTACCAAAATATGACCTGCCCAAATTGCAAATCAGTTCTTGTCTCTACGTTATTTCTCCAAAGAACAGGAAAATATCATATTCTTATGCTGCAACAAAGCAGAGCAAATGGTTCCTGTTAGAAATGGGGGTTTTGGTTGGCAGTCAGGTTACCCTCTGTCCAAGCAAGAACCCTCCCTCTAGTCAGGGTAAGTCACACACAATCCAAATTATCCTGTGCCCACCCTCTGGTAGCTTGGCACGAGCAGTGAGGCTTAACTTAGAAGGCAATGTGTAAAGCGTTTGTGCAATAAATCATACAATAACACCATATAGTACCGCAAAAATACACCACACAGTGTTTAGAAAAATATATAATATTTATCTGGGTATTTGCAGGTCAAAACGATCAAAGATGCAATATGAATTCGTAAAGATATCACTAAAAAGTGATATGAGGTGTCTTAAGTCTTTAAAAAGTAAACAAAGTCTCTTTGAAGCACAAAGTACCTGGTTTGGAGTGGAAAATCTCTGCAGAGGACCACATAAGAGGAGATGCGTGGAAAAATGGTGTGTGTGTCGGTTAAGCCCCTTCACACACAGACTTGCGTCGATATTTTTCACTGGGGGAAGACGCGCGTCATTTTCCGGCACACGAACCGTCTCCTTCTATAGATCGCAGGATTACCAGATGTCCCAGGGTCTGTACGTGGATTCCTCGGTTTGTTATCTGGCTGCGCGTCGTTCCGGGAGGCTGTGCGTGGAATTTTCTTTCTCACAGCAGGCATCGCGTTGGTTTCCTCTCTGGAAGTCGGGCCGCGTTGTCCATGCGAGGTCGTGTGTCGAAGTTCCGGTCGCACCGCAGGCGTCGCGTCGAGCGGCGTCTTTCCGGATCGGTGTGCAGTGAAATTTTCACTGCGGAGCAAGCTGTGCGTCGAATTTTTCGGCACACACGGCTTCCAGTTGAAAAAGAGAAGTCTTTTTGGTCCTGAGACTTCAGGGAACAGGAGGCAAGCTCTATCCAAGCCCTTAGAGAGCACTTTTACAGCCAGACAAGAGTTCAGCAAGGCAGCAGGCCAACAGCAAGGCAGCAGTCCTTTGTAGAAAGCAGACAGGTGAGTCCTTTGAGCAGCCAGGCAGTTCTTCTTGGCAGGATGTAGGTTCTGGTTCAGGTTTCTTCTCCAGCAAGTGTCTGAGGTGGTAGGGCAGAGGCCCTGTTTTATACTAAATTGTGCCTTTGAAGTGGGGGTGACTTCCAAGAGTGGCTAAGAAGTGCACCAGGTCCCCTTTCAGTTCAATCCTGTCTGCCAGGGTCCCAGTAGGGGGTGTGGCAGTCCTTTTTGTGAGGGCAGGCCCTCCACCCTCCCAGCCCAGGAAGACCCATTTAAAATGCAGATGTATGCAAGTGAGGCTGAGTACCCTGTGTTCGGGGTGTGTCTGAGTGAATGCACAAGGAGCTGTCAACTAAACCTAGCCAGACGTGGATTGTAAGGCACAGAAAGATTGAAGTGCAAAGAAATGCTCACTTATTAAAAATGGCATTTCTAGAATAGTAATATTAAATCCGACTTCACCAGTCAACAGGAATTTGTATTACCATTCTGACCATACTAAATAAGACCTTCCTGCTCCTTTCGGATCAGCAGCTGCCACTTCAACAATGTATGAGGGCAGCCCCAATGTTACCCTGTGAAAGGAGCAGGCCTCACAGTAGTGTAAAAAGGAATTTAGGAGCTTTACACTACCAAGACATATAAACTACACAGTTAGATGTCCTGCCTTTTACCCACACAGCACCCTGCTCTAGGGGTTACCTAGGGCACACATTAATGGTGACTTATATGTAGAAAAAGGGGAGTTTTAGGCTTGGCAAGTACTTTTAAATGCCAAGTCGATGTGGCAGTGAAACTGCACACACAGGCCTTGCAATGGCAGGCCTGAGACAAGGTTAAGGGGCTACTGAAGTGGGTGGCACAACCAGTGCTGCAGGCCCACTAGTAGCATTTAATCTACAGGCCCTAGGCACAGATAGTGCACTCTACTAGGGTCTTACAAGTAAATCAAATAGCCAATCATGGATAAACCAATCAGCAGTAAAATTTACACAGAGAGCATATGCACTTTAGCACTGGTTAGCAGTGGTAAAGTGCCCAGAGTTCAAAAGTCAACAACAACAGGTCAGAAAAAAATAGGAGGAAGGAGGCAAAACGTTTGGGGATGACCCTGTCAAAAAGCCAGGTCCAACCGTTCCAAATTGCAAACTGAAATTGCTAACTTCAACCTGGACAAATATCACTTTCAGGAAGAACATTTACTAGCTTGGCTATCGTCTTTCATGAAGGAGTTAATATAACCTCTGGACACTACACTGTGTCCTTAAAAAGAAAATGTAGATGGACCAAATGCAATGCCATTAGCCTAAACTACAAGCAAAAACGTCCGTTCCAACCACCAAACCCATATCTTCTCTTTCTTCAAACAAAGTTCTAAGGAAAAATTATGATTAAAGAAATGGACATAGTGTTTCCTATTAATGGTTCATCTGTTTTCTAGATGTTATTTGGCCTAATAGAGAAGTATCTTAAAACATATCTTCATATCTCAAAAGTCCATTTAATATTCTAGGAAGAAGTCACTATAAAAAGTCAATGCAGCACTATTTAACTAAAGGTACAGTACAATTACAGCAGCCTGAATTTGAAAGAATACAATTAGTTCTAAAATAAAGAAATAGTCCTCTTTTGTCTCTTCAACCAAACTTCTACATGCTAATTTACTAAAAATACTACTGTATATATTTTTCTATACACGAATCATGACATTTATAGACATAATTTGGCCTACCAAGGGATGATGTTTTCAAGAGGATCAATAAAATTAAGGACTACGTCATATTATTTATAGATATTGTACCAGATATAATATTTGATTACAAATGTTTAAAACAGCTTTTTTAGATTTCTATAGTAACTAAAGTCAAGGTTAGTGATTAATGAAATGTAGTGAGTTTTAAGCAGAATATCACTCATTTGTAGTGATCCACTGTGCAACTTTTGTTTTTCACAATCCATTGAATGTTTTTTTCCCCCTGTTTGATGATGATGCTTTACACCAACCATCGTTTAGGAGGAAGGGGTATATAAGCTGAGAACAGTAAAACAATCAAAATGATATATGCACTATAGTGCAATGTATTTTTACAGTTTAAGCCATGTTTATTTTAATATTTGTCTACTTTTGAAGATTAAATAGTCATGTATTTATATCTTTTTCTTTTCCAATAGCAGCTGCAGTTGAATGACGTTTTATGAAGAGAGTTCTTCAAACATACACATATTGGTGAGAGATATGCACGGCAAGAGTTTTTAAATATATATATCGCTCTTGCTGTACGTTTCCATTAGTTTCCTCTGTCTATATCCTATTTAAATGTTCTCACCCATACACCACTTAAAAACACACACACATGCACTCTTCCACTCAGTCACTCACCCATACATTAACTAATGCATTCACTCACAGATATACAGTTCCTCTCATACGCTCACCTATACATGCAGTCATGCACTATCTCACTCACCTGCACTCACTCACCCATACATGCACTCATACACTCAGTCAAAAACTCATACACATACATATACACTCAGCCACTCACTACTGCTTGCAATCATGCACTCATGTACTCAGTCACTCACCCACACATGCACTCTTACACTCAGTCACTCATTAATGAATGAATCATGCAGGCGCTCATGCACCCATACACTCACTCACACATTTACCATGTAAACACTTACTCAATCATACATGCACTCACCCATACATGCACTCATGCACTCTATCAATCACCCATACACACACACACAGTCACTCACTCATGCATGGACTCAGGCACTCACTCATTCATCCATAAATACACTCATGCACTACACACTCACTCAGGCCACTTGTACATACACTCAGTCAATAGCCTATACACACATTCATACACCCAGTCACTCATTCACACACTTATGAACTCACTCATGCATGCACTCATACACTTACACATATACCACTCAGATGCTCACTCATTAAATCATACATACACTCATGCACTCACTCATTCACCCATGAATGCACTCATGCTTCACACACTCACTCAATCATGCAGTCAGTTATATATACACTCAATCAATAGCCTATACACACATTCATACACCCAGTCTCTCATTCACACACTTATGAACTCACTCATGCACTCATACACTTACACATGTACCACTCAGATGCTCACTAATTCAGTCATACATACACTCATGCACTCACTCACTCAACCATACATGCACTCACACAATCAATCATGCACACACTCATGCATTCAGTCACTCAAGCACACACTCATTCACTATGCAGTATCTCACTCACTTATACATGTATTCATTCGCTCACCCATGCACACACTTATAATCTCAGTCATTTATTCATGCATGCACTCGTGCACTGACTCACCCATACATACACTCATGCACTCAATCACCATACACACACTAATACACTCATGAAACTCACTCTTACACACACCCACACGCTCACTCATTCACCCATACATGCACTAGTACACTCACTTACTCACACAGGCACTCATACACTCAGTCACTTACTCATGCACATACATGCACTCAATCACTCACCCATACATGCTCTCATACACACACAGATGTGCCACTCAGATGCTCACTCATTCAATCACATACAGTCACTTAACCATACATGCCCTCGTGCACTCAATCACCCATTCACTCATACACTCAGTCACTCACTTATGCACTATCTCACTCACCCATACATGTGCTCACTCACTCACCCATGGATACATTCATACACACAGTCAATCTCCCACACACACATACACTCAGTCACTCACTAATGCATGCACTCACTGACCCACCCATACATGCACTCATTCACTCAATCACTCATACATACACTCATACACTCAATTACTCACTCATGCACTCACTCATTCACCCATAAATGCACTGTCGGTAACTCATATGCAGTTATGCACTCACACAATCACCCATACACACCGTCATATACTCAGTCACACTCTCATGCATGCACTTTTGCAGTATCTCACTCACCCACAAATGTACTCATACATACACTCACTCAATCACCCATGCACATACTCGACACTCAGTGACTCATTCATGCATGCACTCAAGCAATTACTCATTCACCCATACACACACTCATGCACTCACTGACTCATACATGCACTCAGACATTCAATCACCCATACACACATTCATAACCTCAGTCACTCACTAATGCACTCACTCACTTATAGATGCCCATGTTCTACTCAGACACTCACTCATTCAATCATACATACACTCATGCACTATTTCACCCATACACACACTCATTCACTCAGTCACTTAGTAAAGCTGGCACTCATGCACTTACTGACCCACCTGTACATGCACTCATGCACTAACACGATCACCCATACACACACCCATAAACTCAGTCACTCATGCACACACTCATCTTATTCACCCATACACGTATTATCTCACTCATACATACATACATTCATACAGTCAGTCAATCACACAAACAAACACTCATACACTTGGTCACAGATATTCATGCACTCACTGACTCACCCATACATGCACGTATGCACTCACTCAATCATCCATACACATACTCATACACTCAGCCACTCACTCATGCAAGCACTCATTCATTCACCCATTCATGCACTCAATCACTCACTCATACAAACACTCATACACAATACCAAATACACACATTCAGACATTCATGCACTCACTCATGCTTGCACTCTTGCACTCACTCACCCATACATGCACTCATGCACTCACACAATCACTCATACACACACACTCAGTCACTCACTCATGCATGCACTAGCTCACTCACCCATACATGTACTCATTCACTAACCCATAGACATACTCATACTCCCAATCACCCATGCACACACTCATGCACTCAGTCACTCACTCATGCATACAGTCACTGACTCAACCATGTATGCACTCAATCACCCATACACACACTCATAGTCACTCACTCATGCATGCATTCAAGCACTCACTCATTCACCCATCTGTGCACGCATGCACTCACTCACTCATAGAGGCATTTATACACTCAGTCAATCACCCATGCACACATTCATACACGCAGTCACTCACTCATGCACACACTCATGCAATCACTCACTCATACATACATGTACTCATTCACACATACACAACTCAAACACTCACTCATTTCATCATACATCCACTCATACACTCACTTAACTATACACTCATACACTCAGTCACTCACTCATGCACACACTCATGCATTATCTCACTCACCCATACATGCACTCATGCACTTAATCACCCATACACACACTCATACATTCACACATGCAGCACTCAGATGCCCAGTCATTTAATCATACATGGACTCACTCACTTAGCCATACATGTACTCATGCACTCAGTCAATCACCCATATGCACACTCATACACACAGTCATCCACTCATACTTGCACGCATGTACTCACTGACTCATCAATACATTTATTCATGCACTCACACAATCACACATACACACAGTCATTCAGGCAACCATTCATGCACACACTCATGCACTATCTCACTCACCCATACATGTACTCACTCACTCATAGATATACTCATACACTCAATCAATTACCCATACACACACTCATACACTTAGTTACTCACTAATGTATGCACTCACCCATACATGCACTCAATCACTCATACACTCAATCATTCACCGATACATGCACTCAGTCACTCACTCAGAAAATCACTCATGCACTCACACAATCACCCATACACACACTCATACACTTACTCACTCACGCACTTATGCACTCTCACTCACCCATAAATGTACTCCCTCACACATGCATACATACATACGCTCAATCACCCATACACACACTTAGTCACTCACTAACCCACTCAAGCACTCACTCTTTCATCCCTACATGTACTCATTCACATACTGACTCACTCATACATGCACTCATTTAGTCAATCACCCATACACTCAGACACTCACTCTTATAAACACCCATGCACCCATTCAGTCACTCATATATGCATTCATACACTCACAAAACTAACAAATGTTCCACTCAGATGCTCAGTCAGCCAATCACCCATACATACACTCATACACTCGGTCACTCACACATACACACATTCATGCACTCAGTCAATCATCCATACACACTTTCATACACTCAGTCCCTGACCCATACATGTACTCCCTCACTCATACATGCATACACACATACGCTAAATCACCCATACACACACAGTCACTCACTCAAGCACTCACTCATTCACCCCTTCATGAACTCATTCACTCACTGACTCACTCATAAATGCACTCATTCAATCACTCATACACACATTCATAAACTCAGACACTCACTCTTACAAATACTCATACACCCATTCAGTTACTCATACATGCACTCATATACTCATGACACTAACAAATGCTCCACTCAGATGCTCAGTCAGCCAATCACCCATACATACACTCATACACTCGGTCACTCACACATACATGCATTCATGCACTCAATCAATCATCCATGCACACTTTCATACACTCAGGCACTCGCTCATGCACACACTCAAGCACTCATTCACCTATTCATGCACTCAATTACTCACTTATATAGGCACTCATACACCCAGTCAATCATTGATACACACATTCATCCACTCATGCAGTCACTCATGCACTCACTCATGCTTGCACTCATGCACTCATTCAACCATGCATGCACTTGTGCACTCACACAATCACCCATGCACACACTCATACACTTAGTTACTCACAAATGCATGCACTCACCCATACATGCACTCAATCACACACACACACTCATACACTCACTTGCTCATGCACACACTTATGCACTATCTCACTCACCCATACATGTACAACCTCACTCACACATGCATATACACATACGCTCAATCACCCATACACACACTTAAACACTCAGTCACTCACTCAAGCACTCACTCTTTCACCCCTACATACACATTCACTCACTGACTCACTCATACATGCACTTATTCAGTCAATTACCCATACACTCAGACACTTATACAGGCACTCATACACCCGGTCAATCACTGATACACACATTCATGCACTCACTCATGCTTGCACTCATGCACTCAACCATACATGGACTCATGCACTCACGCAATCACCAATACACACACTCAGTCACTCACTTATGCATGAACGTATGCACTATTTCACTCACGCAGACATGTACTCCCTCACTCATAGACACACTCATGCACTCAATCACTCACACACACACACTCATGCACTCAGTCACTCTCATGCATGTATTCAAGCACTCACACATTCACCCATACATGCACACATGCACTCACTCATTCATACATTCAGTCAATCACCCATCACATATTCCAACACTCGGTCACTCACTCCTGCAGTCAGTTACTCACTCATACATGCACTTACACACATGCAAAACTCAATCACTCACTCATTTAATCATACATGCACTCATGAACTCAACTAACGATACACTCATACACTCAGTCACTCACTCATGCATTATCTCAGTCAGCCAAACATGCCCTCAAGCACTCAATCACCCATACACACACTCATACATCCAAACATGTAGCCCTCAGATGCTCAGTCATTTAATCATACATGCACTCACTCACTTAACCATACATGTACTCATGCACTCAACCACCCATATACACACTCATACACTCAGTCACTCACACTTGTACTCATGCACTCACTGACTCACCCATAAATGAACTCATGCACTCACACAATCACCCATACACACTCACTCATTCATGTACACACTCATCCACTACCTTACTCACCCGTACATGTACACATTCATCCATAGATATACTCATACACTCACTCATTCACCCCTACATGCACTCATTGACACACTTATACATGCACTCATACTCTCAATCACCCATACACACACTCATACACTTAGTCATGCTTGCACACATGCTTTCACTGACTGACCCAGAGATGCACTCATACAACCATCCATGCACACACTCACACTCAGTCAGTTACTCACACAGGCACTCATGGACTATTTCACTCACCCATATGTGTACTCACTCACTCATAGAAAAGATCATACACTTAGTCACCATACAAACACTCATACACTCAGTCACTCACTTATGCATGCACTTGTGCACTCACTCAACCATACATTCACTCATGCAATCAATCACCCATACATACACTCAGTCCCTCATTCATGCACACACTCATGCACTATCCCACTCATTCATACATGTACACACTCACCCATGCATAGATATATTCATACCCTCAGTCAATCACCCATACACACACTCATACACTCAGTCACTCACTAATGCATGCACTCATGAAATCACTTTCCCATACATGCACTCAATCAATCACACATACACTCCCTCATACACTTAATCATTCACCTATGCATGCACTCAAGCACTCACTCATTTACCCATGCATGCACTCATGCACTCAGTAACTCACTCATAGAGGCACTAATGCACTCACACAATCACCCATACACACACACATACACTCAGTCACTCACTCATGCACACACTTATGCACTATCACACTCAGACATACATGTACTCTCACTCACTCATGCATACACTAACAAACTCAATCACCCATACACACACCGTCACTCACTCATTCACCCATACATGGACTCATGCACTCACTGACTCACTCATACACTACATCACCCAGACACACATTCATACACTCAGTCACTCATCAATGCACAAACATATGCACTCACTCATACATGCATTATTACACTCACACACTTACACATGTTCTGCTCAGATGCTCACTCATTCAATCATACATATACTCATGCACTCACTTACTCAGCCATACATGCACTCATGAACTCAGTAAATCAACCATACACACACTCCTACACTCAGTCATTCAGTCATGCTTTCACTCGTGCTCTGACTCACCCACAGATGCACTCATGTACTCACACTATCACCCATACACACACTCATACACTCAGTCACATATACACTCCACTCACTCATGCATTATCTAACTCTCCCATACATGTACCCTCTCACTCATAGATACACTCATACACTCAGTCAGTCACCCATACACACACTCATACACTCAGTCACTCACTCATGCATGTATTCAGGCACTCACTCATTCACACATACACACACCTATGCACCCACTCATACAGGCACTCATACACTCAATCACCCATACACACATTCATACACTCACTCACTAATGCACACACTCATGTAGTCACTCACTCACTCACGCACTCCTACACTCACACACGTGCATGACTCAAATGCTCACTCATTCAATCATACATGCACTACTGCACTATGTCACCCAGCCACACATGCACTCAATCACCCATACCCACACTCATACACTCAGTCACTCCTCATGCATGCACTCATGAACTCACTCACACACTTATAGATGCACTCCTACACTCCCTTACTCACCACTACATGCGATCATACACTCAATTGCACATTAACACACTCATACACTCAAACAAATGCAAATGTGAGCTACAAATTACTTTGCAAATGTAAATTATGGTTTGAAGCTAGTACTGGCTTGAATGACCTAATCACTCAAAGCTTTGCAATAACAAAGATTTATTCTTTAGAAACAGTGCAAACAGTTAACAACTGAGCTGTGCGTTAGCTAAAAGAGGTTTCATAATGTACTATAGTTCATATACCAACAACTAACTCCTTTTTAAAGTTATTTTTCATTTAAGCTACATCCTAATTTATATGTAGCTCTCAGTAAATGACCCCAAAAAAACTTACAATGTATTTCATTTTTTAGCCACACCTTTCACCCTGGCCCCGTACTCACTGGCCATGCCCCCTCTGCATGCAGCATCACACTTCCCATACTTTTTTAATGCACTTTGCCCACTGACTTTACTTATATGAGGTCATAGAGAAGAAAAACTCCTAATATGATCTTAAGAAGTACCATTAACTATATAGGCTATGCAACATATTTAATGATTTAATATAAAATATTTGAAATCAACTGTAGACGGGTCTCCGCGACCGCGTCTTGCAGCTCCTCGGGCTGGCGCTTTTCGCGCGCCTCCCTGGAAGACCTCCCGCGTTCCCATGGGAACATGGGAACGCTTCTGACGCACCGGACCCGGATTTCCGGGTTTCCCTACAAAAAGAAACAACGGACTCAAGAAAGGAGGAGTCTCCGATCGAGAGGAAGAAGAAGGAGCCGAGAGGGACGCCGCACGCCGAAAAGGAACCGGACGGACCAGAAAGGATTACAGAGCCCCGAGGAGGAGTCCCGAACAGAAACCAAGATTTGAAGGCCTGCACCCCCGCCACGACCCTGGAGGGTCGTGGCTCACCAAGGTACGGTCCTTATTAGGACATCGTAAACCTCGCCTATATTGTAAAGCACAAGGGACGGGGAACGGGGAAACGAGGGGAGGGACTGAGGTGAACAAGGGAAAGGGGAACACTGAGGACAGTAACAGTGGGTAACTGCTTGAACAGAGCACTAAAAGAGAGAGAGCCTGTCACGAGTACCCCAAACTCTCACCCTCACTACCGGGCACTACCTGTCTATCCCTTCACCTCTAACTCCAGAGTACCCGCCCCTCCTGCATGCCAAAACCACTAAGAACAGACAAAAAAAAAACACAACCGACTTACCTTCGCTGTACCCCTGTGTTTTTTTTTTCCCGGTGCCAACGGGGAGAGACCGTAGGAGCTGACACCCTCCAGACCTAGAGGAAGAGAAAGAACAGAGGCGGTTAAAAGACAAGGAAGAACCAACAAGATTTGTGATCACCATAACACCTTACATTATCTTAACCTCACCTTCTTAAATCATTAATAAAATACTCACTATCTACCTACGACTCAGAGTCCTCTGTACCGCCGATAGCCCACCACAGCAACATAGGGCCTAATTATGACCTTGGCGGAGGGGATTACTCCATCCCAAATGTGACGGATATCCTGCCCGCCATATTAGAAGTTCCATTATTTCCTATGGAACTTGTAACACAGTGGATGGGATATCCATCACATTTGGGACGGAGTAATCCCCTCTGCCAAAGACGTAATCTGGCCCATAGTGTATGAAGTTAACAACATCACGATTTAGTCCATGGTAAATGCATGCACTGCATATATATTTCCAAAACACATTTCAAACGAAAATAATGGCAGTGTAAATTAAGCAGAGTATTGCTAAGTTTGTAGTGTAAACTATAAGATATACTCACACTACAGAAAATGTGGGGCATAACAATCAAATTATGCAGCATGGTGGACGAAATATTGTGGTAAAGATAAAGGATATTGTGTGCAATGATGCACTAGATTTAATAGTAGCATCACTTTAGTAATTCATTCTATCATAAATTGATAGCACAGTCAGGATAGTAGGTTGAAATCAAATTTCTGAAAAAAATAAAGGTTACAGGGACGTTATAATTAGAAAATAGATTTGTGAGTGGGTGCATGAGTGTCTGAGTGGGTCTGAAAGTGGGTGTAGGAGTGTCTGAATGGGTGTGTGAGTGGATGCATGGGTCTCTGAGTGCCTGTATGAGTGAATGAATTGGTGTATGAGTCTGTGAATTTTTGTTTTGCTTATTCGTGATTAATCTGGATTAATGGAGATAAATCTTTATTAATCAAGATTATTTGTGACTATTGTGTGTGATGAAGAAAAATCATTTCAAACCAATAATTTTACCCTCAAACACCCCTATATTACACTGCTGGGGTCAGGGTACCTCCACCCACCCTGACCCCTTCTGCTACTTTTCATTTTGTTTTTCAGCCCCAGGGACCATGTCCCTGGACCTTGAAATGATGGCCACAACATTCTGTTCAGGTTATGGCCAGCCAATTACAGTGCTTCTATTTGTGTGCACATTCTCAAAAATGTGTGAATATTCGCAAATTATTTGTGACCTCCAATAAACAAATTTGGATTTTCTTTAATTTCTTAAATTCAAACTACTGAAAGGATTTAAACCAAAAATGCAAACGTGTAAACTTCAACCCAAATCTACCTTTCTGTCTAATTTTGTGTCATTCCGTCCAGAGGTTCGGGCTGAAGTCATGTCTAAAGGTCCTGTGGTCATTGACATGGGAAACAAAACTTTTTTGACCTTTCCTTTTTCTCGGCTCCCACTTGAAGGATCACCCCAAAACTTCCCATGCGCAACAAGAATCATGGCACACGTTGTTTTGGGAACTTTTGTGAGGATTTGTCAAACGGTGCCAAAGAGATAGGCAAGGCAAAAAACATTTTTTTTAATGGAAACATGGTCCTAACTATAACCATCTATATATATATATTTATGTTACTGAGTGGCAGGAGCTACTCTGCAGCTATAGTTAGAGTGACCAGAGATATGAATGTTGTCCCTTTATGCTAAAGGGAGTGGAAATTAAAGGGGGGTCACAAAAAAGACATCAATCTGGATTGTCCATAGACCTTTGTATTTTGCATTATGAAATAAAATTATGGGGTGCAGAGGATTCTTTGAGGGTACTGCTGGTTAAGTTATAAAGGGTTTTCAACTTAGGTATGTCTTGTAGCATACTAGTAAAAGTGGCAAGGAAGCCCAAAAAATAAACTGGACTGCATACGTAATGTTTCAGATTTACTACATTAAGAGCTGAAAGACCCATTTATGCTCCCATATTAATGGAAACCTACAACGAAATGCATAACAAATAGAATACATCATAATCTACATAAGTTTTCTTTGAATGCCCTCTGGCTCAAAAAATAAAATTGATCCAAAAAGCCAAAAAAGAACCTTCTTTCCTATGTACCACAGTGCAACAAAATGACAAATTGCCTTAGCAGTGAGCCACACCTACTGCTATTTGAAGGACATGATAAATGGCCTAGTAGTGAGCCCCACGAACTACTATTTAGAGGACAAGATACATGGTCGCTAGGAGAAAAATAATCTCTATTTTTATAACAGTGATTGCCTTTCATTCACTTTGGTCTTCAGCACAATTCTATTAAAAGTAGCAAGGAAGGCCAAAGAATAAATGAGACTGCATATGTGAAGTTTCAGATTTACTGCGAGTCACACTAACTGCTATTTGGAGGACATGATAATAGCAGTGAGCCACATAAACTACTATTTGGAGGACATGATAAATGGCAACTAGTAAAAAAAAAAAAAAAAAAAGAATTTTTATAACAATAACAATGATTGCCTGTGATTCACTTTGGCCTTCACGTGTAGTACAAGCCTATTACAAGTAGCAAGGAAGACCAAAGAATAAACTAGACTGCGTATGTGAAGTTTCAGATTTAATGCATTAACAACTGAAATACCCACTTATGGTCACATACTAATGAAAACCTATAATAAAATACATAACAAATAGAATACATGATAATCAACATACGTTTTCTTTCTATGCTCTATGGCTCACAAAATAAAAGTGGACCAACAAGGAAAACAAATACCATCTCTCTTATACACCCCATTGCAACAAAATGAAAAATTGCCCTATCACTGAGCTACACAAACTACTACGTGGAGGACATGATAAATGGCTACTGAGAAAAAAATATTATTCCTAATTTTTATAACAATAGCAACAATTGCCTCACTTTCACTATGGCCTTCATATGTAGCGCAATCCTAATAAAAGTAGCAAGAAGGGTCAAAGAATAATCTAGACTGCCTATGTGAAGCTTCAGATTTACTACACAAACAAATGAAAGACCCATTTATGTTCACATGCTTATGGAAACCTATAAACAAATACATAACAAATAGAAAGCATCTTAACCTACATAAGTTTTCTTTACATGCTCTATGACTCACAAAATGAAACTGTGCCCAACAAGCTAAACAAAAACCATCTTCCTTATTTACTCCTGTGTAACACAATGGAAAAGTGACCTAGCAATGAGCTACAGAAACTACTCTATGGAGGACATGTAAATTGGCCATTACGAAAAACACATAGGTGGTAATTATGACCTAGGCAGTAAATTCCGCCTACCACCACGGTGACGGCCTCCAAAAGACCGTCGCCGTGGCTACCTACCATCCGCCATATTATGACCGTAGCCGGAATTCCGCCAGAAGGCGGGTGTAATTCCGGCTACGGTCATGGTGGCGGACGGCGGTAAGTTGGCGCTGCTGCCAGCAGCAGCGCCACACCAGTAGAACGCCCCATACCGTATCATGACACATGATACAGCCTGGTGGTGTTCCGCTGACAGATGCTGCTGCTGGCAGCAGCGCTGCATCCCGTCTCCTGCTGGAGGACCACCTGCAAGCAGGTAAGTTGGGTGCTCCAACAGGGGAGGGGGTAGGGGGTCTTGTGTGTGTGTGTGTGTGTGTGTGTGACTTTTTTGTGTGCGTGCATGCGTGTGTGAGGCATGTGGAATTAGTGTGTGCATAAATGGGTGTGAGTGTGCGTGTATGTTGTGTTGTGTGAATGCGTGTGTGCTAGGAATAATGTCCTTAAGTGTTGATTTGTGTGTGTATGAATATATGCATGCATGGGTGAATGTGGGTATGCGTGGGTGAATGTGTGTGTATGTCTGTGCGTGTAGGTATGTGTATGTCAGGGGGGTTGGGAGAGGGTGGGGGCGGGGCGGGTAAAGGCTCTGGGGAGGGGGAGAGGGGTGGGGAGACCCCTATCAGTGTCAGGGAAGGAATTCCCTATCACTGATAGTGCCTACCACCATGGTTTTCGTGGTGGTAAGATTGCCACGAAGACCATGGCGGTAGGCGGGGTCATAATCCCGCAGGTGGAACTGTGATGGCCACCTGGCTAGAGACCGAAGTCTCCAGCCCAGCGGCTGTTACCGCCCTGGGGGACGGAGTGGTACATTGGCGGTTTGGCATGAGCCAAAACGCCAATGGCATATATTGGGAAAAGGTACCGCCAGCCTGTTGGCAGTACCTTTTTTCCAAAATTACGCTGTTCGCCAGAGTCATAATGAAGGCCATAATCTTATTTTTTATAACAACAATGATTAGCTTTCATTTACTTTTGGCTTCATGTGTGCCATAATACTACTAAAAGTAGCAAGGAAGGCCAAAGAACAAACTAGACTGCATATGTGAGTTTCAGATTTACTACATGAACAGCTGAACAACCCATTTATGGTCACATGCTTATGGAACCCTATAAATCAATATAACAAATTTAATCCATCTTAATCTACTTAAGTTTTCTTTACATGCTGTCTGGTGACAAAGTAAAACTTTGTCCAACAAGCCAAACAAAAACATTCTTCCTTATGTACTCCTGTGTGACAAAATGGAAAAGTGACCTTGCAGTGAACTACACAAACTACTATATGGAGGACATAATCATTGGACATTAGGTAAAAAAAATTATCTTGAATTTGTGTAGCAACAATGATTAGCTTACATTCACGTTGGGCTTCATGTGTAGCACAATCTTACTAAAAGTAGCAAGGAAGTCAAAAAAGTAAACTACACTGTATATGTAAAGTTTCGGAATTATTGCATGAACAACTAAAAGACTCATTTATGGTCACATGATTCTGTAAACCAGATAGCAAATAAATAATAAACACAATAGATAGAAATAAATTACATTACCTCTGATTGCACCACTGTAGTTATAGTTAGTATTCCCAAAGATAGGAATTCTTCAGATATTACCTCTATAATACCTTTCCACCCATTTGAGGAATCACCACAAAACTTTCCAGACCTACATCATTTTCTACATTTGAGATGATCTAAATTTTTGTGGCAAATTGATAAGACGCTGCAGAAATAAAAGGGGGAGGGGCCCCCAAACTTGTTTTCCCACCAATTCATTTTCCATTAACTATTATATTTGACCTAGGGCAAAATAAGCTGACTGGATTTACATGAAATTTGGCAGGAATATACATTAAAGTCCAGAGATGATGCTTTTTAGGTACTACAGTTAAATAGAGTAAGTATTTTTTACGTTATAAAGCATTTAACTTAGTGACATTTGTCACTGTGGTACATTCACAGAATGTCACTACATTTTGTGAATTTACTGTGGTACATGGCCATAAACTTATTTAAATATGTACACAAAAAAAAATCAATTTCCATACCTGTTACCACTTTACCAAAATGGTAAGAGGTAGAGACCTACTACTTACATATATTTAAGGCCCTAGCACTGAACCTAGCCAAAGTATAGTAATGTGAGGTCACCATGCATGGTCCTGAGTTGATTGGTAAATCTGGAGAAATACAAGGCAGCCCAATTCACTGTTTTGCATTACTCTGCACACCATAATCTACATTGCTGTTAATTTTCACATACATCCATATGCCACGCCACTGTAGCCACTCAGCTATATGCTATTCTACTCTATTCCACTCTACTCTATGCCTCTCCACTGTATGAGACTCCACTCTATGCCACTCCATGCTATTCTATTACACGCTATGTAATGCCACTTCACATCGCTCCAGTCTATGTAACTCCACTGTACATCCCTCCTGTGGATGCTACTCCACTATACACTATTGTACTCTACACCATTCGACTGTATGTGTCAGGGAGTCCAGATCCTCGGGGTTTACGCCTGTTCCCAATATGTCCACCTCTTGGCAGCTCCAAACTCTACTAGCCATTAAAGCACAGAGTTAAAGAATGGCCAAGTGGGGGATTGGGTTTTAGGTTGGGAACAGCGGGAAGGAGACCTGTGGAAGCAAAAGTTAAGAACACAATAGCAAGTTTATTCACATTGACTTTCATAAGCTTTGTTCATAATATCTATATGCTGATAACATGATTGATCAAGAGCTTTCCTATATCATGACTTGATTAGCTCTGGGTACCTGGAAAATAAAGAAGGATTATGCAAACTTTCATATGAGCTTTTTGTACAATAATATCTTATGCTCTGAACCTTGAACTGACTCAAGTTATTTCTGTCAACATCAGGATAGTGCGCACTCTACGGGCGACGTAAATTCAAAAACCTAGTTCTTATGCAGGGTCATAATTCATGCATTGTGTTTCAATGCAGTATGTAAACCTTTTGCATTGCAGAACTTTTACCTTGAAAAGATATTAATGCTGTTTGTAATGTATTGTTCATTTGCAAGGCTTTGCTGCAGGCTTACAGGGTGTGGTTAGAGAGTGGCCCCTATTCTAAGACTTTCTAGAAGCCTTTCCTGCAGCATGGCTGGGTGTGGCTCGTGGGGTGGGGGGGGCTTGGCTCTATTTAAGGGTGCCAGCCCAGCTCCACATGCTCACTATTCAGAGGTCCCGGTGCAGAGCAGCAGCAGTTTCCTGAGCTCCCGTTCCAGAGGCCTACCTAGGCATTTCCAGGCCTGCCCCATTTCCTTGGTGATCCTCAAGCAGGGCAGTAAGGCGGAGCCTCTGGAAATAGGAGCTCAGGAAAATGCTGTTGCTCTGCACCGGGACCTATGAATAGTGAGCACGTGGAGCTGGGCTGGGTCCCTTAAATAGACTCAGGCCCCACCCACGTGCCACACCTAGCCAGGCTGCAGGAAAGGATTCTAGAAAGGCTTAGAATAGGGACCACACCCTGTAATCCTGCAACAAAGTCTTGAAAATTAGCAATACATCACAAACAGCATTAATGATGTTTCAATATGAATCTCTGCAATGCAAAAGGTTAACATACTGCATTAACACATAATGCATGAATTATTACAATTCATAAGGTTTGGCTTTTTGCATTACGTCACCCGTAGAGCACGCACTGTCCTTATGTTGACAGTATGCCAATCCACTCTACTGTATTCCACTGTACCTCACTTTACTGTATGCTATTCCACTCTATGCCATTCCACTGTATGCTGCTCCACTCTACACCACTCGAGTGTATGGCACTCTACTCTATGCCACTTCTTCTATGCTACTCAATTGGACCCCATTCCAATGTATGCCACTCCATCGTATATAATTTCACTCTAACCCACGCCACTGTACGCCACTCCAGTCTACACCACTCCACTAGAAGCCATTCCACTGTAAGCTACTCCACCACACAATATTACACTCTACGCCACTCCATTGTACAACATTCTATTCTATGCCACTCCACTCTAATGCACTGCACATAGCTCAACTCTACGCAAGTTTACTCTACCTTATTACACTGTGTGAAACTCCACTCCACACTTCTTCAGTAAACGCCAGTTCACTGTAAGTCACTTTGCTATATGCTACTTCACTCTACACCATTTTACTGTATGCCACTCCACTTTGAAGTGTATTAGTTTTAGGAATGGTTTCTCAGTTTTTGAATTGTGTTGTGAATATTATGTTAATTAACTAAAGCAATAAATAACTAATAAATAATAAAAAAACACTCCCCCTATGCAATTCCATTGTATTCCACTCCACTGTATGCTACTCGAATCTGCACCACTCCAGTACACTCTGCACCACTTCAGTGTATGCCACTCCACTCTACCCCACTCGTTTCTACGCTATTCCTTTTGACACCACTCCACTGTATCCTATTACACTCTGCCCTATTCCAGTGTACGCCACTCCAGTCTACACTCCTTCAATGTACACCACTGCACTGTATGCTATTCTACTATACATTATTGCAGTCAACACCAGTCTACTGTACACCGTTACACTGTACTCTATTCCACTGTATGCCACTCCACCCTACACTACTCCACTCTACACCACTCTGGTGTACACCACTCCAATCTAGTCTAATTGACACCTCTCCACTCTATGCCACTTTACCATGTGCTATTTCACTGTACACATTCTGCTGTACACTGCTTCAGTCTACACCATTTCACTGTATGCCACTCGACTTTCTGCTATTCTACACCAAGCTATTCCAGTCAAAGCTATTCTGCTCTACACTACTCCACTGTACTCACTCTATGCTATTCTACTGTATACCACTACATTCTACGCTATTACACTGCACACAACTTCAATCTTTGCCTCCTACTATATAGTATTCCACTTCCCCCTGCTTCCCTCTATGCTACCACACTCTACCCTACCTCATAATACGCCAATCCAATCTAAACTACTTTACTGTTCACCACTCCTCTTTATGCTATTTCACTTTATACCACTCTATTGTACACTACTCTACTCTATGTCACTCCAGTGCACTCCCCTCCACTCTATATATTTCCACTCTACAAAACTTGACTACACTCTAAAAAGACTCTACTCCAAACTGTCCCTGTACATTCATTGTCCAAATCTACCCTCAACCTCAACTGTATGCCTGTACACTCTATTGTACAACACTCTACTTGACTCTACAACAGTTTCTAATGCTGTACGACCCAGCACTCTATTGTGTGAGGCACCACTCTAATTTATAACAGTTTATTCAACTCTACACTATACCACTTCAATGTATGCCACCCCACTCAACACTAATCCATTGTACTCTACTCCACTCTACACCATTCCACTGTATTCTACTGTGGACTACTCTGCTCTTCTACTCTCCATTGTACAGTATTCCACTGCACACTACTTCACTGTATGCTATTCCACTAAAGGTAATCCACTCTGTGCCATTACAGTGCATGCCACTTCACTCTACGGTGCTCCAGTGCATGACACTCTCCTCCACTCTATATAACTCCATTCTATAAAAATCTACCACACTTCATGGCACTCTACAACATTCTACTCCTCTCCATCTCCATACACTCCAATGTACAATGTACTTTATTCCACTATGTAAAACTTTTCTATAGGACACAGCACTCCACTCCATTGTACGATTCCCGCTCCAATTTTTTAACAGTTTGCTACCTATGCTATGCCAGTAAAGTACACTCCATGCCACTGTACTCTATAGCACACCAGTAAACTCTATTGAACGTCTTTCCACACTACGTTACACCACTCATCTCGACTCTACTCCACTGTACGAGATTTTGCCTCACTTTACACTCCTATATCAATTAATCAATCAATCACTCAATCAAGATTTATAAAGAACAGCATATCACCCGATAGGGTATCCAGGTGCTTGCAGGTCCCTAGGGATTATTCGAAAAGCCAGGTCTTGGGGCCATTCGGAATTCCGGAAGTGAGGTGATGGTTCAGAGTTGCGTGGGGAGGCTGTTTCAGGATTTTGCTATGATGTGAGAGAAGGACTGTCCTCCACTTATGCTTCAGTAGATGTGGGGAGTGTGGGCAAGTGAAAGGGAGACAGAGCGCAGTCTTCTCAATGGTTGGTGGAAGTTCAAGTGGTGGTTTATATATGCGGGTACCTGGTTGTATAGAGTCTTCTGTGCATGGGTCAGCATCTTGAATTGGCATCTCTTCTGTATGGGGAGCCAGTATAGTGGTCTGAGGTGGGTGTCATGTGAGTTCATAGGGGAAAGCCGAGGATGACTCTGGCTGCGGTGTTCTGTATGGTCTGAAGTCTCCGTAGGAGGTGTGTGGTGATTCCTACGTAAAGGGCATTGGAGTAGTCCACTAGGCTGGTTATGAGAGCATGTGTCACAGTGCCTCTCGTGCGTAGGGGTAGCCATGTGAAGACCTTATGTAGCATGCACAAAGTGAGGAAGCAGGCAGAGGAGATGACGTTGATCTGTGATTTCATGGTGAGCTTGTTGCCAATGGGGATTCCAAGGTTTCTGGCGTGGATGGAGGGAGTAGGTGCAGGTCCTGGTCCTAGGTCTGATGGCCACCAGGAGTCATTCCATGTGCTTCTGCTGTTGCCAAACATAAGTACTTCTGTCTTGTCTGTGTTCAGCTGAAGACAGTTGTTTTTCATCTAGTCAGTGATGCTTGTCATGCATCTGTGAAAGCTGGTTCTGGTGGAGGGGTTATCAGTGAGTGAGAGGAAGAGTTGAGTGTCGTCTGTTTTGGAAATTATGCTGAGACTGTGGGATCTGATGATGTTGGCCAGCGGGGTCATGTGTGTGTGGAAGAGCGTGGGGCTGAGGGATGAGCCCTAGGGGTCACTGCAGGTGATCTCTTTGGGTTCGGAGGTGAAGGATGGGAGGTGAATGCTTTGGGTTCTCCTGGTGAGGAAGGAGGTGATCCATCTGAGTGCATCCTCTTGCACGTCAATGTGGTGGAATCCTTCGATCAGCATGTGGTGGGATACGGTGTTGAAGGCTGCGGAGAGGTAAAGGAGGATCAAAGCTGTTGTTTCTCCTTGATTGAGGAGAGTTTTGAATGTCATCGGTGGCTAAGATCAGGGCAGTATTGGTGCTGTGATTGCTGTGGAGTACGGATTAGGAGGCATTGTGTCACTGGTTCTGCTGCAGGTATGTCATAAGTTGTGTGTTGACAATGTTTTCAGTACTTTCACTGGGGATGGGAGCAGGGAGATTAGCCATAGTATTTGGGTTTGCTGGAATCGGTGGAAGGTTTTTTAGGTAGTGGTCCGATTTTGGGGTGTTTCCAGGCATCAGGAAATGTTGCGGTGGCAATAGAGGTATTGATTAGGGTGATGAGTTCCTGGCCAATCCTTTGGTTTCAAAGGTTGAAGATGTGGTGTGGACATGGGTCTATGGGAACTCCAGAGTGAATTGATTTGATGGTGGAGGTGATGTCCTGGGTGGAGAGGATGTTCCAGGTTAGCAGGGTCGGGTTTGTGTCAGTTACATTGGTGGCGTATCAGTCGAGAAAGTCCATAGGTGTGGGTTGGGGTTCGAAGCGTCTGTGTATGGTTGTGTTCTTGTCGTGGAAGAAGTGGGCGAGGTTTTCACACAGCTCCTGTAGGGATGTGATGTTGTTTTTGCTGGCAGGTGGGTTGGAGAATTCCTTAAAAATGTTGAAAAGTTCTTTGGTGTTGTTGGTGCTGGTTTTGATGCATGAGGCAAGGGTTAGTCTTTGTTGTTGTCCTCAGTAGATGGTTGTAGATGTTGAGGGAGGTATTGAAGGCTGCTCTATTGGAGGTGTCCTTGCTGTTACACCATCTCCCTTCCAACTGTTTGCTGTATTGTTTCGCTGTTCTGAGTTCTTGGGTGTACCAGCTGGCCTTTTTGGAGGAATTTCTCTGGATGTTACTCTTGATGGGGATGATGCTGTTGGTGCAATTGGTAATCCAGGCATTGACGTTTTTCACTCCCTGTTCGAGGTTGGTGGTGGTAGCGGGGTTGTAGGTGTTGAGGGTACCCGCTCAGCCTGTCCCTGAGATTTTGTTCCATCTCCGGTGCGGGCGCTAGCCATCTTGGGGGTGGAGGTGCAGGGGCTGGAGATACTGAAATGGCCAAGAGAGTGATCGGTCCATGTGAGGTCGGTGACATGACTGTATTTGATGTAGTTGCTGGCGGTGAAAATAGGGTCCAGTGTGTGTCCTGCGGTGTGTGCAGGGCAGTGGGTAATCTGGACCGATCTAAGCCTGCTCATACCGTTGAGGAGGTGTGCAGTGTTGTTATTGTTGAGGTCGTCGATGTGGAAATTTAGGTCACTGAGGAAGCTGTAATTCATTGAGTCTAAGGCTAGGGGTGCAATGAAGTCTGCAATGATGTTGCAGAAGCTGGCGCTGGCCCTGGGGAGCTAAATATGTGGGGGTGTCTCTGATGGTTGTATTGTTTTCTGTGTGGAGCTTGAAGTTGAGCTGTTCCATGGGGGTTGTGGTGTTTCAGTTGTGGTGCACTGTATGGTCTCTTTGTGGATGAGGTATGTTCCTCCTCCTGGCTTGTTGTGCAGTCCTGGTGAGTGCTTTATATCCATCAGGGATTGCTGTGGCAGTGTCTGGGGTGGATGTAAGGTTGAGACAGGTCTCACTGAGGAAGCAATATTGCAAGGGTGGCAATGAGGTCGCATAATTCGGTGTAATGCCTGCATAGTGAGCATGTGTTGAGAAGGGCACATGCAGGATGGTATTTTTGTTTAGGTTGTGTCTGTGATGTGTTTGAGGTGGGGCTGGTTGGTGGACTGGTATGTGTGCTGTGGCAGGTGAAGTGGCTGTGGGTGCAGGTGAAACATGAATAATGGGTCATCATGGTGGCAGTGTTTGTTGTTGCATCTAGAGTAGAGGGTGTAGAGCTTGGCGATGGTGCATCTTTGGGGGGAAGGAGGGCCAGGGATCATGGCACTGGGCACGATCCAGGTGAGCATGGGTGCAGACAGGCTTGCCTTTGGTGCGCCAGCTGGGCATGTTTGCTGCATGCTACTGCTGTGGCCTGCATTAGGTAGGTCAGGAAAACACCACCAGGAAAACCCAGGCAACTGAGGTGTGTCTGGATCAGTCTGGAACAAGCAGCAACTGGAAGACATAGGCAAGTGGAAGGCTAGGTGTCCAGGTACCTACCTATACATCAACCCACTCTATGCAGCCCGACTGTTTTGGACACTACTGTACTGTATGCAACTCCACTCTACAACACTCAACTACACGGTATGCCACTATCCAACACTTTACTCCTGTCCATAACCCTTAACTATACTGTAGAAGATTGCACTATACTCTATGCCACTCACTGTACAACCCTCTTCTCCACTGTACTCTATGATACTCTAGTCTACTATAAAACACTGCACACAACTCTTTGTATGCCACTGTACCCCTCTTCTCCACACTCTACTCTGACACAGTACTCCACTCTACTCCACTATATGCCACTCTACACTGTCACTCATTGCCGTTGTACTCTATAACTCTGTATGCCAATCCACTCTACAAACATCAACTAGACTGTATGCCACTCTACTCTTCTGTAGTCTACATCACTTTCCAATACTGTACGACACCCAACTACACTCTACTGTACAATTCAGTACTCCTATTTGTGACACTCTACTCAACAGTATGCTATGCGACTCCACTCTACTGAACTCCATGTGACTATAGTCTACAACACACCACTCCACTCTATGACAATACTCCAATCTCCACTTCAGTGTACTCCACTCCATAATACTCCACTCTAATACCATTTATCGCACTCTAATGTCCAACTGCTATTACACTGTATGCAACTCCCCTCTCCAACACTGTTCTACACTCTATGCCACTATATGACACTCTATGCCTATCCACTCTATGCCATTGTACTACACTGTATGACACTCAATTACATAGCACTCAACTTCTCTCTATGCCAGTCCACAATATGACAAGAGCAATCCACTTTACGACACTCTCCTCCACTGTACTCTACAACACTCCAGTTGGTAATACTCTATGACACTCTACTTCACCCTACTCTACTCTAAAACACTCTACTCCACTGTATGACAGTCTATGACACCCTACTCTACTGTTTGACACAGGCAAATGTATTCTACATCTCAGTTTATCACATGCTACCAGGTTTTCTGCAAATGGCCTCCCAAGAAGAGAAGAGCTAAATGGAGCACATCCATCTTGGAACTTGTTTGGTTAGCTCTCTTATTTTTCTTTTAATTAACACATGCACATCTCTGCAAACCCTTCACAGTTATTAATGGATCTTTTTCCAGAGCAATACTAAATATTGATGTTTGGTCCTTTACATAGCGGAACTTAAAAAACAATCTCTTTCTTTTTATGCATATTTGCATCTACTATATGAGGCAAAACATTTATTTTGCTGAAACTTTCAGGTTATGGGGCCACTTATGCAGTCTGGCTTTAGTATGAAAAGGATTTATTTGTTATATTAAATTTCAAAAACCCTTATAACCCATCTGTCCCATGTGCTACCAGTAGAAAATGTTTTTTAACCCAATTCAGAATGTTTTCTGCACCTCTGTTTACATAGGTAAAATACAACTGCAATTTCTAAAGGTCAGTTCACAGAACATTTCATAAAATCTAATTATGAAAATTGAAATCCCACCAATGTGGTGGAATTGCTGAATTGGCATGTAGGAGAGGACTGCTGGCATTTCTGGATGGAACCTGTGGCCTGTTGGTTTTCATACATGTGTTGTAGGTAATTGTCCACTCAGGATACACAGGTAAATGAGCTCCTGCTAGCGGCAAGAGTTTGTATGCTTCACTGAGTTATAAAAGGAAAGGTATAAATTTATTGAGAACACATTATTGACTCCAGACATACAAGCAAGGTAAGTGCAGATGTATTATTATTAACTCCATGTGATGATATTACTAGATATTTCAGTTGGTAGCTATTTTGCCAATGATAATGTGAATTTGTAAAAATGAAAAAGGATGAATATATCAAAGGATTAACAAAGTGCATCTGTAAAACTATCATTATATAAATTATGACATATTTACCACTACTAATGCAAAAAGATACATTAACAAAAGGACATATCAAACAGAGTAATACGAAAATGAGTGAAAGAAAAAAGGAAAAGTGAGAAAGCAAATATGAAAGATCTTGCATTTGAAAGTATATGTAGTTTGAAAAGCACAAAATAAGGCTAAATAATTTATATCAAACAAGATTCAAATGTAAAAAGCATAAATGGAATATTAACAGAGGTTCAAAAATATGAGAACAAGAAGGTTGAGTGTAAGCAGATTTCCTTGATAAAATATTATGAAAATTAACACATAAATATCCATTTTAACAATATCACCTGATGAAAAAAGCAAGTGCGCTATCAGTTCTGTGATGTGTGTTCCACCAGGATAGGTTTTAATTTTTTCTACTGTGAAAAAATATTTTTGGGGTAAATAAAAGGGTCTTATAAGTCCCTAAATATGGAAAATGTCTGTCAATAATTAGATGAGAACTTTCTCATACCACTCTTTCGAAAAACAACAAATTGTTATTTTTTAAACATATTGTATCAGATCATGGAGGTGGTAATACTGTCCCAATTAGACACTTTAGCAAATATGACTTCTTGCATTAAATTCCAATAGTGTTTAATTAATGGGAGTTTCTTTAATTTGTGTTATTTAAACATGAAATATTTAATAAAAGAAAATATGTTCAATAATGTATTCCCAAACCAATTAACATTGGAGTGTCATTGTCAGCATAGGAATTTAATTAACAAAATGATTGACTAACATTGAAGGCATTGTGATAAAGTCTGAAACCATTGACTCCCTCTTCTGTTTTGTATCTCTTCAATCTATATAGTCTAAGGTGGTCATTATGACCCTGGCGGTATTATGAGCGCCAGGGCCAAAACGACGGGAGCACCGCCAAAAGGCTGGCGGTGCCTCCCGGCGTATTTTGACCGCGGCGGTAGTGCCGCAGTCGCACCGCTGGGGCCGGCGGTTTGCCGCCACAATGGCCCCGGCGGATGTAATCCGCCAGGGCAGCGCTGCCCTGGGGATTACGACCCCCTTACCGCCAGCCTGTTTCTGGCAGTTTGCACCGCAAGGAAGAGGCTGGCGGTAAGGGGTGTCCTGGGGCCCCCTATCAGGGCCCCGGCCAGCTTTTCACTGTCTGCATAGCAGAGAGTGAAAAGCGCGACGGGTACAACTGCACCCGTTGCACGGCCGCAACACCGCCGGCTCCATTAGGAGCCGGCTCATATGTTGCGGCCTCATTCCCGCTGGGCTGGCGGGCGCAAACTTGGTTTCCAGCGGGAATATCATAATAGGGGCCGCCTGAGTGCGGCCGCATTGGCGGCCGCATGGCGGTTACCGCCGCCGCCCGCCAAGGTCGTAATGACCCCCATAGTCTGTGATTTTTTTATTCCATACAACATACAATCAGGAATTCTAAAAACATAAGCTGGGATTTATTTTGAAAGGTAATGTTGAAAGTAAAAGAGTTGACATGTGATTGCAACCCCCTCCCCCCGTAGCTTTACATAGAAGCAGATATAAAAACAGAGAATGACCCTTCTATGCCGGACCAAGAAATGCATAAAAAGCTTCTCGTACAAATGGCCATGAGATGCTCTCTAATATCTAAATTATAGTAGGCACTGCCTTAGTAAATGTGCAACTCAGCTGTATGGATTGGAAACACTATAATTTATCATCATAATATAAAAACAACACGCACGTATCCAGTTAGTTAATCAGCTGACCTAAAGAAATACCAATTTAAAACTAGATAAAGTGTGAAATTATGAAAGTGTAATTATTTAACAGTACAATGGTACAATTTTAAAAAATGCATGATTTTCGAAAGTGCAAAATGTCATATCTGTTTCAAAAGCAAAAGCCTGGTCCTAGACAATTACAGAAAAAATTATATTTTATAACACCCACTGTCTAATACACCAGCTACAGAAAAAATGTGTACCAAAAACTTAGGAGAAAGTGGCTAATAGCAAATATAATTGGGCCTGAGGTGTCAATTTTCAAAAAATTCTCAGGGCAACTACATAATGGGACACTGAGATTCAATCATGCTGGGTGTATCCACCTGTGGCAGAGACCATGATACATGAAAGAAGAATAGGATATGCTCCTCTATCTCAGGAAGCGAACAAACAGGCTCTTGGCTAGAGGATGTGGAATGGTATCCAAGAATAATTTAAAACACTAGTTTTGATTTTAAACTCAAAGAATGTATTTGTTTGCTCATTTTTCCCCACTCAACATTTTGTTCATGGACATAAACGCAATATTGGGATTTTAAACCAGTGGGTTCAGCTTTACTGATGCTTCCTGAGTCTTCCCATAATTTCATTAAGCCCAGCTTCATGAACCAGCTTGATACAAAGTGAGCCAGGGGACCTTCAGAGCATTGTTTATATTCACCAATTCCTTAATAGGATCTTTGCAAACTTGGGTGGGGACCACGGGCGCTTCCAATATAGTAGGGGTTTGGATTGTACCACGTCAGAGATTTTGTTGATACCTCCAGAAAAAAAAGGAAAAGGGGGAGTACTAACCTGAACTGAAATGAGTCATCTAGCAAAAATGTTCTCTGCTAAACACAGTTTCTGAAGGTCAGCATAACCCCATATTTCAGCACCAAAAAGAGCAGAGCTTTGTTTTTGGGCACAATAGACTTTGAGAGCGGGAGAAATTGAATGGGAACATGTTCTGTTGTTCAATCGTTGGATTGCTTTGGATCTATGATGTATTAACAAAGAGCTCTTCCTAAGTTTGGGTTCCCAACTAATCTTCTCAGATAGTTTAAGCCCTACATAATTAAAGGATTGAGCCATTTCCAGGAGTTCAATTCCAGCCCCCACAGAACAATTTCTAGCTACACTAGTCTCAAATAGCACATATTTTGGTTTTGACATATTCAACTCAGGCCTCCATCTTTGGATAACCCAACAAATTCATCAATTAGATTCTGAAGACCCATAGGGGTCTTAGAGATAAGAAGTGAGTCGTCTGCAAAGAGAAGGATGGGGATTTTTTTACCATTTAAGATGGGCAAATCATTCTTATCGGTCATGAGTTAATTGACTGCATCATTAATATACTGTATAACGTGAACTAAGTCGGAGAAAGAACACTCCCTTGGTGTAGGCCATGTAGAATGGGAATGTAGTCAGTCAGTTCACCCTTGCTACCCCATCAAACCTGAGCATAATTACTATTAGGCAATCTTGCAATAAGATTAATCAAATTTCTTGGAGCTCCCATTTTACCTAGGTCTCTCCATAGATTCACTCGGGGAACAAGAGCAACACTGCTTGTAAATCTAGAAAGACTATGGCCCTCATTACAACATTGGCGGTAAAAGCCACTTACTGCCGTGCAGAAGACCGCCAACACACCGCCGCGGAATTCCGCCACAGCTATTATGACCCACATTTCGGAATCTGCCAAAATTCAGACACCCACACAAGTCCACCACAACAAAGGTCAGTGATAAACTGGCGATAACCAAACCTCTACCGTCACGCCAACAGAAAAACGCCCACACTATCACGACACACGAATCCACGCGGCGGTCTTTCAACCGCGGTATTCCATTGGCGGTACACACCGCCGCGCTCAAAATACACACACTCTTACAAAACACAGCCACATTGAACAATTCGAAATACACACACCTGATACATATACACACACCACTCCCACACACCCATTACAATAGAAAACACACATCCACATCACCCACAAACCCCTACGACAAAAAATTCCGAAAGAAGGCCAGAGAGAGACAGCACCAGAAAGAACAACAGCATCCACAGGCACACAACACCATTACCCACAGAACTTCCACGCACCTCACACAACACACCACTACATATCAGCACACTTATCACCACACACTCCACCCCACACATCACCTACACCACCCCATGGCACGGCAAAGACACCCCAGGTTCTCGGAGGAGGAGCTCAAGGGGATGGTGGAGGAAATCGTCCGGGTAGAGCCACAGCTATTCGGATCACAGGTGCAGCACACCTCAATAGCAAGGAAGATGGAGCTATGGCGAAGAATAGTGGACAGGGTCAACGCAGTGGGACAGCACCCAAGAAATCGGGAGGACATCAGGAAGAGGTGGAATGACCTACGGGGGAAGGTGCGTTCCATGGTCTCAAGACACCACCAGGCCGTTCAGTGGACTGGCGGCGGACCCCCCACCTCCTCCCCCACAACTAACATGGGAGGAGCAGGTCTTGGCGATTCTGCATCCTGAGGGCCTCGCAGGAGTAGGTGGAGGAATGGACTCTGGTAAGACAAATCTTAATTATTACATCCCCCACCCTACCTGCATGCCAGCACATACCCCCACCCTCACCCCCAGCACCCCAACTCCTCACATATGTCCCAACATCACAAACCACCCATCCCAACACCAAGCCCTGCATGCAACAACAAAGCATGGACACCCATCACTTAAGCATGCCCACTGCACATACCCATACAACCCCCTAAACCATCATCACACAAGGTCCCACACAGGAATGCAAGCACTGAGGTACCCGGTCACCCACCCATTGCACACCATGACACACACAGATGTAATAACCATTCTTTTATACCCCAACAGGACCCCTACCCAACGTCACCGGACAGGAGGGTCCACACATGTCCACACCACCAACAGAAGAGGCCCAGAGTGATGACCGCAGCTCTGTCCAAATGGATCTAGATGACCAGCCCGGCCCATCGGGGACCTCGGGACAGTCGGTTCCCCTCACCCAGTCACACGCCACCACAGACCTTCCCCCCTCTGGAAACACCAGCACAGCACCCACCCAGCCGGCCCATACCTCCGTCCCCAGGACACGTCAATCAGCTGTGTGTCCACCACTACAGGGAACCCAGGATAACCCACCACCCCAACAACAACAGGGACCTGGGGGCAGTGACAGTGGGCACAAGGTCCAGGGGACGGAGGCCCAGGAACACAGATGAACTGGGAGGGTTGCTGTGCGACAGAGGGCGGACAGGCCAAGGGAACCCACTCTCCATGAGGCCCTCTCCTCCATCATGGGAGCCTACCACCACTCCCAGAAGACGATGGCAACAGTACTGGCCAAGTTTCAGGAGACCCAGCGCCTGCAGGAGGAACAGTATTTGGGCTTCAGGGAGTAACTCAGAACCATCAGCTCCACCCTGGGCACCATCGTAGGGGTGCTGAAGGAAGTACTCAACACCAGGAGGGACACTGTGGCACTACAAGGGGCGCCTGACACTAGCATGGACGATGAACTGCCCACCACCTCCGCCGGTGCTAGTGGACAGGACGCCCGCCACACCACCACCACACCAGCACCCCACCCCCTGCAGAGAGAGAACCACCCAGCAAACGGTCCCTGAGATCCAGGACAAAGACAGAGCACGATGCCAAGACCCCCGCCAAGAAATGAGACCACCCTGATTGTCATCCTACTGTCCCACTTTGTCACCCTGTCCAGACTTAAACTGCCCCAGCTCCACTTCCTATGCCCATATGGGCAATGCACCTGTGAGTCTAATAGACTGGACTCTGCCATGGACATTCCTCCGCCATCACCCCTCACCATTTCACTACCCCCTCCAATATTGAGCACCTAAATAAACACACTTAAAGCACAAAACAATCTGGAGTCTGTCTGTGATTTTGAAATAGTGTATTAGCAATTACAGTGACAAAACGCTCTTTCAATTGTAATGTCAACATACCTATGTGACACAGCTATAGTCCATGCGGAATCTAAGCAGATGTCACACAGTGGGACCCACATCTGTAAAATCATAAGGGAAAGTGACAACTCAGTGACCATACACTGGGTGAAAACGACAGACAGTAGAGAGGTAGTAGTGTTAAAGTACATGTAGTAGGCAGGTCTGTACTCTTACCTGTGTCTCACTGGAAATATTGCTGGATCACGGAGTCCCTGTTGTTCGTGTCTTCTTCCTCTGCTTCCTCGTCTTCACTGTCTACCGGCTCCACAGCTGCCACAACACCGCCATCTGGATCATCCTCCTGCAGAAAAGGCACCTATCGTTGCAAAGCCAAGTTGTGAAGCATACAGCAGGCCACAATGATCTGGCACACCTTCTTTGGTGAGTAGAATAGGGATCCACCTGTCATATGGAGGCACCTGAACCTGGCCTTCAGGAGGCCGAAGGTCCGCTCTATCACCCTCCTAGTTCGCCCATGGGCCTCATTGTAGCGTTCCTCTGCCCTCGTCCTGGGATTCCTCACTGGGGTCAGTAGCCATGACAGGTTGGGGTAACCAGAGTCACCTGCAAATGTTGAGGGACAACTGTTAGACACGCACTAACCTGGAGGGATATCCCCAGACCCAGACAACCATTCCCACTGACTTGCTTCCAGGTGCTCACCTAATAGCCACACACAGTGCCTCTGGAGTTGACCCATCACATAAGGGATGCTGCTATTCCGCAGGATGTAGGCGTCATGCACTGAGCCAGGGAACATGGCATTCACATGGGAGATGTACTGGTCTGCCAAACATACCATCTGTACATTCATCGAATGATAACTCTTCCGGTTTCTGTACACCTGTTCTCTCCTGTGGGGGGGGGGGGGACCAAAGCCACATGGATCCCATCAATGGCACCTATGATGCTGGGGATGTGTCCCAGGGCATAGAAATCACCTTTCACTGTAGGCAAATACTCCACCTGAGGAAAAACGATGTAGCTCTGCATGTGTTTCAGAAGGGCAGACAACACTCTGGACAATACGTTGGAAAACATAGTCTGGGGCATCCCGGATGCTATGGCCACTGTTGTTTGAAAAGACCTACTTGCAAAGAAATGGAGCACTGACAGCACCTGCACTTGAGGGGGGATTCCTGTGGGATGGCGGATTGCTGACATCAGGTCTGCTCCAACTGGGTACACAGTTCCTGGATTGTGGCACGGTCAAGCCTGTGTGTGATAATCACATGTCGCTCCTCCACTGTCGACAGGTCCACCAACGGTTGGTACACTGGAGGATGCCGCCATCTCCTCACTTGTCCCAGCAGACAGTGCCTATGAAGGACAACAGCGAGCACAGAGTCAAACAACTCAGATGTACGTGCCCACAGTTTACACAGAACACCATTCATACACAAAAGATGGCCTGTATGTGTGTAGAGTCTAGGCCCTGGTATGTGTGATGCAGTTAAAAATGAAGCCATGTGGGCCCCTGAAATGGCGGCTTCCTGACCTGTAAAGTGGGACAATGGGATGTGAGGTAACTGCGTTGGCGTTGTACACCGTCGCGTTAGGCGGTTGAAGACAGCGGCGCAATGCTGCATTGGTTAACATTGGACCCTATAGGTCCCAGGAGCCAATGACGATGTACGCCGGCGGTGACGGTACGCACCGCTGCGGATGTGACCGCCATTTTCTATCTGTTCAATCACTCGATAGCTGATCTTCGACAGGAGAGAACCTACACTGCAAGTGCTGCTGTGACCTCGGTCTGGAAGAGACAATGGCTCGAGTGTCTGGGGAAAGGGCCCCTGCCTTCACATCGGAGGAGTTGGAGAAGTTTGTGGATGGGGTCCTCCCCCAGTACACGCTACTCTAAGGTCCTCCAGACAAACAGGTAAGTACACAGGGAGCATGTTGTTTGGCTATGCCTGTGAGGAGAGGGTTGGATGTGAGAAGGAAAGGGGGAGAGTGCTGCATTCATGAAAGACGGTGAATGCATGTGCCACATGGCAAGGGTAGGGATGAGGGCCAATCAGTTTGACGGTGCAGTTGGTAATAACTTCTCTTTTTCCCCTGTACATTTCATGTAGGGCAGCGCCCACCAGAAAAAAGATATTTGGCGTGCCATCACCAAGGACGTCCGGACCCAGGGGGTCTACCACAGACGGAGCACCTACTGCCGGAAAAGATGGGAGGACATTCGCCGCTGGAGCAAGAAGACGGTGGAGGCTCAGCTGGGGATGGCCTCCCAACGTGGGAGGGGTGCCCGTCGCACCATGACCCCCCTGATGTTCAGGATCCTGGTGCTGGCCTACCCGGAGTTGGATGGACGCTTGAGGGCATCACAGCAGCCACAAGCGGGTGAGTACACTCTCATTCTGCTGACTTTGCGCGCAGTGGAGGTGTCTGGGTGGGGGAGGTGGCCTGTGGGTTTCCCTAGGCCAGGGCGAGTTCCGAGGCAAGGCTCCTCCGTAAGGCAGGCAATGTGGCACCCCACCCCACCGCAGTAGAGTGCCAAGTACACCTAGTCATGCCCCTGTGTCATCTATGTGTGCAGATGTCGTCCATAGTCTTGTAGGCCATTTCCCAGGAATTGAATAGTGGCGCCCGAGAGCGCGGCATAGTGCAGGGGGCTGCTGTGTCTGTCGTGTCCGCCAACGATAGCGGTAATGCATGCACTCAACATGTCTTTCTTCTGTCGCCCCCCCCCCCTTTTTGTGGTCTCCCTGTTCTTGTGTGCATTAGCATCATCAGGCGGAGGAGCAGTGGCACCGGAGCACGAGGGAGCTGCATCCCACATGGCCCTGGAGGGCGAGACTACGGACTCAGAGTTCACCAGTGGGACAGAGGGTGAGGGGAGCTCCATGGCAGGGACAGGAGCTGACACCAGCGACACAGACTCATCCTCTGATGGGAGCTCCCTTGTGGTGGCGGCAACATCTGTGCCCCCGCACCTACAGGTACAGCTTCCATCCCCCTACCAGCACCGCCCTCCCAGCAGCCCCTCAGCCTTTGCCCAGTGCCCGCTCAGCCAGGAGGGTGGGCATCACCTTCGCCCCAGGCACCTCAGGCCCTGCCCCAGTCACCCCTGCTGCCCTCAGTGAGGTGGCCATTGACCTCCTCAGGTCCCTCACTGTTGGGCAGTCTACCATTTTGAATGCCATCCAGGGTGTAGAGAGGCAGTTGCAACAAACAAATGCATTCCTGGAGGGCATTCATTCTGGTCAGGCGTCCCTTCAGCAAGCTTTTCAGACTCTGGCCTCAGCACTGATGGCAGCCATTGTCCCCATCTCTAGCCTTCCCCCCTCCAACTTCCTCCACCCAGACCCAATCCCCTGTACCTCAGCCTATTCCAAGCATACCTACAGACCCGCATGCACACACGCCATCACACAAGGGAAGCTCTGGCAAACATAAGCACCACACATCCCACAGGCACTCACGCAAGCATCACACACATGCAGACACACCAACATCCACTGCCTCCACTGTGTCCCCACCTCCTCGTCTCCCTCCCAGTCTCGTCTACACTCAGACCTGCATGCACTACCTCTACAGCCACTACGTCCCTCTCCAGCACACCCAACACCACACCCCGCTCACGTGCAGTCAACACCCTCACTACCATTCACACGTCCCCTGTGTCCTCTCCCAGTGTGTCTGTGATGCCCCCTCCCAAGATACACAAACGCAGGCACACACCCACCCAACAGCCATCCACCTCATGACAGCCTCCAGCGCATGCACCTTCACCCAAAGTCACCAAACGTACACCTCCTACAACCACCACCTCTTCCTCCACTCCCAAACCCCCTCCAGCTACCTGTCCCAGTGTGTCCAAAAAACTTTTCCTGTCCACCCTTGACCTCTTTCCCACACCTCCCCCACCCCGTCCGTCTCCTAAGTCCCGAACTAGCACCTCAGCCACAACATCTCCGGGACCAGTGGTGCCTGTAGTCACCGGAATCTGGAGTGCACCGGCCACCAGGGCAGCCAGTGTGGCACAGATCCACAGCACAGGCAGTCCCCCACCTGGGAAGCATCAGAAGTTGGCCAGTGCCCGGCGGGAGAGGGGGAAGACTTCAGCCACCAAAGCCGCTCCCAGGGGTCCCGGTGGGAGTGTGGAGTCAGCTGTAACACCTTCCAAGGTGGGGAAGGGCCACAAGAAACCCGGCAAGTCCGGGAAGAGCAGCATGGCGGAGAAGACCGCCATCATCCCCGATGCCCAGGAGCCCACCTCCAGCACAAGCCCAGCTGCCCAGGACAGGACCGCCAGCACTAGCCCACCTGCCCAGGAGGGGCCCGCCAGCACCATCCCAGCTGCCCAGGAGGCCACCGCCAGCACCAGCCCACCTGCCCAGGAGGCCACCGCCAGCACCAGCCCACCTGCCAAGGAGGCCAAAGCCAGCACTAGCCCCGCTGGGCCATGAAGGACGGCCAGCACTAGCCCCGCTGAGCCATGAAGGACCGCCAGCAAAAGCCCCGCTGGGCCATGAAGGACCGCCAGCAAAAGCCCCGCTGGGCCATGAAGGACCGCCAGCACAAGCCCCGCTGGGCCATGAAGGACCGCCAGCACAAGCCCCGCTGGGCCATGACGGACCGTCAGCACAAGCCCTGCTGGGCCATGAAGGACCCTCAGCACTAGCCCCGCTGGGCTATGAAGGACCGCCAGCAAAAGCCCCGCTGGGCCATGAAGGACCGCCAGCAAAAGCCCCGCAGGGCCATGAAGGACTGCCAGCACAAGCCCCGCTGGGCCATGAAGGACTGACAGCACTAGCCCCGCTGAGCCATGAAGGACCTCCAGCAAAAGCCCCGCTGGGCCATGAAGGACCACCAGCACAAGCCCCCCGCTGGGCCATGAAGGACCGCCAGCAGCTGAGACCCTGCAATGGAGACTGCGGTCTCAAGCACCACTGAACAGGGCACCGCCATCTCAAGCACCGCTGAACAGGGCACCGCAATCTCAAGCACCGCTGAACAGGGCACCACCATCTCAAGCACCGCTGAAGAGGGCACCACCAACTCAAGCACCGCTGAACAGGGCACCGCTGTCTCAAGCACCACTGAACAGGGCACCGCCATCTCAAGCACCACTGAACAGGGCACCACCATCTCAAGCACCGCTGAACAGGGCACCGGCATCTCAAGCACCGCTGGCCCATGAGCGGCAAGGGCACTGACACAACTGAGTCTGCCACGGGGTGAATGATGCACTCTGGGCACCATGCCCCCTCCAGAACCAGTGGAGACTGTCATCCACTACCTCTGTCCTTAGCAGGATGAAGCACTCTGGGCACCATGCCCCCTCCAGAACCAGTGGAGACTGTCATCCAGTACCTCTGTCCTTAGCAGGATGAAGCACTCTGGGCACCATGCCCCCTCCAGAACCAGTGGAGACTGTCATCCACTACCTCTGTCCTTAGCAGGATGAAGCACTCTGGGCACAATGCCCCCTCCAGAACCAGTGGAGATTCACATCCACTACCTCTGTCCTTAGCAGGATGAAGCACTCTGGGCACAATGCCTCCTCCAGAACCAGTGGAGATTCACATCCACTACCTCTGTCCTTAGCAGGATGAAGCACTCTGGGCACAATGACCCCTCCAGAACCAGTGGAGACTGTCATCCACAACCTCTGTCCTTAGCAGGATGAAGCACTCTGGGCACCATGCCCCCTCCAGAACCAGTGGAGACTGTCATCCACTATCTCTCTCCTTAGCAGGATGAAGCACTCTGGGCACCATGCCCCCCTCCAGAACCAGTGGAGACTGTCATCCACTACCTCTGTCCTTAGCAGGATGAAGCACTCTGGGCACCATGCCCCCTCCAGAACCAGTGGAGACTGTTATCCACTTGTGAGACTGTGGCTTTGCACTCCCCAGGATTGAACAGTGGGCAACCCACCCACTGTAGAGACTTGAGAGACTGTGGCTTTGCACTCCCCAGGATATGGCAGTGGGCAACCCACCCACTGTATAGTCTTGAGAGACTGTGGCTTTGCACTCCCCAGGATTGAACAGTGGGTAACCCACCCACTGTAGAGACTTGAGAGACTGTGGGTTTGCACTCCCCAGGATGGAACAGTGGGCATGTGGCCCCCTTGTGGATTTGGCGTCGTGCACTCAAGCGGCTGAGGTGCCCCTCCTTTCCCTCCCCCTGAGGTGCCTGTTTAGTTGCTCTCTGATGCCCCTGCAGTGTTCTCTCCATCATGGTGGGGGATCTTGTGTGGGCCTCACCCATACTGCGTGGTCCCAGTGTTCCATGGACTTTCTTAGAGCACTACCTGGACTACTATGCTTGGTATATATTATGTACATGGTGTATATTCATATTTCTGCCTACTTGCTTTTAATATATTACAATGGTTACACTCATTTTCTATTGTCTTTGCATTCTTCCGGGTGGTTTGGGGGGTGTAACTGTGATGTATTGATATGCATTAGTGTGTGTGTTATAGTGGGTGGGGGTGTTGGGTGTGGTTGTCCCTGTTTTTTGCCTCCCCCCCTCCCCTGTGTAGTAGGTGCAGTATTCACTGTGGTCTTCGCCGCCGGCGTTCGTGCTCCTGGTAGAGGAGCAGGAAGACTATTGCAGGTAGAATTTGGAGTTCCGGGTCCATGGCATCCTCGTTCCTCGTGGGGTGTGTAGAGGTGAGCATTTCCCTTCGGAATTCCTGTTTCATCCGTGTTTTTATCTGCGGTGAATCCGCCCCAGAAAAAGTTGGCGGATGGGCCTGTCATAATAGTGTGGGTGGTACATTGTCTCCCGCCTGTCTGCTGGCGATGACCGCTGCGATGTTTGTTTGTACCGCCGTGGCGGTCGGAGTGTTAAAGTGGCTGTCTTTGTTGGCGGTTTCCGCCACGGTCGTAATTGCAAATTTTTTACTGCCGGCCTGTTGGCGGTCTTACCGCCGCTTTAACACCGACCGCCAGGGTTGTAATGACCACCTATGTATAATCTATGCTCATTTAAGTGAGGTCCATTGGAAACTTGTATTATTAAATGTACAATTAAGACAAGGAGTGTTGAACACTAACAATTCTGTTTTATCAGATTTAAGTTTATATCCAGAAGCTTTATCATAAACACAGAAAGGTTGTAATGAGGTTTCAGTGGTATATAATACAATATCTTCAGAATAGTATGACAAGCTGATAATTTGATCATTAAAATCAACCCTTTTAAGTTGATTTTTGAAGGGTTCAAGACATAGGATAAATAATAAACAAGAAACTAGACAACATTCCCTAGTGTTGCATTGAAAATGAAAATACAAGTGTAAGGAAATGCCTCCTTGGCATGGTTACCCCCTGACTTTTTGCCTTTGCTGATGTCAAGTTATGATTTCAAAGTGTGCTGAGGCCTGCTAACCAGACCCCAGCACCAGTGTTCTTTCCCTAACCTGTACCTTTGTTTCCACAATTGGCACACCCTGGCATCCAGGTAAGTCCCTTGTAACTGGTACCCCTGGTACCAAGGGCCCTGATGCCAGTGAAGGTCTCTAAGGGCTGCAGCATGTCTTATGCCACCCTGGGGTCCCCTCAGGGTGCCATGCCAACCTCACGCTGCCTATGGCATAGATAAGTCACCCCTCTAGCAGGCCTTACAGCCCTAATGCATGGTGCACTATATCATAGGTGAGGGCATAGGTGCATGAGCACTATGCCCCTACAGTGTCTAAGCTAAGTTCAGGGTAGCCATAAGAGTATATGGTCTGGGAGTCTGTCATACATGAACTCCACAGCACCATAATGGCTACACTGAAAACTGGGAAGTTTGGTAACAAACTTCTCAGCACAATAAATGCACACTGATGCCAGTGTACATTTTATTGTGAAATACACCCCAGAGGGCATCTTAGAGATGCCCCCTGAAAACTTACCCGACTTCCAGTGTGGGCTGACTAGTTACCATCCTGCCACACACCAGACATGTTGCTGGCCACATGGGGAGAGTGCCTTTGTCACTCTCTGGCTAGTAACAAAGCCTGTACTGGGTGGAGGTGCTTCTCACCTCCCCCTGCAGGAACTGTAACACCTGGCGGAGAGCCTCAAAGGCTCACCCCCTTTGATACAGCGCCACAGGGCACTCCAGCTAGTGGAGATGCCCGCCCCCTCCGGCCACGGCCCCACTTTTGGCAGCAAGGCCTGAAGAGATAATGAGAAAAACAAGGAGTCGTCACTGGCCAGTCAGGACAACCCCTAAGGTGTCCTGAGCTGAGGTGACTGACTTTTAGAAATCCTCCATCTTGCAGATGGAGGATTCCCCAAATAGGATTAGGGATGTGCCTCCCTCCCCTCAGGGAGGAGGCACAAAGAGGGTGTAGCCACCCTCAGGGCTAGTAGCCATTGGCTACTAACCCCCCAGACCTAAACACACCCCTAAATTGAGTTTTTAAGGGCCCCCAGAACGTAGGAAAACAGATTCCTGCAACCTAAGACGAAGAAGGACTGCTGACCTGAAGGCCTGCAGAGAAGACAGAGACACCAACTGCTTTGGCCCCAGCCCTACCGGCCTGTCTCCCCACTTCAAGAAAAACTGCAACAGCGACGCGTTCCCCAGGGTCCAGCGACCTCTGAAGCCTCAGAGGACTACCCTGCATCTAAAAGACCAAGAACTCCTGAGGACAGCGGCCCTGTTCCAAAGAAGCCAAAAATTGCAACAAAGAAACAACTTTAAAAGGACTCCACGTTTCCCGCCGGAAGCGTGAGACTTTCCACTCTGCACCCGATGCCCCCGGCTCGACCTGCGGAAAACCAACACTACAGGGAGGACTCCCCGGCGACTGCGAGCCCGTGAGTAGCCAGAGTTGATCCCCCTGAGCCCCGCCAGCGATGCCTGCAGAGGGAATCCAGAGGCTCCCACTGACCACGACTGCCTGCTTCAAAGAACCCGACGCCTGGTAAAGACACTGCACCCGCAGCCCCCAGGACCTGAAGGATCCGACCTCCAGTGCAGAAGCGACCACCAGGTGGCCCTCTCCCTTGCCCAGGTGGTGGCTACCCCGAGGAGCCCCCTCTTGCCTGCCTGCTTCGCTGAAGAGACCCCTGGGTCTCCCATTGAAATCTATTACAAACCTGACGCCTGTTTGCACTCTGCACCCAGCCATCCCATTGCCGCTGAGGGTGTACTTTTTGTGCTGACTTGTGTCCCCCCCCCGGTGCCCTACAAAACCCCCCTGGTTTGCCCTCCGAAGTCACAGGTACTTACCTGCTGGCAGACTGGAACCGGGGCACTCCCTTCTCCATTGAAGCCTATGCGATTTGGGCACCACTTTGACCTCTGCACCTGACCGGCCCTGAGCTGCTGGTGTGGTAACTTTGGGGTTGCCCTGAACCCCCAACGGTGGGCTACCTTGGACCCACCTTTGAACCCTGTAGGTGGTTTACTTACCTACAAAACAAACAAATACTTACCTCCCCCAGGAACTGTTGAAATCTGCACTGTCTAGTTTTAAAATAGCTTATTGCCATTTTTGCCAAAACTGTACATGCTATTTTGCTGATTCAAAGTTCCTATGATACCTGAGTGAAGTACCTTTCATTTAAAGTATTGATTGTAAATCTTAAACCTGTGGTTCTTAAAATAAACTAAGAAAATATATTTTTCTTTATAAAAACCTATTGGCCTGGAATTGTCTTTGAGTGTGTGTTCCTCAATTATTGCCTGTGTGTGTACAACAAATGCTTAACACTACCCTCTGATAAGCTAACTGCTCGACCACACTACCACAAAATAGAGCATTAGAATTATATCTTTTTGCCACTATCTTACCACTAAGGGGAACCCTTGGACTCTGTGCATGCTATTTCTTACTTTGAAATAGTACATACAGAGCCAACTTCCTACAACAAGGAAAAATATCAATTAGTATAAATGCTAGCTTTGGTGTTAGTACTAATAACATGTGTTATGCTAATGCATTTTGATCAGAATTTAAACTGAGACAAAGTTTTATACAACAATGCCTAATTAACGCTGTCAAAAGTATTTTCGGGCATCAAGTGATACAACACCTAGAGGTTGTTTTTGTCACACTCAAGTCACCACTAATCTCTAAATCTTAAGTGCTATAGATAAATGATCTGTCATAACACTAGTCTTGTTCTGATGCCCTATAGCAGTTGAGACACCAATCAGAAACAAAGGTTCATACAGGACCTGCACATAACACTGTGAAGGCCCAAGAAACAGTTGTTACTGCACAAACCTCAGGACACAATAGAATCACTGTTTGTTGATGTTGCTCTCACTAACCTGAGGCCTCTCAAGACAGCTCTGGAAGAGTTCAAATAGTTACAAGAATGCAAGGAAACTCTTTTATTTGACACAGCAGAAGGAATTCCAAAAAGCACTGCAAACAGGAAACTTTTGGGACTATGTTCTCAATGTCTGTCTTGAAGATGAGGTCAGCTGGAGAGCCAGGAACAAAGGGGAAGAGCTGAGACCAATCAGAGGAGCACAGGTGAAGATCAGAGCTTAAGCAGAAGATTCCTCTAACCAACAAGGAGGAACAGCAACCATGTGACCAGACTGTGTTAGTGGGTTTTACAGACTGTGGGGATCCTCAAACACTGCAATAGATCCTCAAACCCAGGGATGCTTGTATCTGGTAGTAGATCTTTGAATCCTGTTCTAATCTGCCATACCAATAGGGCATACAGTCATGCATTTCTGGTGAAGACATGAGAACAGGATTGATTGTGCTGGTGATTGGGGAGAACAACTGGGCAAAACACATGTGACAGCTACAATCCTGGGTGGCATGACTCCTGCCATGTCACCATGAACAACATTTTGAGCAATGGGAGGAAGGGGCAGGCAGTAATACACAGAGACACAATTGGTTGTGAATGGGTTGTGAACATCTGTGACAAGTTATGTTAGATTACATGATGACACCATCAATATAACATTTAAAAAACTGTAGCATTTTTCAGGATGTTTAATAAAAATAGATTGTTGATGATTGATAAGAGACAAAATCAATTACTTTAGCCCACTGGCTAATAAAATGTATCAAGGATATTGTTCTAAAATTAACCTAAAGAGTTCAGGTATTCTAGGAGATAATGAATCAGAAAACTGTGAGATGAAATTTACTTTATCCTTGTTAGGTCAAGGACCTTGGCTGTGTTTGAGAGAAGAGGTGGCATTTTTAAACTTTCTGTAAGGTGATGCTGGCCTCCAAATATTCAGGAATTTAGTTAATATGTAGTTACAAGGGAATATTTGAAAAGTACTTTTCAAGCATCTTTGTAGAGATGAATATTCCAATGTGTGAAGGAGATTTATGAGCAGTATTATGACATTTTGTGATATCTTTGTTCTTTTTTGACTTTTGGTTAATTTGCTCATGTGTTTTCACCTTTATTTTGAGCCCAAACATATTTAATTGTAATTGATTGATCATAGGAATTTTGTGGTTTCTCACGTTTTCTGACGCTTTTGCTCACAGAAATGTGAACATTTGTGATTTTAGCAAACAGTTAGTATTAGCAGGATATTCTGGACAAGACAACATGCTGTGATCTGTACAAGCCACATCATCCTGGATTCCTGTAGTTCTTTATCTTTCAGAAATGCACAGGGTTGCAGGGCTCTCTTGTTGTCAGCTGCCTTACAGTCCGAGTAATGCAGCCATTCATCATTGCAAATGAGAGGAAAGTGGGAGTTATTTGGGTGTTGTTTTGACATGTGGGCTCACAGAGAAGGTGTAGACCTCCCTTTTGCATCCCTCCTGGGCAGAAATACTATTTGGTGCCTGGAGTACAGCCCAATGGCTATCTGGCCTAGTTCCCCACACCATTTAATGTCTTGATTTTTTCCTTAGTGGTCTGGTGAGCTTTAAGCCTTCCTTGACTGTCAGATTGTGGGATTTATTATCAATCTGTCGTCCCGGTGGGGGGATCAGAAAGTCCAATAGAACATCAGAGTAAACAGTGAGAAAAAGAATGGGGTGTGAGGCTAGCCTGTTGTGGGACTGCAATTCAGCCCCATGCCTGTGTACCTGTCAATCTTTCTGCCACCAGTGAGAGGCGCAATGGAGGGCTTATATCACCTCTGCAGACTTTTATGTAAACAATACAAGCAAAAGAATCTAAACGTCCTGTTGTTTGCCATGGGGATAGCTTCAGTATTTAGGGAGCTGTCTACAAAGGCAAACTTACATGTGACTAACTCTGCAATGTAAGTTTACTATTACGTTTTTGAGTAATGTTTCTGCTAAAGTTTTGGGAAATATTGAAAAGTTAATTAAAGATTAGACTTTTAAAAGATATTTGTAAGTTTTAGTTCAGCCAGCCCTCGTGTGGTCTTCTTCCCAATATTTTGCCTCTGCCCCCATTTTTCTTGCCTCGTTTTTGCTGGCATTAGGAGTCTGCACACTTTCCCACTGCTAACTAGTGCTAAAGTGCCTGTGCTCTCTCTTCTAAAACATGGTAATATTGATTTATCCCAGGCTGACATATTGGATTTACATATAAGTCCTGAGTGTGCCACCCACTTAAGAAGCCCCTTAAATATGCAGCAGGCCTGCCAATTCAGCCTGTATGGGCAGTTTTAAACTGTCATTTCAGCCTGCTAAAGTAAACCATTTGTAAGTTCCAAACCTTCCTTTATAATACATATAGGTCACCCCTAGAGTAGCCCCTGGACAGCCCAGAGGGTAGGCTGCAATGTATTTAATATGGTGAACACATATTTTTGAGGTTTACATAAATTTGTGGTGAAAAACTCTTAAATCCGTTTTTCACCACTGCAAGGCATATCTCTCCTGTAGGATAACATCTGAGTTGCCTTATTCCATTTTATAAGTGTAATTTTCAAATGGGAAGAGATATCCCCGGCAAGTTTAGGGCCTCTGGAATCACAGTTTAAAACCCCAACTTAAGGTGATTATGGATTTTAAATTGCAATTCTGAAAATGCCATTTTTGAACGTTGGCAATTTCTTGCCTTAGCCATTTGGTGCCTGCAGTCTGTCTTTGGTCACATAACTGGGTGCAGTTGGGCTCTGTGTATTACCCCTAGAGAGCCACACAGAATAAGAGCGTAGCTGTGACTTGATGGGCTATCCTGGCAAGGATAGGACGAAGGAGATGAACTTGGCATCACTTACAATTGAACAGGCTGTGTCCTGTCCCCACACAAAGAGCTGCATACCCCCTACAGTTCATCAGGAACCGGGGCAGGGAAGGCAGAACATCTGTGGACTTCAGAGGCATGCCTTTGAAGTCTACCTCACTCCAAAGGCACAACTGCATATAAATACTCCGCCTCAAATATCACCACTTCATTACACTTCTGGACCTGTGAATACTCTGCCATGAAGGACTGAAGGGCTGCTGAAGGACTGTCACTCTGCTGGACTGCATTTATTGCACTCCTGATTTGCTGTGCTGACCTGCTGCCCTCTTGCCTGGGTGAGAAGGACTGAACCTGCACCTCTTGAACCCAGAGTGACTTTAAGGGTTAGTTGGCTGGCCTCCTGATTTGAGGTCTTAGTGACATAACAGACTTCCAACAACCCTGCTTCTGCACCTGGACTCTGCCATCTGTGAGTCTGCCACATGAAGTGGTGCCAACCAAGTTCTGGACCATTGGAAGTGAGCCTACGGTGCTTGCCAGAGGAACCGACGTTTTGCCTCTGCTTATCAGCACATCCTCAAGCACAACCAATGCATTGCCACCACTGCATGGACTGGACCAGCCATAAAAGACTTCCATCGCTGCAGCAACCTGCATCTGTGGACCGTCACATCACCTATAGAACCACTGCTGCACAACACTCTCCATGGTGCAGCTCCTTTCATCTCTCACTGACAGCAGCCTCGACGCTGCTGCCAAAACTCCACATCCCAGCTTCACCCTTCATCAGAACCAACGCATCATCTGGACTATGCAACACATCCCTGACACCTTCGCATTGCAATCCCTGTCAATAGGTTCCCTGAGGTCAATGCAGCAGGACCTCACACTGCAGCCCCGCTGCATTTTGGCTCAGATCCATGCAACCCTCCGCAACCAGCGTTTAAGATACTTTGTTCAGTGGACCTAATTGGATCCCTGTGGCCGGTTCTCGCTCCATTGTAGTCAGACTGAACTTGTGACTTTGCCCCAGTCCAGTGCGACCAGATATCCTCAATAGCGCTTGATGCTCTTAGAACTTTAAAATTCAATATCTCCAGATCTACTAATCATATTTTTGTTGTTTTGGTCTTGTCGTATTACCTACTCTATTTTTCTAACTCTGTTATTTTCCTCCTTTTCGTGTTTTTTTTTCACTGTGTTACAGTTTGATGTGTTGCACAACTACTCAGCTGCCTCTAAGTTAAGCTACTCTGCTTCTGGCGGCAGCTTAAATCACAACTTATTTCTCTACCCTGGGCCGGTAGACAACCATGCATTGCTTGGGAAGTCCTGACCCTGTCATTTGAGCAAGGAGGACTAGCTTCTACGGACATGGTCCTATACTATTTTTGTGCCCAGGCTCATTTTGTACATTACTGGCTCTTTCCTATAGAGTTCCTCACCCAAACGGCCCCTGAGACCAACTTGGCTGCCCCTTACCCACTTCAGACGGCACCCGTGTGCACCAATTGAACCAGTGGTGTATACAATATTGGCGTGGAATAAACTCCACCGTAAAGCATGCCTTGAGCATCTTTTTGCTCCTGCTGTGCCGCTTATTGACAATCCAGCCTTTCCTGTCACTGCTGATTTGGGGATGCGGACCCAATTGCGCAAACTGAACCTAATTTCTATGTGTAACACATATCCTGATGGCACCTTTCTTTCATCACAGCGGGCTCTTCCGGAACACAGTACCAACCTACTTGACATGTTCACATATTATCAACTATGTGCAGCACATTGTGCACTTTATGTTTCGTTCCTTGATGCCCCACCTATGCTCAAGGTGCTCGAGGCAACTCTGAGTAGTCCATTCCCTCTGAAGTTGATAACCCAGCTTTATGTTGGAATGCAGACCACAGTGCCGCTGGGCACACCAAACAGCAAGATTGCTTGGGACTCAGAAATAATCCCACCGCTCACGGATGAACAGTGGTGCTATTGCTGCTCGCAGGCACGTGCACTTTCTCCCAACTACAGGCTTTGCCTTGCCCTCTTCAAATACATACACTGCCTATACTACACTCCCATGTGCTTGTTGCACATGGGCCTAGTTGCTGATGCGCATTGCCCCTGTTGTTGCTTCCACACTGCACATTTTTTACACCTTGCTTGGAATTGCCTGAAAATCTTAGCTTACTGGATTTAAGTATTTGCTAGAATGTGGAACATCACAGGCAATCAAATCGAGTGTGCACCTGTGGTAATGTTATTAGGTTATGTTAAAAATATTCTTATTGCATGTCACCAATTAACAGCGATTCTTTTACCTCATGTAAAGCGTAGAGTAGCGATGCAGTGGGGTGATCGCGTGGCACCACTCATTGCAGATTGGCTCACTGATGCTGCATACTGTCAGGAACAGCTTGCTGCCTACTGGGACCATATGCACCTAAAGTCTAGTCCCAAAGATATTTAGCTTTCTCTTGAGTGACACTTGCATGCTCATTCAGACACACCAGATGCAGAATGAGATGGAGTACCTACTGAGCCCCTGAATGCATCAACAGGGATAGAGGTGTGCTGATGAGATGTTGCTCTGTGCTGTGTCATGTTCTCACAATTACTGAATTTTGCATTTTTTGACATGTGTGCCCTTTCTAGCTCTGTAGTTGTGACTATATCTAGTGACCCACATGTACACTCAGTGAATGTTCTGTTTTCTCCCTTTGTTTTTCCCTGTTTCCTTTATATTTACCAATGTTTTTGAGAAGTCTGGTCAATCTGCAGCATGTAGAGTTTGTGTTCATTGACTGAATACTGTAGTGTGAGATGAATATGTCTATATGCTGCAAGCTATTGTATTTGCTTTAACAAGATTTCTACGATAAAAACTTTAATTAAATTTAAAAGAAATCCTGACTGCTCTGTGCCAAGCTACCAGGGGGATGAGCGCAGGTTAATTTGGGGTTTGCTTGTGTCTTATTCTGATAAGAATTCTGGTTGCTGCTTGACCAGGGCTCACGCCCCCAGTTAACCAATAAACCAATATCTTACAGTAAGTAAAAAAGTTACTGCAACTAATGTTATACATGCATTTTAGATGTCATTTTAAAAAAACAAATCCTATAATACTATTGACTAAATTGTGAATTCAAAATATAATTATATAAAATATACTTAATTAAATTCAACTTATTTTTAAAGTGTTATAAAAAAAACATAACATAAATCTAAAGTAAAATGTCTATGTTTGCTTATTATCTGTTAAAGTAAAAGCTACTAAAAGTTATGTATGTAATTAGGTTAAATGAATGTAAGTTATTTTTCTAAAAAAGTTGCATTTATTTCTAAATTGGTTCTCCCATAACTTATCTCCTTTATATATTTCCAAGTTACCAGCCAACCTGCCTTACCTCCCACATTTACAACTAAAAGGTATTTCTATGTGTGTGGAGATCTCCGAAGTCGGGATGGATATCACCATGAAATAAAAGATATGAGAGATTGGGGTGGAGACCTCCACAAGTTGGTTTCTGAATAGCATGTTATAGTATATTACTAGAATTATGCTAATATTACTTAAGGTTCTATGAAATATTGTTTGTGAATAGTCCCCCAAGGTCTAAGCAATAGGATTGCCAAAGACTGTTGGTGCTGTAGAGGTGGGGAGTATGCCCCAATTCAAGGACGGTCCAGCCCCTGCACCTTTTCTTCTTATCAAATCTATTCTTGGCAACCAGTGACCATTCTGCTCTCCTGGGGGTCAGACTGGGGGTAAATCTGCTTCAATGAGGTTTGGAAAATGTTAGTGCTTTAGAGGTGGGAAATATGGCCTAATGCCAGGAGGCGATGACCTCCTTACATTGAGTGTGCTTTCTACCTCGATGGGCTAACTGCAGCATACCCCCATGCAGAAAGACTGATGGTGTCTTTGGTGGATGGATAGGAAAATCAATTTCCCATGCTTGGATGGCCACTCACACTCCTCCCATATTTCAAAGACCGGTTGGTCGAGTGGGATTTCTGCCCCCCACTAGAAAAGACAAATTGGGATGAAATCCCACATATTTCCTCCCAAGAGGAAGAAAATCTATTGGGGCCCTAGGACTGGTGCATGTGGTAAGAGGCCATTATTTCCTGGTTTCACCCCACTATTACTTAAGAATCTATAGGGGTGTAATGGGTTTTCTGTCCCCCAATCATAGCGGAAGACTTTAGTTGCTTTAGGAGAGTAGGTAGGATTCAATGCCAGGACAGACCGGCCCCCACTGCATTTATTTGTATAACTCAAAACAGTCCTGGTGTTGTGTTTCCGTTCTACACCCCCTCCTCGAAGTGTTGTTTTGTGCTAAATCTCCACTTTGCTCCTGGGGGGCAGAAAGCGTGAGTCACCAGGGGTCAGGGATGCAGTCAGTGGACATGGGGGGCCAGCACCTATCCTATTCCTTTTTTTAATGGACCATCCCAGTAGTTTCGTGGGCTCTTTCCCCTCAATCTGCCCTACCCAGTGTGCTGAAAAACTTTTAAAGGCTCTGGTGGGTGTGGGGAGCATTTGCTCATAAACTGGCTAAGCTCAGCTAGCTTTCACTGCCCTGGAGGTCTAGTGGCCTGTCTTCTCTCCCTGGGAGGTCACATTGAGCGTAGGGTTCCATGGGGACAAAAAGTCTAATGGGACCATGGGGGTGGGAATGTGTCCTGATCTCATAATTGTCTGAACTTCACCTCATTATCTATCGATATCGATATATTATATATACATATATATATATATATATATATATATATATATATATATATATAGATATATAACACTCTCCTTCGGCGTAGTCACTCCGCTCCTGATCGCCGGTGGTGCTGCTACATGAACGCGCGTCATCGCGTTCTATGAATCGCCACTTTCCTCCGTCTTATTGAAGAAGGAACAGCACTCCAGAGCTTGTATTCATTAATTTATTTTGCTATCCCAACAGGAACACGTTTCGACTGCAATGCCTTCATCGGCCTGTTGGCCGCAATTTTGTATTTCTATTTATACACATTAGATCGTCTTTCTTCACTTATTCAACGGCATCATAATTAATTCTTATAATCGCTTCAATTAACTTGAAATTCCGTTATTCAAATCAACACTCAGGTTACATATTATTATGCATTATAAACAGATAAAAAAATCTCAATATAGTAGCCTTAGCGAAACAACCCAAACAATCGTCAGAATGACAGCGATTGTTCTACAATTCTCTGAACGCACATTTTAGACATTACATTGCAATTAAAATACAGTGTGTTAGATGGGATATCAAAGGATCACAGAGGAGGCGATAGAGAAAAAAAGTTAAGAACATTGGAGTCAAGGTATATTTTGATGCTAGATACTAAGGAACCAAAATGGCGGCCAACAGGCCGATGAAGGCATTCCAGCCGAAACGCGTTCCTGTTGGGATAGCAAAATAAATTATTGAATACAAGCTCTGGAGTGCTGTTCCTTCTTCAATAAGACATAGGAAAGTGGCGATATATATACAATATATATATATATATATATATATATATATATATATATCTTTTAATTACCAATTCATGGGGTCTAGTATGCTTTCTGTCCCATTTGGTAGGGCAGTTTTTGCCCTGTGCTGTCGGTTTGTCCACATGCAATGGCCTGCAGCCAGGTCCTGTGCCAAACGATCCTGGGGTATCCATTCCTTCTATGCAATGCCTATGTCCATACCAGCGTCCAAGCAACCAGGGCCAGCCAGCCTCCTTCTGCACATGACTTTCAGCCATGTGAACCGAGGGTTTGGAGGAACCACCCTAATGTGTGTTGTGTTTTTTTTCAGTTTTCTAAACTGTTATAAACTTTGCCAGACTTTTAGAATCGGTACAGATCTGCAACTTTGTTTGCGTCGTCCCTGCCCACCTAACACCACCATGGTTGTGCCGTATTTACATTACGGCCCACAATGGCAGTCATTTCCACAATAGTGTCATAATTTAGGATTCTATTGTGGCACTTTGCAGCAATAGCGCCATAAATTATGGTGCTAGTGCAGGAAAAGCACTGGGGAGGCCAATAGGTTACTATGGGTCCATCACTTTAATGCCTGCCCTGTGCATGGGTTAAAAATGACGGAAAAAAGAATGCAGTGAAATCTTGTAGATTTTACTGTGCCATTTTTCTGGGCCTCCAAACTGGGGAACGCCCTCTTTATATACGTTATGCCTGGCGCTGGAATAATGTGGTGCAAGGGATGCGCCACTTTGCAAATATGGCGCTGGGAAATGGCCTCCTTAATGTCACATTTATGTAAAAAAACATGCTAGTGTGGCGCAAGGAGGAGCAAGGGCCTTGTAAATCTGGCCCTAAGTTTCATACAAATATCTCCAAAGGGTACGGTCTTGAGAGGTGGTGCCAAAACATTGCTCATTTGCTAATAACTTGCTAACCTGCCACAAACACAAAGCACCCCCCACTGCACATGTATGACATCTTATTAGATATTATTATTAAGCATTCACAGATTATTATTTTTAGGGGTTTGATAACCCAACTTTGGTACATAGTAACCAAAATGGACCTCAGGAGTTAAAAACCTTCTTATCAAATGGGGAACTATTATTTTTAAACATAGCTCCATGAACAGGAATTCAAGGCCTGACTGTGGACAAATATCCCATATTTGCAACCATGCTGATTCATGAAGATGGAAGGCAATGTGCAGCAAGGGTTGGCTGTCTACGAACGGTTGGGCATATGCCCTGCCCTAAAGCTAAGCCATGCAGTAAATATCCAAATTCCTGTGAAAAGTTGCCTGCACAAATCTTTTGGGTGAGGTATATGATCCAACCCCCCAAAATTATTTGAAAAGAGCAAAGGTTGAAGTGGAGTTATTGTTGGCTTTCTATTATTTTTTAACTCATAAATTCACCTAAAACAGAATAAAAGTGAAAATATGATTTTGAATTAAAACCACAGAAATACACAAGTTGTGGGTAGCAGCACCACCACCCATACCCCGCAGACCAGCAATGAAAACCATAACTTGCATGTTACCTATGATTTTTTAGTTGCCCATATGAGCGTCTATATTTCATATATAGTTCATTGAAACCGGGAATCAAGAGGTTCAAATTGTGCAGTAAGGTAAAATCATATTGAATTTTTTGACTATTAGGGGAAATCTGTCAGGTGATAAACAGTGATATCTACATCTATGTCGATATATGGAAAACATGCTACAAAGTTGTGTGCCAACTTTCCTTTGTCAGATGTCAGGGTTGTTCTGTATTTTGGCCTTTACCTGTCTACCCAGTCCAATTGAATTCATTGTCCATCCACACACACACACACACACACACACACACAATACAGTGGTGGCGCTTCTTTAAAAATCTTTTGTGGTGATCAGTCAAGCGGAGTCTAAGAAAAATGGGTCCTGACACTTTTCCATAGGAAACATGAGACAACAATACATAGAAAACAGCTGAACAGAGTTATACCAAACGTGTCTGAAGGCTATATCTTTACTCAGAAAGCATGATTTTTATGATTTAGTGTAAGTCTCATAAGTAGGTTTTGATTGATTAAAGTTCCAAATGTATAGATATTTGGTCCCTCTGGAGTTCCCAGGGAGTCCTACGGGATCACATATTCAAAGTGGTCTTGCTCCAATGGGAGTGATACCATCCAGTGGAAACTCACCTGGGATTGGCTGGCTAAAGCTTGAACATAAATGTTGCGGCTGCCACTACAGGATTCAGGGACTGTATCCTCTTGTCCTGCACATAAAAACAAGATGTCATGTAGCAGGCTAGGGGTAGCCTGACCTCCTGGACCTCGTAGTGAAGAGGGTTTCAAAGGGACTGCTCCTGTGGTCAAATTACAAGAAATAAATAAAAGAAAATGGGAGCACCACAATCCTGTGGGAGTCCCATGGGAGCCAGAATAGGCCCGTGTACTCCCACAGAGCTTCTACGGGAGCCAGCGCACCCCACTTACCCAGCTCCCACAAGACTCAAGCAGGATTGAGGAAAAGAAAAAAATGGGAAGAATTGACACTGGTGGTCCATAGTTGGTTGCCCATTATTAGGAACTTCCCCACCCCCGGAAGTGTTGGGTGCAGTGCCTGGCCCCTGCAGTCAGGCCCTGTGGCCAAACACCCTCTCGCTGCACAGCCAATAGCGTGTGCGTTGGAGGGTTGGCTGCTCGTGGAGATTTTGTGCAGGCCCTGTGCCATGCGAGGCTAGGAGGTTGCCAGAAGTGCATCATAATAAGACATTACTTTATGTTAGAAGACATAGAAATTCACTGAAAATCCCAAAGGTTAAAGTGGAGTTATAAGGATGTAGTAAATAAATGACATAACTATAACTTATACCGTTGTGATGCACTGATTATTACCTCACATAGTACATCACTGATGACATCTGCAGTCTATCAGGTGCAAGGTATACTTATGTCATTTATGTACAACTGGAAAATTTCAGCGTTTTTTGTTTTTTTAAATGACACTGCTTTTTCAATGAGTTTTTCAGATTTTTTTTTTTAGCTTAAGTTAAAATCTTCCTACCTTCCTTGCTTATGATGTCCAGAGGTGACAGGCAAGAGCATTTAACAGGACTTTAAAACTATATGAATAGACTGTTGCAATCAGCCTCTCATTGCGGCCATAAATTAACAATCTTATACTTTTATTAAGGCGGCACATCTGCCACTCAGGAGGATGCAGATAAAGCTGCAAATTAAAAATCAACACTATTACACACGCAAGCTCTAATCACAGTAGAAACATGTTTCTTTCCTAGGAAAGCCATTCTCGACAGCAGCATTAAAAGGCACTTTGGAAATATCAAATGACATTGTAATTGTTCTTTGTTGATAGATTAATGTAAATTTCATAATCACATTGTTGTTTTCAACTGGCACCATACGAGACAAGGCTTGAAAGACTTTTCACAATATTAATGTTCTGGAATGATAATACAATGATTAGTTGTCTAAATCCGCCCTGTAACCAAATTAACAACGTTCCAGTTTTCTCTGCAAAATATGATTCGTGTAGGAAAGATCGAACATGTAATATGAAGACATAATATGCTCTGTTCCTGTTTTTTAAGCAAAGCAGCTATAATCAGACTTTTACAACTAATAAACCAAGTACTCATTCACTTGGAACAAGGTACTGGGATATAATATGTCATTTCTTATTAACAGAACAAGGCGCTTCGTGATTATAATTCTCAGTCTCTTTACTAATGGTAATTAAACGAGCTCAAAAATGTGACTCGTTTCTGTGGACTATCTGATAATCTTCGGCCCAGCGCATTAATTGCTTTACTTGTGCAGGCATGGCGAGCATGTAGGAGAGGACGACAAAAGCACAATTCTTAGATGTTTGTTAAAGATCATATTTACAAATAATTTGCTCCATAGTTCTTTGGATAATTCCAAATAATATTTCCTATATGCTCCAGATTCAAATTACAGCACTGATACCCTGACATAAAAGTATGTTTGGACCGTGCTACAGATATGGGCTATTTTGAGAATTCTGCTACCACTTACCAAAGGCTATCCGTCCATAGTTAAGGGAGCAGATTGCTTTTAATGTTACACCATATTGTCCGTTCATCTACACGTATCTATATTAAATTATTTTTACATTTATTAATGTACCATCAAAAATACAGTGCAGTTTTTGATTCTCTCTTTTGTTAATGCACCAGTCTCAAAAAGATATTTTAAACATTTATGTGTTTTTACAAACTGAGCACTTGCAGATTGACATGAGAGCAAATGTCACACTCATGATCCGTCACTTAGGGAGATTTGGTATGAAATGTGCCAGTGTTTACCAATGTGATGACTGGAATGCAAGTGTGTTTGTTTTAGTTTTTAGTATGGTCTTGAATTGAAGACGCAGAACTAGCTCATGGGTTAGTAGGGCATCCGTTGGTAGGGCAAGCAGAAAAATAGACCATTATGAAGATGGAGGTGCTGCAGTCTATACATTGCGATTCCTTTTCTTCAGCAGCTAACTCCTGATGTCTACCTGAAATGTGTGTTTTGCGAACCTGGTCCTGCTTACAACTTTTCATTTATAAAAGTTGAGAAACTGCCTCAAGGAAGCTCCAAATACTTTCCCCCATACCGTTCAGAAAACTAGATTCATTAACTGCTGCCCTTTCATCAGGTCTCCAACATGGCAGGACACCATTCAAAGATGAAATGTCTTTGAGATTTGACTAGAATTGTTATTTTCAATTATTAACTCAAGGGTGTGTACTTACTAAGAGTTGCTAGAATTCAGGAGAACTAGCCGAGAGTCCCAATGCTCCACAAATAGATCAGGCTACTGCTAGCGCAGGTGTTTTAATTAGAAATTATTAAGTAGCGTTTATTTATTTTGAATAATGAGTTTATGTAGAAAATGAATTAACGTAGAAAAATAATGCACTCATTTGAAAATGTGACATCGAAGAATGGCCACCAATGTTCACGAAATTTACTAATTAATGATTAATACTTATGAAACATCGAATATGTACTAGACTAATGCAGTAATATGTCATACTAAGGGTTACAAAGTAACCTTAGCGAGGTAGGCCTTAACTTAGCGAGTGTCTTGGCCTATTTTGCCAGGCCTCATGCTGAAGCTGTATTTCTTAGCGTTTAATAAAAATGCTAACCAAGTGAATTAAATTGTGAAATGTCCATTCTCTTGCTAAATGTGCTTAACAGAAGCTTTTCGTGAGGACCGACTGCTAGGAGATGATGTTCTTGCTACTGCAACATTTTATGTGTAATGTGTGTGAGACTGACTTTCCGAGGACAAGAACAATGAAGATACTGACTGGAGCTGAAGCTGCAACAATATTCAGATTTTGAGAGAATAACTTTAGGAGAGATTCGAGATTTTAGTTGAAAGACATTAATTGCTACATTGGGCTCATATTCCCTGACTGAGAGCCCGATGCTTGCTGATCGACTTATGACCTGAGGACGAAGACTGATTTTGCTTTGCTGACCCATACCGAGGATAGGTATAAAATGATAAACTGTGACTGTTATGCATATTTTGCTTTTTCTTTCTAGGTACCAACTGCGGTATTGTGGTAGAATCATAGTCAAATGTTTTCCAAATTTGTTTCTAAATTGTTTTGCATGAAGCCCAACATGCTGATGCTAATCGGACATTAGTTAAGGGCCCTCACAAATGATTGACGATCACAGGGACTAATGCTTGATGAATTACCTTGCTGAATTCCATGTATTTTAACTTTGTCGCAGCTGACTGTTATTGATTTGCATTGTAACCTTAGAATGTGTCATAGTTCAAGCCTTGATTAGATTGCGTTTGTTCTGCCACTTTGGACAACCAGTGTTGTTTTTGTACGTGTTTCATTTGATATTGAGACTAATCTACATTATCTTAGCATTGTTAATATAGGGAAATAAACTTACTAAACTTTTACTAAATGTGTGTCAGTCAGTCAGTCAAAATAACTTTATTCGGCGTTTAGCCATAAAAGTATACATACATACATAAAAGACATAATAAAATACAGTACTTATGGCATTCATAAAAAGCAAATCTATTAAGTCTAAGCTTACCGCCCTAGCTTACTAAAACAGTATAAGATAATAAATACTTATAAAAGCGTATATAATGATAAGACAATATAGTAATAAGACAATGCCTAGTTTCTCTTAATAAATAGTCACATTACCAGTTCATATCGGTTTCTAATGGTGATTGCGGATATAATAAAACTAAGAATAGAAATGCAGATTTGTTTGGATGAGAGGCTTTGGATGCCAGTCAATCATTCTTTGTAGGAAGAAGTGTGCAAGTTACGCAAAATGGGTAATAAAAAGGATTTCCTGGGAACTGAGTAAAGTTTACAGAATAAAATAAAGTGGCAAGTACTTTGTTTCGAAAAGTTATCACAAGGGCATGGCGGTAGTGTTTTTTCCCACACACATTTTATCGGGAACGCCACTCTAAAATGGATCAGATTAAGTCTAAAAAGTACGAGTAAAGAGTATAAAGAAGGGGTCGGGAACCAAACAAAATAAGGTTCTAGCAAATCTGATGATAGAATTTGTATGTATGAATTAAAAGAGCTAAATTTCTCTGCCACTTGGTATCTAAGATTCATAACATGCTCTTTATGTCGAAGTTTAACAATTTCTTTCGCATTAGCTGGCAGGAGCTCTGGTTTAAAATACATATACTCCAAATCCAAGTTTCGGAAGCCATTGTGAACAAAATTTAGCCATGGAATTTTGTTACAGTTTGTTAGTGAAATACAATCTTTTACACAATCGTGTGTTAAAGTAGCCACCGGATTTGACCATACTTTTATCCATAGCAAAAGTGGGGCAATATCTATCAAATCTGTAATGTAGCGGATTCCCAGTTCCTCATGGCATAAAATGTTCGCTATGTTCTTAGGTACCATAAGTAACTGATGAAGGAATTTATTCTCTGCAAGCTGTAAAATGCTTGGACTGGTATATCCCCAAAGGCCACCCCCATAAATCGCCGCCGAAACACATTTAGAGTTGTAGAGCGTGAGGATCTGGTGGACCAGTCTATGCCCTAATCTGCGGGCAAAGCGAAAGATTGCCTCAACATTTCTTGCCAGTTGTTGAAACTTAAAATTCAAATGGAATTTCCAAGACAGAGTACTAAATGTGTGGTTATTCATATCTGAAAGGTCGTGGTGCGTGATATTTACTGACTCCACTGATTATTGATTTTATTGATTACTATTGATTGTTGATTATTGTGTATTGATTATTGATTATGTGCTGGAGCTATGGTAAGAACTTCTTAATTGCGAGTCAAAAGGTTCATCGACCTATTTGCGTCCCCTTGTAAGTATACTTATTAAGGTCTGACGCGCTAACACTACAATAGCTGTAGAATCTTATTACGTAAAAACCGGAAAAAATGGGAAAGGGGTAAAACACCAGAGTTTGGTCCGAGAGCTGACCCATCTCGTCAGTGGCATCTCACAGGAGGGTGGGGGTGAGAACACTCATGACGATGAGCTATTTAACACAGATATGTTAAACATTAATGGAGTAGTACCAAATTGGGAACAGGCAAAACAGCCAGATCGAAATGTGTATCTGCTTACTGCTCACCAAGGCTTCAGTAGCAGTTACAAGTCCCCTCATCATCCAGGTCACTGAAAATGAACCCCATGGCTCTGAGGCGAATGCAAAGTAGGAGAAAGATCTGTGTAGAAAGGAAGAAGATCACAGAATACCCAACTGCATATGTAAGCAGACCAGCTAATACCATAAACAGGCAGTAACTGGGAAGAACTGATAAAGGGAAAAGTGCAGAGCCAGGTAATGAACTAGAGTGAGAGGGAGCCACAACAACTACGAAGCAGTGACAGGAAAAGACAAAATATTATCAGACAGCTTTGTACCTGTGCTGCTTCTTATTACCCAGAATTGGTCAGTTACACCTGACAAGCGCTCATGCTGTAGCTCAGGGGCCTCCAACCTCTTCTATAATGAGAGCTACTTTGCACAAAGAAATTGATGCTGAGCTACTAACACATTTTATCATTGTACTATACTGATCACATTTATTAACATTACACTAGGGACTACCTAAATCTCTTAGCTGGAATTACCAGCCGAAATGGCAGGAAAAGCCTTATCAATATAAAATGCCTCTGCATGACCAAAGAAATAGTTGAAGCAGGACACACACTGTCTGGCACAGTATTAAATCTTCCCAGCTTGAATTACTTAACCATTCAACTATGAGCTCTAAATAGGTTTCGGAAGCAAAACCCTTTTATCTTCATAAACATGTCTTTATCTGAAAATAAAAATATTCTTCTATCAAACACCTGTTCTATTCTGGGCAAACGGACCCAGTTTCCCAAATCTCTTCTCTAAAGGAAACATACATTTTCCCTGCAAAATGCCAGTATTCAGTTTTAGTAAATATGCCTTCCCCAAACACCAGCTTGTCATTTTTATCAAGTACTCAAATGTAGAAATGCTTCACATGGACTGAATCTGCTTCAATTGCCTAGGATTTATGATCACATACCATGAGCGCATAACAACACAAATGATGCAGTTAATATTCCAATAATGCTCACCATTGGTCCTCTCTTTAGAGTCACCCCAAAACCTTTTGTCTTCACCCCTCCTGTTTTCTGAACCCATTTTGGTTGGTGTTCAGGACTCTGTGCACTTTACTACTGCTAACCAGCACTAATGTGCTTGTGCTCATTCCTCTAAACATGGTACAATTGGCTAACACCCAAGTGGCATACTTTATTTACTTGTAGATCCCTAGTAAAGTGGTCCTAAACATATCCAGGGCTGGCAAATTAAATGCTACCAGTGGACCTGCAGCACTTATTGGGCCACCCACTTAACTAGCACCTACAACATGCAAAAATAACAGATGATGGACGGAATGTAGAACAAATCAAACATTCATCCCAGTCACAGATCTGGGTTTAATACATCAGTTGTTTTGCTTGCCATGCCATTCCAATTTGGACCCAGCCGTATGCAAATCAGTCTTGACCCTGTTCCTCATGGAAACAGGCTAGCCCGAACTGCCAGGCCAGGTCATCCCTGGACCAGAATCAAGCATCCTGAGACTGGTTTCAGGGTATTCACCCCTCCTCGGCCAGATTAGCTTGAATCTGGTGGCATAGCAAGCACAGGACCCACTTCTGGACATACCCTGCCCCCTTAGGGCAACAAATGCAAAAAGAACAGATGTTGGACAGAATGTGGAATAAATCAAACATTCACCCCCAGTTATAGATATGGGTTTAATCCATCAGTTTTTTTTGCTTGCCATGCCATTCCAGTTTGTACCCAGCCATATGCAAATCTGTCTTGACCCTGTTCCCCATGGGAATGTTCCAGCCCGAACTGCCAGGCCAGGTCCTTCTTGGACCAGAAACAAGCATCCTGACGCAGGTGACCATCACCCACATCAACAACTTTGAAATAGCACAAGACTGAGATGGAGACACCACATACAGTGACACCTACCCAAAATGCACAATTAGTCTACCACCTCCTGGTTCTCTCCAGAACTCACCTGCATCAATGGCACCACAAAAGAAACAAATGCAAACTACTATTTTGGGCATATTTAGGCAGGAGGGGCCCTATAAAAGTTACAACCCAACAGCTCGTTTCTACAAGGGGAAGCTGGCTAAAATGTTAGTAAAGGCCCTCCTCCATTTTTCTTTTGTGGAGGAGTGGGATGATTAGAATTTGTGGTGGCTACCTGCCCAAAATAGAAGGTTCCCAGCTGGTTCTATCGCTCCATCACAATGTGCTGCAATTGGTTGGAGAATCTTTGCAGCAGAGTCAGAGTGCTGCTCACACTATCCACCTGACAACAGACATTTGAACCTGTTGTCAAGCAACTGATTACATATGTATCACTGCCCACTGGATCTCTTTTGTCGGGGTTAGACAACAGCTATCTGCAAGTCTCAGTGTTGAAGAAACTTTTAAGGGCGTTCAGCAGCATGTAACAGTAGCAATGTTTGCCATAAAGAAATCCCATGCAGTTGCATCTTTAAAAGCAAGGTGTTTGAATGGCTGTGAACCAGAAGTCTCAGAATTGAATTTGTTGCCACGGACAATGACAGTAATATAATCAAGGCCATGGCAGATGGTAGATATTTCTGTGTCCTGTGTTTGGTGCAATGCATAAACCTGTTTGTGCAGGACTTTCTCAGAAAAGAAGACATAGCAACATACTGACCACCTCCAGAAGAATGTGCACACATTGTGGTCATTCTCTCAAAGCCTGGAAGAAATGTAAAATCATTCAGAGTGCTAATTGAGTACCGGTTAAAGACCTCATGCAGGAGTTGCAAACAAGTTGGAACTCAACCTACTACATGTTGCAACTTTTGGTTGGGCGGTACAAATCGATCACTGACTATGTTCTTCAACGAGAAGGGGATTTAACTGAGAAAAGCATTACCATGAGGTGGACCAGTGGACCCTAGTCAAATGCCTGATACAAATGCTACTTTCTTTTGAGGTTTTCACATGAGAAGCCAGCAGGGAGAACAGTGTCATGAGGTAAGCCATCTCTTTGTTGCATCTGCTACAGAACCAATTTTAATGATGACTAATAATATGACCTGGTCGCATAGGCGGATTGTTCTCTACAAGTGATTATATAGTGCTTTGCAAGAATTATTGTACCTGTAGTGTTGTCAATATGCTTGACATAGTAAAGGTGTGAATGACAATGGAGAAGTGCATGCATTGGTTGAGAGCTTAATACTTCGCTTGGTTGTTAATCCAAGGCTACAAAGAGAGATTGTGTCCTCCGAAGAGCATATCTGTACACAATATTTGATCTATGGTACAAAAATACTGCCCTCTTGCATTCCTTCTTCAGAAGGGGATGTTTTACTAGATAAGACGTGGATTGTTGAGAAAGCGAGAGACCTGGAAGAGGAATAGCTTGAAGTTAGAGTCCCGGGCAGAAGTTTGGACTTACAGCCTTCAACCTCCATAGAGGGCAGTGTAATTGCCTTACAGCAGACAACACCAGCAACAGCACCAGCAGAAACACAAGCAACAGAAGAATCAGGCCCAACATGTGCAATGGCTTAGTTTCAAGTGGCAGGGCTTAAGTCGAGTGCAGAGGCAAAGGCAACAGTGGCCAAGCAAGTGGCAGCACCAATGACCATTCAGAGGATGGTCCAAGAGTATCTGGATGGCATAGGAAGATTCACCAATTGCCAGAACTCAGCAGTCTGGCAATAAAGTATCTGACTAGTCCAGTATCCAGTGTGTCTGGTGAATGTATATTCAATGCAGTTGGCACAGTTAGAAGGACCAGCCTCTCTCTACACCTGCTCACATTAGCATGATTAAAATGAATCACCACTTCATAGCACACAATTATACTGTTCCTGAAACACCACAGAAGGAGGATGAGGGTAATTGGTCTGACCCAAGTGTGTTATGTGACCAAATTCTGGGTGAACTACCTGAGTTTGAGGATAGACTACTTCCCTGACTGTGTAGGGCACCATAGAACTTTCAGATTAATGGTCAGACTGCTTTGCAAAAAAAAAAAATGGATATAAATAAAGGAACATTATTTTATGTCTGACTTCTGCATCCCCACCATTTATTCACATGAATGGCCGGATTGGAGTTGAACCAATGTGCAGTGATGAAGCCTCCCCATTGAACCAATGTGCAGTGATGAAGCCTCCCCATTCCCTCCAAGGACATTGGAGATAATGCCTACCTCCATTTCATGTCTATCCATTTTTTTCATTCCCTAGCATGGCTGACCCAATAAAGATCATTAATTTACAATACTGCCAATTTGTTGCTTCCCTAGGACAGGAGTAGATACAAATTACAGTACAGCAATTTTATACCACTGTGCTTGGATTGGAACAGGTAGGTAAGTACTGCACCAATGAGTAATATATTATTGAGTGAGTTTGAGTAATGACGATTCATGTGGTGGCAGACAGTGACTGTCGAGACGGGGCCACTCACCTGAAAAGCAAGATGTCTGCAGGGGCGATGGTGATGGTATGCCCCCGACCTCCTGGAACTCCTCTCGGCACTTCCTGGTGGATACAGAAACCCCAGTAGGTGTCCTAAAAGGAAGGGTGAAGTGGAAGAGAAAGAGACAAAACACTGCCACGTCTTGCCGGTCCAGCCAGGCACCCTGTATCTTCGGGGGCAGGTCGTTGTTGACAGAGTGATAGTTGAGTTAGTGCACTCAACTTCCTTGAAACTGAATCTCTCTGGGCACAGGAGCGGTAGAAGAACACCGGGATGCTCCAGCACTTTTCTTGGATAATAATAACTGTTGGCACAATTACTAACACTGCATTACTAAAACCCCAAACTGAGTACCATAACAATAAGTACTGCGACACTAGGGCTGGCTTCACAGAGATTCACTGTTGCACACTACAATTAGAACTGTGGTTGCACTTATTGTGCACAAGAAAGACAAACAAGGGCATTAATTCTATCACATATAACTTTCCTGCATGCATAGGGATAAACTAAAAGGAACAAAAATAATCCAAGAAATACAAATGTTCACTCTGGATTTAAACATTTAGGGTGGCACAGTTTGGTTTGGTTTCACTGTGTGTGTGAAAACCCTTCAAAATCAAATTCCTCAAACCTGAAACACAGGCATAAATGACACATTTTAAATCCAAGAGTTATGCTATTAGAGAAAGAAAAGTCTCTTTTAAAATTGCACTGTCACTTTTTGTAGTACTTGAGCTCAAGCAGATTTCCTGAAGCACATTTAGGCAAGTAACTACAATAACAATGTAGAATGTTCAGAAATGCATTTGTCTTTTCAAGATAAGCACTCTGCCAAAATACGAGGTCTGAAATACACGAGCGGCGCTCAAAGAACAAACTCCCTGGAGAATACTAGTCACTAATCTGCAGTCTTTTCCGGAGTGCGGGAGGAATGCCTGGTGTCAGCTGGTACAGGAACGAAGAAAAGAATTGCCTCAAAAGTCCTGAATATGAGGATGACAGCAGGGGCTGGACTGCCTAATCAGATGCTGAGATCAGGAAGCAAAACAAAGCCAAGCAGGGAGGCATGCTTCACTCTGGCTATAAATAGCAATCAGGAAAGCATTTGAGTTTCCACATGTGGATGAGTCACCACACCCAATTAGAAGCACATGTCTACACCACACCCAATTAGAAGCACTTGTCTACACCTGCTCACATTAGCAGACAAGCATTGGTAAAACAAGCATTGATACAACCAATTTTGTAACACAGCACATTATGTTTACTTAGAAACATGAAGGTTTAACCAAGAACAAAGATATGATTTAACCCTAATCCATGGGGATGCTGACAGATAATGCAGGAGGCACCTTGGGGATTCCTGACAGTGACGGGGTTTAACTAATTTGTAAACTTGATATTGATGATTTGTAATGTTTGGGGACTGATGGGTGATTTTTCCTGAAGATGATGGGCCTTTTCCCACTTAGCTAGATTTACTTGCATGGTCCAATTCTTGCTGTACTTTTTTCTGGTTCTTCAGAGACCAGACCCGTCAGTTTAGTTAATCAATACAAATCTATATAAAATGCTTACATTCTTTTGCTCTTCTTGTTCATCAACAGCAGTGCACTACAGGTCTCCCTCCCTCAATCTCATTTGGGTTGGCAGTCAGACTGATTCATTACTCGGAATCAGTATTTAGGATGGGATTACCACAAACAGCCAGAAGAAAGAAGTTATCTACTTCAAAGGTAAACCTAACCAACATGATGATGACTGTAAGAGGCCTACTCAACCCTGTGGACTGGAGAGAGTTGCCTTGATTTGGGAAATGCTGAGTAGGGCGCTGGCTCAAATAAATGTCAAGCATCTCTATTATGTGGTTGTGGTCGGGGGCTGTTACTGGAGACAGACATTTGATAATGTCACATCATCAACATCACTTGATGGGGGGGCACTCTGCTAAATGTTATGACAGTTGTGAGATTGATTAGCCAGGCACATGCAGCTACTTGTCTGGGATTGACTGTAAAATTGCTCTCACTTCTCACATAATCACAAATGAGTCATCATGAATGATTGCTGTAGCCTATGTTCTTGCTCTGCTTCTTGGACTTCTGTCCTTCCCCATCGATGCTACAGTATTGTTACTGTTTTACAATCCACAGGCTTCTCTTCTGCACAAAAGGGAAAAGCTACACAACACTCCGCTAACCTTACCAGGCCAGTTCAGCCAGCCACCCAAACCAGACATTTCAGAAATTCCAAGAAGAATGCAGCTGCACCGACCAATCATTTTTGTTTTAACAATCATAATTTTAGAACTGTGTGGGTTTACTCCTCCATTATGTGTATTTTTCAAACCATTTAGATATATAATAATTTAGGTCTCTGAGGCTGAAGGACTGTTTTTGCAATGCATGTAATTGAAATGTCATTCCTTCTTTACATTACACAACAGATTTGTTGATGATGTTGTGCCGCTCATCAACCGGATGACTATTGTCATTGTGTAGTGTTTGTCACACCTTTTCTCAACTATCCATTACCATCCATTATTCAAACCCCTATCCCTCTTCCTCCAGTCTATGTGATGCATGTGAGGTGTGACTTATGAATTTACAACATAAATGGATCACACACCTGGAGGGGCGGATGTGGTGAAAGCGACACCGACTCACTGTAGGATCTTCTCTTACATGAGCAATAGTCACTGCAGCCCCAATTACACACCCATGCATAAAAGGGATACATATGTGATATGACATCATTCATCAATATCATGTTTCCAGCTTTGTGTTGCTAAAAGTTGCAACCGTCTTCTGTCTTGAGTCCACGCCTCCTGGATTGAGGATTTCCTAAGTTAATTAAATACTTGTTCCCTATTTCTCAAAAGTTACTTCTGCTAGATTTTGTAATAATATCAGGTCTTTGTGTCATGGTGGTAGTCTGGTCTCTGTCTTTGATGAGTTATGATATAAATCACCAATTAAGTCTGTATTGTCTTTCAATCTAGGTGCCCGTGATGAATAATACTCCGTCTGAATAAACCTACAGTTTGAGTTCACCAAAGGTAGGAGTGTAGCCTTGCTTGTGATTCTTCCTTGCTACTAGTACCACTACCATTAAGAAGGCACATTGGGAAACCCTGCAATAAGGATTTGGAAGATTGAGAGCAGTAGCAGCCATCACTTCATATATTCAGGTAAGATAACTAAGAATTGAAGTGAACTAGTTTACTTAGTAACTTCTACTGAAGATTAGATTTTTTTATATATATGTTGAAGGCAATACACAATAGGCATAGGCATACCCCTCTAGTGGTCAATATAGTCACAGAGAGCAGTAAGACAAAGGTATAACTAACTAGTATGCATTTTGATAAGCGTCTTGGTGCTGCAAAAGTGGCAAAAGTTGACACACTCAAGCAATAAGACAGGCGTAGTCTGTGTTGTGTTGTTCCCACCCTGGAAGCGGGGTATTGTTTGGGAATTAGTAAAGTAAATGACCTATCAAATAAGCATATGGCAAGGAACTTCAGAATCAGCAAGGGAATGGCTAGGGGTAAAAGTTGATGTACAGCATGTGACTGTTCAGAAGGCAGCTTCTTGTCACTGGAAAGCCCAGACTGTGCAAAAAGCAGTGCTAAAACATACGACAAATTGCCGTCAGATAAACAAACTACTCATTTATTTTCTTTACAAATAACACCCACTTTTCCAGCCACAACAGGCCCACTGTTTTCTCCACATAAGTAAATAAATCTCCCCAATGTCCAAACTAATAATCCAAAATCAAAGGTTGTTGTCCCAACTGCGCTCCCCGATTCCCAGTCTCTCCACTCACAACAAAATGCCCTCCCACCAAAGAAAATATATTACAAAAAGGCCTCAGAGGGCCGTTAGCCAGGTGCAGAGGCGTGACACCTCTACACAGAAAAGCACAAGACAAGGCAGTCTGTGGATGATGATGAGGAGGGGGGCAGCAGTAATGGATCCTGGCTGTTGACGGTGCTGACGATCTTGTTGCTGGGATGAAGGTGCTGGAGGCTGGCCAGATTTACTGGGGGAAGTGGCATATGCCTCCACTTCGTCCTCCTCCAGAGCCACCAGCCAGCGATATTCGGCCTGGATGGCCTCCATCCAGTGGCACCACAGCCGGGTGGCTATTTTCTGCCATGATGGTGGACCAGCAGGGGTACCTATATCAAGAAAGAAAAAAGTAAAAAACACAAACTGAAAATAATGCTCAGTGTGAGCACTTGTTTTTGTAGTGGCACAGTAGCAGAACATTGCAGGTCCTCTAGGGTCATTTGCATTTTTTATGTGGTTAGTCACAGGGCCATGTTTTCACCACACATGTATCACATAAAGCACTGACTACAAGGAATTAAGCCAGACTACCGATACCACGAGAATAAAATTGAATGTTTTATATTTAATGGATTTCATGGCAAAAACTAAACAGATGCTTTGCAAGAAGAAAAAATACCTCTTAATAAAGAGTAAGTTGTACATACAGCACAATTAATAGTATTCTTTTTTTGCAACATTATTTGAGGCATGCTTGCGTGAAATGTGCTACTTTCTGCAGTCTGCAGCATGTTTTTGGGGCATCTGTTCTATATCACTTTAATTCTAAGGGTCCTGCTATTCTCCGACCACCTTTCAATTCTACCCTGACTTCAAAGAGATAGATGAATAATAATAATAATAATATAACACACTTCACGTATAACGTGGATATCCCGTGTGCTGTAAGGAGACAGTGGACAAAACAATACACTGCAGTACAGGGAAGGGAACATGATATATATTTTATTTGGCACGTTCGTCACAGAGTATTTCATACACCAAACTCTAAATCAGGCACCTAGTCCCACTTTACTCCCTGGCCTCAGCCTCCATCACAAATTATTTTCAACAAATACCTTCACTTGTCAGTAAGGAGAGTTACTCTACTGCAAGGTACGTAAGAGGGATTAAGGTAAGTAGAGGTTTTGTTTTTCTATTGAATAGTGGGATGCCACTAATCATTGTGTGCTAATCTTTTGCTTAGTCAGCCACTGTACTTGATGAATGAGGAAAGGGAAACATTTGAACAGGTGTAAATCTGTCATGGAAGCCATGAAATATATATACATAAATCACTTGGCCAGAAAAATGCGGCACATGCCAAGAATGGATTTTTCAATTTTTGGTAGGCTAGGACAGAACTTAGGAAAGAATAAAGAAATGATTACTAGTAGGAAGTGACTGAGTGGGCACTGGGAAATGCACCATGTCTTCAGTTTGTGACTGCATTGAAAACTTCATAATGCCATATTAACTGAAGCAGACGCATATTGCACAGCCAGCACAGCAGTGACAAATCAAACCATGCTGCAGTTAGGTCACGGGTGGCTAAATGCTGTGAGCAGGGAGGTGATGATGATGGCTGGGATATCTGCCTCGCTTAACAAGTACGGTATATTTAATTTGTTAGCAAACAAGCAATGTGACTTACCACCATCACTTGTCCCTGCCATCACTGAGAACTCTACCCCTCCAACCTCCTGGTCCTCATCCATTGCACTGGTGCTGGTGCTAGCCCTGGTAGTCTGTGTGACTAAAAAAAAAATCATCCATTTTAAACATGTGGTGTTTATATAATAACTAGCTTACTTGGGACTGCCATAGTCACAATACCAAAATATGTGCTCTTAGTCTTACAGTACCACGAGACATCAAAGGGGAAAGGGAAAGCATACTAAAAGAGCAAAAGAAAGGTACAGAGAGGCAGAAGTCAGCTACAGAAACCAGACATATAGAAAAATTAGATAATGCAGGGATAACAAGAATTTAACAAACATTAGCTAGAAGAGTTGGAAAAAATGAGACAATATAAAAAAATACACAAGGATTTTTTTTTTTACTAGTGGGGAGAGGTAAAGGTTACCTAGAAATAACAGGACTTAATGGGGCCAGAAGAACCATGTGCCATGGCCACAGAGCTGATGGAGGTTCCACCTGCCCCAGAGCTGGTCGCAGCCCCTTCACCTTGTTCCTGTGATGCCTTCTTGCCCTTGGGTGCTGATGCAAGACATAAAGAAGATAAAAAATGATTAGTGGTACAGTTAATATCTAAAAAATATTGGCAGATGCAGTAGCATTGTACTTTTCTAAATCAGATAGCCTCTTGCCTAGTCCTAATTTCCTAAACCTAAGCCCTATTCCTAATTTCGTAAACTACATTTTGAACTACTAAGGCATCACAATGAAGGATATTTGCTTCTTCACCTCCTTTGAGTGGGCCAGCTCATTCCCCCTTCTCAATGCAAACTACACATCACTAGCAGATTAGGACTGCATGAGCTACAGAAAGAAAGGCACAGAGAATGCTAATTCCATGCTATACTAATATCTTAGTTCTTAAATATTCAGCTCAAGCGAGAGCTGGGTGAGTGGTGTCGAGCACCTGGCTAGCTCAAGCTGCATCATAAGCTACTGTTTGCAATGTAAACTTAACTTACATCTGAGATGGAGCAGCACGCTATTTGAAAAACAATAGAATTTAAAAAAAAAATAACTATTACTCACAGAGCCATGCAACCTCAATACCGAGCAGGCTAAGCAGGTCCTGTTCACATTTAATGATGTCTGCTCAGCGGTGCATCTGCTTCTGTGTCGTGCTGCAACCCTGTGCTGTGCCACATGCACTGCTGCACTATCCCCCAACGCAGCCGACGCTGCCGCAGGATGTACCACCTCAGTATAAATAGGATGGGGCTGAACCCCTGAGTGGCACTGTGCCACATGCACTGATGCACTATCCCCCACTGCAGCCGACGCTCCCGCAGGATGTACCACCTCAGTATAAATAGGATGGGGCTGAACCCCTGAGTGGCACTGGCTCCCACAGGGTGTGTGGCAAGCAGTGCCGCCACTTACTGCTTCTTGCTCCTCTGCCATTGGGCTGGGTGTAAAAAAAAGGACAGCAACACAAAGCAGAAAGAAAGAACTAGAAAGTGGAGCACGAGGAAGGAAAGGGAAAACAAAAAAAAGTACAGAAAGTTACAAAAAAGTTTAAAAAGAAAACAAAAAAACTAAATTACACACACAGAAAAACACACTGAAAAAAAAAGTAAATGAGGGAGGATCAGTAGGATGGGGAGGATTGGCACAGATTGAAACATATATAAAAGTAGACCCAGCACCTTGCAGAGAACAGCAGAGGAAGCAGGTAAAAGAAAATGGCCACACCCATGAGCATGACATGGTGCCATTAGCGCTGATTTTCAGCGTGAAATGTGCTACCAGTATGAAAAACAGCATGAAGAGCTGGACAAGTATTTTTTCTGCCCGTTCGTGCAACTCTGTGGATTTATCGCACAATTGTTTAGTAACGCCACAGAAGGCCACAGAGCAAAACTCTGAGAATTCTGCCCAGGCCTAGTGTTAAACTGTGTGTAATAACGGTGAGGCAAGAGTGTGAGGGAGACATGTCTTTATTAGTTGCCAGTGCCTCACAGAATGCTGTTAACATTTCCCTGCCCTCCTGCTTAACATCAACATTCTAAACCAGCGTCCTGGTGTACACCAAATGCACACGCACATGTAAGGATGGAAAGGGAGGGAAAGGGGATGACAAAATGCATGCGTCAATTAGATAATTAACGCTTGGGTGTGTTTACAGAATATAGCCCTCATTACAACGCTGGCGGTCAAAGACCACCAGGGTTGTTTTGGCGATTGTACCGCAAACAGGCTGGCAGTACAAATCGCCATATTATGACTGTGGCGGTAGCGCCACGGTCGCAGAGCCGGGACCAGCGGTTTCCCGCCATCGTTATCCCGGCGGTCATAATCCACCAGGGCAGCTCTGCTTGCAGCGCTGCCCTGGGGATTATGACTCCCCTTCCCGCCAGCCTGTCCATGGCGGTAGAGACCGTCATGGAAAGGCTGGTGGGAAGGGGAGTCGCAGGGCCCCGGGGTGGGGCCTGCACTGCCCATGCACTTGGCATGGGCAGTGCAGGGGCCCCCAGGCTCAGCCCCACCCTGCTTTTGCGTGACGGGTGCAGCTGCACCTGTCGCACGGCCGCAACACCGCGTAGCGGGCGACATCCTCGCTGGGCCGGCAGGCAGAAACTCTGTTTCCACCCGCCGGCACAGCGGGGATGTTGTAATGCGGCTGGTGGCTTTGCGGCCGCATAGGCGGCTGCTCGGCGGTCCAACCTTGGAGGACAGCCTCCGCCGCCCGCCAAGGTTGTAATGAGGGCCTATGTTCCCTTTTAGCAACAATTAGTCCAATATTTAATCTTTGAATCTGATAGGTGGAGCCATTGTTCATCTGGTCAAAGCAGTCACTTGGATTGGTCACAATCGTGGATGAAGATATACCAGCAGAAATTGTACTGTTAGTACTAGTATTACATGTTTCACATTGTTCAGTGCTGTTGGCATTATTGACTGATTCTGGTACATTACTTTCAATAATTTTGCCACTGACCTATGGTTTTGGAGTCCTAATTCTGACAACATTTGATCCCTTCCACTACTGACCATTGTCTATTAACCCCTTCGCTGCCAGGCCTTTTCCCCCTCCTGTGCCAGGCCTTTTTTTGCCTATTTGGGGCAGTTCACGCTTAGGCCCTCATAACTTTTTGTCCACATAAGCTAACCAAGCCAAATTTACGTCCTTTTTTTCCAACATCCTAGGGATTCTAGAGGTACCCAGACTTTGTGGGTTCCCTTGAAGGAGGCCAAGAAATTAGCCAAAATACAGTGAAAATTTCGTTTTTTTTTAAACAAATTGGAAAAAGTGGCTGCAGAAGAAGGCTTGTGGTTTTTCCCCTGAAAATGGCATCAACAAAGAGTTTTCGGTGCTAAACTCAGCAGCTTCCCAGCTTTCAGGAACAGGCAGACTTGAATCAGAAAACCTAATTTTTCAATACAATTTTGGCATTTTACTGGGACATACCCCATTTTTGCAATTTTTTGTGCTTTCAGTCTCCTTCCAGTCAGTGACAGAAATGTGCATGAAACCAATGCTGGATCCCAGAAACCTAAACATTTCTGAAATGTAGACAAAATACTGAATTCAGCAAGGGGTCATTTGTGTAGATCCTACAAGGGTTTGTTGGGGGTATATAGGGTTTGTAGGTTCATCAAGAACCCGAGGAACCCAGAGCCAATAAATGAGCTGCACCCTGCAGTGCATTTTCATTCTATACCGGGTATGCAGCAATTCATTTGCTGAAATATAAAGAGTAAAAAATAGCTATCAAGAAAACCTTTGTTTTTCCAAAAAGGGCACAAGATAAGGTGTTGAGGAGCAGTGGTTATTTGCACATCTCTGAATTCTGGGGTGACCATACTAGCATGTGAATTACAGGGCATTTCTCAAATAGATGTCTTTTTTACACACTCTCCTATATTTGGAAGAAAAAAATGTAGAGAAAGACAAGGGGCAATAACACTTGTTTCGCTAATCTATGTTCCCCCAAGTCTCCGGATAAAAATGATACCTCACTTGTGTGGGTAGGCCTAGCGCCCGCGACAGGAAACGCCCCAAAGCGCAACGTGGACACATCCAATTTTTTTTAAGAAAACAGGGGTGTTTTTTGCAAAGTGCCGACCTGTAGATTTTGGCCTCTAGCTCAGCCGGCACCTAGGGAAACCTACCAAACCTGTGCATTTCTGAAAACTAGAGACCTAGGGGAATCCAAGATGGGGTGACTTGTGGGGCTCGGACCAGGTTCTGTTACCCAGAATCCTTTGCAAACCTCAAAATTTGGCTAAAAAAGCCACATGTTCCTCACATTTCTGTGGCAGAAAGTTCTGGAATCTGAGAGGAGCCACAAATTTCCTTCCACCCAGCGTTCCCCCAAGTCTCCCGATAAAAATGATACCTCACTTGTGTGGGTAGGCCTAGCGCCCGCGACAGGAAACGCCCCAAAGCGCAACGTGGACACATCCAATGTTTTGAAAGAAAACAGAGGTGTTTTTTGCAAAGTGCCTACCTGTAGATTTTGGCCTCTAGCTCAGCCAGCACTTAGGCAAACCTACCAAACCTGTGCATTTCTGAAAACTAGAGACCCAGGGAAATCCAAGATGGGGTGACTTGTGGGGCTCGGACCAGGTTCTGTTACCCAGAATCCTTTGCAAACCTCAAAATTTGCCTAAATAAACACATGTTCCTCACATTTCTGTGGCAGAAAGTTCTGGAATCTGAGAGGAGCCACAGATTTCCTTCCACCCAGCGTTTCCCCAAGTCTCCCGATAAAAATGATACCTCACTTGTGTGGGTAGGACTAGCGCCCACGAAAGGAAATGGCCCAAAACACAACGTGGAGACATCACATTTTTTCATAGAAAACAGTGCCTACCTGTGGATTTTGGCCTGTAGCTCAGCCGGCACCTGTGGAAACCTAGAAAACCAGCACATTTTTGAAAACTAGAAACCCAGGGGAATCCAAGATGGGGTGACTTGCGGGGCTCTGACCAGGTTATGTTACCCAGAATCCTTTGCAAACATCAAAATTTGGCCAAAAAAAACACTTTTTCCTCTCATTTCGGTGACAGAAAGTTCTGGAATCTGAGAGGAGCCACAAATTTCCTTCCACCCAGCGTTCCCCTAAGTCTCTCGATAAAAATGGTACCTCACTTCTGTGGGTAGGCCTAGCGCCCACGAAAGGAAATGGCCCAAAACACAACGTGGACACAACATATTTTTTCACAGAAAACAGAGGTGTTTTTTGCAAAACCTGTGGAGTTTGGCCTCTAGCTCAGCCGGCCCGGGGGGGGGGGCAGAAATGCCCTAAAATAAATTTGACCCCACCCCCCCAAACCCCCCCTGCCCGGAAGCGACCCTTGCCTACGGGGTCGCTCCCCCTGCGTGACATTGGCGCCAAAAAACAAATCCCCGGTGCCTAGTGGGTTCTGCCCCCTTGGGGGCAGATTGACCTAAAATCGACCAATCTGCCACCCAGGGGGTCAGAAATGGTCTAAATACAATTTGCCCCCCAGGGGAGCGACCCTTGCCTGATGGGTCGCTCCCCATCTCTAAAAAAACAAACAAACAGAAGAAAAAAAAAAAAAAAATGCCCTGGCGCCTAGAGGTTTCTGTCCCCGCTGGGGGCAGATCGGCCTAATAATATGCCGATCTGCCCCCAGGGGGGGCCGAAATGGCGTAAAATAAATTTGCCCCCCGCAACCCTCCCCCCCTCCGGGAGCGACACTTGCCTACGGGGTCGCTCCCCCTGCGTGACATTGGCGCCAAAAAACAAATCCCCTGTGCCTAGTGGTTCTTGCCCCCTTGGGGGCAGATTGACCTAAAGTCGACCAATCTGCCCCCAAGGGGGGCAGAAATGGTCTAAAAACAATTTGCCCTCCAGGGCAGCGACCCTTGCCTGATGGGTCGCTACCCATCTCTAAAAAAACAAACAACCAAAAAAAAAAAACACACAAAAAAAACCTTGCCCTGGCGCCTAGAGGTTTCTGCCCCCGGGGGGGCAGAAATGGCCTAAAATAAATTTGCCCCCACAATCCCCACCCCCCTCCCAGGGAGCGACCCTTGCCTACGGGGTCGCTGCCCCTGCGTGACATTGGCGCCAAAAAACAAATTTGCCCCCCAAACCCCCCCCCCCCCGGGAGCGACCCTTACCTACGGGGTCGCTCCACCTGCGTGACATTGGTGCCAAAAAACAAATCCCCGGTGCCTAGTGGTTTCTGCCCCCTTGGGGGCAGATTGACCTAAAATCGGTCAATCTGCCCCCAGGGGGGCAGAAATGGCCTAAATACAATTTGCCCCCCAGGGGAGCGACCCTTGCCTGATGGGTCGCTCCCCATCTCAAAAAAAAAAAAAAAAACACACAAAAATACTTGCCCTGGCGCCTAGAGGTTTCTGCCCCCGGGGGGGCAGAAATGGCCTAAAATAAATTTGCCCCCCAACCCCCAACCCCCACCCCCCTCCCCGGGAGCGACCCTTGCCTACGGGGTCGCTGCCCCTGCGTGACATTGGTGCCAAAAAACAAATTCCAGGTGCTTAGTGGTTTCTGCCCCCTTGGGGGCAGATTGACCTAAAATCGCCCAATCTGCCCCCAAGGGGGGCAGAAATGGTCTAAATACAATTTGCCCCCCAGGGAAGCGACCCTTGCCTGATGGGTCGTTCCCCATCTCAAAAAAAAACAAAAAACTAAAATTTGCCCTGGTGCCTAGAGGTTTCTGCCCCCCCCAGTTGGCAGATCGGTCTAATAATAGGCCGATCTGCCCCCGGGGGGGGGCCAGAAATGGCCTAAAATAAATTTGCCCCCCAACCCCCGCCCCCCCCGGGAGCGACCCTTACCTACGGGGTCGCTCCACCTGCGTGACATTGGCGCCAAAAAACAAATCCCCGGTGCCTAGTGGTTTCTGCCCCCTTGGGGGCAGATTGACCTAAAATCGGCCAATCTGCCTCCAGGGGGGCAGAAATGGCCTAATATAAATTTCCCCCCCCCCCAGGGAGCGACCCTTGCCTAAGGGGTCGCTCCCCTTGCGTGAAATTCACGCAAAGAAAAAACTCCCTGGTGTCTAGTGGTTTCTACCCCCCTTGGGGGCAGATTGGCCTCATCAAAATAGGTCAATCTGCCCCAAAGGGGGGCAGAAATTGCCTAAATATAATTTTCCCCCAAGAGGAGCGACCCTTGCCTAAGGGGTCGCTCCCCACCTAAAAAAAAAAAAAGAAAAGCGTAAAAAAAAAAAAAAAGAAAAGGCCTTCCCGAAAAAATGCCCCCCCTGGGAGCGACCCTTGCCCAAGGGGTCGCTCCCTTATGACAATTTCAGAAAAAAAAACAAAAAAACTGGTGTCTAGTGGGGTTTCAAAAGCCGGATTGCAAGCAATCCGGCTTTTGAAACCCTGGGAGAGACTTCAAAGGGAAGGAAATACATTTCCTTCCCTTTGAAGCCCCTCCGGGCCTCCCCCAGTCGGGGAACTGTAGCCTTGGACGAGGTCACCTCGTCCAAGGCACAGAAGCGGTTAAGACAGAGGGTTCACTATACATGCTCATGTTTGCTTGTTTTCTAGGATATTTTACTCTCACCCGGTCACCTACACACACAGACATTCCTTTGACTGCATTTCTGGCATCGTAGTAGATGTGCATGTGCTTTTGGCATCTATCTTCCAAACTTATCAGTTTTCTCTCATGTTCTCATTTTCCCATCTGTAATGCTAACTGTATTTGACCACTGACTTCATCTTGACCATTGACTCTATTTTGTGCTTAGCTTCAGGTGCCGTCACATTGGTGGCGCAGGATTTTTCCACACTGAGCTTGTTTTGCACACAGACATGTTTTTGCTTTTTCTCATGAGCCCAGGGTTACACTGTGCCGGTACATAGCATGGGGGACGTGGAAGGTAGACGTGATAAGGGAGTCGCAGCCTGGGAATGCATTTGTCAAGGAAAAGTACACCTCCTCTGTCTTTGGAATGTGCATTGGAGCAGTGCCCGTTCCTTTGTGTGTATCACTGCCTATATTCATTGTGGATGTATTGCACATTTTCTGGCTGTCATTGTTTAACTGCTGTGAGTATTTTGGCATCTACATGTGTTTTACCTCATTCAAGTTAAATGCTCATGTTCATATTTTCATTTGCTTTTATTTGATATCTGGGAAGTGCCTTAATAAATTAATTACTCAAACTAAGAGTGCTGCAATCATTGGCATCATTTTCTCTTAGTTTAAAGCAAAGCAGAACACCATATCTTCCATGCTAATAACCACTATGGTTGCAACCGTGTAATAGTCACTCTATCACTCAAAGGGGGTTCTACCTATGGTGTTGTGTGCCGTTTCTATAAGGAATGTGAGACCTCAAATCCAATTTGAATGGTTTTATTGATTAAGCGAATGGCCCATTCAACCTGGATGTTGTTTTGAGGATAGTACAAGGATGACTTTATGTGTTCTATACCACTCATTCTCATGAATGTAACTAGTTCTTTGGATACAAACTGCACCCCATTGTCAGTGACTAAATGATGGGGGGGAAGAGTTCCTTACAAAACAATTTCTTCAGGAACTTAATCACTTTGAACATGGTGGGCTGCAATACAAATCTGAACTAAATCTAGTTGCTGAAATTATCTATTACAACAATGGCATGATTTATTTCTAGAGGTAAAGCATTCATTTGTCCAATAAAGTTGATTTTGATTTTTAGCCAAGGATCCTCAGGTAGCTCCACTGATGTCATGGGGCACTAGTGTGTAGTGATTGTTTTACCCGCATTAGTACATATGTATCAACGGTTGACAAACATGTCAACATCACTGTCCATGGATGGCCACCAACATCTTTCTCTCAGTTTTTATTTGGTTCTTGTCATTTCCACATGTCATTTATGTTCTAGGGCTATCGTTCTTCTGCTTAGGGATGTGGACGCAATCAAGGTGTTACCACAGAGAATAATGTATTGACAATGCTGACCTCATCTTTTATGTTTCAATAGGGTCTCATTGTCCCATCTAGATTCTTTTCTCTGGGCCATCCTTTGACTATGTATTTTTTATTTCTGTAATCCATAATGCTTGCCATCCAACCTTGTTTAGTAATAGCGACATTGGACTCAATACTGCTAAGCAAGCATGCGACCAGCAAATCATCATCTTCAATCACAGTCTGACTCACCATCACAGGGGACTTGTGACAGATAGTCAGTAGAAACATTCATTCTGTCAGATATATATTCCATTTTCGATCTGGTAGTCTTGTCACTTGCACACCAATTTAGCTATTCTTGGGGACGTTTTACCTGAACTTTTTCCTTCTAAAATGCTAAACAAAGACTTATGATCTGTGCAAAATGATGAACTCTTTGCTCCATAGAAAGCTTTAGAATTTTGTAACTTTCAAGACACAGGCTAATAATTCTCATTCAATGAATGAATATTTTTCCCCTTGGCCTTACAATGTACGCGACACAAAGATGATGGAATTTTCACTCTTCTCTGTTTTCTGGTGAGCAACACCTGCAACCCAACCTGAAGTGTGTCAATGACAATGCTTTGCAACTTCTCATTGAATGACTGCAGGGATCATGCCAGTTCAAGTTCTCGTTTTATGTCTGTCATGCTCTACTCAGACTCTTTGTTCCAGGTAAACTCTATGTCTTCCTTTACCAAATTGTGAAGTGGTTCTAACTTCTCAGCATAGTTTTGTATGAATTTGGACTGGAATTCACACATGCCCAAGAACAATGAAAGTTCCTCGCTGTTGGTTGGGGTCAGTGACATTGAGATTGCAGATATCAGAGATGGATTTAGCTGACCACCATGTTCATCTTAAGGTGGCCTAGGTATTCCACAGTTCCCTTGAAAAAGGTGCATTAGCTTTTTTGTAGCGTTAGCCCACTGTCATGAATCCTTTGTAGGACTTTTTTTTTTTTTTAAACACAGATACATGCTCTTCCTTTGTTTTGCTGTAAATTAATATATCATTTTCAAATTACCTTATACCTTCCATGCTGGAGAAGAACTGGTTCATTATTCGTTGAAAGACTGCAGACGCTGAACGTAGACCAAAAAGCATTCTGCAAAACGGGTGTGCTCTTTCTGGAGTGAAGAATCCTGTGTAATGTTTGTTTCTTCTTCCAACTGTATTTGCTAGTAATCTGCACTATAATCTAGGGTAGTCAAGATTTTAGCTTGATCCAATGTCATTACCATCTCATTTATTGGAAGCCAGGTCCAACAATGGGCAACCACATGGCAGGTGATTTGGTGCACGTCAATGCAGAAGTATATTGTGTCATTCTTCTTTGTTACAATGACTACAGATGACAGGCACTCTGATGCATTGATTTATTCAATTATGCCATTTTTACACCAATCCATGAGTATTGCTTTAACTTCTGTGCAGGCTGACAAGCGTAAATCCCTGACACATTGCTTGACAGGACCCGTGTCTGCTTTTAAGATTAATCCATGTTTAAAATTCCTTAAGCATTTATGTTTTTCACAGAATACCCCCATGTACTCCTCAAAAATTGTTCTACTCATCTTTTGGGATGATAAACATGTAAGCAGGTTTATATGGATAAACCATCATTTGAAGTTTTTGTTGTTCTAACCAGCCTAGGATGTTGATGCTGTAGTCCACTACAAAAATCTTTGTGAATACATTTGTCTCCTAGAACATAAATCTGCATTAAACACTCTTTCCAATTTCACCTTGTGCCACTACAGGCTCCTGGAATGATTCTACTGGCTCCCAGTGGAGTTGTGCAATCCAAGTTATTGTAGGTGTCCTTTGATAAGATAGTGATTCTGGATCCAGTGTCTACAAGCATCTCCACGTCTTCTCCATTTTCATGAACATTGCACTTTTAGGTTGGTTAAGTGTATCATCTTTGTTGATGATGGCCACAAGTAACACTAAATTTTCCATCAATCCATTCTCATTAGTCTTCCTCAGACTTCGATTCTTCTACAGTGAAAACGTTTTTAGTACAAGAGGTTCTGCAAATCTTGAGAACATGTCAAGTCTTTCCACACCCCTTGCATATCTAGCCTAATGGAGGATATTCCTTATTCGATGCCAAGGGGGTATTGGATCCACAACAATAGCATGCAGGTGTGCTGCTGAGTGGAATTGAAGCGCCCTTTTTTTCCTTGTATTGGACAGGTTTTATGATGTTTCTCCATCTTTATGAATTACATAGATATCTGTGTGATGATTATCAGGTTTGCAGTATAATTTTGCAATCTTGGCAGACCGTTCAATACTTTTTATGTTTGAGATCACCTTTTCACTGCTAGGGTTCTGATGACATAATCGTTTTTTTCTTTCACGCAAGCGGTGCGCATTACCACCAGGTCATGGAGCATCCCATCCACAATTCTAAAGGAGCATGTTGTGGCCAACACCCTTAGAGTCACAACATAAGGCTCAATTGATTCACCTGGAGCCTGATAACAATGATAGAAATTGTACCTCTCCAGTATAACACTCATTGAGTCAAAGTAATTCCTCATACTAGTTCTGGCTTTTATTAATACATTCTTGATCCTCATCTTCTTTCACTACCTGGAGAATGTGATCAAAAATACTTCTCCCTTCTCCACCCCAAAAAATTGTACAACATGACTTGTTCCCTGGATGGATTGTAATTGTAATTGGTTCCATCATAGGCTTCCAAATACTTTTCAAAACATCTGACCCACTGGGTCTAGCTTTCTACAGGTGGTCCTGGCACTTCCAAAAAAGTGGTGGCATCCCAATAGCATTCATTATTCCAGCCATGCGATCACTGTTCCTCAAATACTATACACTTGCTGTAAATCAGGCAACAATTAGCAAAAAAGCTTGAGCATGCAGTAATGTTCATGTAGAATTCCTCAGTATCATTGATGAGAATATGGCTATTGCTAGTGTTCACTTTAAGTACTATTTTATTATAACTTAGTGGTATTAGTGGGTTAATCCACTGACCATGCTGTATGCACACCCCTCCCAGGGGCCATCTCAGTTGGGGCGAAGGTGTAAGTGGCTAAAAGGAAGAGGACCCATTGGCCAGCGTGGGAGTGCATGACAGGAGAGCATCTGATGAATGTGGCAGGCACTCCTCCCTCCTCATCACTTCAGTGAAGGAGTTTCGCCGAGCCGAAGGCTGGAAGAATGACCGTCACTGCCTGCATAGCTTTCAGCATCAGAGTTTCAGATGACGGTAGTATGGCTTTGTATCCAACGCTTGTCACCAGTTTCTCTGTGTAATAATGAGGAGGCAAGAGTATGAGGGAGACACATCTTTATTAGTCAGCTGTGCCTCATAGGAGCCCATTAATGTTTCCTTACTTTCCCACCTAAGATCAACATTCTAAACCATCACATGACCTATAACACATGCACACACACATATGAATGGATGGGGAAGAAAAAGGGATGATAAAATGCATTCGACAACACTGGATGTGTTTACAGAATATTACAACTGCCAATTCAACTTGAAAAACAAATCCCTTTGCCAGGCCTAAAACACCCTTTTTATTACATAAAAGCCACCCATAAGGTAGGCCTTAAGCAGCTCATAGGGCAGGATGCATTGTACTTATAATGTTGAACTTGTAATTTTAAGTTTTGCATGTCCAGTTAGTGAATAACTTCTAAAGTTGCTTTTCACATATGTGAGACCTACCTCTCCCATAGGTTAACATTCAGTTACCTTAGTACATTTAGAAAGTGATAAGTTTTGTATGGGAGCAGGCAGAAATATCATGTTTGGTGCCTAAGGAATAGTAATTTGAAATCATCTTTAATAGTAAAGATGGATTTTAAGTGATAATTCAGAAAATGCCATTTGTAGAATTTTGGCATTGTGTTGTCAATTTGGTGCTTGTAGACTGTTTACTGGGTCCCATGCCTAGGTGTAGTTGGCCTTTGTGTATTTCTCCCAGACGGCCACACAACAGAGGTACTAGATGTTGGCAGGATGGGCCATCTTGACATGATGAGGGGGTGGGAGCTATCACCTGTCCCAAATACACTCCAAAGAGACTGCCTCAGGAAACGCACAAAGAACTTCACTCTTGGTCACTGTGATTCCAGACATCCTGGGACCACAGCAGGGAGGCAGGAAATTCTAGACACCTCTGTGGGATGAAAACTACAGAAACTTCAAGGCTAGCACCAGGTATAAAATGAGGACTCTGAGACCCACTCTTCAGATTACGGCTGGACCTGTGAAAGACTAAGAAGAAATTCTGCTGTGCTGACCTGCTACCTGAGGAAGGAAGACTAGACCTGCTTTTTAAACCCAGAAACACTAGAGTGGTTAGTACAAGGGCAAGCTGACTGGCCTCCTCTTCTCTCCTCTTCTGAAATACAGTGACATTACAAGCTCCAGAGACATGCCCTGCATCCGCCCAGCTGCCCAGACTCAGTTGGACCTGCCTGTGCCCTGCTGCCGGCCACTGCTTGAATGAGTCCTGATCTTCTAGAGATACCCCTCCAGGTCCTAAACATTTGGCTGGCAGCAGAGTGCATTCCTCCTGGCGCAACAGTGGGTTTCTTTGGAACTAACACAGTGTGACACAAGTGAATGCAGCACAATGCAGGACCTTGCCTCGCAGACATCACAGCTTTTCATTGGAACTGACGCAGTGCAACACAACTCGATGCAGGAGCTCACATCACAGCCCTCACAGCTACTCACCAAAATTGACGCAGCATGATGCAATTGGATGCTGGACCTTGCATCACAGACTTCGAAGCTCCTTATTGAAATGGATACAGTGTGACACAACGCTTCACATCAAATACATAAGTGCAATTCTCAGTGGGACTAACCTGGTCCCTGTAACTGGCCCACACTCCAAATAAGTTGTCCTGAACTTATGACTTTGTCCTGGTCCGGCACAACTAGATAACCACAGTAAAACTTACTATAAAACATTGAAATTGCATATCTCTGGTTCTTCTGTTAGCTCAAGTTAATTTAGAGACTGATTGTGGTTCACCCTGACAAGAATTGTGGCTGTTGCTTAAAAAGGGCTTACACCCCCTCAACCAAGAATCCAATTTCTCAAACTCACAATTATAGTGAAGGCACCACTGTGTTAAGACTGGACACCATAACAGACATGATGCTCACAGTATGTCACTTACAGCCATTATTATGCAAGAGGTGGACACCATTATGTCTGGGACAGCCAAAAGTAGGTCTTCCTTGCTCATAGTATGTCACAGAGGTCTGCCAGTGCACACAACAAGACCAACAATGTCCAAAATATGTTTGAGATGACAGTTATTATTAAAGGAACACTATCTTCCCAGGAACAGACACAATTGTGTCAGAGATGGACCTTGTATAATGGTAGGCAGCATATACTTTTGGTTGTCTTTGACACAGGGCTAAGCTTCCGGGGAACAACACTGATTATCAGGAGAAATATAATGCTGAACACACACATACCAACACATAAATGAGCACACATGCATACATATACAAAGATGCTTGAAGCGTGAGGCTTGGAAATGGATTGCAGCTCTTGACTCACTCCCTGCTCATCTCAGCTCTTATGCTGATCATGCACCCAACTCACACTCTGGCTGTCTAGCTCATGTCGTCCCACAATTAAGTGACTCTGCTCTAAATACAGCTGGTACTCTTCTTTCCTGGCCAATTCATCACAAACATAGTTTGACTTATAGAGCAGGGCCTACTACATTTTTAGTCTCCTTGTTGACTGTGCTTGAGTGACAATGGATACAGTTGGCCATGTTTCAGACCCCGCAGGGCAACACAATTTTATTTGTGTGTTAGCATGAGATCCTGTTATTGGTTGGTCTGATTGCCTCTCTACAGGCCTTGAGATGAGCAGTAGTGTCTTTAATGCTCATAACTACTCCTAATGAAGCACTGATCTGAGTTACTTCAAGGGCACTGATGAGCTACCAGTAGCTCTGTAGTTACCCGTTGGAGTTTTGTGCTCTAGCTACTGTGGCACATTCTAATTTATATCCTATTCACCACGGTCCAGTTCTACATAGTCTTCATCATCTTCATGATTTGAAGGGAATAATCTAGATTTAATGTGCAAACTACGGCACCTGGAAGAATGTGAGAAGGTTATCCAGTGTCACTTAGGGGCTATTGTTTTCTTTGTGTTTTAATTCTGACAGTACTTCTATGTGAGATAGCCATTCCGATGAATGAAAATATGTGAATTCTTCAAAACTGTTAGCAGTTGGCTTCTAGTTATGTAAACTACAGTTCTTAATTATTGATCCAGAAATGTGAACATAATTGTGTGGATTCAGAGGTGAAATTGCACAGACAATTTCTTGAAAACCCTGCCCTCTTTAGGCACTATACTTCACAAGTTGGAAAATGAACATAAGAAGTTAACTGTCTCATACATGAAACTTGGTTGTTTCAGAAATGGTGCCATCTCTCAACTAACCACGTGTCATGCTACCACAACTAGGTATTCCCATTCAGGTCTAGCCCAACACAAACAACTGAACTCTTGTGAGGGTAAGGATTTGAACAGGACATCAGCTGATGCTAATGCCATTGAAGTTACTTATACAGTTATCCTGCGCTCTATTTCATATGACGATGATTTATACACCCTGTTGACTGGAGGGCACCAAGGGGCCCCTAAGGGCCACACTGTTGCCTCTGATCAGGGGATGGGGAAATTCTCAGTTTGCTACGAGTTTGCCTGGTCTTAATGTGCCTCCAGATTGTTACCCTTATGTTGCCATTATGACAAGTGTCCCTAAATTGACCCTTACCTCTGAAGAGGAGTCACCCTCCCAGCTGAAGAATAAGGTATGTCATTGGCTAACTAGTAATTCAATATTCAACATCAATGAATACAAATACATCTTGTTCGTGAGGAGGGTTTGGTTGGTTAGCCGTACCAAAAAGATCTGAGGGGGGATTGCATTGTGATGAACTGTAAACCTCAAAATTTGGCCTGCTGTCTGATCCAAAGCACTAGCAGACGGATTGCACTCAACGATGGCATCAATATTCTTCCTTTAGGTTTTTTTTGCAGGCACCAGCAAAGGTGCAGGTAGGGCCTCAAAGATCCCTTACATTGCTACATGAGAATTGGAACCCTCCTTCCCCACTTGCAAAAGATTTAGACCCTCATTACAACGTTGTTGGTAAATCCCGCTTACCGATGTGTTGACGGCCGCCAACATACCATGACCGCGGCGGTATTCCGCTATGGGTATTATGACCCACACAGAGAATACCGCCACAATACAGACACCCACACAAGTGCGCCAGACCAAAGGTCAGTTATAAACTGGCGACAGCAAAACCCACACCGTTACGCCAACAGGAATACGCCCACAGTATCACGACCCACAAATCAACGCGGCAGTCTTTCAACCACAGTAAACCATTGGCGGTACACACTGCTGCGCACACACACACTTACAAAACTACACCACATTGGACAATTCAAAATACACACACCTTACACACATACAGACACCACACCCACACACTCACACCACTGTAAAACACACACCTACATTACCCACAACCCATTACAACGGGAAAAAAAGAGACCAAGCAAAGAGCATACACTAACTCAGAGGCACAGGACACCATCACTCATTCACCATCCACACACATCACATCATACATCCCAACACATCACCCCACACATCACCTCACACATATCACTCACACCACATCATGGCACCTCAAAGACACCCCAGGTTTTCTGAGGAGGAGATAAGTGTCATGGTGAAGGAAATCATCCGGGTAGAGCCACAGCTATTCGGATCACAGGTGCAGCAGACATCCATTGCAAGGAAGATGGAGCTATGGTGGAGAGTCGTCGACAGGGTGAACACCGTGGGACAGCATCCAAGAACCAGGGATGACATCAGGAAGAGATGGAACGACCTACGGGAGAAGGTACGTTCCGTGGTATCAAGACACCATATAGCAGTACAGAGGACTGGCGGTGGACCCCCACCTCCTCCCCACAACTAACAACATGGGAGGAGCAAGTCTTGGCGATCGTGCAGCCTGAGGGCCTCGCAGGAGTAGCAGGAGGACTGGACTCAGGTAAGGCAAATCTTAACTACTTTATCCCCCCCACCCTACCTGCATGCTATCACATACCCCCACCCGTACCCTCACTCCCATCACTCCATCACCTCACATCCACCCCACCATCACAACCCACACATCTCAATACCAAACCCTGCATGCACCAACAATGCATGGACACCCATCACAGCCCTGCATGGACACCCATCACCACAGAATGCTTAGTAGAGAGACTTACCCAGCCCACACAATCAGCAATCACACAAGGCCAAGGTGACAGGGAAAGCACAATTCTATAAGGGAAACACACCCATTGCACAAGATGGCACACACAGATACAATAACAATGCATTTGCACCCCAAAAGGACCCCTACCCAACGTCACCGGACAGGAGGTGCCAGCTACATCCAGTCCCCCCCAGAATCAGCCCACAGTGATGACAGCAGCTCTGCACGCCTGGATCACGATGACCAACCTGGCCCATCTGGGACCTCTGGACAGTCGATTACCCTGTCACAGTCCCAAACCACCACAGAGCCTCCCCCCTCAGGAAACACCACTACAGCACCCACCCAGCCAGCCCATGCCACTGTCCCCAGGACACGTCAATCAGCAGTGTGTCCACTACTACAGGGACCCCAGGCAACCCCACTAACCCAGGACGATCAGGGACCTGGGGGCAGTGGGCACATGGTTCAGGGGACAGAGGCACAGGCAACAGGGAAGCTGGGAGGACTGCTGTGCGACAGGGGGAGGACAGGCCCAGAGAACAGACCCTTCACGAAGCACTCTCAAACATCATGGGAGCATACCACCATTCTCAGGAAACCATGGGCACGGTACTGGCCAAGTTTCAGGAGACCCAGCGGCTGCAGGAGGGACAGTACATGGGGATCAAGAGGACCTCACAAAAATCTACACCATCCTGGTCACCATAGCAAGACCATGAGGGAGGCAGTGGCACAACAAAGGGCCCCTGACACTAGCCAAACCGATGAACAGTCTTCCACCTCCACTGGTGCTAGTGGACAGGAGGCCCTGCCACAGGACCAACAGGCCACCAGCACCCCACCCCCTGCAGAAGGAGAACCACCCCGCAAAAGGTCCCTGTGATCCAGGCTGAAGACCGAGAACATTGCCAAGTCCCCCGCCAGGAAATAGGACCCACCTGATTGTCACCCTTCTGTCCCACTCTGTTACCCTGTCCACCTTGAACTGTCATTGCTCCCCTTCCTATGCCCACTTGGACAATGCACATGTGATTCCATGAGACTGGACTCTACCATGGACCTTCCTCCACCATCACCCCAGCCCCTTGCACATACCCCTATACTTATTAGCACCTAAATAAACACCCTTGAAACAAATACCAATCTGGAGTCAGTCTGATGATTCACAAATGTATTAGTGCAAATTTAGCAAAGCATTGCAAAGTATATGTTCATTTACTCATACCAATGTATGACAGTTGTTGGGCAGCAGTACACATAGCAGAAGTCTGAATGGGGTACACAGATCTGAAAAAAGGAAATCCAAAGTGAACAGTCAGTGTCCATAGACAGAGGGTAAGAGGCCGCCATGTACAATGGTCTAAAGTATACTGAAACATGAAGAGGAGTTACAGTCTCTTACCTGTGTGTCACTGGAAGTACTGCAGGATAATGTTTGTTCTGTTCTCAACATCTTCTTCCTCTGCCTCCTCTTCCTCACTGTCCACAGGCTCCACCGCTGGCTCAAGACCATCACCAGGCTCATCCTCCAGCAGAAAAGGCACCTGGCGTCTCAATGCCAGGTTGTGCAACATACAGCATGCCACGATGATCTGGCACACCTTCTTGGGTGAGTAGTACAGGGAGCCACCTGTCAGATGGGGGCACCGGAATCTGGCCTTCAGGAGGCCGAATGTCCTCTCAATAATCCTCCTAGTTCGCCTATGTGCCTCATTGTAACATTCCTCAGCCCTTGTCCTGGGATTCCTCACTGGGGTCAGTAGCCGTGACAGGTTGGGGTAACCAGAGTCACCTGCAAACATCAAGGGACAGTTGTGAGACACACACTAACCCTTAGGGACAACACCATATCCAGACACCTACTCATACTGTGTGGGGACCTTGGGCTCACCTATTAGCCACACCCGGTGCCTCTGGAGTTGGCCCATCACATAAGGGATGCTGCTATTTCGCAAGATATAGGCGTCATGCACAGAGCCAAGATATTTAGCATTCACATGGGAGATGTACTGGTCCGCCAAACACACCATTTGCACATTCATCAAATTATAGCTTTTTCTATTCCTGTACCCTGTTCATTTCTACGGGGGGGGGACAAATGCCACATGTGTACCATCAATGGCACCAATGATGTTGGGGATATGTCCCAGGGAATAGAAGTCAGCTTTCACTGTGGCCAAATCCTCCACCTGGGGGAACACGATGTAGCTGCGCAGATGTTTCAGCAGGGCAAACAACACCCTGCTCAACATGTTTGAGAACATTGCCTGAGACATCCCTGATGCCGTGGCCACTGTAGTTTGGAAGGAGCCACTTGCCAGGAAATGGAGCACTGACAGGACCTGCTCTAGAGGGGGGATACCTGTGGGCTGACGGATAGCTGACATCAGGTCTGGCTCCAATTGGGCACACAGCTCCTGGATTGTGGCACGATCAAGTCTGTATGTGATTATAATGTGTCTGTCCTCCTTTGTTGACAGGTCCACCAGGGGTCTGTACACCGGAGGATGCCGCCATCTCATCATCTGCCTTAGCGGTTGTAGCCTATGGAGGAGAACGGTGAGCAGAAGGTCATTTACCACATAGATAGCACAACTGTGTCTGAATTAATGTTACAGAAGCAGTGTGTGAAATCGAGAGCCAGTATATGTGCTAATATGTGCTGTGATGCAGTTAGGTGCTATGCCATGTGCCCCCCTGAAATGGCGGCTGCCTGACCTGTGAGGAGGGAGAAGGGGAAATGAGGTAACTGCACTGGCGTTGTGCAGCGTTGCGGTAGGCGGTCAAAGACTGCAGCACAACTCTGCATTGGTTATCATTGGGCCTTATGGGTTCCAGAAGCCAATGGCGATGTACGCCAGCGGTGACGGTACGCACCGCCGCGGACGTCACCGCCATTTTCTATCCATTCACTCACTTGATACCTGACCATCAACAGGAGAGGACCTACACTGCAAGTGCTGCTGTGACCTGTGTCTGGAAGCGACAATGGCTCATGTGTCTGGGGAAAGGGCCCCTGCCTTCACTGCGGAGGAGTTGGAGAAACTGGTGGATGGGGTCCTCCCCCAGTACATGCTACTTTTCGGTCCTCCAGACAAACAGGTCAGTACAATGTGAGCATGATGCGTTGGCAATGCCTGTTTGGAGTGGTGTGGATGTAAGCCACATGTTGGGGGTGCTAAGGCGTCCTCGCCTGACTGCTGCATGAGAGGTGGTCAGTGTATGTGTGTCAGGGCATGGGTGGGAACTGGTGGGCAATGAGTATGGCGGTCCGGACGGGTGAGTAATTACATTTTCCTCCTGTCTTTACCCTCTAGGTCAGCGCCCACCAGAAGAAGGGTATTTGGCGTGCCATCGCCAAGGAGGTGAGGACCGTGACGGTCTATCACAGGCGGAGCACCCACTGCTGCTGGACCAAGAAGACGGCAGAGGCCCAGCTGGGGATGGCCTCCCAACGTGGAAGGGGTGCCCGTTGCACCATGACCCCCCTGATGTTCCACATCCTGCAGGTGGCCTATCCGGAGTTGGATGGGCACTTAAGGGCATCACAGCAGCCACAAGGGGTGAGTACAGTTTCAGAAAGCGGACTTTACACGCTCTGGGAACTAGATGGTTGGGGGATGTGGGCTGTGGGTGCCCCTAGGCCAGGGCGATCATGCCAGGGTAGGTCCCTACAGGGTAGGTCCTGCCGGCTCTGTAGCCCCCCCTACCGCAGTGGGCAAGTGGCCAACTACTACTGTGCAGGCTCCTGTGGGCGTCAGGTGTTGACATTAGGCATTGTACCCCATGGGCTGGTGACTACCTTAGAGCATTACAGGCTCTGGCCTCAGCACTGATGGCAGCCATTGTCCCTGTGCCCAGCCTCCTCCCTCCAACTTCCACTACCCTGACCCAATCCCCTCTACCTCAGCCTATCCCAAGCACACCTTCAGACCAGCCTGCTCACACATCAACACACAAAAGTGGCTCAGGAAAACATAAGCACCACACTTCATCACACAGGCACTCACACAAGCACCAAACCCATGCACACATAGAACATCCACTGCCTCCACTGTGTCCCCCTCCTCCTCTTCCCTCCACCTCCCTCCCAGTATCATCTCCACTCACACCTGCATGCACTACATTATCAGCCACTGCCTCCATCACCAGCACGCCCATCACAACACACCCCTCACGAGCAATCACCACCCCCACAACCATTCACACGTCCCCTGTGTCCTCTCCCACTGTGTCTGTGAGCCCTCCTCCCAAAGTACACAAACGTAGGCACACACCCACTCAACAGCCATCCACCTCACAACAGCCTCCAGCCCATGCACCTTCACCCAAATTCAGCAGACGTACACCTCCTACAACCACTACCTCTTCCTCCACTCCCACACCCCCTCCATCTTCCCATCCCAGTGTGTCAAAAAAACGTTTCCTAGCTAACGTTGACCTCTTCCCTACACCTCCCCACCTCCATCCTTCCCCTAGGGCCAGGATGTCTAGATCCCAGGCCAGCACCTTAGCCACCAAATCGGCGTCCTCCTTGGTCCCTGCAAGTCCGGGAGGATCGAAGGGGGCACCCGTCAGGGCTGCCAGTGTGCCACCTACAGATGGTAAGGACCACCCGATTCTGCCACCTGCCAAAGTCAAGAAGGCGCCGGCATGCAGCAGGAAGAAGTCGCACCACCCACCCAGCAAGGCCTCATCCAAACCCAAAGAGGACAGTGCCAAGGTCCCAGCAGACACTTCCAAGGTGAGGAAGGGACACAAAAGCAAGGGCAAGTCACCTCAGGGCACGAAGCCTCCTGGTGAGGGGCTGGTGACCACCATTTCCCCAGACAGGCCAGCAACCTTTACCACTGTCAGCACCGCTGCAACGACCGCCACCTACACCGCCACCTGCACCGCCACGTGCACCGCCACCTGGCCCGCCATCTCCACCACACCCTGCACTGCCGCTGCCACAATGACAGCATGCTCCACAGTGATCAGCCGTACGAGGCTGCCGGAGAAGGTCTGTTGTCTTCCTCCACTACTACAGACACCTGCACCACTGGCAGCACCAGCAGCATCTCTGCCTCAGCAACCACTGCAGCCACCGCCACCTGCACCGCCATCTGCACCGCCACGTGCCCAGCTGGTGCCACTACATCGGACATCAGCAGCATCCCCAGTGGGCAGCCGTCCGAGGCTGCAGGTGACATCCTGGACCCTGCACACACCACATGAGGCACCACCACCAGCACTGGCACTACTAGCATTTTGCAGCCTAAGAAGCCTCAGGATGGAATGTGGCTCTTTCTCCATGCAGTATCATGCTACCTGTTCCATGCACATCTTGTGGCTCAGACACCCAGATGAGGGCACGGGAACTGCCACACCCCAGGTGCAGCATCACTGGGCACAAAGCCCCCTCCAGAACCAGTGGAGAGATGCACCACCTCCCCCAATCCTTGGCAGGACGAAGCAGACTGGGCACAAAGCCCCCTCCAGAACCAGTGGAGATATGCATCCACTCCCCCAATCATTGGCAGGATGAAGCAGACTGGGCACAAAGCCCCCTCCAGAACCAGTGGAGAAGCCATCCATTTGAGAGACTGTGGCTTTGCACTCCCCAGGACCAAGCAGTGGGCAAACCACCCACTAGGGAGACTGTAGCTTTGTACTCCCCAGAACCAAGCAGTGGGCAAACCACCCACTAGGGAGACTGTGGCTTTGTACTCCCCAGGACCAAGCAGTGGGCAAACCACCTACTTGAGAGACTTTGGCTTTGCACTCCCCAGGACCAAGCAGTGGGCAAACCACCCACTAGGGAGACTGTGGCTTTGTACTCCCCAGGAGCAAGCAGTGGGCAAACCACCCACTTGAGAGACTGAGGCTTTGTACTCCCCGGGACAAAGCAGTGGCAAACCACCCACTTGAGAGACTGTGGCTTTAAACTCCTCAGGACCAAGCAGTGGGAAGGGAGCCCCCTCGAGGAGCAGTGGTGTAGTACCATCCACCGGCTGAGGTGCCCCCGCCACTTTCCCCTGAGATGCCTGTGTTTTTTCAACATAATGCCCCTGCAGTGTTCTCTCCGTTTTGAGGCAGGTGTCATGTGTGGGCTTCGCCCATGATTTTTGGGCCCACTGGTCCACGGACATTTACAAGGGACAGTGTACGGCCTTCTGTACTTAATGCAAATATTTGTATATACTGATTTTTTTTCATTCGATTGCTATACATGAATGTTCCAATATATCACTGGTTAAACTAATTTCCTTTTGTCCCTGCGTTCTTCAAGGGAGTGACGGGGTGTATCTGTAATGTTGTTGGATGTGTTAGTGTGTATGGTGGTGTGGGTGAGGGTGGAGGTGTTGCGTGTTGCATGTGTGTGTCACTCTCATTTTCCTCCCCCCCATCCCCTGTGTGCTAGGCGCAGTACTCACCGTCGTCACCGCCTTCTTTCTACTTTCTGGTGTTTTAGTAGATACACCAACATGGAAAGGAACTGCAGTTCGGGCTCCATGGCATCCTGGTTCTTCGTGGAGTGTCAGAAGGTGAGTGGTTCCCCTTCAGTGTACTGTTTCTGCCATGCTTTTGATGTCGTTGGTACCTCCCTGGAAAAGGTGGCGGATTGGCCTGTCATAATAGGGTGGGCGGTACATTGGGGGTGATTCTGACCCCGGCGGTCCTTGACCACCGGGGCCAGGGTCGGCGGGAGCACCGCCAACAGGCTTGCGGTGCCCCGCAGGGCATTCTGACCGCGGCGGTTTGGCCGCGGTCAGAAGTGGAAAACCGGCGGTCACCCGACGGTTTTCCGCTGCCCTTCTGAATCCTCCATGGCGGCGCAGCTCCTGCGCCGCCATGGGGATTCAGACACCCCATACCGCCATCCTGTTCCTGGCGGTTCGCCTGCCAGGAACAGGATGGCGGTATGGGGTGTCGTGGGGCCCCTGGGGGCCCCTGCAGTGCCCATGCCAATGGCATGGGCACTGCAGGGGCCCCCGTAAGAGGGCCCCACTTTGAATTTTACTGTCTGCATTGCAGACAGTGAAATTCGCGACGGGTGCAACTGCACCCGTCGCACCTTCCCACACCGCCGGCTCTATTCGGAGCCGGCTTCCTCGTGGGAAGGGAGTTTCCCACTGGGCTGGCGGGCGGCCTTTTGGCGGTCGCCCGCCAGCCCAGTGGGAAACCCAGAATCACCGCAGCGGTCTAATGACCGCGGAGCGGTGTTCTGGAGGGGGGAACTCTGGCGGGCGGCCTCCGCCGCCCGTCAGAGTTAGAGTGACCCCCATTGTCTTCTGCCTGCCTGTTGGCGGTAACCACCGTGGTGTTTGTTGCTACCGCCCTGGTGTCGGAGTGTTAAACTGGCTGTCTATGCTGGCGGTTTCCGCCGTGGTTGAAATCCCATTTTTTTAACCGCTGGCCTGTTAGCGGTGTTACCGCCGCTTTAAAACCGACCGCCAGGGTTGTAATGAGGGCCTTAGTCTCTCGTCTATCCTTGACTGCCCACCTTCGGGTGTGATACCAGGAGCCACTCCCCCACACTGTGTTGTGAAGCAATAACAGTACCTTGCTTTCAGGCTTATCTGTTGGAGTATTGTCTGGGTTAGGTCCAAGAAGTCAGACACTAAGTGGGCTGATTCTATTACCCAGTTTAATGTAATAATGCTTCAAGAAACTTGGGTCTGCAAGACAATTATTTGGGATAGTTCGGAGAGTTTCGATATCCCTGCTATTTCCTGATGGAACAGAGAGCTCAGAGTGGCATGGCCCTCATGACTTATATTTCTAAATCCTTTAAGGTCATGCAGGTTGCGTCCAAGATTGATGGGATTCAGAACTTATGGATAGTTTTACCTAATTAGTGAAATTTTTTCCTTGTTATAATTCTGTGTAAGACCCAGGATGTCAGATTTAGAGCCTGTTTGTAGTTTTGCCGATCCTGGAGTCTGTATTATTCACTTGTTACAACCTGATTGCAGGGGGTCTTCAATGCCAAATTGGTCCTGAACCATCCAGAAGAAGACCCTTCTGTGACTAGTGACTTTTTCACTTATTCTAGGTCCCCTGACCACAGGGGCGAAGAGGCTGTTTTATGCACCTCCTTAATGTGATAGATATGGTGGGGAGTTCTCTTAATCAAGCCCCTACCTTTGTTGGTTGGGGCCAAGGTACAACCATTGACTAGGTTTTTATGTGTAGGCATTTATAGCTGTTAGTCTGCTCTGGTGGGGAACACCAAAATGGTTATAGTAATCATAACCCCATTGAGGCTGTATTCATCGTACCTGATATCAGTTGCCCATTCACCTCCAATGGTATAACTGGGCTGACCTCAAAAGATAAGGGCCTTTGGATAATGTGGTGAGGACTTTCCATACCTGCTTTGACCAACTCCCTCATAGGATCCAAGCTGGGTATGGTGATGGACATACTCTTAACACCCCGTATGGTAATCTTAGATGCCTTTCAGACTCTTAATCACGCTACTAAAACAAGGATGCTAGAGCTATCTGTCCCTAGGGGACACGGAAACCAGGATGGTTTGACAAAGCATGCAGGGTCACCAACCGTAAGCTCTGCAAAGCCCTCAATGCTCACCAAGGAATCAGAAAATCATCACTTTGACAAGGGCAGCTTATAAGGAGGCTATCGAAAAGAGGAAGCAAGCTATTCAGGAATAGACAAGGGAATGTTTTGTCTCCACTTGTAATGCCGGAGATGCTAGGGATTCCTAAGAGATTGTTAATGGGGAAACAGGCATACTTTCACTTGTCTGATGGCCTAAGATCTATCATTAACCTCAATGATTCAGCAGCAGATTTATTCATCAGGGCACGACAAGGCAGCAGATCTCATAGCGGACCCTCTGTTGTTCCCTTGGGGATTTCTTTTGCGCTTGAGGAGGTATCTTCTGCTATTGAGGCTAGCCCCTGTAACAAAGCACCAGAGCCTGATGGGTTACTCAGACCTCTATTAGGCCAATATCCTGCTAGGGGCTCCTCTGATCACCAATGTTTTAAACACTGCAGTTTCCATTAAAATACCCAATTCATGGAAATCGGCAACCAATGTCCCAGTGTTTAAGGTTCAGGAAGGGACCATTGATGTTTCAGGACCATTTCCTTATTAAATTCTGTATTTAAAATTGTTGGCCTTGCTATCCTTAATAGAATTGAGGGCTGGATCCAGCTTAACAATATCCTTTGCCCAGTGCATTACAACTCCAGGTAAGGCATGGGAACACAGGAGACGTGTTTGAATAGTAATCTTTTCATAGGAGAATATGTAACAATAAAGAAAGGGGCAATCTATTTAGCATTTATGAATCTAATTAGCACATTCGACAGGGTCAACAAAGTTGTAGTACATCTTAACTGATATTGGCCTGCCTCAGCCTCAGATCGGCATTTTACAGGATTTACCTTAAGGGATCTTGGGCCAGATGTGTCAAGCAATTTTGCATTCGCAAACGGTGTGAATGTTAGTTTGTGAATGAAAAAATGCGTTTCACGATGTACGAAACGCATTCGCAGTGTGATTTCTAGAAATCGCAAAAACTGCTAATTTTTGCGAATGAAAGACGATTTTGTGTGTCTCAAGCAGCGTATCGCAAATAGCGACATGATTTACCGAATCGCTGTTAGCGAAGCGCTAATTGCGATACAGATATGCGAATCGCAGATATCGATTACCAAAATCGTGCCGCTATTTGCGAGATGCAGATTGTGACACGCAAAAATGGATTCGCAATGCGATGTAGCAAAAAAAAAAAAAATCGCAATTTGCGATTATTCGCAGAATGGCCGTTTGCACATGCAAATTACCACAAACTGAAACCAGGTGGTAACCAGGTGCAATCTATATAAAGAGGCCCAGAATGCATCAGCCCCTCTTCCACAGTGGCTGCACTCTATATCATGGCGAGGAGAATGAGAATGAGGATCTTGGCAGGTTTGAGGAGAGAGAGGAGGAGACAGGAGCGCATTTTCAGAGTGCACATAACCCTTTTTGACTAGACTGAGGAGGAAATGTATGATAAGTACAGGTTAAGCTCAGCCATGATGCTTGACCTGAAAGCTGAGCTACAACCCATGCTGCAGCGCACAACACACAGGACCAATAGCATACCCACCCATGTGCAGGTATTATGCTCCCTGCACCTACTAGCCTCAGGGAGCTATCAAAGGGTCATAGCAGCAGCTGGAGGGGTATCACAGAGTGCCCTCTCAACATTTTTCAATGCATTTCTCAATGCCATGCTGAGCAGAATACAACTGTACATCAGATTCGCCAACCCCCCACAGGCAGTACAACAAACCAAAGTAATTTTTTACCAGATAGCACAGTTCCCACATGTGCTAGGTGCCATTGATGGGACACATGTAGCAATCTGTCTACCATCTGCCACAGAGTACGTGTATCACAACCGTAAAAACCATCATTCCATGAACATACAGGTGATATGCAATGCCTCCTACATCATTACCGATCTTGTGGCCAGATATCCAGGGAGCAAACATGACTCCTACATCTTTCGCCACAGCAGGATACACACAAGACTGCTAGCTGGGGAGTTTCGGGAAGGATATCTACTAGGTAATTTGATAGTTCACAATCATGCATTGATGTAAGCATAATGTCACACAGCAAATGTTCTCATTGTACTCTCTGTGCTACAGGAGACAGTGCCTACGCAGTGCGCACCTATATGCTAACGCCCTACCTGAGCCCTGCCACCCCAGCAGAGAGGAGGTACAATGCTGCACATAGGGCTACCCACAACGTGGTGGAGCGCACTTTTGGGCTGCTGAAGAGCCATTTCAGGTGCATCCATAGGCGTGGAGGTGCACTACAGTACAGCCCTGAGACGACCTGCAAAATTGTGGCCACATGTGCTATCCTGCACAACATAGCAACCACCAGGGGTATACCAGTGGAACTCACGGAGCCAGACTCAGATGAGGATGATGATCCCTTACCACCCCTTCTACCAGCAGACAGGACCAGTGCAGCAGAAGGCAGGCAAAGACGGGCTGACATCACACGCAACCATTTTTGACGTAAGTAATGACAAATACACTTCAATAATATGTTTTTCAGTAGTTAGCATCTTTATTACCTTGACTTCAGGTAAACATTGTGTCAGTAGGACATAGCTATTCACAATGTGCAGACATGATCTATTAACAGTGTCACACTATTAGCATCATAGCATGACTTAATTGCACATGTTGAGGTGGTCCCCTGTAGCCCTCATCATCACTTCTTTCGTCCACGCACTCCACTCGAGTGCTCAGTGCCCTCGCTGGCACCTCTAGTAGCAGGTTCACCTGCAGTGCTGTGTCTGGCACTGCGACACCTCTGATCAATCACAGGGACTGTCAGACTGCTGAGGCTAGAGGACTCCTCACTGTCACCAACACACAGTTCGCTGGTTGTGGCACTGTGTGCTGTTTGCATGGTATCCACTACGTTGGTAATTTGCACCAGTCCCTGTGCAATGTCCCAACTGCAATGTGCCATCTCCACCTGTGTGGCAACGGCACGCCGTGATATCAGGGCTGTAGAACTTGCAAGCCGATTGACAGCTTCTGTAGATCTGTCAAACTGGCCTGAGCTGGCTGACACGTTCTTGCCGTATCTCTGGCATAGTTCCCCAATGGCCTGTGACAACTCCTTGGTGTTCTCAGCAACTCTTTGCTGTCCCTCAATCAGGGTCTCTAAGTGCTTGTTTTGTAACCCCATATTGTTATTGTGAGACACAAAGTGTCTGTGCAGTGACTTCAAATGTTTGCATTGCAGGCACTGCACCTTCAGCATGGAAGCTTCCAGGCCGCCAAAGATTGATGGGCCCACTCCTTCTTCTGTGCCCTGTCTGCCTGCATCGTGACGCCTCCTGAGGGGAGTAGACTGGTGCTGGTGCATGGACTGCTGTCTTCCTGTGGGTCTCGGCTCTGGTGATGGTGTGGGGTCATGTTCTGGCATCTCATCTGAGTCCAGGTTGTACTCTGGCAGTGGTAACACCCTTGCCCTGCGTCTATTTGGAACAATACTGTAGGACTCACTTGTATTTGAGTCTGACTGTGGCTGTGTTTCTGCTTCCCCCACGTTTTCTGATCCTGCAGCAGCAGGGACCGAGTCATCTGCAAGGATAATGTGCAGCATGTCAGTTCTAGCATTTGTTCCAGATTTCCACAGTGTTGTTTTATATGTACAAATAAATTGTGTCACCCTGAATCATTTGTGGGGTTTCTCTATGTGGCTGCCCACTATCCTGCTATTTATGTGGTGTTTTCACCTTAGGGTTGTGGACTACCACTCCCAGAAGGCACTGTTGTGTTGCATGTAAGATGTGACATGGACTACTTTTCATTGTGCATCAAGCTAGGTTCTATTTCCTAAGGGGCATGTGAACATGCAGATGTGGGGATACACATAATCACTGGCCTTACCTTTGCTGGTGCTGGGTGTCCCTGAGGTATTGATGTCAATTACACCACTGAGCTTCTGGCAGCAATGTGGACTCCACCAGGTCTTCCATAGGGGTGGACGGTGTGTGGGTGGATGGTCTGCCTCCGGTGCTCCTTGCCTCCCTAAGCCTGCTGGCCACCCTCTCCTTGGCACGGGACCGCAAGTCATACCATCGCTTGCGTATCTCGTCCACAGAGCGCTGCACAACACCCACTGCGCATATTTTTGTCTGTATGTCAGACCAGAGTTTCCACTTCTCACTCTCAGGTACTTGGAGTGAGCTCTTGCCAAAGAGTCTGTCATGGTTCACAACAACCTCCTCAATGAGCACCTCCAATTCTTTTTCACTAAATGTCAGCTTCCTCTTCCTGTCTCCCTTCTCCTTCCCATTGCCAGCATTGGCCATGTTGCAGTTTGCTCCTGGCTTCCTCACAATGCTGACTCCCTGGTGCTGGGCTGTGTCTCTCTCACTGCTCCTTTGGGTGTGGCTCCTGGAAACAGCATGGGCTGACTCAGTTCCTGCTTGTGATGTCATTAGGCTGTTCCACTTTGCTGTTTTCGCTATTTGTGAATTTCATTTACCGAATCACAATTTTTTTTGCGATTCTGTATTTGCACCTCGCAAATAGCGTTTGTGAATTTTAAGAAATCGCTATTTGCGATTTTCAATTTTGATACATCGCTTTTTGCATTTCTAAAATTGCGATTTCTAAAAAAAAAATCGCAATTTGGAAATCTCTACCCGAAATCTTGATACATCTAGCCCCTAGTTTTTTTGTTCATGAAAAGCTGAACCTAGGCTATGTGGAGGACTTCATTAAATTTGCTCTGCTCCTCTTGTGGATGCCAGTCTGGAGTAGCCAGCACACCACCTTCAATCATGATGTAAATGAAGTTTGCCTTAACTGTGAGCTTGGTCTTAAAATCCCTTGTTTAGATTACGTTAGGAGAGTCGCTGTAACCCTGGGTAGACCAGACCTGTTTTATTCTCCTCAGTGAGTTAGCAAAGTGACCATATATGCTAAAGAGTTATTCTCAAAGCATGCCTTGGTAGTGAAAGAGAGAGTGGTCTTGGAAAAGCCAACTTTGAGAGATTATGTGATTATTAAGCCCTGCCCTGGACCCAAACCATACTTCTCAGTGATTAGAAACCCATGGGAAAGATCTCTATTAACAATGTATTAAATAGGTGCGATTAGGTCTCACATTTGCTTCCCACCGGGCCAATTCGACCCTAACACCATTTTGGTCTGCCATTGTGATGATTATTATTTACAGTCTTTGAAGCATTTTCTCCTTTTCTGCCAGTATTATGATCTCTTTTGGCACAGGTATTTGCTGCCAATCCTTAAAAATCAGGGTTTGCATCAACATAGACTTGCATTTTTATTTCTCCAAATATTATTGGAGTCGGCTGTCTGTTTTGCTGTCAGGATTTGTTTTAAACAGCGCCTTATCTTGGCACAAATCAACACATTTTTTATATATTTTAGGCTTTAACTTATTTGGATTAAATTGTTGCTGTGAACATTTTTGTTTTTTATACTTATTGAGAGCACCCATGTAAGAGATTGTACAAGGTCCTCTTCTACAGCTATGCCTGTTCTATGTATTTGCTTTGGAGGCAGGATATTCCTGCCTTACTTGATATGTATGCCATGACTTTTTTGCCTTTTTATTGCCACAAAAATATTGTATACGATCAATCTTATATTCTTACATAGTAATATATGCTTTCTGTGCTTCCTCTGATGATTATTCATTTTGATAGTTTATTGTTTTTTGACTGGCTCGATTATGATTATTTTAATAATCAAATAAAGATCATTCATCATAATCATCATAAACTGTCTCGTATAATATTTGGATAGTTAATGTAACATGAGAAGAAATGCAGTTCTTACACATGTAAAATGTTTTAGGCCAGTGGTTCTTAAATTTGTGACTTCTGCGGACCCCCACTGAATCAGTATTGGAATCTGTGACCCACACTGAGTCATTACCGGGAGCCGGGGACCCCGGTTTAAGAAATCAAACACATTTAAGCCCTTTATATCTATTTTTTATTTTTGAAATTGTTACTAGTAAATTCATTTTATTGCAACTTACTATGGACATTAAAGTTGTTTTGTTCTTTACCTAACACTTTATATATTTCTCTGAAGCTGCTCAGGCTTTATTGCTGGATGAGCCAATGTTCACCCTATTGACAGTGGCGGTTTCTGGTATTAAAAAACGGTGGGGCGCTACATACATTTACATTACCTACACTACATCACATACACTAGAAAATTACATCAAAATACATTACAATAAACAATAAAAAAAGAGATAAATAAAGTTTCACTTACCTTATCCTGCAGCATGTCCTGGATGCTCTCCAGACCCGGGCTCCAGACTCCTCTGAGCACGAGGTGACATCACACAGCCATCTACTTCATCCAATCCAGACGCTGCTCTCATGCTGTTAAGCAGCATGAGTGAAGGGTCTGGATTGGCTGGAACAGGCTGCAACAGCGGTCCAAAAGGCCCTGAGCCGTGTGCCTTCTCTAGGTTGAGAGGTTTGAACTGCGCATAAGGGCTGGCCATAGTAAGATAGCCAGCCAAATCTACATGAGCACTTCAAACTGAAGTGTCCACTCTTCCTTTCTGCCACTCTCCACCAATGACGCACTACTTCCTCCCCACACTCCGTTACCAGAGCATACAAAATAAAATTGTAATAAAATCATGTAATTAACATTTTACTGTTTCTGCAGCAATGTGTGGGGGCGACGCTACTATGGAGGAACCCCTGCTGCTTATTTATGCCTGTTTTGTATTCTTGTCCCTTTTGTAGAGGTAGGGCGGAATGTAAAACGCAGCTTTGCTCAAGACTGTGAAGTCTCTCTCCCATACCCTGAATGTAGGAGTAGTACAAGCAATATACTACGCATTTGCATTATAGTACTCTCTACAAATATTTGTTGAAAGATTTGCTCTGTTAATTAGGAACTAATAAATATTGGTTAACAAGTGCACTATTATTAGACCCCACCCCACCCCACCCCCTTAGGGCATGAATATTTGAACACAGCAAGGTACAGAGGCTAACGCCCACGACAATGCAAGGATGAACTGTTTTTCAGGATTTCTACACTATTACATTGCATTATTACATTGCGGAAATTGGTCAGAGACGTTTTCTCTGTATTGATAAACAACCGTGACAGTATAACATTGGTCCTCACCCGTTTGCCATCACTGCACTATCCCACAATCCTCCATTCTTCCAGGACCTAAAGAGGTCCAGAAATATCCCAGGAATACTCTTTCATTCCTTAGTTCCTCACATAGCTTTAAGAACATTTCTAACTTTGCTCTTCTACTTATTCAGTTCATTTATATCTTTCAGTTTGTGGTGCATATGAAGAAAAATGTAAATATCCTAACACAAAATGTATATGTCAACCAAACATCTGTTGTCTAATGTCGTCACTGCTGGGGCAGATGCCATAGGTTGACAATGGTAGAGTTCACAACCAAGCCTAAATAAATATCCAGTACTAACGAAAATCACAGGATATTACCTAATACACTAGAAGCTTGTAGGCCCATGCCAGGGTAGTGTGCACTAGGAAACCAACTGCTGTAGTAGTTGCAGGCAAAAAATGAAAATGCAAAGCGCATTTTTTTGACTTACATAACCACTTCAAGTTAACAAATGTGAACAATGACGCTTAAGAGGGAAAGAATGCTGGAGAAATACATGACATTATGTCAAAGTCTCCACTAAAAAGGCTTTTTTAGTTTCAAATTCAGCAATGTCATCACATGCACTCTCTTATTATCTATCAAGCTGTCAAATAACTCTCTTACAACTGCCTGGAAGATTTATACTTTCAATTGAGTCTCTTTCAGAAACTGTCCAGGTAAAAATGTGCAGGTGCATGTACAATATTTTGTTAATTAGATCCATCAACCATGTTATACTTATCTGTCATTAGCCACCTTGCTTAGCTCTCATAATGAATACAAATATAATTAAATCTAAGACATTTATCATTAGCAAATATAAAGCCGTATTCATTATAATTGGCAATTTAACATTTTCCTCAAAATCTGCTTTTGTAATTACTCTCAGAAACAATGATTTCCAGAGCCTTGGAATCTTAATATTATATGTAACCATAGTATATCGGTGTAAAAGTGAATTTTCTATCTAAAGAAGATAAAATGCATAGGAAGGTTATTGTGGGACGTTGCTATTCCAGGTTTGGAAAAGTTCAGAATGCAATCGGAATTATAGCAGAGGTGAAATTTCGGGTACAGGGTGTATACATAAATCATTTTTGGGACCAAGGTGGAAAGTATATTGATTCATACACTTTAAAACAACTCACCAAACTCCTGACTGTTTATCCAAATAACTATAAAAGTGACATCACAACATGGATGGCATAAATTGCGCTGAGTGATGCAAATTCTGTTTATTTGCAATACATTGCACAGAGATCATTTATACTCCCGATTAGACCTGGCATCCTTGGTGCGATTTTTCCATAACGTTTTGCCTTCAAACCTCCTGCTTTTGCTGACTTCATTTCTGCTGACCTAAGGATCTGGACACTTTACCACTGCTAACAGGTGCTAAAGTGCTTGTACTGTCCGGTTAAACATGGTAATATTGGATTCTACCCAATTACTAGATTTACTTTAATTATAAGTCGCTAGTAGAGTGTGCTTCATGTGCCTAGGGCATGTAAATTAAATGCTACTTGTGGGCCTGTAGTACTGATTGTGCCATCCACTTAAGTAGCCCTTTGAGCACGTCCTCGACCTGCCATTGCAGTGTGTGCAGTTTTATACTGCCATTTCAACATGGCAAAATAAACCTTTTGCTCGGCCCAAACATCCATTTTAAATAAATTATGTTGCCCCTAGGATAGGCCTTGGACAGCTTAGAAGAGATAGACCCTAGAAAGCCCAGAAGGGTAGAGTGCAATGTATTTAAAAAGTAGACATGTACTGTTAAGTTTTACATGCCCTGGTAGAAAAAAACTCTTAAATTCATTTTTCAGTTCCGCAAGGTTTATCTCTCCCATGGGATAACATTGGTGTTACCTTATAACATTTTATAAGTGCAATTTCCAAATGGTAAACTTAATAAAGGCCTCTCAATATAGTGATATAACTGATGTACTAAACTAAAATGATAAAAGCATACAAGAGAAGCACCATACCATTTTCAAATTTCACTAGCCACCACTGATGCATGCCTCATTAATAACAGCAGAAACCACTCTTTTCCTAACTCTCGAGCAACTGCCAGGGAAACAAGGCTGCTAGGTATCCTCCCTTCAATGTGGTTCTCTTCTTAGGAAGGATCTTGTAACCCATTCTCACTTTATTATTTTGTTGCCGGGAATCACTATACACTTTAGTCTTGGGCAGAAAGAAAAGTCCCTACCCAACATAAGGTGGGTGAGAATTCACACTGCATCTGGGACACCATTTTTTTGGTGTTTATATTTCTACAATTATGTCACCTGGTCTGTCATGAAGCCATGACAGGCTGAATACCAAAGAACAGGTTTGCCAAAAGTGCTGGTGGAAGCACTTCTGGGAAATAGTACCAGCCTTTTCCTCAGGGAACTCTCATATTAGCAGGTGTACAGTGCCTGTGGCAGCCAAGGACTCATTTAATAGTAATTTAAAAGTCAACTTAATGGTCAATTTGGATTTTGTATTACTATTTTGAAAAGCACACTTTCAAAAAGTTGCCATTTTTTTGCCTACAACCAAAATGCTTTCCTGCCGATGTACAGCTGTCACCCGATCCCAAGTGGCTCCCTTGTGGTGAGATTTCTATTCTTAGCAGAAAGTGGACGAAGGGTTCTTGGTGGGGAGAGTGTGACTCCTGTCTTAACTGGATGTTATGGGGCTGTACCCAGCCACTTCCTGAGCTTCAAAGGTTCCCTACCTTCTCACTGGAAGATGAAGCACATGCCTAGGTCCGCCCCACTTTTCTCTATGTAGTCGGGCTGACACCAACCCCAGTGGGAGGGGAGGAGATGATCATAATTGATTTAGTGGGTGGACAAAGGCTTGCCATCTGCTCACAAGCTGGAATGGGACATAGAATGTAGACCCCACAGACCTTTCCTCAGGACACTTCTGGACCTGTGAAGAATCAGAAGAAAGATTGCTCTGCTGTCTGAAGAATGTCAATGAAGATTGGTCCTGCATGCCTTGAACCCAGGGCCTGAGAAGTGACTCCAAGATTCTGAAGACTCACCTCCTGTTTAAGCAACATGGACACAACAAGTTCTCAGAAGTCTCTCTCCTTGCAACTGCCCAGCTGACCAGTTCCAAGTAGACCTGCTATGGATCCTGCTGCTGGTCTCTATTGGAGTGAGTCCTAAGCTCCAAATGGTGCCCCCCAGATCCTGGACCTTTGACTAGTCTTAGAGCATACTCCTCGACCCCAAACTGAAAGAAGTGGAACTTATAAGCTTTTTGCCAACTTTCTGCCAGAAGAACTAGCAGACAACGGGTTCATCATTGAAGCCACAGCCATTGATGTAGAACCACCAGTCAGCCTCAACAGAAAACTTTCCAAGACTGAACATAGATGACTTCATGGGGACCGACGCCAAGCAGCATCTAATAGATGTCAAGTCATTCCTGAGCATGGGCTTTGGATTTTGCCCACTTGGAGACTTTCCACCTTTATCGAAGACTAAATTGGGACCCTGCTCCTCAGCAACCCACGTCATTAAGCCTCACTCTGGATCCAGCATGCAGCTTACCAACAACCACTTCTCCTCAATTAAAGTTTCTAAGGCAGAAGGGAAACTGAGACAAACCTGGCCCCTGCATCCAACCCACACTCCATTGTGGTTGGCTTTTACATTTAACTTTGACTCATTCTAGTATAACCTGATATTGTGCTTTTGGGAACCATTTTTAATTTGAACTTAAAGAAATCACATCTCCATTCCTACTTATTGAATTTATGTTGTTTTGGTGTAATTTAATTTATAAAAATATACTCTATTTTTCTAAATTGATTTTAGATTTTTCTTGTGTTTTGTTTTCAGTTTATTACTGTTTATTTACTGCATAAATACTTTGCCTCTACATTAAGGCTGACTGCTTTGTGACCATCAACCAGAGAGTTAAGCACAGGTTAACTTAGTGACTTTAGTTGTTCACTGTGGCAAGGATTGCAATTGTTCAATCAGTCAATCAATCAATTGCTTCAATCAATCAGTCAATCACTTTATTTGATCATTAAATATAATGATAACAGCACATACATTACTTAAAAAAAATCTAAACATGTTAAGAGGCTAAAACCTTAACACTGACCAACAGTACTTACCATTTGAATTTCAGGATATTTAAAATACAAAGACCAGGGCACTAGAACATAAACATTAAAACATAAGTGATTTCCTGTGGTGCAAGGCAAATTTCAGAAAAGTTAAACCACTAAAACACTCCACAGGAGAATTAGGGTGCTGAAATATCCATGTACATTTGCATCTTGTCAGGCCACCACTTCTCAAAACAGAAATTAAAAATCTTTCAGCATAAGAACAATACAAATGTACAAAGAAATGAAATGTAATAAACTGTGCAAAATGCTCATCACACAGGCAAATGAAGGGAGCAGAAGGATCATTCTGGCCCATGGAAGGACATAGATGTCTTCTAATAATCTCCAGTCTAAATCTAATCAATATCATCCAGTTCCATATGTTATACACCACAACTAAGTATGACTTCGAGCCCAAATATGTTTGAATCATAGGATATTCAGGATTGTATGGTTTCATGAATTCTACCTTGTCCCTTTCCTGCTTCTTGTTGGGCCAAAAATTAGTTTTTAACCAACGTTTAGCCGTACTGTTTAATTCCCCAGGGTTTAAAAAGATTGAGGGTCTGCTTACTTTATTGCAGACCTGCTTAATATAGCTAAGTCATTGGATCTGATGGTTCAGATCACAAGATAGACAGTCATCAATAACCTCCCTATTAAACAAGGCATTTTGATTACCACATCAACTATTACTTCAAATTTGTACAGACACCTTGTTGTGTTAGCACTAAATGATTTTCTGTGTGATCTCTTTTTTTCACTGACGTTTCACAGCCACATGCTAGTTGCAGGAAAGCATCTTACTAGTAGGTGGGTGTATTCACTTTCAGCTAGTAATAACACCATAATCACTAATAGGTCCAGTCAAGCCTAAATAAATTACTCCTTGCTCTGCCCTTGGTAGAATCGCAAATTAGCAGTCAGGCGTAACTTGGGAGACTGGTATTTGTAAAGCATTCAACACTACCAAAACATTAAAGAAGTAAAAGACAGAACACAATAACAATCCAACATCACTTTATAAGAATAGAGAATATTTTTATCTTTAAAATTACACTAAAACAACAAAAGTCCAATGTAAGGAACTGGAGATACAAAATGTTAAATATTAAATGAAAAAATGTGCATTCTAACACCAAAAAGGATAAAGCGGAACTCACAGCTTTCTGGTCCTTCTGGACTGGGACAAAGTCAAAGTTTCAGGCCTACTGCAATAGAGAGTGGTTCAGATAGGTTGAGCGGTAAATCTCTGTCAAAGTGTACCATTGTACTTATCGTCAAATTTATCCTTACATCATGCAGCGCAGCACGGTGACTTATGATAGGGAAAGGGAAGGAATGCGTTACATTTACAGAACATTTCTGCCTTTTCCCAGCGCTAGCGTACAAAATGCTGCCCGGTGGCAAAGCAGGCACCCTTGCACCTTCGTGAAAGGGTGCCAGTGTTGTAAGCAGGATAGTTTTTGTGCAGGAAGTGACACCTTCCTGCACAAAAGAAATCCCTTGAGGCATATTCCTCTTTTTATATGTGCTGCAGAATGCACAGAAAGAGGACATAATGAGGAGAAATAAAGATATTTCTCATAACGTCTCACCTGAAGACGTTTAGGTTTTTGATGCATTCCCAGGGCTACCAGTAATGGTAAATCTGGGAATGCCCCAAAATCCGTGGGTGGATGTCTGGGAACTTGTATGCTTCACCCATGGAATGCGTTTCCAGGGCAGAGAAATACAATGCAGAGCAAACTCTAGATTTATCAAGCCAGACAAGGCCACCTAAGGTGGCCTTGCTTGGCTTGATAAATTTGCCTTAAGAGTTGCATCGCTCTTGCTCCACATTGCATGGTGCAAGAGTGATGCAACTCCTTTGATTAATATTGCCCTTAGTCTTTTTCTTGGAGCTTTTCTCTTGATGTTTAGTCCTTGGATTCCTAAGATCCAGAGTTTGATTCGACGATGGTGGCCTGCTGCAGTGCAATGCTTTCGTGAGCCTAAGGAAGTCTTTGCCTTCGGTTTTGACAGAGAGGAGCTCTAGTGCAATGGTAGCTTGACTCTCAACGTCAAGTTGGTCTCCTTCTGAAGCTTTTTAATAAAACTTTATAGACAGTTTCCAAACTTTCAGATCTTGTTCCTTGTTGGTTCCTTTGGGTGGGGAGCAAGGGTCCAGATGCACCAGCACAAGGGTTCAGAGACACTGGATTGCCTGTTTGGGGCTAGGACTCAATCTCCCACAATACACCTGTGCAGTCCAGGAAAATCCATTTGTATCTGGACAGCTGGGATAGCCCTCTTTTTGTCTGCTGTAGGTGACTCCTTTCAGCACTTTTATACCTGTTGATGCTCAGGAAGTCCATTCCTTTTCATCAAGTCAAGCACAGTTCTTTCTTTGTGGAGCTTTGAGAGTGCAGCATGAACAGTTCTTCTGAGTGCATGCTTTCTGCGGTGGAGTCCAAGGGCCCAGCAGGGCAGTACTTCTTCTTCTATTGTTTTAGGCAGTGTTCTGAAGAGCTCCTTCAGCTCTCCCATAATTATTCTCCTTTCTGGGATGGCAAAAGAGAGAGACAGCCCAACTATTGGGAAATTAAGTTCTCCCTGTAGTATGATCACTTCCTGCATGGGGCATATTTTTGACCCAGAATGCAATGTTTTGACAAAAAACAAGATGAAGTAATTCTCTCCCTGGAGTTTTTGTCTGTGTAACCCAACCCAGAGGTGTGGCTAGCAACTGACTATACTCCCTTTCCACCCCCTCTCCTAATCTAATTAGGGGGACTCCTATCTGGCTAGACAGCAAGGACATAGGTGCTGCCTAAGTCCTGTGACATGTTTTCTGCAGAGACTCCTGCCTTTGAAGTATAGCCTATCTACCCAGACCCTTTCTTCCCCTTGCTTCTCCAGGAAGATCTCCTCCTACCTAGTGGGTGTATTGTCGCAGCCCCAGTCCTCTTCACACCTACCCAGGGTGCAGCTTGGCTCAGGCCCTTTTCTCCCCTTGCTTCTCCAAGAAGATCTCCTCCTACCAAGTGGGTGTATTGTCGCAGCCCCAGTTCTCTTCACACCTACCCAGGGTGCAGCTTGGCTCAGGCTGGCAAAGGCTGACTAATCAGAAGAAGCTGCCATAAAGTTGCTTTGGTTAACTTTAGGATAGTAAGCTCTAAAAGTACTTGCCTGTGATAGTTATATTAAATCTGACCCTGACAAGTTGTTGGGTTTAATGTAACTATTGATTTGATACTTTTAATGATATGGCTAGTAACTCAAATCCAAAGTTAGATTATATGCAATTTAATAAAGTCTTACCCATGTCAGCCTATGGGTCTAGCAATACTACCATAGGGAAAATCAACCTTGTCTGTTTTCCCTACCAGGGCATTTAAACATGTTTTATATTGTCCCTGCTTTTGTAAATAGCTATGCACCCTACTTTAAGGGCCCCTAGGGAAGATCTTAGGGGTGAGTTATAAGTAAAAAAAAAAAGGTAGTCTTGGACTTTGGAAATGTTTTTAATTCTAAGGTCAAGTTTTGATAGAGTTATTTTAAAACCAGCCTGCAAGGCAGTCCCGCTTTAAAATGACATGAAACACCACAGCAGTGCACACTGGGGTTGCTAAAACGACATGCCCTATCATTATCTAGGGACTTACAGGTACACTGTTTTTACCAATTAGAACTATACTAGTCAGCAAATACCTTTAGAGGATAGAGCACTGGTCATTGGGCTGGTTTGCAGGGCCCAGGGCATTTTCAGAGAATCAGTCAAAGAATGGAGGGTGATCAGGACAAAAAATGGCTTTCCTACCCATCCCGAGTGTAGATCTTGCATTGCTGGTCCTCACTGCCGGTCACTGTAGTGTGAAAAGCAGGTCCTCATGGGTGCTTCACATTTGCAGTCATCACAGGCAGCAGAGTCTCAGTGCAAAGGGGCCAGTTTGAGGTTGTGAAGAGCCCAAACTTCAGGATTTCACCTTTTCTTCTTGGATGGACTTCAGACTGATGCCTGCCAAGGGTCCAGGACCTGTGGGGAACTTCTGCAGAGCTCAGGCAAGTCAAGTTGCAGGTCCAGGCACATCTGGCTGCAGAAGGTCAGCTGAGCAGTTGCAGTGCTCTCGTGCTTGTTATGTCCCCGTGTCTCAAAAAGGAAGTCAGACAATTGACCCTTGGAGTCACTCAGGTTAACCTGAAGGTAAGCAGGTCAAGTCCTCCTTCTCAGACAGCATGGCAGTCCTTGAGCAGCATGGCAGTCCTCTGGCAGCAGGGTAGCCCTTCTTCTATACTGTCCACAGGTTGAAGAGTTTTCTGATGATCACTTCTGGGGGTTCAATATTTGTACCTGGTACCAGCCTTTGTGTGGGGACGGACACCCTGTCCTTTCCCCACATCTGGTTCTGAAAAGTTCTTCCCTTCTCCTGTCAAGGCTTCAAACTGCCTGGGGTGAGAATGGGCTGATGTCAGGTCCCTTTGTGTGTTTTGGAGCCAAGCCTGTTGAAGTGGAAGTGGGGTAGAGCACAGCTCCACCCCAGCCAGCCTGGTAGGTTGATCCATCCTGCCCACACCTAGTCCTTTTGTGTCACTATCTTTAAGCAATACACAAACCGCAACAGCAGAACCAGTTACAGTCTGTGGCCCAGGACACTGGCAGAAGGCATAGATTGTTAGAACGAGGAAAGGCCACCTTTCTAAAAGTGCCATTTCAGCATTGTGACTTACAATCTGGCTTCACCATTAAAGAGGATTGTAAATTTCAATTAATTTGAGTCTAAATATTATAGTTCTACATGCTCCCAATCTAAAGTTATCACCTATTAAATATAATAAGATAACCCAGTGTTAGTCAATGGGAGTGAAAGGCTTAACAACAGTGAAAAAGCACTTCAGGGTGTTTTCTCCGCTAGGATTTATAAAAAAAAAAGTACATATGCCCTGCTATTTAAATTCAATGCACCCTGCCCTATGAGCCTTCAGTCCTATTTTAGAAGTGACTTACATGTATTAAAAATGAATGTTTAGGCCTGGTAATAGCATTTTTTATGCCAGGTCGAAATGGCAGTTTAAAACTATTCTATGGGCTGCAGTGGCAGCCCTGAGACAACATTAAAATGGCTATTTTAGTAGGCGGCACAATGTGTGCTGCAGGCCCACTAGTTGCATTTAATTTACAGGTCCTGAGTAGATGTAGTTCCATTTACTAGGATCTTACAAGTAAATTAAAAGTACCAATTAGGTGTAAGCCGAAATGACCATGTTTGAAGGAGAGAGCACAAACATTTTACCTCTAGTTAGCAGAGCCAGATCCAACAGTCAATTCTTGTTTAGTACCCCATGTGAGTACGTCTTGCACTTCACAGTATACTTTTGCTTTTCCCCTTCTCTCCACACACTCATCCCATCCTCCCTCTTGATATTCTTCTGTTGTGTGTCAGACACCAGACCAGATGGAGACCTGGTGATGCTCTAGATGTTGTCCTGCCACTTATTGAACCCTGTCTATGCCCCCCACCCTCCTTCCTGATGCTCCTCTATGGAGTGCAAGGTCATGGATAGTGTTCCATTGCACTTACCAATGGCCCTCTCCCACACAATTGTGATAGTATCTATTGGCTCTGTCATTTCTGGTGCTTGTAAACGCTACAGCACTGTCGAAGCCATGGCAGAGATCAGCAGTGAGAAATGGGTGTACTATATGGTAAGGCAGGGGCCTTGTTGTGAAGTACACTCACATTTATCAACTTGGGTCCAGTCAGAGTTATTTGATCAACCCTCAGCTCAACCCTTTGGTAGCTATGGTACAGGGCAGTAAGGCTTAGCCAAGGAGCAATGTGTAAAGCAGTTAACAGCACCAAACAACAAAATATGAAAGTCACTGAACAAGAAAGAGACACATCAACAATTTATTAAAAAAAGAGTACAATTTATTAATGTTTAGAGTCTTTGATGACTGACATCTACCAGAACGTTCCAGAGATATGATTTTTAATGCATGTAAAAACTTTAACATCAAGCACAAACAAGCACTGGCAAGGCAAAACTTTGCACACTTTTGAAAACTTTGGAAACGTTTGAAACACTGCATTTGGTGACTCTGGGTAACCAAATCTGACAGGACAGAAGTCTAGGAGTCTAAGAAGGAAACTTTGGACAGCTACCTGGCACCAGACCTTTAAAGTGAGTTCCAACTCTTACAGGACAACCACCATTGACTTCTGTGGAGGTGTCCTGATGCTAAGGGATGCAGGTTTAAGTATGATTAATGGATGCTCTAAATGCTATGTTGTTCACAGGAATGAAGTCGTCAAGTCCTCGTTCCACAAGTGAATGGGGGAGACTTCGGCTACAGATCTCCAGGTTCCATGAAGTCCTCTATGCAGGGGTCAAAAGGCAGCTGATGAAGACTTTTTATTCTTGCAACACAGTGATTCCTGTGGAAACCTTTGGTGGGGGCTAGTGTCCCTTGGAGTGGACAAAATCAGTTACAACCTACACCCACAGGCCTAGTAGAATTGGGTGCAACTTCTTGCTATTCCCAAATTGTCAGTTGAAGGGCCTGGCATCCAGTAGTGGCAAAACGGATGCGGTGGCTGTTCCAGCTTTGATGTCCCCAGTGCTGCTCTGGGGGGGGGGGGGGCAGCCAACTGACCTTTGAAGTCTCTGCTTCGGTTTAGGCTTGGAATCTACTTTTCCACAAACCAGGCACACAGAATAGGGTCCAAACTCCAATAGCCCAAAGCACAGCAGAGGCAATCAGCCTCTCTTTGTGTGCTTCCAATGGGTGCAGAGTGGTCTCCTTCTTGTGCTTGGTCTAAATCCAGTGAGTACTAAAGTCTCGGGCACCAGGGGTGTCCCTTATATTACAGTAAAGTGCTCCAGGGGGACAGCACAGTCACAAGCCAATGGGTAAGTAGGTCCCCTCCTACCTGCTGAGACAGTTCAAGTGATGTGTGGCATCTGGCTATTCCAGAGTGTGTCTTGCATGCTACAACCAACATGGCTGAAACCCCCTCAATTGTGAGTGCCTTGTAAGCCCACTCCAAGGGGTGACTACCATGGGAAGCATGCCCATGGAAACTGGTTCTGAAATGGGTTTTCCCTTGCTTGGCCCTGGCTCTACCCTGTCTAGAGGAAACAAAAGGCTTCCTGCATTGGAGTGTTGTAATAGTGGCCCTTCAAAGGTGCCATCACCCTTTGATGCAAGCATTTTGGGCTAACACAACTTGCAGCCCATCCTGGGGGCTGGGGATAGCACACCAATGCGGCAACAGCCTTTGCCTCAGCCTGAGAATCATTCACACATCTCCCCAGGGAGAGAGAAACCTCCCTCAGTTCCTCTGCCTCTGTACAGTCACTTGACTAGCTTTAGGCAAAGAATGGCAACTTTTTCAAAAGTGGACAGCATTAAAGTGAACATAAACATTGACTGCATCATTGAGTCGTCTTTAATGTCCCTTTTAATGTTATGCCTTCCATGACATGGTTAGGTAGCCTCTGTCAGATGTTATATGCATTGTAGTGCCAACTGTTAACTCTGCAATTAATTTATAAGGTTACATAACTGTCCTCAGCAAACACTGACACTTCAGGGCTTTGAGGTATAGATAAATCAGAAAATACATGTCTATCTTAACAATATACATCTCCTTGCCATAGGGCTTAAAGACCTGCCTTGGAGGAGGCTTACACATATAGTTAAGTGACTAGTGGACTTTGGCATTAGTGGCAATAACAAAGTTGTTTGTGCAGTGCATGCACAGTCTCTCCAGTCTGCAATGGCAGCTGAAAGACGTGTTTTCACTTTGTCACACAGAGAGGCACAGCCAGTGCTACAGCTCTTGCATGCGTAGCCAGCCTTACATACCCTTGGTACCTGATGCCATGTACTAGGTACTTATAAGTAAGTCAGCAAATGCCAATTGGGAGTACCCAATTACACATTACATTTTTAAGGGGGAAAAGCAACAATGACTGAGGTCTGGACAGCAGGCCTCAGTGCAATCTCATAGTCGAAACCCAGCAGCTAGCAGTCCAAAATTGGGGAAAAATGTTGGGTGAAACCTGCAAAAAGCCTGTTTTCTTACACCAGCCATCAGAATTATAGACAGAAATGTTTTTGCACTACAAAGATGGCAACTGCATTTTGTGACACCACGTATGTTGCCTCTTCATGCTGCTTCATGCAATGCAATAGTACACAATGTTTTCTAAACTTTAAGAAGGCCTTCATGTTGCATCATCATGAAGCATCATACAAAACAGCAACCATCATAAAAGTATGGAAAATTACTTTCTGTGCTTTCAAAGTGGTCACCACATTCCATGATGGAACGTGTTGATGAAGCGCATGTTGTGTCATACAACACAGTAGCCACCTTTAACGCATAATACTTCTAACAAGGACAGTCACTACTATTGGCTTTGCTTGTGCCCGTGCATTTTAAAAGAGTCCTCATTGGCAAAGACATTTGGGTTGTATTAGACCTGTCAGCTTTAGGATGGTCTTCCCCAAACTTTTTGCCGACCTCCTCTATTTTCACTAACCAAATTTTTGCTGACATTAGTGTTTGTGCTCTCTTCTTAAAACATGGTAAAATCATCCTATACCCAATTGGCATATTTAATTTACTTGTAAGTCTCTTGTAAAGTGGCACCACCTATTCCCAGGGGCTGTAGATTGAGGCCCTCATTATGACATTGGCGGGAAACCCTACTTACCGCCAAGCTGACGGCTGCCAACATAACGCCACAGGGGCAGATATCTGTTCACCATATTATGAAACACATACACCAATCTGACAGAATTCAGCCACACACAAAAATCTGCCAGACCAAAGGTCAGTGATAAACTGGTGGTATCAAAACCCACACCATTACGCCAACAGAACTACGCCCACCACATTATGACCCATGAATCACCACGGCAGACATTCAACGGCGGTAAACCATTGGTGGTACATACCGCTGCACTCACAATGGACACCCACAGACAAAACACCACCACATTTGACAATTCAAACACACACCTATACACAAACCACACCCACACACCACTATAAAACACACCCCACATTAACCACAACCCTTTAAGACTACAAAGCATTGCCAACAGAGAGACACCAAGACCACTCACACAACCAGAGCCACACACTACTCACACCCATACACCACTGACGCACTCCACATCACACACCCCAACACATTACCCAACACATCCTCACCAACACACCTCACATAACACCCATGGCACCACAAAGACACCCCCGTTTCACAGAGGAGGAGCTAAGGGTCATGGTGGAGGAAATTATCATGGTAGAGCCACAGCTATTTGGAGCACAGGTGCAGCAGATCTCAATAGCCAGGAAGATGGAGCTATGGCGGAGAATCGTGGATAGGGTTTACGCGTGGTATAGCACCCAGAACTGGGGATGACATCACGAAGAGGTGGAACGACCTACGGTGGAAGGTACATTCCATTGCAATACACCAGCTTGCTATCCAGAGGACTGGCGGTGAACCCCCACTTCCTCCCCCACAACTCACAGCGTGGGAGGAGCAAGTCTTGGCAATACTGCATCCTGAGGGCCTGGCTGGAGTCAGAGGAGGACTGGACTCTGGTAAGTCGAATCTCTACCATTGTCATCCCCCTACCTGCATGCCATCACACACGCTCACTCCCATCACTCCACTACATCCCACACACCCCACCATCACATCTCACTCATCCCAATGCCAAGCCCTGCATGCTGTACCAATGCATGGACACCCCTCACAGCCCTGCCTGGACACACATCACTAAAGCATCCATAGCAGAGAGAACTAACAATCCCACCATACACTAACATACACAAGTGAAAGCTGGAACGGCAAAATCCAACCATAGAGGGGAAGCCATTGTTGTACAACATGTCAGACACATTAAACATAACACATCATTTACATCCCCACAGGTACCCCAGCCAATGTCAGCAGAGAAGAGGTGTCAGCACTATCCAGTCCCCCAAATGAAGAGGCCCACAGTGATTACAGCAACTCTGGTCTTCAGGATCTGGATGACCTAACTGGCCCATCAGGGACCACTGGACCACGGTTCAGGGACAGAGGCACAGGCCAACAGGGAAACTGGGAGGACTGCTGTGTGCCATGGGGAGGACAGGCCCAGGGAACCAACTCTCCAGGAGGCACTCACCAAGATCCTGGGAGCCTACCAACATTCCCAAGACATGATCGGCCAGATCATGGACAACGTGCAGGAGAACAGGCGGCTGTAGAAGGGACAGTACAGGGGATCAGGGAGGACTTTCAGGCCATTACCAACACCCTGATCTCTATAGCAGGGGTGCTGGCAGACATGGCCAACATTATGAGGGAGGCAGTCTCACGCCAGCAGGCCCCTGCCACTAGCCAGACATCTGATCAGCCTTCCACTGCCGCTAGTGGCCAGGAGGCCCCGCCACAGGACTCACAGGTCACCAGCACCCCTCCCCCTGCATAAGGTGAACCACCCCGAAAACGTTCCCTGTGATCCAGACAGATGCCAGAGACACTTGCCAAGACCCCTGCAAGGGAATGAGACTCTCCTGACTGTCACCCTTGTGTCCCACTCAGTCACCCTGTCCACGATGAACTGCCAATGCTCCCCTTCCTATGTCCCCTTGAAAAATGCACCTGTTCTACAAACAGACTGGAACAATATCCTAGACTTTCCTCTATCATCACCCCATCCCATTGCACTTGCCCCCTATAAGTAAGCAGTTCAATAGTTGGCGGTGTGTGCCCCTCCTCATGCCTTGGTGGCTAGGGATATTAGTGGTGCTGCAATGCAAAGTACGTAGGCCTGTGCCCTGTGTGTGAGGGTCCTGATGTGCATTAGCATCATCTGACGGAGGAGTAGATGCACTGGCGATGGAGGGAACTGCATCCCACAGGACCCAGGAAGCAGAGTCCACCGACGCTGAGGGCACCAGTGGGACAGAGGGAGAGGGGACCACCATGGCGGAGACTGGAGGGGAAACTTTAGACAGAGATACCTCCTCTGATGGAAGCTCCCTGGTGGTGGCGGACACCTCTCTGACCACCCCAGCTACAGGTACAGCCACCACCCCCCTGTACCAGCACCACCCTCCCAGCAGCCCCTCATCGAGTTGCCCGTGCCCGCTCACCCAGGAGGGTAGGCATCTCCTAAGCCCCAGGATCCTCAGGCCCTGCCCCAGTGAGCCCTGCTGCCCTGAGTGAGGAGGCTATTGACGTCTTGAGATCCATCTATGAAGGTTTGAAAGACGAATCACGGGTGCCATCTTGAATGGAGAAAGTCCCCTTTTTCCTTCTTCCATTCTTTTTTCTTTCTTTTTTGTTTTCCTTTTTTACCTTTCCTTTTGAAATAATCTCTTTTCTTTGCAAATGTATCCATGGAGACGAGTGGTTCTCAAAAGTTGCATTAATAGGCTACGATCTGGCGTTTCTCCATTCAAGATGGAGCCCGTGATTCGTCTTTCAAACCTTCATAGACGCGTGAGACGTAGCGTTTGCGTTTTAGCTTGTAACGCGCGCAAGGTAACGTCCTCTTCCCGCGATAATGGGAAGGGATTTACTGTGGAACTTAAAGTATGGCGGACGAATGGAACGCCTTGTTTTCCGGATTTCGGAGCTGGCAATTCGAGCTCCATTTTGGGTGCTCTATAATGGAATTTAGATTGAGGTGAGTGGGGTTGGCACATTACTATTTACGCTGACATCGCAGCAAATATTACCTGATGGTACTATTAAATTTATATACCCTTCGTTTTAACTACGATAAATGTATTGTTTTAGGTGTCAAGGATACACCTCAATTTTGTATGTAGCCATTTATTGATGACCATCGGTTGGTAGGTGTTTTTGTTAGACTTTGGGTGGATCTCACGGGGTGTCTATTACTTCACTCGTCACTTTTTATATATAATGCATTGTTTGTTTACAGAGTCGATTTTAGTTAGTGGTTAAGAATTTTGGGATACTGATGGTCTTCGTACTTTACCCAGAAGAGGTATGACTTATTATGTTTTGGGTCACTGTGGATACACCTTGTGAGCCCTGGCACATAATTGGTTTACTTGGAGTTTGGCCAGGCACGGGTTGATCTTGAATTTTTGTATCTTTTAGTTTACTAATTGTTCGTGATTGCAGTTGCTTTGATTTTATTCTAATAGTGTCATTATTATATATTTTTTACGGGTTGTGCCTTGGTTCCTCCTTTTCATTTTCATACTAGAAGGGGCCAATTTATGGGTTCATTTTGGTACTAAATGGTTATAAATGGGTGTAAACAATAAGATCTTGAATTTGATTTTGAGTGTGTGGATTATATTACGAATAGATTTCTGTTATTTGTGGTATGTTAACTTACATCAGTTTTGTGAGTTATGTACAATGTATTAGTGATTAATGTTAAATTACATATTTTTCTTATATTTGATATGTTTTGCAGCCTTGAAAAAGTCACGGGGAGTATTCACTCCCATGACGAAACATGTGTTGGCTGTCTTGTGCTGCATTAAAAGATGGATTCTTCACTCACAACGAATTCCACTGGATTTTTGTTCATCTGCATGTCTAATTTGACTTTGGATTATTGAAATATGAGTTTACAAATTCTGTACTATTCAATTTTATAGCCGCAAATGTATATTCGGGTGCCTAGGTCTCTGTTTTGAAGTTATGTATATCTGTGTTTTCACAGTGTTGGATGTAGGGGAGAATCCTCTGAGGCCGGGAGCACCGTATCTTTAAATGTTAGAAAAAAAAAATCGTATTCTTATAAGGGGAATGTTGAGAGCGCTTTCTTTCCCTTAATGCTTCTTCCCTTTGGTACATTACACATTTAATGAAGGGGAAAGAGCCTGCACCAGCCAGCCTAAAGGAGAAGGAGCCTGCACCGGCAAGCAAGAAGGACAAGGGGCCTGCTCCTGCCACCCGAAAGGGAACGGAGCCTGCCCCAGCAGGCAAGAAGGGAAAGGAGCCTGCACCTGCCACCCGAAAGGGCAAGGAGCCTGCACCAGCAGGCAAGAAGTGCCAGGAGCCTGCACCAGCAGCTGTCATGGAGCCCCCACCACCAACCATGATTGTGCATCCATCCGAGGGTGCAGGGGATGAGCAGACGCCTCCCGCACCGACAGCACCACCACACTGCATCCATTCGAGGGTGCTGGGGTTGTGCAGGAGCCTCCCACCACCAGCACCACCACAGTGCATCCATCCGAGGGTGCAGGGGATGTGCAGGGGCCTCCCACCACAGAGCATCCATCTGAGGGTTCAGGGGATGTGAAGGAGCCTCCCACCACCACCACCAGTACCAGTACCACCACAGTGCAGCCGTCACTGCCGGCAGATGCAATGTAATCCTGCCTCTAAGGCTACTGTGCGGCCTGTCCACTCCAGAACCAGTGGGGTATACACCCACTCCAGAGACTGTGGCCATGCACTCCCTAGGACCAGGCACAAGGCATGTTGCCCCCTCCAGAACCAGTGGGCAAGACTCCCACTCCAGAGACTGTGGCCTATTACTCCACAGGACCAAGCACAGGGCATGTTGCCCCCTCCAGAACCAGTGGGGTATACACCCATTCGAGAGACTGTGCCCGATCACTCCCCAGGACAATGCACAAGGCAGGAACCCCCTCCAGAACCAGTGGTCTTGTTTCCGCTCCTGGCTGAGGTGCCTCCCCCTGAGGTGCCTGCCTATTGACCACTGATGCCCCTGCAGTGTTCTCTTTGTGCTGATCCAGGTGACAAGTTGTGCCTTGGACTTTGGCCTGTGGCCATGTGGCCCACGCGAACTGAGGACTGGGCAGTGTCCCTTGTTCTGTACATTTGTAAATAACTGTTACATTGCCTAACTTATTAATTTTTTACTGTGTTGATATTATTACACTCGCTTTAGTAAATTATTTTTGTCCTTGCATTTTTCAGCCGATTTCGGGGGATTAACTTGCTTTCTTGTGCATCTGGTTGTGCGTATGGTGTCTGTGTAAGGGGTGTGTGTTGTGCGTGTGTGCGTGTGTCACTCTTTTTCCTCCCCCCCTCCCTGGTGTGCTAGGCAGCTGTACTCACTGTCGTCATCTTTGTCGGCGTTGGTGTTTGTGGTGGAGCAGAACATAGAATATCATCGGAAATACATGCAGTTCGGGTTCCATGGCGGCGTGGTTGATCCCTGTGTCTCCAATGGGGAGTCCTTTCACTTCTGAGCTCAGTTTCCACCCGGCTTTTGATGTAGTCGGAACCGTCCCGAAAAAAAGGTGGCGGATTGTGTTGTTGAAATATGGTGGGCGGAAGTCAATGACTTCCGCCTGGCTGTAGGCGGCTACTGCCGTGTTGGCTGTTGTTTACATCCTGGCGGTCGGTGTGGTATTGGCTGTCTTTTGGAGATCTTTCTGCCATGGTCATAATTTGGCGGTACTTACTGCCGGCCTTTTGGCGGTATTACACTGATTGCACCACCCACTTAAGTAGCACTTGCACATGTGTCAGGCCTGTCATTGCAGCCAGTCATTGCAATTTTAGGCTGCCAGTTTGATCTGGCAAAATAAACCTTTTGGCAGGCCCAAACCATCCTTTTTAATATGAATAGGTCACCCTATGGCAGGCCCTGGACAGCCCAGAACGTAGGGAGCAGTGTATGTAAAAGGTAGGACATGTGATGTTAACGGTTAAATGTCCTGGTAGAGAAAAACTCTTATGTTCATGTTTCACTTCTGCAGGGCCTACCTCTCCATAGAAGAACATTGGAGTTACCTTAGTACATTTTATATGTGTTATTTCCATATGTGATTAGGTGAGCAGTTCCTGTTTGGTACCTCTGGAATCACAATTTAAAATTCCAACTGAGAGTGAAAGTCAGATTTTAAATTATAATTCTGAAAATGCCCCTTTTAGAAAGTTGGCATTTTCCTGCCCTAATCATTTAGTGCCTGCAACCTGTCTTTGGTCACATGACTGGGTGTATCTAACAGTTGGGTTTTGTGTTTTCCTCCTAGACAGCCACACACAAGAGAGAGCTAAAATGCACCTGGATTGGCTATCATTGGCAGGATGGGTGGGAGGAGCTTGGCACAGCCCCACTTATACTTGAATAGGCTGTGTCTTGCCTCCACACAAAGGGCTGCATAACCCCCTGTAGTTAGCCAGGAGCCATACAAGGAAGGCAGGATGCCTGGGGACTTTGAAGGGTAATGTTAAGAAGCTTCTCCCTCACCTCAAAGACACAATGGGTTATAGGTACTGGACCTCAGACAGCAACTCTTTAGAACACTTTTGGAAGTGTATAGTCTGCCAGGAGGAAGGTCTGCTGTGCTGCTGAAAGGACTGCCACTCTGCTGGACTGCTACTCCGAAGGAATCACTGCCCTGCTGTGCTCTTGCCTGAGGAGGAAGAACTGGACCTGCAACCTCATGTTGAAACCGGCGCTGCAGAGTTACTCCAAGGGCTAATCTGCTGGCCTCTTGATCTGAGCCTCAGGGACATAAATGGCTACACAAAGAGCTCCTAGACCCAGCTGTAGAGAGGTTCTGACCCTCAAGTGGTGCCTCTCAGGTCCAGAACCCTTGGTGTGGCTCTGCAAGCCTAAATCATGCTGTTGGGCTCTTTGCAACTGCAAACAGGATCTTTCGCACCAATATTGCACAGCTTGCACCAAAAATCGGTATGTGGAGCCAGCAGACCTTTGCTTTGCACTGCAGCATTGAACGCTTGTGAGGGACCACCAATGTTTAGATGTAGCATGCCCATCCGCGACACTCATCCTGCTCTTCCCACCATGCCAACAGCCACCCGCAACACACTACTCCTCGTGGCTCTCAGCAATGCGACCAGGACTCTTGCCACAAAACATGAGAAGGTAAAACTTCAGCAAAACTAATCTGGGACTGTATCTGGCCTGCACTTCATCGCAGGTGGCCTGAACTTTTGACTTTGACCCAGTCCAGTGTGACAAGAGAACCACGATTGGAGCTTTGTGCTTTTAGACGCTATTTTACACTTTAATATTTGAAAGATCACAACTCTTGTTCTACTGACTAGATTTTTGTCGTTTTGGTCTTGTTTTATTTGTTAAATTCAGCTCTATTTTTTCTAACCTAGTGTGGGATTCTGCTTATGTGGTGTTTTCCCTGTGCTCCTGTTTGATATGTTGCACAAATACTTCACAAATCGCCTGTACAGTATGTTAAGCCTGACTGCTCTGTGCTAAGCTACCAGGGGACTCAGTGCAAGGTAATATAGGGTTTGCTTGTGCTTTACCCAGACTAGGGCTCACATTCCAGTCAAACAACAATCCAATTTCTCACAGGTTGCTTCTGCAGTAGGATTCGACAATGTTGGTTGGTAACTAGAAATGCAAGAAGATAGTAATTAGATGTACAGAGTTCAAGTCACAAATTAGCAATTCAATCAATCTGTTAAGCAAGAAGGACTTGTACCACAATGGAATTAATGTGCCATTGCCAGTAAGTTACATTTGACACCAATTAAAAATAGGCAAAGTAATCGAGCCTCGTTACAGGGTAAAGCAGTGATCATGTCTGGCTCCATTTATTAGCCAGGTAGTCACATTATATATGTGCCATAACCGACTTAGCAAGGATATAGGAATATAGATGTAGAGGAAATTACCATGACCCTTTTTAGATTAAATTCTAACTGATGAAATGAAAGTTCTACTGGCTAGGGTGGCATTGGAACCCCCTACTGGCCTTGCTGTTTTCAAATCGCAAAAGCAACTGCTAGATGGTGTCATAACCTGAACCGATAACACATTTTATTTTCCAATAGATTTTTATGTTGGTCTCCTATAGTTAAGAATGTTGTATATCACTTCTATGTTTATTTCACCATTTAAATAAATTAGGCTTCTATGCTAACACACACCAGATATAAATACAAGAGTTTTAAAAACAAAGGTTTTACAAGCATTTAATCAGTACAGTTCACGTTACAACAGTTGTTGTTCATTGTATAAATGTGCCTGTTGATAGTAATGCGTCATTTCATTTATACCTACTGCTACCCATCAACGCATTAATGTGACATATATTTTTTCATCCAAACAATTGATCTATCATTTGACAGCCGGGTGAGTTGGAGAAACCCCC